>NC_091633.1:29545000-30820000 GCF_027580195.1 Bos mutus
ATACTCATATCTTAATTCTCTACTTACATGAAATTAAATGCTTAGCTATTTCTTATAACTCTTGTGAACCTTTCTCTTTAACATCCAAATCTCATTAATGTTAAGAAAAAATATCTTTAGTGATGCTCACAGAAGATATTAAAAGAAAATTATAACCTGATGTGTATTTGTTTGTGTTGTTGTTGTTCAGTTGCCAAGTCATGTCCAACTCTTTGCAATCCCATGGACTGCAGCACGCTAGGTTTCCCCCTCCCTGTCCTTCACCATCACTTGGAGTTTGCCCAAGTTCATGTCCATTGAATCAGTGATGCTATCCAACCATCTCATCCTCTGTGAACACAGTTATATACACACACATGTTTTAGAGAATCAGTCTATTGCTTTTCAACTACATGGTAACAATTTCTTCTTATTTGTCATTCTCACAACAGTCAATCAGTTCAGTTCAGTTCAGTTCAGTCACTCAGTTGTGTCTGACTCTTTGCAACCCCATGAACTGCAGCACGCCAGGCCTACCTGTCCATCACCAACTGCCAGAGTCTACCCAAACTCATGTCCATTGAGTTGGGGATGCCGTCCAACCATCTCATCCTCTGTCGTTCCCTTCTCCCCTTGCCCTCAATCTTTCCCAGCATCAGAGTCTTTTCAAATGAGTCAGCTCTTTGCATCAGGTGGCCAAAGTATTGGAGTTTCAGCTTCAATATTGGTCCTTCTAATGAACAACCAGGACTAATCTCCTTTAGGATGGACTGGTTGGATCTCCTTGCAGTCCAAGAGATGCTCAAGAGTCTTCTCCAACACCACAGTTCAAAAGCATCAATTCTTCAGTGCTCAGCTTTCTTTATAGTCCAACTCTTACATCCATACCTGACTACTGGAAAAATCATAGCCTTGACTAGACGGACCTTTGTGGACAAAGTAATGTCTCTGCTTTTTTTTTTGTTTGTTTGTTTGTTTGTTTTTCCAATTTTATTTTATTTTTAAACTTTACCTAATTGTATTAGTTTTGCCAAATATCAAAATGAATCCGCCACAGGTATACATGTGTTCCCCATCCCGAACCCTCCTCCCTCCTCCCTCCCCATACCATCCCTCTGGGCCGTCCCAGTGCACCAGCCCCAAGCATCCAGCATCGTGCATCGAACTCTGCTTTTTAATATGCTGTCTAGGTTGGTCATAGCTTTCCTTCCAAGGAGTAAGCGTCTTTTAATTTCATGGCTACAATCACCATCTGCAGTGATTTTGGAGCCCCCCAAAATAAAGTCAGCCACTGTTTCAACTGTTTCCCCATCAATTTGCCATGAAGTTATAGGACTGAATGCCATGATCTTAGTTTTCTGAATGTTGAGCTTTAAGCCAATGTTTTCACTCTTCTCTTTCATTTTCATCAAGAGGCTCTTTAGTTCTTCTTCACTTTCTGCCATAAGGGTGGGGTCATCTGCATATCTGAGGTTATTGATATTTCTCCTGGCAATCTTGATTCCAGCTTGTGCTTCTTCCACCCAGTGTTTCTCATGATGTACTCTGCATATAAGTTAAATAAGCAGGGTGACAATATACAGCCTTCACGTACTCCTCTTTCTATTTGGAACCAGTCTGTTGTTCCATGTCCATTTCTAACTGTTACTTCCTGACCTGCATACAGGTTTCTCAAGAAGCAGGTCAATACAACAGTCAATACATTCATGAAAATAATTTAAAAATTTATCTATTCAAGTCTGTCTGTCTTTTTTGCCTATGCATTAAGAATAGAGCTTCACAATCTAAATGTCCATCAACAGATGAATGGGTGAAGAAGGTATGAATACATATATATGATGGAATGGTACTAGCCATGAAAAGGAGTGAAATATCATTTGCAGCAACATAGACGGATCTATAGGTGATCATACTAAGTGAATTCAGAGAAATACAAACAACATATAAATTATTTGTATGTGGAATCTAAAGTATGACACGTGAACTTATTTAGATTGAAGGCAGGAGGAGAAGGGGGCAGTGAAGGATGAGATGGTTGGATGGCATCATTGACTCAATGGCATGAGTTTGAGCAAGCTTCTGGGGATGGTGAAGGACAGGGAAGTCTGGTGTGTTGCAGTCATGGGGTTCCAAAGAGTCATCCACGACTGAGCATCTGAACAACAGCATAGCAATCAATGGGCTTCCCTGGTGGCCTATGGTAAAGAATGCTCTTGTGAAGCAGAAGATGTGGGTTCCATCCCTGTGTTGGGAAGGTCCCCTGCAGAAGGAAATGGCAGCCCACTATAGTATCATTGCCTGGGAAATTCCATGGAGAGAGGAATTTGACAGGCTACATTCTATGGGATCACAAAGAATCGAACACAACATGGCAACTAACAACAACAGCAATGATAGCAATCAATACAAACTACAGAAACATTAATCAAAACTTGTGATTGTATCTTAATCTAAGACACTATAGATTCTATAATAAATTACAGCTATTATATATAAGATGGGTAAGCAACAAGGTCCTACTGTACAGCATGGGGAACTATATTATCCTGTGATAAATTATAATGGAAAAATATGAAATAGGTTATATATGTAAGTTAACTGACTCACTTTGCTGTACAGCAAAAATTGGCACACCTTTTAAAAATAACTATATCTCAATAAAAAATTTTTAATAAAAACATCAAGAGAAAGTTTAATAATCATGGTGAGGTCAGCATACAAATTTTCCCTTGGTATCTCTAATTTTCTTGAAAAGATCTCTAGTCTTTCTTATCTCTCCTTTCTATTCTTTGGAACTCTCCATTCAGATGGGTATATCTCTCCTTTTTTCCTTTGCCTTTCACTTTTATTCTTTTCTCAGCTATTTGAACGGCCTCCTCAGACAACTATTTTGCCTTTTTGAATTTCTTTTTCTTGGGGATGGTTTTGATCCCTGCCTCCTGTACAGTGTCACAACCTCCTCCCATAGTTCTTCAGGCGTTCTTTCCATCAGATCTAATTCCTTGAATCTATTTGTCACATCCATTGTATAATGGTAAGAGATTTGATTTAGGTCATGCCTGAATGGTCTGTGGTTTTCCTTACTTCTTTCAGTTTAAGTCTGAATTTTGCAATGAGGAGTTCATGACCTGAGCCATAGTCCACTCCTGGTCTTTTTGCTGACTGTATAGAGCTTCTCCATCTTTGGCTGCAAATAATATAATTAATCTAATTTCAGTATTGACTATCTGGTGAATGTTAAACCACTTCAGCATTCTTGCCTTGAGAACCCCATGAACAGTATGACTGCTATAATTAACCACTAATTGATATTTGTAAATATCAAGTGATTTTACAGAGATTGACATATGCTTTGCCCTAATGGTTCCAAAGTTAAAAAAAAAAACAAAAAACCTCAGTTAATCTTAATGTAATTATGTCTTATATTTCAATGCCAAGTAAGTAAAAAATAATTTCTTTCCAGCTGAGTTTTCTTCCTTTAGAAGATTCTGCTGCTGCTGCTGTTAAGTCGCTTCAGTCGTGTCCAACTCTGTGTGACCCCATAGACAACAGCCCACCAGGCTCCGCCGTCCCTGGGATTCTCCAGGCAAAAACACTGGAATGGGTTGCCATTTCCTTCTCCAATGCATGAAAGTGAAAAGTGAAAGTGAAGTCATCTAGTCATGTCTGACTCTTATCGACCCCATGGATTGCAGCCTACCAGGCTCCTCCATCCATGGGATTTTCCAGGCCAAGAGTGCTAGCAGGTCAAAATATACAGTCTCTTTTACCTCTGTCTTGAACTCTTGCAAATTATTGTTGAAAAATGTTATTTGCTAGCTATTGTTTCTGTCATAATAGTTGATCTTTCATCATGTTTTTCCATGTTCAAGCTAAAAATTGCACCTTTAAAATTTTAAAATATCAAATGCAGTTGCACAATTCTCTTTTATTTTCATTAATTTTTAAACTTCTAACTTTTCAACAGATTCCACTTTTCATTAACTAATTTTGGTACTTACGATTTTTAAGATATCACCCATCACTGAAAGTTTCCAAACCAAAGAAAAGCATAAGTGCCCAAATTGGTATAAAATGAAAATAGTGGATGACCGCCAGTCAAGTAAACTCTTTCAAAAATCCCAATTATAATATTTGACCAAATATTATTAATATTATCAGTTTCCTACTCAGTATTTATTCCTCTCTCTTTCTTGCTAAAAAGAAGTCAGCTTTGTTGGCAATATGTCCAACCCGAAATAAAAATGGCCAATGGTTGGACTATCAGCAATCATCTTGTTTCATGTGGAAAAAGTAAAAAAAAACAAAAACAAAAACAAAAAATCACCAGTATGTGAAGCCATAGACCAGGAGTCAGCAATCTCTAATATCTGATGTTTTTTAATTTAAAAAATTCATCAATTTTAATCATTATTTCTGTTATTTGTAACCAAAATATTAACATTTAAATATGTAGTATGTTTATAGTTGCGAATTTGCCAAATTGTTTCATAATAATTGTGTCATTTGTATGTACAGTGCATAAGAAGTAACAATATAGTCTTTTTTGCTTGTTTTTCCTTTCTTTTATTTTTCTTAAGCTGTGTTTACAAATATTGATTATTTTTGACAGGGTTACCTTTAAAAACAACTGGAAGCAAGATCTTGGGTTATCCAATTAGACTTAGAATCACATTAGGTGAAAGAACAAAGAATTTTTTTCCAGACTGAAAGGTATATAAAGGAAAATATAGTGAATTCATAATATAGATATGGTTTATTTTAACTCTGTTATTATTATGAGGATTTTGTTGTTGGTTTGGTTTGAGTTTTAAAAACTTTTCTTAGGATTATCTATAAATATTTCAAGTAACCAGCACTCTAGTGACAAAATTCGTATAAGGGATACAATACTAGAGAAGAATAAATGCTCCCAAAGTTTTTGCTTTTAATTTTCATTCAGATGCTATGTCTGTGGTAGAAAATAAAGTTTTATTAATAATGCACATAATAATTTGAGTTTGTGCCAACTTTCATTCTCTATCTAAATTATTATTTTTAAACTAAAAATTTTATTTAAAAGTTGGGAATATAATTGGTTTACAATGTTGTGTTAGTTTTAAGTGTACAGCAAAGTGGGTTATGGGTACAAAGTCCAGGACAAGAGTGTGAGTTAGTATTCTTAAACTTAGAATAACAAAATAAAGAGAATCTGATGACTGAAAATAATTGGCAGCTTTGAGAGATATGGCAGAAAAAAAATTCTGATTTAATAGAATCCCATCCGGTCCCATCAGTTCATGGGAAATAGATGGGGAAACAGTGGAAACAGTGTCAGACTTAATTTTTGGGGACTCCAAAATCACTGCAGATTGTGATTGCAGCCATGAAATTAAAAGACGCTTACTCCTTGGAAAGAAAGTTATGATCAAACTAGATAGCATATTCAAAAGCAGAGACATCACTTTGCCAGCAAAGGTCCATCTAGTCAAGGCTATGGTTTTTCCAGTGGTCATGTATGGATGTGAGAGTTGGACTGTGAAGAAGGCTGAGAACCGAAGAATTGATGCTTTTGAACTGTGGTGTTGGAGAAGACTCTTGAGCATCTCTTGGACTGCAAGGAGATCCAACCAGTCCATTCTAAAGGAGATCAGGCCTGGGATTTCTTTGGAAGGAATGATGCTAAAGCTGAAACTCCAGTACTTTGGCCACCTCATGCGAAGAGTTGACTGATTGGAAAAGATTCTGATGCTGGGAGGGATTGGGGGCAGGAGGAGAAGGGGACAACAGAGGATGAAATGGCTGGATGGCATCACTGACTCAATGGATGTGAGTTTGAGTGAACTCCAGGAGTTGGTGATGAACAGGGAGGCCTGGCGTGCTGGGATTCATGGGGTTGCAAAGAGTCAGACACAACTGAGCAACTAAACTGAACTGAACTTACAACCAAAACTTCATGGAAATACAAGCAAAATAAACCCATCGTAAATAAATAGGAAAATACTATAGCTGAGACTAATACAAAGAAATATCTGGTCACTAGAAATGAATAGTAACTCATTAGGTGATGTCAAACTTGTCTTTCCAGAAAGGTGCTAGGAGCAGATACACCCCCAGGAGCAAGGTAAGAGGCTTGCATTAAAGGCTAAGACCCTCTGGGTGCTCACAATATAAAACTGTTCTGTGGCCAGTTAGAGGAAAATAGGCATAAGTTTTAGTTATATCACAATGACTATTATATTCCTTTCTTTGTGACTAAGATGTGATGACTGATGATGACAGCTCTGTGATGTGGGTTCAAATCCCCTGCTCTTTGGTGTGTGTAGAAGTGACAGTTTATGGGTTGGGGGCCCCTGCACAGCTCCAGACATAGACAACGGTCTCCTGCTGGCCCTGACTGCCCTGCTGATACAACTGTACACAACTTCCACTTCATTTTCCGAAGATCCTCTTATTCTTAAAGGCTTGTCTCTTGGACAAAATAACTTCAAGATAGTTGTATTTATTTTCTATTACTGCCTACAAATTGCTCAAACTTAGCCACTTACTACAACATATATGTATTATCTTACATTTTCTGTGGTGAGGGGTTCAAGCACTGCTTAGTGGGGTCCTCTCATTATGGACTCACAAATATGCACTCAGAGTCAGATATGTGCATTCATACCTGGAAGGTCCAATGCAGAAGAGTCTATGTCCAAGCTGACTCAGGTTGCTGGCACAGACAACTCAGCTTTTTACTGGCTATCAGCGAGAGGCTTTCCTGCACTCTTGAAGGCATCCTCACCCCCTAGAGGACCCATGCAGGTCTCTGTCCACATGAACCTTATAACAATGCCAAAGTTTTATTTAACTTGATAATTAACAATTGAACTTTTGTATTTTATTTATTTTTTTAATTAATGTTATTGGAGTACAGTTGCTGTACAATATTGTGTTCATTTCTCTTGTACAGGAACGTGAATCAGCCAAATGTATACATATATCCCCTCTTTTTGGGACTTCCTTCCCATTCAGGTCACCACAGTGCATCAAGGACAGTCTGTAGCCAGGCAAAGTCTTGTACAATGTAACAAACCGCTGGAGAGAAAACTCAGCATCTTTGCCATGTTTCATTGGCTACATAAGTCACAGGTCTTGACAACACTCAAGGGGAAGGCATTACACAAGTTCTTGAACCCAGAAGGAAGAAACTTGGAGGTGTCCATCATAATGACTAAAACTATCTGTCATCTTTGTATTACCTCCAGTGGGTCCACAGGAAACTCATGGATGCTTTTGTATTTTTCTAATAAATGTATGTCAGAGGTTTTATTTAACTTGATAATTAACAATTGAACTTTCTGTTTTAATTAATATTATTGGAGTATAGTTGCTTTACAACATTGTGTTCATTTCTATTGTACAGGAAAGTGAATCAGCCATATGTACATATATCCCCTCTTTTATGGACTTCCTTCCCATTCAGGTCACCACAGTGCATTAGTAGAGTTCCCTGAGCTATACAGTAGGTTCTCATTTAGTTGTCTATTTTATACATGGTATCAATATGTGTGTCAATCCCAATCTTCCAATTCATCCCAACAGTTGAATTTTTAAGCTATTACAACCAATTCAAAGAAAACTGAAAACACACACATATGGCAATCCAGAATGCTGAAACTGATTTATAAAAAGAAGCAAGAATTGTCAATATTTCTAGGAAAGTAATCACCTGCATTTCATTAGACACAATTCATTTGCATTTTTACAGACAAGAGTTTGCCATATATTTTCTGCAACTTACAAGAGTTATAAAATAGCTCCATGAAGGGAATAGTGTCCATAGAGTAAAGTAATCTAGAAATATGCACTAGATAAGATGCACAGTAATCTTTTCTTTTTGTCTATTTCAAAATCTTCTACATTTTTCCTGAAATGCCTAGTTGTCCTCAGGATTTTTCATTGTCATAGAAGTGAAAAAGCTATAATCAACCCAGAACAAAAACAGGAGAGGATTGAATAAATAAATTTATTATTTATTGTATATCAAAATAGTGAAGAGCTAGAAAAGTGATATTGAAGAATAGTATCTAATTATATGAAAAGAGTTTTAAGACACTTGAAGTGGGCAGAAGATGCATTCAGCATCTGTTTACCGTGGACTACTCTAAATCAATTAGATGACATAGGCGTATTGTTCATGGAGCTCATCAACTAATGGTAACTACAATACTAAGAGTAGTTATCTCTGGAAGTAGAATTAGGCATTTCAATTTGCTTGTTTTTTGCTGACGTTTGTTTTTCAAATAAATACTTTATGATGAAAAGGTTTTCCTTGTAGACAAGCAAGCACACAAATCATGTAGGAGAAAAAAAAAAATCACCGAGCATGTACTCCAGGGCAGCTCCATATAAAGATAAATCACAGAAGGTTCTGCCCTGCAGGAAACAGCAGTCAGTGGAGGAGATGCAGTGTCAACTCATAATTAGAGTGAACCACACAGCATGAGAGGGAAAGCACGGACTGGGCCAGAGAGTTCAGAGATGGTGGAGTGACTGCTGCTGATGAACAGCGGTGGAGTCAGGGGTGCAACGTGGGGTTTAGGAGAAACTCAGAAAATGGGGATGCCACAGCAGGGTTGTGAGCCATAAATTAGAGTTATCTATGGGAATAAAAGAGGGGGAGGACAGTGCAGAGTTCACACGCCAATCTACAGTTTAGGGAGAGGCAGTTTTGCTCATCTGTTTGTTTTTCTATATAAGATAAAAAGTTCTAGTCTTTATACATGAAAAGTGTGCATCATTTTGTTGAAGGGGATCAGAATAGGTAACCCAAAGCGTGCCCTTTGGTGTATGGACTCTTCTGAGCAGAAGGAAACCAAGACCTAGCAGATGCAAGAAAAACATTTGCCTCTTCCTAAACTTCCCAGAAGAATTTAGATAGGGAACCTGGCCCAGAAAAAGAGCTGTTGACACAGATCTTTTTTCAAGGAAAAACTCATCTGTATGGCAGGGAAGATACCTAATTACTATTTGCTCTTCTCATCTCCCTGCAAATTGTCCTCCTGCCCTTTGAAGCCCTGGAGCCCCCATCCCATTTCCCAGCTCAGGATGCCATGGAAGGCTCAATCACCTGACTACCTCTGAGTCTCATAATTTTATGGGACTCCTATATGTACAATTTAAATTTTTCTCCTGTTAATCTGTCTTATGTCAACTTAGTTATTAAACCAGCGAAAAAGCATGGAAAGTAGACAAAAAGTTTTTCTGCCCCAACAATATACATATGATTACTTAAAAATACCAAATAAACTAGGAGTTTGTGATTAACATATACCCACTAGTATATATAAAATAGATAAACAACAAAGACCTATTATATAGTACAGGAAACTGTATTCAATATCTTGTAGTGACCTACAATGGGAAAGAATTTGAGAGTGTATATATATATATACATATAAAATGGAATCACTTTCTGTACATCTGAAACTAGTACAGTGTTGTAAATCAACTATACTTCAATTAAACAAATGGTTGCTGCTGCTGCTGCAGCTGCTAAGTCGCTTGAGTCATGTCCAACTCTGTGCGACCCCGTAGATGACAGCCCACCAGGCTCTGCCGTCCCTGGGATTTTCCAGGCAAGAACACTGGAGTGAGTTGCCATTTTCTTCTCCAATGCATGAAAGTGAAAAAGGAAAGTGAAGTCACTCAGTCGTGTCCAACTCTTCGGGACCCCATGGAATGCAGCCTACCAGGCTCCTCCATCCAAGGGATTTTCCAGGCAAGAGTACTGGAGTGGGTTGCCATTGCCTTTTCCAAACAAATGGTTAAAAAAAATTAAAACCTAATTAACTTAAAAAAAATTTGGTTTCTGTGCTTCCCTAGCACCTTGAAAATGTCTCTGTATCTGAGTTGTTTTGATTAAATTAAATTGTATGTTTATCTGCCCATCTTTTCCAATAAATGCTAAACCAGTTAAGGATAGAATCCTTGTCTGCTTTTTCCAAGATCACATGTAGTGCTAACCATGTAGTGAGAGATTCTTAAACATATATTCATTGGAATAAGAATAACAAAAGACGGCAGGACATTGCAGTGTTTCTTGCAACATATGATTTATCTGTAAGCTCATGGATTCTTGATTGCTGTGGCTCCCTTGATGGCCTTGTTCTTCTCTGTCATCTTGGGCAATTCCAGTCATCCTAGACCTTAGGATTTGCTGGGTGGGTTGTAAATACCCATGATTCTATGGTTTATACAGTAATACATACTTGGTTTTTGTTCCATTTCTGGTGCAGATCTTCTAAAACTTCTGGAATTTCCTACATGATGAGAGCCATAAAGGTGCTGTTTGTTATGTTATAATGAGACTAAGGAGAAGGTGGTGTGAATTGAGAGAGTAGTATATACACTACCATATTTAAAATAGATAGCTAGTGGGAAACTGTTGTATAACACAGGAGCTCAGCCAAGCACTCTGTGACGACCTAGAGGGATGAGATGGGAGGAAGGGGTTATACATATATACTTATAGTTGATTGATGTTGTTGTATGGCAGAAACCAACAAAACATTGTAAAGCAATTATCCTCCAATTTAAAAAAAAACCTGCATAGAGATTCAGGAAGCTGAATAAATGGCTTTGTTGCATGAAAAGAAAAATAAGGAAACTTTTGAAGAACAAGCAGATAGCCAAAGTTTGAAGGCTGGTTGCGGGGAGTCCAGCCCTGCAATTGGAGGATTGTAACTTTCAGCCTCATCTCTGACTTCCTGAGCTCGGGGGAGGCGGGGGGCGCTGGAAGTTGAACCATCATTAATGGTCAATGATTTAATCGATCATGACTGTGTAATGAAGGCCCCCTAAATACTCAAAATGACAGAGTTTAGAGAGCTCTGGGTGGGTGAACACGTGGAGATCTGGCGAGAGAGGTGGGCTTAGAGTGAGGAAGCTCCATATCTCTCCCCACACCCTGCACTGAGCGTCTCTTCCACCTGGATGTTCCTGAGTTACAACCTCTGACGAAAAATTGATCATCTAGTAAGTAAAATGTTTCTCAGAGTTCTGTGAACTGCTTGAGTAAATTAATTGAAATAAACATGAGAGTCATTGTGACCTTTGCACTATAGGTCAGAGACACAGGTGAAAACCTGGACTTGCTGTTGAAGATGGGTGGTGCTGTCTTGTGGGACTGAGCAAATTGTGGAGTCTGATGCCATCTCCAGGTAGACAGTGTCAGAACTGAGTTGACTTGTAGGACAATCAGCTGTTATTGGAGAACTGTTGGTGGAGGGGGGGGTGACACTCATCCCCCTCACATGGAATTTGGGTGCAAGATCCTTTAAAGTTTATATCTAGTGTCCAAGGGACTTAGGCATGGCTTATAAGAAATTTCAGATTTTCATATAATTCAAGATTCCCTTTGCATACCCCTAATGCTGCCTTCCACCAGTGTTCCAATCTGTCTGCTCTGGGACACAGTGGAAGTGGGCACCCTCATTCCTGTGGCTTCGAATCTATCCCTCCATCTTCAACTGGTGCTCTTGGAACCACAGTAGGCAGCCCCTGGGGAGGGTCCCAAGGTCACTTGCCTTCTGGTATTTAACTCCTTGGGGTACCCTCCTTGCTCAGTGGGAGCTAGTCTTTCAAATTTCTAGCGACTAGAATATGAAGAAGTAATGAGCTGTCACCCTGAAACAGGCTACAAATATACAATGACTTTTGTCTTTTTATTTTCTTCTCTTGCTTCCTCTGAGAAAAGTCATCTCCATGTTGGAAGATGGAGATAACCCTGTTTGTTAGCTGCTTTCTGGAGTGTTCCACATGAAAAGAAGCTGAGCTCTCCTGCTGGCCATCTGGAGGTCTTCCTTCACCCTGGAAGTGAGCTTAGAAGCAATATTTTCTCCAAGGGACCTTTGAGTTGACCATGCCTCTGACTGGCATCTTAGTTGGAACCCAGGAGAAACCCTGAGTGAGAGGCAGATAATTGCACCATCCTGATCTCCTGACTGACAGAAACTGAACTCTTAGCTATGTATTGTTTTAATCCACTTTGATGATTTATTATCAGTTCAGTTGCTCAGTCGTGTCTGACTCTTTGCGACCCCATGAATCGCAGCACGCCAGGCCTCCCTGTCCATCACCAAATCCCAGAGTTCACTCAGACTCAGGTCCATTGAGTCAGTGATGCCACCCAGCCATCTCATCCTCTGTCGTCCCCTTCTCCTCCTGCCCCCAATCCCTCCCAGCATCAGAGTCTTTTCCAATGAGTCAACTCTTCACATGAGGTGGCCAAAGTACCGGAGTTTCAGCTTTAGCATCATTCCTTCCAAAGAAATCCCAGGGCTGATCTCCTTCACAATGGACTGGTTGGATCTCCTTGCAGTCCAAGGGACTCTCAAGAGCCTTCTCCAACACTACAGTTCAAAAGCATCAATTCTTCAGCGCTCAGCCTTCTTCACAGTCCAACTCTCACATCCATACATGACCACAGGAAAAACCATAGCCTTGACTAGATGGACCCTTGCTGGCAAAGTGATATCTCTGCTTTTGAATATGTTATCCAGGTTGGACATAACTTTCCTTCCAAGGAGTAAGCGTCTTTTAATTTCATGCTGCAGTCACCATCTGCAGTGATTTTGGAGCCCAGAAAAATAAAGTCTGACACTGTTTCCACTGTTTCCCCATCTATTTCCCATGAAGTGTTGGGACGAGATACCATGATCTTTGTTTTCTGAATGTTGAGCTTTAAGCCAACTTTTTCACTCTCCACCTTCACTTTCATCAGGAGGCTTTTTAGTTCCTCTTCACCTTCTGCCATAAGGGTGGTGTCATCTGCATATCTGAGGTGATTGATATTTCTCCTGGCAATCTTGATTCCAGCTTGTGTTTCTTCCAGTCCAGCGTTTCTCATGATGTACTCTGCATATAAGTTAAATAAGCAGGGTGACAATATACAGCCTTGACGAACTCCTTTTCCTATTTGGAACCAGTCTGTTGTTCCATGTCCAGTTCTAACTGTTGCTTCCTGACCTGCATACAAATTTCTCAAGAGGCAGGTCAGGTGGTCTGGTATCCCCATCTCTTTCAGAATTTTCCACAGTTTATTGTGATCCACACAGTCAAAGGCTTTGGCATAGTCAATAAAGCAGAAATAGATGTTTTTCTAGAACTCTCTTGCTTTTTCCATGATCCAGTGAATGTTGGCAATTTGATCTCTGGTTCCTCTGCCTTTTCTAAAATCAGCTTGAACATCAGGAAGTTCACAGTTCGCATATTGCTGAAGCCTGGCTTGGAGAATTTTGAGCATTACTTTACTAGTGTGTGAGATGAGTACAATTGTGCAGTAGTTTGAGCATTCTTTGGAATTGCTTTTCTTGGGGATTGGAATGAAAACTAACCTTTTCCAGTCCTGGGACCACTGCTGAGTTTTCCAAATTTGCTGGCATATTGAGTGCAGCACTTTCACAGCATCATCTTTCAGGATTTGAAAGATTCAACTGGAATTCCATCACCTCCACTAGCTTTGTTCGTAGTAATGCTTTCTAAGGCCCACTTGACTTCACAGTCCAGGATGTCTGGCTCTAGATGAGTGATCACACCATCGTGATTATCTGGGTTGTGAGGATCTTTTTTGTACAGTTCTTCTGTGTATTCTTGCCATCTCTTCTTCATATCTTCTGCTTCTGTTAGGTCCATACCATTTCTGTCCTTTATCGAGCCTATTTTTGCATGAAATGTCCCCTTGGTATCTCTAATTTTCTTGAAGACATCTCTAGCCTTTCCCATTTTGTTGTTTTCCTCTATTTCTTTGCGTTGATCTCTGAGGAAGGCTTTCTTATTTCTTCTTGCTATTCTTTGGAACTCTGCATTCAGATGCCTATATCTTTCCTTTTCTCCTTTGCTTTTCACTTCTCTTCTTTTCACAGCTATTTGTAAGGCCTCCCCAGACAGCCATTTTGCCTTTTTGCATTTCTTTTCCATGAGGATGGTCTTAATCCCTGTCTCCTGTACAATGTCACGAACCTCAGTCCATAGTTCATCAGGCACTCTATCTATCAGATCTAGGCCCTTATCTATTTCTCACTTCCACTGTATCTGTGCACTAAGCGCGGCGGCAGCTGCGACTGGCGCACTAAGTGTGGCCGAGAGGAGCTACCCTACATCCGAGGTCAGGGGCAGAAGCCTGGAGAACCCCATGCCCAAAGGGCAACGGCCAAGAGGAGTTACCCCACGTCTGAGGTCAGGGGCAGCGGCTGAGAGTGCCAGGCTGCACGGCGCAGGAAGGGCCGAGATGAGCTACCCAAGTCCCAGGTCAGGGGCAGCGGCTGGGAGGAGCTACCCCACGTTGGAGGTAAGGGGCCGCGGCCAAGAGGAGATACCCCGTGAATGAGGTCGGGGCGGCAGCCAGGAGGAGCTACTGCATGCCCCCACGCCCAAGGCCAGGGGTGGCGGCCGGGAGGACCAACTCCACGTCCAAGGAGCAGTGGCTGTGCAGGTGCAGGAGGGCCTAGAGGAGCTATCCCACGCTGAAGGTCAGGAAAGGCGGCAGTGAGGAGATACCCCTCATCCAAGGTAATGACCAGCAGCTGTGCTTTGCGGGAGCAGCCGTGAAGAGATACCCCGCACCCAAGGTAAGAGAAACCCAAGTAAGATGATAGATGTTGCAAGAGGGCATCAAAGGGCAGATACACTGAAACCATACTCACAGAAAACTAGTCAATCTAATCACACTAGGACCACAGCCTTGTCTAACTCAATGAAACTAAGCCATGCCCATGGGGCCGCCCAAGATGGGTGGGTCATGGTGGAGAGACCTGTCAGAATGTGGTCCACTGGAGAAGGGAATGGCAAACCACTTCAGTATTCTTGCCTTGAGAACCCTGTGAACAGTATGAAAAGGCAAAATGATAGGATACTGAAAGAGGAACTCCCTAGGTCAGTAGGGGTCCAATATAACTCCCCAGGTCAATAGGGGCTACTGGAGATCAGTAGAGAAATAACTCTAGAAAGAATGAAGGGATGGAGCCAAAGCAAAAACCATATCCAGCTGTGCATGTGACTGGTGATAGAAGCAAGATCCGATGCTGTAAAGAGCAATATTGCATAGGAACCTGAAATGTCAGGTCCATGAATCAAGGCAAATTGGAAGTGGTCAAACAAGAGATGGCAAGAGTGAATGTTGACATTCTAGGAATCAGCGAACTCAAATGGACTGGAACGGGTGAATTTAACTCAGATGACCATTATATCTACTACTGCAGGCAGAAATCCCTCAGAAGAAATGGAGTAGCCATCATGGTCAACAAAAGAGTCCGAAATGCAGTACCTGGATGCAATCTCAAAAACAGAATGATCTCTGTTGGTTTCCAAGGCAAACCATTCAATATCACAGTAATCCAAGTCTATGCCCCAACCAGTAATGCTGAAGAAGCCGAAGTTGAATGGCTCTATGAAGACCTACAAGACCTTTTAGAACTAATACCCAAAAAAGATGTCATTTTCATTATAGGGGACCGGAATGCAAAAGTAGGAAGTCAAGAAACACCTGGAGTAACAGGCAAATTTGGCCTTGGAATACAGAATGAAGCAGAGCAAAGACTAATAGAGTTTTGCCAAGAGAATGCACTGGTCATAGCAACCACCCTCTTCCAACAACACAAGAGAAGACTCTACACATGGACATCACCAGATGGTCAACACCGAAATCAGATTGATTATATTCTTTGCAGCCAAAGATGGAGAAGCTCTATACAGTCAGCAAAAACAAGACCAGGAGTTGACTGTGGCTCAGATCATGAACTCCTTAATACCAAATTCAGACTTAAATTTATTATCAGCAGCAATCAAATGCATCATGATAAATGAATAATAACACCTGTGGTCCCCCAAATTGCAGTGTCTTAAATGACACTGTGTTTGTGTTTCTTTTCTATGTACATTATAATCTAATGCTGAAAGATACCCTACCCTACCTTGGATCCAGGCTTGGATCCCAGAGCAGCTGAGACATCGGTGTGGCCTGGAGAAGACCTTGATGGGATGCTGACCAGTGGGTGGCATTTTTTAATTGCAATAAGTGCTCTACATATGAACCTTCAAGTTGTGAACTTTCAAAGAATTTAATATAGATTTACATGTGCAATCACATAAGTTAGTTCACGTGTCTGGTGTACATTTTCACATGTGTGTATCCTCTACAAGTGGTTGTTCTATTGTGTGCCTTACTGTACAGTACTATATAGAGTGCAGTAGTACAGTATCTATATGCCAAGCTCAGGATGTGAGTGAAGTTGTAGTTTGCTCTCCATCTCCTATTGCTGATGATCCTGTTCCTTCAGCTCTACCATCTCCCACGTCCTCTCCTTCCTCTAGTCAATAACTCTTCTTGTCTGTTCACTCATAGTACTGTACTACTGTAATTTTCAAGGTTCTGTACTGTTCGATTAAAATGTTTTATTTTTGTGTTTCTTTGTCTTTTATCTATTATTTGTATTAAAAGTATTATAAACCTATTACACTACAGTACTGTATAGCTGATTGTGTTAGTTGGGTACCTAGGCTAACTTTACTTTCCCTGGTGGCTCAGAGGGTAAAGTGCCTGTCTACAATGCGGGAGACCCAGGTTCGATCCCTGGGTCGGGAAGATCCCCTGGAGAAGGAAATGGTAATCCACTCCAGAACTATTGCCTGGAAAATCCCATGGACAGAGGAGCCTGGTAGGCTACAGTCCATAGGGTCGCAAAGAGTTGGACACGACTGAGTGACTTCACTTCACTTTAGGCTAACTTTATTGAACTTAACGAAAAAATTGAACTTACAAATGCACTCTTGGACAGAACTCATTTGTTTGTAGGGGACTTATGGTACAAAGCCTGTAGATCGTTTCTACCATTTCTCTCTACATGTTTATTGGCAAAAAACGAGACCCCTGCATCTGCTTACTGGCAAGTGAAGCTGAGAAAAATGGAGACATGCAAAGATGGTGGTGGGGGGCAAGGTACTGGTGGTGATCTCCCAGGAGCTGGGAGTGGGTTCTGGTGATACTCTGCCACTTTCTTTACAGTTCACAGATATCTGGTGCTGATTTTCAGCGTCAGGGTTCAGTTGAAATTTTTAGATGATAGGAAATTCCCCATTTCATACAAATAATAAATGCAAGGATTGTACATTGAGCCCGAGGCTTCTACCCATGGAGAACTTGACTTGAAATCAGGCATTTAGGACCTCGTCCTCATTTGGGGCACACATGGATGAAAACTCTTACCTTTCCTGGCAGCCCCAGCCTCTCTGCCCCCCTCACTCCACCTCTAATTGCCCGCCCCACTTGCTTTTCCGCATCCTCTGTATCATGTGATTCCTTTTCTCCTTGCTAATTTAACATCCTCAAATTTCAGCAAAATTCTGCTGAGTAGGTAACCTCTAGCTCTTACACTCCAGGGTGGTAGGTTTTTCTTTTATTCAAGCTAATAGGCCCACCATTGCTGCCTTGTGATATCTGCAGGTACTTGCATTTCTGTAACCCTTCTGCTGGCATTTCTCTCCCCTCTTAGATTCTCAGAGCCCTGAGGTTAGGGACCATATCTGTGTTGCTCATGAGAATGTCTTTGCTGCTTGAGGTGCATTCTGAGTACTTGATGGATGTGTTTATTGACTGCATAAATAAATGAATGATGTCAGACAGATCTCAGCTAACCCCGTTTGTTAACTGGGTAGATTTCCAAGGCTCCTCAAGCATCCAGCAACCTCTGCTGTGTCGCAGGGGCTGCTAGACAACACTGACACCTGGGTGGCTGAGGGGATTTCTTTGGAGAGACTCGTATTCTCTTGAACAGAGGGCTTTTCCTCCTTGATGAGTAAGGCTCACAAGATGGTCCCCCAGGATAGGCTGAGGACACCAGAGAATGAAATGGGTGGGGGTTCTGGGCTGATATGCCCTGCAGGTCATTAAGTAGATCACGGAGCTACACTGAGGTTCAGAGAGGGTGGATAACTCCCTTTCTTTCCCCCAAAAGGAAACTTTGTTCTATTATACACTGGAATGAAGAAAGGGAAAAACAACCGGATAATGTTTTTAAATCACACCTGTTTACTTTCTTCTCCTGCTTTATTCACCCCCACCTCCTCCTACCCACGGAGTTCTTTGAGGGTGTCTGTGTTTGTATATGTGTGTGTTTGTCTCTTGACTCCTTGCATTTTTTCCAAGTTTAGTATTAAGTTGAAAAGAAAGTAAGACTGGATTAAAATCAATATGAAAATAAAAGCAAAGCCAAAATCAAAAAAGCACATTTCATTTCATCTTTATCGTTTTCTCCTCTCTTTCTTCCTTTCCCATCCCACACCCTGTACTCCACCCTACTTGCATGTAATCTTTCAGGGAACACATGGTGGGATAATTGGGAAAGGGCTGGCCCCTGGGATTTTACCCAGGAAGGAGGAAGTTCAGGGGAGGTATGGGGGCTGCTAGCTTTAGCCTCTCTCCTCTTTGCTATTTATATATATACATTCATTGATGGTCACTGAGAAGTTATAATTTACAGGAGATATTACCCTCCCTCATTTTCCACGTGAAGAATTAGGGTTTAGGGAAGTGAAGCATTTGTTAGACAGTAGGTCTGGGGTATAGCTGGAATTTGAGTTCAGGTCTGTCTGACACCACACCCCACTTTATTGCCGCCTCACTTACTTACAAACAAAGCTACGTGAGTGTACAGAATAAAAAACCACAATAGGCGAATCTTTCCCCAGCTGAGGGTGTAGATAGAAGAGCAGAACTAAAAATAAAGTGTTTGCATCTCATTGAATTGCAGCAAATTCTCTATTTTCAAAAAATGTTGAAGGATTTCAATAGGCACATATATGTGCTTAGTGCTTAGGGAAAGAATGGAAAGAAATTAAAGAAGGTCAACTAAAAATGCGCAGTCACTGCGTGGCTGCAGCAATGGACGGGGAGTTGTGCTCTGCCAGAGTGTCAGTGGCCATCTGGGCTTCGGAGATTCCAGATGAATTTCTGTATTTACTCGTGCTCATGGCAGAACATCTCGGAATACTCCTTGGTCATTTGAAAATCCATGTTGACTCAAGGTTTGCTGGAGCTGCTGCTGATTCCATAGTAACCAAGAGGCTTTCCTAGCTGTGTTCTTGGCTTTATTCATCTGATTGCCATTCACTTTAGAAGTCCACGACAGTGTCGGGTTTGTATAATCTCAGTTCTTTCCTTCTTCCCAGAGGCCCAAAGGGAGATAGGGTGTGGAGAACTGGGGACTTATCAGCCAAATTAAGTGAGAAAATTGAAGCAAGTATGTGAAAAGTACACGTGAATATCTGTTAACGCTCAGAATGAAAAGTAAATGATTTCAAATTTCTGTTTCATTTGGAACAAGAGGACTTGAAGAGATGGCAATCTTTTTCCCTCTCATGCATAAGTCATGGAACTGCATATTTGCAAGGGTGAAGGTGTCACTGAAGTACTTGTTTAAAAATAAATATTGCTTTTCACAGAAAGGCTGGATTCACTCTCCAGGGAGCTGTAGTCATGGTAATGACACTTCAGAAGTAAAATCAACACTACTTTCTTTGATGAAGCTACTTACTGTGTGAGTTGCATAAACACACACATTTTGCCTGTTTGAGTATTTAAACCATTAAATTAATGTTCTTGGGCATAACTGTCCACAGCTCTTGAATTTCTTCTTTTAAAAGTATATGTACATCCATCTCTCTTGATGGTAAAGTCTGCTATTATATTATTAGTACGTCAACTATCAAATCCAAGACTCATCTGTTTTCTTTGATAAAAATGTAATCCATGGCAGGAATGTAGACTTTTTATTCTTTATATTTGCAGGTTGATGGTAATGCTTTCCTCAGCATATTATTTGCATAGTTAGAAGCTCACTTTGGAGAAGGCAATGGCACCCCACTCCAGTACTCTTGCCTGGAAAATCCCATGGACAGAGGAGCCTGGAAGGCTGCAGACCATGGGGTCGCTGAGGGTTGGACACGACTGAGCGACTTCACTTTCACTTTTCACTTTCATGCATTGGAGAAGGAAATGGCAACCCACTCCAATGTTCTTGTCTGGAGAATCCCAGGGATGGGGGAGCGTGGTGGGCTGCCGTCTATGGGGTCGCACAAAGTTGGACATGACTGAAGTGACTTAGCAGTAGCAGCAGAAGCTCACTTTAGATTTTTGGTTCACACAAGGCTCTTTCTCAGTGCTTTAAATGTTTTTTCCCTATTTCCATAAGTTTATTGTAGAAAACTTAGAGAATATTACAAAAATGAAGGAGAGTACAAACATTCCTAGTTCACAACTTATAGTGAATAAAGTTTTTAATATTTGCAACATATTTTATACATTCATAAGGCTCACAAAACACAGGTATCTGTGTGGTCTATTTTTCATATTTCACACCTCTTGAGTATTTCCCTTGTTGATGATAGTCTGTAAAAAACCATTCAGAATAACTGAATACTATTTCACATCCTAGATGTTATTTAATGTATATAATCATACACTTTATACTTAGATATTTGAGTTAAGTATGTAATAATACAAATTATTATTTCTAACTGTATAACATTTTAAAATGTTTTTAAAGAAAGGTGAGAATAATTTGCTAGTTAGAAAATTTGCTCAAGTTTAGTCCTCCAGAAAACACAGCAATGGGTCTTCCATACTTACTTCTGGAGCTTTATTTTATCAATCTTATCATTAATAAAATATAAGTTTTTATTTAATGGTGAAAACTACCAGTGACTGGGGCATCAAACAATATCTTTAAAGATGTTATAAATGTAAATAAGATGATGTCTGGATGCTTTATGGGTCATAGATTTCCCATACTCCTGCAGCAGAATTCATAACACTAATACCTTTGGGTTTCTTTGTTTAACTCTTGTCTCTATCTAAGATTTTATTAATAACACTTCTTGGGAATTGAGACCAGAGCACTTTAATTCATTTTTATAGGTTTTCTGTTTTGTGCTCTTGGGTTCGAGAAAGGAAACTCTTGGCATTTTCTGAAAACATGGCCAAGCCTCTCCCCAAATATAAAAGCAAGTGGTGAGCATGTGCTGGATCCTCCCCACTCACTCCCATTTGCCCCCCATTATTTTACTCTCTGAGAGCCCTAAGCACTATGGAATAGTTGCTCCGGTGCAACAGAAGCTAAATCTATAGTCTACAAATGGGAAATCTGACTACAAAACCCTTTCTGTTTTCAACACCTGCAGTTTTCATCCACAATAACAGATAAGAAAGTATTCCTGGTAAAATAAGCCTTACTATCAATATCCTTAAGACTTAAAGAGCCTGATTGCTATCGCTTGGAATATACTAATGACTTAAGCACTTGGGATGTGCTGATCACTACTGATAACATTATTTTTGAAGTTTTCTCAGTATCTGTCAATGCTGAAGAAAGAGAAGGAGAAGGAGGAGGGAGAGAAAAAGCCAGGGGAAGAGGAGAAGCAGAAGAAGGAGGATAACAAAAACAACAAGGAAAATTCCTTCTCTTTCCATTCTCCCGCATGTTTGTTACAGAGATAGGGAAGAGAAGACAGAAAATACAGGGATAAAACATAATTATTGTACCAAAGCATGAAGCTGAAAGTCTCATGTCCAAGTTGGGTACAGCTTTGACTCCCACTGGGGAATTTTCAAAAGAGTCTTCTGTACATTTGGTGGTTACTCATTGGTTGATTGGTACTGACTGTTTTTTGATGAGCCTGGAGACAGACTGCTTTGGGTGGGCAGGATCCCAGGGTAAGTCAAAGAGCAAGTGGTTCAGAGAGAGGAGAGCTCTGAGGAGAGGAGACAGGTGAGGAGGAGACAGGTGAGGAGGAGACAGGTGGTTAGGAGAGTCAGGTCCAACAGGATCAAGCTGAACTGGAGAGAAAGCAAGAAGGTAGATGAGAGCCAGGGACACAGCATTGTTGGTAAATATTGGACTGACAATTGCACAAAAATTTTGCTTGTGAACTTGTCTTAAACTCTTCTCTTTGGCTTCTGCCCTACTCACCATTAGAGCTCAATGAAACATAACCAATGAGGAAAGTTTTGAACAAATCACCCCATTTAATTAATTCCCTGCTGACTTGGTTGATGATCTCTTTCCCACCACGTGTCCTCCACAACAAGGTTGGGCAAAATTCACAGTAATGAATTTAACATAGCATCTGTTTAACTTGCCAGCTAGTTGCTGTATTTTTTTCCTCTTAATAGTCATCTTTTTTTTTTCTTTCTAATGAAGATTAACAAGGCATTACTAATTTATAGAATGGCTTTACCCATGCTTTTAAATGTTAATTTGCAGACTGGTATAATCATTTCTTACTTTGATTATTCTCTTCCTTAATAGTTTTTTTTTTACATCAAAACATACTGTTCATGTTATTGGATTTCTGAAAATGAGCGTATTTGAAATATGTCTTGAGATTCTTAACCTCAGTCAAGTGTTTGGAAGTATTTCCTATCCTTAACGTGTTTTATCTTCAGGTGAAAATCTCAGAAACATACCTTATAGGGGAAGAACACATAATTTATACAAACAGAACATTTTCTCATCATATACAAATGTATTCTACTGTCACCTGGCTGTCTGATTGGTTGTAGTCACAGGTTGCACAAAATTCAAATGTTGTATTAATTTTGATAAGCCCTTATAAAATCATCTTTGCCTCCTATTTTATTCCAGTCACATTTATTATTTATCATCTTTTTTATCATATGTATTGTATTGTTATCCATATTATTGGGTAATGCAGCAATTGCCGTAAAGACGTGTAGACATTTATCTTTTTATCCAAAACACATGCTAATGTAAGAAGTAATTATAGTTTTAAAGTGATGTGTAATTTTTATCTAAGCAATCTTAATATATATATATTATTGAAGTATGGTTGATTTACAATATTTAAGGTTCACAGCAAGGTGATTTAGTTTTATATATATATATATATATATATATATATACACACACACATATTATTTTTTGAAATTGTTTTCCATTATAGTTTATTACAAGATATTGACTATAGTTATTATAAGATATTGACTATCATTCCCTGTGTTATACAGTAAACCTTTGTTGCTTTGCCGTGTATCTATTTTTTTATTCTTCTTAATTTCTTGTATGTTTTATTATGTTTATACACACACACACACACACATATATATATATATATTTGTTGTTCAGTTGCTCAGTCATGTCCAACTCTTTGTGGCCCCATGAACTCCAGCACACTAGGCTTCTCTTGTCCATTACTGTCTTCTTGAGTTTCCTCCAACTCATGTCCATTGAATCAGTGATGCCATCCAACTGTCTCATCCTTTGTTGCCCCCTTTTCCTCTTGCCCACAGTTTTTTCCCAGGTCTCTCTCTATGTATATTATGTAGCCACTGGACCACCAGGGAAGTTCCTATATATAGATTTTTTTAAAATTTAAATTTATTTATTTTAATTGGAGGCTAATTAATTTAAAATATTGTATTGGTTCTGCCACATATCAACATGAATCCACCACGGATGTACATGTGTTCCCCATCCTGAACCCCCCTTCCACCTCCCTCCCCATACCATCCCTCCGGGTCATCCAGTGCACCAGCCCCAAGCATCCTGTATCGAATGGAACCTGGAGTGGTGATTCGTTTCTTATATGATATTATACATGTTTCCATGACATTCCACCAAATCATCCCACCCTCTCCCTCTCCCACAGAGTCCAAAAGACTGTTCTATACATCTGTGTCTCTTTTGCTGTCTCACATACAGGGTTATCATTACCATCTTTCTAAATTCCATTTATACGCATTAGTATACTGTATTGGTGTTTTTCTTTCTGGCTTACTTCACTCTGTATAATAGGCTCCAGTTTCATCCACCTCATTAGAACTGATTCAAATGTATTCTTTTTAATGGCTGAGTATCTATTTTTTAGTGAGAAATCTAACATTCTATTCATACTAAGTCAAACAAGTAGAATCAAAATGTCATAATTTTTTCATTAAGCAAAGATTTATGAATTTTCTAAAATATATATGCTACATATATTATTTATATATATGTATATGAAAGCTTTTTTACTACACTTGATAAAGTTTTGAGAAAGAACATAAAAAAAGAGATAGAGAAATTGGAAAACATAAGCTAAATGAAATGGGAGCAATGACCATGAAATAGAAAATGTAAAATAAAGTAGGTAAAAGTAAAAGATCATCATATAGTCCAACTGCTCTTAAGCATGACTGCTCATTAGAAACATATCTGGATCTCTGAGGTAAAAAGCAATACCATTTGTATTTTTCAAATAAACTCAGAGTAATTCTGATATGCATCTGTATTTTTTTAAAAAATGATTATACCTCTTCTACTAAATCCTAGTTTTGGTGATATAGAGTTCTATTATTATTTTTCTGTTGACCAATCATGATACACTGGTATTAAGTGAGTAACAGTTATGTAATCACAACAGTAAAATATGTTTATCAGTCTTCACAAACAATAGCCAGACAAAAAATAAAAGATACTTAAGGTTGCAAAACATAAGAGGATTGTGGTTAATTTAACAATATAAAATATTTACATACAATTTGGGGGTAAAGTAGAGTGATATGGTAAGTGGAAATGTATACATGCACACGTTTTCATCTGCCCAGCCAAGCTATGTCTTTTGGCTGGTACATTTAATCCATTTACATTAAAGGTAATTATCCATGTATATGATCCTGTTACCATTTTTTAAATTTGTTTTGGATTTATTTTTTATAAGTCTTTTCCTTCTCTTGTGTTTCCTGCCTAGAGAAGTTCCTTTAGTATTTACAACAAATGCTAAGCTGGTTTGGTGGTGTTGAATTCTCTTAACTTTTGCTTGTCTGGAAAGCTTTAGATTTCTCCATCAAATCTGAAAGAGAGTCTTGTGGATAGAGTAGTCTTGGTTGTAGGTTCTATGTGCAAATATATTGTGCCATTGCCTTCCGGCTTGTAGAATTTCTGCTAGAAAATCAGCTGATAGCCTGATGGGAGTTCCCTTGTATGTTCTTTGTCATTTTTTCCTTGTTGCTTTTAATATTTTATCTCTGCCTTGATTTTTGTCAACTTGATTACTATGTGTCCTGAAGTGTTCCTTCTTGTGTTTATCCTGCCTGGGACTCTCTGTGTTTCCTGTACTTGATTGACTGTTTCCTTTCCCATGTTTGGCAAGTTTTCAGTTATTATGTCTTCAAATATTTTCTCAGGTCCTTTCTCTCTCTATTCTCCTTCTGGGACCCCTATAATGCAAATGTTGGTGCATTTAATGTTGTCCCAGAAGTCTCTTAGGCTGTCTCACTTCTTTTCATTCTTTCTTCTATGTTCTGCTCTGCAGCAGTGATTTCCAACATTATATCCTCCAGGTCTTTTGTTCTAATGCTTGAGTTATTTCTCTATTGATTACTTCTAGGGTATTATTCATCTCTGTTGCTTGTTCTTTAGTTCTTGTATGTCTTTGGTAAACATTCTAGCATTTTCTCCTTTGTTTTTCTGAGATCCTGGATTATCTTCACTATCATAATTCTGAATTCATTTTCTGGAAGTTTACCTGTCTCTACTTCATTTAGTTGTTTTTCTGGGGTTTTATCTTGTCCCTTCATTTGGGACATAACTTTCTGCTTTTTCATCATGAGTAACTTTCTATAATATGGGTTTTGTTCTAGCCACTGTACAACTGTGCTTCTTCTTGTTTCTTCTGTCTGCCTTCTGATGGAGGCAGCTAAGAGGCTTGTGTAAGCTTCCCAATGGGAGGGATTGGCAGTGGGAAAAACTGGATCTTGCTCTGTAGGGCAGGGCCTTGCTCAGTAAGGTTTTAATCAAATTATCTGGGGATGGTTGGAGTTGCACTCCCTCCCTGGTAGTTGTTAGGTCTGAGGAGATCCAGCCTGGGATCTATAGGCTCTCAGTTCAGTTCAGTTCAGTCCCTCAGTCATGTCCGACTCTTTGTGACCCCATGAATCACAGCACGCCAGGCCTCCCTGTCCATCACCAAATCCCAGAGTTCACTCAGACTCACATCCATTGAGTCAGTGATGCAATCCAGCCATCTCATCCTCTGTCGTCCCCTTCTCCTCCTGCCCCCAATCCCTCCCAGCGTCAGAGTCTTTTCCAACAAGTCAACTCTTCGCATGAGGTGGCCAAACTACTGGAGTTTCAGCTTTAGCATCATTCCTTCCAAAGAAATCCCAGGGCTGATATCCTTCAGAATGGACTGGTTGGATCTTCTTGCAGTCCAAGGGACTCTCAAGAGTCTTCTCCAACACCACAGTTCAAAAGCATCAATTCTTCAGTGTTCAGCCTTCTTCACAGTCCAACTCTCACATCCATACATGACCACAGGAAAAACCATAGCCTTGACTAGACAAACCTTTGTTGGCTAAGTAATGTCTCTGCTTTTGAATATGCTATCTAGGTTGGTCATAACTTTCCTTCCAAGGAGTAAGCGTCTTTTAATTTCATGGCTGCAGTCACCATCTGCAGTGATTTTGGAGCCCCCAAAAATAAGAGTCTGACACTCTTTCCACTGTTTCCCCATTTATTTGCCATGAAGTGATGGGACCGGATGCCATGATCTTCATTTTCTGAATGTTGAGCTTTAAGCCAACTTTCTCACTCTCCACTTTCACCTTCATCAAGAGGCTTTTTAGTTCCTCTTCACTTTCTGCCATAAGGGTGGTGTCATCTGCATATCTGAGGTTATTGATATTTCTCCTGGAAATCTTGATTCCAGCTTGTGCTTCTTCGAGTCCAGTGTTTCTCATAAAGTACTCTGCATATAAGTTAAATAAGCAGGGTGACAATATACAGCCTTGACAAACTCCTTTTCCTATTTGGAACCAGTCTGTTGTTCCATGTCCAGTTCTAACTGTTGCTTCCTGACCTGCATACAGGTTTCTCAAGAGGCAGGTCAGGTGGTCTGGTATTCCCATCTCTTTCAGAATTTTCCACAGTTCATTGTGATTCACATAGTCAAAGGCTTTGGCATAGTCAATAAAGCAGAAATAGATGTTTTTCTGGAACTCTCTTGCTTTTTCCATGATCCAGCAGATGTTGGCAATTTGATCTCTGGTTCCTCTGCCTTTTCTAAACCCAGCTTGAACATCTGGAAGTTCACAGCTCACGTATTGCTGAAGCCTGGCTTGGAGAATTTTGAGCATTACTTTACTGGTGTGTGAGATGAGTGCAATTGTGCGGTAGTTTGAGCATTCTTTGGCATTGCCTTTCTTTGGGATTGGAATGAAAACAGACCTTTTCCAAGTCCTGGGACCACTGCTGAGTTTTCCAAATTTGCTGGCATATTGAGTGCAGCATCATCTTTCAGGATTTGGGATAGCTCAACTGGAATTCCATCACCTCCACTACCTTTGTTCATAGTGATGCTTTCTAAGGCTCTATGGTATGGTTAATGGTGAACTCCAAGCGGGTTTATGGCAAGAGGTATCTTCCTGGCCTGATGCTGCCAGTGCCCCTGCCCCTGTGTTAAGCACCTGCCCACCTATCCCTCCACAGGAAATCCTCCACTACTAGCAGGTAGTTTTGGTTCTGTCTCCTGTGGGTCACTGCTCCTTTTCTCTGGGTCTTAGTGCACTCAAGATTTTGTTTGTGCCCTCCAAGACTGGAATCTCTGTTTCCCTTAGTCCTATGGAAATCCTATAATCAAATCTCTCTGGCCTTCAAGGCCAGATTCTCTAGGGATTCTCAACCCCTTTGTCAGATCCCTGGGCTGGAGAGCCTGACATGGGATTCAGAACCTTCACAACAGTGGGAGAACTTCTTTGGTATTATTGTTTTCCAGTTTGTGGGTCACCCACTCGGCAGCTATGGTATTTGATTTTATCATGATTGTGCCCCTCCTACTTTCTCACTGTGCCTTCTTGTCTTTCAACATGGGATATCTGTTTTTGATGGGTTCCAGCGTCTTCCTGTTGATGGTTGTTCAACAGCTGGTTGCAATTTTGATGTTCTTGCAGGAGGAGATGAGCACACATCCTTCTACTCTGCCATCTTCTTCAGTTCAGTTCAGTCACTTAGTGTCTGACTCTTTGTGACCCCTTGAACTGCAGCACCCCAGGCCTCCCTGTCCATCACCAACTACTAGAGTTCACCCAAATCCATGTCCATTGAGTCGGTAGTGCTATCCAACCATCTTATCCTCTGTTGTCCTCTTCTCCTCCTGCCCTCAATTTTTCCCAGCATTAGGGTCTTTTCAAATGAGTCAGCTCTTCTAAGAAATCTTAAATAATAAACTTAAAATACATTTTAAGGGTCTTATCAGATGTCTTCTCACTCACACTCCAATCACTCTTATGTGACTCTTTCTATCCTCAACAGGCAATTCCATGATTTTCATGAACAGATGCAAGATACAGGACTGAATATATGAACTAGTCTACCTGTATGACTATGGTGTTTTACAAATTGTGTATTAGCAATTAAGCTAATAAAAGTAGATTTTCCTCATGCAGATAAGTTCATGAATGACTTTGAACATGAAAGTTTTTACAGTATTAAACCAACCTCTTTAAGCAAACTAGCTAAGCACTAGTGGGCTACACAACAACAAGAAAGAGAAACAAAAACAAAACCTCAAATTGGAAGGATTTATGAAATCAAGCAATCTAATCTTTTCTTTGAACGGTAGAAATTCATGAACAAGAGAAATTCAAATTGCTTTCTGAAGATCAGCTGGTTGGTTCATATTAGAACTTGACATTTTGTAACCATAGACACATTCCCCCCAAAAAATTCATAAATAAATAAAATTTAAAAATTTATATTTTAAAGCTGAATTCTACTTGCAATACCAAGCATTTTTGAACATCTGGTTTTTGAGGGTATTTTTTTTGCCAATTTCTTGAATTTTTGTTAATTTCTCTATTTTTACTCTAACCCATCTCTGGCCTTCTGAATGTTAATGAAAACTCATACTTCCCTTTGTCACTAATGGTCTGTCTGGGATTTTTGTGAGCACAAGAAAAAATTAGCTCTATTTATTACAGTGAATTTGAAAAACTTGATACTACTAATTGGTTAATATAATCAACATGAATCATTTCTGGTATATATGCCATATATGTGCCTAAGGAACTTTTGCTAGAATGCTAGGTAAATATAGAATCATACATTCCATGAGGAATCATTTTTTTCTTCTGTGTGAAGGACTTGCTTTACCATTTCCTGTTGTGTAAGTTTGCTTGTGATTAATCCTTTCAGCATTTTTAAGTCTGAAAATGTCTTTATTTGACTTTTTCTGAGAGGTATTTATGTTGTATGTGGAATTTTATGTTGACAAAAATAGAAGTTTAAATATGTCCTTGTCTCAAAGATATCTGTGACCTAGTCCCCAGAACCTGTGGACGCCTTGACTTGGATGTAAAAAGAACTGTGTGAATGTGATCCAGTTCAACTTAGTTCAGTTCAGTCACTCAGTCTGTCTAACTCTTTGAGACCCCATGAACCGCAGCACACCAGGCCTCCCTGTCCATCACCAACTCCCAGAGTCCACCCAAACCCATGTCCATTGAGTCTGTGATGCCATCCAACCAGCTCAGCCTCTGTCGTCCCCTTCTCCTC
Source organism: Bos mutus (assembly GCF_027580195.1). Classification (NCBI taxonomy): domain Eukaryota; kingdom Metazoa; phylum Chordata; class Mammalia; order Artiodactyla; family Bovidae; genus Bos; species Bos mutus. The sequence goes on from NC_091633.1 coordinate 29,574,547, forward strand.
CTGCCTTCAATCTTTCCCAACATCAGGGTCTTTTCAAAAGAGTCAGCTCTTTGAATCAGGTGGCCAAAGTATTGGAATTTCAGCTTCAACATCAGTCCTTCCAATGAACACCCAGGACTGATCTCCTTTAAGATGGACTGGTTGGATCTCCTTGCAGTCCAAGAGAATCTTAAGAGTCTTCTTCAACACCACAGTTCAATAGCATCAATTCTTTGACACTTAGCTTTCTCTATAGTCCAACTCTCACATCCATACATGACCACTGGAAAAACCATAACCTTGACTAGACAGACCTTTGTTGACAAAGTGATGTCTCTGCTTTTTAATATGCTGTCTAGGTTGGTCATAACTTTCCTTCCAAGGAGTAAGCATCTCTTAATTTCATGGCTGCAATCACCATCTGCAGTGATTTTGGAGCCCAGAAAAATAAAGTCAGTTACTGTTTCCACTGTTTCCCCATCTATTTGCCATGAAGTGACGGGACCGGATGCCATGAATTCATTTTCTGAATTTGTTTTCAACATTCGTTTTCTGAATGTTGAGCTTTAAGTCAACTTTTTCACTCTCCTCTTTCACTGTCATCAAGAGGCCCTTTAGTTATTCTTCACTTTCTGCCCTAAGGGTGGTGTCATCTGCATATCTGAGGCAATTGATATTTCTCCTGGCAATCTTGATTCCAGCTTGTGCTTCTTCCAGTCCAGCGTTTCTCACGACGTACTCTGCATATAAGTTAAATAAGCAGGGTGACAATATACAGCCTTGATGTACTCCTTTTCCTATTTGGAACCAGTGTGTTGTTCCATGTCCAGTTTTAACTGTTGCTTCCTGACCTGCATACAGGTTTCTCAAGAGAAAGGTCAAAGGATTTTGAGATAGGGATATTTTTCTTGGATTCTGTAGATGGGCCTAATGTAATCAAAATGTTCTGATGAAAGAGAAAATATGTAAGACAGAAGCAATAATATCAGGGAGAAGGGAAGATTCTAAGCTGAAGATTTGGCAGCTGAAGGAAGGGACCATGAGTTCTGGGGAGGCAGGTGACCTAGAAGTAGAAGGGAAGGAATGAATTCTCTCTGGACTTCCTGGAAGGGATACATTTTAGCCCAGTGAAACTGAGTTCAGGCTTCTTATCTCCAGAAATGTAAGATAAAACTTTCCTGTTGTTTTTAGTCACTGCATGGAGATTTGTTTTTGTAGCAATGGAACTTGTGCAATGTTATATTTCTTTACTATTTTAAATAAGTTGTTTCATTATCTTCTCACTTGCACTAAAGAATCTACAGTCACCCTTATCTTTTTTCCTTGCATGGAGTGTGTCTTTTTTTCCTTGGCTGCTTTGAAGCTATTATTTCCATCACTATTTCTGAGCAACTAGACTAGGATAAGCCTTGCTGTAGTTTTCCTTATGTATTTGTGCTTTGAATTTGTTGAGGTTCTCGGATATCTAGGGTTTTAGTTTAAATGTTTTTCTCTTATCCTTCAATTTTTTTTCTTGTTTCCAGTCCTGCTTTTCTCATTCCTTTGGTTGGTTTAATTCAATGTATTTCACGCCACTTGATTTGTCCAATAGGTCATTGATGTTCTTGTTTGTTGGATTCTTCTTTTCCTCTGTGTTTCACTGTGGAAAGTTTCGACTTCACGTTTTCATGGTCACTGAACTTTTCCTCTGCAATATGAAATTTGTTGTTAATTCCATCTTATTTTTAATGCTATTTTAAAACTTCCTTAATAAATATTTTATTTTAAAACATTTTTAGGTTTACAAAAGAAGATTGTATGGAGCATTTTCCCCATACAATTTTTCCCCTGTTGCTAATATGAAATTAATACATTTGTTATAATTGTGAACAAGTATTGACATGGTGCTTAGAAAATCCATCTAGTCTCTCTTCAACTTTTAATCTTCAATTTAGATTTAGATCCTATATTGCCTTCTGTTTATGTAACCACTGGTTCTCCCACCCATAATTTTATACTACTTCCTCTCAGACAGTGTTGCGATTTGCAGGAACCCACTGTACTAGTATGTTTCTCTTATAACATCTATATACTTAATCCCTTCAGTAGATAGAGTTCCGTGGGAAGTTCTAGGGAAACTAAAAAAAAAAAAAAAAAAAAAGGACTATGATGAATCCACTAGCAAGAGATTCAAAGTGCTTTCTGAATAGTACTAAGATTCAGTGGCCTAATATTTTGGTCCTCTGAGAGAGGTAGTTAATAGAAACAAACTAGTTTTTATCACAGTAAAGTCTTTCCAATGGCTTTTGAAATCCTTGGCTAAAGTTAACTATGAACTAAGTGCTATCTTCTCAACTTTCAATCATGTATGGAAAACACCATGTTTTAGGTCTAAAGTGGTCTGGAAGATTGTTTAAGAATTTTGTTTTATAGATGACCCTTGCTGTCAAGTAAACTAATCCATAATGATATTGTTAATTAGAAACATTTGGATGAGCTTGATTACTTAAAACCTGTAGTTATATGTTCTTAAATTCTTGGAGAATTTAAATGATGAAATTGTTTTTATAAGATGTCAATGTGGTTTAAACATTTGAAAGAGAAGAAAATAGTTCTTCTTCCCATTGATAATTATTCTTAACAAAAGAATATTTCTGGACATCACACTCAGACTTAATGTTGATTTAATGAGGTGTTCATATTGCCTTGCAAAAAAAAAAATGGATTTTAAAGTTTCTCTTCTCAGAGGCACATTATGATACATAAAATAGATAAACAATAAGAACATTTTGTATAGCTCAGGGAACTATACATATTTAATATCTTGCAATAAACTGTAATGAAAAAGTATTCAAAAAATTATCTTCTCTACATAACATATGATTCCATTTACATAAATTCTGAGAACAGCCAAAACAACCTAAGGTGATAGAAATTAGGATTTTACTAAATGGGAAAGGTAGATAGATTTAAAGGGGGCAAGCAGAAAATCTGCAGGAGTGACGGAATGATTTAGTAGCCCTAAAGTAACCAAGGACTGTACTTAAATCATTTTATTGTATTTACTTCTTTTTCAATATTTTCTGTTCTGCATTGGTGCTGGCCTTGGAGCAAAATGCTGATTATAGGATTTTTACTGATAGGCTGCTCTTGGCTGAACCTTTCAAATCTGTTGATCTTTCTTCATTTTATGAACATTGTTCACATAAATCTGTGGACATTTGTACAATGCGATATAAATACTGATTTACTGTTGTACACTATAAATATAAAAATACAAATAAGTATCTCCTTTCATTTCCAGATCATTAACAATAATCAATTAGAAAAACCTCTTTCTGTGATGCTTCCTTTCAGTAATTATCATTTGATGTCAAAAAATGGCACATTACTTCACCCATTTCTGATGACAGCATATTAAAAACAGAGACATTACTTTGTCAACAAAGGTCAGTCTAGTCAAGCCTATGGTTTTTCCAGTAGTAATGTATGGATGTGAGAGTTGGACTATAAAGAAAGCTGAGTGCAGAATTGATGCTTTTGAACTGTGGTGTTGGAGAAGACTCTTGAGGGTCCCTTGGACTACAAGGAGATCCAACCAGTCCATCTTAAAGGAAATCAGTCCTGGTCTTCATTGGAAGGATTCATGTTGAAGCTGAAACTCCAAAATTTTGGCCACCTGATGCGAAGAGCTGACTCATTTGAAAAGACCCTGATGTTGGGAAAGATTGAGGGCAGGAAGAGAAGGGGATGACAGAGGATGAGATCGTTAAATGGCATCATCAACTCAATGGACATGAGTTTTGGTAAACTCCGGGAGTTGGTGATGGACAGGGAGAACTGGCGTGCTGAGGTTCTTGGGGTTGCTGAACTGAACTGAACTTTCAGAAGAAAACTATTTGAACTTGCTCCCTATATTCTAAGAGTGCTTTCGAAGATCAAAATATGAAAGTAATGCATTAAAGCTGCATGTTTACTGTTGCAAATTCATGTAATTAAATCAATAAAGTTAAAACAAAGTTAAAGCAAGTGATAATGAGTTTGCTCATGGTAATAAAACTAATCGTGTTAGAGAAGGAATGAGTAGAAGCTGAAATGATTCAACGGTTTTAATTAAGGCTGTAGTGAGATATGCAATTATAGGCAAAAAACCAAATGCCCCAATTTTTCCTTCCTTTTCCACTTTTGAAGTTGCTTCAGCAAATGAATTGCCCTCTTCAATGTTCCATGTTTGTTTTACAAAATCTCATGATTAATACTTAAAATGCAAGTGAAGAGACATGGTAACAAACAAATTATTTAAAACGCCAATGTCTGATTACCCTAAAGTGTGCTTCATGTTGAATTAAATAATCTATTGCTATTTAACTGAGGAGAATACTAATTATGCATATGGAATTTCCAATATGTAGTATTCTGGTACTTGAGTTCTAAATTAAATTCAGTGTAATTTTTGGGGGGAACTCCTCTTTGTTCTGACCATAACCTAAAAAACCTAATTGATGCATGATAATGGATGCTTGGGGCTAGTGCACTGGGATGACCCAGAGGGATGGTATGGGGAGGGAGGAGGGAGGAGGGTTCAGGATGGGGAACACATGTATACCTGTGGCGGATTCATTTTGATATTTGGCAAAACTAATACAATTATGTAAAGTTTAAAAATAAAATTAAAAAAATAGACAAAAAAAAAAAAAAAACTAATGTAATCACATGACCCTGTGCCATACTTAAAACTACCAAATGTTTTATATTAAGGAAGATGTATTCATTATTAGAAGAAATGCTAATGATCACTTGGTTTTGGACATTGTTTCATTATTTTTTTAAAGTTACTGTTTTCACTGCTGAGCAATATAGACCCTTGTCCTGCAGATTCTCCCAAATGGATCATGAACCAAATAGGAGGAAATAGGGGTTAGATGGAAGGTGAAGAGTCATCAAATCATAGGCTCCCAGAAAGATAAAGATTAGAGTCTTTTCAAAGTTATCTAGTCCAACCACCATGCACATAGGTAGCTTTGCCACTAATATTGGAAACACTAGTTTCCCTTTTATTAAAAACTGGCCAGATTTAACCTTTCTGAGGGCAGGACCTAACCTCTTCAGGTTTATTGGTTTAGAAGCTTATTTCTCTGAAGTAAGACCTAAATCGTCTTTGCCTAACACTGGCGTAGAATGAAAATGGATGAAAGATGTTTCTCACTTAATGAGTAAGTTTTGGAGTTAATGGCATAAGATAAATAGACGTTTGATTATAATACAATTTCACATATTGGAACTTAGTTAAACTTTTAGCCAGAGATAGTCTTCTATTGTTTATACTTCTTAGCTTTTTTGTTAGCTTGTTTGCTTTTCCTTAAGAGTGTTTTGCAAGAAAGTTTTGTAAGGAGCATGAAGTTTGATCTCTTTCTTTTGAGGCCAAATAAATATGAACGTTTGTTCTGAATCCTGCCTGGGAGCAATGAACTCTGAGAGAGTAGCTTAGAAGGTGAGTGATGAGCTTCTCTTTCCTCCTGGGAGCACTCATTTATCCAGCCTTGTGTCATGGCACCAGCACTGACCTTGGCACAGTGTGAAGGATAAATCCTTGTGTTCATGGAATACCGTGCTATCATTACCAGTAAACCATTACTGGAGTGTCCAGATGTGTTCCAAAAAAACAATCCATGCTTTTCAAATACTTACATAGCAAGTACATATATGTTTTTTTCTTCTAAACTCATGACATTCAACTTGAAGGCAAGGAGTAGGGAATATAGAAAACATATAGTCTAGAGACTGATTTAACATCCTTGAACCAATTGCTTAATCACTGTGAGATGGAATGCACTTTAGTTCCATTTAGTTTTGTGATTATTAAATTAAAAAAAAACTTACCTCAGAAAAGCTTTAAAACACAAAAAAATGTAAAAGAGATAAAAGTGGGCCATAGTCAATAACCTAGAAATAACTACTATTTACACAGTTGACCTCTTATACATACACAAAATTACATCAATATGTGTATGGAAATAGCACTTGACACTTAAGAAACACACAGGACTATTAGCTATCATTAGTAAATAGTAATTATTATTGTTATCTATAATATAATTATAAATTATTAGATCCTTTGGACTCCATGACTGTGTAATAATTTATGAAAATATTCTCTTATTTTTGGACAGTTATATATATATTTTTATTTTATTTTATTTTTAACTTTACAATATTGTATTGGTTTTGCTATATATCAAAATGAATCTGCCTCAGGTATACACGTGTTTCCCATCCTGAACCCTCGTCCCTCCTCCCTCCCTGTACCATCCCTCTGGGTCGTCACAGTGCACCAGCCTCAAGCATCCAGTATCGTGCATCGAACCTGGACTGGTGACTCGTTTCATATATGATATTATACATGTTTCAATGCCATTCTCCCAAATCATCCCACCCTCTCCCTCTCCCACAGAGTCCAAAAGACTGTTCTATACATCAGTGTCTCTTATATTATGTATTGTTGAAAACATTTTTCTACATGTATTTGTCTACATTTCAGAATATCATTCTCAATCCACAGAATTGAAAATATCTGTTCAAGACATAGAAGTACTTTAAAAGTTTATAACACACAATTTCCCTATAGATATAAAATGCACTCACTTTTATCCCAGAAAATACTGGACATTATCTGGTGAGGAAAAGTCTTTGATATTTTGATAGGTAAAAATAGTATACTTTTTTTAGTATATTACTTAGACTTGTGTTTTGACCTATTGTTTTTCCTTTTTTTTTTTTCCATTTCAGTTTTTGATCACATTTGCTGTTTCTTTTTTTCCTCTTTCAATTTTCTATCTGGGACATTATCATACTGGATGCTTGGGGCTGGTGCACTGGGACGACCCAGAGGGATGGTATGGGGAGGGAGGAGGGAGGAGGGTTCAGGATGGAGAACACGTGTATATCTGTAGTGGATTCATTTTGATATATGGCAAAACCAATACAATATTGTAAAGTTAAAAAATAAAATAAAATAAATAAATAAAAGTTCATAGGTTTTAAGGATTGCCTTTGTATATAAACATTTTCTCTCAATTTTTAAACTTGCCTTTATTTTTATTTTATTTTTTAACTTTACAATATTGTATTGGTTTGCCATACATCAAAATGAATCCGCCACAGGTATACATGTGTTCTCCATCCTGAACCCTCCTCCCTCCTCCCTAACCAGAAAATTTTAAGTTTCTGTATCAAATACTCTTTACATATTTTTTAAGAACACACATACGTGTATGCCAGTGGTGGATTCATGTTGATGTGTGGCAGAACCAATACAATATTGTAAAGTAATTAGCCTCCAATTAAAATAAATAAATTTAAATTAAAAAAAAAAAGAACACACATTGAAAACATCCATCTAAAATGTTGAAAAGTAGCTTTAATATCTTGTTCCCAAGAACACCTCTAATTAGATTATTACTTGGCGATTTTAATTCATTACATCTTTATACATGTTTTATTTTTCTTTAGATTGTTTCTGAGATGAACTGGATTATCAAATAACCATTTAAAAACATCAGAGATCTTAGTAATTATTTAGTAAAGAGTACAAATATTCATGATGCACAAGAGAAGCAGGAAGACAGCAGTGCTGTTTCCCGACCTTTCTTTAGTCCCTATTACAGCCATCTCTGGCACAGAATAACACGTGAAAGCTCTAAGCAATGTATGCTTTTTAAAAACAGAGTTCAGTTCAGTTCAGCCACTCAGTCATGTCCGACTCTTTGCGACCGCATGAATCACAGCACGTCAGGCCTCCCTGTCCATCACCAACTCCCGGAGTTCACTCAGACTCATATCCATCGAGTCAGTGATGCCATCCAGCCGTCTCATCCTCTGTTGTCCCCTTCTCCTCCTGCCCCCAAACCCTCCCAGCATCAGAGTCTTTTCCAATGAGTCAACTCTTCCCATGAGGTGGCCAAACTACTGGAGTTTCAGCTTTAGCATCATTCCTTCCAAAGAAATCCCAGGGCTGATCTCCTTCAGAATGGACTGGTTGGATCTCCTTGCAGTCCAAGGGACTCTCAAGAGTCTTCTCCAACACCACAGTTGAAAAGCATCAATTCTTCAGTGCTCAGCCTTCTTCACAGTCCAACTTTCACATCCATACATGACCACAGGAAAAACCATAGCCTTGACTAGTCGGACCTTTGTTGGCAAAGTAATATCTCTGCTTTTGAACATGCTATCTAGATTGGTCATAACTTTCCTTCCAAGGAGTAAGCGTCTTTTAATTTCATGGCTGCAGTCACCATCTGCAGTGATTTTGGAGCCCAAAAAAATAAGAGTCTGACACTCTTTCCACTGTTTCCCCATCTATTTCCTATGAAGTGATGGGACTGGATGTCATGATCTTCATTTTCTGAATGTTGAGCTTTAAGCCAACTTTTTCATTCTCCACTTTCACTTTCATCAAGAGGCTTTTGAGTTCCTCTTCACTTTCTAGCATAAGGGTGGTGTCATCTGCATATCTGAGGTTATTGATATTTCTCCCGGCAATCTTGATTCCAGCTTGTGCTTCTTCCAGTCCAGCGTTTCTCATGATGCACTCTGCATATAAGTTAAATAAGCAGGGTGACAACATACAGCCTTGATGTACTACCAAAAAAAAGAAAACTAAATTTCTAATTAAAAAAAAAACAATTTAAAAACATTTATATTTCATACTCTGATAGTTCTGTAGCCTATGTGACATTTTCCTAGGAGCTATACATATGCATTCATAGATTCAGGCTTCATTATTTTATACAAACCTAAACAGACCAGGCAAACCCACTAAAGCAACCCACAGAGTAGGACTTTTTGTCAGAATATGCTATTAGTTGTGTTTGCCAGAATGTCTGTTATTTGAACAGTCTCAAGGAATTTTGACCACATCATCTTCCTTTTCTCTTTCCAGCCATGTGGGTGGTTGGTTCCTATCCAAGTTGATCCTTGAGGTGACTGCAACCCTGTCTGGCACCTCAATAACAGCTTTATGAGAGACCTTGCATTGGAGGAGTCCAACCAACCTGTGACAAGATTCTGATCTACAGAAACTGCAAAATTATAAGCAATAATGATTTTGTGAAACTAATTAGAAAAAGCCTAAATTACCCTCAAAGAGACGTTTAAGTCTGGACTTTGAGGACATGGCTAATTACAGTTCAAATAAAATTTTTAAAAAATCTATAGATTCAATGCAATCCCTATCAAGCTACCAACAGTATTTTTCACAGAGTTAGAACAAATAATTTCAAACTTGTATGGAAATACAAAAAACCTCGAATAGCCAAGGCAATCTTGAGAAAAATGGATGGAACTGGAGGAATCAACCTGCCTGACTTCAGGCTCTACTACAAAGCCACAGTCATCAAGACAGTATGGTACTGGCACAAAGACAGAAATATAGATCAATGGAACAAAATAGAAAGCCCAGAGATAAATCCACGCACCTATGGACACCTTATCTTTGACAAAGGAGGCAAGAATATACAATGGAGAAAAGACAATCTCTTTAACAAGTGGCGCTGGGAAAACTGGTCAACCACTTGTAAACAAATGAAACTAGAGCACTTTATAACACCATACACAAAAATAAACTCAAAATGGATTAAAGATCTAAACATAAGACCAGAAATTATAGAACTCCTAGAGGAGAACATAGGCAAAACACTCTCTGAAATGAATCACAGCAGGATCCTCTATGACCCACCTCCCAGAATATTGGAAACAAAAGCAAAAATGAACAAATGGGACCTAATTAAACTTAAAAGCTTCTGCACATCAAAGGAAACTATAAGCAAGGTGAAAAGACAGCCTTCAGAAAGGGAGAAAATAATAGCAAATGAAGCAACTGACAAAGAACTAATCTCAAAATTATACAAGCAACTCCTGTAGCTCAGTTTCAGAAAAATAAATGACCCAATTAAAAAAATGGGCCAAAGAACTAAACAGACATTTCTCCAAAGAAGACACACAGATGGCCAACAAAAACATGAAAAGATGCTCAACATCACTCATTATCAGAGAAATGCAAATCAAAACCACAATGAGGTACCATTTCACGCCAGTCAGAATGGCTGTGATCCAAAAGTCTACAAGCAATAAATGCTGGAGAGGGTGTGGAGAAAAGGGAACCCTCTTACACTGTTGGTGGGAATGCAAACTAGTACAGCCACTATGGAGAACAGTGTGGAGATTCCTTAAAAACCTGGAAATAGAACTGCCTTATGACCCAGCAATCCCACTGCTTGGCATACACACTGAGGAAACCAGAATTGAAAGAGACACGTGTACCCCAGTGTTCATCGCAGCACTGTTTATAATAGCCAGGACATGGAAGCAACCTAGATGTCCATCAGCAGATGAATGGATAAGAAAGCCATGGTACATATACACAATGGAGTATTACTCAGCCATTAAAAAGAATACACGTGAATCAGTCCTAATGAGGTGGATGAAACTGGAGCCTGTTATACAGAGTGAAGTAAGCCAGAAAGAAAAACATAAATACAGTATACTAATACATATATATGGAATTTAGAAAGATGGTAACGATGACCCTGTATGCGAGACAGCAAAATAGACACAGATGTATAGAACAGTCTTTTGGACTCTGTGGGAGAGGGAGAGGGTGGGATGATTTGGAGGAATGTCAAGGAAACATGTATAATATCATTTAAGAAAGGAATCACCAGTCCAGGTTTGATACAGGATTCTTGGGGCTGGTGCACTGGGAAGACCCGGAAGGATCGTACGGGGAGGGAGGTGGGAAGGAGATTCAGGATTGGGAACATGTGTACGCCCATGGCGGATTCATGTTGATGTATGGCAGAACCAATACAATATTGTAAATAATTAGCCTCCAATTAAAATAAATAAATTTAAATTTTAAAAAATGAACAATATGTTATTGGAAAGAATCCTTAATACAGAACAGCAGAAAGTTTAGCAACTCTATCACCTGTAGGAACTGGCAATGTAGAAAAAGTGTCTAAGGGACCATATAATAGCTAGGAAGATTTCCAACCAGCTTACCTAATGCTGCCTCAGTTCTCCTGCCTCCTCTCTTTCTTTCCTACTAAAATGTAAAATGAGAGAAAAATAAAAAGGAGAGCAAGATATTGAGAGAAAGAGCCAGAATTTAATGGTTTTAAAAGTTCTTAGCCTTTCCAACTGAAAAATGATGCTAAACTCAAGAAATATCTTTGAGAAAAATAAGTTCCATGGCATTGCTAAAATGGCATGGTCTGTAGATGTATCTGAGTGTTACTATCACATCTTGGGTCAACTTTCAGAAAGATCAATGGTAGTGCCTCAGAGGAGTAGTCAGTCACACAAAAGACTTTTTAAGTGAAGCCTAAGAGCTCATGTCTGAGAGGTTTATGGTTATGTTTTTGTTTAGTGGAGTGTCTCTAATGACATTCACAGTTCATAGAATGGCAAACCAGAGTGAAAAGAGACTGTTGGATTTCGGTCTGGCTAAACAACTCCACTAGTAATAAATAGCATGAGACACCTACTCAGTTGAAAACAAATGTCACCTTTCAGGAAAAAAGAATGAGAGGGCAAGACTAAGAGCCCAGAGGAAGATGCAGAGAACCAAGTAGAACTGTTCCCTGACTCTAGGAACCAAACAAGGAAACTCCCAACAGTTATCAAGCTGGATTTCAGAATTGCTATGGACCAGAAATTCATATTTGGTTTCAATTTTCACCTTTTCCTATCCCACTAGGGTATATCGAGTACATGGAAAGGGCTGAGGGGTAGACACCTTGTATATTTAGTTTCACAAGAATATAGAGCAAGAAGAACTGTGTGAAACAAGTATACATAAGAACCTAAGAGGTTTCATTCACATCTACTATATTATTTGATCCTCAGTAAAATGTTATTAAGAAGCCCTTAAGGACAATGAGAAAGCAACAGATTTCTATGTTTATACACTGTTATTTGAAGCTTTAATATAAAAGTTTATGATTAAGCTACTTAGTTTGCTATCATACTTGGGTAAGAGTTATATTTCTCATAAAATAGAAAAGTAGGTAACAGACAATTTACTGGATGGAAATAGTTTGAGGATTATTAAATTTTATTCATACTTTATCATGTTTTGAAAGTATATTAACACGAATAATGTTGGAAGCTAACAGTATCTGTTTAAGTCTCTAAGTGTCTAACTATCTAGAGTACCTGGAAGTGAAGTGAAGTGAAGTTGCTCAGTCGTGTCTGACTCTTAGCGACCCCATGGACTGTAGCTTATTAGGCTCCTCCGTCCATGGGATTTTCCAGGCAAGAGTGCTGGAGTGGATTGCCATTTCCTTCTCCAGGGGATCTTCCCGACCCAGGAATCAAACCCAGGTATCCCGCATTGCAGGCAGACGCTTTACCGTCTGAGCCACCAGGGAAGCTTGGAGTAATAGGTAAATTTGGCCTTGGAGTACAGAATGAAGCAGGGCAAAGGTGAACAGAGTTTTGTCAAGAGAATTCATTGGTCATAGCAAACATCCCCTTCCAATAACAGAAGAGAAGACTCTACACATGGACATCACCAGATGGTCAACACTGAAATCAGTTTGATTATATTCTTTGCAACCATAGATGGAGAAGCTCTATACAGTCAGTAGAAACAAGACTAGGAGTGGACTGTGGCTCAGATCAAGAACTTCGTTTTGCCAAATTCAGACTTAAATTGAAGAAAGTAAGGAAAACCACTAGACCATTCAGGAATGACCTAAATCAAATCCCTTTCGATTATGTACTGTAAGTGAGAAATAGATTCAAGGGATTAGATGTGATATATACAGTGCCTGAAGAACTATGGACAGAGGTTTGTGACATTGTACAGGAAACAGAGATCAAGACCATCCCCAAGAAAAAGAAATGCAAAGAACAAAATGGCTGTCTTAGGAGACCTTACAAATAGCTGTGAAAAGCAAAGGAGAAAAGGAAAGATATTCCTGTTTGAATGCAGAGTTCCAAAGAATAGCAAGGAGAGATAAGAAAGCCTTCCTCAATGATCAGTGCAAAGAAATAGAGGAAAACAATAGAATGGGAAAGATTAGAGATCACTTAAAGAACATTAGAGATACCAAGGGAAAATTTCATGCAAAGATGGGCTCGATAAAGAACAGAAATGGTATGGACCTAACAGAAGCAGAAGATATTAAGAGGTGGCAGGAACACAGAAGAACTCTACAAAAAAGATCTTCATGACCCAGATAATCACAATGGTGTGATCACTCACCTAGAGCCACACATCCTGGAATGTGAAGCCAAGTGGGTCTTAGGAAGCATCACTATAAACAAAGCTAGTGGAGGTGATGGAATTCCAGCTAAGCTATTTCAAATCCTAGAAGATGATGGTGTTAAAGTGCTGCATGCAATATGCCAGCAAATTTGGAAAACTCAGCAGTGGCCACAGGACTGCAAAATGTCAGTTTTCATTTCAATCCCAAAGAAAGGCAATGCCAAAGAATGCTCAAACTACTGCATAATTGCACTCATCTTACACGCTAGCAAAGTAGTGCTGAATATTCTCCAAGTGAGGCTTCAACAGTATGTGAACTGTGAACTTCCAGATGTTCAAGCTGGTTTTAGAAAACACAGAGGAACCAGAGATCAAATTGCCAACACCTGATGGATCATCAAAAAAGCAAAAGAGTTCCAGAAAAATATCTACTTCTGGTTTTATTGACTATGCCAAAGCCTTTAACTTTGTGTATCACAAAAACTGTGGAAAATTATTAAAGAGATGAGAATACCAGACCACCTGACTTGCCTTTTGAGAAATTTGTATGCGGGTCAGGAAGCAACAATTATAACTGGACATGGAACAACAAACTGGTTCCAAATAGGGAAAGGAGTATGTCAAGACTGCATATTTTCATCCTGCTTATTTAACATATATGCAGAGTACATCATGAGAAATGCTGGGCTGGATGATGCACAAGCTGGAATCAAGCTTATCAGGAGAAATATCAATAGCCTCAGATATGCAGATGACACCACCCTTATGGCAGAAAGTGAAGAAGAACTAAAGAGCCTCTTGATGAAAGTAAAAGAGGAGAGTGAAAAAGTTGGCTTAGAATTTTCAACATTCAGAAAACTAAGATCATGGCATTCAGTCCCATTACTTAATGGCAAAAAGATGGGGAAACAGTGGTAGATATTATTTTGGGGGGCTCCAAAATCACTGCAGATGGTGACTGCAGCCATGAAATTAAAAGATGTTTACTCTTTGGGAGAAAAGCTATGACTAACCTAGACAGCATATTCAAAAGCAGAGACATTGTTTTGCCAACAAAAGTTCGTGTCGTTAAGGCTATGGTTTTCCGGTGGTCATGTATGGATGTGAGAGTTGGACTATAAAGAAAGGCGAGTGCCAAAAAATTGATCCTTTTGAACTGTGGCATTGAAGAAGACTCTTGAGAGTCCCTTCAGCTGCAAGTAGATCCAACCAGTCCATCCTAACGACATTGGAAGGACTGATGCTGAAGCTGAAACTCCAATACTTTGGCCACCTGATGCAGAGAATTGACTCATTTGAAAAGACCCTGATGCTGGGAAAGATTGAAGGCAGGGGGAAAAAGGGACAACAGAGGATCAGATGGTTGGATGGCATCACTGACTCAATGGACGTGAGCTTGAATAAACTCCAGGAGTTGGTGATGAACAGGGAGGCCCGGCGTGCTACAGTCCATGGGGTCGCAAAGAGTCGGACACGACTGAGCAACTGAACTGAACCGAAGTGTCTAACTGTACCCTGGCCGCATTGTTCCTAGGCATTCTACTAGCAAAGAAGCATGAATATGTTCCTGAAACATGTACATAATGCACATAGCAGCACTATTCACAATAGCTCCAAACTGGAATCAAATGTCCACCACTGGTTGAATAAATAAATAAATTGCAGTGTATTTAAACAATGGAACATTTAAGAGCATAATTCACAAAGTACAATTATACACAGCAGCATGTTGGGTAAAAGAACCCAGATGCAAAAACTGTGTACCATATGATTCTTATTACAAGGAATTTAAACACAGTCAAGAGAAAGGTACTAATGTCTGATGTTAGTTGTGTTAGTCGTTCAGTTGTGTCCAACTCTTTGTGACCCCATGGACTATACAGTTCATGGAATTCTCCAAATCAGAATACTGGAGCAGGTAGCCTTTCCCATCTCCAGGGGATCTTCCCAAACCAGGGATCAGACCCAGGTCTCCCACATTGTAGATGGATTCTTTACCAGCTGAGCCACAAGGGAAGCCCAAGAGTACTGGAGTGGGTCACCTATCCCGTCTCCAGTGGATCTTCCTGATCCAGGAATTGAACTTTGGTCTCCTGCATTGCTGGCGAATTCTTTACCAACTGAGCTATGAGGGAAGCCCATATCTGATGTCAGGATAATAGTAATCCTGGGGGCCTAGGGTTAGTGATTTTGTTATCTGTAATAAGGGAGATTTTGAGGTTTTTGAGCTGTGAGTACTAAACGCATGGCTGTGTTCACCATATGAAACTAAACTTGTAGGCATGTCTGATTTGCCAACTGAAACTTACAATTTGTGCACTTTTATAAATGTAAGTTCCAATTCAGCAAATTTATGTAAAAAAAGACAAAGCTATTTTGATAATAATACATTATAAGTAGTAATCCAGGAGAAAAGAGATAAGAATTTCATTGGAAAAATATTTTATTTAAAGTTTATATTTAGTATAAACTAGGAGAAAGAACAGGTTTTGTTTTAAAATTATTATTCATAGGTCAAATAAAACAATATAATTCATAAATTACAATGCTAAGATTCCTTTTAGATTAGCAAATCTACTACATTTTCTTAGGAAGCTACAGTATATCATGTGTGAAACAAGATGCTCATGGACTGTGTTATTCACACATTTTCAGGTTGCAACTCCTTAACAAGAAGGGGCTTTATTGCCTCCTAGGTTTGAGTAGGACTGTTCCTTGGATTAGCTCCCATAGGTGAGAGAAATGCTCAAAGAATCAAAATCTCTCTTTTCTCCCTTTTTCCATCTCTCGTCACGTCCTGGGTTCATTTGCTCTTTTTTACAGTCAGCCTCCTGGGTGTAGTGGAGGGGAAAGCTCCTCAGAGTCAGATTCTCATCCTTACAAGACATAGAATCTTTCTCAGTGCCTCACTTTCTTCATCTATAAAGTGGGGATGTTAGCAGGGAGCTCATAAGATGGTTGTGAAACTGGATGGTCTATGCAAGTGTTCTTAAGGGTGCCTGGCTCAGAGACCCTCTGTGGCCACCCAGCCTAGACCTCACCCTTCAAGCTGGACTCAAACTTGAGTTCATTATCTGGTGCCTCATAAGCATCTCAAATTGACCATCTCCCAAACTGAACCCCTGGTGTTTCTTCCTAACCTGCTTTTCCATCTGTGTACTCAATGTTTCTAGTTCCTCAGGCCAACATCATCCTTGACTATTTTCTTTCTCTCGTATCCTACTTCCAATTTATAACACAGTCAGTTCAGCAAGTGCTGTCTGATAGAACTTTCTATATTGATGAAAAGGATCTATATCTGTCCAACATGGCACCCAGTCTCCTGGAGCTAACTGAATTTTTAGTTTTATTTCATCTTTAGTAACTGAAATTCAAGTTTAAATGACCACATGTGGCCATATCAGATGGCACAAATATACGGTCAAAGTATATCTAGAATATCACCACTTCTGACAAATTCCATGGCTGCAATCCTAGTCCAAGGCATCCTCATCTCTTGTCTTACTCTGTGGTTAGCCTCTTTGGTGTCCTGCTCCTGCAGCCACACAGTGCTGCTGGAATCCCTGTCACATCAGAGCAGGGGCTGTCATGGAAGAGCAAATGTGGGTCCCCACTTTCCTTCGTGGAGCCTTTCCGAGTTTTCTTACTGCTCTGCCTCTCTGCTCTGCCTCTCATTCATTCAGACCTTGACCTTTGCCTCAGTGGAACATTCTCAACAAGCATCTTTGCTCTTGGGTTTACTTCTTCCCAAAGTGTTCTACTGCTAGATTTCCCCAGGGTTTGCTCTTTAACATTTGTTTCTTCTTTCACATCCTCACTAAGGCCATCTGTGTACAGTTTCTAAATTTTCAATCCTCCCCAACATTTCCTATCACTTTCCACTAATGTACTTTTTCTTCTTAGCTTTGTAATCGTATTGCTAAGATTCTAGATATGCTTCTTACTCATTGCATTTATTGTGTGTCTCTTTCTTTAAAACAATGGCTTTATGAAGAAATCATTCCAAGCGCTTTGTTCACTGCTGTACCCTGGACACTTGGGACTGTGTCAGCAGTGGCAGGTTTTCCATGAGCTTTATACCCACTGGGTACATAGCTATACTGTACGCTCTTCAATACTTACACGGACTCTCTTCAGCCTTGTGAGTATTTTCTGATTATCAACATATGCACATGACTTCCATTGACTAAAGTTTTTAGGAAAAATATTTGAATTCTGACTAAATAGATAGGTATATTTTCCTAGTCTGAAACAATTCATGATCACAGTATTTTAAAAACAAACCTTCGCTTATACAAGTTTTTCAGAGAGGCTCCTTTGCAGACTCTTTTCACAGTAAAATCAGTTTACTTATTTTTAGATATAATGTGTGTAGAATGAAATGAATAAATGTTTTTATTTATTTATACATTTTAAATTTATTTATAAATAAATATATTTATTTCTATATTTTAATTTATTTATACATAATTTTTATTTATTTTAAAATATTTTAACAAATGGTTTTATTATAAATATTTATCTGTTTAAAATAAATATTTTATTTGTTTATAAATGTTTTATTAATTTATAAAATTTTTCCTTAATAGACTGTGTTCTATACCATAATGGAAAAATTTTCAAATTTAATGAAATAATGCTAAACTAACTTTCCCTTGAAAAATCATATCATGACGTTTCTCTCCAAAAGAGATATTCTTATATTTTCAGCCTAAGAATTCCCCCTGTATTTTATTAATTGCTAATTAACATTTCTTCAAAGTAAATTATGCTTGTTATGAAAAACATAAGCTCAAAATACTGTATTTTTTCTTAATTCATTAAAATTATTTGTAAATTAAAACATATAGTAAAATATTTTCTTCATAAAAATATTGTGTAAATAAAAATATAAAATAGTATTGTTGTGTTGTGCTTAGTTTCTCAGTCGTGTCCAACTCTACTGCTGTCAATACTTGCTTGGCTGTAAAATTGATACTGAAAATCCTAAAATGGCTGTAAGATAATAAAAGGGATAAAATCCACAGTTCTCTAACTGGCACTCTGGGCACTAACTGCCATAGGGAGGCACAATGGAATATTTTAAATTTCCAAAAGAAACACAGAAGCACTCATTTATGGGGTACCATCTGAACTACTAGATGAATGTAGTTCACAGTTTCAGTGTTACATCATGATACATTTCTCTCAATGATATTATATCATTATGCAGCTTTTTTTTCCCTGTAATAAATACCAAATACTATTAGATGATCAGAGTGAAGCATGAAATGAAGGTGGTGATAAATTTCAAGGATCGAGATGTTGGGTTGTACCCTACTGGGCACACAACCTATTTTGTTGAGAAACTTGAGAACCTGTGGAATCAGGTTATTTGTTTTCTGTTGTTATTTTTGTAATTTTTTGAAATTAATATTTATTCATATATTCCAGTTTTATTGAGATATAATCGACATACATCACTGAATAAATTTAAGGTGTATAGCTTAGTGATTTAAAGTTACAACTTTTGTGAATTGATTATTGCTGCATAAAAGCTTAGTTGGCATCTATCATTTCATACAGATACCTTAAAAAGAAGAAAAAAAAAAGAAGAAAATTTCCTTGTGGTGAGAATTCTTAGATCTGTCTCCCAACAACTTTCTTATATTCCGTACATCTGTGTTAACTCTTGTCTCCATGTACATTACCTCCCTAGGACTTATTTATCCTTAATTGAAAATTTATGCCTTTGACCACCTTCTTCCAGTTTTAATTTTCATAATTCCACTGAACACAAGTGAGAATGACATGATGAATCTCTTAATGTTATAAAAAATGATTTATGAAAGTGAATTTGTGGTCCTGGTCCCAACCACTTTCTGTTCGTTTATCACCAGTAGAACTTGGAAACACGATTCAGTTTGGATGTGTAACAAAAGATCAAAATAGCAAGTTTCAGTTTCAGAAAAACTTCAAAACATAGTTTTGAAACTCTTTGGGTTTGACAAAACCCAATTGAATTCTGCCAAGGCACTCTTTTCCCTAATTTTTCAAGCTCTTGTGTACTTCTGGAGAAATTTAATCCTTATGTTACTGATTAATTTACACTTAACTCATCAAGATGTTTGGTAAATGCTGCAGCACTTGATATTCAAAGAACTTTATGAGAAGCTACATCTGGAAATTCTAAAGTTTTATAAATTATTCTTGAATTTCTTTTCTTTAAACCAGAAAATCACAGTTTTTCAAAGCATGTAGAGTTTGAATCTCAAATTTAACTTTATTTTGGTAGAGTTCAAGAACTGTGTGGGAGAAAACAAAAAAGAATGTTCCTCTTGTAAGTTATTTCAATATGCTGGACTTGGATTGTCCCTAATAGAATATTATCTCCATAATTAAAACATGAGTAATAGTCAAATTTTTATATGTGCTGTCATTTAGTGGAAATATTGCACCTCTAAGAATTCAGTACTGGATTTTAATCATTTTATAAACTCTCTTAGTGAATAAATTTAACATAATAAGCCATATTGGCTAATTTGTTATATTTCACTGGTAAAAACTTCAAAACAAACATAATAGTTCCTATCAAGTATTTTAAGTGAAATAAACATTTGTGCCCTCAAGAATGTGTCCTGAAGCAAGTAATAGTTAAGATGTTAGAAAACAAAAACTTAAAAAATGCATTAGATCATGTCTGAAAAAGACAAATGTTTGTTAATCACACTGTGCTATTTGGACTAACTTTTTAAATGATCTCAACATAAGGAATTAATGCAATAAAATTAAACTCTAAGCAAATACTAAACATGAATAATCATTTCTTTTTGGCAATCAGCTCACTAAAACACAATGTGTATTTCCCTTAGATACACAAAGACAATATGATATTATCAGGACATTTATTAGGTTAAGCCACTCACAGTTGCCATTTGTAGGTTAAAAGCTGGTCAAACATGGGCAATTTCACACAGCAGAACCTGTATCTGATCAAATAATAATTGATATGAAAGGTATTATTTCTAGAAGTATTTCTTTGTCAGGAAGATCTACTTTACATATTTTAAAGAGCTATTTGTATCAGTATCAGGTTTTGTAATTCAAATATTTTCTTAACTAATCTGGAAACACACTTCAGACCTTTGTAGTTCTTCAAGCCTATCAACGAAGGCAGCCATGTTGGGTTGTCTTAACTCTTACATCTCAGTGGATTAAAAGATAACCACTATAGTTTTCACTGGGGCTACCTGTCTGCTCTACACCTGTTATCTTCACTCCAGGCCCCGAGCTGATGGATGCTGTTAGTCATGGAGGCCAAGGGACAGGGTGAATGAAGGACAAAGGGCTCAGAAAACTTCCACTGGAAAGTCTGACAGTCCATTTCTGTTCACAAATTTGCCAAAGCGAATTTCATGACAAACAGTTATTAGTGGAAGAGAAAAAAGGTAATCCTGCCAGGTGCTCCAAAGTGAGAACAGAACATTGGTAAATAGTCCTCGTGGCTGCAAGACTGACAGTGACACTTGTATGTTTCACATCAGGTAAAAGCCACCGTTGATCACTGAGGAAGTGAATAGCAAGTAAAGATAAGAAAGCCTTCTTCAGTGATCAATGCAAAGAAATAGAGGAGAACAACAGAATGGGAAACACTAGAAATCTCTTCAAGAAAATTAGAGATACCAAGGGAACATTTCATGCACAGATGCCACAATAAAGGACAGAAATGTTATGGACCTAACAAAAGAAGGAGATATTAAGAAGAGATTGCAAAAACACGCAGAAGAACTATACAAAAATATCTTAATGACCCAGATAATCACAATGATGTGATCACTCACCTAGAGCCAGACATCCTGAAGGGTGAAGCCAAGTGAGCCTTAGGAAGCATCACTATGAACAAAGCTAGTGGAGGTGACGGATTTCCAGTTCAGTTCGTCACTCAGTCATGTCTGACTTTTTGAGACCCCATGAATCGCAGCACGCCAGGCCTCCCTGTCCATCACCAACTCCTGGAGTTCACTCAGACTCACATCCATCGAGTCAGTGATGCCATCCAGCCATCTCATCCTCTGTCGTCCCCTTCTCCTTCTGCCCTCAATCCTTCTCAGTATCAGAGACTTTTCCAATGAATCAACCCTTTGCATGAGGTGGCCAAAGTACTGGAGTTTCAGATTTAGCATCATTCCTTCCAAAGAAACCCCAGGGCTGATCTCCTTCAGAATGGACTGGTTGGATCTCCTTGCAGTCCAAGGGACTCTCAAGAGTCTTCTACAACACCACCGTTCAAAAGCATCAATTCTTTGGCGCTCAGCTTTCTTCACAGTCCAACTCTCACATCCATACATGACCACAGGAAAAACCATAGCCTTGACTAGGTGGACCTTTGTTGGCCAAGTAATGTCTCTGCTTTTGAATATGCTATCCAGGTTGGTCAAAACTTGCCTTCCAAGGAGTAAGCGTCTTTTAATTTCATGGCTGCAGTCACCATCTGCAGTGACTTTGGAGCCCAGAAAAATAAAGTCTGACACTGTTTCCACTGTTTCCCCATCTATTTCCCATGAAGTGATGGGACCAGATGCCATGATCTTCGTTTTCTGAATGTTGAGTTTTAAGCCAACTTTTCCACTCTCATCTTTCACTTTCATCAAGAGGCTTTTTAGTTCCTGTTCACTTTCTACCATAAGGGTGGTGTCATCTGCATATCTGAGGTGACTGATATTTCTCCCGGCAATCTTGATTCCAGCTTGTGCTTCTTCCAGCCCAGTGTTTCTCCTGATGTACTCTGCATTGAAGTTAAATAAGCAGGGTGACAATATACAGCCTTGACGAACTCCTTTTCCTATTTGGAACCAGTCTGTTGTTCCATGTCCAGTTCTAACTGTTGCTTCCTGACCTGCATACAGATTTCTCAAGAGGCAGGTCAGGTAGTCTGGTATTCCCAGACCACCTGACCTGCCTCTTGAGAAAACAACAAAAACTGCCTCTTGAAAAAACAACAAACAGTCTTTCAGAATTTTCCACAGTTTATTTGATCCACATAGTCAAAGGCTTTAGCACAGTCAATAAAGCAGAAATAGATGAGCTTCTGGAACTCTCTTGCTTTTTTGATGATCCAGCGGATGTTGGCAATTTGGTCTCTGGTTCCTCTGCGTTTTCTAAAACCAGCTTGAACATCTGAAAGTTCATGGTTCACGTATTGCTGAAGCCTGGCTTGGAGAATTCTGAGTATTACTTTACTAGCATGTGAGTTGAGTGCAATTATGCGGTAGTTTGAGCATTCTTTGGCATTGCCTTTCTTTGGGATTGGAATAAAAACTGACCTTTTCCAGTCCTGTGGCCACTGCTGAGTTTTCCAAATTTGCTGGCATATTGAGTGCAGCACTTTCCCAGCATCATCTTTCAGGATTTGAAATAGCTCAACTGAAATTCCATCACCTCCACTAGCTTTGATCGTAGTGATGCTTTCTAATGCCCACTTGACTTCACATTCCAGGATATCTGGCTCTAGGTGAGTGATCACACCATCGTGATTATCTGGGTTGTGAAGATCTTTTTTGTGTAGGTCTTCTGTGTATTCTTGCCACGTCTTCTTAATATCTTCTGCTTCTGTTAGGTCCATACCATATCTGTCCTTTATCGAGCCCATCTTTGCATGAAATATTCCCTTGGTATCTCTAATTTTATTGAAGAGATCCCTAGTCTTTCCCATTCTGTTGTTTTCCTCTATTTCTTTGCATTGATCGCTGAGGAAGGCTTTCTTATCTCTTCTTGCTATTCTTTGGAACTCTGCATTCAAATGCTTATATCTTTCATTTTCTCCTTTGCTTTTTGCTTCTCTTCTTTTCACAGCCCTTTGTAAGGTCTCCCCAGACAGCCATTTTGCTTTTTTGCATTTCTTTTCCATGGGAATGGTCTTGATCCCTGTCTCCTGTTCAGTGTCATGAACCTCAGTCCATAGTTCATCAGGCACTCTATCTATCAGATCTAGTCCCTTAAATCTATTTCTCACTTCCACTGTATAATCATAAGGGATTTGATTTAGGTCATACCTGAATGGTCTAGTGGTTTTCCTTACTTTCTTCAATTTAAGTCTGAATTTGGCAATAAGGAGTTCATGATCTGAGCCACAGTCAGCTCTCAGTCTTGTTTTTGCTGACTGTATAGAGCTTCTCCATCTTTGGCTGCAAAGAATATAATCAGTCTGATTTCAGAGTTGACCATCTGGTGATATCCATGTGTAGAGTCTTCTCTTGTGTTTTTGGAAGCGGGAATTCCAGCTAAGCTATTTCAAATCCTAAGATGATGGTGTTAAAGTGCTACACTCAATATGCCAGCAAATTTGGAAAACTCAGCAGTAGCCAACATACTGCAAAGTGTCAGTTTTCTTTCCAATCCCAAAGAAAGGAAATGCCCGAAAATGTTCAAACTACAACATCATTGCACTCATCTCACATGCTAGCAAAGTAATGTTCAAAATTCTCCAAGCCAGACTTCAACAGTACATGAACCAAGAAGTTCCAGATGTTCAAGCTGGATTTAGAAAAGGCAGAGGAACCAGAGATCAAATTGCCAACATCCTTTGGATCATTGAAAAAGCAAGAGAGTTCCAGAGAAACATCTATTTCTGCTTTATTGACTATGCCAAAGCCTTTGACTGTGTGGATCACAACAGATTGTGGAAAATTCTTCAAGAGATGGAAATCCCAGGCTACCTTACCTGTCTCTTGAGAAATTTGTATGCAGGTCAGGAAGCAACAGTTAGAACTGGACATGGAACAACAGACTGGTTCCAAATCAGGAAAGGAGTACATCAAGGCAGTATACTGTCACCCTGCTAATTTAATTTATATGCAGAGTGCATCATGCAAAATGCAGGGCTGGATGAAGCTCAAGCTGGAATCAAGATTGTGGGAAGAAATATTAATCACCTCAGATATTCAGATGACACCACCCTTAAGGCAGAAAGCAAAGAGGAACTAAATAGCTTCTTGGTGAAGGTGAAAGAGAGAATGAAAAAGCTGACTTAAAACTCAACATTCAAGAAATGAAGATCCTGGTACCCAGTCCCATCACTTCATGGCAAATAGATGGGGAAACAATGGAAACAGTGATGGACTTTATTTTCTTGGCCTGCAAAATCACTGCAGATGGTGACTGCAGCGATGAAATTTGAAGATGCTTGCTCCTTGAAAGGAAAGCTGTGACCAACCTAGATAGCATATTAAAAAGCTCTACCAATATTACTCTACCGACAAATGTCCATATAGTCAAAGTTACGGTTTTTTTTCCAGTAGGCATGTATGGATGTGAGGTTTGAACCATAAAGAAAGCTGATCACCAAAGAATTGATGCTTTTGAACTGTGGTGTTGGAGAAGACTCTTGAGAGTCCCTTGGACAGTAATGAGATCAAACCAGTCAATCCTAAAGGAAATCCGTCCTGAATAATCACTGGATGGACTGCTGCTGAAGCTGAAACTCCAATACTTTGGCCACCCGATTCTAAGAACTGACTCATTGAAAAAGACCGTGATGCAGGGAAAGATTGAAGGTAGGAGGAGAAGGGGACAACAGATGAGATGGTTGGATGGCATCACCACTGACTCAATGGACATGAATTTGAGCAAGCTCGGGGGTTGGTGATGGACTGGGAAGCCTGGCATTCTCCAGTCCATGGGGTCACAAAGAGTCAGACACAACTGAGTGACCTTACTGAAGAGCTAGAGTTCTTCACTAATGCCTGGTTATTCCAATTACAACAGAAGAATTTGTAACTATTTATGACAAATTAATGCTGAGGTTATAAAAATTCATGACACATACAATGTGGCAAAGACAGTAAAAAACACCTTGTAGGGTGAGGAGGGAATATTTTACCACTGTCTTTCTTGAATGAACATTCTAAGCTTAGCTTGGGTTCTACTTACTGTGGTGAGTCTGTATCACACCTGGGGGTAGAACCTCAGCCAGTGCAAGATGATGCTCCATGGATCCTGACATGCTACTAGCCTGGTGCCCTGTGTCTCCCCAGTCAGTTGGTGATTCAATCATGATGGAGGGGCAACAGAATAAACCAATTATTTGGTTTCTGGCTTTGGGAGGTGTGCTGTGTGATTACATCGCTATGCTCACAGACACATTGTCCTTTTCCTTTACTTCCTTCTTGTCTTTTATTTTGCAGCTATATGACTTTAGCAGGCTGCACAGCCAGGGTCAGGAACAATAGACACCACCATGAGATTTATCTTTCTGTTCAATAAGGAAGAAAACTGTACACAAGATATAGAAAACATCCACATGCTAGGAGGAGCATATTCCTTACATAATTTTGTGCAGAAGGCAAAAAAAATCAAGAAAAAAATATGAATAATAAAAAAGATAATTTGTACAAATTGGACTGTGCATTTAGTGGTTGAACATTAAATTTCTTGAAGTTAACCAGTTAACTAACTTGAATAATTTTTCCAGTAACTATTAATGACACATTTAAGAATCTTATGTGCATCAATATTATGATACTCTAGTTTTATAATTATTTTCAAATTAATTTTAGTATCTTCGTTCACAGTGTTAGGTCAGACACAGTGGTAGTTTTGCTAACTGCTCCCAGTGTACTTATAAAAGAACAAAAGGACTAAATTGATGTTAAACCTAAGGCACCATGGATCATTTTCTCTAGAAATTTCTGTAGAGCTTCTCTTTGTTTGATTTAAAATACATCTGATATTGTTATAAGCTGGAAAGTTGACTCATTAGAAAGGAATGTGAACGTCTTGCTTTGAGACCACCTTGCCACCCTGACAAGGTAAGTCAGAAAGCAATGGGTTAGGGTTAGGGTTAGAGTTGGGGTTAGCAGAGCTCTAGTGAAACTGAATGTGAACAGACTAGTTTTATTAATTCTGATCTGAACATGTTCATTTCTCTTTTTAAATGTGATTACATTCAAGGAAGGGAACATCACAGCAACATCGCACATTAAGTAATTCAAATGCGAAGTATTAAAGTATTATAATAAATTTGTCATAAAAGCAAATATGTCAAATGCAAACTATAAAATCACCAATGTGATTTTTCAAAGAAGCATTTCTTTCTTTAATTAGCTATAATTGATTACTGGCTGGAGCTTTGATGGTTTATCCTATGGTTTAACATTTTGGAAAAGAAGTTTTGATCATTTTTAAACAAATTTCCATGACTGAGTCTCTGTCTACTGCAAAAGCTCAGAAATATTTTTATATTCCCCATTTCCGTTCAACTTTTTTGTTGGCATCTATCTTTGTATCATCCTGTTCTCTAGACGGTAGGTCCTTGCTTGCGAACCATGGCTGAGATATCCCGCTATTAACTTTTCTAGATCTTCATATAATATATGCCTACATCCACAGAGTTTTATTGAGCTCACTCTAGGCTTTGTGGCTTCCTGGGCATGACTGTCTGGGCTATGATAGCACTTCAAAGACCTAAGTCAATCCTTTTCTCGTCTGCTACCTCCAAGATTCAATCTCCATACTCCTACTGAGCAAAAGAGCAAATCAATGATTCATCTTAAAAACAAAATAGATTTTCCCTTCAATACGTGTTTACTGTGTTTGATGTGTTAGTTTCTACATCTACCTGTGAATGAAATTCCAACTACTCCTCAGAAACCCTCCCCCAGGATATCTCCCTCATATTTTGTAAAATACAAAATTGAAAGTTGAATTTTGTAAGTTATTTGAAAAGAAATGTTCAATCTAATTTTTAAAATTATTTTTCTATAAGGTTTTTTATCAATGGAAAAAGACTTCATATTTCTCTGGATTCATGATTTATTTCTTACATAAGTATACTTTAACATTAATAAAAATGGTTAAATTTATTATTAGGAAGGATTTAAAAGTTAGATTTCATGCACTTGGTTTCATTTCTGCCTTTCAACATGGAATACTCTGCTTTAAAGAAAATTTTTAGCATGATTTAATGTTAATATTATCTATTATTTCCTTATGTTCAATGGCTTAATAGATGTCTTAAGGAATCCTATCCACAAAATATCATGAGCCGTTTTTCTTGCATCTGTGTCTGTGAATACCTAGGAATTTTATGTAATTTTCTTAAGAAATTCCAATTCCCTGTTCTCTGACCACACCATGGGCAGTGACACTTCACAACAGAGATAAGTCTACTATTTTCATGAGCTTCAGTTGCAGGAAGTGTACAGCTAATAATGGAAGAAACTCTTTGTTAGCCTCTTTTTAGGAACAGATTTTATTGGAACTGAGATAAGCATTGTGTTCCTCAAAGAAATTTTATTTAAAGCTATTTGAAAATGAGTCAAAGGAATAAATATTTAGAAAATGTTATGGTTCAGACTTTTTAATGAATGCAAATACTTCTTTTTTCTCCCCAGTTCTACAGGATGACTATTCTTTGGTTTAATTCAATATCCTAAATAAATGTTTGCTGAGTTTAGAACAATGTCACAAAAGCTATTTGTCAGGACTATTTTCAGATTGTATTTGAAATTTCTCCATTTTTATGTTAAACCTCATTCCAATACTCAGGCATGACAACAAGATTGGACCTAATTATCTAAACAGAAACAAAGAAGGTTTTGTCCATAGTTGCAAATAATGTTGATGCCAAACCACTCCTTTGGCACTGAGTGATGGGTTCTATGACGGTAAGGGGTTGTAAGCATCAACAGCATCCTTTGGTGGTAACCTCAGGGAACTGTATCAGTACTGCAGATGTTCAGACATCCCTGAAGGGAGGATAATTGATAGTCCCAATGTGCTCAAGTCTTTCATGAACTAAAGGCAAATAAGATAGTTTTAAGATTTTTTACATTTTTTCCCTTTGAAGGGGATGATGTTCAATTCATTTAACAGTAGGAGGAATTATAGTAAGAATCAACAATGAAAGGGGAGGTATTGTGGCAACCCACATGATAGGATTAACAGTTTTCCCAATAATTTGGTGTCTAGCTAATGATTAATATTTGAATGAATAACCATCTTTAACATGGTTGAAATTTAGCTTGCTTGATTTTTCTGTTAATAGTGATCTTAAAGTTACTAACAAGAGCAGTGTCAATAAGATAATGGTGTTTAGATGCTGAGTTAGAAGACTTGGACTTGTATAGTAATCCAAATGCTCCAACTACTTCCCATATATTGATGGAACTTTAGCAAATTCATGATCATTTGATACCTGTTTCTTTAAATGAGTAAGAATTAATACACTGCTTGATTATTTTATCAGAGACATGCTGTGAGATGAAGTGAAATAATGTATGTGAGATTTCTGTGCTAATAATAAAGTGCTAGAAGTTCTGCTAGCTTCAAACAAGCCTTCTATTTTGTGGTTATCTTGAAATTGTGACAAAGTACATTTGCAGGCCTGCTGGTTTAACTTAAAATAGTTTAGTTTAAATATCTTTGGGTTAGCTTTAAATATATTTTGAGTATTCTCTTTCTTGTGTAATGATATAATCAGCATTTGAAAATAGTTCCTAGAAGGCAGGTTTATCACAAGACATTGATTCCCATATTTACATATTTTTAATATATTGACTTTATATCAATTTTCTTACACTTTATTTTTTTTTTTTTTAAGTAACAGGTTTCTAACATTTTAGAATATACTTATGTTTTCTTAGACACTATATCCGTATTGCACCTCTGATTCCACCACCATTGGTCAGAGGCAGTTGCTGTTACATCTCTGGACTATCTGAGCCCAGTCTGTGATTCTCCTCTTATACCGCACTGTTCATCCTAATTATGAGCTGACACTGCATCTCTTCCACTGACTGCTGTCTCCTGCAGAGCAGAAAACCTCAGTGTGATTTATTTTTCTATGAAGCTGTCATGGAGTAAGTGATCAAGGCACCAAGCAAAAATTCACACATTGCTGTAAATCAACTATACCCCCCAACATTTAAAAAAAAATTATTGTAAATTCTTTAAAAAGTACACATTGCTGGCATATACAGAGCTAATGCATTCAACACTGAGAACTGTATTTCCATCCAAAACATAGATTTGGTGATGTGGACAGAATCATGTACCCTGCAAAATCCATGTGTGAATAATAATCCAATGTGATAATATTGAAGACAGGACCCAAAGGAAGTCACTAAGGATGAATGAGCTCAAAAATGTGGGGCTCCAATCTGATAGAATTAGTGTTCCAGTATGAAGAGACACCAGAGAATTCCTTAGAGCCCATTCTCTCTTTCTTTCTGTTCTTCACTTGAGGACACAGCTAGAAGATAGCCCGAGAACTGAGGACAGAACCCTCATCAGGGACCACATTGACCAGCACCCAGATCCTAGACCTTCCAGCTTCTAGAACTGTGAGACATAGATGTCTAATGTTTGCTTAAACAATTAATCCCTGCTATTTCATTTATGGCAGCCTGAGTAGATTAAGTCATTGGGACTAAGGCATTTAACAGAATGTTAAGGACAAAGGAATTTGTAAGAATTAAAAATTTAGATTTGTTCTTACTATCTGTACTGCACAGTAAAGAATCTTAATAAGTATTATTCTCACTGAAATGATATCAACTATCCTCAGCAATTCTTCAACAATTTTGAAGATACTTGGGTGAATATGTTTAAAAGTCTCAAATTTTCAGGCAAACACTAGCCTTATCAAGGAACGTTTTTCTCAATTTGCAGCCTTTAAACTTGATTCTAGTTATTTACATTCAGAAAAACAATTGCCACTAAATTCTAAGTCCAAATTATTGGAGTAGGACTTGCCACCACCTTGCTATTTTTTGTTAGGCAATTTTATCAATCTATTCTATGTAAAGTTGGTCATGGCTCAGGCCAGCAAATGTTCAACAGGAACTTTCATGAGGGTATAGGTGGGAAAGAACTCTCAGAAACCAATGAAATATGCAAGCATTTATATTTCAATTATAGATACATTCTATTTATTGAGACCTTGCAGTGGTATGTTTGCCAAGGAAACAGAACAACATTGCTGACAAATGTCACCAGGTTAAGAGTCCATTAATGAGCTTCTCTTGAAGCTGGCTTCTTTCAACTTGATCAGCTGTGTCTCTTCCAATGATTTGAACATTTAAGTTTCCTGAAACCTTAAAATCAAAACCAGGAGGTAGAGTATAAATCACCGAAACTCAAGTTATTCTAAATTGCATATTTATGGTTAAGAAAGACATGATTATTCCTTCTGCCCTAGAGAACACGAGAGCTCCTTCCATTTTTCTCTTACACTCTGTTTTTTTCTTTGGCTTGTGTCCAGTTGGGCAGTGACATGTATGAATTATCCTGTGTGGACAAAGAATTCTTGCAGTCAGGAAACAGAAGTGAGATGATGTCATAGACTAGAACCGTGTTTTAGAAAAAGAGAGAAGGAGTGTTTTCATTTTGTTTCACCATAGTTTGATCTAAGTATCTCACCTATGATATGTATGGTCCCAGATAGCAATGCATCCCGTTTACCCATGAGGTCTATTATCTGGCACTGAGGTACGTACTTAGCAGGTATTATTTTCTTATTCTTCACAAATTGTAGTAGGTTGATAGTAGCTTACTCCAGTTTTAAAGATAAGGAAAATGATATTTAGAATAATTTAAGTAACCTTTTTCTCAGTAACAAGGCTTATTCCTGCTGTTGCCAGAATCACATTCAGATCTGTCTGATTAAAATGCACCATGAACTTGCTTCTTCCTTTGGACTCTGTACAGAAACTGATCTCTTAACTAATATCAGCCATTTTAGCAAGCATTGTATAACCAGATTTGCAGGTCTCTGAGACTGTGGCAAAAGGCACACATGGAAAAATGCACTTTAAGTAAAATTAACAAAAAGCAAACAAACGCACCTTCTCATTCACACTGATTTTCATCTCAGTGATTTCTAGTATTTTTTTCTCGAGTTTTTTGCAGTGTGATTAGATGATTTAGATGGGGAAGCAGACTTTCCAAGGTCTGGATCTGGGGGACCTGACCCATCTCTAGGTAGTATGATACATTAGGTTTGATTGAGTAGAACAGTTTCAAGCAAATTGTCAGGAGTGTCTGAGGTGAAGTCATTGGTTCCCCAGTAGATGGCAGCAAAAGCAAAACACAGGCAGGCATCATGGCAGAATCTGCCCAGTTGGACAGGATCATCAGAGAGGATTTTTGGCAGAGAGCATATACAAGAGGATGTGAGGTTGAGGATGCCTATCTCTAGCAGACTTGACAGTTCTCAGGAGGAACAACATCAAGAGCATCACAGAGATCATGCTGACCAGACTGGGGCAGCAGAAGGTGGTCAGATTGACGGACACCCACTTACAAAAGCTCTGCATAGTGAGGCAGCACCTGCAGCTGAAAACTATACGACTTTCAAAGGATAAAAGGCAAGAATCCAGTAAACATATCTCACCACAGTAGAGACCAGATGGTAGCTGGATACCAAAATAATTTTACGTCTTCACATGAAATCCATAAATCTCTTTTTTCCTTTAATTTTCCTGTTGGTTGATGTCCACTTTCCCCATCACTTTAATCAAGTACATTCTTTCTTTTTTTCTAGAGAATCTTAATCGATGCTTCTTTAAAATTAATTTTTATTGGATTGTAGTTGATTTACAATGTTGTGTTAGTTTCTAATGTACAGCAAAGTGAATCAGCTATACGTATACATATATCCCATCTTTTTTTGATTTACTCCCCATTTAGATCAGCACATAACATTGAGTAGAGTTCCTTGTTCTATACAGTAGGTTCTCATTTCATTATCTGTTTTATATATAGTAGTGTGTATATGTTAATTCCAATTTCCCAATCCATCTCACCCCTTCTTCCCCCACTTGGTAACCATATGTTTGTTCTTTATGTCTGTTTCTGTTTCTGCCCTGCAAATAAAATCATCTATACCAATTTTCTGTATTCCACATATATGCATTAATATGCAATATTTGTTTTTCTCTTTCTGACTTACTTTACTCTATATAACTTCCTCTGGTTCCATCCACATCTCTATAAATGACCCAGTTTATTCCTTTTAATGGCTGAGTAATATTCCATTGTATATATGTGCCACATCTTCTTTATTCATTCCTCTGTTGATGACCATGTAGAGTATTTCCATGTCCTGGATATTGTGAATAGTGCTAATCAAGTACATTCTTACCTATTCACCATAACACATGAATAAAACTTCTAACCTTCCCTTGGGTTCCCTCCTTCTTGTGGGGAGGACACTGCTCCCCCCACTCCTGGTTCCTGGTTCCTTTCCTCTATGTCTTGATTCTGAGTCCCTGCTTTATTGCTCTTCTCCTTCTGTGCTGGTTTCCTCTGCATTCTTGCCATCACACTGCACCATAGCCCCGCCTATGAGGCAGAAGGCAAGGTGGGCATACCCAGGAGATCTTATCAAAGGTGCCAGTTGGTAGGAGAAGAGAGGAACACAATCCACCCTTCTATGTTCAAATGTTTCAAATGAAAAGAAAATATTGTTTTCTGATTCTTTGGTGATGGATTCAGAACTGTGAATTCTGTGTCTACTACTGAACCATATCTACTACTCAGTGGTGACCTTTTCTATGACAATATTCTCTCAAGAGCATCAGGAGATGAAGTATTAACCTTCACTGTTTTCTCAAACAGAAGTGAAAAGTACCTATGTGTTGAGGAAGTTCCTAACAAGATAAAACTCTATCTCAATGTGCTTTGCTATTCCAGGTATAGGGTAGAAGGAATTAAAAAACAAGAAAGATTTCCTTCCCATTCAGGTCACCACAGAGCATTAAGTAGAGTTCCTTGTGCTATAGAGTACGTTCTCATTAGTTATCTATTTTATGCATAGTTTCAGTAGTATATGTCTGTCCAATAGGGAGGGAATGTATGTATATGTATGGCGGATTCATTTTGCTGTACAGCAGAAACTAATACAACATTGTAAAGCAACTATACTCCAATAATGCAGGAGGAAAAGGCAAGCCACTCCAGTACTCTTGCCTGGAAAATCCCATGGACGGAGGAGCCTGGTAGGCTATAGTCCATGGGGTCGCAAAGAGTCGGACATGACTGAGCAACTTCGCTTCACTCTTTTCACTCACTTCATGCTTTATCACTGGAAAAGGAAATGGCAAGCCACTCCAGTATTCTTGCCTGGAGAATCCCATGGACAGAGGAGCCTGGCGGG
The DNA here is from genome assembly GCF_027580195.1 of Bos mutus. NCBI lineage: Eukaryota > Metazoa > Chordata > Mammalia > Artiodactyla > Bovidae > Bos > Bos mutus. The sequence continues at coordinate 29,607,909 of NC_091633.1, forward strand.
CCATGATCCATGGGGTTGCAGAGAGTCGGACATGACTGAAGTGACTGAGCACACACACATACTCCAATAAAATTAATTTGAAAAAATAAAAACAAAGAAGATACAGAATGATAAGCATTTCATTCTCCATTGATTTTGTGTTTTTTTTTTTTTTAATTTTTGTTTTAAAGATTCTGCTAATCACTTCAGAAAGTAACACGGGATTGAGAAATTTAACAGCCCTGATCTAATATAGGAAGGTACATGTAAAGGTATCATAGCATAAAACAATCAACTTTACATTCACGATGTATAAATTTATAATCATGACAGTGAATTTTATCACTGTCAGTGATATTGCTGGAATCCAGGCCCCTGAATTCCATATTTGCCTTGGGACATTTTTTGAAGGAGTTCCATATGTTAAAATACTATTCTTGGACTAGATATTGCATTTCACATGTAGTAACCTTGACACTGAGCTTCCCAGGTGGTACTAGTGGTAAAGAACATGCCTGCCAATGCAGGAGACATAGGAGATGTGAATTCAGTCCCTTGGTGGTGAAGATCCCCTAGATGAGGGGATGACAACCCACTTCAGTATTCTTGCCTGGAGAATCCCATGGACAGAGGAGCCTGGAAGGCTACAGTCCATGGGGTCACAAAGAATCAGACATGATTGAGCGAATGAGCATGCACATATGCAACCTTGATGTTTCCAAACAGATTCTGAATATTTAGCTATAAATATATGAAGAAACCTAAAGACAACAACCCATTCTGAAAAATTAAAATGCTTTGGCTTTCTTCCATCAAATTCACTCTTGAATTTCTTTGTGAATATTTGCTTTACTGAAAAAATAGAGAACAGGATGTTGAATTCTAGATTGTAGTGTTTACAAATTTTTCTCTTTCATTTGTGTGTGTATAACCTGGTTGAGTTGATTGATTTCAAGTCGAAATAAGTACAGCCAAGTTTCTCATGCACCACAACAGGAATCTGCACACTTTTTCTCTAAAGGGCCAAATAGTAACTATTTTAGATTTGTAACTTATGGCTTCTGCCCCAACTATTTAACTCTGGCATTCTAGCAGGAAAGCAGTCACAGATAATATGTGAAAGTGTGCATGAACCATGTTCCAATAAATCTTTATTTATAAAAGTAAGTAACAGGGTGGATGGATTTGGTCCACAAAGCTGTAGTTTCTGATCTCTTCCTTAGAATCTCTCTATATTACTGTTTTGACTTTAAATTATCCTTCAACTTTCAGAAAGTCCTTATATGACTTGTATGAATGTGTAGAATAGTTGTATGTATTTGTACTTCTGCCAGAGTTGGGTAGGTACCTGTGATCCTCTGATGCACTCTTTTCTCCCAGTTTCACAGATAATGTGTTTGGCCCAATGGCATGGTTACAAGAAGGAAAAAGTCATCTACTAAAACCTTTTCCTCCTTCTCAATTTTCTGTATAAAACAGTCTCACAGACAACCAACACCATCTATGGACTGGTGGGGTGTTAGATGAGACAGGATCTTGGTGATGGTTTAGTGTAAGTTTCTGTTATGCAGGTGAGGCTATAAAGATCAAGAAGTGAAGTGATTGCCTAGATAAAGCTGGGAGTGAAAACCAGCAAACACAATTCTAGAGTTGAAGTCCAGCCTTCCAACTCTGACATAGTGCTCTCCTCACAAAGCCCCAAGGCATCCTAAAGTCTATCACAATCACCTGATAGACAGGAGTATGGAAGGAGGAAACATAGCAGGTAGAGCTGAACATCCTGGTTATAATCCAGATACCATGCTCTGAAATGACTGCAAATAAACTTGAATTCCCACAACTCTGTCAACATCAGTAACTACTTATAACTATAAGGCATTAACTATGTCATAGTGTAAGGGGCCCATTTTATCCATTTTAGCAATGAAAGTTGCACAGTCTCTTTTTAAAATTTTTTTATTTTTTACTTTACAATATTGTATTGGTTTTGCCATACATCAACATGAATCCGCCACAGGTATACACGTGGTCCCCATCCTGAACCCCCCTCCGTCCTCCCTCCCCATACCATCCCACTGGGTCATCTCAGTGCACCAGCCCCAAGCATCCAGTATCATGCATTAAAACTGGACTGGCGATTTGTTTCATTTATGATATTATACATGTTTCAATGCCATTCTCCCAGCTCTGACAACAGACTCTGCAGAGGGTGAATAAATTCAATTCTGCAAATCTCTGTTCATGTTTTAGAGTTAACAACCCAGCTCTGATCTGTATGCTGGAAAAGTACCCTGGCTGTAAAAAACAGGGTCATTTATTTTAGGAAAGTGAAGGTCAGTCTAGTTTTGTGTGTGTGTGTGTGTGTGTGCGTGCTCTTGTGTGTGTGCGCGTGTGTGGGTATTTTCCCCTGTGAACTTGAGTAGATGAGCAGAGTGGTTCTGGAATGTGGTCTCCAGGAGGGTACCAGAAGCTGGATGTGAGGTTGCTAGGCAATCTTCCCTATTGTTTTAAACAAACTGCACAGGGCTGGCAGCAGCTGTCAGAGTTCCTGGCTCTTTGGAGTAACAGAGCTGAAAAACACAAAGAACAAAGGTCTTCCACAATAAATGGCCATAAATAATGGGAACTTTCTATGCCAGTAAATGCAGGCACTTGGACTTAAAGCAATTAATAAGGTTAACAAACACAAGAGGTCATTTGAATTCTATTTGTTGTCAAATACTTCTTCCCCCTAGACACTCTAATTTAAATAGTAAGCCAATCTGAAAATAGGGTGGTAGGCTGTGATTTTAATCAAGTATCCCTTTAAAATAACCATCTTCTTGCTTGTTTATTTTGACTTTATTCATGAAGAATTTCAGCTCAGGGGCAACAGTATAAACTTGCTCTGAATGTGTTTTAAAAATCTTAACTAGAAACAAATTTTCCAATTTATATTAAAAGACAATTCGCTCAGCATACTCTCAGCACAGGACTCTTTCTTTTTATTCCTAGGCCACCCCCAGTCCTCACCTCTTCCATCTTCATCTCCTCCTCCTAGAGGTAGTTAACACAAGGCTACACATGTAATGAAACCAGATGGAGCCACACACACATGAGCTCATGTGTAGCTGTGGATGTCTGCATAATCTCTGTGTGTAGAACCTCATCAGTACCTGGGCTGTGAGATTGCACTATGGTTGTGTAAGTGATTGTCCTCAGAAGAGGCTGTGATGCATGAAATTTGTCTCAATGTAGTTGAATAACCTTTTGTGAATCTAGAATTATTTCAAAATAAAACATTCATAAGAAACATGCAGGTCCTTAATTTTTAATCTTTCAAAATCAGAGGTTTTTTTTTTGTTGTTGTTTAAACAATGAATTTTAGTCCTGTTAATTCCTGTCAATGGTGAGATGATTCTTTCCTTCAACTGATCTGTGATTTTGCATTCATTTAAAAATAATCTGAAAGCCATAACTCAGACATTTTCTGGAAATTAGGTTTTTCTGACATATTGGATTTAAAGTTTAGTTAGATAATTATTTTTTAATCCATTTATGGATTCTAAATCATTGTGAAGTTTAAAATCAAGAGTCATTTTAAATGGAATCAAGGCTTAAGAGTTTGTACAGTAAGAAAAAAGTGTTTCAAAACAGCATTCTTTGTTTCCCCACTTGAGATAAATTTTGAAATAAATTCAGATTTAAGAGAAATTGCAAAGACAGTGCTTTAAGGCTCCATGTACCCTTCACACAGTCTTCCTTGGGATTACGTGTTGAAAAACTACTGTCAAAATCAAAACCAGTCATTGGATTGGTACCAGGTGTGTGTATAGTTCTAAGCCACTCTAACACATATGTAGAAATTCTTTTAACCACAGTTGTGAAGAGATACCCCATGCCCAAGGTAAGAGAAACACAAGTAAGACGGTAGGTGTTGCAAGAGGGCATCCGAGGGCAAACACGCTGAAGCCATACTCACAGAAAACTAATCAGTCTAATCACACTAGGACCACAGACTTGTCTAACTCAATTAAACAAAGCTATTCCCGTGGGGCCACCCAAGACGGGCGGGTCATGGTGGAGAGATTTGACAGAATGTGGTCCACTGGAGAAGGGAATGGCAAACCACTTCAGTATTCTTGCCTTGAGAACCCCATGAACAGTATGAAAAGGCAAAATGATAGGATACTGAAAGAGAAACTCCCCAGGTCAGTAGGTACCCAATATGCTACTGGAGATCAGTGGAGATAAAATTCCAGAAAGAATGAAGGGATGGAGCCAAAGCAAAAAGAATACCCAGCTGTGGATGTGACTGGTGATAGAAGCAAGATCCGATGCTGTAAAGAGCAACATTGCATAGGAACCTGGAATGTCAGGTCCATGAATCAAGGCAAATTGGAAGTGGTCAAACAAGAGATGGCAAGAATGCCTGTAGACATTCTAGGAATTAGCTAACTGAAATGGACTGGAATGGGTGAATTTAACTCAGATGACCATTATATCTACTACTGTGGAATGGAATCCCTCAGAAGAATGGAGTAGCCATCATGGTCAACAAAAGAGTCTGAAATGTAGTACTTGGATGCAATCTCAAAAATGACAAAATGATCTCTGTTTGTTTCCAAGGCAAACAATTCAGTATCACAGTAATCCAAGTCTATGCCCCAACCAGTAACGCTGAAGAAGCTGAAGTTGAACGGTTCTATGAAGACCTACAAGACCTTTTAGAACTAATACCCAATAAAGATGTCCTTTTCATTATAGGGGACTGGAATGCAAAAGTAGGAAGTCAAGAAACACCTGGAGTAACAGGCAAATTTGGCCTTCAAATACAGAATGAAGCAGGGCAAAGACTAATAGAGTTTTGCCAAGAGAATGCACTGATCATAGCAAACACCCTCTTCCAACAACACAAGAGGACACATGGACATCACCAGATGGTCAACACCGAAATCAGATTGATTATATTCTTTGCAGCCAAAGATGGAGGAGCTCTATACAGTCAGCAAAAACAAGACCAGGATCTGACTGTGGCTCAGACCATGAACTCCTTATTGCCAAATTCAGACTTAAATTGAAGAAAGTAGGGAAAACCAATAGACCATTCAGGTATGACCTAAATCAAATCCCTTATGATTATACAGCGGAAGTGAGAAATAGATTTAAGGGGCCTAGTTCTGATAGATAGAGTCCCTGATGAACTATGGACTGAGGTTCGTGACATTGTACCAGAGACAGGGATCAAGACCATCCTCATAGAAAAGAAATGCAAAAAAGCAAAATGGCTGTCTGGGGAGGCCTAACAAATAGCTGTGAAAGAAGAGAAGTGAAAAGCAAAGGAGCAAAGGAAAGATATAAGCATCTGAATGCAGAGTTCCAAAGAATAGCAAAAAGAGATAAGAAAGCCTTCTTCAGCATCAATGCAAAGAAATAGAGGAAAACAACAGAATGGGAAAGACTAGGGATCTCTTCAAGAAAATCAGAGATACCAAAGGAACATTTCATGCAAAGATGGGCTCGATAAAGGACAGAAATGGTATGGACCTAACAGAAGCAGAAGATATTAAGAAGAGATGGCAAGAATACACAGAAGAACTGTCCAAAAAAGATCTTCACGACCCAGATAATCACAATGGTGTGATCACTGACCTACAGCCAGACATTCTGGAATGTGAAGTCAAGTGGGCCTTAGAAAGCATGATGTCTAGGACAGTCTTATGGACTCTGCTGGAGAGGGAGAGGGTGGGGAGGTTTGGGAGAATGGGATTGAAACATGTATAATATCATGTATGAAACGAGTCGCCCGTCAAAGTTCGATGCATGATACTGGATGCTTGGGGCTGGTGCACTGGGACGACCCAGAGGGATGGTATGGGGAGGGAGGAGGGAGGAGGGTTCAGGATGGGGAACACATGTATACCTATGGAGGATTCATTTCGATATTTGGCAAAACTAATACAATATTGTAAAGTTTAAAAATAAAATAAAATTAAAAAAAAAGGATATTTGCAAAAATAAAAAGAGAAAGCAAAAAGAAAGCATCAGTACGAACAAAGCTAGTGGAGGTGATGGAATTCCAGTTGAGCTATTTCAAATCCTGAAAGATGATGCTATGAAAGTGCTGCTGTCAATATGCCAGCATATTTGGAAAACTCAGCAGTGGCCACAGAACTGGAAAAGGTCCGTTTTCATTCCAATCCCGAAGAAAGGCAATGCCAAAGAATGCTCAAACTACCGCACATCGCACTCATCTCACACGCTAGTAAAGTAATGCTCAAAATTCTTCAAGCCAGGCTTCAGCAGTATGTGAACTGTGAACTTCCTGATGTTCAAGCTGGTTTTAGAAAAGGCAGAGGAACCAGAGATCAAATTGCCAACATCTGCTGGATCATGGAAAAAGCAAGAGAGTTCCAGAAGCTCATCTATTTCTGCTTTATTGACTATGCCAAAGCCTTTGACAGTGTGGATCACAAGAAACTGTGGAAAAATCTGAAAGAGATGGGAATAACAAACCACCTGACCTGCCTCTTGAGAAACCTATATGCAGGTCAGGAAGCAACAGTTAGAACTGGACATGGAACAACAGACTGGTTCCAAATAGGAAAAGGAGTTCATCAAGGCTGTATATTGTCACCCTGTTTATTTAACTTATATGCAGAGTACATCATGAGAAATGCTGGGCTGGAAGAAACACAAGCTGGAATCAAGATTTCCGGGAAAAATATCAATAACCTCAGATATGCAGATGACACCACCCTTATGGCAGAAAGTGAAGAGGAACTCAAAAGCCTCTTGATGAAAGTGAAAGTGGAGAGTGAGAAAGTTGGCTTAAAGCTCAACATTCAGAAAACGAAGATCATGGCATCTGGTCCCATCACTTCATGGGAAATAGATGGGGAAACAGTGGAAACAGTTTCAGACTTTATTTTTCTGGGCTCCAAAATCACTGCAGATGGTGATTGCAGCCATGAAATTAAAAGACGCTTACTCCTTGGAACGAAAGTTATGACCAACCTAGATAGCATATTCAAAAGCAGAGACATTACGTTGCCATCAGAGGTCTGGCTAGTCAAGGCTATGGTTTTTCCTGTGGTCATGTATGGATGTGAGAGTTGGACTGTGAAGAAGGCTGAGTGCCAAAGAATTGATGCTTTTGAACTGTGGTGTTGGAGAAGACTCTTGAGAGTCCCTTGGACTGCAAAGAGATCCAACCAGTCCATTCTGAAGGAGATCAGCCCTGGGATTTCTTTGGAAGGAATGATGCTAAAGCTGAAACTCCAGTACTTTGGCCACCTCATGCGAAGAGTTGACTCATTGGAAAAGACTCTGATGCTGGCAGGGATTGGTGGCAGGAGGAGAAGGGGACGACAGAGGATGAGATGGCTGGATGGCATCACTGACTCGATGGACGTGAGTCTGGGTGAACTCCGGGAGTTGGTGATGGACAGGGAGGCCTGGTGTGCTGTGATTCATGGGGTTGTAAAGAGTCGGACATGACTGAGCGACTGATCTGATCAGTTAAGATTCAGAACTATTCCATCACTGCAAACGTCTACTTGTGTCAACATATTACCAATTCAAATGAAGCGTAGAAATTTTACCTACTTTTAAGTCCTCTAATTATCACTATTCATAGTATAGTTATCTTAAATATCCACATCAGACAACACTGTATTTTACTCTGTCAAACATAATTTAAAACACTCAAGAAAAGAAGGAAAATGTTTTGTATTTTCATTTAGTCTTTCCATTATTCTTTTTTCCTTCTGATGTTTCAAAATCCTTTCTTTAATGTTTTTCTTTCTGTAACAAAATTTCCCTTGGCTATTTGTTTAGGATTAGGTCTACTAGCAACAAATTCTCTTAGCCTTTCTTAATCTGAGAATGTCTAAACTTCCCTGCATTCCTGAAGGATATTTTTGCTGGATATAAAATTCAGGGCTGATCATTATTTTCTTTCAGCATTTAAAACCATGGTGTCACTTCTTTCTTGGTTTCTCTTGATGGCTTTCTGATGAAAAATATATTATTGTTTGAATTGTTTCCTCTCTATATGTAAGGTATAGATTCTCTCTCACTGTTTTGAAGGTCATTTCTCTTTACTTTTCAAACATTTTATCATAATGTGTCTTGATGTGACAGCACTATTATGTGGAAAATATATATATATATGTTTATATATATATGTTTTAAAATATATATATATATATATATGTTTGCTTTTCAAATATTATCCATGGAATTCAAATACATAGCAAGTAGAGGTCATTAAAAATTCTAAATTCAAAGAGCATACAGTAAGTTACTTAACTCATATTGTATCCATTTCCTCTATCCCCAACTCCAGGTGCCCAGGATTTGCACACAGTTCTAACTATTTTTTTCCCATTTATTTTTAGCCTTTTAAAAATTTAAGATGAAAAGTTAAGTACTAAACTATCACTTCCTTGTTATTAGTAATATCTATGGAAAAAGCAAGAGAATTCCAGAAAAACATCTACTTATGCTTCATTGACGACACTAAAGCCTTTGACTGTGTGGATCAAAACAAACTGCGGAAAATTCTTAAAGAGATGGGAATACCAAACTACCTGACCTACCTCCTGCAAAACCTATATGCATGTCAAGAAACAACAGTTAGAATCAGATATGGCATAACGGACTGGTTCCAAATTGGGAAAGGAGGACATCAAGACTGTATATTGTCACCCTTCTTATTTAACTTCTATGCAGAGTACATCATGAGAAAAGTTGGGCTGGATGAAGCACAAGCTGGAATCAAGATTGCTTGGAGAAATATCAATAACCTCAGAGATGCAGATGACACCACTCTTACGGCAGAAAGTGAGGAAGAACTAAAGTGCCTCTTGATGAAAGTGAAAGAAGAGGGTCAAAAAACTGGCTTAAAACTCAACATTCAAAAAACTAATATCATGGCATCTGGTCCTATCACTTCATGGCAAATAGATGGGGGAAAAGTGGAAACAATACAAACTTTATTTTTGGGGGGGTCCAAAATCACTGCAGATGATGACTTCAGGCTTGAAAGTAAAAGAAGTTTGCTCCTTGGAAGAAAAACCATGACAGCATATTAAAATGCAGAGACATTACAATGCCAACAAAGGTCTGTTTAGTCAAAGCTATGGTTTTTCCAGTAGTCATGTATGGATGTGAGAGCTGGACAATAAATAAATCTGAGGGCTGAAGAATTGATGCTTTTGAACTGTGGTGTTGGAGAAGATTCTGGAGAGTCCCTTGGACTGCAAGGAGATCAATCCAGTCAATCCTAAAGGAAACCTATCCTGAATATTCATTGGAAGGATTGATGTTGAAGCTGAAACTCCAATACTTTGGCCATCTGATGAGAAGAGCTGACTCATTGGAAAAGGCTCTGATGCTGGGGAAGGTTGAAGGCAGGAGGAGAAAGGGACAACAGAGGAGGAAATGGATGGATGGCATCACTGACTCAGTGGACATGAGTTTGAGAAATTTCTGGGAGATGGTGAAGAATGGGGAAGCCTGGTGTTCTGCAGTCCATGGGGTTGCAAAGAGTTGTGCACATCTGAGTGACTGAACAGCAACCACATACATAATAAGTTTTCTTATATATTTGTTGAAAAGTCATTTAATTTTCTTACTTCACAGCAATCAGCCTGTCATGTCAGAACTTAGGTTTTCATTTTATCCTCAGCACTTTTCTACCTTCACAGAAGAGCAGAAAAATATCCTGCAATATAATATTTATAGGCAGGAGTAATTTTTTCAAGCCTTACATCCTCCATCCCAGAAACTAAATAGAACATATAAGATTCTGAATATGAGACTTTTTCCTGAAACATAAAGAATTGTCATGTAAATCAGAACAGGAAAACTTGGTTTTAAAGTTTCTTTGAATTGCTCATACTTGAATGGTTGAAGGGCAAAATGAAGGAATAAGTAAACTATATTGTTTGAATAGAAAGTGCAAGTTACATGTAGGAAGCAAAGAAAGAAAAAGAAATAAAATTCTCCTTGCAGAAAAGTCTCACTATAAACTTAGAAGATGATTAAAGCTTTTACCCCATTTTATAAAGTCCATGATTCAGTAAATAAATAACCAGTTCACACTGGTAATTAGTTTGTAAGAAATATCATAATTATAGTAGTATTATGAGTATTTCCATTGATGATAACATGGTGTACATTCTGAAGTTTGTCACATAAAAATAACAACTTCAGTACAAGTAAATGTAATTCTACATTTGTCCTCAGATTTTTGCATCATGTCTGATTGTTCCAGATACTTTTCTAGGAATACCAGAGTGTCTGTAACTCTCATAAGAAATCATTTATATGGAAAAAATAAAATTGTGAAGAGCTTTCTGAAGTTTTGTGGTCTAGGAAATTTCCAGCAGTTCCTAAAAGGTTAATAAAGAGTAGCTATGGTCCCATCACTTCATGGGAAATAGATGGGGAAACAGTGGAAACAGTGTCAGACTTTATCTTTTTGGGCTCCAAAATCACTGCAGATGGTGACTGCAGTCATGAAATTAAAGGACGCTTACTCCTTGGAAGGAAAGTTATGACCAACCTAGATACCATATTGAAAAGCAGAGACATTACTTTGCCAACAAAGCTCCATCTAGTCAAGGCTATGGTTTTTCCAGTGGTCATGTATGGATGTGAGAGTTGGACTGTGAAGAAAGCTGAGTGCCGAAGAACTGATGCTTTTGAACTGTGATGTTGGAGAAGACTCTTGAGAGTCCCTTGGACTGCAAGGAGGTCCAACCAGTCCATCCTATAGGAGATCAGTCCTGGGTGTTCATTGGAAGGACTGATGCTAAAGCTGAAACTCCAGTACTTTGGCCACCTCATGCAAAGAGTTGACTCGTTGGAAAAGACCCTGATGCTGGGAGGGATTGGGGGCAGGAGAAGGGGACGACAGAGGACGAAATGGCTGGATGTCATCACTGACTCAATGGACATGAGTTTGGGTGAACTCTGGGAGTTGGTGATGGACAGGGAGGCCTGGTGTGCTGTGATTCATGGGGTCGCAAACAGTCAGACACGACTGAGCGACTGAACTAAACTGATTATTATATGATGTTATTGTGTTTTCTTTCTAAGCATGCAAAATTGAAATTTGAGTATTTTCCTTCTTTTAACAATGATCAATTGTTTTTTAAGATAATGACACATATTTTCTCTCCCATAGAATGTAATGCCCTCCTTCTCCCTCTTTCTCTTTCTATCCTCATCTTTATCTGCACCCTGAGAACCTCATATGTGACATTTTCACACTATCCTTTGTCTACATCCCTCTAACATGAATTCCCTGCTCTTGCCATTTCAAATGACCTGGAGCAAGTTGAGTTCATTCATCACTTTAGAGCTTTGTTGTCACCATTTTTTCTGTTAGAAATGTGTCCATCCAGTGTCCTCTCTACCTATTCAAATATCCAAACCTAAATATTTAGTTGAAATCTTGCCCATTCAACAAAGACTTCTTGTCTACTTCATTTGACAACATAATTCAGTATCCTCTTGTAAAGGCCAACAAAAATCTCTTATGCCCCATTATAAGGGGTAATTGTCTTTACCTGAGATCTCATTTGATTTTAAGTTACTGATGCTGCCAATTATGTCAGTTTGTGTTTACTTGCTCATCAGGAACTCTCAGCTTCAAAATAGGTCCATTCTAGCAGTTATAGAATACTTCAAAATATGCTAATTTCTCCTCTAAATTGATATATGAATTGACTGACTTTGCTACCCCTATTTTCCCTTTTTACTATCATATATATTTATAACTAAATTTTTGCATTCTAAAAACACGACAAAATTTTATTTCACAAAAATTAACCCTCCAAAGGAAATCCTTGTAAAAACATTGAAAAATCAAAAAATAGGAAAAAAATAAAACACGTATAATTAACTGTAAATCATCATCCAAAATAACCACTTCAGATATTTAGATTTATTCACTTTACTGTTTTCTATTAATTTTGTTTTTATGATTTTAACAGGTTTGGCTAAAATATAATTTTATATTTAAAATTAGTCTTATATGAGTATTTTCAAGTCATTAGACATTATTTGGAGACATAGTGTTCAGTGACTTTGTAATAGTGTATCGCATGAATGTATCATTATTTGATTGAAGGGTTTTCATACAGTTGGTCATTCATGCTGTGATCAATGTTAAAGATTTTACCAAGAAGTGCTTAGTCACTCAGTTGTGTCTGACTCTTTGCAACCTGATGGACTGTAGCCTGCCAGGCTCCTCTGTCCATGGGAATTCTCTAGGCAAGTATACTGGCATGGATTGTCATGCCCTCCTCCAGGAGATCTTTCCAAGCCAGGGATTGAACCCAGGTCTCCCATATTGCAGACAGATTCTTCACCACTGAACCACAAGGACAGAGTTTTGTTATAAATATCTTCATTGTTAATTGTTGAAGATCATATTATCAATGTAAATACGGAACCGAAAATCTCAATTCATATGTTGCACATATTTCTAAATTTACTAATTATTCGTATTTGTAGTCAAATTTCTCTTCACACAAATTTCTCTGTTCATTTGGCAATTTTGATCATTGTGAGTTTTTTTACATTAACACTATGCATTTCTGTACATCACTTCAATAATTCTGGGAGAAGATATATGAGTAAATAAATAAAGTAATAGATGAATGCTGTCTAGGTTGGTCATAGCTTTTCTTCCAAGGAGCAAGTGTCTTTTAATTTCATGACTGCAGTCACCACCTGAAGTGATTTTGGAGCTCCCCAAAATAAAGTCTGTCACCATTTCCATTGTTTTCGTTTCAATTTGCCATGAGGTGATAGGACCAGATGCCATGATTTTAGTTTTTTGAATGTTGAGTTTTCAGCCAACTTTTTCACTCTCCCTTTTCATTTTCATCAAGAGGCTTTTTAGGTCTTCTTTGCTTTTTTTTAGCTTCTTTTTAGTAGCTTCCTCGCAAGCTCCAGGAGTTGGAGATGGACAGGGAAGCCTGGTGTTTTGCAGTCCATGGGGTTGCAAAGAGTTTTACACAACTGAGCTACTGAACTGAACTGAATAGATGAATGGATATATTTCCAAGCCAAATTTATCTCTCCTTCTAAAAATCATATTTGAATGTCTATTATATTATTTCACAGCTTTTTGTTTTGTTTTTCTTTTTTTTCTTCTTTATCAATGGTGTTATTTTTCTCTTGAAATAAGTTGAAAATTCCCTTTAAGAAGACACTATAATGTTTCTTCTAAATCTCTATATTTTTATCACATTTGTGGGAATATAATTACAAGTCATAGTGTATTTGCTGGTTGACAATTACTCTACAGTTCACACATACACAGAAGAAGAAGACAGCATATTAATAAAGAAGTAGTATTAACTATTGTGGTGAGAATGCAGGTCACCATAAACTTTCTTGTCCTGTCCTGAGTGGTAACATCTCGACAGTTGAAAACAGTCTTTCCCCACTTTGTCCTCATCTGGTAGCATTAAATGGTGACAGCACCACATGGAACTCTTTCCCAAATTCTGTCCCTAACATCTCAGCTATCACACTTCAGGACATTGACTCCCTAGAGTTTCTAAATATAATGACAATGAGATCATTCAGTTGTCAGATCTCAAAACTCTGGGCTATGTAGATATGTGTTCTTTACTCAACCAAGAGAGATGCTTGGACCATGAAGGGTGACTGAGGGGTCAGATGGCAAGAGGGTTTGGAGGAGAATGGGCCATACCAAACCAATAGCATGGATACGACTCTGGGGTGAAGTGGATTAGCTCAGTAAACAATCACATTGAGCGTCCAGACTATGATCTATAAATATTTCTTTCCCACTCATCATAATTAGTACTCCTTGGAAACAGAAACAATTTCAGAATGCTTTTGTTGTTCTGTCACTAAGTTGTGTCCCACTCTTTGCAACTCCATGGACTGGAGCAGGCCAGGTTCCTCTGTCCTCCTATATCTCCTGGAGTTTGCCCAAACTCATGTCCATTGAGTTGGTAATGCTATATAACCATCTCATCCTCTGCTGCCCCCTTCTCCATTTGCCTTCAATGTTTCCCAGCATTGTAGTCTTTTCCAATGAGTCAACTCTTTGCGTCAGCTGGCCAAAGTATCAGAGCTTCAACTTCAGGGTCAGTCCTTCCAGTGAATATTCTGGGTTGATTTCCTTTAGGATTGACTGGTTTGATCTCCTTGCAGTCCAAGGGACTCTCAAGAGTCTTCTCCAGCACTGCAGTTTGACAGCATCAGTGCTTTGACACTCAGCCTTCTTTATAGTCCAGTTCTCACATCCATACTTGACTACTGGAAAAACCATAGTTTTGACTATACAGACCTTTGTGGGCAAAGTGATGTGTCTTTTTTTTTTTTTTTTTGTAATATGCTGTCTAAGTTGTCATAGCTTTTCTTCCAAGGAGCAAGTGTCTTTTAATTTCATGGCTGCAGTCACCATCCACAATGATTTTGGAGCCCAAGAAAATAACATATGTCACTGCATACACTTTTTCCACTTGAAATGAAATGATGGGATCATATGCCATGATCTTTGTTTTTTGTTTTGTTTTGTTTTTTTAATATTGAGTTTCAGGAAGCTTTTTCACTTTCCTCTTTCACCCACATCAACAGACTCTTTAGTTTCTCTTCACTTGCTGCCATTAGAGTGGTTAACATTTGCATATCTGAGGTTGTTGATATTTCTCCCAGCAATCTTGATTCCAGCTTGTGCTTCATTCAGCCTGGCATTTCACATGATGTACTCTGCATTTAAGTTAAAGAAACAGACTAAGATACACAGCATTGACCTACTCCTTTCCCAATTTGGAACCAGTCTGTTGTTCCATGTTTGGTTCTAACTGTTGCTTTTTGACCTGCACACAGATTTTCCAGGAGGCAGGTGAGGTGGTCTGTATTCTTATCTCTTGGAGAATTTTACACAGTTTGCTGTGATCCACACAAAGGCTTAAGTGTAGTCAATGAAGCAGATGTAGATTTTTTAAAAAATATATATAATTTCCTTGCTTTCTTCATGATCCAGTGAATGTAGGCAATTTGATCTCTGGTTCCTCTGCCTCTTCAAAATTCAGTTTTTATATCTGGAAGTTCTTGGTTCATTTACTGTTGAAACCTAGCTTGAAGGCTTTTGAGCATAACATTGCTAGTATGTGAAATGAGTGCAGTTGTATAGTAGTTTGAATATTCTTTGGCATTGCCCTTCTTTGGTTTTGGATTGAGAACTGACCTTTTCCAGTCATGTGGCCACTACTTAGTTTTTCCAAATTTGCTGATATATGGAGTGCAATACTTTAACAGTATCATCTTTTTTTTTTTTTTTAATTTTTTATTCCTTTATTTCTCATGTGTTCCCCATCCTGAACCCTCCTCCCTCCTCCCTCCCCATACCATCCCTCTGGGTCATCTTTTAGGTTTGGGGCAGAAAGTATGTAAGATAGATTTGAACCTGCTTCATGTACCAGGGAACAAAGAACTTTCCAAAGCTATTAGGGTCATGTCTAAAATACACAGGAACCAGCCAAAGAGGATTCCTCTGGCCAAGGAAAGAGGACACTTGGTACGTCAACAAGAGTGAGATCTGATGAGAGGATGGAAACACATCAAGACAGTGAGGGTGGGGACTTGCCCCGCAGTTCAGTGGTTAAGACTTTGCCTCCCAGTGCAGGGGGTGTAGGTTTGACCCTTGGTCAGTGACCTAAGATTACACATGCCTTTCAGCCAAAAAAACAAAACATAAAACAGAAGCAATACTCTAACAAATTCAATAAAGCCTTTAAAAATGATACACATACAAAAGACTTAAAAAAACAGGATGCACTTCCTCTGATTTTTTATATATGGTACCACTTACCCACCTACTTTCCATTTTCTAAAAATAGCTCCCTCCTCTGATCTCATTGCTTCAGCTCTTCTATCTGTTATTGACATTTTCTGCATGTTCATTAAACACTTTGAGTGTCTGAAACATCAGTAAAGAGAAACATGTTTTGTATCCCATATTTAATCTATGAAGTCTGAGACATATTTTTAAGAAAACATAGACTCACAAACATATAACAGACATAATTACTTTAACAGCAGATCAAGCGGCTCTGGCAGACTTAAAAAAAAAAAAAAAAACTGTTTAAAGTAAGTTTGGTTTTCTTTGTATGCCTGAAGCAGGGCACTCAAAGCTGGTACTCTGGGACAACCCAGAGGGATGGGATGGGGAGGGGGCTTGGAGGGGGGCTCAGGATGGGGGGACACATGTACACCCATGGCTGACTCATGTCTATGTAAGGCAAAAGCCACCACAATATTGTAATTAGCCTCCAAATAAAATAAATAAGTTAATTTAAAAAAGATGACTCTCCGTCTTGTTCCAATTTTATTTTTCTCATGCATTTAATTTCTAATTTGAATAGAAAGCTGACTGCTTCACAGAAAACACCTTCCTGTATGGTTTATGTCTATAAAGAGAGTTATGTCATTTCCAGAATTGTCTCTACTTGTTCTCAATGGAAGCTAAGTAGTGGTTTCAGTTAGAATTTCCGGGCTGCTACAATGTGACTGCTTATCCACCCTCCTCCTCAAAAATCCTTTTTTATTGTTTTAGTCCCTCAGTCATGTCCAGCTCTTTTAAGATCCCAGAGACTGTAGCCCACCAGGCTTCTCTGTCCATGGGGTTTCCCAAGCAAGAACACTGGAGTGGGCTGCACTTTCCTTCTCTAGGGGATCTTCCCCACCAAGGAAGTAAACCTGCATCTCCTGCATTGGCAGGTGGATTCTTTATCAGTGAGCCACTGGAAAGTCCAAAAATCCTTAATTATATAATATTTTAAGGGCATATTCATTTGTGTTAGTCATACATGCTATGGCTTGACTAGAAGCCATTTGATGCATAAATAGAAACACTCAACAGTGTAGAAGAAGGTCAATGGAGAATAGCAAAGATAACACTGGGTCTGGGTTCAAATAGTGGCTGTATTTCATCTACAATTTGAGTGAAGCATTTCACTAAATGAGTCTATCTCTTCATGTGTAAACTTATGTCATTGGAAAACATCACAGCCTTCTGTTCCTAAATGTTCTGTGATTCTTTATCACTGAAATAACCTGGCTTACATACTGATTTTATGTCAAAATATTTTTCATTCTTGGAATGGAAAGATGCTATTTAAAAAAGGAAAAATCTTTCCCAAATTTCAAAAAAAAGCATTCCTAAATTTCAGTATGTATTTTTAACTCAAAACATCTATTCCAAAATGTTGTTTAATGGTGCCAAATTAAAATATTTTGAAAAATAAATTCTATTTCTTACAAGGTTTGCTCCATAATACCAAATATACTTTTGATACATGATTATATAATAATCTAATACTTATATATAAATTGCCCAACTTTGTGTTTCACAAATGTAACTATGCCCAACTCCCATATGGAAATTTTTAGAAATGTTATTTCTTAGACTCCACACAGAGATGCCAGTTCAGTAGGCTGGGTTAGGTTCATAGTCCCTTTTATTAAACAACCAGGCAATTCTGATGTAGTTCCCATGTATCACCTTTTGAAAATAATGACCAAATACTCTATTTAGAATTTCTTTCCATAATAGTATTATTTGATAACTAAAATTATTTTAAATTTATACAAAATGCAAAGGTAGAACACAATCCCTCATGTAATCAAACAAAAATCTCTTACTTGCATTTAATATATGATATATTTTTAAAAAGGATATGTCTCAAAATTTGAAACTTTGCTTGTCAGACTTACCGTGTGTTTTTTGCTCATGTTACATTGATATAAAGAGAAAACTCAGGTTTAAA
The DNA here is from genome assembly GCF_027580195.1 of Bos mutus. NCBI lineage: Eukaryota > Metazoa > Chordata > Mammalia > Artiodactyla > Bovidae > Bos > Bos mutus. The sequence goes on from NC_091633.1 coordinate 29,625,698, forward strand.
ATACCCGTCTATCTATCCACCTGTCATCTATCTATCTATCTGTAATGACATGATCATTACAGCTTCACTCTAGTTTGCATATTAGCCAGTCCTGGGAGAGCTTTTCTTATTCAGAGAGTACAAAATGACACAAGAGAAAGACAAACTAAAGTCCTGGTTTAAACAAGTACTCATTTTACACAAGCATTCTTGGTACCAGCAACAAAAAGAAAGAACATGAAGAAATACAAGAGGCATAGACAATATGTTTGCTTGACTGTAGGATTAACTATTCAGCTTTACTCAAAGAGCAATTTGGTTTTATTCAAAGACAAATGGCATGTAAATATGTACCCAGGGAATTTCACAGCTGAAATAAGTACTCTTATAGCTTCATAAATAGATATATATCTAAATTAAAGGTGTATACTCCTGTTATTAACTAGCATATTACTGGAATGTAATATATAATGCTAATTTCTCCATTTGGATTTCTCAAAGCCAGATTTTTTTTAGGGAAATTCTAATGCTAAAGTAAAGATGTGTGGTACTGAAAAAAGATATACTGAGAGACATGGAAGAAGAAAACAAATTATTTGATTTTCTAAGCCAAAAGAATGTGCCCCAAACAGGAAGAAGCTAGAAATTTTCATAGCTTTTTCATAATTGTTACAAAAACTGATCCTTCTATGAGCAATACATTTCAACAAATTACAAAGATAAATCATCCAGAGTATATTTCATCACAGCAATGGAATCAAAATAGTTAACAAGAATAACAATGACAAAGACAATAATTACAACTATAAAATCCCCAACCTCTTAAAAATTGAACACATTTAAAAATAATTCACCAGTTAGAGATTAGAAAAAATTAAAGTGTTAGAACTGCATTTTAAAGAAAATAAAACATAACTAAGGTGTGATCAACTCAAACATTATTAAGGGAAATTTATATCCTTAACTCCATATATTAATAAAGAAGTTTAAAAATCAATGAGCTAAACTTTCAACTCAATAAGTTATAAAAAGAGCAGAAAATTAAACTCAAATTAAAGAGAGAAATAGTAAAGAAAACAAATGTACAGCAGACTGTCACATAGGATAGAAACTAGTTCAGTGATGAAATTAATCAGACAGACTCATGTTTAATTAAGAAGAAAGGGAGAAAAAACACAAGTTATCTACAGTAAGAACAAGAAAGGGAAAAAATGGTAATAATCTGGCCAACAGTGAAAAGCATAGTAAGTGGGTACAATAAACAAACTATGGCTAATCAATTTGGCAATTTGAATAAAATAAATAGATGTATTTAAAAATATAATTTACCACACTCAAAAGAAAAATAAACAGAAAACTCCTTTGTTCAACATTTTCAACATTATACAGAGCTGGGTTTCTTTGTTTTTTATATTGACAAAAATACTCAAAAAATCATGAGAAATGCACAGGCCCAAGATAATCCAAGACAATCTGATGAAAACTAAAGAAAGGAAGGATTTAAACTGACAGAAGTTCTCCTACAAAACTGCAGTGATTGAAACCCTGTGGTTTAAATAGCGGAAATTTCAGAAATAGGACAGTGCATACACACTCACCTATTATATGACAAAAGTCACACTGAAGTCAAAGGAGTAAGATATGCCACTTCAGTAGACAATTATAGTTTTATCGCTAAGTCATGTCTGACCCTTTGAGACCACTTGGACTGCATCACACCAGACTTCCTTGTCCTTCAATATCTCCTAGAGCTTGCTCAAATTCATGTCCATTGAGTCGGTGATGCTATCTAACCATCTCATCCTCTGCCACACCCTTTTCCTTTCACCTTCAACTTTTCCCAGCATCAGGATCTTTTCCAAAGAGTCAACTTTTTGCATCAGGTGGCCAAAGTATTGGAGGTTCGTCTTCAGCATCAGTCCTTCCAATGAGTATTCAGAGTTGGTTTCCTTCAGAATTGACAGTAGAGAATAGACGTTGTCAATAGACATTGTCAGCAGACAGTATCAAGTGAATTAGATATGTGTATGGGTAAGAGTAGACAGTTTGTGTGTTCCATCTGTAAGAATCAGTAGAAAATATAGTGCAGATTTAAAGGTAAATGGCAAGTAAGCTATTAGGGAACAGAATAAAGGGAAACATTATCATTTTGGTGAGGGCAAACATTTCTCAACAAAATGTAGAAAGCACTAACGATGCTTTTTCATTTTTTATTTGTTTTTGACTATATTAAAATAAATTGGGCTATATTAATTTGATTATATGAAAATCAATCATGCTTCTCAAAAAGACATTATTAAGAGAGCAAAAAGGCAGATTAACAGATTCAGAAACTATATTTTGCTTTGCATGCACCTGACTTGATCCCTATCCAAAATATATAAATAATATTTATAGATCTATATTTATATACATAATAATTAAACAGTGCAATAGAAAAATGCATTAAAAATTCAGCAGAACCTTACTGAAGATGATAACACATGGCAAAAAATAAATAATAGAAATATCTGTTTTAACCAGCAAGAAAACCCAAATCAAAATCATAGTGTTCTAACACAAATCCTAAGATGACTACAGAGAAATAATCTTTATTTTAGTGACCAAACGTTTTCAAGGATTTCAAGTTAAGCAACAAGAATCCTCTCTGGCTGCTGCTACGAGTTAACCTGGTGCATTTACATAAGAAACTGTCAACAGTATCTAGTAAAAGTACCAGAAATCCAATGTATGATTCAGTATCCATTCCTAGCTATGCCTACAGTAAAAATACACCGAAAGTTGGTTGATCTTCTGAGGACCAGGGTTGGAATGCACACCCCACCATCCTTGGATCCAAGGACTGTGTAGGTTTTGTCACACTGGGTATGAGTTATTTTGTCCTCTATTTATAATCTAGATATAATTGCTTTTATCCACAGTAATTAGAAAATAAGCTAAAATAGATTTGATTAAGCTAGTACATACTATTCAGAGTCCTTTATTTATTAAAGCAATTTTATTGAAGTATAGTTGATTTATAACGTTGTGTTAGTTTCAGTAGTACAGCAAATGATTCAGTTATACATATATATTTATAACATATAAATATATATATACTATATATATTACATTCTTTTACATTATGGGTTATTACAATATATTGAGTAGAGTTCCTCATGGTATACAGTAGATTCCCATTGATTGTCTATTTTATATAGTAGTGTGTATATTTTAACCTCAAACTCTTAAGTTATTCTCACCCTATCCTTTGTTAACCATAGGTTTGTTTTGTATGTCTATGAATCTGTTTCTGAATTCTAAATAAGTTCATTTGTATCATTGTTTTTTAGATTCCACATTCTACAAACAAGCGATATCATAACAATATTTGTCTCTATCCAACTTACTTCATTTAGTAATGCAGACAATTTTAAAACAGCATATTTTCTTATAATCTGAAGAACATCGGGTTTGTTATTCCTTTACTAGTGTTCAACCACCTTCCTATTATATCCTGACAAGAATTTTTCAGGTTCAGGACTTTTTAGGCTCTTGTGGTCCCATAATTACAACTTGCAGTAACTCCTAAGTGGCAGCAGTATTGACAAAAAAGTACCAGCAAGAGTTTTGAAGCGCTGGGATGCTGAGATGCTCATCTGTGTAGACTGTTTTTGTTGCTCATCATTGTTTTTGAGACTTACCACCACAGAATGGTCATGTTTAATTTGGTGCCACATTCATACCCTCTAAAATGTAGCTTTAATTGAATTTGGCCAAGTAATATTTTCGTTTTATGAATGATGGCATTGAATCTCAGTTAATCAGTTTCTCCAGAGTCATACAAATAGTATGTGACATAGTCATGTTCAGTGTATGTAAATTTACATTTCTAAACAAACCTTGTATGCAATCTATACACTCCAATTCATTGATTGTACAGCCAGTGGTTCCAAAAATGTTTTTTGTTTGTTTGTTTTCTTGTTAGCCAGGTTCAGATGTTAGCCTAGGAATTCACTAAACGGAGGAACTCACTTTTCCTGTTTAAATTCTCCAAGATTCAGTTTTTAATTTGTAAAATGGAGCTCCTGAATGATAAGGTTGTATAAATGTATAAATAAGTTTCTATAGACAATGTTCTTAGTTTACCTGATATTACTAATTTCGATTGAGTTGAATTCATCTATATTTCACTACAATTTTTAAATTTTTATTTTACATTAGTTTGGAGACATCTAAGACTAAGAATTAGATCAACTAAGAAATAAATTGCAAATAAACATTTTCATAAAATATACACATACACGGTTAGTCCTACATCTTTTCAAGACACAATCTCTTTCTTTTTTTCTCTCAAGGTAAATGACCATAAAGCTCACTAAACAGAGGTAGTTTATCATAATTTATTTGTTAAATGAATAGGGCTGTGAAAATGATACTAAATGATAATTAAGCCGAGTAATATATCAGGAACAAATAGCTCAGTCATGTCAGACTCTTAGCGACCCCATGGACTGTAGCCTACCAGGCTCCTCTGTCCATGGGATTGTCCAGGCAAAAGTACTGGAGTGGGGTGCCATTGCCTTCTCCGAATATAAGTTTAAGTGAAAGTTAAACTAGCATCTGAGAGCTAGACACTATTGTGCCTTGTTAGGATCACAGGCATTTTCTTTTTTCTTTTCAAATTATAGATACATTGAGTCAGTGCATCTTTTAAATTAGGAATCACTGTTTTGCTCAATTCGACTTTTGCTACTAGACTCAAGATTATTTATAATGTCTACTTTTTACTGTTAACATAACATATTAACAAAACATTTTCATGAGTGAGTGAGTGAAGTCGCTCAGTCATGTCCAACTCTTTGCGACCCCATAGACTATAGCCTACCAGGCTCCTCCGTCCATGGGATTTTCCAGGCAAGAGTACTGGAGTGGGTTGCCATTTCCTTAATTAAGAATGAGAATCTAACCAAACAGAGTTAAATTTAAGAACTACTGAATTACCCAGAAAATATCCAGCTTCTTTGTTCTAAATCAGTAACCAAATTCTGGGAGGGTTTGCTATTGCTACAGTCTTTGAAAAAACAGTCTAGGGTGCCAAGATCAACTGCTAAAAAAAAAAAAAAAAGAAAGAAATAAAATAATAATACCAAATATCAAAAGCTATTTTTCACAGTTCAACTCTGAAACAGAGGATTGTATAAACAATGCTTGTTATAGTCATAACAAAAACCCAAAGTTTTGTGTCAAAGCAAGAATACTTTTGAGCCTTTTAAAATTCCAGCTCAAATGGGATCCCTAATTAAAATATTAAAAACCGAAAAGGGGCGGCTTGAGGTGCCAGGATTAAGGATAAGATAATTGGAGGTGAAAATCCCATGTTTGAACCATAATTCAATAAACACATTTATTATGCTAGCTTTAAGGTGTTATTCCTGAGTGGCTTTTAGATAGCATAGCATTTAGCTTCGGTTTTGCTAAGTAGCATCTCTGAATTTAGATTATGAAAAGACTTGTTTCCAACCATCCTTAGTAGCTTCCATTTCTACTCAGAGTGGTGTGGAGGGAAGGTGTGGGTTTCATTAACAGTTCCATGTACTATTTCTAAACCCAAATAACTTACTGATTTTGAGAAAGAGGCTTTAAATAAAAACCCTGTAATTTAAGATGGAACATTTTAGCCCTCATTATTATGAATGTTCTGAGAATCAAATTTGAAACAAAGTATGCGTATCTTTTCAAAAGGGAATTTCCATCAAATGTATGGAATTGTTTTTATTACTGTTATATTAGTATTATTGTGAGTATGATTTGATCCTAGAGATAGTGTCCAAGGGTTATGAAAGCTGAACTTCTGCTATTTTTGCAACTAATGAATGAAGCAGTGCTTTCAGAAGGCCATAGTTTTCTAAGGGAAGAAGAGATGAAGGTTAGTCAATAATCAGATTGGATTGTAAAGAGGTCATTGATGGGCTTTCAGTTTTCAATAAGGAATAAGGGACAGTATGGTCATTTCAGGGCAAGAAGCTCTGTTTAGAATCTTTAGTTTTAGTTTTAAATAGCAATTCATCTAAATATTACCCAGTAACATAACTTGGGTTTCCCTTGTAGCTCAATTGGTAAAGAAGCTGCCTCTAATGCAGGAGAGCAGGGGACCAATGGGAAGATCCCCTGGAGGAGGAAATGACAGCCCACTCCAATATTCCTGCCTGGAGAATCCCATGGATAGAGGAGCCTGGCAGGATAAAGTCTAGTCCATAGTATCACAAGAGTTGAACGCAACTTAGCAACTAAACCACCACCTTACCTTAAGGAAAATTAAAGACAGTTCAAATGAAAGACTTGAATATTCTTAATGATGGGAATTTGAATTGCTTGTTTTTCTTATGTGACACAATCCTAATTTATATTTTCATAAATGAAATATACAAGTAGTACATGTTTTCACCACTGTCTGTAATATTTCAGGCTAAATTATAGCTATATGAATATTATATTTTGTTTATTCATTTCACCAAAGACAAATAAATAGGTATTTCTGAAATCACTGTTTAGCAGCTCCTTTCTAATTCAGCAGTTAAAGCCTGGTTAGTTAACAGCTAGTTCTAGTATGTGCTGTGCTCAGACAGTTGTGTCTGACTTTGCAGCCCCATGGACTGTAGCCAACCAGGCCCCTCTGTTCATGGGATTTCCCAGGCAAGAAAACTGAAGTAGGTTATCATTTCCTTCTTCAGGGTATCTTCCTGAGCGAGGGATTGAATCCACATCTCTTACAACTCCTGCATTGGCAGGCAAATTCTTTACCACTAGGGCCACCTTGCAAGCCCTAGTTTTAGTAGATTTATTATTTAACCACTACATGATTTATTATTTAATCACTAGTACCCATTATTTGATGGTCATGTGCTAGGTGTGGGGAGTATGTGGACTAATAAAATCTGCTCTGTGGCTGAGAGAAAGGCCCAACTCCTAGTGGAGAGATATTAATCATCATTTATGTCTTGCATTGTGTTATATACATGCCTGAGAAACAGTTACCTTAGACTTCAGAGACCAGGAAGGCATTTGAGAAGTAATTTTCATGCTGTTCTGAGCTCGACAGAAGGTGATTCTAAAGGAAGAACTATAAGGTATGTTCATATAGTTGATGTGAAGCAGCTGTTTTGATGGGCTGTTATTTTAGCCTTTGCTGTTGTTCAGTCTCCCAGTCATGTCTGACTCTCTGTGACCCCATGGACTGCAGCACACCAAGCTGCCCTGTCCCTCACTATCTCCTAGAGTTTGTCCAGTCATATTTATGTCTTTTAAATTCAGACTCTAAATTTGTATCTATTTTTAAAATTATTTTTTTGGGATCATAATTGATTTACTATGTTGTATTAGTTTTAGGTGTAGAGCAAAGTGACTCAATTATACATAAACAAGTGTCTGTTCCTTTTTAGATTCTTTTCCCATATAAGCCATTACAGAGTATTGAGTAGACTTCCCTGTGATATACAGTAGATCCTTGCTGTGCGGTGCTCAGTTGCTCAGTCATGTCTGACTCTTTGCAATCCCATGGACTGTAGCCCATCAGGCTCCACTGTCCACAGGATTCTCCAGGCAAGAATATTGGAGTGGGTTGCCATGCTCTTCTTCAGGGGATCTTCCCAACCCAGGGATCAAACCCAGGTCTCTTGTATTGCAGGTGGATTTTTTTTACCATCTGAGCCACCAGTGAAGCCCACAATGGGTCCTTATTAGTTACTTATTTTATACAGAGTAGTTTATCTCTACCCTAACCCCATGTCTATTTTAATTATCAAGGAATTTGCAAAAGATGAATATCTACCCCCATCCAGAGGCACACTGCAGCCTTTCTCATCTCTGATCCTGAAGTCCAGTCTGGGGTTAGGAATGGCGGGTGAGGGGAATACTTAGTGGTGGAAATCAGAGCAGAGAGAGAATGGGGGTGGCTGAAGGGGAAATCATGTTACTGCCATCCGAATAGCCTCAAATGACCGTGGCTACACATTTACCACACTTAATCATCTCAGGAAGGGCCACCCATCTCTCTAGGTAAAGTTTCTCTCAATTTTCAAAGTTCGTTTACATCTAGATCTGTTTCTTAAATTCTCAGTTTCTTTCTTTGTTCACAATAATCATAATTTACTTTCAACTAGTAAATGGATTTGACTACATAATAAGTGTATTTGAATTACCATATCTTCCTAGACGTGATTGCTTGTGTTTTTCATGGGCTTTCTAAGCCAGATAATCATATTGAGTATGGATAGATTATCACTGGGGTCTGACTGACGACTGAAAACATTAATAGTATGGAGTAAAATGATTAGATCACAGAGGACGACTCTCACCACAATGGTCCTGGGAAATAGAGTAAGGCAGGTAAACTTTAATTTATACAACCTCATACCTTTTCTTTCTTTCTCTATCATCTTTCTCCTTCACGTGTGAGCACTAACTATTCCTAGGTTCCCCCTCTCCAGTAAAAGTCCTCTCATGGAGCACCATATCCTGCTCCAAGCATATCTCTTCTTTCCCCCAATATTAGCTTCAGACATTGCCTGCAAAAATATTTAATTATACTTGCCACATTCATCTGTCTACACCCTCAGATTTTAATCTAGTCTTACTTCCTCTGTAAACTCTCATCACCATAAAAATGTGTTTACCTTTAAAATACATTGCATGCAGTCTACACTAATGTACTTAGTAGCCAAGCCAGAGGTGCCCCACAGCACACTAGACATCAGGAATAAAGAGAAGGTGAATCCTGAATCTTATGGTTCAATATGTGTTTCATCTGTGTTCTCCAGAGAAAGAGAAAAATAATTTGTTTATACAGAGAGATTGATTGATTGATTGATTGTAAGGAATTGGCCTATTCAGCTATGGAGGTTGAGAAGTCCCCAGTGGGCTGGAACCAGGCAAGCTGATGGTGTAAATTCTACCCCGTGTTTTAGTCTGAAGGCAGGAGAAGACAGATATCTCAGCTTGTAGACACAGAGAGAATAAACCCTCCCTCACCTTGCCTTGTGTTCTATTCAGGCCTTCAGTCGATTAGTAGAGGCCCACAACATCGGGGAGGGCAGTCAGCTTTACTCAGTCTACAGATTCAAATGTTTATCACATCCAGAGACATCCTCACATACCCAGAACCATGTGTAACCAAGTGTTTGAATTCCCTGTGGGCCAGGTAAATTGATATATAAAATTAAGCACCATAGTTTGTGTAGAAATATGTTAAATCAAGTCAAGCAATTCAAAGATTCAAAGCCTTAAAAGTAAATGAGGGTACAGATTTGACTGTGGCCCAACTGTCTCCAAAAAGAGGCATTATTTCCACCACATTTTGACAGAGTTAAATGAGGAGATTATCTGAAATAACAGGACAAGACTATATACTTTCAGGGACTTCCCTGGTGGTCCAGTGGTTAAGACTCCATGCTCCAATGCCAGGGGCCTGGGTTCGATCCCTGGTTAGAGAACTAGATCCTGCATGACACAGCAAAAAGTCTGCACGGGGCAATGAAGAGTCCACATGCTGCAACTAAGACCTGACACAAAAAAAAAAAAAAAAAGCAAAACCAAGGCCAGCAGGAGTGAGGTGGAAAGGCAGCTAAGACCTGAGGGATGATATTCAGGTGAGACTCTTCCTTCCTCCATCGTAATGCTGTTAAGTTTCCACCTATGCCCAGATGCTACAGAGGGAGAAGAAAAGGGACCCAAGGAAAGGTAAGAGTCCTTAAATTAACTGGAGTCAGAATCTTCATATTTCTAAGTAGATCTGCAGGTCAAATCATTCATGAATAATGGATTTCCATAATAGAAAACAAAGAGAGATATGTTTCTGCCCATTAGAATTATACAAATGGTTACAGAAAACACTGTTTGTATTCATTTTAAATGCATAAAGTCATTTTATTTTCTAAACAAGACTTTGAGGTAGGTACTATTTTTATAACCAACTTGGAAATGAGCAAACTGAAAAGAGCACTGAACAGCTGCAAGTACTGCCCTTTGTGATGGAAGTGGTTCCCTCCTGCTTAACTCTATACTCAATTTTTCTTTTCTTATTTTCTATCTCCACTATTCAAAGCATGAACCCCTGTTGACAATAACTATTATATCTCTTGCTTGTTCTATTTTTAATGTAACCACTTGGAATCTTTAGACTTTTATGTTTCTATCCTTGACAACACAGCTCCCTCCTGCCCCATAATTTTTTTTTTTATTTGTGAGGTTTCATGTTATCAGGCAAGATGAGTTAGTAAAAGTTTCCACTCTCCATGTTTCATGTCCAAAGAGTGCATTTATGCTAGTGAACTTTCACAGGGTAGCCATAACAATTAATTCACAGAGTTTTATAAAGTGAATAGAAGGGGAATACATGATTCATGAGTTCAAGGGCCAGAATAACAAGGTCCCAAAATCAAATGGATTGGTTAAAAGACATATAACATCCTGCACTACAGTTTATTCAACATATTGACCATATAAAAAATGTGTTTCCTTTACTGATTGGAGGTCAAACAAGCATAAACTTAATTTAGCCAAATTATGATTTTAGGAATGATAACATCATTTAGGATAAGGGCATAGACATGGGAACATGATGGTACCAGTTCATTAGTTTATCAGCTGTGTAATTTGAGACAGATTCCTTAACTTCTCAAGTCACAATTTTTTCATTGATAAAATAAGAATCATAATATCCATGTGCCATAGAATTTATGGGGAGGTTTGGTATATTATAAAGTGTGCTTCTTGGCTCAGGGTAGAAAACAGAAGAATCACTTATCATCATATTCACTATCATTCTCCACCATTCACCTAATCTCTTCTTAAAAAAAAAAAAATTACTAAGTACAGGTGATCCATGAACCATGCAGGGGTTAAGGGCAAAACTTCTTATGGATAGACCTGCTCAGTTCAGACCCAAGTTGTTTCAAGGGTCAATTGTGTTTACATTGTTTCAGGCTATTGAGACACATTAATGAACAAACAGGGATGGACAACTGTCTTAGTCCATGCAGACTGTTACAATGAAATAACGCAAACAAGGTGGCTTGTGAACAACGGAAATATGTCACCATTCTGGAGACCGGAAGTCTGCGATCAGGGTGGAGCTTGCTTGTGGGGAGCCTGCTCGGAGTGGGGTAGGGGGATGCTTCCAGGTTGCAGATGCAGTGTCACTGTGTCCTCAGGGAGGGCAGGGACCAGGGAGCTCCCTTGGGTATCTTTTCTAAGGGAACATCACTGCCATGGTCTAATCACCTTTGTGGTTCTACCTATTAATACCAGCGCCTGTAAGATCTCAACACCTGCCCTTGAGGGGGACACAAACATTCAGACCACAACAACGGCTCTACTCCTTTGCTATTTACATTCCATGGGGATGCAGACAAACATCACACAACACAATTAAATGTGTAAGTAAATGGAAATCAACCAGTCATAGAGCAGGGTAAACTATATCTTGATAGTTGATTTGAAGGAACTGGGATATGGAAGGGGTTATCATTAAAAACAGAGTGGTACTCTTCATCAGAAAGGTAATCTTAAAGCAAATATAGGGCATGAGAGAATTAGCCAGAGAGAGCAGCTTCAGACAGAGGAAACCACCAGTGAAAATGCCCCAAAACAGGAGCATGCGTCAGGATTCCAAGGAGACCAGGGTGGATAGGATGGAGAGTGGTGGTTGAGTCAGGAGCCAAGTGGGGAGACAGATGGTGAGCCTGCTGTCAATGCTCTGGTTTTATTCTGAGTCAGATGAGGGGCCACTGCAGAGTATGAACCAGAAGCTATGATGTTCCATCATCTTCCTAAGATGCAATGAATCAGGACCTAAAACAGCGTCACCGTATAAGAAATGGATACCCTACAGAACTTCTCATAGTTATAAAGATCTGAATTTTTGAATTGGAAAGTTTTATTTTAATTGGGCTCCTTCTTTTTATTGCATTTTTCAGCAAAAGGAACTTTAATAGCAACATTTCAGAATCAAAACTCTTTACTTACAGAACAAAAAATATGGACTTAATGGGGAAAAGGCAAGGATAGATTGAAAGTAATATTAGAGTTAAATTTGTTTGTCACCAGTGGCTCTGTGGTAAAGAATTCACCTGCCAAAGCAGGAGACTCATGTTTGATCCCTAGGTAGGGAAGATACCCTGGAGGAGGAAATGACAAACCACTTCAGTATTCTTGCCTGGGAAATCCCATGGACAGAGGAATCTGGAGGGCAAAAAAGTTGGACACGACTTAGTAGCTGAACAACAAAAATAGTTCAAAATAAAAATGAATAGTTTGATCTTTTAAACAACTGAATTAAGGCAGTGATTTGAAACACTGAATATGTAACTAATTTGCATTTGATTTTCCTCTTTCCATTTTTATGTCTTATTAAATAATCTGATTTATAAATATATTGTCATGGTCAACCTGGATTAAATCACCAGTAAGAAGGTCCTGACTTGCTGCCACACAGGTATTTTTCTGGTTTGCATGGACACCATGGCTTGGACAACAGCAAAAATAGGTATGCAGAGTATAATTTGGAAAAAGAAGCAGAATGTGGAGAATCTTCTAGGAATATAGCACTTTTCCCAGAATAGTTGTCTTCTTTTGTCCCTTAATCTTTTTGTCTTCTTTTGTCCCTTAATCTTTTCCTCATAACTCGATGGCTACTCTAGAATTACATGTGCTCTAAGTTCACACTAGATTTTAAAGTACAAATAGCCCTCATTTTCAACTTCACGAGGCAAAAGTCTCACCGCTTCCATTAGCCTTTTGTCTTGGCTCACAGTGATGCTGGGTGTGTTATGGCCTTCGTGGCCCTGCCTTCCATTTAAAATAGAGGCACATCTTGAGAGTCACTAAAGGGCATGCCTGCAGGCTCACAGCCCTGAGACACAGCAAGCACTCGGAGAAAGCCTTCTACTTGCTCAAGTGTCAGAGAACAATTTTCATTTTAGGCTGGAGTGGCCTGCTACAGTCATTGAGAGTATAGCTCAGATTTTTGTTATAAAGCCGAGGGGACATGATTGCAGAGGAATATCTGAAGAATGAGAGAGGGGAAAGTAAAAACCTAAATGATTCATACAAGAGTACCCTGGAAGTGGTTAGATCTGGTAACCAAACTGGAAATTCCTGATGACTCAGGGCCACTGCTCATCTATTCTTGCATATTAGTGGAGAGTTGAAGGCTTGTCTCATGCAGGAAACTGGAGCAGTTAAGTAGTAAAGCACAGCTTTGCAAGAGGAAGAATAAAAAGTGTTATGTTAGGAAACTGACATGGAGCTTTTAGTCTCCAAAGAAAAGGTCATCTGCTTTGAAAATAATGTTGCTACGGACGAAACTGAGACACTTGCCCAGAAAAGAGGTGAAGGAATTGGATGTTTACAAAGAAAGAAACCCTCCCAGACAGGACCAAGATGTGACAGGTTTTAGAAGGATGTCCTCATGATTCTTAAATTATCTATTTGTTGAAATGATACTTAAAGTATCTCAGAATAAAATTCAAATATAATTTTTTGGGGGGTGGCTTCCCAGGTGGCACTTGTGGTAAAGAACCCACCTTCCAATGCAAGAGATGTAAGAGATGTGGGTTCGATCCCTGGGTTGGGAAGAGCCCTTAGAAGAGGGCACTGCAACCCACTTCAATATACTTTTTTGGAGAATCTCAAGCCTGGCAGACTACAGCCCATGGGGTCAAAGAGAGTTGAACACAACTGAAGTAACTTAGCACATAGTACATAGTTGTTTCAGGGTAGAACATGTCTTACATTAAGGATGTGTGTTGTGTATTAGGTAGCCAACATAAGAGGAGGATATTGTAGGTTTTCAGTAGACAACAGCCACAGATGGTTAATTTCCTGCATTTTTTCATTTTGAGAAACACAATCATTCCATCCAAAACACTGACACTGGCACCATTTTAAAAAATGAGGTAACTTAAGGGATGATTTTGTGAAGAATGCAAGGTTGTACCCTCAGTGTCTGGTCCAAAAGCAATGGAAGGTACTTAAAACATATTGACCAAACCCAAAGAACATGTGCCCTATAACCTAGTCCATTCCTATATGTTTGTATTTTTATTTTCATTAATATTTGGCTAAGTGTTGGAAACGGTCTGGGATATTTTCTCTAAAGAGATCCAAGTTCTCTATTCTGAAATTTAGCACAAAGACCTTGTTCATTTCAGACAGGGGTGATGTTGAATGGAGCAAGGAAGAAGGGTACTGGGAGGCAGCACTCGGAGGTGAGGAGAGAATGGAACTGACTGCCAATATCCTAGCACCCCAGATTGATCCCAAAGGAGTAAGTGTCAGAGTATCGTGGTCGAGTATCCTACGCTGGTGTTTGCTGACTGTCGTGTACATGGAGAGCTGATGTTTGCTGACCATCATGTGCATCAGATGAGCATTTTTATAAACAGGTCTGAACGATCCCAGATACCTGCAGCTCTTCTCTGGAACAGTATAATCTGAAGCAGATGCCTTCAGTCAGAGAGCTCCTTGAAGCATCCAGTTTCATCCAAAATTCTTAGGAAGTGCCTTTGAGTTGTGCAATTTGCTGAAGCTTTGCTTTAAAAGTCAGGATGGAATAATGATTTCACCCCATGCCACGCCTCTGTCGGAACTTAAAGCATAATTTTATGACCCTTAGCAAGCAGATTTGTTTTTCACTCCTTAAACTATCTATCATAATTGCCAGTCCAAGACGATAATACAGAAAGGAGAAAAGGTGTGAGTAATACACATGTTCATGTATTCACAAGGATATCACCAGATGGCCAACACCAAAATCAGATTGATTATATTCTTTGCAGCCAAAGATGGAGAAGCTCTATACAGTCAGCAAAAACAAGACTGAGAGCTAACTGTGGCTCAGATCATGAACTCCTTATACCCAAATTCAGACTTAAATTGAAGAAAGTAGGGAAAACCACTACATCATTCAGGTATGACCTAAATCAAGTCCCTAGTGATTATACAGTAGAAGTGAGAAATAGATTTAAGGGACTAGTTCTGATAGACAGAGTGCCTGAAGAACTATGGAGAGAGGTTCGTGACAGTGTATAGGAATCAGGGAGCAAGACCATCCCCAAGAAAAAGAAATGCAAAAAAGCAAAAGGCTGTCTGAGGAGGCCTTAGAAATAGCTGTGAAAGAAGAGAAGTGAAAAGCATAGGAGAAAAGGAAAGATATACCCATTTGAATGCAGAGTTCCAAAGAAGAGCAAGGAGAGATAGCCTTCCTCAGTGATCACTGCAAGGAAATAGAGGAAAATTGAAACATGTATAATATCATATAAGAAACAAATCACCAGTCCAGGTTCGATGCACGATACAGGATGCTTGGGGCTAGTGCACTGGGATGACCCAGAGGGATGGTACAGGGAGGGAGGAGGGTGGGGGGGTTCAGGATGGGGAACACATGTACACCCGTGGCGGATTCATGTTGATGAATGGCAAAATCAATACAATATTAAAAAAAAAAAAACCATAAAATGGAAGGACTAGAGATCTCGTCAAGAAAATTAGAGATACCACGGGAACATTTCATGCAAAGATGAGCACAATAAAAGGCAGAGATAGTATGGACCTAACAGAAGCAGAAGATATTAAGAAGAGGTGGAAAGAATACACAGAAGCCTGATACAAATAAGATCTTCACGACTCAGATAACCACTATGGTGTGATCACTCACCTAGAGCCAGACATCCTGGAATATGAAGTCAAGTGGGCCTTAGGAAGAATCAATATGAACAAAGCTAACTGAGGTGATAGAATCACAGTTGAGCTATTTCATATCTTAAAAGATGATGCTGTGAAAGTGCTGCTCTCAATATGCCAGCACATTTGGAAAACTCAGCAGTGGCTACAGGACTGGAAAAGGTCAGTTTTCATTCCAATCCCAAAGAAAGGCAATGCCAAAGAATGCTCAAACTACCGCACAATTGCACTCATCTCACACGCTAGTAAAGTAGTGCTCAAAATTCTCCAAGCCAGGCTTCAACAACACATGAACGCTGAAATTCCAAATGTTCATGCTGGTTTTAGGAAAGACAGAGGAACCAGAGATCAAATTGGCAACCTCCTTTGGATCATCAAGAAAGCAAGAGAGTTCCAGAAAAATGTCTATTTCTACTTTATTGATTATGCCAAAGCCTTTGACTGTGTGGATTACAATAAACTGTGGAAAATTCTGAAAAAGATGGGAATACCAGACCACCTGATTTGCCTCTTGAGGAATCTGTATGCAGGTCAGGAAGCAACAGTTAGAACTGGTCATGGAACAACAGACTGGTTCCAAATAGGAAAAGGAGTATGTCAAGGCTATATATTGTCACCATGCTTATTTAACTTTTATGCAGAGTATATCATGAGAAACGCTGGGCTGGATGAATCACAAGTTAGAATCAAGATTGCTGGGGGAAATATCAATAACCTCAGATATGCAGATGATACCACCCTAATGGCACAAAGTGAAGAAGAACTAAAGAAGAACTTCATCATTGCCTCTTGATGAAAGTGAAAGAAGACAATGTAAAAGTTGTCTTAAAGTTCAACATTCAGAAAACTGAGATCATGGCATCCAGTCCCATCACTTCATGGCAAATAGATGGGGAAACAATGGAAACAGTGTCAGACTTTATTTTCTGGGGCTCCAAAATCACTGCAGATGGTGACTGCAGCCATGAAATTAAAGGACGCTTACTCCTTGGAAGGAAAGGTATGACCAACCTAGACAGCATATTTAAAAGCAGAAACATTACTTTGCCAACAAAGGTCTGTCTAGTTAAGGCTATGGTTCTTCCAACAGTCATATGTGGATGTGAGATCTGGACTATAAAGAAAGCTGAGCGCTGAAGAATTGATGCTTTTGAACTGTGGTGTTGGAGAAGACTCTTGAGAGTCCCTTGGACTGCAAGGAGATCCAACCAGTCCATCCTAAAGGAAATCAGTCCTGAATATTCATTGGAAGGACTGATGTTGAAGCTGAAACTCATGTTTGGCCACCTGATGTGAAGAACTGACGCATTTGAAAAGACACTGATACTGGGAAAGATTGAAGGTGGGAGGAGAAGGGGATGACAGGGATGAAAAGGTTGGATGGCATCACCAATTAAATGGGCATGAGTTTGAGTAAACTCCAGGACTTGGTGATGGACAGGGAGGCCTGGCGTTCTGTAGTCCACGGGGTTCAAAGAGTTGGACATGACTGAGTGACTGAACTGAACTGAACTGTTGTATTCAAAAAGGTAAGGAGATTATGTCCTCTTTTAAATTAATATTTCTACATCCCATTTGCATGTCATAGGTTTTTAATTTTATGGTCTTTATCCTTGCTCTGCAATTTTTGGAAAAATTGTATCAGTCAGAAAATACTTAGAAGAAAATATATATATATATATATATATATATATATATATATATATATCTATCTCCTCATCAAGTATATTTTCTTTGGGTATTCTAGAAATTTTTCAAAAATATTTCTGCATTTAAAAATGTTTATCTTTTAAAAAATTTAACTGGAGTTTAATTGCCTCAATGTTTTGTTGGTTTCTGCCATACAACAACATGAAATGCCCTGTGTATGCATATATCCCCTCCCTCTTGAGCCTCCTCCCACCTCTGCATCCTACCCCTCTAGGATTTCACAGAAAGACCCCTTACTGGACCAGCGTCCACTTTCACAATTCAGTTTTCTATGGACTTTATCCAAGACCTTGGAATAAACCCAAAGTAGATACTACCTTCAGATTGTATGAATGACTATGTATGGTCATAAAGCAATTTGCCAGTGTAGTCAGTACTCACAGATATGAGTCCAAGCACTTGGCAGTGATATGCTCCTTGAAAGAAGTACCTTCATTCTTTGAAGGCAAGAATATTTAATGTGAAAACCTTCTCAGATATTAAAAAAAATTACTTGACATCATTGAGAAATGTTTCCCAGATTTATTTATAAAGATCTTCATCAGGGTGTGTGTTAAACTAGATCCCCTGATCCCTCCCCTGCTTCCTCTCACTGAGTTCCCCTGGTAAGCACACTGTCGAGGTAATCCTTCTGGTGTACGTACAAGCTGTGCTGTGAAAACCCTGCTATTAAAAAAAAAAAATCATTTCAGGTTAGAGCTTAATCTATACCAGGTATGTTAACAGAGTAAATTTAATTCAAAGAATTATTACCTAGGTATGAAAAAAAATAATACAAAGAGGGGTCAGAGATTCCTGCTGCCACATGTAACTCTGTTGATTAGAGACTCTCATTAGACATTCAGAACCCTAGATGTTTATTGGACACGATCTCGCTGCCTATCGTGCACTCAAATTCCTGACTCCCTGCAAGAAAGGAGGTGCTCAGGATAAGCCACAATATTTGCATAGGTAGGGTACCGCAAGCCACTCTTCTCAGGGGACCCTTTTGTAAATCCAAGTTCCAGTCAAGGGCCAGTCTTGCAGGCAGGATGCTCTAAGGACAGCATCTTAGGTCCACTGTGTTTGTGCTTCTCTGCACAGAAAGTGTCAGAGAGGCAACAACCACAGGAAACAATCATCCCCGCTAGAATTGGGGAAATGATGAAGAGGTCAGTTAGCATGGTTAAATCAGGTTCGATCCCTGGGTCAGGAAGATGCCTTGGAGGAAGGCATGACAACCCACTGCAGTATTCTTGCCTGGAGAATCCCAAGGACAGAGGAGCCTGGCAGTCTACAGTCCATAGGGTAGCAAAGAGTCAGACATGACTGGTGACTTAGCACACATATACATAGCATGATTAAAACTTTGCCAGTGTGGAGGAGTGGCCCCTGGAGGGAAACTCTGACCTCTAAATGGGGGCAGGCTCCATGGAGAACCTGTCTTTGAATCAGAGGCTGGGTCCAAGCACCTGGACCTCGTGGCAATGGTACCCAATGGGCAGCGGTATCAGGTCGATGATGCTGTTGTCTAGAACAGGCATCCGTGGGCCAATGCTGCAAGTAATGTAAAAAAATCAGCATAGAAAACCTACTGACTTTGGAACAAACTGCCATTTCCAAGACACAGAAGTGAGGCATGCTGGTGGGATGAGAAACCAACAGTTAAGCAAGGGTCAGTTCCTTTTTGGGGCTTCATTGTCACTCTCTAGCGCCCTTTCTGGGCAGAGATTGATAGGCGTGCTGGCAAATAGAAGAGCGTTATGGACTTTAAGTCCTGGCAGCTTTAGAATCTGGAAGGCTGATTTTGAGCTCAGAACCAATAGCTTAGTAGCCAGTAGAAGAGTTTATTACTTTTCACAGACCATCCTACAAATACCTGAAAGGTTTGTGTTAAACATTTACAACTTATAAATTTCAGGAATACTTGGAGGGCTGGTGCTGGAGTATTTGCAGTGGCAACATCTACAACCACAGTGATCTGTAAAACCTAGCTTTCCTGTGAAGAGCGACCGACTCTGCTCTGAAAGAGGAATCCACTTCCATCAGCTGACTCCTAGTCCGCTTTCGTGGGAAGCCAATGGAGCAGGGCAAGCATTGGAATCACGCCCCCTATCCCGGAGGGAGGGGTGCTTCTCCCCCGTGCGCTCTTCTCCTCTGCTGCTGGGAGGCAGGCATGGTGGTCATGCAGTGGCTGCAGCCAAGCTCCGTCAAATTTTGTCTTCAATGTCTTATCTGATATTGTTATATTTTTTAAATGTTAGGGTCTGATTTTACTTCTGTAGAAAAATACAGCCATATCCGTCCCTGTCTTGTTGTCATCCAATTCATCTGACTTCTATTAACTTTACCCTGGTTCAGTTCAGTTCAGTCGCTCAGTCATGTCCGACTCTTTGCGACCCCATGAACTGCAGCATGCCAGGCCTCCCTGTCCATCACCAACTCCTGGAGTCCACCCAAACCCATGTCCATTGATTACTTCCACTTTTTATGTGAACAGAAAAACCGTGGGCGGCATTCTTTCCAAATGGCAGGGCGTAAAAAGACGTGAAAATGATAAGTATCACCTATTGATTCCTTAGCATGAGCTGGACACCGTTCCAAGCAATATACATTATCACTCACGTCTACAAAAATCCTACCGGGAAGGTATTATTTTCCATTTTATTGTATGAAAACTAAGTCATATCCATAGACTATAGCATCTGTGATTTTTTATAGCAAGCAAATATTTATTAAACTTTTTCTTTCCTTCCTTAAACTTCAATCTGGAAACCGAGGCTTGTTTTATCTGAACGAGTCCTGAGAAAGGACTTAGGACAGTTAATCTCTGCTTCCATTTGTATATAAGTAATTGGGATACCACTTGTCTCTCTTAAAAAGTTAACAAAGATGATTTCTAAGAAGAGCTATGAGATCCCCTGGAAATATTAAAAACCTTAAAATCAAACATATAAAGTTTTAAATCCAAGCTCCATCTTTATTACTTTAGAGAGCTTAGAAGTTTGACTTATTTTTTCAACTGCAAAGCTGAAATAATTCCTAATTCACAAAATTATGCTGAGTTAAATTTGTTATGTAAAGTGTACATTTCACCTAACTTGTCAAACTAATTCAATAAATTGCCTTAAAGTTTTAATCGTGTGCTCAAAATTTTCCATCACTTATAAAACCACTTTTGATTATTTGGTGAGTAAATAGTACCTTTTATTCCAACTCTTAAGTTTGAATTCTAAATTCAAACCACCTTTTAGATCTTTATTTCTCATTTCCCTTCTGCCTTTGCTTCCAAAGTTTTGGCCATTAAAAATAAAACAAAAATGGAAACAAACCACATCTATCCTGTGTTCTGTGTCCTAACCCAGCTTCTCCAGCCTTTTCAACTTTCACATTTCTCATGAGGTGTTGAGAAGTTTTATCTTTAAAACCAACACTCTAGGTAAAATCTAAAAATAATTCTGTATAATTGAACTCTCACTCACCTAAATTAACTCTTCCTTTTCCTTTAAAGCAGTGCTTGTTTTTTTGTTTCCACTGTTACATGTGTTACAAACAATGTGACTTTACTACTATACTTCAGAAAGCAGTGAAAATGTATGCTGTGTGGGTCAACCTAGAAATCACTATACTAAGTGACGTCAGGAAGAGAAAGGCTAATATCACATGAGATCACTTACACGTGGAATATAAAAACAGATACAAATGAACTTATCTATGAAAGAGAAATAGACTCACAGACACAGAAAACAGACTTGTAATTGCCAAGGGTGGGGAAAGATTGGGAGTTTGGGGTTAGCATAGGTAAACTATTATATATAGGATGGATAAACAATAAGGCCCTACTATATAATACAGGGAACTATACTCAATTCTCTGTCATAACTTCTACTGGAAAAGAATATATATAAATATATACACATATATATATAACTGAATCACTTTTCTATAGAGCAGAAACTAACACAATAGTACAAACAAACTATATTTCTATAATATTTTTTAAAATGTATGCTGTGGAAATACAAAAACACTACTAAAGCCTGATTCATTTCTTAATTGAAAATCTAAAATAGTTTTCATTATTGAAATAAAAATGTTATGGTAATACATATTTAATTAATTCCTTTTCCCTGACCAAGCAAGCATCACCTATTATGTACTTGTTCCTTATTTTTGACTGTGGCATTTGTTATGTTTATCATGGATTTTTCTCTAATTGAGACTCTGCTTTCCAAGATCAAGTCCCACAGTTTGTTGAAAAAAATTTACTCACCACATTGTCAATAGTAGTTTTACAAGCAAAGGAAAACTTTAAGCTTACAGTCAGGATTTTACAGGAAATTTATTGAGTTGGTTTGCACATGAAGCAAGTGTGGTTTTTCCCTGAATTTCTCAAAGATGATGCATATGTACTAATAATAAACAGTGAACAGTTAAGAGTCTGCTAATGTGGCTCTATGATTTCACATTGGAGATAGAATTAACAGGCATAAAACCAGTGGTATGCATCAGTATAACAGAAGGCTAACAAAATAAAGTCAAAATATCATTGACCGTACAAAGAAAAGCTTGAAATTACATGTAGATAGGGAGTTGGTGATGGACAGGGAGGCCTGGCATGCTGCGATTCATGGGGTCGCAAAGAGTCGGACATGACTGAGCAACTGAACTGAATTGAACTGAGACCACCCCTCCAGAGAAAGCTCCTGGAGGCAGCAATGCAGGTTCAGCATCCATGGTCTTAGGACGGTGCTCTCCCAGGATGCCAACAGCAGGGGAAGAGACAGTATGAAGAGTGTAGTAGGCAGGTTCTTAAATGCCTTGGCTTGGAAATGATGCACACCACTTTTCTCACACCCCACTGCCTACATGCAGTCAACAGTCTCACCTAATGCAAATAGCACTTGGAAGGGTTAAACTTTCTATGTGACCAGAAAAAGAGCAGAACCAGATCTGGGTGAGCGTTAAATACCTGGACCGTAATTAAGATGTATTTATTAAATTAATTCACTCAGTAAAAACACACCATGTCCCTAAATATGCCAGATTCTGTGCTAGATGGATGTTAAAGTGATCAAACATTGAGATTTTCCTCTTTCTCACATTCACGGGGCGCTCTCCACCCACCCTTTAACCAAACACTGGCAGATAGGTTTCATACTTGGTGTGAGGGTACGAAATTGCTTCCATTTGACCTTGAACTACAAAGTCTATGGCCGTATTCCACTTGCATGCTATTCCTGGTCTAAGCAAAGTTACAGACTTGCAGGGGTTCAGAAGTCTAATGCTCAAGTGTGCAGTAGCTGCAGCATGATTTTTGCTATTCGGGTCCATGTACTTTTATAAAGCAAGTGGGCTGGGTTCCTGCAGATGTCATATTAAATGCTAGTCCCCAGTCTAGGTGCACTGTCCTAAATTCCATGATGCATGTGGTGTCAAAAGGAGGAAATATATACAGGTGAAATTTAGATGCACATAACTTACCACAGGCTCAAGGTCAACTCCTCTACCTGGTCACATTGTGACTCTGGAATGCCAGTTCTGCATGAAGAAGTAGTTCCTGTGAAAGGTAGGTTTCATACCTCAGGTTACTGTTTGTGTGTTTCAAGGAAAGGATGACACCACCAGTTTCTATATTATTAGCTCAAGATACTTTGGAAACTATTTTTTTAAAACAATCTTCTCTATACAAAAACATGGGCTGAAATGAGAAGTGGAAATGAAAGGGATTTAATAGATTTAAATATGCCCTAAGGAAGTTAAGAAACTCAAAACTCAGGGAAAACTCAAACATGGCTGATTCATATCAATATATGGCAAAAGCCACTACAATTGTAAAGTAATTAGCCTCCAACTAAAATAAATAAATTTAAAAGACAGAAAGAAAGAAAACAGAGCCCCAGCAGAGATGGGAGAAGCACTGGATAACATCCAGGATGTTGGTGGAATCCATTCAAAAGTAGCCTATTAAAAGAGCCACTCCTGAGATGCTCATAAACACACTTGACCTAATACGGACAGAGGTTTCAGAAAGAGCCCTTGCTTTTGAATTTAATCATTTCCTGGGTTGATAAATCCCTCAGATGCAAGTAGCATTTAGGATTCAAGTGATTCCTTAGAATCAATGCTGGAATCCACAGGATAAAACTTTTGACTCTAGCTATGACAGTTTTCTTCAAAATTACCAAACAAGTCATTTGAACGATGAGACATCTTGAACAAATATGCAATAAGATATAAAAAATCTAGGCTATGAGGCCTCATCATCTAAAAACCATTATCTGACTGATTCTTCCCCAAAATGATTTATCTCTCTGACTACATTCAGTTCAGTTCAGTCACTCAGTCTTGTCCGACTCTTTGCGACCCCATGAATTGCAGCACACCAGGCCTCCCTGTCCATCACCAACCCCCGGAGTTTACTCAGATTCATGTCCATCGAGTCGGTGATGCCATCCAGCCATCTCATCCTCTGTCGTCCCCTTCTCCTCCCGCCCCCAATCCCTCCCAGCATCAGAGTCTTTTCCAATGAGTCAACTCTTCACATGAGGTGGCCAAAGTATTGGAGTTTCAGCTTCAGTATCAGTCCTTCCAATGAACACCCAGGACTGATCTCCTTTAGGATGGACTGGTTGGATCTCCTTGCAGTCCAAGGGACTCTCAAGAGTCTTCTCCAACACCACAGTTCAAAAGCATCAATTCTTCAGCTCTTAGCTTTCTTTACAGTCCAACTCTCACATCCATACATGACCACTAGAAAATCCATAGCCTTGACTAGGTGGACCTTTGTTGGCAAAGTAATGTCTCTGCTTTTCAATATGGTATCTATGTTGGTCATAACTTTCCTTCCAAGGAGTAAGCGTTTTTTAATTTCATGGCTGCAATCACCATTTGCAGTGATTTTGGAGCCCCCCAAAGTAAAGTCAGCCACTGTTTCCACTCTTTCCCCATCTATCCGACGTGAAGTGATGGGATCAGATGCCATGATCTTAGTTTTCTGAATGTTGAGCTTTAAGCCAACTTTTTCACTTTCCTCTTTTACTTTTATCAAGAGACGTTTTAGTTCCTCTTTATTTTCTGCCATAACGGTGGTGTCATCTGCATATCTGAGGTGATTGATATTTCTCCTGGCAATCTGGATTCCAGCTTGTGCTTCCTACAGCCCAGCGTTTCTCATGATGCACTCTGCATATAAGTTCAATAAGCAGGGTGACAACATACAGCCTTGATATACTCCTTTTCCTATTTGGAACCAGTCTGTTGTTCCATGTCCAGTTCTAACTGTTGTTTCTTGACCTGCATATAGGTTTCTCAAGAGGCAGGTCAGATGGTCTGGTATTCCCATCTCTTTCAGAATTTTCCACAGTTTATTGTGGTCCACACAGTCAGAGACTTTGCCATACTCTTAAGAAATCATGACCATGTAAACAGTTGAATAAAGGAAAACTCAAACCATTCTGGTGTTTGCAAACCAGGTTCATTTGTGACTTCTGGTAGTGTATCTTAGGTGCTATGATTCCATTGCTCAAGCATATGTACACTGCTGCTTTAGGATGATAAAGAAATACTAGAAATGATAGAAATGATCCTTCCATTTGTGGAACCTACAAACCAGAACAAACACATAAGATAAAAAACAATTTTAAAAGACCTATCCTGTTTTCAGATGTCATCATTAAATTTCATTGACTGACTGGCCTAAACAATAGGAATTTATCTCATACACTTCTGCAGGCTGGAAGTCCAAGATCAAGATGCCTGTAACCTAGGTTCCATTCTGAGGTTTGAATTGCCTTGTGAACTGGCACCATCTTGCTGTGTGTTCACAGGACCTCATTTTTGGGGGCGTGAAAGGTGAAGGATAAAGCTCTCCAGAGTCTTTTTATAAGAACACAAATCCCATTGTGAGGCTCCCACCTTCATGGCTTCATTTAAACTTAACTACCTTGCAGAATCTCCATCTCCAACACCATCACCCTGGCACTAAATTTTAGGAGAACACAAAGCAGTTCATGACTGCTGCTGTATAAAAATAGGAGCGCACCTATTTCAGGAAGGCTTCTCAGGTGTCTCAGTGATAAAGAATGCCTGCCAGGTAGAGACTTGGATTTGATTCCCTGGAGAAGAAAATGACAATCCACTCCAGTATTCTTGCCTGAAAAGTCCCATGGAAAAAGGAACCTGGGGGGCTACAGTCCATGGGGTCACAAAGAACTGGATGCAACTTAGGGACTAAACCACCACCATTGCATTTCAGGAAGATAAAGCATTAGAATAATTAGTTTCCTTGTGAAGGGTCTGAATTTGAGGAATTTATGAGTAAACACAGGAAATAAACAGTAATCAAATACTATCACATGTAATGCTAACATAAGAGGTTATAAAATAGTCATTCAAAAGAATCAGTGACTAAAGGTATAAATAATTGAGTACATCACAATGAATCAATAAATAGGCATATATCTTTATGAGAGTTAAGTATTTGGAATATAATATTGACTGTAATAAGCATATATTTATTATAGACAAATATGTGGTGCACATATAGATAATGTAGAATAGAAAATAGAAGTGTTATATTTGTATTGGATCTTATGTTGCAAAGAATAATAACTCTAGTTAAAAACTCCAATCAGTGTTATAGTCAGTATTTATCCCCCAAAAGACAAAAAGGATAATATCCAGAAATAGAGATTAAAGATATTTGCATAGATAGACATGGGTTATCATTACACAGAACTTTAACTGCTCTATAAATCAGTTAAATATGATTGCTTTTATTTGAAGTAGTTTTGATGGTAACTGTTAATAAAGTGTGTAGTACTTTACACATGGGACTTGAATTTAGCTTGGGGGACTCTTATAATCAAAGATTCTGCTTGAATGTAATGACTAGCCCTGTTAATAGGTATACAAATAAGTTTCATTCATATAATTTTCTAATATTTTATTCTCTTCTGTGAATATTAATGCTATTGTATCTTTGAGCAAGATACAAAGCTTCATCTTAAGTAGTTATTAGTATTTTTACATTAGTGTTTTCCAGAAAGATTGTAATAATAATAATAGCTATTATCATACTTGTAATTGCATTTGCATTTTTATTAGATGTTTTACATTCTCTATGCCTGTTACAGCTAAATTTTGCTCCCCTTAAAATTTGTATGTTAAAGTCCTAACCTCTAGTATATCAGCAGGTAACCATATTTGAAGACAGGGTCTTTAAAAACGTAATTAAGTTAAAATGAAGTCATCAGCATGGGCTTTAGTCTAGCTTGCCTGGTATCCCAATAACAAGAGGAGTTTAGGAAACAGATAAGGAAGGAGAGATGGAGTAGGAAATGTCAAGCCACTCCAGTATTCTTGCCTGGAAAATCCCATGGACTGAAGACCCTGGTGGGCTACAGTCCACTGGGTCGCAAGAGTTACAGTCCACTGGGTCACAAAGAGTTGGACATGACTGAGCTACTTCACTAGGGAAGGAGAGAAGACCATGTGAGCACACAGGGAGAAGATGCCCATCTGCACATCCAGGACAGCAGCCTCAGAAGAAACTAGTCCTGCCTACACCTTGGTCTTGGACTTTCAGCCCCCAGGACTATGAGAAGTAAATTTCTGTTGTTTAAGCCCGAGTCTGTGGTCCTTGTACCAGCAGCCCTATTGGAACAACACACTGCCTAACACCATTTATATTTAAAAATCAAGGTTGAGAGATGTTGATTCACTTTTTCACAACTGAGTACCTTCCTATAACTTGGGTTATCTAAAGCTATTATCTACTTTTAGGACAAATTATATTAAGAAGGCTTAATTTATTTATCTTCCTTTGATATTTTCTTTTACCGTCAGACATGTGGTCTACAATCTACTTTGTTAGCTAGGATGGCTTTCTGTATGTATCTTATGACATTGAAGGGATATGGTGTGTGCATAATAAGATGGGACAAGATGTTAAATAGAGAAGGTTTGAGGGTTCAGAAGCAAAGAAGAGAAAGAAACAAGGAAGGAATAAAGGAAGGGAAGAAAGAAAGGAAGGAAGGAAAGAAAAAGGAAGGAAGGAAAGGAAAAGGAAGGAGGGAGAGTGGGAAGGAAAAGAGGAAGGAAGGGAAGAAAGAGATGGAGAAACATCCTGGTCTCTGTGTGAAACACAAACAAGTCACTCCCTCCACAAAGGTGTGAGGAAGTATTTTCTGTCTGTGGTTCAGATAATATTGGAAAATTTATTAAAACTCATCTGCTTTAGTTTTCTAAAGTGCCTGCAAAATGTACCACAATTGGGTGGCTCAAACACAAGAGGTTGTTGTCTGCTTGTCCTGAAGGGTAGACATTGGATTCAAGGTGTCAGTGGGTGCTTCCTTTGGAGGCTTTGAGGAAGTCTGTTTCTGGCACTCGGGTTGGCTGGCTATCTTTGGTGTTACCTGGCTTGTAGGAGCATCACTCCAGGGTCTGCCTTTAAGTCCACATGGCCTTTTCCTTGTTCATGTGTCTGTGTCCTCATTTAGCCTCCTCTAAAGACACTCATTGTGTTGGATCAGGAGCCACCCTCCTCCAGTATAACTCCTTCAAATCGAATTACCTCTGTAAAGACCATTTTCAAAAAAATCACATTCTGGAGGTTAGGATGACAACATGTAAATTTTGGGAGCCTGGAGAAATATCAAAAACCTCAGATATGCAGATGACACCACCCTTATGGCAGAAAGTGAAGAACTAAATAGCCTCTCGATGAAAGTGAAACAGGAGAATGAAAAAACTGGCTTAAAATTCAATATTAAAAAAAAAAAAGATCATGGCATCTGGTCCCATCACTTTATGGCAAATAGATGGGGAAACAATGGAAACAGTGACAGACTTTATTTTCTTGGGCTCCAAAATCACTGCAAATGGTGACTGCAGCTATGAAATTAAAAGATGCTTGCTCCTTGGAAGAAAAGCTATGATCAACCTAGACAGCATATTAAAAAGCAAGAGACATTACTTTGCCAACAAAGGTCCATCTAGTCAAAGCTATGGTTTTTCCATTTGCCATGTATGGATGTGAGAGTTGGACTATAAAAAAAGCTGAGTGTCAAAGAATTGATGCTTTTGAACTGTGGTGTTGGAGAAGACTCCTGAGAGTCCCTAGAACTGCAAGGAGATCAAACCAGTCAATCCTAAAGGAAATCAGTCCTGAATATTCATTGGAAGGACTGATGCTGAAGTTGAAGCTCCAATACTTTGGCCACCTGATGCAAAGAATTGACTTATTGGAAAAGACCCTGATGTTGGGCAAGATTGAAGGTAGGAGGAGAAGGGGATGACAGACAATGAGATGGTTGGATGGCATTACCAACTCAATGGACACAAGTTTGAACAAGCTCTGGGAGTTGGTGATGGACAGGGAAGTCTGGCGTGTTGCAGTCCATGGGGTTACAAAGAGTTGGACACGACTGAGTGACTGAACTGAACTGAACTAAATGTAACTCATAACAGCACCCATTGAAAACAGCTGAACTTAAAAAAATTCCCTTGAAATGGATTTAAAATATTAAAAATGCCTGTATTTATGCACAACTGAGTGTACATATATATTTATACTATGTAAATAGAAATAAAATAAATACACATTTATATGGATTTACACACATGTTATGTGGATTGAGAGCTGACAAAATAAGAAGGAGTTATGAAACCAAAATCTGGAACAAATGACTTGTTCAGGTTGTTTTAGGTTGAAAAAAGTCAACGCAGACCTAAAAACATCTCGATAATAGCAAACACCAGAAGGTGGCTATCTTATTCTAGTCCACACAATAATCAAGGAAGACAGAGATAGCAATAAACATTTAATTTAAGATGGATGGACAGGGAGGCCTGGCGTGCTGCGATTCATGGGGTCGCGTAGAGTCGGACACGACTGAGCGACTGAACTGAACTGAACTGAACTGTGATTCTTTGGACACTTGTGAAAAGAAAAGAAAAAGTCATACATTCTAAATAAGTAGACACCCATATCTTATGACCCAGTGGTTCCACTATTTGGAATATACCAGAGAAAATTAGGTACTTGGCACCAGGAAACATGAACAAGAATGTTTATGACAACACCATTCAAAATAGCCCCAAACTTGAAACAATTCAAATTTCTTTCTATACTTTGGTAAAAGAGATAACACTGTAGTCTGAAATGTAGTTAAAAACAATATTGAAGATAAACTTTGCTTGCATGTAAAAATATACAGATGAACCCAGAGTTTTTTAATGCAAACTGCAAGACATGGGGATTGTATAAAATTTGATTTTTAAAATCAGTATTCTAAAAATAAGCAAAAGAAAATTGTGTTGTTTAAAAACACATAGATGGCTAGAAAAGCTATAACAGAAATCAATGGACTAATTACTATGCTGCAATTACAACAGGTCCTTCTGGGAAGGCAGACTGATACATGGCTATATTTCTTGTCATTTGTATTGATTACATGGGAGTTGGTATTAAAATTACTCATTAAAGCAGATGATTTTTTTCAGTGAACATTATATTTAATAGAAAAAGAAGATTTAAAATGTATATATATATTGAAACTACTTAAAACAATTTGTTGTCACTAGAGTAACAGAGACAGAAATTTGGGTAATGAGAGTGTTTAAAAGATCTTTTTAGTATTACATAATGGATGTCTTAGTATGCCATATTTTAATTTGAATTTACCTTGAATAAGCTAGCAATATAACTAGCAATTTATGTTTTGGAATGTTTTCATATACATTATTTTCAATGACATTGATAACAGAGATAATAATACTATGTGTTATATGAGTAGATTTTATCCAGAAAACCAAATTAATATGATAGCTTTAAGAGTTTTGTCTCTGCAATCTAAAGTTTTTTCAGTGAAACATCTTGCATTTAGTTGGTGCTAGATTAATGTATTGTGAACTGCTATCTAACTAACAGGATGAAAATAAAATAATTCAAGAAGCCAATTCAACTACATAATCTTCTATATAATGCTTACTCCTTGGCTCTTTCCTCCAATATATATGTTTTTTTAGGAAAATTAGATATTTTTATTTTTTTTTCCTTAATCAGAGTTGTATATTGTTAAATTTCCAAAGAGATCTCTGTTCTTGTGACCAAAATGGGAAAGAATATTGTGAAGCATCTCTGGGAACCTGGATGATACACGTGGTTTTAGGTAGCACTGCAATTATCCAGTTGTCAGTAAAATGTCTTTATTACTTTATTGTGCTTCCCAGGTGGCTCAGTGGTAAAGAATCCACTTGGCGATTTAGGAAACCAGATTTGATCTGCAGGAAGATCCCCTTGAGAAGGAGATGGCGATCCTCTCCAGTATTTTCGGCTGGGACATACCATGGACAGAGGAGCCTGGCAGGCTACAGTCCATGGGGACACAAAGAATCAGACATGACTTGGTGACAAAAAAACAACATTACATTGGTATGATTATTTATAGGATTTAGTTTCTGAAATTGTCTGCAAGTAATCATAACATGTATACAACCTTGGGCAATCTGAGAGATTGCCATTCAACTGTTCAACTCAACCATAAGTGGACTCAAGAATTAATGATTCTTTCATATTTAATTAGAGTTACAACAGAGAGAGCCATTCTTTACTCATCAATTATTAACTCTACCTGGGTAGAATAATGACACATTATGGTGTCATTATGTCATTATCCAAAGCTTTCCTTCTTAGAGATAGCTGTAAGTTTGAACATATAGTATGACTATGCACATCATTTATTTATTTTATTTTTTTTATGCACATCATTTAAATGCCCTTGTTTACAAGGATGTCTCCTAGGAAATCAAACATGCTTTGACAGGCCATTTAAGTTGTTAATATCTTCCTGCCAGAGTAACAGGCTTTCTCCTAGGGCTCCAACCTGAATTTCTACTTAAATATTTTATGACTTTGGATTGATCAGGTTGCTCCAAAATATAATAGTTTTCAAATTACTTTAGTTTTGCCCAGTAACTGAGCTGTGACTTATCATTTTATTTATTAAACAGCTTTCACAAAAGTCTCACTTTCCCAAATAGTGTATATTGTAAAGGAGAGAAAGGGAAAGAAAGAGAATGAGAGATGGGAGAATTTCATATTTCAGGAAATGTTCAGTTTTTAATTAGGAAAGTAAATGCTGAATCTTTAAATGGAGGTTGAGTACTTAAAATGTTATGATGACACATTTTGTTATTTCCCCTTTCCCTCTATTTTTCTTAAAAGCCTCAGTAATATTCTAGATTTAAAAAGAAGCTAATCATCTATCACTGGCATTCTATAAATAATTTTGATAATGATTAAAGAAATATGAGTCAAAATCTATGTTCTTTCTTCCCAAAAATGCAGTTAGCTATGAAGTGGTGGCTGGAATACTTAGAGGTAAAGTTGTGTTCGTGTCAGCCCTCAAAGACAACAGTCTTATTCAGTCATCAAGATGACAGACTTCTTGCTTAGCCAACATGCATCTGCATAAGAACAACTCTGATTATTTATCAAGAGCTGTATTTACATTAAATAAGGATAACTTGAGCCTTGGGAAAGCTATAGACAAGAAATGGATTTTTGGTCAAACTTTTTCTTTGGAGAAGAGTAAATGCAATTTATGTTCTGGCAAGTGCAACCAAACTGTAATATTTTGAGTAGATGTGTTCAAAAAAAGACACAATATATGAATACTCTATCAAAGAATCATCTCTTCACAGCTTTAAAAATAATCAGAGAGAAATCATGATGCCCTCTTTTTGTGCACATATGATTAAAACACTTCTTCAGTTCTGAGAGACAACTGATAGATTTTTGCTTAAGACTTTTATTTCATTAAAATTCAGAAGCTAAACAACAAAGTTCTACTATATAGCACCAGAGACTGTACTCAATATTCTGTAATAGCCATCATTCAGTTCAGTTTAATCGCTCAATCGTGTCCGACTCTTTGCAACCCCATGAATTGCAGCATGCCAGGCCTCCATGTCCATAACCAACTCCTGGAGTTCACTCAGACTCACATCCATGGAGTCATCTCATCCTCATGAGATGCCATCCAGCCATCTCATCCTCTGTTGTCCCCTTCTCCTCCTGCCCCCAATCCCTCCCAGCATCAGAGTCTTTTCCAGTGAGTCAACTCTTCACATGAGGTGGCCAAAAGACTGGAGTTTCAGCTTTAGCATCATTCCATCCAAAGAAATCCCAGGGCTGATCTCCTTCAGAATGGACTGGTTGGATCTCCTTGCAGTCCAAGGGACTCTCAAGAGTTTCTCCAACACCACAGTTCAAAAGCATCAGTTCTTTGGCACTCAGCTTTCTTCACAGTCCAACTCACACATCCATACATGACCACAGGAAAAACCATAGCCTTGATTAGACCGACCTTTTTTGGCAAAGTAATGTCTCTGCTTTTCAATATGCTATCTAGGTTGGTCATAACTTTCCTTCCAAGGAGTAAGCGTCTTTTAATTTCATGGCTGCAGTCACCATCTGCAGTGATTTTGGAGCCCCCAAAAATGAAGTCTGACACTGTTTCCACTGTTTCCCCATCTATTTCCCATGAAGTGTTGGGACCAGATGCCATGATCTTCGTTTTCTGAAGGTTGAGCTTGAAGCCAACTTTTTCACTCTCCTCTTTCACTTTCATCAAGAGGCTCTTTAGTTCCTCTTCACTTTCTGCCATAAGGGTGGTGTCATCTGCATATCTGAGGTTATTGATATTTCTCCGGGCAATCTTGATTCCAGCTTGTGCTTTTTCCAGCCCAGCGTTTCTCATGATGTACTCTGCATATAAGTTAAATAAGCAGGGTGACAATATACAGCCTTGATGGACTCCATTTCCTATTTGGAACCAGTCTGTTGTTCCATGTCCAGTTCGAACTGTTGCTTCCTGACCTGTATATAGGTTTCTTAAGAGGCAGGTCAGGTGGTCTGGTATTCCCGTCTCTTTCAGAATTTTCCAGAGTTTATTGTGATCCACACAGTCAAAGGCTTTGGCATAGTAAATAAAGCAGAAATAGATGTTTTTCTGGAACTCTCTTGCTTTTTCTATGATCCAGCAGATGTTGGCAATTTGATCTCTGGTTCCTCTGCCTTTTCTAAAACCAGCTTGAACATCTGGAAGTTCACGATTCATGTATTGCTGAAGCCTGGCTTGGAGAATTTTAAGCATTACTTTACTAGCGTGTGAGATGAGTGCAATTGTGCGGTAGTTTGAGCATTCTTTGGCATTGCCTTTCTTTGGGATTGGAATGAAAACTGACCTTTTCCAGTCCTGTGGCCACTGCTGAGTTTTCAAATTTGCTGGCATATTGAGTGCAGCACTTTAACACCATCATCTTTCAGGCTTTGAAATAGCTCAACTGGAATTCCATCACCTCCACTAGCTTTGTTTGTAGTGATGCTTCCTAAGGCCCACTTGACTTCACATTCCAGGATGTCTGGCTCTAGGTCAGTGATCACACCATCGTGATTATCTGGGTCATGAAGATCTTTTTTGTACAGTTCCTCTGTATATTCTTTCCATCTCTTCTTAATATCTTCTGCTTCTGTTAGGTCCATACCATTTCTGTCATTTATCCAGCCCATCTTTGCATGGAGTGTTCCCTTTGGTATCTCTAATTTTCTTGAAGAGATCTCTAGTCTTTCCCATTCTGTTGTTTTCCTCTATTTCTTTGCATTGATCACTGAGGAAGGCTTTCTTATTCTTCTTGCTATTCTTTGGAACTCTGCATTCAGATGCTTATATCTTTCCTTTGCTCCTTTGCTTTTCACTTCTCTTCTTTCACAGCTATTTGTTAGGCCTCCCCAGACAGCTATTTTGCTTTTTTGCATTTCTTTTCCATGGGGATGGTCTTGATCCCTGTCTCCTGTACAATGTCATGAACCTCATTCCATAGTTCATCAGGCACTCTATCTATCAGATCTAGGCCCTTAAATCTATTTCTCACTTCCACTGTATAATCATAAGGGATTTGGTTTAGGTCATACCTGAATGGTCTAGTGGTTTCCCCTACTTTCTTCAATTTAAGTCTGAATTTGGCAATAAGGAGTTCATGGTCTGAGCCACAGTCAGATACTGGTCTTGTTTTTGCTGACTGTATAGAGCTTCTCCATGTTTGGCTGCAAAGAATATAATCCATCTGATTTTGTTGTGACCATCTGGTGATGTCCATGTATAGAGTCTTGTGTTGTTGGAAGAAGTTGTTTGCTATGACCAGTGCATTTTCTTGGCAAAACTCTATTAGTCTTTGCCCTGCTTTATTCCATATTCCAAGGCCAAATTTTCCTGTTACTCCAGGTGTTTCTTGACTTCCTACTTTTGCATTCCAGTCCCCTATAATGAAAAGGACATCTTTTTGGGGTATTAGTTCTAAAAGGTCTTGTAGGTCTTCATAGGACCGTTCAAGTTCAGCTTCTTCAGCATTACTGGTTGGGGCATAGACTTGGATTACTGTGATACTGAATGGTTTGCCTTGGAAACGAACAGAGATCATTCTGTCATTTTTGAGATTGCATCCAAGTTCTGCATTTTGAACTCTTTTGTTGACCATGATGGCTACTCCATTTCTTCTAAGGGATTCCTGCCCGCAGTAATAGATATAATGGTCATCCGAGTTAAATTCACCCATTCCAGTCCATTTTAGTTTGCTGATTCCTAGAATGTCGACGTTCACTCTTGCCATCTCTTGTTTGAGCACTTCCAATTTGCCTTGATTCATGGACTTGACATTCCAGGTTCCTATATGCAATATTGCTCTTTACAGTATTGGACCTTGCTTCTGTCACCAGTCACATCCACAACTGGGTATTGTTTTTGCTTTGGCTCCATTCCTTCATTCTTTCTGGAGTTAGAATAGCCATAGATACATGTAAATGTATATACATGTATATTATACGTGTATATATATATATATATATATATATATATATATATATATGTACATCAGAGAAGGCAATGGCAACCCACTCCAGTACTCTTGCCTGGAAAATCCCATGGACGGAGGAGCCTGGAAGGCTGCAGTCCATGGGGTCACTAAGAGTTGGGCACAACTGAGAGACTTCACTTTCACTTTTCACTCTTCACTCTCATGCATTGGAGAAGGAAATGGCAACCCACTCCAGTATTATTGCCTGGAGAATCCCAGGGACAGAGGAGCCTAGTGGGCTGCCGTCTAAGGGGTCGCACAGATTCGGACATGACTGAAGCGACTTAGCAGCAGCATCGGCATATATGTACATGTTGGTGGTGGTTTAGTTGCTAAGTCATGTCATGCTCTTATGACACCAAGGACTGTAACCCACCAGACTCCTCTGTCCTTGGGATTTCCCAGGCAAGAATACTGGAGTGGATTGTCATTTCCTTGTACAGGGGGTCTTTCTGAGCCAGGGACCAAACCTGCATCTATTGTCTCACAGTCAGATTCTATGCAGCTGAGCCACCAGTGATTCCCATATACATGTATATCATGCATATTATATGTCTATATGCATATTGCTGCTGCTGCTGCTGCTGCTAGGTCGCTTCAGTCGTGTCCGACTCTGTGCGACCCCATAGACGGCAGCCCACCAGGCTCCTCTTTCCATGGGATTCTCCAGGCAAGAACACTGGAGAATTGCCATTTCCTCCTCCAATATATGTAATAAACATGCATCTATTCTTTTGCAGATTATTAGTATAATATGCGTATACATGTGTCTGTTTAACTGACCACTTTGCTGTATACATGAAACTAACACAATATTGTAAATTAACTACTTTAAAAATTGGTGTATTAAAAAAGAAACTCAGGATTTGACTTGGGCAGATGAATGGTTTCTACTTTTCTTTAGTTATAATGCAAATATTTAAAATCAACAAAGAAAAGAGAGAAAAAGAACTTAGAGAAAAATAGTATTTCAAGTATGTGAGAATTTATTACAAATATTCATTTCAGAGACTATTTCTTGCTTTCTTAATCAATTGTGCTGCTTCTTTTATGGATGCAAGTATCACAATCACAGAGCGTGTTAGACAGATCCCTAGTATTCATCTCTTGTTGTACACCATGATTGAGCAAAACTTACTTGTGTTAAAGCACGTATATTATTTCATTTACATTAATTTTCCATGTGATTTTGCTCCCCAGTGGTAGTTAAGTGTAACTTTTGCACTTAATAATTTAAACATTATAAATAATCCTTAAAATGAATATGATTTTATTTTATTAAAAATAGAAAATTCAATGTCAGTTTATTGTTAGGGTATGGACTTAAGCAAACCCATTATGTTAAGAAGTAATGATCTCTGATTGTTTCCAAGGCAAACCATTCAATTTCATGGTAATCCAAGTCTATGCCCCAAACAATAATGCTGAAGAAGCTGAAGTTGAATCGTTCTATGAAGACCTACAAGACCTTTTAGAACACACACAAAAGAGGTCCTTTTCAGTATAGGGGACTGGAATGCAAAAGTAGGAAGTCAAGAGATACCTGGAGTAACAGGCAAGTTTGGCTGTGGAGTACATGGCAAAATTCTAATAAGAATTTTGCCCAAAAGAACACACTGGTCATAGCAAACATCCTCTTCCAACAACACAAGAGAAGACTCTACACATGAACACATCTACACATCACCAGATGGTCAATACTGAAATCAGATTGGTAATATTATTTGGAGCCAAAAATGGAGAAGCTCTATACAGTCAGCAGAAACAAGACTGGGAGCTGACTGTGGCTCAGATCATGAACTCTTTCTTGCCAAATTCAGACTTAAGCTGAGAAAAGTAGAGAAAACCATAGACCATTCAAGTATGACCTAAATCAAATCCCTTACAATTATACAGTGGAATTGAGAAATCGATTCAAGGGATTAGATCTGATACACAGAGTGCCTGATGAACTATGAACAGAGGCTAATGACATTGTACAGGAGACAGGGATCAAGATCATTTCCAAGAAAAAGAAATACAAAAAAGCAAATGGCTGTCTTATACATAAGAGGAGGCCTTACAAATAATAGTGAAAAGAAGAGAGGCAAAAATCAAAGGAGAGAATGACAGATATACCCATTTGAATGCAGAATTCCAAAGAATAGCAAGGAGAAATAAAAAAGCCTTCCTCAGTGACCAGTGCAAAGAAACAGAGGAAAATAATAGAATGGGAAAGATTACAGATCTCTTCAAGAAAATTAGAGATGCCAAGGGAACATTTCATGCAATGATGGGCTCAATAAAGGACAGAAATGGTATGGACCTAACAGAAGCTGAAGATATTAAGAAGAAGTGGCAAGAATACACAGAAGCAGTATACAAAAAGATCTGCACAACCCAGATAATCACGATGGTGTTATCACTCACCTAGAGCCAGACATCCTGGAATGAGAAGTCAAGTGGGCCTCAGGAAATATCACTATGAACAAAGCTAGTGGAGGTCATGGAATTCCAATTGAGCTATTTCAAATCCTAAAAGATGATGCTGTGAAAATGCTTCTCTCAATATGCCAGCAAATTTGGAAAACTCAGCAGTTGCCACAGGACTGGAAAAGCTCAGTTTTCATTCCAATCCCAAAGAAAGACAATGCCAAAGAATGCTCAAACTACCACACAATTGCACTTATCTCTCCAGTGTTCTTGCCTGGAGAATCCCAGGGACAGGGGAGCCCCATGTGCTGCTGTCTATGGGGTCGCACAGAGTCGGACACGACTGAAGCGACTTAGCAGCATCAGCAGCACAGACTAGAAAAGTAATGCTCAAAATTCTCCAAGCCAGGTTTCAACAGTGCATTAACCAGGAACTTCCAAATGTTCAAGCTGGATTTAGAAAATCAGAGGACCCAGAGATCAAATTGCCAACATCTGTTGGATCATTGAAAAAGCAAGAGAGTTGCTGAGAAACATCTATTTATGCTTTATTGACTATGCCAAAGCCTTTGACTTTGCAGATCACCACCAGTGTTGAAAATTCTTCAAGTGATGGGAATACCAGACCACTTGATCTGCCTCTTGAGGAATCTGTATGCAGGTCAGGAAGCAACAGTTAGAACTGGACATGGAACAATAGACTGGTTCCAAATCAGGAAAGGAGTACATCAAGGCTGTATATTGTCACTATGCTTATTTAATTTATGTGCAGAGTACATCATGAGAAATGGTGAGCTGGATGAAGCACAAGCTGGAATCAAGATTGCCGGGTGAAATATCAATAATCTCAGATATGCAGATGACACCACCCTTGTGGCAGAAAGTGAAGAGGAACTCAAAAGCCTCTTGATGAAAGTGAAAGAGGAGAGTGAAAATGTTGGCTTTAAAGTCAACATTCAGAGAATCAAGATCATGGCATCCGGTTCCATCACTTCATGCAAATAAATGTGGAAACAGTGGAAACGGCAACAGACTTTCTTTTTTTGGGCTCCAAAATCACTGCAGATGTTGACTGCAGCCATGAAATTAAAAGACGCTTACTCCTTGGAAGGAAAGTTATAACCAACCTAGACAGCATATTATAAAACAGAGACATTACTTTGTCAACTAAGGTCCATCTAGTTAAGGCTATGGCTTTTCCAGTAGTCATATATGGATGTGAGAGTTGGACTATAGAAAAAGCTGAGCACCAAAGAATTGACGCTTTTGAGCTGTGGTTTTGGAGAAGACTCTTGAGAGTCCCTTGGGCTGCAAGGAGACCCAACCAGTCCATCCTAAAGGAAATCAGTCCTGAATATTCAGTGGAAGGTCTGATGCTGAAACTGAAGCTCCAGTATTTTGGCACCTGATGGGAAGAACTGACTCATTGGAAAACACCCTGATGCTAGAAAATATATAAGGTGGAAGGATAAGGGGATGATAGAGGATGAGATAGTTGGATGTCATCACCAACTCAGTGACGTGAGTTTGAGTAAACTCCGGGAGTTGGTGATGGATAGGGAGGCCTGGTATGCTGTTGTTCATGGGGTCTGAAAGAGTTGGAACGACTGAGCGACTGAACTGAACTGAAGATACAGTGTTTTCTTTATTCCTTTTTTAATTTGAAAAAGTGTTAATACACGTGTTCTGTGATCTGATAGGCTCAAGCTCTACTTTTTCTTCTTTTAGAGTTACTCATCTCATATACATATACATATATATATATATATATGTGTGTGTGTGTGTGTGTGTGTATTTCTGTACCTTACATGGTTCACCTTCAGAATAAAGATGTATTTTCTTTGGATACTTCATCTACAGTAATTTTTAAAATGTTTTTTATTCATTGTCTTTCAACTATCCCATGTAAGTCAGACCTCAGCCAAAGCACAGAACTGAAGGGTCACTATAGACAGTTGAGGTAATTACATTGAATAATACATGTCGTTTAAGTATAAAGTTCTGAAAAAATCTTAATTCTCTGACTTATTTGGCCTTGGAGATGTGACCTAGGAGCTATCATTAAACTGTGTGGAAGAAGTGACTATTTTCTTGAAGGACAGGCATAAATAGTTCAGTGGGAAAAAACCCACAAAAATCGTTTCTGTTCTGGCAGACATTACAATGAGATGTCTCCCAAGTGTTAAAGTAAAAAGCACAGACTATTCTATTTTGGAAATGGTCATAAATTTTAGTGCCAAGGGTAATGAATAAATAAAAAGTACAGCTCTAAGACAGAAACA
The DNA here is from genome assembly GCF_027580195.1 of Bos mutus. NCBI lineage: Eukaryota > Metazoa > Chordata > Mammalia > Artiodactyla > Bovidae > Bos > Bos mutus. The sequence continues at coordinate 29,665,699 of NC_091633.1, forward strand.
TGTTTACCAAGAATGGTCCAAATTCTGAATAGTCAAATAAAACAGTGAGCAGACTAGCTATGAAAGAAACAATGTTTTAATCACTAACATAATAAAAATCTTGCTTTTTGTTTTTACTTGCCAATATAATTAAATTTTTGAGCATCAAATGTGAATAGCAGTAGGAGTTAAACAACAATAATATTGTAGTTTTCTTATTTCCTAATTCAAAACATTCTACCACATACATTATCTCAATGACTAATTCTGGCCTTTGACATTCTTTGCATCTTTCATTTAAAACTTACCATAAAGTGTCTTCTATGGTGAATTTATCTTTGTGTCTTGTCACTGGCTGGTAAATATTTTGAGATTAAAAACTTATTGTATGCCCTCTGATATCTAGTAGAATGTCTCATGTCTCTCAGGGGTAAAGTGGGACTTATTGGCCAAATCAGGCTGACTGCTGTTTTTGCGGAGCTTTATTAGAACAAAACCACACCCTTTGTTTGTAAAATCTGGGCAACTTGCAGGTCAGAGTAATAACGACTCCCATTACATAAAATCTGACATTGTGTAAATATAAAAGAAAAACCAAAACAACAGAATTGAATAATTTTCTTTTCTTAGAAATACCAGTAGAGGAAGCATCAACATATTAAAAGGGATTTTGTGAGTATTTCAGCTTTCTTAAAGACCCCAGAGATATTATTTGGAGAGCATTTCTCCATTGTCAGTATCATTATTTTATTCATATGCCACTAATAATCTGTATTGTTAATAAAAACCTTTTGTAGAATAATTAAGGGCAAAGAATGTGTGAGAATGTTGCTCAGAAAGCTGGAAGGCATGCCAAAGTGATGGAAGAGGATGTGAGTGCCTCTCAGAAAGTGATCCTGCTTGTTTGGGTCCTAGGCTGGACATCAAACCCTGTTTCATAAAGCAGTAGGCTCTTGAGATCAGGGCACTGCAAACTTAAAAAGAATGAATTTTGCTGTGATCCTCTTAATCAACAGGAAGAAAATATAGCCCTCATAATTAATGAGCTGTCGAAGTTATTTTTAACCAAGGAACAACTAGAACAACCCAGAGTCATAAATCTATGGCATAGGTGCATCCCAATTTGATTTACTTTCCTGATGAAGCTCAGGGGAAAAAAAGAAAACAAATTTAGGCATAATATTAAAAATAATGTCCTTCAAGCTAGGCTTCAGCAGTATGTGAACCGAGAACTTTCAGATGTTCAAGGGTTTAGAAAAGTCAGAGGAACCAGAGATCGAATTGCCAACATTTGCTGGATCATCGAGAAAGCAAGGAAATTCCAGAAAAACGTCTACCTCCGTTTCATTGTCTACGCTAAAGCCTCTGACAGTGCAGATCATAACAAACTGTGGAAAAGTCTTAAAGAGATGGGAATACCAGAACATCTTACCTGTCTCCTGAGAAACCCATATACAGGTGAAGAAGCAACAGTTAGAACCTTATATGGAACAACTGACTGGCTCAAAATTGAGGCAGGAAGTATGACACGGCTGTTTATTGTCACTCTGTTTATTTAACTTACATGCAGAGCACGTGATGCAAAATGCAGGGCTGGATGAGTTACAGGCTGGAATCAAGATTACCAGGAGAAATATCAATAACCTCAGATATGCAGATGATACCACTTTAATGGTGGAAAGCAAAGAGGAACTAAAGAGCCTCTTGATGAAGGTGAAAAAGGAGAGTGAAAAACCCAGCTTAAAACTCAATATTAATAAAACTTAAGATCATGGCATCTGGTCCCATCACTTCATGGCAAACAGAAGGGGAAAAGGTGGAAGCAGTGACAGATTTCCTCTTCCTTTGCTCTGAAATCACTGCGGATGATGACTGAAGTCATGAAATTAGAAGACGACTGCTTTTTTGCAGGGAAAGCTATGACAAATCTAGTCAGAGTATTAAAGAGTAAAGATATCACTTTGCTGAAAAAAGTCTGTATAGTCAAGGCTATGGTGTTTCCAGTAGTCATTTATGGATGTGAGAGTGGACTATAAAGAAGGGAGAGCATCAAAGAACTGAAGCTTTCAAACTGTGGTGCTGGAAATAACTCTTGAGAGTCCCTTGGACAGCAAGAAGATCAAAGCAGTCAATGTTAAAGGAAATCTACCCTGAATACTTACTGGAAGGACTGATGCTGAAGTTGAAGCTTCAATACTTTGGCCATCTGATGCGAAGAGCCAGCTCATTGGAAAAGAGCCTGATGCTGGGATAGATTCAAGGCAGAAGAAAAGGGTGACAGAGGATGTGACGGTTGGATTGCATCACTGATTCAATGGACATGACCTTGAGCAAACTGTGGGAGACAGTGAGGAACAGAGAAGCCTGCTGTGCTGCAGTCCATGGTATCGCGGAGTTGGATACAACTTGGCAACTGAACAACATTAAAATATTCACCCAACAAATTTTCTCCTCTGTTTGTTTACTTATTATTTGACTTTACCTGTTGACATAAAAGACATAGGAAAGACCTGACTTCACAAACACATACTAGTCATATGTTATAGTCAGAAAGAATAGTGGGGTTTGTATATTACTTTCTCTTGTTCTTTATGATTTTTCCTGTGTTTCAGTAAAATTTGTGAAAACTTCCCAGCAGTGATATTAAGATGAAACTGTGAGTAAAAAAACACAGGGAAAGATTCGTGAACTTTTGCTGTCCAGTGACAAAGAATAGTCTGAATGTTTGTTTTCTAGTCTCCACCGGAAACAGGCATACTTCATTAGCTCCCAGGCTTGAAATAGCGTGAGCCTAAATTTAGTGCTTGGGTCAGACAGCAGATGGAATGAAACACAGCATAAATAGTGTACAGTCCAAAAGCATTGCCCAGAGGGTGGGGAGGGTGCTTAGCTTATGAGAGAGAAGAGATTCAGAAAATGGTTTGGAGGAGTATATTTTTCTCTATCCCAGGAAGAGTGATTTGCTTGTTTGTTTTTCCTGTTTTTGAGAGGATATCAGTAAACTGAGTAATATTTAAGAGACATGCATTTTGCAGGAGTCTTTTTTTTTTCTTTCAGACAATATTGCATAGGTTTAATTCATTTTGTTATCTTCTATTGTGCAAATTTTTTCCTATATTGCTAGAATATGGAGTGCTTAGTTATAAGTTATATTTTTCCACCCTTAAAACTTCAGAGATAAAATAAAAACATTTGGCCACTAGGGATAAATGGAGGAATATTAACCCCCATGCTTAGAAATGATTTGCCTCATTTGCTCTTGTGACACCCAGAGGGAATTCCAACATCCCTTGGAAGGCAAAGCTGCTTGATTCTAGCACCTGAGCCACTGTGATCATTCTGTCTTTTCTTTATATCTTGCAGTCCTAAATATCTTGTCTCTGAATGTTATCCAAATAGGTTACATTAGACCAAATCTCCTCTCTCCTGCTCCAAGTGAACTCCCAGTGTACATGATCAGCACCCCCAGAATATTCCAATCATTTCTCATGAGCTCTTAACCAGAGATGCCAGCCTCAACAGGGGCTACCTCTAATTTTTGTAGGACCCAGAACAACAGTGTGTATGAAAGCCCACATATTTTGTCAAGCTAATAAACTGCTACATTAAACAGAGTCTGTAGTCCTACTTTGAAAAATAGACTTTCACAAAAACATACATTTTTATATGTAAACTATGATTGTTCATTAAAAAAGACCGAATTTATATAATTGTATCTAGTTGGGCATAGTATTTATAAGTTAGCAATATTTTTGGTTATAAATAAACTAAATACATAATTCATAGCATGTTTATTTCAGAAGTTTAATTTATCTCACTTATATAAAATCATTATTTGAGTCAAGGTTTTTCTATAATTTGTTTTATTATAATTGACATAAATATTTAGGATTAAAACACAATTAAGGCATGATTTATTAGAGTGGTAAGTTACATAAACTTTTTTTTTAAATGTAGTTATTTTTTTTTTTTTAAGTTTTTATTCCTTAAATTATTAATATTTGCTCAGCAAAATTCAGTGGAAAATAAAAATCTGAATAAAAATATTAAAGATTTATATCTAAATTATTTAAATTTAAATAAGTGCCTAATTTTTCAAAATATAAATAAATCTTTAAAATACAAAATAAAATTATCATCAATCATAGTAAATATTGGTTCAGGAAAGACTCTTTGATGCTAAATCTAGAAGAAATCTTGATAAGGATCTGGATAATTGCATAATTTTGAATTGTTCTCTTACAAATTGCTTAATTTTTGCCTGAGAAAAAGTAGTAACTTTCCTATGGAGAAGTTGGGACCCTCAAGATAAGCGATCAAGTTGAACATCACCAGTGAGAATAAGATGGATATTGCCTACCACCGAGGAGAGACCTGGCATCCTTATTGCATTGTCCACCTGGGGATACAGATCCTGAGTCTGGTCCTGAAGGCTGCTGCTGCTGCTGCTGCTGCTAAGTCGCTTCAGTCATGTCCGACTCTGTGTGACCCCATAGACGGCAGCCCATGAGGTTCCCCGGTCCCTGGGATTCTCCAGGCAAGAACACTGGAGTGGCTTACCATTTCCTTCGCCAATGCTTGAAAGTGAAAAGTGAAAGTGAAGACGCTCAGTCATATCCGACTCTTAGCGACCCCATGGACTGCAGCCTATCAGGCTCCTCTGTCCATGGGATTTTCCAGGCAAGAGTACTGGAGTGGGGTGCCATTGCCTTCTCCAATGACAGACAAAACCCGACTGAGGCATGTTTTATTTATAAAATAAGGGCAGGCTGTAATCTTCAGAAATGCTCATATTATTAAATTGCATACATTCCTCTGAGGCTCTGTCCATTTTTCTTCATTAATTTTACCTCTGTTCTTCAGATTGCATAATCTCTGTCAAAACATCTTTAGATTCACTGATTATTTTCTTTTACTTGTTCAAGTCTACTGTTGAATCTTCTCAGTGATCTTTTTCATTTTAATTACTCTACTGTTCAACTCCAAAATTTGTATTTGGTACTTTTTGTAATTTGATCACTTTATATTTTCCATTTAATGAGACATTGTTATCATACCTTCTTTTACTTTTATAAAAATTGAGTTATAACTGGCATACGTCTTATAGTTTTTAAACATTATTTCCTTTAGTTCTTTTTTCAAATACCTATAGACATTTATTTGTTTTTAGTATTTATTTATTTGGCTGCCTTGGATCTTAGTTTCAGCATGTGGAATCTCTAGTTGTGGCTTGTGGGCACCAGAGCACACATAGGTTCAGTAGTTACTCCAAGGCAGGTGGGATCTTAGTCCGCTGACTAGGGATAAACCCTCATCCCCTGCACTGCAAGGTGGATTCTCAGCCACTGGACTGCCAGGGATGTTCTCTGCTTTAGTTCTTTGAACATGTCTATAATGGTTGCTTCAGGGTCTTTGCCTAGGAAATCTCATGGTTTCTCTTGCCGTTTCCTCCCTTTTTCCTGTGTATGAATCACACTTTTCTGTTTAATGTCTCATAATTTTTTGAGACATTGACATGTTTGAGAATATATTTGTTGCATCTCTAGGGACTGATTCTTCTCCCACACCAATCCACACTCTGAGGGTTTCTAGTGGCTTATTCATTTGTTTGGTGACTTGGTTGGAGAATCTTAGTGAATTCTTTTCCCTGCAGTGTGAAGCCTCTGGTGCCCTTCCTCAGAGGGCTGTCTGTGGGTGACTGTACCTCAGTCTGCAGTGTTGATGATTTTAGCAGGGCTTTTTTGACTTTTCCCTTCCCTCATCTCTGTTATCCCCTCATCTCTTCTGCCTTTTTGGTTTCACACCCAGCTGTTAGGCTCCACTATCTGGTGGCAGATGGTCCTGATGCTTCTGACAATTCTCTGAGGCATAAATCACTCATCTGATCCAGTTACATTTGAGATCTTTGCAGAAGTCATTTTTGGGGCCATCTCTGAGGTCTGCTGTAACAGTAGATGGGCTATCCTTAGGTGTCTCTGGCAAACTATTAGATTGATGAAAAAGTAATTGCAGTTTCAGATTGTGAATTTTAAATCATTATTACTAGGCTCAAACACATCTTTATTCATCAAAATAGGAATCATTATAATCAACACAGTTTGCCAATGAGAAATAAGTTTGTTAATCCTGTAGCATAAATATCCACGCTTTGGGATTTGATGAACACTTGGAAAGAATTTTCTGCCTTCTGCTGGTTGTAGCAGCATTTTCCCTGCAAAAAGTTGTTGAGATGCTTGAAGAAGTGTAAGAAGTTGGGGAGAGGTCATGCGAATATGGCAGATGAGGCAAAACTTCATAGAACAATTTGTTCAACTTTTGGAGTATTGGTTGTGTGACATGCAATTCGGTGTTTTCATGGAGAACTGGACACTTTCTGTTGACCAATGCCAGCAGCAGGTGTTGCAATTTTCTGTGCATCTCATCGATTTGCTGAGAAGCATACTTCTCAGTTGTAATGGTTTCACTGGGATTCAGAAAGCTGTAATGGATCACTCTGGCAGCAGACCACCAAATAGTGATCGTGACCTTTTTTGGTGCAAGTTTGGTTTTGGAAAGTACTTTTAAGCTTCTTCTGGGCCCAATCACTGAACTAGTCATTGCCAGTTGGCATGTAAAATTCACTTTTTGTCATACATCACAGTTCAGTCAAGAATTGGTTCATTGTTGTTGCATAGAATAAGAGAAGATGACACTTCAAAGGGGAACACATGTATACCTGTGGTGGATTCATTTTGATATTTGGCAAAACTAATACAATTATGTAAAGTTTAAAAATAAAATTAAATTAAAAAAATGATGTTTTTGTTTTTGTTTTTGTTTTTGGTTTATGGTCAGCTCATGAGGCACCCACTTACCAAGCTTTTTCACCTTTCCACTTTGCTTCAAATGCCAAATGACCATAGATGGTCAATGTTGAGTTTTTTGGAAACTTCTTGTATAGTTGTAAAAGGATCAGCTTCGATGATTGCTCACAACTGGTCCTTGTCAATTTCTGATGGCCAGGCATTACACTCCTCATCTTTAAGACTCTAGTCTCCTTTGCAAAACTTCTTGAACCCCCACTGCACTGTACTGTTAGAAGTTCCTGGGCCAAATGTGTTGTTGATGTTGTGAGTTGCCTCTGCTGCTTTAAGACCCATTTTGAATGCAAATTAAAAAAAAAAAAAATCACTCAAATTTTCTTTTTGTCTAACATCATTTCTATAGTCTAAAATAAAAATAAAATAAACAGAAAGTAACAGTATCAAAAAAAAAAGCAAAAAGTACACAACATTTATTTAAGAATGTATTCCAATATCAAATGGTTATCCATAAGTTCAATAATGCAAAGCTGCAAATTACTTTTGCACCAACCAAATAGATGGGCCATAGTATAACTCTTGTTTTTTGGTCACTTCCAGCCTACTCTTTAATTGCTGACCACTAAAATATCCATTGTTTTGGGGATTACCCTTAAGGTTGAACTTCCCCCACAATGTTTCCATGAAGCTCAGTATTTGGGGGATAATTTTGAAGCTTTGAAATATCTTAGGGTGTGTCTCTTCCATTAGGCAGAGAATAACAATGACCTACCGACCTGGGACTGACACTTTGGTTTAGGAGAGGATCCCAGTGGGGAGAGGAAATGCTGGTCCTTTAGGTGATCTTTCCCAGCGTGGAAGCTCCACCCCATGAGTAAGCTGCGGTAAAGGTGACGGAAGCCCCAGGACTTTTGGTCTTCTATGCCTGCTGTAAGCCTCTGGTTTGTGAGTCAACGCTGTGTGGGGAAAAGGAGTTCCTGCCCTCTGGCCTCACTTTCTCGGAATTTAGTTCTTGCCACAAGTAGCTGAAGGAGTGAGACATGCTGGTCCAGAGAACCCAGGGCCCCAGACCAAGAGCTGGACAGAGGGACACCCACTGGTTGGCCACATATGCTCCAAGTAGGGCTCTCCTTACTCTGGGCTTTGTGTGAGGAGAGGTAAGTGAGTTGCGGCTCTAATACCACAGGGTCTTCCCACCAACATTTAGTATATTTTCCTGAACAAAAGTTTCTTCATTTGTTTTATGCCCTTAGGACAATCTCTGGAAACCTTAAATGACAACTTTTAAAAAATGTATTGGTATCGCTAAAAAACAATCAACAACTTATGATTGTTTTTTATAGGACCTGGTCCTCAGTACTCATGCTATGATTCCAGAGGTGGAATTATACTGGACTTCATCTCAAACAACTGTCTTTGTAGTTATTCAGTGTTCCAATAAGTTCATTCAGTCATTCAGCAGATATGTCAGGGCTGTCTTTGAGGCTCTGAATGAGGAATCAAACATGGCAGAAAAAAATACTAACATCTGAATCTACTAAAGTTTATATACTATTTCCCTAAATAACAAATAATCGTTATTAGACTATCTATTGTCTTAATATACTTTTGCTAGAATTACTATTGAAATAAAGAAAAAAACAAATTCATAGTATAGATAGAGGTTAAGAGCAGAAGTGTTGAAACAAGCCTTTGTTTTGAATCCCAAGTCCAACATCTAATGGCATGTTGTGCCTTTTCTGTGTCTCTGTGATGAAACAGGACAATAACAGTAATCACCTTCTAGAGCTTTTGTGACTTAATATATGCAAAACACTTAAAGTACTTGCTATATAGATATTTGTTATTATTTAATAATAATAAAACTTGCATTGACTGCATGATGAAATTCAATCTGTAGGTATAAAATTATTCCATAATATGCATTTCTGTCCAGGACCAATTAATTACACTGAGAGAAATATGACTGTCTTAATAAGGCAATTAAAAATATATAATTTTTATGGACTAGTAGTTCTCTGTAATCTTAAAACACAAGTAATTATAAAGAGAGGCTAATTTGAGACATTGCTTCTTGTCTTATCCATGTTTTTAGAAACCTATAATTAACTCATAATTGTGTGTTCAAATACCTTTTATGGTCCTTGAAAAGGTATTTAATTAACTTAGAAATTTTCCAAATTTTAACTTTAAGAAATTCAGTTGTATTCCAAAATGCATTTAGCATCTAGAATATTTTTCTTCACATACTGCATTTTATTGAATGACTTTTTCATCCAAGAAGTAATATAATTTACAAAATTCAAACCATGCCTATTTTTATTATATGAATGTGTATAGTTATTAATCATCACAAAGGAAATTGACTATGTATCTAAGAGGAATCCCATCCTAACATATTCTTTGAGAAGAAAAGCAAATTTGAGATCAACTTACTATTGGAAGGATTTTAGAAACAGAATCTGGAAACTCCTATTTTGGGCTTATGCAAGAAGTTGGGAATCCAAAGTAGATGAGATCTGTAAGTGTGCTTTTCTGCCTCAAGTCACATGTGATACAAATCTAGAGGAGTAACGACATGCAGTAAAGCAAAGAAGTACAGTTGTATTGCATGCATCTATTTCTAGACAGATTTGAAAGTTTTGACAATCAGATATAAAGGTAGGTACTTTTTATTGTATTTAGATTCCTTTCATTGAAACTACTTTCTTCCCATTGTGAACTTTCTTGAATCCATCTTTATAATTAGAGATATCACTGGCCCACTACCCTTTACTTTATGAAATCTTACATTTGAAAGTGTTAAGATGGTTCATGATAATTAATATATTTTCTCTATTTTATAAAGGATTTAAAGATGTCATAAAAAGGCATAGGATAAATGGACTTTGGAAAAGTATGTATGTTTTATAAAGTTTTTACTGTGTATTAACCATTTTTGGTTGATAGCAAATACTCTTTTATTAGAAAGTAACAAAGAAAGAAGAAATGAGATTACACAAGAAGAAAAATTACCTAGAAAGGTCTTCAGTTGAACAAACTCTTCTGAAAGTAACAAAAGTATAAGGCAGCTGAATTCTATATTGATTTTTATCAACATAGTATAAATGAAAATAGGTTTAAGTGGGAGTACTGGCCATATACTGGGAATTTCACTGCTAAAGGTAAGCTTAGAAAGAAAAAGGATCAAAAAAAAAAAAACTTACCCATAAAATATTTCAATGGAAATATCATGTTACTTTTGTTAAAGTATAATAATAATAACTTTCTAATTATAATAATAATAATGACAGTTTTAGTTGTATGACATAGTGATTTGAAATTTTATACATTAGAAAATGATCACCATAGTAATATAATTACCATTTGTCATCATATGAAGTTACTACAATATTTTTCTATATTCCCTTGACTGTACATTGCATCCCAATGACTTATTTATTTTACAATGTAAGCTTGTACCTCATAATCTCCTTTATTTATTTCAGTAGTTTACTCACCCACGCCCACTCTGACAACCATCAGATTGATTTCTGTATCTATGCATGTGTTTTTGTTTTATTTATTTGTTTGTATTGCTTTTTAGTCCACATATACATGAAATAATATGGTATTTGTCTTTCTCTGTCTGACTTATTTGAAAATAATGCAAAATGAAAATAATGTCTGTAATCAGTTATGTGAAGGACAGTAACTGAAAGAAAAAAAAAATCAGAAGAGAGCTGATCTAGAAAGATTTAGCAAAATTAACAAAATAAATTGTATTGAGTTTATGTGCTTTACAGACTTCACTCATAAATAAGTGAGTAATGATAACATTTGAAGTCCTAATACATTTTTAAAGCTTGAAAATTTTTACAGACACAAGAATGTTTAGCATTCAGAATGAAGTTTTCATACATATGTAATTAAGAAATAGGTTTCAGAGTTTTTTCCTTAAGTTCTAAATCAATTTTAAAAGGTATTATAATAATGAGATATTCAAAAAGTTTCAAGGTTTCAATGGTAATACAAATGTAATAAAACTTGAATTTTCAGTAAAATGCAAAATTCTTTCTACCAAAAAACATTTATTTCTTATAGCACTTAAGTTTTCTACCTAACCATAATTTTATGTTTGAAAACCAGAGAGACAAATAAGACATAGCTAAATATTACAATATGGTAAATAATTGTCTTTGCTCAAATTATGTTCACTGTGATTTTTGCACAGTAATTTATATTTCTATGATTACACACTAGTATTTCAGTTTACTATTCCATATATTCAAAATCAAATTCTGCTTTTACAAAATCCACTTGCTGCTGCTGCTGCTGCTGCTACCAAGTCGAGTCAGTTGTGTCCGACTCTGTGCGACCCCAGAGATGGCAGCCCCCCAGGCTCCCCCATCCCTAGGATTCTCCAGGCAAGAACACTGGAGTGGTTTGCCATTTCCTTCTCCAAAGCATGAAAGTGAAAAGTGAAAGTGAAGTCACTCAGTTGTGTCCGACCCTCAGTGACCCCATGGACTGCAGCCTTCCAGGCTCCTCTGTCCATGGGATTTTCCAGGCAAGAGTACTGGAGTGGGGTACCATTGCCTTCTCCCACAAAATCCACTTAAAATACACTAAAAAAACAAATTTCCTTTAGTATATTGTTCTGTTGCCCCTATCAGAGCTTGTACAATTGGGTTTTCTCATTCACAATATCTAATCAATGTGCATTTTGCTTCTGGCTGTGGAAAAGCAATGCATCCAAAATTGCAGAAAATTTTAAAGCATAATATATATGAAAAGAAAATTTAAATATTGATATATTTTCTTCTAGTCTGCTCTTTGTGCAAATTATGCACAAAGATTATATCTTTGTATGTGTAATAAGCATAACTTACTAGAGTGAATTTTCACATAACCAGTATTAATAAAAGAATCAATAAATATTATATTTCTACTGTAACAATTCTGTTCTATAAGCAAGGCCTCTACTTTTGGGACTTTAGTCCTTTCTCCATCTTATACATGTACACCCTCCATCAACTAGAACACCTTAAAACCACCTATTTATATAAGGGCCGATACCTTGGCTGATGCTGAAGCTGAAGCTCTAATACTTTGGTCACTTGATGCAAAGAGTCAACTCATTTTAAAAGACCTTGATGATGGGGAAGATTGAAGGCAGGAGGGGAAGAGGGCAACAGAGAATGAGATGGTTGGTTGGATGAACTTCAGCAAACTCCGGGAGATAGTGAGGGACAGGGAGGCCTGATGCTGAAGTCCATGGGGTGGCAAAGAGTTGGACACAACTGAGGGACTGAACAACAACAACAATACTTTGGCTACCAAAGACCACTCTAATCGGGAAAGGGGCATCCATTATCCATCTGGAATATATGGCTCAGACAGTAAAGAATCCACCTGCAGTGAGGGAGACCTGGAGTCCATCCCTGGGTTGGGAAGATCCCCTGGAGGAGGTCATAGCAACCCATTCCAGTATTCTTGCCTGGAGAATCCTCATGGACAGAAGAGCCTGGTGGGCTACATGCAGTCCATGGGATCACAAAGAGATGGACATGACTGAGTGACTAAGCACAGCACAGCGCACAGCACAGCACACAGCACAATAGCATATCAGCCAAGATACTATTGGAAAATTATACTCAAGCATTTCCTTTCAAGAAAATATTGAATTAATTGAGCTATTTAGCTGACATTCAAACAGTGGATGGGAAACTTTGCATAAGAGCACTTTCATTCTGCTCCAACAGTGTGAGTGAAAGTGAAAGTTGCTCAGTCATGTCTGACTCTTTGTAACCCCATGGACTATAAAGTCCATGGAATTCTCTAGGCCAGAATACTGGAGTGGGTAGCCTTTCCTTCTCCAGGGGATCTTCCCAACCCAGGGATCGAACCCGGGTCTCCCACATTGCAGACGGATTCTTTACCAACTGACTCACAAGGGAAGCCCAATAGCTTCTGTCCCAATAACATTCTTCAATTGTTTCAAGACTGGGGAGGAGGAGAATCTCAAGGAATTCAGAAATATCAATGAGGAAATATTTGAAATTATTCAGATAAGTGTCAGAACTAAGTTTTTTTATTGGGTTTGGAAAAGATGTGAGGAGAAATATTGCAAGGGTAAAATTAATGAACTTCTTTTAGTGTTTTTATGTGAGTAAGGGGTTTTAGATGATATACTGAATTTTAGTTTAAACCATGTCAAGTGACATTAGAGATTGATTGGTGCACAAATTGATCATTGAATTTGGTGACTATAAATTGTTAATGTCTAATGGAAAAGCAGCTTTGGTACATTGATTAATGAGGAGGAAAATTTTGAGAGAAACTAGATGAAATGAATGAGAATATTCTTTATAAATCATTGAATATGAAAGGATGAAGATAGGTCATATTTGAAGGAAAATAAAGATGGGAGGAAGATTTCTTGGGGGTATGGATACTTGATTCCTGATCTTACACATTTCTAAGTGTTGGCCATGTATTCCTAATGGTGTTCAAAGGTAATAATTTTAAAAGACAACAACACATATATACTATTGATACCATGTATAAAATAGATAACTAATGAGAACCTACTGTATAGCTCAGGGAACTCTACTCATTACTCTGTAGTGACCTGAATGGGAAGGAAGTCCAAAAGGGACAGGTTATATGGATACACATTCATTTTTCTGTATAGTAGAAGCTAACACAACATTTTAAAGCAACAATACTCCAATAAAACATAATTTTGAAAGGACAATGACTGTAATTTCAAAACCTGTGGGAAAAAAGTTTACTTTTTATTTTGTTTTTGTCCTTCTCTGCTGTGTGTGCTGTGCTTAGTCACTCAGTCCTGTCTCACTCTTTGTGACCCCATGGACTGTAGCCTGCCAGGTTCCTCTGTCCATGGGGATTCTCCAGACAAGAATACTTGAGTGGGTTACCATGTCCTCCCCCAGAGGATCTTCCCAACTCAGGTTCAAATCCAGGTCTCCTGCATTGCAGGTGGATTCTTTACCATCTGAGCCACCAGGGAAATTTGTTCTTCTAATTATGTCTTTATCTTAACACTTCAGTAGACTTTCAGTAAGGGGGGGGAAACCTACCCTGTTACCCAGAGCTATTTGACCATCCAGGCATTTGCCAGCCATTTAGTCATAGGCAGTGAGGGGAAATTACAATAAGAAACAAATATGCAAGGCTATGCAAGTATCACTGTATTCAGTCAAAATATACTGACACATGACCTTTTAATATCAAAAGGAAATGCTTATAAAAATGAAGAAGACTTGTTTATGCTCACTTGTTTTGAGCAATGATCAGACAGGTTAATTCTTAAGTGGAACTCCTTAAAAGAGTAAGCAAGGATTTTTATTTCTGGTTGAGTTTGGGGAACAGATAAATCATTCTCCACCTTAGTTCTGAATATACTGTAAATCAGCAATCTATTTTTCATAACAACTTTTTAAAGTTCAATTTTTTCTTTATACATGTAGACTGTTGATAAAGTATTATGTACATAGAGACAGATTTCAGTTGAGATCAAGTCCAGAATAATTTTTTGAATTGTAAAACTAACTATATTGTCAGTATAATTGACAAACATTTAAAAGCAGTAGGATTATTGGCCGTTTTTCCAGTCTTCACTTATTGCATGCGCCTATAAAGGAAAAAATGCAAAAAGGAGGGATTCCACATTTTTTTGTTGTTAAAAGCTATGTTCTCCTTTACCCTCAAGGCACTATTCACATTTCAGCTATCTCATAACTGAGTTAAGTCTTAACATAGCAGAACAAAAATAGAGCACCCTGAAAGAAGCAGCAGTTTACACATTTACACAGTTTTTGTTGTTCTATTGTCTTTAAATTAAAAATGAAGCTTTTTATTAAGCTTCTGTTTTTAATATGGACTCAGAAATCTCTTCACATAATTAAAGAAGTATTTGGTATATACGCTTTCACAAGATGTAATTTTCTTTACACATTCATACAATTTTATATTTCTTAGGTATAGACACGTAGGTTAAAATTAAGAAATTCCAAGAAACAAAAATAGAGGCTAAAAATTGGGTTTACTGCAAGTAAAAAAAAAAAATACTGATGATGAAACTTTGTTTTTGAAAACAATTAATTTGATTATTTCCCTTGAGGAAATGGTCAATAAAAACAAGCAAAAAGACCAATTTTTCACCACAAATACATCCCTACATCCTTATGTCTTTGTTCCCTAAAACAGCAAAGTGCTGATTCCTTTTCCATGGTGTACACGTGACTATTCTCTTCACACATTTTCTGAAAAGTTTAAAAAATGTATTTTTGTCCAGCTTACTGTGTGGTTTGGATTTGTATGTTTTTTTCTTCTGGACATGATTTACCATGGACTTGTTTCTCCTGACTCTCTTCTTGTTTATATTTGCTTTAATGTCTAAGTCAAATCCATATAGAACAGAAAGGCACCGCAATGTAACCCTTAGAGTTTATCCCTCAGAAACAGCTGTGCTAAGGTTCAAAGGTAGCTGAATGATATTTTATCAAATGTACCCAGGGATAATTTTGGTCACATGTAAATATAAGAAAAGAAATGAATTTTACAGAAATAAAAATGACCTCAGGAAAACAACTACATGATACAGTTTCAAATACAATGGACGGGTCCATGTGAGATTGGGTGGTTTCCACTCAAATGATAATTGTGCTAAACAATTTTGTAAATATCAATGATTACAGTTAAATATATACACATATCTTTTTACTGTTGGAATTTCAGTGGAGATAGCATTTCAAAAATCAAAGAAGCAGAAAAGCCAGTAATCTGTAGAAGAATTCAGAAAACAAAAAAATGTTATACATCCTTCTCAAGATATCAACTTCCCATCCCATTTATCAAATACAGACTGAGTGTTCCAGAACAAGCATTACATTCTGAACCTGTTATTAATACTGAACAAAAGAACACACTTCTATTTATGTTTCACCCTTGGTGTTAGCATGGCATCCTTCTGAATTTGGCTATAATCATAAGTACTTCAGAATTACACAATTCTAATGCACACATTATTTTTAGAGCAGAGGAAGGGTCTCAATAATAGGCCATAACTAAACAAATTTCCAGACATGGGGAATTGAGGAGACCTTGTACCGAAGTCCAATCTCATCCACAAAATTCCAGTTTCATGGGATGATTTTGCAGAACACAACAAAAATATTTTATGGACTATATAGAAAAATATGTGCCCCTAAGTTACTAAATGACTTTTTGCAAAAAGATCAGAGAACAATTACTGTAATAGAGAACTCAACTTGCTACAAAGCTGAAATAGTAAATTTTAAAATGAAGAAATAAATACTCTATCTTTTAATGTAGCATTAAACACATAGATGAGTGTAACAGAATAAAGGGGTTAGAGAAAGATCAGGATACAAATGGAAGCTTGACATACAATAAAACCCAAAATCTTTGGGAAAAAAAGAGAAAACTCTAATAAATGCTTAGAAAAATATGTCACTACATAGAAAAATACAAATTTTATTCCTATTTTTCTTCCTCTGCAAGGGAAACTTCCAGATGGTTTAAAGATATGTGATGCCTATAGAACTCTAAGTCTAAGGGAATTTAATGAAAATGCACTTAGAAAAATAACTGTGGGGTTAGGACAAAATAACATTTTGTGAAAATAAAAATATCATATGAAATGTTGACCTAAATATTAAAAGGAACAGTATAGGTAAGGTTTATAGTAGAGCCATAGGAAGCAGAAGGAAGGATCCATAGCTCCAGATGGAAATTAACCTCAGTGAGACCTCTGCCAAGTCTCTCAGTTATTGAATAAAACATAAATTCTACTCATTCATTCATACTTTTATAATTTTTTGAAGTATTGTTGATGCATTCATATTTTTGTGTGTCCAATTTGATGCTTTGGAGCATAAGCAAATATCCATCATACCATGATACCATTTAGTTCAGTTCAGTTGCTCAGTCATGTCTGACTCTGTGACCCCATGGACTGCAGCACGCCAGGCTTCCCTGTCCATCATCAACTCCCAGAGCTTACTTAAACTCATGTCCATTGAGTTGGTGATGCCATCTAACCATCTTTCCCTCTGTTGTCCCCTTCTCCTCCTACCTTCAATCTTTCCCACCATCAGGGTCTTTTCCAGTGAGTCAGTTCTTTGCATCAGGTGGCCGAAGGATTGGAGTTTCAGCTTCATCATCAATCCTCCTAATGAATATTCAGGACTGATTTCCTTTGAAATTGACTAGTTTGACCTCCTTTCAGTCCAAGGGACTCTCAAGAGTCTTCTCCAACACCACAACTCAAAAGCATCAATTCTTTGGCACTCAGCTTTCTTTATAGTCCAACTCTCATATCTGTACATAACGATTGAAAAACCATAGCTTTGACTAGACAGAACTTTGTTGGCAAAGTAAAATCTGTGCTTTTTACTATGCTGTCTAGGTTGGTCATAGCTTTTATTCCAAGGAGCAAGCATCTTTTCATGGCTGCAGTCACCATCTGCAGTGATTTTGGAGCCCCTCCCCCCACCCATATAAAGTCTCTCACTGTTTTCATTGTTTCCCTGTCATTTTGCCAAAAAGTGATGGGACTGGATGCCTTGATCTTTGTTTTATGATTGTTAATCTTTAAGCCAACTTTTTCACTCTCCTCTTTCACTTTCATCAAGAGGCTCTTTAGTTCTTCATTTTCTTCCATTAGCGTGGTGTCATCTGCATATCTGAGGTTACTGATATTTCTCCTCACCATCTTGATTCCAGCTTGTGCTTCATCCAGCCCAACATTTTGGATGATGTACTCTGCATATAAGTTACATAAGCAAGGTGACAATATACAGCCTTGACGTACTGCTTCCCAATTTGTAACCCATGATACCATTACCATAATCAAAATAGATAGGTGTGTTTAGAACCTCCCAAATTTTCTTAGTACTCCTTTGTTTTGGTGTGTGTGTGTGTGTGTGTGTATGCATGTTAAGAATACTAACCAAGAGATCTACTGTCTCAATCAATTTTACGTGCACAATGATGTATTAACCAAGGCACTCTGTAGTGCATCAGATTGATAGAAATGATTTTTCTGGCGTAACTGAAACTTTACTTCCATTGAACAGAAACTGCATTTCTCCCACCTCTCAGCCCCTGGCAGCCACTCATGTACTCTCTCCTTCCATGGTTCCATTTTAGATTTGTCATATGAGTAAAATCCCATAGTATCTGTGTTTCTGGACTGGCTCATTTCACATAGCATAATGAACTCCAGGTGCATCCATGTTGTCTCACAAGGCTGAATTCTTTTTGTGAGTCTGAATCATATTCCAGTGTATATTGACGCCACATGTTTTCCCTCCACTCACCTATTGATGGACTCTTGGTTCATATCTTGGCCGGAGTGAACATCAGAGTGAAGATGTCTCTTTGAGATACTGATAACAATTCTTTGGATGTATCCCCAGAAGTGGAATTTCTGGATCATATAATTGTCCTATTTATTCATTTTAAGTTATTATTAACTTCAGCCAACATTTGCTGCACACAGATTTTCTAGTTGCAGCAAGCAGGGGCTACTCTCTAGTTGTGGAGCATGGTCTTCTCATTGCAATGGTTTCTCCTATTGCCCAGAAAAGAGTCTAAGGTGCCTGGGCTTCAGTAGTTGTGGCACAGGGCTTAACTGCCTCTCAGTGTGCAGGATCTTAGTTCTGGGACCAGGGATTGAATCTGTGTCCCTTGCACTGACAGATGGATTCCTAACCACTGGATCACCAAGAAGTCTCTCTTATTTTTAATTTTTGTAAAACCTTCAATTTTCTTTTCTATAGGTCCTGCATTATTTTACATTCCCACCAACAGTGTAGAGGTAATTATCAGACAAATTTAACCTAGAAATCACATTCAAGAAAAACTACTGAAATAGCGTACAGTTGGACAAGACTCTTGAGAGTCCCTTGGATTGCAAGGAAATACAACCAGTCCACTCTAAAGAAGATCAGTCCTGGGTGTTCATTGGAAGGACTCATGCTAAAGCTGAAACTCCAATACTTTGGCCACCTCATGCGAAGAGTTGACTCATTGGAAAAGACTCTGATGCTGGGAGGGATTGGGGGCAGGAGGAGAAGGGGATGACAGAGGATGAGATGGCTGGATGGCATCACTGACTCAATGGACCAGTTTCAGTGAACTCCGGGAGTTGGTGATGGACAGGGAGGCCTGGCATGCTGCGATGGGTCGCAAAGAGTCAGACACGACTGAGTGACTGAACTGAACTGAAATTTATATAAAATCTACCATACAAAGAATATAAACAATAGTAATGAAATGAATTGGGCCAAAACAATATACCCACCCAAGATAAGTACCTCTAAACTAAAAATATCCTTTCACAGAAAATTGTCAGTTGCTTAAATATCACTTTATTGTTCAAAAGAAAATCACTAAGATTATATCCCAATATGTGAGAGGTTCAAAAACAAGATATTTACCTTTCTCAGTCTCTGTCACTGTGTCTCTCTCTTTTGTTAGGGGAAATCATGACAATTATTTGGTAATTTAGGGTTACTGATATACCTTTTCTTAACTGCTGGAAAGGCATTAGGCTAAAGAGGGTCATCTAACAGGCTAAACATAATTCACTTGAATGTTTTTGTAGATTATATGTCTACACATAATACATATATTAATGTTAATATTAAACATCTGGGGCAACACAATTCTACTATACCTTCCACTTGTTCAGTCTAGGTCAGAGAAAGTTTTAAGATATGATTTGTTCACAAATTCACAGTTAATATCATATGAAAATTGGTTTTCTTAAAACTTTCACAGAAAAAAGGTCAAATCCAATAGTCTTTAAAAGAAAGACAATTGGACTCAGGTCTATTATATAGAGAGCTTCACAGGTGGCTCAATGGTAAAGAATCCACCTCCAAAGCAGTAGATATAGAAGACATGGTTTCATTCTGTGGATTGGGAAGATCTTATGGAGGAGGAAATGGCAATCCACTCTAGTATTCTTGCCTGGGAAATCCCACGGACAGAGGAGCTTGGTGGGCTATAACCCATAGGGTCACAAAGAGTCCGACATGACTGAGCAACTGTGCACAATTTTAGAAAGCACTATAATTTAGAAGTCATGTGAGAATAATGGATTTTTTGCTTAATTACTGTGCATGGGGCTTTCAAAAGTCATGCATTAATGTATCTTTCCAGAAGTTTCCACTCTACTTTTTGTAAAAAAAAAAAAAAATGTTCATATACTCTCTTTGAAGGTTAAAATGGTTCATCATGAAACAAAGTGAAAAATGAAAGTGTTAGTTACTCAGTTGCGTCTGACTCTTTGTGACTCTATGGACTGTAGCCTGCCAGGCTCCTCTGTCTGTGAATTCTCCAAGCAAGAATACTGGAGTGAGTAGCCATTTTCTTCTCCAGGGATCTTCCTGACCTAGGAATCAAATCTGGGTCTCCTGCATTGCAGGTGGATTCTTTACTCTCCACCGGGGAAGCAAGTCAATCATGCTTTCTGACAAATTGTCCATCACCTGGATATAACTGTTACAAGGGATGACACAGTGAAAAATCCTTACAGCAAGTGTTACAAAGTCTTCTGTACCTAAAATAAAAATAAAAATCCACTTGTTCAGAAGTATCCATTTTTATCCCAGGCATATCCAATTCCTTCATCCAAGGGTTAAGTTCTTTATAAAATATCTCAACCTTTTCTCAATAACTTGGTTTCTCATTTCATCTTTTTTTTTTTTTTTTTTTGTCCTTCCTACATTGGCTTTTTCTTTGTGGAAGTTGTCTAGCTCTGACTCATTTTCATATTTAACAGCCTTGAGCAAACTTGGTACCCTAAGAAAGGAATCATGTCTTGAAGTATGCAAACACACAAGAGAAGATTTTCATTCTTCAATCACTTCATTTTGTTTTTTGCATATCTCTTCTCTTCCACATTGGCAATCTTCACTCTCCATTTAATATTATATAAGCTTTACTAATTTCTTGCTCCATTTCACTAAATACTGTTGGGTCTTACTCTCTTCCAACAGTTGAATCATCCTCTTTGACAACTTTATCTACACTTGATCAGTCTACCCAAAGGTCAGGATGCTGCCTGTTTCCTCACCTGTTTTTCTCCAGGGAACTTACCTTCACAATACTTGAGCTTTCTACTCTGGTGTCTTGCTGCTGCCCAAAACTGTTAGCCTTTCAAAAGAATAATTTCAGACTTATTATATTCTGACCTTGTATTACCACCTCTCCATGAAACCCACACTATCTAAAGTTTGGACTCATAGGGATTTCCTATCTGTGATCTTTTTGCTTTTAATTTCTCTCTTTCCTGCATTTATACTTAAATCTCTATCTTTCAGCTCTGATTTCATTGTACAGTAATATTTCTCTTGGTGCTATTCTCAAATCAATTTTTCTTTTAACTTAACCATTGAATGGCCTAGGGTCATTTCAGTTTGTGGAGAGTCAAATTATCTGATGTAACTGCTATCATATTTTTTTAGGGCTAACATCATGATCTTCAACTCAGTTCCAACAGCGAGGTTCCCTAATACTCTTATTAAACCTGGTCACCTCTTCATAGAGTTATTTTTCCCTTATTTCATTACTTTTTTCCCAATTAATTTATATTGGAATATAATTTATTTACAACGCTGTGTTAGTTTCAACTGTACAGCAAAATGACTCAGTTATACATATATATATGTGTGTGTGTGTGTGTGTGTGTATATATATATATATATATAGTGGAGAGATCTGACAGAATGTGGTCCACTGGAGAAGGGAATGGCAAACCACTTCAGTATTCTTGCCTTGAGAACCCCATGAACAGTATGAAAAGGCAAAATGATAGGATACTGAGAGAGAAACTCCCCAGGTCAGTAGGTGCCCAATATGCTACTGGAGATCAGTGGAGAAATAACTCCAGAAAGAATGAAGGGATGGAGCCAAAGCAAAAAGAATACCCAGCTGTGGATGTGACTGGTGATAGAAGCAAGGTCCAATGCTGTAAAGAGCAATATTGCATAGGAACCTGGAATGTCAGGTCCATGAATCAAGGCAAATTGAAAGTGGTCAAACAAGAGATGGCAAGAGTGAATGTCGACATTCTAGGAATCAGAGAACTAAAATGGACTGGAATGGGTGAATTTAACTCAGATGACCATTGTATCTACTACTGCAGGCAGGAATCCCTCAGAAGAAATGGAGTGGCCATCATGGTCAACAAAAGACTTCAAAATGCAGTATTTGGATGCAATCTCAAAAACGACAGAATGATCTCTGTTCATTTCCAAGGCAAACCGTTCAATATCACAGTAATCCAAGTCTATGCCCCAACCAGTAATGCTGAAGAAGCTGAGGTTGAATGGTTCTATGAAGACCTACAAGACCTTTTAGAACTAACACCCAAAAAAGATGTCCTTTTCATTATAGGGAACTGGAATGCAAAAGTAGGAAGTCAAGAAACACCTGGAGTAACAGGCAAATTTGGCCTCCAAATACAGAATTAAGCAGGGCAAAGACTAATAGAATTTTGCCAAGAAAATGCACTGGTCATAACAAACACCCTCTTCCAACAACACAAGAGAAGACTCTATACATGGACATCACCAGATGGTCAACACCGAAATCAGATTGATTATATTCTTTGCAGCCAAAGATGGAGAAGCTCTATACAGTCAACAAAAACAAGACCGGGAGCTGACTGTGGCTCAGACCATGAACTCCTTATTGCCAAATTCAGACTTAAATTGAAGAAAGTAGGGAAAACCACTAGACCATTCAGGTATGACCTAAATCAAATCTCTTATGATTATACAGTGAAAGTGAGAAATAGATTTAAGGGCCTAGATCTGATAGATAGAGTGCCTGATGAACTACGGAATGAGGTTCGTGACATTGTATAGGAGACAGGGGCCTAGATCTGATAGAGTGCCTGATGAACTATGGAATGAGGTTTGTGACATTGTACAGGAGACAGGGATCAAGACGATCCCCATGGAAAAGAAATGCAAAAAAGCAAAGTGGCTGTCTGGGAAGGCCTTACAAATAGCTGTGAAAAGAAGAGAAGCGAAAAGCAAAGGAGAAAAGGAAAGATATGAACATCTGAGTGAAGAGTTCCAAAGAATAGCAAGAAGAGATAAGAAAGCCTTCCTCAGTGATCAATGAAAAGAAATAGAGGAACACAACAGAATGGGAACGACTAGGGATCTCTTCAAAAAAATCAGAGATACGAAAGGAACATTTCATGCAAAGATGGGCTTGATAAAGGACAGAAATGGTATGGACCTAACAGAAGCAGAAGATATTAAGAAGAGATGGCAAGAATACACAGAAGAACTGTACAAAAAAGATCTTCACGACCCAGATAATCATGATGGTGTGATCACTGACCTAGAGCCAGACATCCTGGAATGTGAAGTCAAGTGGGCCTTAGAAAGCATCACTACGAACAAAGCTAGTGGAGGTGATAGAATTCCAGTTGAGCTATTTCAAATCCTGAAAGATGATGCTGTGAAAGTGCTGCACTCAATATGCCAGCAAATTTTGAAAACTCAGCAGTGGCCACAGGACTGGAAAAGGTCAGTTTTCGTTCCAATCCCAAAGAAAGGCAATGCCAAAGAATGCTCAAACTACCACACAACTGCACTCATCTCACACGCTAGTAAAGTAATGCTCCAAATTCTCCAAGCCAGGCTTCAGCAATATGTGAACCGTGAACTTCCAGATGTTCAAGCTGATTTTAGAAAAGGCAGAGGAACCAGAGATAAAATTTCCAACATCCGCTGGATCATGGAAAAAGCAAGAGAGTTCCAAAAAAGCATCTGTTTCTGCTTTATTGACTATGCCAAAGCCTTTGACTGTGTGGATCACAATGAACTGTGGAAAATTCTGAAAGAGATGGGAATACCAGACCACCTGATCTGCCTCTTGAGAAATCTGTATGCAGGTCAGGAAGTAACAGTCAGAACTGGACATGGCACAACAGACTGGTTCCAAATAGGAAAAGGAGTTCGTCAAGGCTGTATATTGTCACCCTGTTTATTTAACTTATATGTAGAACACATCATGAGAAACGCTGGACTGGAAGAAACACAAGCTGAAATCAAGATTGCCAGGAGAAATCTCAATAAGCTCAGATGTGCAGATGACACCACCCTTATGGCAGAAAATGAAGAGGAACTCAAAAGCCTCTTGATGAAAGTGAAAGTGGAGAGTGAAAAAGTTGGTTTAAAGTTCAACATTCAGAAAACGAAGATCATGGCATCTGGTCCCACCATTTCATGGGAAATAGATGGGGAAACAGTGGAAACAGTGTCAGACTTTATTTTTCTGGGCTCCAAATTCACTACAGATGGTGACTGCAGCCATGAAACTAAAAGACGCCTCCTCCTTGGAAGGAAAGTTATGATCAATCTGGAGAGCCTATTTAAAAGCAGAGACATTACTTTGCCAACAAAGGTCTGTCTAGTCAAGGCTATGGTTTTTCCTGTGGTCATGTATGGATGTGAGAGTTGGACTGTGAAGAAGACCGAGTGCCGAAGAATTGATGCTTTTGAACTGTGGTGTTGGAGAAGACACTTGAGAGTCCCTTGGACTGCAAGGAGATCCAACCAGTGCATTCTGAAGGAGATCAGCCCTGGGATTTCTTTGGAAGGAATGATGCTAAAGCTGAAACTCCAGTACTTTGGCCACCTCTTGCGAAGAGTTGACTCATTGGAAAAGACTCTGATGCTGGGAGGGATTGTGGGCAAAAGAAGAAGGGGAGACAGAGGATGAGATGGCTGGATGGCATCACTGACTTGATGGACGTGAGTCTCAGTGAACTCTGGGAGTTGGTGATGGACAGGGAGGCCTGGCATGCTGCGATTCATGGGGTCAGTCGCAGAGTCGGACATGACTGAGCGACTGATCTGATCTGATCTGATCTGATATACTTTTTAAAATATTTTTCCCCATATAGGTCATTACAGTACTGAGTGGAGTTCCCTGTACTACATAGTATGCTGCTGCTGCTAAGTCACTTCAGTCGTGTCCGACTCTGTGTGACCCAATAGACGGCAGCCCACCAGGCCCCCCCCCGTCCCTGGGATTCTCCAGGCAAGAACACTGGAGTGGGTTGCCATTTCCTTCTCCAGTGCAGGAAAGTGAAAAGTGAAAGTGAAGTCGCTCAGTCGTGTCCAATCCCACGATCTTAGCGATCCCATGGACTATAGCCCACCAGGTCCTCCATACTGGAGTGCGGTGCCATTGCCTTCTCTGACTACATAGTATACTGGTCCTTATTAGTTATGTACTTTATAGATAGCAGTGCACTAAGAATTTAAATAGCCCAGAGACAGGGCGCTCTGTGATGACTTGTAAGGGTGGAATGGGGGTAGGTGAAAAGGAGAAACTAGCACAATATTTGTAAAACAATTATAATCCAATAATAAAAATAAAAATCCATAGAATTCTTAACAGCAGAAGATGTGAAGTTCTCCACTTTTCTCCAAACTTTTAAATCTTGCTGCCTTTACCTGAATTTATCCTTTCTTTCCCCAAGGATACCATGAAAATATGAGTCCTTCCTTTTACTGAGGCTGAATCTCTTAATTGTATTCTGGAGCTCATCCTTCCATGCTTACTTAGAAATATCATTAATTATTGCTTCTCACGTTTGAGACTTCTCTGACTATATTTATCTTCAGAGAAAGTTGAATCCTGTTAATAACTACACAAATGTCTCTCTTCACTGATTTAAAAAATAGATTATTTTAAAATTTCAAAACATGTCATTGATTGATCCATGCAGAACTTTTTAATTCTAAAAACAAAAGATCTATAAACAAGCTTTACCTGTCAGTTTAAAATATAGCCCCATTTTCTCTTTCTAATGTCTTTAGGAGTCTCTTATTCTCAATTCAGGTCTAAGAAACAGTAAACATATATTAAAACTGAAGTCTAAAGAGGATTACAAACAAAACTGTTTTCATGAAGATTGAAACTAATACCATAATACCTTAAAGTATCCATTTTTCTCTCTGAACTTTTTTCCAAGGCCCAAGGCCTATGCTAGGGAAAATTGCTTTTTGAAGTAGCCTTTAAATGGTACTTTGAGCATCCCATGGTAAAGGATTTTGAATGAGCACGTTTTCAAATAAACAGGAAACAAAAGTCTATGAGATATCTATTTCGACAGTTTGCCATCTACAGCTTTCCATACTATCACTTATTATGGGTCACACACCTAATATACCTCTATGACATTTAGATTCTTTTCTACCACTTACTTTATTGTGGAGAAGTACCTATTTCTTTGCCATGTTCAGATGGTTTTAGTTCTCTATTTTAGATGAAAGTGAACAATGCTATTGAGATCGATCGCTAGCAGGGTGATTTGATGCGTATGCCACATAGAAATAGCTCTCTGGCTGGCTTATCTTTTTCATACTTTGAAAATTCCTACTTAAGTTTAAATGAAATATTTTGTGAGAAAAGAGAAATGGTTAATCCATTTATGAAGCAAATATGAAGCTTCTTTTCTTAGAATCTAAATAAAACAGGAGTTCACTGAAAAGTAAACCTATAGCACTTAATAGCTTAGAAGCTTTTCGTGGATTATGGCTTGATTTATTGGTAACGTGAACAAAGATGTGAACAGGGGAGCACAGCTTTTAAGTTAGAGTTTTTTTAATGCCTCCATTATCTTTAAACTAAGGACAAAAGTTTCTGTTTGTTCCCTTAGTTGAGGCTAGCAGGGAGACCTGCGGGTGGGGAAGGGATGAGCAGAACCCCAGGTCTTGCTCTGAGAAGTCACCTTTGTTCTCTGAAAAGCCTTTGAATCCTTAAGGATTTACAATATGCATTTTCCATGAGTAAACCTCCAAGAGAGAATGAACATGTGCTGGATGAGGATCTTCTTTGCTTTCCAACAAAAAGATATATCACCTACACATGAGAACATGAAAATATTAGATGGTAAAACACCAGGCTGTGGCTTTTACAAAGGATTTTTGATAGTGCAATGCAGGAATAAATCATAAAGTAAGGTTTTCTTCTATAATGGAGGCTCTTTGACATTTTAGTTATCCCAGGAGTCACTTCTTCATGTTAAATGTAGGACAGTCAATCTGTTCTCCTGAAACAGGAATTGGGATATACTCAATGACTCATAGGCAACTGTAGGTATTTTGTCAGGTCACACATACTTTTTATGTACACACAGCACAGTGAAATATTAGCATAGCTACTTGCAATTGAGGCAGTTTATACATTGTGCTTTAGTGAATGAAATAATTCATTTTCTTGAAAAATATTTATTGGGATTCTGTAGACCCCATCAAGGATTCTCCATAATTTTTAATCAGCAATGATAGAAGTGGATTGCCTGACATGGAACACTTTATAATGTGGAGTAGTTGCATAATGGAGATTGGAGGCAGAAATTGATAATGATGGCAGATATGAGTTATCTGGGGGGGAAAAGCAAACAATTCAAAGATCTAGCATTGGAAAAAATGCTGAAAGTGTTATAATTATGTTATAGATATTAATAATAGAATTATATATTAAACATAGCATAGCATGGAACCCAGATCTCCCACATTGCAGGCAGATTCTTTCCTCTCTGAGCCACCAGAGAATCTCATAGCATAGTAATCCTAGATATTTTACAGGAAAATCAGCCAGAGTGTAATTAGACATAAGACATATTTAGAAGACTGGGGCATGAGAACAAGGCTTGTGGGGTGTTGTAACTTGGAAAAAAGAGGGCAGGGAATTTACAGTTTATCAGCAAAAGGAATCAGCCGAACTTAAGCTGCTTGCGGAATATGTGCTCAAAAATAGTCTTTGAAAATGCTCTTATGGCTTGAAAACCATTGGTTGGCATTTTGATTTAGCAAGAAAAGAGGGGAGGAACCCATTGGGAAGATGGAATTGTATGAGAATGACAGTAGAGATGTCCAGTTCCTCAGGCTTTCTTATACTGTTGATCATGCTTTATAACATGTACCCATACATCTTATATTATGTTTAATATTTATGTCCATCTCTATTGGCTTTGCTCTCTGTCCTCAACCTCAAAGACTATTTCTTCTCTATAGCTCTTCCCTCTCACTGATCTAACCCCACCTCCCTCTGCATCCCAAACTCCCTCTGAAATAACAAATGTACCAACCCAGCTGATATTTGGGTCAAGATTGGGTGCAATGTGGGTAGAGACATGAGAAGTGAACAAACATATGAAAAGGCTTTTCCTTTGTGAATGTGACACCTTACTTAAATTTGGAGTAAATGACAGAATTTTATTAATTTTGACTGTTTAAAGTATTTGGTTCCTTCTAGCTCTAAAATACATAGTTCCCGGAGATATAATGTACATCGTAGTGACTACAGTCAATAATTCATATTATATATTTACAAGTTGCTAAGAGGGTAGATTGTAAAAGTTCTTGTCACAAAGGACAATTGTAACTCTGTGGTGATGCATGGTAACTTTGTGGTGATCATCTTGCAGCACACACAATCATCAAATCATAATGTTGTATACTCAAAACAAATATAAAGTTATGTGTCAATTTTATCTCAGTAAGAAAGAGTAAAAATAAAATATGCAGTTCTTTACATGGAGATATGAATTCTACATAATTCAGTTTGCTTTCCTTGACATCTCATAAACTCTTAATGAGTTGTGTCATAATATTCTTCCTTTATATAATTTTTTAAAATTTTATTTTACCTTTTAAAAATTTACAAATGTAAGCCTTGAAAACCATTTTTATTAAAAATACAATGAAACAGGTAGCGTGTTAGGTAGGGAAAAGGACAAGGTTCACTCCACTTTTCTTTCTTGTGGAGGGAGAAGTAGGTAAATCCACACGTAGTGAGATTATTTAGGATGGTAGTGATTGTACTTTTCCTACAGATGACAAGTGGCCCAACTAAGATTTATATACAATCTCTCTGACTCCAAAGCCCCAAATTTTAATTTTGTCCCTCATCCCTCTTCCTAAATAGTCAACATTTATCTCACTGATTTATAATCAGGGTCCTTCCCACTTGTTTTCATCAGTTGGATTTGATCAATTGGTTTGGTTGTTTCTGATGGCGAGGGATCCTACCCTAAGTCTCCATTAAAAGCAACATGACTGCTAAACAAACTATTTTGACAGCAATGTGTTTATGGACTCCTAGAGACTTACAAAAAACAAATATAAAAAGATTGAACTTAGCACACAACCTCTTTAATCATACATCCACAACTTGATACTGCTTTATCCTTGTCTGCCCTATCCATAGCTATCTTGAGGGTCTGTTTGTAGGAACAAAACACTCCTTAGGAGCTCCAGTATTTTTAACGCCACACCAGGTGCAGCCAGGTTGCCTAAAATACTTTATACCAGTTGACACATTCTCTGGAGACTCAAGTCTAGCATAACATGTTTTTAAAAGAATGACTAAAAGAAAAGAAGTCACATTATTTTGGAAAGTGCTCTAGCTTTAAGAAGAGAGCTTCATCTCTCAAAGCACAAGTATGCTGTGAATATCACTGATTTGTTTAGGAGGAAGATATTTACTATTTACTTCCTATGAAAAATACATTTTCAAAATGTTTTACAAAACGAAATTTTCTGAACTACTATGAGAGTCTGGATAAAGCATGTTGTCATTACTGCTAAAATTCCTGTGGCTTTCATGGTTAGCCTTTGGCATCCACAGTTATGGAAACTCTGAAATCCTTCTAATTTTGGAAAATATGGGTGGGATATTTTAGTCTATTTGTGCTAAGCAAGATTCTTGTCTTTATCAAAGTTTAAGCCTCAAAATATGTCCCTGCTATTTTGAAATAACTTAGAACCCAGTGGAAGAAATAAATTAGGTTAGATTTTATACTATGCATAAAGAAATAGTTTACTAATTGGCATTTTATCCTTTTCCATATTTAAATTGGAAAGTCAGATACTAGGAACTAAACTCTCTCTGTATAGTAGTATATGAAATCTTCAAGGAAGAAAGGTTAAGAAATTTCTCAGACACAGCTCATATTTGATCCAGAGTCCACTTTAAAGTTTGCATAAAATGCAATGGTCACATCCTACACTTCAATGAAATGCACTGAGAGTAGAGTTTTAATTAAGACTTATTGGATTGGGGCTGAGCTACATGATGAATTGCAAACTGACCACAATCATCCAATTCTTTATGAGAATCCCAGTGAAATGTTACTTTTCGTTTCTTCTCATCAAGAGATAAAGCTTATTTCTTTATGCCTTGAACTGCTTGGCCATAAGACTTGCTTTAACCAATGGGACAGGAAAAAATATGACACAAAGACCTGAAAGGTGATTTTACATTACACCATTCCCCCTTGCTGCTCCTGGAAGCCAGATACCATGTGACCAAACACAAGAGAATATTGAGAAAATTAGAGAATAAGAAACTCAGTGGAGGAAAACTGAGGCAGACAGCCATTTTCAAAGTCTGGATGTTAAAATTGTTTAATTTTCTTCACCTTATATGAGTTAAAAAGACAGTCATAATTTGCATAAAGTGTAGAGAATTGCATATTGTTACAAGAAACCTGGGTAGACTTATGGAAAAATATGGTACACATTGGGATCAAGAAGTGGTTTTTGGACTTCCCTGGTGGTTCTGTAGATAAGAATCTGCTTCCCAATGCAGGGGTTTGATTCATGGTCCAGGAAGATCCCATATGCCATGGGACAGCTAAGCCTGTGTGCCACAGCTAGTGAAGCCCGTGTGTCCAGAGCCCAGGCTCCACAATAAGTGAAGCCTCTGCAATAAGAAGCCCTGTGCACTGCAAGGAAGAGTAGCCCCCGCTGGCAACTAGAGAAAGCCCGCACAGCGATGAAGACCCCAGCACAGCCAAAAATAAATAAGTAAAATTATTAAAAAAAAAAAAAGAAATGGCATTTGTCATTGATTGGACATCACTTGTCACGTGACTATTCTTATTCTTTTTACAATAACACATCATGCTTTTTTAAAGCCTAATTTAATTTCCAAGAACTGTGCATTCTATTTATGTTTATATTTGCATCTGAATTACATGTTTCATAAAGAAAAGGAAGATCAGGATTCCAAATGCTTTATTTTGCTGTGATCACAAAAGCAGGCAGGAGATTGTTCAGGTTCTGACAGACTGTCTCTCTATGAGCCTATGTTTTTGAAAATATTTACAAAAGTGGCTGCCAAAGGTCATTTGCCTCAAATCTTATCACAGTGATTTGTAGGAAATAGGATATTTAAATAAGTCAATATGCAATAAAGAAAATGAGGAGCAATGTGATTCTTAAGCTTATAAATAACAGGATAAAGATAATATCATATTTCAAAATGTAGAAGTGTTTTTACACTTCTGCAAAATAATGAATAATGATACAAAATGAGACAGTAATAAGCTTTTCAGTAAGTGCTAGGATGGTCTTCTTTCTATGTATAACTATATTTTTTAAATCACTGAGGATTAATAGTAAAGGAAGACAAAGTTTTTAGATTCAGAAAATATGATGATGACTTTACTTAACCTCCAGGGTTCTTAGTTTTTTCTTTACTTAAATATGGATTATACTACATGTTAATGTTAATATAGGAAGGTTTACTTTTATGTAGTAATTTCAAAGACACTGTGAATACTTGATCTAAGTTAATTCACTGTACTTATTAAATACAAAAGCATCAAATTCTTAGGGTGGAATAATGTCTCAAATATGATTAATAATGAATATATACTTTCAAGTATAATTGGTTATCAGTCAAATGTATATTACAAACAACACAGTGAAGACCTGAAGAAGACTGTACAGAATACATTATATAAATAAGTCATAATTTAAAAACAGGAGCTACTAGACTCCAGTTCTCCTGAAGTTGGACAAGGGTTACTCATTCTCTGCCTCAGGATCACAACCTGTCTGAGTTCATCTTCCAAGGAACTTGACACAGTTCACCTGACATCCTTCTGCAATGATAAAACTATATGCTTCAGAGAGACCAAGAAAAATCATGGTCTTTCATTGATTTCCTTCAAAAATACTAAACTTGTAGTAATTACTACATAGACTTATATATGTCTAGGAAAAATCCAAACAAAACCAATTAATCAAGGCACTGTCAACCTGAATCTCTAGTAATCATTTGATAACTCTTTTACTTTATGAGGTAATATTAGGAGAATTCACTTCAGTTCAGACGCTCAGTTATGTACAATTCTTTGCAACCCCATGAACTGCAACACGTCAGGCCTCCCTGTCCACCAACTCCTGGAGCCTACCCAAACTCATGTCCGTTGAGTAGGTGATGCCATCCAACCATCTCATCCTCTGTCGTCCCCTTCTCCTCCTGCCCTCAATCTCTCCCAGCATCAGGGTCTTTTCAAACGACTCAGCTCTTCGCATCAGGTGGCAAAAGTATTGGAATTTCAGCTTCAACATCAGTCCTTCCAATGAACAAGGACTTATCTTCTTTAGGATGGACTGATTGGATCTCCTGGCAGTTCAAGGGATTTTCAAGAGTCTTCTCCAACATCACAGTTCAAAAGCATCAATTCTTGGGCACACAGTTTTCTTTTTAGTCCAACTCTAACATCCATACATAATTACTGGAAAAACCATAGCCTTGACTAGATGGACCTTTGTTGGCAAAGTTTTGTCTCTACTTTTTAATATGCTGTCTAAGTTGGTCATAACTTTCCTTCCAAGGAGTAAGCGTCTTTTAATTTCATGGCTGCAATAAACATCTGCAGTGATTTTGGAGCCCCCCAAAAATAAAGTTAGCCACCGTTTCCACTGTTTCCCCATCTATTTGCCATGAAGTGATGGGACTTGATGCCATGATCTTAGTTTTCTTAATGTTGAGCTTTAAACCATCTTTTGCCACTCTCCTCTTTAACTTTCATCAAGAGGCTTTTTAGTTCTTCTTCACTTTCTTCCATAAGGGTGGTGTCATCTGCATATCTGAGGTTATTGATGTTTCTCCCGGCAATCTTGATTCCAGCTTGTGCTTCATCCAGCCCAGCGTTTCTCATGATGTACTCTGCATATAAGTTAAATAAGCTGGGTAACAATACATAGCCTTGACGTAGTCCTTTTCCTATTTGGAACCCATCTGTTGTTCCATGTCCAGTTTTAACTGTTGCTTCCTGACCTGCATACAAGTTTCTCAGAAGGCAGGTCAGGTGGTCTTTCTATTCCCATCTCTTTAGAATTTTCCACAGTATTGTGATCCACACAGTCAAAGGTTTTGGCATAGTCAATAGTTTTGGCATAGTCAATAAAGCAGAAATAGATGTTTTTCTGGAACTCTCTTGCTTTTTCCATGATCCAGCGGATGTTGGAAATTTTATCTCTGGTTGCTCTGCCTTTTCTAAAACCAGCTTGAACATCTGGAAGTTCACGGTTTTTATATTGATGAAGTTTGGCTTGGAGAATTTGGAGCATTACTTTACTAGCATGTGAGATGAGTGCAATTGTGTGGTAGTTTGAGTATTCTTTGGCATTGCCTTTCTTTGGGATTGGAACAAAAACTGACCTTTTCCAGTCCTGTGGCCACTGCTGAGTTTTCCAAATTTGCTGGCATAT
The DNA here is from genome assembly GCF_027580195.1 of Bos mutus. Lineage (NCBI taxonomy): Eukaryota > Metazoa > Chordata > Mammalia > Artiodactyla > Bovidae > Bos > Bos mutus. The sequence goes on from NC_091633.1 coordinate 29,699,066, forward strand.
TGAGAGCAGCACTTTCACAGCATCATCTTTTAGGATTTGAAAGAGCTCAACTGGGATTCCATCACCTCCACTAGCTTTGTTTGTAGTGATGCTTCCTAAGGCCCACTTGACTTCACATTCCAGGGTGTCTGGCTCCAGGTGAGTGATCAAATCATCATGATTAATTGGGTTGTGAAGATCTTTTTTGTACATTTCTTCTGTGTATTTCTTGCCACCTCTTCTTAATATCTTCTGCTTCTGCCAGGCCCATAGCATTTCTGTCCTTTATTGAGCCCATCTTTGCATGAAATGTTCCCTTGGAATATCTAATTTTCTTGAAGAGATCTTTAGTCTTTCCCATTCTATTGTTTTCCTCTATTTGTTTGCACAGATTTCTGAGGAATGCTTTCTTATCTCTCCTTGCTATTGTTTGGAACTCTGCATTCAAATGGGTATATCTGTCATTTTCTCCTTTGCTTTTTGCTTCTCTTCTTTTAACAGCTATTTGTAAGGCCTCCTCAGACAGCCATTTTGTCTTTTTACATTTCTTTTTCTGGGGATGATCTTAATCTCTGTCTCCTGTACAATGTCATGAACCTCCATCCATAGTTCATCAGGCACTCTGTCCATCAGATCTAGTCCCTTGAATCTATTTCTTATTTCCACTGTATAATCATAAGGGATTTCATTTATGTCATACCTGAATGGTTTAGTGGTTTTCCTCACTTTCTTCACTTTAACTCTGAATTGGCAATAAGGAGTTCATGATCTCAGCCACAGTCTGCTCCCCATCTTTTTTTGCTGACTATATAGAGCTTCTCCATCTTTGGCTGCAAAGAATATAATCAATCTGATTTCGGTTTTGGCCATCTGGTGATGTCGATGTGTAGAGTCTTCGCTTGTGTTGTTGGAAGAGGGTGTTTGCTATGACCAGTGCATTCTTTTGGCAAAACTCTATTAGCCTCTGCCCTGATTCATTCTGTACTCCAAGGCCAAATTTACCTGTTACTCCAGGTATCTCTTGACTTCCTACTTTTGCATTCCAGTCCCCTATAATGAAAAGGACATCTTTTTTGGGTGTTAGTTCTAAAAGATCTTGTAGGTCTTCATAGAGCTGTTCAGCTTCAGTTTCTTCAGCATTACTGGTCAGGGCATAGACTTGGATTACTGTGATATTGAATGGTTTGCCTTGGAAACGAACAGAGATCATTCTGTCGTTTATGAGATTGAATCCAAATACTGCATTTCGGACTCTTTTGTTGACCATGAGGCCTACTCCATTTCTTCTAAAGGATTCCTGCCCACAGTAGTAGATATAATGGTCATCTGAGTTAAATTCACCCATTCCAGTTCATTTTAGTTCACTGATTCCTAGAATGTCGACGTTCACTCTTGCCATCTCTTGTTTGACCACTTTCAATTTGTCTTGATTCATGAACCTAACACTCCAGGTTCCTATGCAATATTGCTCTTTACAGCATTGAACCTTGCTTCTAATCACCAGTCACATCCACAACTGGGTGTTGTTTTTGCTTTGGCTCCATCCCTTAGGAGAATTACAGAGACGTAATGGTGAAGATATTGAAGAGGAAGAGGATATTGCATAAAAGGTAATTTGAATACTTTGAATAGCACACTTAAACTAATTACTTAGCATTTAGCTCTTTCTGCAAGGCTTCTTTACTAGGTAAATTAATAGAAATAAATATTACCAAGGAAATATTGAATATATTTTCAACAATGTACTCTTTAAACCATTTTGGTAGTATATTATTCTTCATAATTTCATATTAATATAATTTAACTCTGGTCTTTTTGTAATGTAAAAAATAAAAGAGTTCCTAAAAAGAACTATTAGACAATTTTTTTTTTTACAAATCAGGATTGCATACGGGGAACACAGGTATACCTGTGGCGGATTCATTTTGATATTTGGCAAAACTAATACAATATTGTAAAGTTTTAAAATAAAATAAAATTAAAAAAAATAAAACTGACTTTCTGCATTATGTTCTACAGTATTAAGATATTTTATTAACCCAGACAGGAAACATTTTCAATAAGGCCAAACCATTTATTTTCACTCTATTTTAATTATTTAAGCATTTTAAGGTATGTCCTCCATAGTGTGATATGGAAAGACAGTTGGTTTATCTTGGTGGTTCTCCTTCAAAGCCCTTAACCTGATCTAATTTTCAGACAAACCCAAAGTTAGGGATATTGTACAAGATACCTCAAATGTCAAGTTCATTAAAAATAAGGAAAGTCTGAGAACCCAACACAGACCAGAGAAGACTAAAACTTTGATCCTAACTGCAATGTGATATCCTGGATTAGATCCTGGGTTATAAAAAGGATATTAGTGGAAATACTAGTGAAATCCAAATAAACTGTGCATCTGGTTCAGAATAATTCTTATAATTATATCAGTATCAGGTGGAATTCTTTGAATGATTTGTAAATGAATGTATATATTTACTTCCAAGTAGAAAAACTCAATAATTAAGATATATTCTATAATTGTTAATGTCTTCAGAGGATCTTATAAACATTTTGTTTATATTTATATTTAAATATTCAAATGTGAAGGAAGCAGTACAGTTAAGTGATAAGTGAAATTACACTAATACGTGTGAGCAAATTTTAATAGCTAACTTTTTTCTGTTGATCTAGTTAACAGTTAACATTCATTTGGGGCCTCCTTTCGATTATCTAACGCTTAAATTGACTTTTAAACATCAAATATCTACTGAAAAATGCTTATTTGATGTCATCATTTTAAAATAGCATAAAACTTTAAAGTTGTAATTCTAAAGTGTTATGGTTTTTCAGGAGCTATTAAAATAACAGGAACAAAAATAAGAACTTTTAAAAATTAAGACTTTGAAAGACTAGTTTAAGATTCACAATAAAATAGAGAAGGTACAGGGATCTCCTGCTTACCCCTGCCCCCAGACATTCACAGCTTCCCCCATTATTAGCATCTCCACCAGATGGTACATTTGTTACAAAATGTTGAACCTACATTGATACATCATACTCACCCATACAATGTCCATAGTTTACATGATGGTTTGCTCTCGGTGTTATACTCCTATCATCCTTATGGTACCATACAGAGTATTTTCACTGCCCCCAAAATCCTCTGTGCTTTGCCTATTCAATCCTCTTCCACCCAGCACCTGGCACCACTGATCTTTTTACGGTCTCCATAGTTTTGCCTTTTCCAGAATGTCATATATTTGGAGTTATATGGTATGTAGTCTTCTCAGATTAGCTTCTTTCCCTTAGTAATTAGATCATTTTTGTTGCTTAATAATATTCCATTGTGGGGGAGGAGCCAAGATGGCGGAGGAGTAGGACGGGGAGAACACTTTCTCCCCCACAAATTCATCAAAAGAGTATTTAAACGTCGAGTAAATTCCACAAAACAACTTCTGAATGCCGGCAGAGGACATCAGGCACCCAGAAAAGCAACCCAACTCTTCGAAAGGAGGTAGGAAAAAATATTAAAAAAAAAAAAAAGAGACAAAGAGGGAGGGACGGAGTTCCGTCCCGGGAAGGGAATCTTAAAAAGAGAGAAGTTTCCAAACACCAGGAAACCTTCTCACTGCCGAATCTGTGCCGAGCTTTGGAAGCACAGAGGGCAACGTAACAGGGAGAAAAAATAAATAAACAATTAAAACTCGCAGATTGCGAGCCCTACGGTAACTCCCCCAGGGGAGAAGCAGCGCAGACGCCTGCATCCGCCATTAGCAAGCCAGGGCTGGGCAGGGAGGCGCGGCGTGGGCTGCATCACTGAGAGTAAGAATCTGGCCTGAATACCCTGAGCGCTATCTGAGCGAAATAATTTGGGCTAGCAAACCAGACTGTGGGATATCTACCACGCGCGAAAAGCCAGCCCTAACCTAAGACCGCCAGGTTCGCAGACGGAACAAAGGACTGAACAGAGATAGCGGCTGCAGATCTTCCCCTCCGGTGACAGGCAGCCAGAGCCGGAAGGGGGCAATCGCAGCCCCAGAGAGACATTATCTATAAAACTGTAAGCAGGCTTCTTTGCTAACTAAAACTTCTTGGGGGTCTGGACGGTCAACATCTGCCTGAGAAGGTGCGCCGGTTTTAACACCCAGATAACCGAGTGGCGGGGAGGCGATAAGTCGCAGCATTGGCGCTCGCCAAACACCTCATCACCTGAGCTGCTCGGACCTGGGAAGAGCACAAAACGCAGGCCCAACTGAGTCTGCGCCTCTGAGGACTACCCGAGTGCCTGAACCTGAGCGGCTTGGACCTGGGAGGTGCATGCAGCCCAGGGCCAGCCTCGGATTGTTCCCGGCGGAACAACCTAGAGTCCGAGCAGTGTGGACAGGGAGGCTACACGCGCCGTGAGCAGGGGCAGACCCAGGGTGGCTGAGGCACTGCGAGCCCACGCCAGTGTTATTTGTTTGCAGCATCCCTCCTCCCCCCCCCCCTCCCCACAGCGCGACTGAACAAGTAAGCCTAAAAAAAAAAAAAAAAAAAAAAAAAAAAGTGTCCTCCACCGTGCCCTTTGTGTCAGGGCGGAAACCAGATACTGAAGAGACTAGCAAACAGAAGAAGATATAACAGAGGGAAACGCCTTGGAAGCTACAGACAATAGATCAAAACCCTGTGGTTACTACGGACTACATAGGAAGGGGCCCATAGATCTTGAGAAATATAAGTCAGACCAAGGAACTAGCCAAAATGAACTGAACCCATTAACACCCACAAAAAAAAAAAAAAAAAAGTCCTAGATATATTTTTATTATTTTTACGATCATTCTTTTTTTTTTTTTTTTTAATTAAAAAAATTTTTTTAAGTCCTCTATTGTTCCTTTAAATTTCACTTTTATAACCTATTACTTTGCAAAAAAAAAAAAAAAGACCCTATTTTTTTTCTTCTTCAGCAAACTTCATATATATATATTTTATAATTTTTTGACCTTGTTTTTGTTTTTGTTTTTTTCTTCTTTTCTTTAACATTGTATTTTTGAAATTCCAAACTCTACTCTAGATTTTTAATTTTCACTTTTTTGGTATATTTTATCAATTTTGTACCTATATTTTTTTTTTTATATAATTTCTGACTTTTTTTTTTTTCCTTCTCTGTTTCTTTCTCTTCTTCTTTTATATAACATTGTATATCTGAAATTTCAAACTTTACTCTAGATTTTTAATTTATGCTTTTTGGTATTTGATATCAATTTTGTACCTGTATTTTCTTTATAATTTTTGTGACATTGTTCGTATTTGTTTGTTTGTTTTCTCTTTTTTTTTTCTTCTTCTTCTTCTTTTTTTTTAACATTGTATTTTTGAAATTCCAAACTCTACTCTAGATTTTTAATTTTTGCTTTCTGGTATTAGTTATCAATTTTGTACCTGTACTTTCTTTATAATTTTCATGACCTTGTTTGTTTTTTGTTTGTCTGTTTTTTTTCTCTCTTTCTTTTCCTTCTTCTTTTCTTTAACATCATATTTTTGAAATTCCAAACTCTACTCTAGATTTTTAATTTTTGCTTTCTTTATAGTTATTTTTTACCTGTACTTTCTTTTATATTTTTAACCTTGTTTGACCCAATCTTCAGGACCTTCTTCTTTTTTTCATCTATTTTTGAAATTCCAAACTTACTAGATTTTTAATTTTTGCTTTTATGTATTTGTTACCAATTTTGACCTTTAAGGACCCAATTTTCAGGACCCATTTTTCACCAGGATTACTGGCTTGACTGCTCTCTCTCCTTTGGACTCTCCTTTTTCTCCAACGCCTGTGTCTCCTCCCCTAACCCCTCTCTACTCTACCCAACTCTGTGAAATTCTGTGTGTTCCAGATGGTGGAGAACACTTAGGAACTGATTACTGGCTGGATCTGTCTCCCTCCTTTTCATTCCCCCTTTTATCCTTCTGGCCACCTCTGTTACCTTCTTCCTTCTTCTCTTCTCTGTATAACCCCGTGAACATCTCTGAGTGGTCCAGTTGTGGAGTGCACATAAGGAAGTGACTACTGGCTAGCCCACTCTCTCCACTATTGATTCACCTCATCTCATTTGGGTCACCTCTAACTCCCTCCTCCCTCTTCTCTTCTCCATGTAACCCTGTGAACCTCTCTGAGTGACCCTCACTGTAGAGAAACTTTTCATCTTTAATGTAGATGTTTTATCAATGGTGCTGTATAGAAGGAGAAGTTTTGAAACTACTGTAAAAATAAGACCGATAACCGGAAGCAGGAGACTTAAGTCCAAACCCTGACTCCAGGAACTCCTGACTCAAGGAACATTAATTGACGGAGCTCATCAAATGCATCCATACCGACACTGAAACCAAGCACCACACAAGGGCCAATAAATTCCAGGGTGAGACATACCAAACAAATTCTCTAGCAACAAAGGAACACAGCCCTGAGCTTCAAGATACAGGCTGCCCAAAGTCACCCCAAAACTATAGACATCTCATAAATCATTACTGGACATTTCATTGCACTTCAGAGAGAAGAAATACAGCTCCACCCACCAGAACACCGACACAAGCTTCCCTAACCAGGAAACCTTGACAAGCCACCTGTACAAACCCACACACAGTGAGGAAACGCCACAATAAAGAGAACTCCACAAACTGCCAGAATACAGAAAGGACACCCCAAACTCAGCAATTTAAACAAGATGAAGAGACAGAGGAATACTCAGCAGATAAAGGAACAGGATAAATGCCCACCAAACCAAACAAAAGAGGAAGAGATAGGGAATCTACCTGATAAAGAATTCAAATAATGATAGTGAAATTGATCCAAAATCTTGAAACTAAAATGGAATCACAGATAAATAGCCTGGAGACAAGGATTGAGAAGATGCAAGAAAGGTTTAACAAGGACCTAGAAGAAATAAAAAGAGTCAATATATAATGAATAATGCAATAAGTGAAATTAAAAACACTCTGGAGGCAACAAATAGTAGAATAACAGAGGCAGAAGACAGGATTAGTGAATTAGAAGATAGAATGGTAGAAATAAATGAATCAGAGAGGATAAAAGAAAAATGAATCAAAAGAAATGAGGACAATCTCAGAGACCTCCAGGACAATATTAAACGCTACAACATTCGAATCATAGGGGTTCCAGAAGAAGACAAAAAGAAAGACCATGAGAAAATACTTGAGGAGATAATAGTGGAAAACTTCCCTAAAATGGGGAAGGAAATAATCACCCAAGTCCAAGAAACCCAGAGAGTCCCAAACAGGATAAACCCAAGGAGAAACACCCCAAGACACATATTAATCAAATTAACAAAGATCAAACACAAAGAACAAATATTAAAAGCAGCAAGGGAAAAACAACAAATAACACACAAGGGAATTCCCATACGGATAACAGCTGATCTTTCAATAGAAACTCTTCAAGCCAGGAGGGAATGGCAAGACATACTTAAAATGATGAAAGAAAATAACCTACAGCCCAGATTATTGTACCCAGCAAGGATCTCATTCAAGTATGAAGGAGAAATCAAAAGCTTTTCAGACAAGCAAAAGCTGAGAGAATTCTGCACCACCAAACCAGCTCTCCAACAAATACTAAAGGATATTCTCTAGACAGGAAACACAAAAACGGTGTATAAACTCAAACCCAAAACAATAAAGTAAATGGCAACGGATCATACTTATCAGTAATTACCTTAAACGTAAATGGGTTGAATGCCCCAACCAAAAGACAAAGACTGGCTGAATGGATACAAAAACAAGACCCCTACATATGTTGTCTACAAGAGACCCACCTCAAAACAGGGGACACATACAGACTGAAAGTGAAGGGCTGGAAAAAGATTTTCCATGCAAATAGGGACCAAAATAAAGCAGGAGTAGCAATACTTATATCAGATAAAATAGACTTTAAAACAAAGGCTGTGAAAAGAGACAAAGAAGGTCACTACATAATGATCAAAGGATCAATCCAAGAAGAAGATATAACAATTATAAATATATATGCACCCAACACGGAGCACCACAGTATGTAAGACAAATGCTAACAAGTATGAAAGGAGAAATTAATAATAACACAATAATAGTGGGAGACTTTAATACCCCACTTACACCTATGGATAGATCAACTAAACAGAAAATTAACAAGGAAACACAAACTTTAAACGATACAATAGACCAGTTAGACCTAATTGATATCTATAGGACATTTCATCCCAAAACAATGAATTTCACCTTTTTCTCAAGCACACATGGAACCTTCTCCAGGATAGATCACATCCTGGGCCATAAAGCTAGCCTTGGTAAATTCAAAAAATAGAAATCATTCCAAGCATTTTTTCTGACCACAATGCAGTAAGATTAGATCTCAGTTACAGGAGAAAAACTATTAAAAATTCCAACATATGGAGGCTGAACAACACACTGCTGAATAACCAACAAATCACAGAAGAAATCAAAAAGAAATCAAAATTTGCATAGAAACGAATGAAAATGAAAACACAACAACCCAAAACCTGTGGGACACGGTAAAAGCAGTCCTAAGGGAAAGTTCATAGCAATACAGGCACACCTCAAGAAACAAGAAAAAGTCAAATAAATAACCTAACTCTACACCTAAAGCAACTAGAAAAGGAAGAAATGAAGAACCCCAGGGTTAGTAGAAGGAAAGAAATCTTAAAAATTAGAGCAGAAATAAATGCAAAAAAAAAACAAAAGAGACCATAGCAAAAATCAACAAAACCAAAAGCTGGTTCTTTGAAAGGATAAATAAAATTGACAAACCATTAGCCAGACTCATCAAGAAACAAAGGAGAAAAATCAAATCAACAAAATTAGAAACGAAAATGGAGAGATCACAACAGACAACACAGAAATACAAAGGATCATAAGAGACTACTATCAACAATTATATGCCAATAAAATGGACAATGTGGAAGAAATGGACAAATTTTTAGAAAAGTACAACTTTCCAAAATTGGACCAGGAAGAAATAGAAAATCTTAACAGACCCATCACAAGCATGGAAATTGAAACTGTAATCAAAAATCTTCCAGCAAACAAAAGCCCAGGTCCAGACGGCTTCACAGCTGAATTCTACCAAAAATTTAGAGAAGAGCTCACACCTATCCTGCTCAAACTCTTCCAGAAAATTGCAGAGGAAGGTAAACTTCCAAACTCATTCTATGAGGCCACCATCACCCTAATAGCAAAACCTGACAAAGATGCCACAAAAAAAGAAAACTACAGGCCAATATCACTGATGAACATAGATGCAAAAATCCTTAACAAAATTCTAGCAATCAGAATCCAGCAACACATTAAAAAGATCATACACCATGATCAAGTGGGCTTTATCCCAGGGATGCAAGGATTCTTCAATATCCACAAATCAATCAATGTAATACACCACATTAACAAATTGAAAAATAAAAACCATATGATTATCTCAATAGATGCAGAGAAAGCCTTTGACAAAATTCAACATCCATTTATGATAAAAACTCTCCAGAAAGCAGGAATAGAAGGAACATACCTCAACATAATAAAAGCTATATATGACAAACCCACAGTAAACATTATCCTCAATGGTGAAAAATTGAAAGCATTTCCTCTAAAGTCAGGAACAAGACAAGGGTGCCCACTTTCACCATTACTATTCAACATAGTTTTGGAAGTTTTGGCCACAGCAATCAGAGCAGAAAAAGAAATAAAAGGAATCCAAATTGGAAAAGAAGAAGTAAAACTCTCACTATTTGCAGATGACATGATCCTCTACATAGAAAACCCTAAAGATTCCACCAGAAAATTACTAGAAATAATCAATGACTATAGTAAAGTTGCAGGATATAAAATCAACACACAGAAATCCCTTGCATTCCTATACACTAATAATGAGAAAACAGAAAGAGAAATTAAGGAAACAATTCCATTCACCATTGCAACGGAAAGAATAAAATACTTAGGAATATATCTACCTAAAGAAACTAAAGACCTAAATATAGAAAACTATAAAACACTGGTGAAAGAAATCAAAGAGGACACTAATAGATGGAGAAATATACCATGTTCATGGATTGGAAGAATCAATATAGTGAAAATGAGTATACTACCCAAAGCAATTTATAGATTCAATGCAATCCCTATCAAGCTACCAACAGTATTCTTCACAGAGCTAGAACAAATAATTTCACAATTTGTATGGAAATACAAAAAACCTCGAATAGCCAAAGCGATCTTGAGAAAGAAGAATGGAACTGGAGGAATCAACCTACCTGACTTCAGGCTCTACTACAAAGCCACAGTTATCAAGACAGTATGGTACTGGCACAAAGACAGAAATATTGATCAATGGAATAAAATAGAAAGCCCAGAGATAAATCCACGCACATATGGACACCTTATCTTTGACAAAGGAGGCAAGAATATACAATGGATTAAAGACAATCTCTTTAACAAGTGGTGCTGGGAAATCTGGTCAACCACTTGTAAAAAGAATGAAACTGGACCACTTTCTAACACCATACACAAAAACAAACTCAAAATGGATTAAAGATCTAAACGTAAGACCAGAAACTATAAAACTCCTAGAGGAGAACATAGGCAAAACACTCTCTGACATACATCACAGCAGGATCCTCTATGACCCACCTCCCAGAATATTGGAAATAAAAGCAAAAATAAACAAATGGGACCTAATTAACCTTAAAAGCTTCTGCACATCAAAGGAAACTATTAGCAAGGTGAAAAGACAGCCTTCAGAATGGGAGAAAATAATAGCAAATGAAGCAACCGACAAACAACTAATCTCAAAAATATACAAGCAACTCCTACAGCTCAACTCCAGAAAAATAAACGACCCAATCAAAAAATGGGCCAAAGAACTAAATAGACATTTCTCCAAAGAAGACATACAGATGGCTAACAAACACATGAAAAGATGCTCAACATCACTCATTATCAGAGAAATGCAAATCAAAACCACTATGAGGTACCATTTCACACCAGTCAGAATGGCTGCGATCCAAAAGTCTACAAATAATAAATGCTGGAGAGGGTGTGGAGAAAAGGGAACCCTCTTACACTGTTGGTGGGAATGCAACCTAGTACAGCCACTATGGAGAACAGTGTGGAGATTCCTTAAAAAACTGGAAATAGAACTGCCTTATGATCCAGCAATCCCACTGCTGGGCATACACACTGAGGAAACCAGAAGGGAAAGAGACACGTGTACCCCAATGTTCATTGCAGCACTGTTTATAATAGCCAGGACATGGAAGCAACCTAGATGTCCATCACTAGATGAATGGATAAGAAAGCTGTGGTACATATACACAATGGAGTATTACTCAGCCATTAAAAAGAATACATTTGAATCAGTTCTAATGAGGTGGATGAAACTGGAGCCTATTATACAGAGTGAAGTAAGCCAGAAGGAAAAACATAAATACAGTATACTAACGCATATATATGGAATTTAGAAAGATGGTAACAATAACTCTGTATACGAGACAGCAAAAGAGACACTGATGTATAGAACAGTCTTATGGACTCTGTGGGAGAGGGAGAGGGTGGGAAGATTTGGGAGAATGACATTGAAACATGTAAAATATCATGTAGGAAACGAGTTGCCAGTCCAGGTTCGATGCACGATGCTGGATGCTTGGGGCTGGTGCACTGGGGATGACCCAGAGGGTTGGTATGAGGAGGGAGGAGGGAGGAGGGTTCGGGATGGGGAACACATGTATACCTGTGGCGGATTCATTTTGATATTTGGCAAAACTAATACAATTATGTAAAGATTAAAAATAAAATAAAATTAGAAAAAAAAAAAAAAAAACTAGAGCAGACCTAAAAGACCCAAAAATATATATATATATATTCCATTGTCTAGATATACTGCAATTTATCAAAATTTTCACCCACTGAAGGACATTTGGGTTGCCTCCAAGTTTTGGCGGTGCTGAATATAGAAACTCTAAACATCCATGAGTAGGTTTCTATTCCACTACTTTGTGGAATACCAAGGAGCATGATTGCTGAATTGTTTAAAGGTACATTTAGTTTTGTAAGAAACGGACACATTATTTTCTAAGTAGTTGTACCATTTTGCATTCCCACAGCTATGAATGAGAGTTCCTTTTGCTTCAAATCCTTGCCAGTATTTGGTGCTGTCAGTGTTCAAATTGTGGCCATTCTAATAGGTAGATAGCAATATTTCATTGTTTGCATTTCCCCAATGCCACATGATATGAAGCATCTTTTCATGTGTTTATCTTCAAATGTGTTTTTTTAATGAGGTGTCATTGAGATTTTAATTATAATGAAAGTCTTGGTAATCCATTATTTCTTTCACTAATCATGTCTGTAGTGTCATTCTAAAAAGTCATTGCCATACACAAATTTACTTAGATTTTCTCCTATGTTTTATAGGTTTTCTATGTTCTTGAATTTTATAGTTTGAGTCTTCAAACAATTTTTGAGTTAATTTTTGTGACAAGGGTGTGATCTATGCTTAGATTTTTTTTTTTTTTTAGCATGTAGATATTCACTTGTTCCAGCACCATTTGTTGAAAGACTATCTTTGTTTTATTGTATTTCTTTTCCTTCTTTGTCAAAGATCAGTTAACTGTATATATGTGGTTCTATTTCTGGGCTCTCTATTCTATTCCATTGATCTATTTGTCTTTCCTTTCACAAGTACCATACTCTATTGATTATCATGGCTTTACAGAAAGTCTTGAAGTGGGGCAGTGTCAGTACACAAACTTTGTTGTTCTTCAACGTTTGCTGCTACTCTGGATCTTTTAACTCTCAATATAAACTTCAGAAAAGTGTGTTGATAACAATCAAATAACTTTTGGGGATTTTGATTGCGGTCGCATTGAATATATAGACAAATTTGAAATGAATTGACATCCTATAATAATGTCTTCCTATCCATAAACATAATATATCTATTTATTTAGTTCTTTTTTGATTGTGTCATCAAAATATGTAGTTTTCTCACATAAATATTCTACATATTTTGTTAGATTTATGTCTAACTATTTCATTTTTTTCTTGGATGCTAATGTAAATGATTGGGCTTCCCTGGTTGTTCAGTTGCAATTTTAATTTTAAATTACATTTGTTTATTTCTAGGATATATGAAAGTGATTCAATTTTGTTCATTGACTTGGTATCCTGAAACATTGCTATGATCACTTATTAGTTTCAGGACTGTGTGTTGTGTGTTTGTGTGTGCATTCTTTCAGATTTTCTACCTAGGTGATCAGATCATCAGTAAAGATAAGAAATGAATCGCCAGTCCAGGTTCGATGCAGGATACAGGAAGCTTGGGGCTGGTGCACTGAGATGACCCAGAGGGATGGTATGGGGAGGGAGGTGGGAGAGGGGTTCAGAATGGGGAACACGTGTACACCTGTGGCGGATGCATGTTGATGTATGGCAAAACCAATACAATATTGTAAAGTAAATAATAATAATAATAAAATTTTTTTAAAAAGAAATTTCCTTTCTTTCTTCCCAATCTTTATACCTTTTTTATTTCCTTTTCTTGTCTCACTTCATTAGCAAGGACTTTCAGTACAGTGTTGGAAAAGGCTGGTCAGAGAAGACACCTTTGTCTTGTTCCTGACCTTTAGGAGAAAGCCTTGAATTTCTCTCCAATAATTATCACAACATTTATTCTTAAACTTTTAGGTGTGAAGAATGATTTCTATCAAAACTGATGATTCTAACATTTGCAGAATCACACTCAGGGGCAAACTCAATCTAGACTGTGATATGTTTAAAAATTGTTTTATATTTAAAAATAGTAATAATATAGCACAAAGAATAATACAAAGCTAAATTTTGGCCACTATGTAACCACTGATATTAAAACTGAATCCAAAACAAAGAGTAGAGGTGCTACAAAGTGTGGACTCAGACTATAGGTTTCATGAAGGAAAAAACTATTGTTTGGACTCATTGATTTAAAGTCTAGAATACATATGAACTTTATATCCTAGAATAAATTACTTATTGAATGTGCGAATCAACAAATAAGGGTTCTGGGTAGTAAATAGCAATTTTGCTTTCATCTTCTTTCTTAGAGCTTTATCCACAAGAAAGAACTTCCCAGGAAAGCTTAGCTGTATTGACTAAAGTGGTACATAGGAGATTCACTCATATAGGGCACAGCTAATTGTTCCTTTGGGAAATTAAGGGATAAAAGGACAAGACAGCAGTTTCCCAAATTTCCACTTATTCACAAAAGTCAGCTAGCCAGAATTAAAATTCTGAAGGCTATATTGAGAGGGTAGCAGGCAGGAAGGCTAAGGATCTCCAAAGGGAGGAAATAGGCTGCAAGTGTCACTTATATATATATTTTTAATCTCTCTCTTAAGTGGCGGGAAGAAACAAATATTGTCAGACCTTTTTCTCCTTCTTTATGCAAAATTAAAAGGAGATATCTTTTAAAATTCTGTGTTGCCATGTGGACACCTGGTTCCACCTGAACTTAACTTTTCTCAAACCTTGAGCTAACCATTGTGTTTTCTTATAGAAGTGTTTTCTTCACTTCAGTTCAATTCAGTCTCTCAGTCGTGTCCGACTCTTTGTGATCTCATGGACTGCAGCACACCAGAGATCCCTGTCCATCACCAACTCCCAGAGCCTACTCAAACTCATTTTCATTGCATCAGTGATGCCATCCAACCATCTCTACCTCTGTCGTCCCCTTCTCCTCCTGCCTTCAATCTTTCCCAGCATCAGTGTCTTTTCCAATGAGTCGATTCTTTGTATCAGGTGGCCAAAATATTGGAGTTTCAGCTTCAACATCAGTCCTTCTAATGAATATTCAGGACTGATTTCCTTTAGGATGGACTGGTTGGATCCCCTTGCAGTCCAAGGGACTCTCGAGAGTCTTCTCCAACATCACAGTTCAAAAGCACCAATTCTTCAGTGCTCAGCTTTCTTTATAGTTCAACTCTCACATCCATACATGACTACCGGAAAAGCCATAGGTTTGACTAGATGGACCTTTGATCGGTAAAGTAATGCCTCTGCTTTTTAATATTCTGTCTACGTTGGTCATAGCTTTTCTTCCAAGGAGCAGGTGTCTTTTAATTTCATGTCTGCAGTCACCATCTGCAGTGATTTTGGTGGCCCCTAGAATAAAGTCTCTTAGTGTTTCCATTGTTTCCCCATCTAGTTGCCATGAAGTGATGGGACCAAATGCCATGATCCTAGTTTTTTGAATGTTGAGTTTTAAGCCAGCTTTTTATACTCTCCTCTTTCACTTTCATGAAGAGGTTCTTTATTTCTTCTTCACTTTCTGCCATAAGGGTGGTGTTATCTGTGTATCTGAGGTTATTGCTATTTCTACTGGCAATCTTGATTTCATCTTATGCTCCATCCAGCCCTGCATTTTGCATGATGTACTCTGCATATAAGTTATATAAGCAGGGTAACAATACACAGCCTTGATGTACTCCTTTCTTAAGCTATTTTAATGGACTATGTATTTACCTTTGACTCTGTCTTTCTTCAAGTCAGTTCTGCCTAAGACTCAGAACCGATAATGGCTCAACAAACTAGTATGTTTTACTTATGGAAATGTTCTCTTAAGCTATATTAATAAGACTCTGTATTTGCTTGGAAATATGCCTTTCTTCAAGATTCATGTCATTTGTTTTATGGCCCAGGATGACTCACCTTGTACCAATGTTATCTCAAAATGCATGTTATGGGTGAGGGGCCTGGTGCCACTGTCTGAGTTTTGAGACATTTCTTTTCTCTAATTAGCAGCCTGCTAATAGATATTTAACTTCTTGCTAAAAACTAGCAAGGGGGCACTCTTTCTTCCCCCATCTGATGTCTATGTCAGAAGCCTTCTCTATCTCTTTTATACTTTAATAAAACTTTTATTACACAAAAGTTCTGAATGATCAAGTCTGTTACTGAACCCAGATCAAATTCCTTTCCTCTGGAGGCCAAGAATCCCTGAGTCTTTCACAGCATAGTGACAACCTTTCAATATAATGTGTTTGATACTCTAGAAAGATCACCTATGGCTGAGCCAAAAGGATCTGGTGAGAAGACAAAGGCTTTGTGAAAGAAATAGTTTTCAGTGCATGTTGCCTGTCCCATACCTTCAGTAGAAGTTCAAATTGCTGCTGCCCGAGCACCCAGGTATCACCTCTGATGAGGGAAGTTGCCACTGGCACCCAGAAATGGTATTATGTTCTTGCTATCTTAGGATTCCACATATATACTTGCTTTGTTAAACTGGGGAATAAATATTAACAAGGAGACATATATTATATTGCATGGGTAACAAAACATAGAAATCAATATAATTGTATTTAATATTAATAGATCCTTAAGAATGGGGTTGATTTCTTCTTTTATATTTTCTTGTTACAATTGTGTATAGGTTCAAATTTCTACAGTTTCTAAATCAGGATTATCATCCCTTTCCACTGGGCTTTAATTTGAAGTTACATAATAAGAGTAAATATTGCACTATGTTACCTAAAGAATGTTACAATAAATATTTAAGTTATACCATACAGATTAACAATATTACTGCAATTGAGAAAATGGCACATAATAAAAATGGGCAAGAATTATAAATAAAGTTTTATAGGCTCTTTTTACTATCAGTGAAAAGCTGAAGGAATTTCCACTCATTAACATATTATGACATTGATATTCTTTGATTTATGTTTCAAAAGTGTATTTAATTTCTATCAACCAAATGTAGACTTCAAAGTTGGGATTTCTCTACAAATAAGCTTCCTACTGAAATTAATCATCCCACTTCTTTAATTATAAAGATCAGATGGAAATTCACACATGTCATCACAGTAGGCTTTGCAAATATGCAAGTGTTAATGTACATGTACTTCTCGATCCATTACTTAATTCAGCACCATTGATTTAGCATGTCTGGGGTCACAGTCTGAACATGATACCAGTAAAATTGTCTGAAACACTCCATGTGAGGTGTCATAAGTCTGGGATGCCCACTCACATCATTAATTTTCAGATTATTTATTTCACATAAAAACAATACTAACAGTTTCCAAAATGCATATTATACTTTCAAATGCACTCATTTTTTATTAAATAGCCCTGACAAATTCTGTAGTTAAATCTTTATTAAATGAATATCATTTTTCCCAGGAGAGTGACATTGCACTTAAATATTGTCATATTTTTAAAAATCTCTCTTTAAATTATTGACATACACAGAAGTCGGAGGCTTTTAGCTGTTTGTAAATTTTCATTGATGATCCAAATAAGAAGCAATGGGAATAAAAACTCTTCAGAGAAAATTTAGAACAGAAACTGGAAATCTATCAGGAAACAAATTATTAACCACATATAGGTCTCTAAATTTAGGATCACTAGGCAATAAAAATAGGGGCATCACATTTAATCAAATGAGTTGGAGTGATGCATTCAACAAGTGACCTAATTAAATTCACAGACCATTTTGATTTCAAATTTTATTTTTTAAATATCTAGGTACAGATAAAAAATTATACTTTGAGATTGGTGTTTATTTCTTCCTGTTTTTTAAGAAATGGTTTGGATTCCTAAAAAAAAAAAAAAAAAAAAAAATGGTTTGAATATCATCAGGTAAATGTCATTGGGGTCTTCTAGATAAAAGTACAGTTTGACCAAAAAAAAAAAAAAAATAAGCATGATCGTTCCATTATATTTGAATGTGCTGTCTGTCTATGCAGCCACACCTTCAAACATGTTAGTGAGTTGTTTCCCTGTGTTGTCTTAACACTTAAGTGAGGTTGATACAAACAGAATAGAAAATTTTATTTCATGCAGACACTTTTGCTTAACATTTAATGCATAGTTAATTTAATTCAAGATATCCTTCCATGGAAAATATACTGAATGTCCTGTGTTGTAAACATTTATAAGTTTCAGTGATTTATTTTGAGCTGACATCAGAAATTCAATGCATAAATTTATGAGAATGAAACATGGACTGTGAATATAAGGCTTGAAAATTTCAGTAATTTTGGAGAAGAGAAATAGTGTCCTCATTAGACTGAGGTCTTCTGCTAAGCTAGCCAAACCTTTTCCCAGCAAGGGCTTTCAACCCTGGCTACATATCAGACACTTAGAATTTTAAGATACCTAAGGCCTACTCCAAAGGGTCCAAATCAGAGCAATTCCACAAAAATCTGTTGAGGTCATTCCTCAGTATCACTTTTAGTTAAGGACCCCACCTGTAACCAGGATGGCTAACCATTCACCTGAGCAGTGAACTGAAGTGACAGCCTCCTCTATCATCTTTCTTCACCCAGAGCAGTCATTTTCAACTGGGGACAATTGTGGCCTTCAAGGGACAGTTGGCAAAGTCTGAAAAGATTTTTGGTTGCCAGAGTTTCAGGGTATGGTTGACATCTGGAGTGGAGAGGGCAATAATGTGGCTGAACATCCACAGTTACAGTCCAACTAAGGAAGTTACAGTGCAATTAAGGAAGTTACAGTCCAACTAAGAAAGAATTGACTTGGACCCAAACATCAATAGGATGAAGGCTGAAAAACCCTGAGGCAGAGTCACTAGTTTCTCATGACCTGGGTGACTGCAAACCAAATCTATTTATCTATAATCATTTTAAAAATATCTGCTGCTTATCTTCTCATTCTGAAAACTCTAAGAAACAATAAGAGACTTGTCCCTTCCCTTTTGACTTTAATTTGCTGTTTCTACTACTGTTTATCTTTCCTGGTGAAAGCAGCTCTTTTGCCCTTTTCCTATTTGCCCATTTCTGTCCCCTCTTTGCAACCCCATAGACTGTAGCCTACCAGGCTCCTCTGTCCATGGGATTTTCCAGGCAATAATACTGGAGTGGATTGCCATTTCCTTCTCCAGGGGATCTTCCCAATCTAGGGCTCGAACCCAGGTCTCCCACATTGTAGACAGACGCTTTACCATCTGAGCCACCAGGGAAGTCCCTAAGCTTAAAAACCTAACCATAGAAATGAGATCACCAAATAATTAAACTAACTCCTGATTTAGGCTTCCTGAATGCACACCATGCCTTGTTATGCCTGTCTATTCTTTTTCTGGATTAAAAGAGGTTAGAATGAAGAAGTAGGCAGTTAAAGAATGGCTTTCTCTCCAACCCCAACTGTCCTCCTGGCAATCCTGCAGGCAGACCACTCGGACAGGATAACATTGGCAGAGAGAGTCAGTCAGCCTACAACCATGGAGGAAAATGCAGAACCCAACCTACTGCTTCCGTGACTCACTGAGATTCTCCCCCACTTTTCTCTTGAAAACCTATCATGATTGAGCAGAATCTTCAGCTTCTCAGGACTCAAGTCAAATTCTCCCCCAGATTGCTGGCTTTTCTGATTAAAGGACCTTTCCTTTCCATTCACACTTGCCTCTCAAATTATTGGTTTTTGAACAGTGAGCATCCAAACCTGAGTTCATTAACAAGGAGACCAACCAGCTTGAAAATGGATGATAAGACAAAGGGGTCAGGCAGCTCCTTCTCTTCCTCCTTCCCTTTCCTTCTTTCTTCATTTTCTTTCTTTCTTAGTTGTTTTGCAAGTTTAACCACCACTTGCTTGTGTGAATGCTAAGTCGCTTCACTGTTCTACTCTGTGCAACCCTATGAGAACTAAAGCCCTCCAGGTCATGGGATTTCCCAAGCAAGAATACTGGAGTGGTTTGCCATGCCCTCTTCTAAGGGATCTTCTCCACCCCGAAATTGGACCTTTTTCTCTTAGGTCTCCTAATTGATGGGTGAGTTCTTTATCATTATCACCACCTGGGGAGCCCATTACTTATATGTTGCCAAAGCAATTGCATTATTAGGTTAAATAATAAGTACAATTAAAAAAAAAAAAGAAACCAATCAAACTGAGCCCCATTATTGAGAGCTGGATTCAGAGTATGTTATTGATTTTCTGCTCCATACATTCCTCCCTGTGATTTCATACAGGTAGCCAAGGAAAGCATATATTTTCACAGGAAGGCAAATTTTAGTACTTCTATAAAAAGTCTAATTATTAAAAAAGTACAATTTTTTTTTACATCATAAGCTTGTCAAAAAACAGATAAATTATAAGTTGCCATTGTGAGTCCATTTGACGTAGGAGATGACAGAAGCTGGTTAGACATGAAATAATTGTAGCTTGAAAGTGAGGTCAAGGTTAGAGAAATGTTGATGCTGTTTGCTTGGTGGGAAATAATTGTCTCAATGAACAGGGTAGGGAACAGCAGAAAAGCTGATAATAGAACTTTGGTTATGGGGCCATTTTTATACTAAAAAATGAACATCAAATCTATACACAACAAAATACTAATCAAAAGTTGTACAAGTATTTGATGTTTTAGTCAACATTCAACATTTTAGGTGACATTCAAGTCATATGAGTGCATTTCCTCCATCATCAGATATTTTATTACAGGGAAGAAAAGAGTTGGTCTAAATTATCTAGATATTTATTTTACCCCTATTATATTAATGTTGCATTCCTAAAGCCTCAATGGTATTTCACTTGTTTAAGATAATATGACTACAGTTTCCTTTAGTAAAGGGCATGTAGACTTGACTTCTAGTTATTAATTAAAAATTCTAGTAACCCAGGGTCTCAGAGCTTCCATGAGGACACAGCTGTACATGAGTAGCCATGTCCAGGGCTGATGCTTGGATTGCCGGGCACTCAGCTGTCTATATGCTCAAACTCCATCCAAGGGTCAAATGCTAATTGGTCCAAATCTGTGTTGCTCATATACTTAGGCAAAAGCTGTTTCTTAAAGATCTCTATTTCTATAATTGCCCAGTTCCTAGGACTGTTCTTTTGCCTTGGTTTTCTGGTTTGAACTCTTTGCTGAGGCTGCAGACCTGTCCTGATCCCCAACCCCCAAACAACTCTTGTCAATACCTGGGTGGGAAGGAGCCCTTGGAGAAGGAAATGGCAACCCACTCCATTACTTTTGCCTGGGGAATTCCATGAACAGAAGAGCACATGGGGTCCCACAGTCAGACATGACTGAGGGACTGAGCACACACTCATGCTGTTCTCCGAAGGGGCCAATGGAGAAGAGTGAGATATCTGCAGTGAATGACAGAAGTGAATTCAAGTGCTCCAAGTGACAGAGTGAGTGAAAACACAACATAGAAAAAGAAAAAAAGAAAAAAAATTGGTAAATTTGTCCCTGAGTCTTGATCCCAAACAGTCTTTTCTAGATCATAAGAGAACAAGGCAGCTTTCATCATTTTGATCCTGCATATAAAAAACAGACATGAAATATTTACAGTGATGCAAGCTGGCTTTGAAATCAGCAAGTCCTGGCTGACACCAGCCACCAAATTGGCACAGTCATTGGAAATGATGTTCAAAGCAGCTCACAGGAGGAATGGGAAAAGCAGCTTTGGCTTCTCTGATAGAATACAGAGCAGCATTTCCTTTGGAATCCACATTCATGCTTGATGCTGTAAGCATGGATGGAGATATGCAGAAAGATGAAAGTGTCCTACATTCAAATTTAATTAATGTATTTACTTTTAGAAGCTGATTGATCTAATAACAAGTTTACTTACTTCAGATTTTAAAATAACCCGTGGACTGTCCCATTTCACTCTGTGATTACTTCTGGAGAGAGACTCAAATAAACTAAATTAAATCCATGCACTTTATCGTCTGAGGGTGGCTCACTAATTAGATGCTGATAGAATAGATATGTACCAAAAGGAAGACGAGGCTGGGTTTTGGCTCAGGGCCTCCCCCAATGGCTTTTCACTCTCTCCAGTGGTAACAGTCCTGATGGGCAGAGACACCTGCAACATGGAACAATTAAATAACATGTGGACCTTAGAACAGTGAAATTCTGGAGATCCTCCCCATCTCTAGCCACACTCAAAGAAATATATATTTAAAGATGAGAATTTCACAGACTTCCTTAGTGGTCCAGTGGTTAAAATTCTGCATTCCCAATGCAGGAAGCCTGGTTCAATCCCTGGTCAGGGAACTAGATTCCCACATGCCATAACCAAAAAAAAAAAAAAAAATGAGAATCCCAAGTTAAAATTATGGGGGATAAATATTAGGGGACTAAAAGAGAGGCAATTGAGACCTCTGATTATTGATTGATTAATAGGATCAGTTTGATGCTGGATGAGATTACTTAATTTCCATCTTCTGTGTTTTATCAGAGGCATTAGTTATTTGAGGAACTTACTATTTTCTTATTTTATAGAGTGTATTTTTTTTAATATTTCTGGATTTTCTGATTCCTCAGCATC
Organism: Bos mutus; assembly: GCF_027580195.1. Classification (NCBI taxonomy): domain Eukaryota; kingdom Metazoa; phylum Chordata; class Mammalia; order Artiodactyla; family Bovidae; genus Bos; species Bos mutus. Next base: position 29,721,310 of record NC_091633.1, read on the forward strand.
TTTGTTCACAGTACCTTCAAATTCCTTATGTATGTTGTAGTCAATGTTAGAAAGAGAATACCATATATTTTATTGTAATCATTGAACTATAATTAATAGGAAAATTAAGTGATTAGAAATTAGAAACTATGCTTATGTGGAAACATGCATAATATTAAAAACCCTATTATATAATATCATATTTGGACTACTTTTTTTTCTTTTTTAATAAAAGTAGTCCATTCATCTTGGGTTCCTTTCATTTAACAATGTCATTTACCAGTTAATCTCTTGCACAATATTATTTGTCCTGAATATGTTTGGTAACCAATCTTTAAATAGCCATTTAATGTCAGATTTTTGTAGGTAGATCATAAGAGTTGTTATTTGGCCCAACATATTTACATGAATACACGTTAGAGACAGGAACCTGTATAAACATGATGAAATCCAAGGGAAATCACATGGAAAAAAGTATAGACCACAAATACCAGGTGGGACAAGTTTGCTTCTGTGCAAATATTTTAGGACAAATTTAGAAATGGTTACACTTGCCCACAGGTAAGCGTGAATCCTCAGAATGGGACTGCAGCTAATAGAACAAGTCTGACACAATGAAACATCAACAAAAAAATACAGACCTCTCACCCTTTTTGATAAACCTACAGTCACCAGAAGTAATGAGTTCCACTCTGTGGGCAAAGGAAATGTGATATAATCAGTATTCTAGAATTTCAGAGTCAATATAGAAAGCTCTGAATGTTAACCTCTATAGCTAAAAATAAGAATTATAGAAACAGTTGAATGAAAGTAAACATTATATTAATACTTAAATCATCTTAAAACCCACTTACCAAATCTTTGTCTGACTTTGTTGCTGAAGTGGATATATGCCTATAAATTGAAGTTTGATGAAATAAATAACAGAGCTTAAAGGGTGCATCTTTAATTTGATTTAAAAAATAACAAGGAACTGTTAAGTAAACATAATAAGAAAATACTTGCCTCTTTCAAGATTCACTGCGTATTCTCTTTTTATTTATTCTGAGTCTATTTTTAATTATTTAATAGAGTTTAATATTTTTCTTCATCAGTATCTTCTTCATTATGTTCTGTATAATTCTTCTTATAGAAATAGCATCTTATTTCTATTTTTTTCATGATTATTGCTTTTATGAGGGTATGTTGCCAACTTGCATACATTATTATTATTTTTTAATATAAACAAGATGAAGAGACAGAGGAATACCCAGCAGGTAAAGGAACAGGATAATTGCATACAGTATTAAAGTATTTAGAAACTTGACCAAAGTCTTTTATTGCTTTGTTAGCTTGTCTATTGACTCTGTGGTTAATAAATCATTTGCAAATAGATACATTTCCTTTTAGTTCTTATTCCTCATTTCCATTTTTAATTTTTTTTTTTTTTGCCAGGACTTCTATTCCTGTATTTATTAGAAGGAGACTTTATATCTGCTAGAAACAGAATATTGAACTTAGAGACTCATTGCAATTAAGAACAAGGCAAAGATCTCCATGACTACATGTATTTTTTGTATTTGAATAACTTTTCATACTTATTAACTCAAACTTAATAATTGCATATTTCAATCTTCTATTTATATTTCAATTTCATTAATGGTGATTGGTGGTCTATTTATTCTTAGACATCAATTTTTACATTTTATATATTTTTCTGATATGTATATATTCATTTCTTTCAATTGTTTAGCTAATACATTTTAAATTTCAAAATTACATTTTAAATGATTCAACTTCTCATAGATTAATACGTTCATCTCATATTTTGTAGGAATACATTTTAATGTCTTCCTTTTACAAAACTTTGTTTTCAATAGTTATAAGACAAATCCACTTCTAAATTCCAATTGATGATAAGTAGCAGAGAAGAGATTTACTGCCATGGCAAAGCACTTTTGTAATAATAACTTCAACACATTAATTTGAAGTATATTTACTATAGCTGTGTATATTTTAAAATGTTTGCAAATGTTAACAATTAACATATTTAGATTGATAAAATACTGAAGTTGGTATAGTCAAAACTGTAAGTCATATGCATCGCTACCAATTCCAAGTCCATTTCTATCTCAGTGCTTTCTTAATTCGGCACAATACTGTTTGTCGGGATGCCGTGCTCCTAGAAATTAGCTTTCTTATTATCACTGCAAATAAACATTTAATATTGAACACTGAATCCCTAACTCAGCATACCATTCATATTTTCAAAGCTCTGATTTCACAACTTGGTTAACAATATCCAGCATTTATTGGAACTAACTGTCTTTCTCTATTTTAATCATTGTATGGTAATAATATAAACTTGGCATCTTTTAAATTTTTGAAATTCTTCTGTTAATGGAGCCAACTCTTTGCTCACTCTCCCTTTACTTTTTATAAATACATAAAGAAAACTTGGAATAAAATATGAGCAGAGTTTAGAACAACCACATGTTTTAAGTAAAACATTTATAGGATGATATGTGTATGTGAATGCAGGCGTGTCACCTTCCATCAAGTATTAGTGAAAGTGTGAAAGTGAAAGTGTTAGTTGCTTTGGTCATATATAACTCTTTGTGACCCAATGGACTGTAGTGCACCAGGCTCCTCTGTCCATGGAATCCTCCAGGCAAGAATACTGGAGTGTGTTTCCATTCCCTTCTCCAGGGGATCATCCTGACCCAGGGATCAAACGTGTGTCTACAGCATTGTGGACAGATTCTTTACCATCTGAGTCATTAGGGAAGACCAAGTTTTGTGGAGCTGAAGCTTTTTCAGCAATATTTTGTCTTTGGTTTTTTCTGTGGTCCAGGACACAATCCTGATGATAGATATTAAATATCAACAAATATTTTGCATGCTGCTTTCTTGCAGGAAGTTAGGACTGCATATTGAATTCACAATTTCTTCTTAAGCTTGCAATTTTGCTTTTAGCTCATGACTGTAAACATGCTTATTCTACTGGAATTTCTCTATTGGACACACAGAATGAACACAGGATGAGGAGACAGGAGGATCAAACAGACACATTCTAAACAGAGTAAGTCTTCCAAGAGGAAATCTAGCCTCCTTGTGATCTTTATACATTTTCATTTCTAAGATACAAGAATGAGAAAAATGATTAATGAATCCAATATTTCTCCCAACTGTGGTTTTGTGTGGGGTCCTAACTTTTAAGACAAGCCTTTTAAAAATAAAGCAACAAAGAAAAGAGAACAAAATTCTTCCAAAAAATATGCCCAGGCAATACTGTACAGCCTCAAAATGAAAGATGGAAGAGATCAGTTTCCTTTACTAATATTCTTTAATTTCAAAAAATGTGTCAAAATGCCTTCATTTCAAAAACTAAATATTTGTCTTCTTTTATTAAATTTGACAGTGCCCACTTTGGAGTGGCCAATATGTGCTGTGCCAAGGCCTTGCATAATCCTGACCCTGTTCCTACCACCTTATGGGTTTCTACAATGAAAGTTAAAATCATGGAAATAGTTGAATTAACCTCTGAATTTTCACAACTTTGCACAATATTTTTAAAATTCTTCATGTACCAAATTGTGGCTACAGGTATTTTGCACTACAAAAACCACCCCATTGTACACTTTACATTCCCCCTGGTGATTAAAGTAAACATGAAAATGTAGAAAACAGCAATTCTTAGAAACTTAGATCCTACATATATCCTATATTTATTTTTTAGAACATTCGTGGTCTCTTCTTTTTTTCCTATTCTTTTTTCTATTTATTATAATTAAATAAGATTGCCACTGCATTTTCTTTTTGAATTAAGTAACTGTTTTGGGGTAAGATATTCATTTTTTGACGAAAACTGCATTTAGTAAGAAATCATTAAAAACAGCCTAGTTCATGTAAAGCAATTTTGAGTCACTTTCCAGTGAGCTGAATACTAATTCCTTTGTCAAGCTCAATAAATATTTTAAAAATGAATTTTTACTGAGCAGAACTGTATGTAGAAGTAGCTTTTATGTCATTCCTAATTAAGAAAATCTTTACATTTTCCTGTTGATTATCACAACATTCTCAGTACAGAAATTAAAGCTTGAGGAAATAAGGCATTTATCTTCCAGGGTTCAGAAATTATTAAAAAAAAAAGTCTATTTCATGTCTCAAAATCCTGGGAATCATTTTAGTTTAAAAACTATAATTTATTTTAACCTGGGCTATTTGGATGAATGCTTCAGTTGTATTCAGCCCCTCATTCATAATGTCCAAAATACATATTTAAGCAATAGGTATAAACCTACATAATTCTATTCTTAAAGACCCACATAATTTTTCCACATATGTGGAAAAATATGAAAGAATATAAAAATTTAGGATAAGGGTCCATGCATATGCAACAAATAAATATTGGACAGAGGTAGAAACTTCAAGAGAATTAACTTGAAATATTTCTTTTGATCAAATTAATTGATTCATTATTAAAAATGGACAAAGTCATTGTAGACTTTTGTTTCTTAAGGAAGACTCAGTCAGAGCAATGTTGACATTGCCACGAAAATTAAAAAAAAAATTTGAAACTGAACACATTACCAAGTATGACTAAGCTTCACATGAAAAAGTCTTTAAATAGTGAGGTAGATGTCATAGTTAATATTTTAACAAAATATCATCAATTGGTCATTATTGGTGAATTTTTTTACTTTACTAATAAATAATTTATACATTAATTTTTCCATAAAATATTTGATGTTCACATTAATATGAGTAATCTGGACTTCTACCTCAATCCTCTGAAAGCTATCTTTTTTTTAACTTTATTTATAATAAGAAAATTGCTTTTTGCAAGTCTGTTCTCTATGTCTGCATCTCTATTCTTGTCTTGAAAATAAGTTCATTAGTACCATTTTTCTAGATCCATATATATTTGTGTGTGTGTGTGAATATACAATATTTAGTTTTTCTCTTTATGAATGACTTCATTCTCTATTGACAACCTCTTTGTTCCTTTTTATTGATGAGTAGTGTTCTATTTCATATATATATACCACACTACTTTATCCATTCATTTGTTGATGGACATCTAGGTTGCTTCCATGTCCTGGCTATTGTAAATACTGCTGCAATGAACATTGTGGTACATTTAAGGATAGAGTGGGGTGGATTGAGAAAGTAGCATTGACATACATATTCTACCATGTGTAAAATAGATAACTAATGGGAAGCTGCTGTATAACACAGGGAGGCCTGCCTGGCACTCTGTGATGACCTAGAGAAGTGGGATCAGGGTGTATGTATATTATTACTGAATATTATTACTGATTCTCATTGTTATATGGCAGAAAACACCACAACATTGTAAAGCAATTATCCTCCAATTTGCAAAACCAATACTATATTGTAAAATAATTAGCCTCTAATTTAAATAAATAAATTTAAATTAAAAAAACAAAAACAAACAAAATAAATAAATAAAACCCTTAAAAATAAATAAAAAATAAAATTAAAAAATAAAATAAATTAAACAAAATAAAAAGAAAATCACTTTTTTTATGTCAGTGTTTTTAAATTAGCTACTTTTCAGTGTCTTGTGTAAAAATAGAGATGGGCAACTGTAAAGCTTAGTTTCTTTAAACATCTATAGAAAATTACTCAGTATATGCAAAGGTGCTGTTTACATCTGGCTGAGTGTCTACAAGTACAGGTTTTGTTCATTTTTAGCAATGACAACACTATTGAAAGTGGACATAGTATCATCAGGTGAGGATGACGGCCTCCCACCAGAAGAGTGTATGTTATGTTTTTCCAGTAGAGGTTGTGAGTTTGCACATGTGCAGTTACACTCTTAGTTTTATTTCTCCTTATGACCAGTGACACAAGTGGAAGAATTTACCATGAACATGGGACACGAAATATACAGCAGTGACCAAAAGTCACCCTAACCAGCCAACAAAGAGATCACACCTGTGATTGAGGCCTTATTAGCACCAAACTCAAAGTAGGTAAGTTAATCCTTCACAAATTAGTTGGGCCCAGACTACATTAGTTAGCCTGTTTTTAGTTTCTCAGAGCTTAGCTTTATGTTTCTATGAATAAGCAATTAGTAAATGCTATCCTATCACAAAGCTTTAAATGCAGTATTTATTACTAAATATCTATGTTTTTTGGTTTTCCCGGATATGTATGTTGCAACTTTGTTTGTTAATAGTCATAAATTTACTTTAAGTATTTAAATATAAATATTTTAATTGCTGGGGAATTCCTGGATATGAAGTTTTCAAAAAGCTTACTATTTGTTTTATGAAAAACAGGAAAACAGCAGGGAAGTGTGGGGGCTTCCCAGGTAGCTCAGTGGTAAAAATAATCCATCTGTCAATGCAGGAAATGCAGGAGACAGGGTTTGATTCCTGAGTCAGGAAGGTTCCCTGGAGGAGAAGATAGCAATCCACTCCAGTACTCTTGCCTAGAAAATCCCATGGACAGAGAAGCCTAGTGGGCTACAGTCCATAGAGTTGGGCTACAGTCCATAGGGTCGCAAAGAGTTGGATACGACTGAGCAGGCAAGCAGGGTTAACTGACCATTTTTATGGGAAATCAACCAAACAATGCCTTCCCTGCTGTGTTAGACTTTTTCCCACTGAAAATAACATATTTTCAGGACATGAGCTGACCCAGAGCAACCCTACAATGTTATATGGTAGATCATCACAAGGAGATCAATCTAGTCAATCCTGAAGGAAATCAGTCCTGAATATTCATTGGAAGGACTGGTGCAGAAACTGAAACCTCAGTTCTTTGGCCACCTGATGCTAAGAACCGACTCATTGGAAAAGACCCTGAGATGGGAAAGATTGAAGGCAGGAAGAGCAGGAGATGACAGAGGATGAGATGGTTGGATGGCACCACCGACTGGATGGACATGAGTCTGAGCAAGCTCCAGAAGTTGGTGATGGACAGGAGAGCCTGGCCTGCTGCAGTCCATGGGGTCACAAAGAGTCGGACATGACTGATCAACTAAACCGATGAACTGAACTGAAATCATCATATTAAACAATGAGAAAAACCAATACAATTAGCAGGGCAGACAGTTTATCTTTGAGAAGAAAATTATTTTATGTTTATTTATGTATGTATGTTTATTTTTGGGAATATAATTAGGGAATTCATGAGATTAGAAATGAAAAGCCTAAAAGGAATAAGGTTCAAAAATTTTAATAAATCTACAGGAGTTCCTGGTAAGAGAGATCTACCAATTTGTCAAGATTGCAGAGCAAGAGATAGAAAAATTGTCTGAGGATTTTAAATAGTAGGTCAGTATAATATTAAAATTTAAAGAAGTTATTTTTTGGTGTTATAATGTGAGCTCCAATACTATGATCTTAAATTCTGGCAGAATCTTTTTAGAGATCCCTTACTGATCCCCTTATGGGGATATGATCCCATATCCCCTTATGTTTGTGGGAATATTCATGATGGTGATGAATTATAATGATGATATTTTTGTTGGTATGTTATTACAATGAAATTAAGGTAGTAATAACAGTAATATTTAATATTAGTAAGTGCTTACTAGATATCAGGCATTGTTTGGAATGCATTGATCATCAATTCTCATTTAGTCCTTGAGATGATAGAATTGTTATCCCTGTTACAGATGGAGAAACAAGATGTTAACAAGGTTGAAATACATCTATCTTTGTTTTACTTTTCCAAATATCATGTTTTTAATTTGGAAGATTTGCCATTTTATAATTCCTTTTTTTAAAATGAAATATTCTTTATTTACAGTATTGTTTTGGTTTCAAATATACAACAAAGTGATTCATTTATACATACACATGTATCTATTTTTTTCAGATGCTTTTCTGTTATAGGTTTTTACAAAATATTGAGTATAGTTCTCTGTGCTATACAGTAGGTCCTTTTTGGTTACCTATTTTAAACACAATACTGTGTGTGTATCTGTTAATCCCAAACTCCTAATTTATCCTCCCTACCTTGTTATCCCCTTTGGTAACAATAAGTTTGTTTTACATGTCTGTGGGTCTAATTCTGTTTTGTATATACGTTCTTTTGCATTATTTTTGTTTTTCAGATTCCACATAAAAGGGATATCATGTGATGTTTGTCTTTCTAGGTCTGACTTTACTTCTTTTCTATGAAAGCGAAAGTGTTAGTCGTTCAATCGTGTCCAACTCTTTGCTACCCCATGGACTGTAGCCCACCCAACTCCTCTGTCCATGAAATTTTTCAGGCAAGAATACTGGAATGGGTTGCTATTCCCTTCTCCAGGGGATATATATATATAAATATGTGTGTGTGCCAAGTCACTTCAGTCTTATCTGACTCTACGTGACCCAAGCAAGAATACTGGAGTGGGTTTCTATGCCTTCCTCCAGGGCATCTTCCCAAGCCAGGGATTGAACCCATATCTGTTATGTCTCCTGCATTGGTAGACAAATTCTCTACCTCTAGTATCACCTGGGAAGCCCTTAAACAAGCCACTCTTCTTTGAGCCAGAATCGAACCAGTGGCCTAAGGATTACCTTTTTTATTCCATTGTGTGAAATTTTCCAGGCAAGAATACTAGAGTGGGTCTCCATTTCTTACTACAGAGAATTTTCCCAACCTAGGGATTGAACTTGCATCTCTTGCATCTCCTGCATTGGCAGACAGATTCATTACCACTGCGCCACCTGGGAAGCCTATAAAATCACCACAAATCTTCAAAAGACAATGTCTTGGTGCCTCTATGGAAAGCAAAGTTTACTCCCCATTGATTTAGGTAATAAAAGGCAACTGAGATTCTGCAAATGAAAGGCTCCATCCAGGACACTGAATCTCCAGCAAGCAATGTAAAGATGCAGGAATTCTCGAAATTCCTCCATGGTTGTATTTCACGGGGCTATCTACTAACTGGCAACTCTAATCTGTCACTTTATTTCCTGTCTTGATTTCTGGATCTCAAGTTATCTAGAAATACATCAATCTGTAGATTGATAGCCACATAATCAATTCATTTTCTGCTTTGGTTATTTGACTAAATATGGCTTTGATAGGAAAAAAGAAAAGCCATAAAAGAGTGTTCAGTTCAGTTCAGTTGCTCAGTCATGTCCGACTCTTTGCGACCCTGTGAATCGCAGCACGCCAGGCCTCCCTGTCCATCACCATCTCCCAGAGTTCACTCAAACTCACGTCCATCGAGTCAGTGATGCCATCCAGTCATCTCATCCTCTGTTGTCCCCTTTTCCTCCTGCCCCTAATCCCTCCCAGCATTAGAGTCTTTTCCAATGAGTCAACTCTTCGCATGAGGTGGCCAAAGGACTGGAGTTTCAGCTTTAGCATCATTCCTTCCAAAGAGTGTAGGGAAGAGTAATTATGCAGAAGCAGAAAACTGGAGGTGACTTTGAACAATGAGGATTTGAGATCTCACAGATATTTCCCAAGGTCCAGCGATGATGTACCAGCTGATAAGGCACAGCTCTCGTGTGGCTCCCATGGTGGCTTGAGGCTGTGACCACAATGGTGAGCTTCAGGGCACTGTGACATTTCAGTGTCACAATGCTTGTGGAAATTCTTTACTATCATTGCTGAGCAGACCATGAGTTCCTTAGCAGGTGGGAGAGAACTCACACAGCACAGTATCTCTAACTGATACATAGATTACCTGCATGATATCAGAGAGTGGACTCATTCTAATCAAGGTACTCCTCTGAGAAGAAATCTATTCAATAGTGTTAATGACAAAGGTTCTTGACCTCCTTAATCAATAGGAATTGATTAGAAGCCAGACAATAATGCAGGTATGGCTCTACTGGGGTCCCTACTGCCAGAGCAGGTAACAGGTGTCCTTGCTTGCTTGCCAGGGAGGTGCAAGCTGGTTTCTTATATGGACTGAGAGTAGGGATGTGTCCAGGGGTTGGTTGGAGAGGTGGCTTAAGTGATTTGCCCACCCCTTAAGTGGTGTTTGGAGAAGGCAATGGCACCCCACTCCAGTACTCTTGCCTGGAAAATCCCATGGATGGAGGAGCCTGGTAGGCTGCAGTCCATGGGGTCCCTAAGAGTCGGATACAACAGAGTGACTTCACTTTCACTTTTCACTTTCATACATTGGAGAAAGAAATGGCAACCCACTCCAGTATTCTTGCCTGGAGAATCCCAGAGATGGGGTAGCCTGGTGGGCTGCCATCTATGGAGTTGCACAGAGTTGGACACGACTGAAGTGACTTAGCAGTAGATGGTGTTAAGCTCAGGGGGCAAGCTCAGGACCCTGCTTTTGCTCCCAACACCCAGTTTTTGTTCTAGACTCTTCAGAAATGATAGTTGGGTTTTTGGTTTCTTTGCATCTTTTGTCCATAATTTGTCCCAATTACACATGCATGCAATTATTCTTAGCTGCTTACAGTTTTGTTGTTTGAGGAGATGTTTGTCCAGGTGCGAACATTGCAGCAAAGGGCCCCAGGCCTCAGGTCCCAGCCTGTCTCTGTGGCATTTATATGAAATGTAAATAATACAACAGTACAGATTGGTGGTGCTGGTGGTAAAGAACCTGCCTGCCAATGCAGAAGACATAAAAGACACGGGTTTGATCCCTGAGTCAGGAAGATCCCCTAGAGAAAGAAATGGCAACCCACTCAAGTATTTTTGCCAGGAAAATCCCATGGAAGTAGAGACTGGTGGGCTACAGTCCATGGGGTCACAAAGAGCTGGACAAGACTGAAGCGACTTAGCATGCACACAGATGAACATGGTCCTATGTGACTGTTTATTATCACAATTCATATCTCTACATCTTCAATTATGAGTGCGTATTTTTAGATGTACCCAGCCTCCTCTTAAGAACTCTGTACCTTGTTGCATTATTGTCTGTAAGTGTATTTGATTTGAGTCAGATGGGAGGGGCAGGAAGCATTTAACTATCTTTGGATAGCAACAACGAAACTGCCCCAATGTGAAGCTGAAGATTATTCGGGTTACTCTCCGTCATGAGCAGTGTGCTCCAGGCAGGACCTAAACCTACACCTGGGGTTACCTGCCCTCCTTCCTTCAGCTCCTAGTCCCCAAGTCCCTTGAGACACTGTTCTCCTGGTACAACTGTTTGATTGACAACTACAGAAAACAGTACAGTTTTGTGGTGGTTTGTCTGCAAACACTGTGTTCTTACAGTCTCAAACAGTTCTACAACATGGAGGCATTTTGTTTCATTTAGAGATGCTTTTGTATGCAGAGATCTTTTAATATCCTTTTCACAATTTGCCTCCTTCCTCAAGGAGAATTTTGAGGTCATTTTATAGTAGCAAAACACTTTTTTTTCTTTTTTGTTTTGAACTGAATGTTTATTCTCTGATGATATTTCCTGGCTCCCAAAGCCTAAAGAAAATCACAGGGAATAAAATAGAGCTCTCTTTCTTTGATGTCTATCCAAGAGCATGGAAAAACTATCACTTCGTTCACCTAAAATGCCCTTAATTTGGTCCCTTGACTGCTAAGAGATGACAATTAAAGTATTCAGGCCCTAAAATGGAATCAAAAGGTATAATAAAAAACCACAAGAAGCACTCTTTAAGATTTCACCATGGTTACAAATGTAAGATTAAGTTTATGTCTGAAAAAAATAGTATGATAAAGAACAGATATAATTTTTGATACCTAAGGCCAAAAAACTTTAGCCTATTATTTTAAGTTTTCTAAATGATTGCTGATTATAGTTTTAATTCTATGTTATAAAATTAGGTATACTAAAATTTTGAACTTGCTTCAGTTAAAACTTCCATTTCTTTTATAGAACAAAACATTATTTTCCTATTTTTAATGTTTAATTTAAATAATAATCAATATGATACAGTAGCAGTGTATGATCGTGTAGGGGAAGAGAGATTATATAATACAAGAGGTGCTCTGTGAATAAGAGCTCTACCTCCATACATACCACTCTTCCCCTTTCTCTTGCAACAAGCAATTTGCTTGTGGATAAAAATAATAGTTTCAGGTGATTATGTATAATAATCCGTTAATCCCTTATTGGTCATCAGAGTATTTAAGTACATTTCCTTTGAAACACTATAGAGAAATTATGTTAAATTTTCAAATTATACAAAGTTTATTAATCTGTTACATAGAATTATAAAACATATGTTCTCTGGTAGACTTACTACCACTGAAGTTTACTTTTATGCTTTTGTACCTCATATTTTAAAATTTTTAAACAGGAAATCTGTTCCGTTCATTCAAATAACTATTATTATTCCTGTTCATTAACTGAGTTGTGTCCGATTCTTTGAAACCCCATGGGCTGCAGCACACCAGGCTTCCCTGTCCTTCACTATCTCCCGGAGTTTGCTCAAATTCACATCCATTGAGTCAATGCCTTCAATTTTTCCCTGGATCAGGTCTTTCTCAATAGTTGCTAAGTCATGGCCGACTTTTTCTGACCCCATAAATTGAAGTTCACCAGTCTTCCTGTCCGTCATTATCTCCGAGTGTGCTCAAACTGGTGTCCACTGAGTCAGTGACGGCATCCAACCATTTCATCCTCTTTCGCCCCCTTCTCCTCATGCCCTCAATCTTTCCCAGCATCAGAGTCTTTTCCAGTAAATCAGCTTTGAATCAGGTGGCCAAAGTATTGGAGGTTCAGCTTCAGCATCATTCCTTCCAATGAATAGTCAGGGTTGATTTCCTTTAGGATTGTCTGGTTTGATTTCCCTGCTGTCCAAGGGAATCTCAAGAGTCTTCTCCAGCACCACATTTCAAAAGAATCCATTCTTCAGCTTTTCATCCATCCTCATATCTGTATGTGACTGTTTGAAAAACCATAGCTTTGACTGTATGGACCTTTGTCAGCAAAGTGATGTCTCTCTTTTTAATACGTGTCTTTTAATTTCATGGCTGCAGTCACAGCCCGCAGTGAATTTTCAGCTCAAGAAAATAAGTTATCTCATTGTTTCCACTTTTTCCCCCATCTATTTGCCATGAAGTGATGGGATTGGATGCCATGATCTTTGTTTTATACATATATAAAAAAATAAAAATTTTGTTTGCCTATATAAAATGCCCACAGTAGGCATTGTTATAAGGGCACTTTTTACCCCTACACTTTGAGTTGTTATTAAGAGAGTTTTTAAATGAGTTGTTAAATGGCTTAAATAAGAGCTGTTAAATGGTGTAAGTTTTGAGTTTTCTGTCATCATACTTAGCAACCAAAAAACAACAATATATAATTTCACATTTTTAGTAATAATCACACCAAAATATCTATCTGAACTAAAAATTATTTTGACATTACATTTTTAAAGGATATATGCTATAAAGCATGCAGTATTAAAAGGAAAACTACTCCATCTATAATGACCTTAAATGCATGAATATACTTTAAAAATCTTGATTGCTTTGGCCTTTGATAAATCAATAAAATTTAAAAGTTTTTTGTTTGTGACTCAGTAAATGATGAATAGAGTAAATATTTTATACAAATTTGTCTTTCATAAAGATTTTTGCATACAAAATTTTATATAATATGACAGGTTTAACTTGAATAATGCACATGATACAGAGATTGGATGGAGTGAACATGACCCATCATATTTTTCCTACTGATTTTGACTAAAAAACCAGGACCACAGAATACCAAAAGTAACTATCACAAGATATTGAAAAGTAAGTTAGAACAGAACTACTCACAGGAAAGTCAAAACTCAATGTATGAGAATGAGATATTCAATGAAAACAATCAAACTACTGACCAAAAATTTCAAAATCTACTTTTTCAGAATTCTGGGTATTAGCTGAGATTTTAAAAAATCAAAGGACTTTCTACTTCACACAAACTTCCAACTCTCACGACAAACAACAACGTTTGTAACTTACTAACTTGGCTTATTCCCTCCCTCTTCCCCAGCCCAACAATCATCTTGAAGTACAGTAGTCGTATCACCAAGGTTACAGTTACCATCAGCAGCCATGCCTCCATCAGAGGACGGGGGAGAATGAGGCTGGGGCTCCTCAAAAGTCCCCATCCTCTTTGCAGTTCTCAGAAAGAGTCTCCCTTGCAGGGCTTTGTTGTGGTTTGACTTGCTTTGGAGTTTGCTAAAGAGGAAAAGCTCTTTTGCAAGAATGTGTCTAAAAAATAATAATCAGTAACTGTTTAACATGGCATCTTCCTGAATTTAGACACAAGTTGGGGCAGACAAGTGCATGCTTAGTCACTGCAGTCGTGTCTGACTCTCTGTGACCCCATGGACCATGGCCTGCTAGGCTCCTCTGTCCATGCGATTCTCCAGGCAAGAATACTGGAGTGGGTTGCCATTTCCTTCTCCAGTGATAAAGTATGAAGTGAGTGAAGTGAGTGAAGTCACCCAGTTGTGTCCAACTGTCTGCGACCAAGACACTGGCCAAACATACAGAAAGAAGAGCTGGAGACTGAGATTCCATGAAGAACTTTGAAAGCTCTGATATATACCCAGTGAACAAGAAACTCACATGCATATGCAGGGCTGTGAGTTTGTCCAGAAAATGTCTAACCTTGAGTCCCTGCACAAACAGGAAGTTAAGGCTAAGATAGAGTTGCAAAAAGGACCTGACCACTGAGGCTTTTGTCTGGACACACAGATACCCACTCACACATAGGTGCCCTCAGCAAGATGAAAAGGCATATAGTTTCAGGGTATTTAAGAAAGTCTTTGTATACAGATTCACTGTGTACCAGAGTAAACCTTGTGGAGTTATATGGGTATGCTTTTTCTATGTCTATTCTGTGGGTAATGATCTGCATTAAAGTTTTATCTAACTTGAGTTGGAGTTATCAGTGATACTACCAGGATCCCAAAGGCATTTAGATCACTCTTGACTCATTAACTTGGTCTATTAGGGGAAAATTGTCTGAGACTTGGGTCTTACAGTTTCAGATAAAGACCATGTAATCACCAATGTATCCTGCTGTAGCTGAAATAATGCCTCAGGCCAGGTAAAAGATGCCTACAGCAACTACAGGAAAACAGCCTGATGGTCAGTTCAGTTGGTTGGTCCATGACCTTGGAGGAAATTCCTACAGGTGGGCCTCATTCTGCTCTGTGAAATCCTGTTGATAGTATGGGACTTAATTTAATGCTATACTAGAAAAAAACAGAAAAAAATTGGTCTCAGACACTGTGAGTGAGATTAGTTAGAGTGGCTGACAGGGGTGTATTCATGGGAAAATTTAGCAGAAGTCAAAAAAATATAGAAACTATGGATGAACATCATTTTGAGATGCTTCATGGTAAGTCTTTCATGTTTCTGTATCTCTTACAAGAAGAAACACTGTTTACCTTTGTTCCAGATTATCGTTTCAAGGATTTTTTTTTTATAACAAATGGCTTTACAAGATGGAGCTAATATTTCCCTCTGGATCAAATATGAGGTTTTTATACTGTCTGCATAACAAAGGCAATGTGTCCCTCTGAGGCAATAGGCCTTCAGTTCTGCGGAGCACTCTAGAGCATTTGGGTTGCTTAGCTAAAATGCAGACTCATCCTCCAGGCCTCTTTCCATTGCTCTTCTGGGGGACAGGAGAATGAACACTATTTTTCTCACAGGACTT
Organism: Bos mutus; assembly: GCF_027580195.1. Lineage (NCBI taxonomy): Eukaryota > Metazoa > Chordata > Mammalia > Artiodactyla > Bovidae > Bos > Bos mutus. Next base: position 29,736,842 of record NC_091633.1, read on the forward strand.
GCTGGACTGTGATTAATAACATTCCTTCTATCTAACTCAGAAATCTAGATACTGTCAGTATCCATGATATATAACAATCAACTTTTTAGTTTATAAATAAAGTCTGACTTTTAAAAGTTCTTTGCAAACAGATAAAACCCAGGAAAAAATAGTAATTTATTTTGAGGAAATATTTAGCAGGTTCTTGAGAAAGACAAGCATTCACAATATATTCAAAATCACCTCATTGAAACATAAAAGGAAACAAAAGCAGTTTTACATCTGCTAATAAAAAAACACCTATGGAATAGGGTACAGGCTGCCAAAAATAAAGAATTTGGGTTCTGACAATAATAAATAATCACACTATATTTTCAAACAAAATTATAAATCTTACTTATCTGATCTAAACTATAAAATAAAGTGTAGTATTACTTTATGAAAATGAACTTTAATCTAAAATTATAAAATTAATATACAAAAAATACTTAATTGGTAAAATGTACAAAAGAAATAAGTAGTTTTTATGTGGTATAAACATTTTAATTCTCTTTGACAAAAGCAGTTTACAAAAACAAAAAAAAAAAACTTTAGAGCATTTTGATCTATGGCAAAATTGAGAGGAAGTTAGAGAATTCCTATATATCCTGAACCCCCTCACATTCAAAGCCTCCCTGTCAATACCCTCCACCAGATGGTATATTTGTTACAGTCAATTATCTTACATAGACACAGAGTCACCCAAAGTCCATAGTTTACATTTACTTTCGGTGTTCTCCATGCTATGGATTTGGACAAGAGTATTATGAATGACAGGTACCCACTATTATAGTATCAAAAATAACAATTCTACTACCCTAAAAATCTGTACTCCATCTCTGCATCTTCCCTGTGCCACAACCCCTGACAACCTTGATCTTTTTACTATCTCCATAGTTTCATTTCTTCTAGAATGTCATACAGTTGAAATTATACAGTTTGTAGTCTTTTAAAATAATATTCATTTTTAATTGATCAATGATTGCTTTACAATATTGGTTTGATATCTGCCATCATCAGCATGAATTAACCATAGGTGTACATATGTCCCCTCCCTCTTGAATCTCCTTCCCACTTCCCACCCATTCCCACCCTTTTTGGTTATTACAGAGCCCCAGTTTGAGTTCCCTGAGTCATACAGCAGATTTCCCACTGGCTATCTATTTACATATATTACTGTACATGCATCCATGCTACTCTCTCCATTCCTCTCACCCTCTCCTCCACCCTTGTCCTTAAGTCTGTTCTCTATGTCTGAATCTTCACTGTTGCTCTGCAAACAGATTTATCAGTGTAGCCTTTTTAATATTGGCTTCTTTCACTTAGTAACATGCATTTAAGTTTCATCTATTTTTTAATGGTTTATTGGCACATTTCTTTTTAGCAATGATTTATATTTTATTGTCTAGCTGTACTATGGTTTATTTATCCACTCATCTACTGAAGGATATCCTGGTTGTTTCCAAGGTTTGGCAGGTATGATAAAGCTGCTATAAATTTCTGTGTGCAGGGTTTTGTGAAAACATATGTTTTCAATTCTTTAGGTAAATAGCAAGGAGTGAAATTGCTGGATCATACGGTAAGTGTGTTTAATTTTTTAAGTAACTGTCCAACTGCCTTCCAAAGGAGCGGTGCCATTGTGCATTCTCACCAACAACGAATGAGGGTTCTTCTTGCTCCACATTCTTACCAGCACTTAGCATTATCAATGTTCTTGATTTCATTAATTCTAATTAACATGTAGTAACAGAAAATATTACTTTTTAAAAACTTCATTGTTTTCTTTCCGAACTGGTACTTTCATTTGCCAGCAAGGAATTAAAATGAATATGTCCTCCTTCCCTCCTAAATACTATATTTTCTATTTTAATGGAAAAAATAATCGTGCTCATTTTATAGTTTGTTAATTTGAAATGCAATACATATTTTAAAAAGTGCATCAAACAAAATGTAATTGTATAAAGAAAACCAAGGTCAATAGATAAGATATTGCCAAGAAATCTTTCTATGACTCTGTCTCATTCTCTTTTTTTTCCCCTCAAATAAATAGTAATCATTTCTCACTTTTATCAACTTATTGAATATCTAGAAACATTATTTTGCTAGAGTTTTTTATAATACCATGCAAATGAAATAATAAAATGTGCAATCATGACATTTCCTAACTTTACTGAGGCATAATTATATATAAAATAATTATAAGATATTTGTACATTGTGATTATTTGATACATATATCAAACAATTCTTATGTCTTTGATTTTTATTAATATATTAATTTTGAGTCAGATCCAATTGATAGATTATTCTCCTTATTATGAGTCTTATTTTTCTGGTCTTGTAATTTTTTACTGAATGTCAGACACTTTAATTTTTACCTTGTTGGATGCTGGATGGTCCTTATTTAATCTTGAACTCTGTTCCAGGGAACAAAATTACATGGAAATAGTTTGATCATTTCTGGGCTTGCTTTTAAATTGTGTTATATGGGAATATAACAGCTAATTTTTTCCCACCATTTAAGTTGTACAACGAGCTTCTGTGTACAGTACCTGATGCTAGATCTCTGTTTTCTACTGTGACTACTTGGAACATAAACTCCAGTTGACACTTGATGAGCCCTAGGAACTGCTCTGTCTGTTCCTTCCAGGTGATCCCTCCCCCAGGCTCAAGTAAGTTTCTGACATGTATGCACTTTAGTTATAAATGTTCACTCTTTCCTCTCTAGTGTTGGTACTCTTGAGCCCTGGCCTCATGGCTCCCCGCCTCCCAGCTCTATCTCCCTAGTTGAAGGAAACCCTGCCTCTGCGGGTTCCCCTCCACAATGTGGTCTTGACATAAACCTCACATCTTACTAAGCATTAGCTCAAATAAACAAAGATCTGATTTTTTAAACTGTTAAAATTGTTAAACAATTGTTAATTGTTTCTTACATAAAACATCTGTAAGAAAACATAGAAGAAAATCTGAAACTTCAGTTTGGTAGTGAGCTTTTAAAAGGATACTAGAATCTATAAATTGCTTTGGGTAGTATACTCATTTTCACTATATTGATTCTTCCAATCCATGAACATGGTATATTTCTCCATCTATTAGTGTCCTCTTTGATTTCTTTCACCAGTGTTTTATAGTTTTCTATGTATGGGTCTTTAGTTTCTTTAGGTAGATATATTCCTAAGTATTTTATTCTTTCCGTTGCAATGGTGAATGGAATTGTTTCCTTAATTTCTCTTTCTGTTTTCTCATTATTAGTGTATAGGAATGCAAGGGATTTCTGTGTGTTGATTTTATATCCTGCAACTTTACTATAATCATTGATTAGTTCTAGTAATTTTCTGGTGGAGTCTTTAGGGTTTTCTATGTAGAGAATCAGTATACTACCCAAAGCAATTTATAGATTCAATGCAATCCCTATCAAGCTACCAACGATATTCTTCACAGAGCTAGAACAAATAATTTCACAATTTGTATGGAAATACAAAAAACCTTGAATAGCCAAAGCTATCTTGAGAAAGAGGAATGGAATTGGAGGAATCAACCTACCTGACTTCAGGCTCTATTACAAAGCCACAGTTATCAAGACAGTATGGTACTAGCACAAAGACAGAAATATTGATCAATGGAACAAAATAGAAAGCCCAGAGATAAATCCACGCACATATGGACACCTTATCTTTGACAAAGGAGGCAAGAATATACAATGGAGAAAAGACAATCTCTTTAACAAGTGGTGTTGGGAAAACTGGTCAACCATTTGTAAAAGAATGAAACTAGAACACTTTCTAACACCATACACAAAAATAAACTCAAAATGGATTAAAGATCTCAACGTAAGACCAGAAACTATAAAACTCCTAGAGGAGAACATAGGCAAAACACTCTCCGACATACATCACAGCAGGATCCTCTATGACCCACCTCCCAGAATATTGGAAATAAAAGCAAAAATAAACAAATGGGACCTAATTAAACTTAAAAGCTTCTGCACAACAAAGGAAACTATTAGCAAGGTGAAAAGGCAGCCTTCAGAATGGGAGAAAATAATAGCAAATGAAGCAACTGACAAATAACTAATCTCAAAAATATACAAGCAACTCCTACAGCTCAACTCCAGAAAAATAAATGACCCAATCAAAAATGGGCCAAAGAGCTAAATAGACATTTCTCCAAAGAAGACATACAGATGGCTAACAAACACATGAAAAGATGGTCAACATCACTCATTATCAGAGAAATGCAAATCAAAACCACTATGAGGTACCATTTCATGCCAGTCAGAATGGCTGTGATCCAAAAGTCTACAAGCAATAAATGCTGGAAAGGGTGTGGAGAAAAGGGAACCCTCTTACACTGTTGGTGGGAATGCAAACTAGTACAGCCACTATGGAGAACAGTGTGGAGATTCCTTAAAAAACTGGAAATAGAACTGCCTTATGATCCAGCAATCCCACTGCTGGGCGTACACACTGAGGAAACCAGAAGGGAAAGAGACACGTGTACCCCAATGTTCATCGCAGCACTGTTTATAATAGCCAGGACATGGAAGCAACCTAGATGTCCATCAGCAGGTGAATGGATAAGAAAGCGGTGGTACATATACACAATGGAGTATTACTCAGCCATTAAAAAGAATTCATTTGAATCAGTTCTAATGAGGTGGATGAAACTGGAACCTATTATACAGAGTGAAGTAAGCCAGAAAGAAAAACACCAATACAGTATACTAACGCATATATATGGAATTTAGAAAGATGGTAACAATAACCCACAAGATAGCAAAAGAGACACTGATGTATAGATCAGTCTTATGGACTCTGTGGGAGAGGGAGAGGGTGGGGAGATTTGGGAGAATGGCATTGAAACATGCATGTATAATATCATGTATGAAATGAGATGCCAGTCCAGGTTCGATACACGATACTGGATGCTTGGGGCCGGTGCACTGGGACGACCCAGAGGGAGGGTATGGGGAGGGAGGAGGGAGGAGGGTTCAGGATGGGGAACATGTATACCTGTGGCGGAACATGTATACCTGTGGCGGATTCATTTCGATATTTGGCAAAACGAATACAATATTGTAAAGTTTAAAAATAAAATAAAATTAAAAAAATAAAAATTAAAAATTAAAAAAATAATAATAATAAAATAAAAGGGTACTAGAAGGAAGATCCATGCAAAAACATTGATTGTTTGAGTTCATAAAATTTTAAATATATATATTTGCTGTGTATGCAGGGCACTATTAAGAAATTTAAAGGAAACCACAGAAAAACTAAAAAATGTTGGTAAATCAGATGTCAGATGTAAAATGTATAGGTGAAGTAAATAGGTCAAGATGGCATGTTCAAGTTCTCGCCCCACGTTTTGTAAATAGTGACTATGTAACAGCGGAGCTCATTTGTAGCACTGCACATGCATGTCTCCAGGTGCGCACTTGGTCATAGGCTACTTTGTGTAGTATGCATATGTGCCACCTAGAAAGCGGCAGCATTACTGCTGCACCACAAGAGGAGAGAATAATATGTGTGCTACAGCTGCTGCGTCAGCCAGGAGAGAGACTGTGTTATGGCTGCCGTTCCAGCCAGGAGAGAATAAACGTGTCTGCAGTTCTTATGGCTCCTGAGTCTTTTTATTGCCTCTTAGTTCGCACCTTGCCTGCCCTAGGTTCAGCGAACAGTGAGAACAGGGTGAACAGCGAGACAACGTGCTGTGAGCAGGATCAGCAGTACATTACAATACAGTCCAGCAATCCCACACCTAAGTATTCACTAAATGAATTAAAAATATATAAAAATAAAAATATATGTTCACACAAAACCTGTACCTAAGTAAGTGTTTACAGCAGCTTTATTCATAATTGCCAAAGAATGAAACAATCAAGATTTACATCAATAGATGAATGGATAAATAAGCAGTGATGACCCATGCGATGGAATATACTCAGTGATAAAAAAGAAAGCAAGCTATTAACATATTAACATGTTAATACATCGATTAATATCAACTGCCTTTTGCTGAGGGAAAAAAATCACACACAAAAACTATATATTATATAGTCCCTTTCAATGACATTCTGGAAACACAAACTGTAAGGATGGAGAAAAGATCTGTGTTTGTTTGGGATTGAAGGGATGTTTGACAACAGATTACATAAGCAATTTTTTAGGGTGATAAAACTGTCCTCTTTATACTGTTGGTAATGAATGCATGACTTTGTCAAAAATCCATAGAATTGTGTAACATAAAGACTAAACTTTGCTTTATGCAAATTAAACTAATCAACTAGAATTTGGGGGATCCATGGATAGGATGGTGATTTTGCAAATAAACATGACTATATTTCTAATTTTCAGCATAATCCCTCTAAAAGGAGTTGGGATAAAAGGCTCTGACCTAGAGTCAGCAGTATTTTGACTGGAAACTCTAAGGCTGAAAGACAGAAGGGACAGCACATAAATAATAATTGCATATGCTAAATTTATTTCTCACATCTGTATGTGTTAACTATTCTTCAAACATGTTACATACATCTAGGATCAAGCAAATTCTTAAATAAATTATAAGTAATAGTAGCCATGTTTCTAATTGTCACAGTGAGAAGTTACAAATAAGAAAGTGTAGGGGGAAGATTGCTTGGCAGTCCAGTGGTTGAGAATCCATCTGACAATGCAGGGGACACAGGTTCAATCCCTGGTCTGGAAAAATCCCACAAGCTGCAAGGCAACCAGGCCCATGCCCTTCAACTACTGAGCTCACACACCCTAGAGCATGTGAACTGCAACAAAAGGAGCCACCACAATAAGAAGCCTGCACACTGGAACCAAAGAGTAGCCTTCACTCTTTGCAACTAGAAAAAGCCCATGCACAGCAGCAGAGACCCAGCACAGCCAAAAATAAATAACAAATAAATATTTTTTAAAAGTGTGGGTAGGAGAAGAGTGAAAGTCCTGTGGAACTGAATTTATTGAAGATACCAGGATGAATTTGTTTATCAAAATATATAAAAAGATATACACAAAGTGAATATAGTTATTATATATATATATATATATATATATATATATATATATATATATCAGAATAACATAGGCAAACATATTTTCTAATTCTGTCCACTGAGAAGATTTGCAGGAAATGACAGAACAGGGGCAATGAGCATACTCAGTACCCATATCTTGTTTTCCAAATGCCATTCTCTATTAAAACGAATCAAATCTCCTTGAAAAACATATCTGATTTTAGAGCTGATACAAAGAAAAGAGAAAATGAACTTGAATCACCTTGAAGTGCCAGAAGTGAGGAAAAGACACCTCCCTTGACACACTTACTAGGAAGGGAGTTGACCATAAAGAACTCCAAAAGGCCAATGATGGAACAATCTGTGCAATAAATAAACCGTTACAGTGATAAGTCACAAAGAATAAAACATGTATCCGTGAATCCATATTGATACAAATGATGGAATATGTAGGCAAATAGGGAGAAGGAATAAATGTTCCAAAAGACTGTCAGAAATGGTTTTCTTTCAGCTGGCAGAATCAGCAAAACAACTTTCCTTTCTTCCCTCAAGACTTCTCTCATCCTACAGTCTTTGTGGCAAACAGGTCTGTAGGAATATTTTCCCTCTATTCCACAGGGCAACATATTGCATTATCACATGGATTATGACATGATCATTGACTTAGTAATTAGAAAGCAGCAAATGTTTTTGACAAATTGTTAAGACACACGCAAGTAAGAGGATGGGAAAGAAATCCCATTAAATCTCAGGGACCTGGGTGAATATTAGAAGCTCAGTGATGTGGGGAAACTTCAGACGTCCTTCCAAAGTGAAGAATTAGGTCCTTCCTACCACAATCACTTCCCTGGTGGCTCAGACAATAAACATCTGCCTACAATGTGGGAGACCTGGGTTCAGTCCCTGGGTAGGGAAGATCCTCTGGAGAAGGAAATGGCAACCCACTCCAGTACTCTTGCCTGGAAAATCCCATGGATGGAGGAGCCTGGTAGGTTACAGTCCATGGGGTCGCAAAGAGTTGGACACACCTGAATGACTAAACTCTAAATTTTCTACCACAATCACAGGAGCACAACACCTAGCAGTATCCTTTGGATTTTGAAGGTGACATACACCTCATTTGGACATTCACTCCAACCTGATTACTAAATAACTCCAAAGTTCCCCGGTTTTGAGTGGGATCAAAAGGATACACGGTATGTCCAGGCTGCCATATGACTTGCTTAGCCATTTGAACTGCAGCAACCAAGAACCAGTGAACCTTGAATTGTGTGTGACACATAGTGAAGTAGAGTCACCAGCAGGCTCTCACAGGTGATTCAAATAACTTGCAGACTTTTGCATAAGGAAGGACTGATGTTGAAGCTGAAACTCCAATACTTTGACCACCTCATGTGAAGAGTTGACTCATTGGAAAAGACCCTGATGCTGGGAGGGATTGGGGGCAGGAGGAGAAGGGGACGACAGAGGATGAGATGGCTGGATGGCATCACTGACTCGATGGACATGAGTCTGAGTGAACTCCAGGAGTTGGTGATGGACAGGGAGGCAGGGAGTGTTGTGATTTATGGGGTCGCAAAGAGTCGGACACGACTGAGTGACTGAACTGACTGCCATCTTTTATAAATGACTGTTCTCATTTTGAGAAATGTCTTCAGGGTTGTTACTGAGCATTGGTAAAGACTCAACACTTGACTATAAACTACCAAGTTATCATGAGACCTGAGTAGCCCATGATGAACTAAGTGGGAACGGATGACTCAGAACCACTTCTGCCATGGAAGGGGTTGCATGGAAGGTCTTGCATTGGAATAGGTGTTTATTCTGGGTGTGGAATGGCCTTCCCTGCCTATGATATTTCTGCCAAAGTCAGCACCTATTGACTTACAAATGCTTCACACATCATCACGTTTTTATATACAGCATTGCTTCTGACCAGTGAGGTCATTGCACATCAAAGGAAGTGAGGTTTTTAAAAATTAATAACACAAGTTGCAGTCAGCCCTGTATTTATGAAATCATTAATTTTTTTTCTAGATATAAATTAAAATCAATCCATTTCCTGGCTCCCAAATCAGCTTCAACATTTTAACCTCTGTGTTTGTGTGTCTGCACGCACACACGCACGCTAAGTCACTTCAGTCTTGTCCAAATCTTGGCGACTCTATGGACTATAAGCCACCAGGCTTCTCTGTTCATGGGATTCTCCAGGCAAGAATACTGGAGTGGGTCACCATGCCCTCCTCCAGGGGATCTTCCCGACCCAAGATTAGAACTAGCATCCCATAAGTCTCTTGCACTGGCAGGCAGTTCTTTCCCGTCACCTGGGAAGTGCCTTTTAACCTGCAAGAATATTTTCATTGAGTGTGTCTCTATTCCTGATTTCTACTAGGATCTAGAAATGTAGATAATCCTATAAGGGACCTAGGTGAAAAGTTTAGCAGCTTTCAAGAAGTACTAAAAACTACATGCAAAGTACTAGAAATAATGGTGGAAAAATGAAGGATTCCCTGGGGTGAAATGGAGAAGGCAATGGCACCCCACTCCAGTAGTCTTGCCTGGAAAATCCCATGGATGGAGGAGCCTGGTAAGCTGCAGTCCATGGGGTCACTAAGAGTCAGACATGACTGAGCGACTTCACTTTCACTGTTCACTTTCATGCATTGGAGAAGGAAATGGCAACCCACTCCAGTATTCTTGCCTGGAGAATCCCAGTGACGGGGGAGCCTGGTGGGCTGCCGTCTCTGGGGTCCCACAGAGTCGGACATGACTGAAGCGACTTAGCAGCAGCAGCAGCAGCAGCTAAGGGTGAAAACTGAAGGTTAGAATCTCCAAGCCCAGCCAATATGATGTATCTATCTCAGCATTCTTTGAAACAGAATATTGCCTCCCTACTTTCCTACTTTAATTACCATTGCATGGGCTAGTCTCAGCTTCATAGACACAAAACTAAGACGTAATATACAACATCATATGTGTTTTTCAATCATGAAAAATAAGGTCAGCAGTTTCTTGAAATCACAAGATTTCCTGATCTTTACAGCACTAAACTCCCACACCTACAGGGTGAACTCCTGCTCCTCAAGGTCCCTCATGAAACTGTGACACCAATGACCACGTTCACATTCTAGCCCAGTGAAGGGAGAAGGGATAGTGGTTTATGGACATTGTCCAGCACATGTGAACAGCATTTCCATTTATATCTCTGAGGAAATGTTTATCCCTTGACCACACAGAGCTTCAAAGGAGCCTGGACATTACAATTTTTTTTTATTTTTTAATTGAAGGATAGTTGATGTACAATGTCGTGTTAGTTTCAGGTGACCAGGTACAGCATGAATCTGTTTTTTTTTTTTTTTAAACAGATTATATTCCAGTATGTTATTACAAAATATTGAGTATAGTTAGTTCTCTGTGCTATTCAGTAGGTCCTTGTTTGCTATCTATTTTATATACAGTAGTGTATATATGTCAATCCCAAACTCCTAACTTATCCCTCTGCTACCCCTTTCCTCTTTGGTAGCCATGTTTGTTTTCCATCTTTGTGAGTCCATTTCTATTTTATATGTAGATTCATGTTTATTATTTTTTAGATTCTACATGTAAGTGATATAATATAGTATGAGTCTTTCTCTGTCTTAAAAGGGACGTATTGACACATGTATTTGAGATTCATGTTTTAAACTCGAGGTAAGAATATAACACAAAGCTGCAGTCTTAGAGACACCCACCAAGCAACATCCCTCATATCCATGTGTTCTGGATACTGATGCCTGCATAATGAACTATCTGAAAGTTAATAAACCAAAGCAAGAATCGTTTTTGTTCCAGACAGATGGGTCAGGAACTCATGTAACACCCTGCTGAATCATTCTCCTGCTGGCTGGCTGGGGTCAAGTGGTGGGATTTGGCTGGCAGCTGGCTGGTCTCCAGGGTATGAGAAGGCTTTGATTACATCTGCGACCTTGGTGGGCATGTTCTGAAAGTTGACTGAGTTGTCCCAATGGGTATCTCCACGTATTCTCATGGTTTCTTCACACCATCTATCCAGTAGGGAGTTACTCTCTTACACAGTGGCTTAGACATCAAGAGTGTGTCATCTATGAAAAAAAGTGAAAGCTGTTAAGTAAGAATCAGACTTTGAAACTGGCATGATGCATCTTTGAAAGCAAGAATGAACAAATGGGGTGTAGATGCCACTGAACAGAGAGGAATTGTCAAAGAATCCTGCCCTCCCAGAAAAGAAAACTTTCAGGGTTATTTTGCTTACTTTTATAAAATTTAAATCCCATTGCTCAAACTGTAAAAAATGAAAATAGAAATCAGGCTTAAGAAATACTCTGGAGAGTTTTACGAGGTACAGATTACTTATAAAGAACAAAATTATGGTTGTAACTACATTGGAAAATGTTTTGCAATTTAAAGTTCTTTAGTATCACCAACTTTATATATATATATATATTTTTTTTTTTGAGTAAACATAGTTTGTCATCTTCCTTTTGAGTCAGTCTGAGTGAAAAATTCTAGTGTCACACCTTTCATAATATAGTTTGCATATCAGCAATTTCCCTGGTGGTTCAGATGGCAAAGAATCTATCTGCAGTGTGGGAGATCAAGGTTCAATCCCTGGGTTGGGAAAATTCCCTGCAGAAGAGAATGACTACCCACTCCCACTCCAATATTCTTTCCTGGAGAATTCCATGGACAGAGAAACTTGGGGGGCTACAGACAGTCCATGGGGTCACAGAGAGTTGGACACAACTGAGCAACTAACACTTTCACTTTTCACTAGCAACTGTATGTTTGGGCTGTGTGTGTGTTTTCTAGTTTAAGAAGAGATTAGGGGAAAAGACTGGATTCCCAGTTGGCATTAGTGGTTAAAAAAAAAGTCTGCCTGTCAATGCAGAAAACGTAAGAGATGCAGGTTCAGTCCCTGGCTCAGAAAGATACCCTGGAGACGGGCATGGAAACCCACTCCTGTTATCTTGACTGGGAAATCCTATGGACAGAGGAGCCTGACGGGTTACGGTCCATAGGGTTATAACAAGACATGACTAAAGCAACTCAGCACACATACACACAGGTCAAAAGGACAGGAAAGTAGTTTCACATAAGATTACTGTTAATTATAAGAAACTTGATATTTGCTTTTCTAATAGGATGAAAATAAAATTTTAAACTTCTTATTTGGTGTTAGATGCAGAAAACAAAATAACCTAAAAATAAACAGAGAAGGTTTACCATGTGTCATCCATAGACACTTCATAAAATATGTAACCTTCTTTAGTTAAGCACACAGTACATGATATCATTCTTTGATGACTAGATGTGTATTTTATTACTTTTTAAGTAATAAAAATAAGAAAGGGACCCCATTTCTGAAAGTTTGATTTGAAGATCCTGAATTGAAATGTTCAAATTCTTTACTGGAAATCACATATGCTTATAAAGTTTTTCTCTCCATTATTCCACTGTTGTAAAATTTTTGAAATCATTTCAGACTTATAAAAAGGTTAACATATTGTAAATAATTTCCATGTACCCTTTGCCCAGGTTTTCCAAAGACTAATATTTTATAAAGTCTAAGTACTGTTATCAAGACCCAGGAAATTAAAAGAAATAACACATTATTAACTAATCTACAAACTTTATTCATGTTTTAAATTTGCCCCATTAATGTCCTTTCTCTAGTCATGGGTTCAATCAAGAACACTGGATTTGGTCATCAGTTGTCTTCAATTGGGTATGGCACAAGCCCTCTTGGAGGAGGTCCCCATTAACCCAACCATAGATCCACCAGGACTTACACAGGACTGGGAAACAGACTCTTGGAGGGCACAAACAGAACCTTGTGTGCACCAGGACCCAGGAGAAAGAAGCAGTGAGACCACAGGAGACTGACCCAGACTTGCCTGTGGGTGTCCAGGAGTCTCCAGCAGAGGCATGGGTCTGTGGTGGCCTGCTGCAGGGTTGGGGGCACTGAGTATAGAAGTGAGTGCATGGGACCTTTTTGAAGGAGGTCACTGTTATCTTCATTACCTCCACCATGGTTTGGCCCTGGGTAAATAACAGGGAGGGAACACAGCCCCACCTGTTAACAGAAAATTGGATTAATGATTTACTGAGCATGGCCCCACCCATCAGAACAAGACCCAGTTTCCCCCTCAGTTAGTCTCTTCCATCAAGAAGCTTCCATAAGCCTCTTAACCTTCTCCATCAGAGAGTAGACAGACTAAAAACCACAGTCACAGAAGACTAATCAATCTGATCACATGGACCACAGCTTTGTCTAATTCAATGAAACTATAAGCCATGCTGTGTTCAGTTCAGTTCAGTCACTCAGTCATGTCTGACTCTTTGCGACCCCATGAATCGCAGCACGCCAGGCCTCCCTGTCCATCACCGACTCCCGGAGTTCACCAGACTCACGTCCATCAAGTCAGTGATGCCATCCAGTCATCTCATCCTCTTTCGTCCCATTCTCCTCCTGTCCCCAATCCCTCCCAGCATCAGAGTCTTTTCCAATGAGTCAACTCTTCGCATGAGGTGGCCAAAGTACTGGAGTTTCAGCTTTAGCATCATTCCTTCCAAAGAAATCCCAGGGCTGATCTCCTTCAGAATGGACTGGTTGGATCTCCTTGCAGTCCAAGGGACTCTCAACAGTCTTCTCCAACACCACAGTTCAAAAGCATCAATTCTTCGGTGCTCAGCCTTCTTCACATTCCAACGCTCACATCCATACATGACCACAGGAAAAACCACAGCCTTGACTAGATGGACCTTTGTTGGCAAAGTAATGTCTCTGCTTTTGAATATGCTATCTAGGTTGGTCACAACTTTCCTTCCAAGGAGGAAGCGTCTTTTAATTTCATGGCTGCAGTCACCATCTGCAGTGATTTTGGAGCCCAGAAAAATAAAGTCTGACGCTGTTTCCACTGTTTCCCCATCTATTTCCCATGAAGTGATGGGACCAGATGCCATGATCTTCGTTTTCTGAATGTTGAGTTTTAAGCCAACTTTTTCACTCTCCACTTTCACTTTCATCAAGAGGCTTTTGAGTTCCTCTTCACTTTCTGCCATAAGGGTGGTGTCATCTGCATATCTGAGGTTATTGATATTTCTCCCAGCAATCTTGATTCCATTTGTGCTTCTTCCAGCCCAGCGTTTCTCATGATGTACTCTGCATATAAGTTAAATAAGCAGGGTGATGATATACAGCCTTGACGTACTCCTTCTCCTATTTGGAACCAGTCTGTTGTTCCATGTCCAGTTCAAACTGTTGCTTCCTGACCTGCATACAAATTTCTCAAGAGGCAGATCAGGTGTTCTGGTATTCCCATCTCTTTCAGAATTTTCCAGAGTTTATTGTGATCCACACAGTCAAAGGCTTTGGCACAGTCAATAAAGCAGAAATAGATGTTTTTCTGGAACTCTCTTGCTTTTTCCATGATCCAGCGGATTTGGCAATTTGGTCTCTGGTTCCTCTGCCTTTTCTAAAACCAGCTTGAACATCTGGAAGTTCACAGTTCACGTGTTGCTGAAGCCTGGCTTGGAGAATTTGGAGCATTACTTTACTAGCGTGTGAGATGAGTGCAATTGTGCGGTAGTTTGAGCATTCTTTGGCATTGCCTTTCTTTGGGATTGGAATGAAAACTGACCTTTTCCAGTCCTGTGGCCACTGCTGAGTTTTCCAAATTTGCTGGCATATTGAGTGCAGCAGTTTCACAGCATCATCTTTCAGGATTTGAAATAGCTCAACTGGAATTCCATCACCTCCACTAGCTTTGTTTGTAGTGATGCTTTCTAAGGCCCACTTGACTTTACATTCCAGGATGTCTGGCTCTAGGTGAATGATCACACCATCATGAGTATCTTGGTCGTGAACATCTTTTTGTACAGTTCTTCTGTGTATTCCTGCCACCTCTTCTTAATATCTTCTGCTTCTATCCATACTATTTCTGTCCTTTATTGGGACCATCTTTTCATGAAATGCTCCCTTTGTATTTCCAAATTTCTTTATCTTTCAGATCTCTAGTCTTTCCCATTCTATTGTTTTCCTCTATTTCTTTGCATTGATTGCTGAGGAAGGCTTTTATATCTCTTCTTGCTATTCTGTGGAACTCTGCATTCAGATGCTTATATCTTTCCTTTTCCCTTTTGCTTTTTGCTTACCTTCTTTTCTCAGCTATTTGTAAGGCCTCCTCAGACAACCATTTTGCTTTTTTGCATTTCTTTTTCTTGGGGATGGTCTTGATTCCTGTCTCTCCTGTACAATGTCATGAACCTCCATCCATAGTTCATCAGGCATTCTGTCTATCAGATCTAGTCCCTTAAATCTATTTCTCACTTCCACTGTATAATCATAAGGAATTTGATTTAGCTCATACCTGAATGGTAGTGGTTTTCCCTACTTTCTTCAATTTTAGTCTGAATTTGGCAATAAGGTGTTCATGATCTGAGCCATGCCGTGTAGGTCCACCCAAGAAGGACTGGTCATGGTGGAGAGTTCTGACAAAATGTGGTCCACTGGAGAAAGGAATGGCAGCCACTTAAGTATTCTTGCCTTGAGAATCCCATGAACAGTTTGAAAAGGCAAAAAGAAAGGACATTGAAAGATGAACTCCCCAGGTCGGTAGGTGCCCAACATGCTACTGGAGATCAGTAGAGTAATAGCTCCAGAAGGAATGAAGAGATGGAGCCAAAGCAAAAACAACACTCAGTTGTGGATGTGACTGGTGATGGAAGTAAATTTGGATGCTGTAAAGAGCAATACTGCATAGGATGCTGGAACATTAGGTCCATGAATCAAGGCAAATTGGAAGTGGTCAAACAGGAGATGGTAAGAGTGAACACTGACATTTTAGGAATCAGTGAACTAAAACGGACTGGAATGGGTGAATTTAACTCAAAGGACCATTATATCTACTACTGTGGGCAAGAATCTCTTAGAAGAAATGGAGTAGCCATCATAGTCAACAAATGAGTCCAAAATACAGTACTTGGATTCAATCTTAAAAACAACAGAATTATCTGTGTTCATTTCCAAGGCAAACCATTCAATATAACAGTAATCCAAGTCTATGACCTGACCAGTAATGCTGAAGAAACTGAAGTTGAATGATTCTATGAAGACCTACAAGACCTTCTAGAACTAACACCCCCAAAAAGATGTCTTTTTCATTATAGGGGATTGGAATGCAAATGTAGGGAGGCAAGAAATATGTGGACTAACAGGCAAATTTGGCCTTGGAGTACAGAATGAATCAGGGCAAAGGCCAATAGAGTTTTGCAAAGAGAACGCACTGGTCATAGCAAACACACTCTTCCAAAAACACAAGACAAGATTCTATACATGGATATCACAACACTGAAATCAGATTGACTATGTTCTTTGTAGCCAAAGATGGAGAAGCTATATACAGTCAGCAAAAACAAGACTGGGCTTGACTGTGGCTCAAATCATGAACTCCTTATTGCCAAATTGAGACTTAAATTGAAGAAAGTGGAGAAAACCACTAGACCATTCAAGTATGACCTAAATAAAATCCCATATGATTATGCAGTGTAAGTGATAAATAGAATCAAGAGATTAGATCTGACAGATAGAGTGCCTGAAGAATTATGGATGGAAGTTTGTGACATGGTACAGGAGGCAGGGATCAACACCATCCTCAAGAAAAAGAAATGCAAAGAGGCAAAATGGTTGTCTGAGGAGGCCTTAAAGATAGCTGAGAAAGAGAAGTGAAAGGCAAAGGAGAAAAGCAAAGATATACCCATTTGAATGCAGAGTTCCAAAGAATAGCAAGGAGAGATAAGAAAGCCTTCTTCAATGATCAGTGCAAAAAAAAAAAAAAAAATAGAGGAAAACAATAGAATGGGAAAGACTAGAAATCTCTTCAAGAAAATTAGAGATGCCAAGGGAACATTTCATGCAAAGATGGGCTCAATGAAGGACAGAAATGGTATGGACCTAACAGAAGCAGAAGATATTAAGAACAAGTGGCAAGAATACACAGAAGAACTGTACAAAAAAGATCTTTATGACCCAGATAATCATGATGGTGTGATCACTCACCTAGAGCCAGACATCCTGGAATGCGAAGTCAAGTGGGCTTTAGGAAGCATCACTACAAACAAAGCTAGTGGAGGTGATGGAATTCCAGTTGAGCTATTTCAAATACTAAAAGATGATCCTCTGAAAGTGCTGCACTCAATATGTCAACAAATTTGGAAAACTCAGCAGTGGCCACAGGACTGGAAAAGGTCAGTTTTCATTCCAATCCCAAAGAAAGGCAATGTCAAAGAATGCTCAAACTACCACACAATTGCACTTATCTCACAGGCTAGTTAAGTAATGCTCAAAATTCTCCAAGCCAGGCTTCAATAGTACATGAACCAGGAACTTACAGATGTTCAAGCTGGATTTACAAAAGGCAGAAGAACCAGAAATAAAACTGCCAACATCTGCTGGATCATTGAAAAAGCAAGAGAGTTCCAGAAATACATCTACTTCTGCTTTATTGCCTATGCCAAATCCTTTGACTGTGTGGATAACAACAAATTGTGGAAAATTCTTCAAGAGGTGAGAATAACAGATCTCCTGACCTGCCTCTTAAGAAATCTATATGTAGGTCAGGAAGCACTAGTTAGAACTGGACATGGAACAACAGACTGGTTCCAAATAGGGAAATGAGTACGTCAAGGCTGTATATCGTCACCCTGCTTATTTAACTTATATGAAGAGTATATCATGAGAAACGATGGGCTGGATGAAGCACAAGCTGGAAACAAGATTGCCGGGAGAAATATCAATAACCTCAGATATGCAGATGACACCACCCTTATGGCAGAAAGCGAAGAACTAAAGAGCTTCTTGATGAAAATGAAAGAAGAGAGTGAAAAAGTTGGCTAAAAACTCAACATTCAGAAAACTAAGATCATGGTATCTGGTCCCATCACTTCATAGCATATAGATAGGGAAACAGTGGAAACAGCAATAGACTGTATTTGGGTGGGGGGCTCCAAAATCACTGCAGATGGTGACTGCAGCCATGATATTAGAAGACACTTCCTCCTTGTAAGAAAAGCTATCACCAACATAGACAACATATTAAAAAGCAGAGACATTACTTTGCCAACACATATCCATCTAGTGCAAAGCTATGATTTTTACAGTAGTCATGTATGGATATGAGAGTTGGACTATGAAGAAAGCTGAGTGCCGAAGAACTGATGCTTTTGAACTGTGGTGTTGGAGAAGACTCTTGAGAGTCCCTTGGGCTGCAAAAAGATATGACCAGTCAACCCTAAAGGAAATCAGTCCTGAATATTCATTGAAAGGACTGATGCTGAAGTTGAAACTCCAATACTTTGGCCACCTGATGCGAAGGACTTTCTCATTGGAAAAGCCCCTGATGCTGGGAAAGATTGAAGGCAGGAGGAGAAGGGGACGACAGAGGATGAGATAGTTGGATGACATCACCAACTCAATGGACATGAGTTTGAGTAAGCTCTGGGAGTTGATGATGGACAGGGAGGCCTGGTGTATTGCACTCCATGGGGTGCTCAGTCAGACACGACTGAGTGACTGGACTGAATTGAACTGTCTTCAGCATCCTCCAATATGTGACATTTCCCAGCCATCCTGTCCTTCATAAACTTGACAACTTGGAAGACTACTGCTGCTTCTGCTAAGTCACTTCTTCAGTCATGTCCAACTCTGTGTGATCCCATAGATGGCAGTCCACTAGGGTCCTCTGTCCCTGGGATTCTCCAGGCAAGAATACTGGAGTGGGTTAGGCCAATAATTTTGTGTATTTTCTCTCATTTGGGTTAATCTGATATTACCTCATGTTTATGTGTAAGTTCCAATCTTATTTTTTCAAAAATATCATAGAAGTTATTTGGTGCTCTCCTCAGTCCATTATTCTAAGGACTGTATGACATTTATATGTTTCATTATCGGAGGTGTAAACAGAAAATTTCACTAAAGTTGTATCTGTCAGGCTTATCCACTATAAAATTACAGCTTTTCTATTGAGAATTAGAAAATATTTGGGGCAGAGATACAAATATAGTGTGCAAATGTAATTTTCTCATTATATTTCTACCCTTGGAGTGTTTATTCCTGCCAAAGTTATTACTGAGGTATATGCCAAAAAATGGTATTTTATTTCCAGGTTTCTATGCATATATTTTTTTTAGTTTAATTTTATTCTATTTTTAAACTAAAATATTGTATTAGTTTTGCCAAACATCAAAATGAATCTGCCACAGGTATACATGTGCTCCCCATCCTGAACCCTCCTCCCTCCCCATACCATCCCTCTGGGTCGTCCCAGTGCACCAGTCCCAAGCATCCTACTAGTAATTAATTAACATCATTCTGGATTTTATTTTCCAATCTACTGTGGTTTTGTGATAAGAATTATTAGCATTGATAACAGTGGCTAAATTTGAAAGTAATTCTGATTTTTAGGTTTTGTTTCCACTCTGTTTTGGGTTAGCTATTGTTAGCATTACATTGATTTATTTTATTAACACTCTTTGGTAGGGAAGCATTAAAGAGATTCCACCTCCTCCTTAGCTGTCTTTTCTTCTACTCTAATGCTTTTTAATTTTTAAATCAGAGGCCCTTTTCATTTTTCACTTCTTTACTTTTTCTCTATCATCTCCTGAAGATATTAACCATAATATAAAGGCTTTGGATATGATGCCATTTGAGGAAAAATAAATTAATTGACAGAGGAGAAGACAATGGTATCTTTTTATTTTTTTCCGAGTCAGAAAACTGATGCAATAATGAAATGAGAGAAGGTTGCTTGACATGGCACTTCAGTATAGTTCTGTTTGCTTCTACAGCCCCAAGACTAACAGGTTGAAAGCAAAAGTCAAACAAACCAAGGGACTAGTAGGAAAGGAATTAAATACATAAATTCAAAACAGAGAGTAACTGTTCCCTAAAGGGTTTTTATGTTGATGTATGGCAAAATCAATACAATATTGTAAAGTAAAAATAATAATAATAATAAAATTTTTTTTTAAAAAACAGAAGAATCTTTAGCTGAATCTTGAAATGTTTCTGACATTGTTTGAACAAAAGGAGAAGCAGCCCTCAGGCCATAGATGGACTGTTTTGAGGATTTGGGGAAGTGTCAATTTGGAATTCCACCCACAAGAGTAAAGTAGGGCTGAGATGCTTGTAGAGATGAGTAGCTAGGATAATTACTGAGGATCAAAGAATGGGGCAGTTGAAGAACAATTTCAATTAAAAAAGAAAACAGCCTATATGTGAAATAGATCACCAGTCCAGGTTTGATGCATGAGACAGCGTGCTCAGGGTCGGTGCACTGGGATGACCCTGAGGGATGGGATGGGAGGGGGGTTCAAGATGGGGAACACATGTATACCCATGGCTTATTCATGTCAATGTATGGCAAAAACCACTACAATATTATAAAGTAATTAGCCTCCAATTAAAATAAATAAATGATTTTTTTAAAAAAAGAAAAAAGACTTGTAAATTAGTTAATTTTCATCTGAAGAAAAGAAGGTATTCCATGATGGTATTGAGATTCGGCTCTTCTCAGGAGGAAAATAAAACTTTTAAAAGGGCAGTCCTTCTGCACCATCATTTTATCTTAGGTAGATATTAAGAAGAGGGGCTTCCCAGGTGGTGCTAGTGGTAAAGAACCCACGTGCCAGTGTAGGAGATATAAGAGACATGGGTTTGATCCCTGGGTTGGGAAGATCCTCTGAAGAAGGGCATGGCAACCCACTTCAGTATCCTTGCCCTGAGAATCCCATGGGCAGAGGAGCCTGGAGGCCTACAGTCCACAGGGCTGTAAAGAGTCAAACACAACTGAGTGACTTAGCATGCACACATATGATAAGAGTGATTTATTTCATAATCTTAGATAAAGTTAAATAGCCTGATAAACTGAGTCATAATTGACCTTTGGTCTCAATCTTAACTTTTACATAATTCTGGTCCTTCATCTGTACAATCTAAAAGTCAAATGACTGACCCATTAATAGTCCCCACTTACAAAGCACTCCTGGCTCCCAGGATAATATTCTGCTTGTACCAGAGATGGTGGCTCCTGGGAAGTTTCACCTGATGCAGTGTGCTGCTCAGATGCCCTTGAATCTATGTAGCTCATGGTGGACCAGCTTTACCCAATCTGAGAAAGAGACCAGCAAACATGGTGAGGATGAAAAGGAGGCTTTGAATCATGGTCTTCAACCACATGCATTTTTTTTTAAGTTTATTTTTAAACTTTACATAATTGTATTAGTTTTGCCAAATATCAAAATGAATCCATCATAGGTATACACGTGCTCCCCATCCTGAACCCTCCTCCCTCCTCCCTCCCCATAACCACATGCATTTTAAAATCTGTTTTTCAGAACATTGTATCCCTCTTCTTAATATTTTGTCATACACTATTTTAACAATAATTCCCACATTGCTCCCCCTTGAGCTTGTTGAGACCTCTTATCCAGAGAGATCAGTTTTATGATTAAGGTAGTACTTGCAATCCCAGAGCAAACCAGCAGCCCTAAATAGACTTAGCTTGGTGACTTGTTCATCAAGTTGAATAACAGCTAACTAATAAGTGTTCCCTATGAGTAGTTACTTTTACGAACTCTTTTTTTCTGTGTAAATTATCTCATGTATTCTTAAAAAACAAAACAACCTCACAAAGTAGGCATGATTAAGATATCACTTTCATGGGAAACAGAAGTTAAGCCAGGATATGGACTCAGAGGTATAACATATCCTAATTAACCCAATTTTCTTGTGATATATCTAATTTTTCATGTGCAAATTACATATTTTTCTGTAAATAAGCACCATTCATGAAAGAAAAACACATGCACTCATTTAATTCAGTTCCCTTAAATATTTTGTCACTTGACCAAACATGTATTCATAGTAAAGTACCTTTGTAAAATCCAGCCTAATATTGTTTTTTAATAGAAAAAGGAAAATGTGATTTGGTAAGTTACTAAGCCTACAAAGTCTGGGTGGGGCTGTGTCTGAGTGTGGAGGAAAGGGTTGTATACAGGGGTTTTAACTATGACAACAATGGCAGTGACTTGGACCATAAACTGCACCATATTTGCAAATTTATTTTTGGCTCATGACTTATTCTGTAGTAGTGTATTATCTTAAAATTCTGTTTTTTTCTAATTACATTGCTGCTATCTGCTCTTGAAAAAGAAGCAGACATTTGAAATCACACATAGACACACACACAAAGTATGTCAACTGCTATCTCATCAAACAGAATAAACTTGTTAATAGTTTTGCCAACAGACTGTGAAAGAGTTAATATTCTAATTGGGGATTGGAAATCAGGGAATTCTCTGGGACACCTAATCAAATTTCCCAATCCTGTGGTAAAATTTAATGATAGGATACAAAAGCTGAAGAAGCAAGACCAATAATAACAAAGGAATTCAAAGACTGAAAGTCTGGATCACCTAATAGTATTTTTATCAATGACAAATCTCTTAAATTGATTATTGTAACTTGGTTATGCAAGAAAAGCTTCTTAGAAAAGATCCACTAAAGTGTTTAGCAAAGCAAAGCTCAGCAGTGGCCACAGGACTGGAAAGTCAGTTTTCATTCCAATCCCAAAGAAAGGCAATGCCAAAGAATGTTCAAACTACCATATTGTTGCATCCATCTCATGAACTAGCAAAGTAATGCTCAAAATTCTCCAAACTAGGCTTCAACAGTATACCAACCAAAAACTTCCAGATGTTCAAATTGGATTTAGAAAAGGCAGAGGAACCAGGGATCAAATTGCCAACACTGGTTGGATCATCAAAAAAGCAAGAAAATTCCAGAAAAACATCTACTTCTGCCTTATTGACTATGCCAAAGCCTTTAACTGTGTGGATCACAACAAACTGTGGAAATTTTTTTTTAAATTTTTAATTATTATTATTATTTTTTACTTTACAATATTGTATTGGTTTTGCCATACATCAACATGAATCCACCACGGGTGTACACATGTTCCACATCCTGAACCCTCCTCCCACCTCCCTCCCCATACCATCCCTCTGGGTCATCCCAGTGCACCAGCCCCAAGCTTCCTGTATCCTGCATCAAACCTGGACTGGTGATTCATTTCTATATGGAAAATTCTTAAAGAGATAAAACACCAGACCACCGTACCTGCCTCCTGAGAAATCTGTACGCAGGTCAAGAAGCAACACTTAGAACTGGACATGGAACAACAGACTGGTTCCAAATAGGAAAAGGAGTACATCAAGGGTGCATATTGTCAGTTTGCTTACTTAACTCATATGCAGAGCACATTTTGTGAAATGCCAGGCTGGATGAAACACAAACTGGAATCAAGATTGTCGGGAGAAATATCAATAACTTCAGATATGCAGATGACATCACCGTTATGGCAGAAAGTGAAGAAGAACTGAACAGCTTAGATGTAAGTGAAAAAGAGAGTGAAAGAGTTGCCTTAAAACTCAACATTCAGAGAACTAAGATCATGGTATCCGGCCCCATCACTTTATGGCAAATAGACAGGGAAACAATGGAAACAGTGACAGACTTTATTTTCTTGGGCTCCAAAATCACTGCAGATGGTGACTACAGCCATGAAATTAAAAGACACTTGCTCCTTGAAAGAAAATCTATGACCAGCCTAGACAGCATATTAAAAAGCAGGGAAATTACTTTGCCAAGAAATTTCCATCTAGTCAAAGATATGGTATTTCCAGTAGTCACGTATGGATGTGAAATTTGGACTATAAAGAAAGCTGAGTGCCAAAGAATTGATAGTTTTGAACTGTGGTGTTGGAGAAGACTCTTGAGAGTCCTTTGGATTTCAAGGAGATCCAACCGGTCAATCCTAAAGAAAATCAGTCCTGAATATTCATTGGATGGACTGATGCTGAAGCTGAAACACCAGTACTTTAGCCACCTGATGTGA
Source organism: Bos mutus (assembly GCF_027580195.1). NCBI lineage: Eukaryota > Metazoa > Chordata > Mammalia > Artiodactyla > Bovidae > Bos > Bos mutus. Next base: position 29,760,847 of record NC_091633.1, read on the forward strand.
AGAACTGAATCACTGGAAAGACCCTGATGCTGGGAAAGATTGAAGGGAGGAGGATAAGGGGATGACAGGATGAGATGGTTTGGATGGTATCACTGACTTCATGAGTTTGAGTAGGCTTTAGGAGTTGGTGACAGACAGGGAAGAAGCCTGACATGCTGCAGTCCATTGGGTGGCAAATAGTCTGACACGACTGAGTGACTGAACTGAACTGAACTGAAAGTGTTTAGTGATAAAAGGGCATAACGTTCTGACTTAACTCTTCAATAGTTCAGAAAACTGTAATATGCATATACATAAATACAGAAGTGATGAAAAAGTAGATGGGATAAAAATGTCAATAGCTGATAAATCTGAGTAAAAAAGATATATGGGAGTTGTTTATACTACTCTTGCAACTTTTCTGTAAATTTGAATTGTATCAAAATAAAAAGTTAAAAAAAAAAAAAAAAGAAGAAGAAGATTTGGATCACTTGACCGGGTGAAAATGTTAAAAAAGTGAGAATGAAGTTGCTCAGTCATGTCTGACTCTTTGTGACCGTATGGACTGTAGCCTACCAGGCTTCTCTGTCCATGGGATTTTCCAGGCAAGAATACTGGAGTGGGTTTAAGATCACTTTACTAGATAAGGTGCTAACTGAGACTACAGACTGAATGGTTCCTGGAAGGAGATTATAAATTCCAATAATTACACTGCAGTGTTGCCAAAAGGAAAACTAAGGAAGATGTATACAGGTCTTTGCCATTACTATACTCTTTTATACAATACATATGATTAATATTAAACTTTATACTTCAGGGTTTTAGTGACAAGATAGAAAAGGGATCAGATCAGATCAGATCAGTTGCTCAGTCCTGTCCGACTCTTTGTGACCCCATGAATCGCAGCACGCCAGGCCTCCCGGTCCATCACAACTCCCGGAGTTCACCCAGACTCACGTCCATCGAGTCAGTGATGCCATCCAGCCATCTCATCCTCTGTTGTCCCATTCTCCTCTTGCCCCCAATCTCTCCCAGCATCAGAGTCTTTTCCAATGAGTCAACTCTTCGCATGAGGTGGCCAAAGTACTGGCGTTTCAGCTTTAGCATCATTCCTTCCAAAGGAATCCCAGGGCTGATCTCCTTTAGAATGGACTGGTTGGATCTCCTTGCAGTCCAAGGGACTCTCAAGAGTCTTCTCCAACACCACAGTTCAAAAGCATCAATTCTCTGGCGCTCAGCCTTCTTCACAGTCCAACTCTCACATCCATACATGACCACAGGAAAAACCATAGCCTTGACTAGACGAACCTTTGTTGGCAAAGTAATGTCTCTGCTTTTGAATATGCTATCTAGGTTGATCATAACTTTCCTTCCAAGGAGGAAGCGTCTTTTAATTTCATGGCTGCAATCACCATCTGCAGTGATTTTGGAGCCCAGAAAAATAAAGTCTGACACTGTTTCCACTGTTTCCCCATCTATTTCCCATGAAGTGATGGGACCGGATGCCATGATCTTCGTTTTCTGAATGTTGAGTTTTAAGCCAACTTTTTCACTCTCCACTTTCACTTTCATCAAGAGGCTTTTGAGTTCCTCTTCACTTTCTGCCATAAGGGTGGTGTCATCTGCATATCTGAGGTTATTGAGATGTCTCCCGGCAATCTTGATTCCATTTGTGCTTCTTCCAGCCCAGCGTTTCTCATGATGTGTTCTACATATAAGTTAAATAAACAGGGTGACAATATACAGCCTTGATGAACTCCTTTTCCTATTTGGAACCAGTCTGTTGTTCTATGTCCAGTTCTAAATGTTGCTTCCTGACCTGCATACAAATTTCTCAAGAGGCAGATCAGGTGTTCTGGTATTCCCATCTCTTTCAGAATTTTCCATAGTTTATTGTGATCCACACAGTCAAAGGCTTTGGCATAGTAAATAAAGCAGAAATAGATGTTTTTCTGGAACTCTGTTGCTTTTTCCATGATCCAGCAGATGTTGGCAATTTGATCTCTGGTTCCTCTGCCTTTTCTAAAACCAGCTTGAACATCAGGAAGTTCATGGTTCACATATTGCTGAAAAGGGATACTATGATTGAAAAATAGAACACAATAACCCAGAGCTAGGAGAGCAATAGATGGAGCCATTCATAAATTAAAAAACTTAGTAAACCTATAATTGGGTCATATTTTGTAAAGAATTGTGACTGAGGTTATGGACATATAGAATTGATGTGAATCATAGAGATAAAAATAATCACAGAGATAAAAATTCAGCTATGTTTTTGAGAAGGTATTACTTTCTAAAGAACCACTTGTCTGAACTAAACGATGGTGACTGTCTAAGATTTAAACTAGCCTTTTGAAGGCCTCACCTCCCAGAAATGTCTATACACAGGGGGAAAGTTGAAAATCTGTGCATTCACCCAAAGTAGCATATTCCTCAATGTCTTCTCATCTATGGTTAAGAAGAATAGTGTGTTTCAGGAGAGGGATCCAAGAGCCATGGAGAATCATGGATCTCTTCCAAGGGAGGGAATGTGACCTACCCTTGGGGTAGGGCTAGTACATCCTCCCAATAAGATTACAAAATTGCTGTATCCTAGGGATGGCCCTATGCCTCCCTTTTCTCTTTCTGAAAAGCAGTGTTTGTTGTGGTTTTCTGGATTTATTCAACCCTTGGTTTTGGTGTGTCTGGGGAATGAAGGAAAAATAACTTCCTAGTTAATAGGTTTACAGATAAAGAAGATCCACGTGGAAACACTGTTAAGATGATCACAGTTCTTGGAACTGTGGCCTTGGGGTTAGATCCTTTGAGAAGAGGGTGAGAATAGTTTATGTGCATGGGAAGAGAAGCAAATATTTTCATCGAGGGCAATTGTGTTAGGATGTGTTATTGTCGAAGTTTCCCCTCTCCTACTGAGCCCATCTTCACAAGATGTCAGGCTGGGCCAAGGAGCAGTTGAGGCCAAGAAATATTTGTAGAAATGATGTGTGCTATTTCTGAGAAAAAGTCATGAGATATCAAGTGGTTCGGACATTGCTCTTTTAGTTGTGCCAAGATTGTCCTAGATATTGGCTACTCATCTTGCTTGGGTCCATCAGGGGACAGAACTGGAGTGACCAGCAGTCTTTAACCAACATATAACAACTGTGAGACTTAAATTTATATTTCTGTGTCTCACTGAGATTTTGAGATTATTACTGCAGCATACTACAGGAAAATCTAACCAGTACTCTGAAAGATTAGTTAGGGAGAATCAATTTCTATACAACAGGAAATAAAGCCAGTATTGGTGACAACATTAAACATGGAAAACAGATATGCTATTTGTCCACTAATTCAACCAACACTTCTTGAAGACAGTAACTACATTGAGGGGCAGTGCAATTGGTGCTATGCTTTCTGATGTTCAGAAATGCATGTGACCAAGATTTTCTTATTGTGAAATGTTGGAAACTGGTGATCTAGAACTAAAAGAAAAATAACTTTGCAGGAGAAATACAAAAAGTATTGTTTTATTGTGGTCGACATATGCCAGTGTGAACCAAGTATAAAAGTATGCAAAGCATTTCAAATAAGAATCAAGAATCTGTCATTAAAGCTGAAAGTTATTTTTAAAATGTCCCAGACAGGCAGCTTACAGAACGGTCAACAGAAACAAGAAAGTCTTTTCCTCTTGGACCTGAAGTTCTTTGTGTCCCATGAATACAAATGAGTTTACCAAGTCCCAAGGAAATAGCCATGAATTTCCATAGTCTAATAAGCAGTTGGTGGGCTAAGTACAATGGCATCCCTAATTCTTACCCTAACATCGTTATGGAAGAAACAATAAACAGAGAAGGCTCAAAACTGATGTAAGACACATAGCATGTTTGGAGGTAGTGAAGGGAAATGTCCTAATGAGTGTGAGACAAATAGACATCAAAACACAAGTACCAGTGTGTTGTGAAATTTAGTGAAATTCTAAAGACAGAAATGCTCAAAACATAGACATAAGGAAGTTCATTGACATAAGGGAGTGAATTGAATGACCAAATTAAAATCTTACATAAAGCATCAAAGAACAAAGCCTTTTTTAATTTTAGAAAAAAAATATTATACTAAGGGAATTGTAGACAAAGCTTCTAAGTTGCATGGACAAAAATGTCAACTCTAGAGAGTGATTTTCTCTATGGATTGAGATGAAGAATCTTGGAACTCAGGAAAAGAGACTATCTATTGACCTGGAAAAAATTAGTGCTATTTAGGGGAAAAAAAAAAACAAACACAAAACAGACACTGAGAGGAGTTTCACAAATCCCATTACTGTAAGCACAGTAACATTAAGGGGCGGGGTGCAACCAGAAGGAGGGGATTAAGATGGTAGAATAGGGGAGCAAGGAGTTGCCTACCCCATGGACACAATCAAAAAATCTATATGGGGAGCAGTTCTCACTGCAGTCAAACTGGAGACAAGCAGAATGACTCATCCACAGCTAAGTCGCTTCAGTCGTGTCCGACTCTGTGTGACCCCATAGACGGAATCCTACCAGGCTCCCCCATCCCTGGGATTCTCCAGGCAAGAACACTGGAGTGGGTTGCCATTTCCTTCTTCAATGCATGAAAGTGAAAAGTGAAAGTGAAGTCGCTCAGTCATGGCCGACTCTTAGCGACCCCATGGACTGCAGCCTACCAGGCTCCTCTGTCCATAGGATTTTCCGGGCAAGTGTACTGGAGTGGGGTGCCATTGCCTTCTCCCGGACTCATCCACAGCCAAACCTATAAAGGAAGATCCACATATAACCAGATAGGAAGGGAAAAGAAGCGATCAGATTAGGACCTGTGCCTGTAGGAAGGAGAACAGAAGAGGAGTGTGATGATTTGGGCTCAGAGATACTCCTTGGGGAATGAGGGGTTCAAATCTCAAGTCGGGCATCCCAGCCCTGGAATCCAACACCAGGAAGACAAGTGCCCTTCGCTGGATTGAAAACCAGGAGGACTGTGAGAATCCTAGACTCTGATGTGAATCACTTGCACACACATGCTCATTCTGTGATGAACGCAGAGGAAGCAGGCTGAAGCTGCCTGAAGCTCTGGCTGGTTTTCCGTGAGCATCCCAGCACATACACTCGCCCGCATCAGGTGCCCACTCGACACCTCTTGCTCCAATGCAGCTTCCCATGAGGGTGAAGCTTGTTGTGCCAAAGGGAAGTGAAAGTACTGGGGGGCTAATAGTAAACTGAGATCCTGCAGTTTGTCAAACTGGGCATGGACAGCCATTGCTGGCACTCACAGATGTGACTGGTCAGGAGAAGTCTGGAGCCCTGACTGGTGCACTGGGACTCAGTACATGGCCCAGCCCCTCTTTCTCTGCCACTGAACCCCACTAGGGCAGAAGTTCCACAGCTGGGAGGGAGGAGACACACACTTAGAAGCTATAGAACCAATTTGGACCTATATCTCAGGACTAATGCTCTAGCAACTTGGGAGTAGCAAGCTGTAGCAGCCATTGAGCTGAAGAGAAGCCTCAGACTGACTCTGGGTCAAGCCCTTCCACTTCTAGTTCCACTTCCCATGAAGGCAATAGCTGCCAGCACACTCTGGGGGAAGAGGTGACCCATGCTCACTAGAGATTCAGCTCTTCCAAAGTCACTGAGCACACACAGGCTGCATAAGAATGCTACCACACAATGATACAACTTTAATACCAGGGCGAGTAATTGTTTCATCTAACTTGATAAAGCCAAAGAGTTAAACACCACAGGAAGACAGATGGATTTATTTCAAATGAAATAACAGAATAAATCCCTGAAAAAAATAACTAATGAGATAATTTATCATGTTGAGTTCAAAGCATTAGTAATAGAACATTAAATGAACTTGGGAAAAAAGGATTAAAACAGTGAAAAATTAATAACAACTAGTAAATATAAAAATAACTAGGAAGAATTGAAGAATAAAATAACTGAAATTTAAAAAAATAGATTACAATGAATTAACAGCAAATGAGTGATAGAGAAGAATTCATGTGATCTAAAAGATAGAAGAATGGAAATCAACCTATCATAATATCAAAAAGAAAAACAAAATTTCAAAAACTGAGGATGGTATAAGGGACATCTGAGAACACATCAAACATACTAAAATTTGCATTATAAAGTGTTCCAGAAGAAGACAAAAAAGCATAGAAAATGAATTTTATGAAATTACGGCTGAACATTTTCCAAACTTGAAGAAAGAAACATATCCAGGTGGAGGAAGCACAGAGTCCCAAACAAGAGGAAACCAAAGAAACACACACCAAGACATATCCTAGTTAAAGTGGTAAACGTTTAATAAAAATAGTTAATTTTGAAGGCAGCAAGTGAAAAACAGTCACATACAAGGCAACTCCCAAAGGCTATCAGTTAATTTTTCTGCAGAAACTTTTCAGGCATGTGGGGCATGGGATGGTACATGTAAAGTGCTAAAAGGGCAAAGGAACTACTACGTAGGATACTTCACCAGCAAAACTGTTATTTAGATTTTTAAGAGGTAAAGAACTTTTCAGACAGACAAAAATTAAGAGTTCATCAACACTAACTTACTCTACAAGAAGTGTTAAAGGGTCTTCTCCAGTTGGAAAAGGAAAGGATAAAAAAGAAGTTAAAATCTATAGGAAAGGAAAAATATCCCACAGGTAAAGGCAAACATACAGAAAAGGCTGTGGATCAACCATGAAATAAGCTAGCATAAAGATTTTTAAAATTGTAAGATCATTTATACCTACAATAAACAGTGAATGGATATACATGAAGATATAAATATGACATTGAAAACATAAAATGTAGGGGAAGGGAGTAAAAAAAATTTAGATCCTTTAGGATGTGTTTGAATATAAGTGACTTCAAGTTTAAAACCAGTAGATATAGTTATAGGTCAACATATATGAACTTTATGGTAACCACAAGTAAAAACCCTCAGCCCTCGACCTGGGATTGCTCCACAATCCCTAAACTTCAGCTCCCAGCTGTTGCACCTTATAGGGGACCTGTGTCCCTGTCTGATTCTCATTCCATTTAGGCTGCCACAGATCAGCTGTTTCACTCTCGGCCTTTATATTTCTCCTCTGACTCAGACAATTGCCCTGCTGTGAAGATCAGACCCCTGCTTCAGTTCAATATTGTAAAGTAATTAACCTCCAATTAAAATAAATAAATTTATTAAAAAAAAAAAAAAACAAAACACCTTACAATGGATGCACAAAAACTAGAGTGAAAGTAACATAAGCATATCAATAAAGAAGATCATCAAATATCAGGAAAGAAGCTAAAAGAGAAAAAGAAAAGAACAATAAAAAAAACTATAAAAAATAGCCAGAAAACAAATAACAAAACGCAAAAAGTACATATGTATAATAATCATTTTAAATGTCAATGGCTAAATCGCCAATCAAAAGATGTAGGGTCACTGGATATGAAAATAAGATCCATCTATAGGCTGCTTATAAAAGACTCACTTCAGAGCTAGAAATACACAGAAACTGGAAGTGAAGGGATGGAAAAAGATATTTCATGCAAATGGAAATAAAAAGAGAGATGGGTTATTAACACTCATATTAGAGAAAGTATTTTTCAAAATCAAGTCTATAACAAAAGGGAAAGAAAGACATTATAAAATGATTAATACAAGAAGAGGATATAACATTTCTTAAAATGTATGCACCTAATAGAAGAGCACCTATGCATAAATATATATGGTAAATATATACAATAAATATTAACAGGCAAAAAGAGAGAAATTAGCAACAATACAACAATAGAAAGGGACTCTAACATCCCACTTACATCAATGGACAGATCAACTAGACAGAAAATCAGTAAGGAGGTGGTGGTCTGAAGTGACACATTAGATGAGTTGAAATTACTAAGAATCCACAGGACATTCCATCAAAAACAAAAAAGAAAGAAAAGAAAACAGCAGAAAACACATTCTTCTCAAGAGCACATGGAATGTTCATCAGGTTAGATCACATACTGGCCATAAGTCTCTACAAATTTAAAAGGACAGAAATTATATCAAGCATTTTTTACCACAGCGATCTGAAACTAGAGGTTAATTATTAGAATCAAAATGGGAAAAAAATAACAGGCACACGAGACTAAAAAATGCTATAAATAAACAAACAAAATGAAAACAATTGATCAGTGAAGAAAATGAAAGAAGAAATCAGAAAACACTTTGAAGCAAATGAAAATAAAAGCATAACTTTCCAAAATCTATGGCATGCAGCAAAGCAGTTCTAAGTTCTATGAAGGAAGTTTATAGTTGTACAGGCTTATTCCAGGAAACAAGAAAACTCTCAAATAAAGAATATAACCTACCATCTAAAAAAATTAGAAAAAGAAGAAAACATAAAGCCCAAAGTCAACAGAAGGATGGTAACAATAAAGATGAGGAGAAATAAATAAAATAGAGACCAAAAAGAAAAAAATCAATGAAATGAACAATTAAAAAAATAATAAATAGGCAAGATACATAAGGCTTTAGCCAGGTTCGTTAAGATAAAAATAAGAAATGAGAAAAGAGAAATTACAGTTAACATTACAGAGATACAAAAAAATCATAAGAGGATACTATGAACAATGATTTGCCATCAAATTGGAAAGCCTATAAGAAATGGATACATTTCTTAAAACACCCAATAATCTAAGACTGAATCAGGAAGAATTAAGTAATCTGGACAGACTGATTACTAGCAGCAAAACTGAATTAGTACTTTAAAAGCTCCCAGCAAGCCAAAATCCAGGACCTGACAGCTTAACAGGTCAATTTTACCAAACATATAAAGAAGAACCGAAATCCATTCTTCTTAAACTATTCCAAAAAATTAAAGAGGATGGAACACTCCCAAATTTATGCTACATGGCAGCTATTACCCTAGTATCAAAATCAGACAGTGACACTACAAAAAGGAAACCCACAAGATATTATCTCTGATGAATATAGATGCAATTATCCTCAACAAAGTTTAGAAAAACCAAATTTCATAATATATTAAAGAGGATCATACATCATGATCAAGTGGGATTTATTCCAGTTATGCAAAGAAGGTTCAACATTCACAAATCATTAAACATGATACACCACATTAACAAAAAGAAAGATAAAAATCACATGATTATCTCCTTAGCTGCAGAAAAATAACTTCACAAAATTCAACAACCATTCACGATGACGTGTGTGCATGCTATTTCAGTCATGTCTCCAGTTGATGATAACAACACTCATCAAATTGGTATAGAGGGAACACATCTCAACATTATAAAGGTCATTTATGACAAACAGGCAAACTCATGCTCAATATTGAAGTTTTGGGCTTTTCACTTTGTTGTCAAAGAGAACAATCCTTTACTGCTTTTGGATTTTGAATCACTTACAAGGCCTTTCCCAACACCTAGTCTAAAGAGAAATTTACTAGGTTTCTTTCTATTACATCCATTGTTTCATTTTTTCATTTAGATACATAATCCATTCTTACGTATGGTGTGTGATATAATTTTACCTTTTTGCAAATGATGACCTAACTGTCTTTCACCATTTATTAATGTCAATCTTGGCTTCAGTGAACTGAAATGTCAGTTTGTCATACATTAAATTTCCATATGTATTAGGGTCTAAGTTTGGAGTTTCTATTATTACTCTATTCTATTATTCTACTTGTCTATTCTTTTTTTTCCATTATTCTATTTGTTTATTTTTTCTATTCTATTATTCTATTTATCTATTAATATATACAAAGAATTAAAATTTTTATTGTATAGATTTTACACTCTTCTTGTTAGATTTATCTCTCTATATTTTTCTAATTTGTTGCAATCTTAATTATACTATATTTGCTATTGTATCTTCTGTTTATTTTTTATGTATATGTAGATAATCGGTTTTGCATGCTAACTTTCTATCCTGATAATTCACTCAATTCATTGATATTTGAGCTAGTTTTAGCATTAATTTGCTGGAATTTCTAGGTATACTATCATATCTGCAAATAGAGACAGTTTAATTCCTTATTTACCTATCTTTATGTCTCAAAATGATTTTTATTATTTAATTGTTCTGGCTGACAATATTTCTACTACAAAGCCAAAGAGTAGTGAGGATAGATATAGATACAGATAAACACACAATCATGTTAAGAAAGTATAATTCTATTTCTATTTTCTCTAGAGTTTTCATTATGAATGCATGTTGAATCTTTTCAAGAGCTTTTTCAGTATCTATCAAAATAGTCTTATGATATTATAGTGACTTAAAGTAAAGGGAGCAATGAATGTGGATCAGTGAGAAGACAAGAAATGGAGGAAATTTAAGGGCAAAATCTAAAGTAGAAATTCATATAGGCGAGAAAGGTAAACCTATGTGGTATGTAGGATCTGGAACTGTTTGTTTTGACACAAAAGAGCCAGTTTGTATTGGCACAAAACAACCACTTTTAATGCACACACATATATACATTTTCTAATCATGGTAACTATTTTTCTGAGGTATATGTGTATTTCTGAAAGCACAATAAGATATTTTATGAAGAACTAAAGATCAGTGAAGCAGAGACCTATCTTTTTATTCCTCCAGTTGCTATGGAAACCTTTCAGCACCAAAATCTGATTTCACAATGAATACTTTGTAATACTTACACACAATAACCAAACAGGTATACAATTTATCTGAGATTTTAGAAGGCTCTCAGTTGCCTGAAACTCTTGAACTTTACAAAATAATTTCCTATGCATTTTATTATTATGAAATAAGATGATAAACTTTTACTGTATGGATAGTTTAACATCTATTTTATTTTCACCTATGAAAGTTTAAATTAATTGTAAGAATAAAATGAAGATTGACATCTAAGTCATATCTTGGGTTTTAGAAATTTTTTTCATTTTTGTTTAACGTGTTTGGTGACACCATTTCTTGTGAATCAAATGTTTTATGTTTAAGAAGTATCTTATTCTACTTTGCAGCAAATGGTCTTTACTTGCAGGACTCATTTTTAATTTCTACTAGATTTGTCCAAAATATCTTTCAAAATACAGATGAACATGCCCTCACTCAAAAATTATTCTAATCTAGATATGGTTTTAAATAATCAAAAAGTAAATGTAAATGCCAATGAAATAACTAAAAACTAGTCTCTCTTAAACTAAAATACCAATGTATGATTAATGTATCAGATTAGATCAGATCAGATCAGTCGCTCAGTCATGTCCGACTTTTTGCGACCCCATGAATCGCAGCATGCCAGGCCTCCCTGTCCATCACCAACTCCTGGAGTTCACTCAGACTCACGTCCATTGAGACAGTGATGCCATCCAGCCATCTCATCCTCTGTCGTCCTCTTCTCCTCTTGCCCCCAATCCCTCCCAGCATCAGAGTCTTTTCCAATGAGTCAACTCTTCGCATGAGGTGGCCAAAGTACTGCAGTTTCAGCTTTAGCATCATTCCTTCCAAAGAAATCCCAGGGCTGATCTCCTTTAGAATGGACTGGTTGGATCTCCTTGCAGTCCAAGGGACTCTCAACAGTCTTCTCCAACACCACAGTTCAAAAGCATCAATTCTTCGGTGCTCATTCTTCTTCACAGTCCAACTCTCACATCCATACATGACCACAGGAACAACCATAGCCTTGACTAGACGGACCTTTGTTGGCAAAGTAATGTCTCTGCTTTTGAATATGCTATCTAGGTTGGTCATAACTTTCCTTCCAAGGAGTAAGTGTCTTTTAATTTTATGGCTGCAGTCACCATCTGCAGTGATTTTGGAGCCCAGAAAAATAAAGTCTGACACTGTTTCCACTGTTTCCCCATCTACTTCCCATGAAGTGATGGGACCGGATGCCATGATCTTCGTTTTCTGAATGTTGAGCTTTAAGCCAACTTTTTCACTCTCCACTTTCACTTTCATCAAGAGGCTTTTGAGTTCCTCTTCACTTTCTGCCATAAGGGTGGTGTCATCTGTATAACTGAGTTAAATAGGCTATTGCAATAAAATAATTTTTCTACTTTAACAGGTTCTATGATATGTCAGATAGGCCTCCAGATTGTAGAAATATAAGTTCTAAAAGTCTCTAATATAGTACCTCACTATAAGAAACTAGAAGACAAAAACAAATTAAAATTATCAGTAGAGCTGGTTTAGATATTCAGTGGTAAATCAACCAATAGGTGAAGGAGTTATGAAGTATTACAAATGCATGCAGAAGTTTATTAATAAAAATACATATAGAAACTTGAAGCTTAGAATCAGAACTTTTGAATTAGATCAATATCATTAAAAAGGCCACATTATAAACACTGCCATTTTATTTATACAGGAATGGTAAATTTTAATAACATTTGAAAATAGTATTCAACACTATTAAAATACTGCAATAAAAATAGAAAAAAAAGTCATTTACCAAATAATAAAGGCATAAAGTAGCTAAAATTTCAATTAAAATGTAGAGTTAGTGTAAGATCAGCAACAAATCACAGGTTTCTACTACTTTTCTCTTGGTTCAGCATTCACTGCCTTTCAAACTGTAACTTCATATTTTTATTTTAATTCTCATATTGGTATTATTATCATGTGACTTGATCAATATGCTAATACATGGCTACTTAACACATTTGCTAGCAGCCCATGAAAAAGAACAAAATACAATGATACAGTGAAGTGACTTTCTCATTACAGGTTAAGAACTTATAGAAAAGGTAAAGTTAACAATTTATTAAAATATGTTTCATTGAGATACTTAAAAACTTATAAATTATCCTTTTTTAAAAATGCCTTGGGGTTCCCTGGTGGCCCAGTGGTAAAGAATCTGCCTGCCAATGCAGGAGACATGGGTTCAATCCCTGATTCAGGAAGATCCCATTTTCTGCAGCGCAATTAAGCCTGTGTGCCACAACTACTGAGCCCATGCTCTGTAACAAGCAAAAGCCACCACAATGAGAAGCCCATGCACTGCAAGTAAGGCATAGCCCCTGCTCACCACAACTACACAAAAAGTTTCTGTGTAGAAAAAGCCTACACAGCATGCGGCAACTAAGACCAAGCACAGGTAAAAATAAATGAATAAAATAAAAGTATATAAAAAAGAAATCTTTCCAAAAAATGCCTTAACCGGATGCTATTGATAACCTTGTATCTCAACCTTAAATTTTAATAAAAATAAGAAAAAGGAAAGGCAGCAAAGGAAGGAAGAAAGGAGAAAAGAAAAGAAGTAATGAATCATATATTTTGACCATATAACTGCACCAGATGTTGGCCAGAAGTTACTGTGTCTTCAAGTAAACCCAAGTCTTTGGATCATTTTCATGGCTGATGTAGAAATCCCAGGAAACAGGCGCATATCAAGGCAGAGTGCTTACCTGCATATCGTAGCTCACACACCATTTGGGGCATTCTAAGTATTGGACTATAGTGATGGCTAGTAACGTTGAGCCACCTGGCTAGAACTTTTCTTTCAGTGACCAAAATTTTTCTTACAGTGATCAAAACTTACGGTGACTAAAATTTTTAAGTAGATCATCTAATGTAGATTATTTAGATTAACATTTCTGCCTTGCTCGTTTTCTAACATATTTCTACCAGGAAATCCAAAGACCCAAAGGATTCTAGTAATACATCACCAAATACTTCTATCAAACTGTACTTATCTTACATATTTAAATCCTCAGAAAAATAGATCACAGCAGAGGAAACTCTACTCCATGCAATTATTTGGCTAAAATAATCTATGAAAAAAATTCTGAAGCTGTGATAACATGGTATAAATTTGAAGGTGTGGTTGATTTTGTTAATGTACATAATTCAACAGGAAGCTAAGAATGTTCCGTGCCTTTTTCTTTTCTTTTCTTTTCTTTTTTTTTATAGGCGTCTCAATAAGTCTTCCTATTCTGGTATGCTAAAGGAAGAATTTCAAGTGTTTGCTTATTTCCTATTCAGAATAAGACTAGTTGGGGGATATTAAGTGCATTTTATCATGAAGCCTGGCATGCTACAGTTCATCAGATTGTAAGGAGTCGGACACAACTGAGCTCCTGAACAACAAGAACAAAGCACGACAAGTCAATTTGGAATTAATTCCTCTCCCCAAGAAAGCCAACCTAAATGGAGAAGGGCTAGAAGCAGTAATTCAGAATGTGTGCTCAGGCACGGTGATGTCTCAGCAACCAGCTCAAATCTGTTGCTTACCTGCAAGAATACTGAACTCTTCATGACATGCATCACATCTCAGTTTCTCCATTTGTATGGGTGGCTTTCATGGTGTCTGAGGAATGTGACACCCGTGTGAGACCCAGGGTCACACTGCCCAGGTCTGTACTGACAGCTGTGTAAACTTGAACAAATTTTGGTCTCACATTCTTCACTGGCAATCAACAAATTTTTTATTTTACATATGTACCCACCTATTTTACATATGTAACACCTTCCCTCCTGGCTCAGATGGTAAACAATATGCCTGCAATGCAGGAGACCAGGGTTTGATCCCTGGGTCAGGAAGATCTCCTGGAGAAGGGAATGGCTACTCACTTCAGTATTCTTGCCTGGAGAATTCCATAGATGGAGGAGTCTGGCAAGCTACAGTCCATGGGGTCACAAATAGTCACACACAACTGAGTGGTTATCACTTTCACTTTTTTATTCACCCACCTAATAGGGCCACTGTAAAGATTTAATTAGATAAGGCATGTGCCTGGCTAAAGTCAGTTCATACAACAAAGAGCTAGTTTTCAGTTTGCCAAACTGAAAATGAAGCAGTCACAGGGGAAAGCTAAGTTAAACTATTGAAGGACTTTAAGCAAAAGATTGAACTTTGAAACACTGATTAAAGAGAAACTCTTGATGGGAAAAACCCTTGGAATTAAATAAATACCTCTGTGATCTAGATTATTTTGATTGAATTTTTATTCCCTTTGGGAGTCCTAATGTTTACAAATGTCTTTGCCAGTGTTGAACAGCAATTGACTACGGGGTATGGGGCAAGAAGAGAAGGGGACAGCAGAGGTTGAGATGGTTGGATGGCATCCCCTATTCGATGGACATGAGTTTGAGCAAGCTCTGGGAGTTGATGATGGACAGGGAAGCCTGGCATGTGGCAGTCCTTGGGGTTGCAGAGTCAGATATGACTGAGCAACTGAACTGAACTGAACTGAACTGAATGGGTACCAGACATTGTTCATCAATGTCTGTAAGCTGGAAAACAGCTCCAGAACCTGAAGTACAGAACAGCTACCTGCTCCGCTGTGTATGTACACCATTCTGCATCACCACAACTGCCTGGCTCTGGTTGCTATGAAGTGAAAAGTTGTCACCTTTGCATGAACCTTGAACAATATGTTATGTCGCCACCAAATGCCTTGCAGGAACTCATGGGTAAAGTCTAAGTCTTGGCTTGTATGAGAGCTTGAAAGCTCCTGCTACTTGGATTCTCCCCCTTTCTGGATGCTTAAAACCAATTCTGTCTTTACCATTTACATGTCTAATATGTTTAATGTCTTCTGCACCTTTGTCTACTGAGTTGATTGTTTTCTTTTATGTATATGAATGATGTACATGTTTTAAGGAAGGCATGTATTTGATATATTTTTGTCAAATCTTTTCTTTCTTTGATTTCCACACTCTCATTTTAACATATATTCATAACTACAATGAAAATTAAAAGCACTAATATATATTATAAATGTAGGATTTATCACATAGGGAAAACTAAATATAAGAAAGATTATAATTATTACCAGAACAATGAACAAAGTTGAATACAATGTTGTTCATTATATGTAACTGTCAAATATTTGAATTGCATTAGTAAATATTTATTAATACTTTGTATTTCAAAAATATAGGCACATTTACATGCATATCTATTTATGTAGCCACATACTGAAATTCAATTCATTTCAGTCACTCAGTCATGTCCGACTCTTTGCGACCCCATGAATTGCAGCATGCCAGGCCTCCCTGTCCATCACCAACTCCCTGAATTCACTCAGACTCACGTCCATCGAGTTGGTGATGCCATCCAGCCATCTCATCCTCTGTCATCCCCTTCTCCTCCTGCCCTCAGTCCCTCCCAGCATCAGAGTCTTTTCCAATGAGTCAATTATTTGCATGAGGTGGCCGAAGTACTGGAGTTCCAGCTTTAGCATCATTCCTTCCAAAGAAATCCCAGAGTTGATCTCCTTCAGAATGGACTGGTTGGATCTTGCAATCCAAGGGACTCTAAAGAGTCTTCTCCAACACCACAGTTCAAAAGCATCAATTCTTCGGTGCTCAGCTTTCTTCACAGTCCAACTCTCACATCCATACATGACCACAGGAAAAACCATAGCCTTGACTAGCCGGACCTTTGTTGGCAAAGTAATGTCTCTGCTTTTGAATATGCTATCTAGGTTGGTCATAACTTTATTTCAAGGAGTAAGTGTCTTTTAATTTTATGGCTGCATTCACCATTCTCAGTGTTTTTGGAGCCCAAAAAAATAAAGTCTGACACTGTTTCCACTGTTTCCCCATCTATTTCCCATGAAGTGATGGGACCAGATGCCATGATCTTCGTTTTCTGAATGTTGAGCTTTAAGCCAACTTTTTCACTCTCCTCTTTCACCTTCATCAAGAGGCTTTTGAGTTCCTCTTCACTTTCTGCCATAAGGGTGGTGTCATCTGCATATCTGAGGTTATTGATATTTCTCCCGGCAATCTTGATTCCAGCTTGTGCTTCTTCCAGCCCAGCGTTTCTCTTGACGTACTCTGCATTTAAGCTAAATAAGCAGGGTGACAATATACAGCCTTGACGTACTCCTTCTCCTATTTGGAACCAGTCTGTTGTTCCATGTCCAGTTCTAACTGTTGCTTCCTGACCTGCATACAAATTTCTCAAGAGGCAGGTCAGGTGGTCTGGTATTCCCATCTCTTTCAGAATTTTCCACAGTTTATTGTGATCCACACAGTCAAAGGCATGTGTGCATACATCCATACTCCTGTTAGTAAAACCAAACATGATAGAGAAAATGAGTTTTTAATCTTTTAAATTTTAAGTCCTCATGTACAGATATGTTTATTTTCCATTTGACATTGGTGATTTTTAGCTTTTCATGTATTTATAGGTGATAAAAACCTAGGGAAAATGTCTCACAGCATGTACAGACTCAAAACTAGTAGAATTACCATATCCCCAAGTTGCAATAATATAAAGATGAGCAGTCTAGTCCATATCATTTTAATCTTTTCCTTAGAATGTACTTTTTTATGAGTTTCTACTCCCCAGATAGTGGGATAAAAGGAATGTTTGGTACCAAATAAAAACACCAGAGAACTGTCTTTACCCTCTCCTTTTACAGCTAATTAATCCATTCAATTTCATGCTTTGAAAAGAATAAGTTAAACTGTTTAAAGCAATCCATGTCACAATCATTTTGGATGAGACAACAGAAAAACACAGGGTCATGAATTTCTTTCCAGGTCACAAGGTTTCCACATTCCTATTGCTCCATGTGTGACCTTGCTTTCTTGCGTCACCTTAAACACACACACACACACACAAAATCATAGTGATGCAAGGTGGGTAAAGTTTAAGCAGGAAAATGACAGTGAAGATATAAATAAAAGTCTTCGACTCTAAATGAAAAAAAGAGACAAGTTAATGTAAACATGTATATTTCAAGTTCATATAAAATATAAGTATGTACCTGTGTCTTATGCATCATACTTCGTCTGCCTTTCCCAATTAATCAATGACTTTCATAGCCTGATATTGTCAAATAATATGATCTCTAAAACTCATTACTGGCAGAACAGAAGTGAGGCAGGTGGGGTCGCACACGAGTAGCAGAGCATAAACTGGTCAAGGTTTATAGGAAACAAATTGACTTTGAAATATAGGTGCATTTTGAGCACTTCCAAGAACAATCTCTCCTACAGAAGCAATTCCTTAAAATATTTGGAAAAGATTTTATGTGAAAATGTTTAAAATCAATCATTTATATACATCACAGCAAATCACTGGATAAATGATAGTGGAGATCTCTCTCTCTTTCTCTCTCTCTTTCTCATACACACACACACAAACACAGGGTGATATATCCCTATGATCAAATTTTATGCAGCTATTGAAGTAAACTGAACACTAATTAAAAGGCAAAAGAAAAACTGTCCTAAAACAGTGTTTGCATGAAAGAGTAGGCTACAAACCTGAATATTGAAAATTACTCCAGTAAATGTAAGAATAAGTGGGAGAAACTGCATCAAAACATATTGTTGACTTTTTTCTTGTTTCTTGAGGTGTGCCTGTATTGCTATGAACTTTCCCCTTAGGACTGCTTTTACCGTGTCCCACAGGTTTTGGGTGGTTGTGTTTTCATTTTCATTCGTTTCTATGCAAATTTTGATTTCTTTTTTGATTTCTTCTGTGATTTGTTGGTTATTCAGCAGCGTGTTGTTCAGCCTCCATATGTTGGAATTTTTAATAGTTTTTCTCCTGTAATTGAGATCTAATCTTACTGCATTGTGGTCAGAAAAGATGCTTGGAATGATTTCTATTTTTTGAATTTACCAAGGCTAGCTTTATGGCCCAGGATGTGATCTATCCTGGAGAAGGTTCCATGCGCTTGAGAAAAAGGTGAAATTCATTGTTTTGGGATGAAATGTCCTATAGATATCAATTAGGTCTAACCGGTCTATTGTATTGTTTAACGTTTGTGTTTCCTTGTTAATTTTCTGTTTAGTTGATCTATCCATAGGTGTGAGTGGGGTATTAAAGTCTCCCACTATTATTGTGTTATTGTTAATTTCTCCTTTCATACTTGTTAGCATTTGTCTTACATACTGTGGTGCTCCCGTGTTGGGTGCATATATATTTATAATTGTTACATCTTCTTCTTGGATTGATCCTTTGATCATTATGTAGTGACCTTCTTTGTCTCTTTTCACAGCCTTTGTTTTAAAGTCTATTTTATCTGATATGAGTATTGCTACTCCTGCTTTCTTTTGGTCCCTATTTGAATGGAAAATCTTTTTCCAGCCCTTCACTTTCAGTCTGTATGTGTCCCCTGTTTTGATGTGGGTCTCTTATAGACAACATATGTAGGGGTCTTGTTTTTGTATCCATTCAGCCAGTCTTTGTCTTTTGGTTGGGGCATTCAACCCATCTACGTTTAAGGTAATTACTGATAAGTATGATCCCGTTGCCATTTACTTTATTGTTTTGGGTTCGAACTTATACACTGTTTTTGTGTTTCCTGTCTAGAGAATATCCTTTAGTATTTGTTGGAGAGCTGGTTTGGTGGTGCTGAATTCTCTCAGCTTTTGCTTGTCTGAAAAGCTTTTGATTTCTCCTTCATACTTGAATGAAATCCTTGCTGGGTACAATACCTAACTCTACACCTAAAACAACTAGAAAAGGAAGAAATGAAGGACCCCAGGGTTAGTAGAAGGAAAAAAATCTTAAAAATTAGAGCAGAAGGGAGGAGCTAAGATGGCGGAGAAGTAGGACGGGGAGAACACTTTCTTCCCCACAAATTCATCAAAAGAACATTTAAATGCTGAGTAAATTCCACAAAACAACTTCTGAAAGCCGGCAGAGGACATCAGGCACCCAGAAAAGCAACCCAAGTCTTCGAAAGGAGGTAGGGAAAAATATAAAAGACAAAAAAAGGGACAAAAGAGGGAGGGATGGAGTTCCGACCCGGGAAGGGAGTCTTAAAAAGAGAGAAGTTTCCAAACACCAGGAAACCTTCTCACTGCCGAATCTGTGCCGAGCCTTGGAAGCACAGAGGGCAACATAACAGGGAGAAAAAATAAACAATTAAAACCCGCACATTGCGAGCCCTACGGTAACTCCCCCAGCGGAGAAGCAGCGCAGACGCCTGCACACGCCATTAGCAAGCGGGGGCTGGGCAGGGAGGCGCGGCGCGGGCTGCATCGCAAGAATCTGGCCTGAATACCCCGAGCACTATCTGAGCGAAATAATTTGGGCTAGCAAACCAGACTGTGGGATATCTACCACGCGAAAAGCCAGCCCTAACCTATGACACCGCCAGGCCCGCACAGGGAATAAAGGACTGAACAGAGATAGCCAGCAGCAGACCATCCCCCTCCGGTGATAGGCAGCCAGAGCCGGAAGGGGACAATCGCAGCCCCAGAGAGACATTATCTATAAAACTGTAAGCAGGCTTCTTTGCTAACTAAAACTTCTTGGGGGTCTGGATGGTCAACATCTGCCTGAGAAGGTGTGCCGCTGCACAACTAGATAACCGAGCGGCGGGGAGGGATAAGTCGCAGCAATCGCGCGCGCAGAACACCTCATCACCTGAGCTGCTCGGATCTGGAAAGGGCACAAAACACAGGCCCAACTGAGAGTCTGCGCCTCTGAGGACTACCCGAGTGCCTGAACCTGAGCGGCTTGGACCCGGGAAGTACAGGCAGCCCAGGGTGGGCCGCGGATGGTTCGCAGCGGAGCAACCTAGAGCCTGAGCAGCGTGGGCAGAGAGGCTACACGCGCCATGAACTGGGGGCAGACCCAGTGTGGCTGAGGTACTGCAAGCACACGCCAGTGTTATTTGTTTGCAGCATCCCTCCCTACCTCCCCTCAGTGCGACTGAACAAGTGAGCCTATAAAAAAAAAAAAAATTAAGTCCTCTATTATTCCTTTAATTTCCACTTTTATAACCGATTACGTTGCAAAAAAAAAAAAAAGACCCTATTTTTTTAAAGCAAACTTCATATATATATATTTTTAATAATTTTTTGACTTTTTTTCTTTTCCTTCTTTTCTTTAACATTGTATTTTTGAAATTCCAAACTCTACTCTAGATTTTTAATTTTAGCTTCTTAGTATTTGTTATCAATTTTGTACCTATAGTTTTTTTTTTTTTTGTTTTTATATAATTTCTGTGACCCTTTTAATTTTTCTTTTTCTCTGTTTCTTTTCTCTTCTTCTTTTAAATAACATTGTATATCTGAAATTCCAAACTCTATTCTAGATTTTTAATTTATGCTTTTTGGTATTTGTTATCAATTTTGTACCTTTATTTTTTTTTTTATAATTTATGCGACCTTGTTTGTTCTTGTTTGTTTTTGTTTTTTTTCTCTCTCTCTTTATTTTTCTTCTTCTTTTTTTAACATTGATTTTTGAAATTCCAAACTCTACTCTAGATTTTTAACTTTTGCTTTTTGGTATTAGTTATCAATTTTGTACCTATACTTTCTGTATAATTTTTGCGACCTTGTTTGTTTTTGTTTCTTCGTTTTTTCTCTCTTTCTTTTCCTTCTTCTTTTCTTTAACATCGTATTTTTGAAATTCCAAACTCTACTCTAGATTTAAAATTTTTGCTTTTACGTATTTGTTACCAATTTTGTACCTTTAAGAACCCAATCTTCAGTACCCATTTTTCACTAGGGAGCGAGATTACTGGCTTAACTGCTCTCTCTCCCTTTGGACTCTCCTTTTTCTCCACTAGGTCGCCTGTGTCTCCTCTCTAACCCCCTCTACTCTACCCAATTCTGTGAATTTCTGTGTGATCCAGACGGTGGAGAACACTTAGGGAACTGATTACTGGCTGGATCTGTCTCCCTCCTTTTCATTCCCCTCATTTATCCTCCTGGCCACCTCTGCCACCTTCTTCCTTCTTCTCTTCTCTGTATAACTCTGTGAACAACTCTGAGCGGTCCAGTTGTGGAGTGCACATAAGGAAGAGATTACTGAATAGCCCACTCTCTCCTCTATTGACTCCACCTCATCTCATTCGGGTCACCTCTAACTCCCTCCTCACTCTTCTCTTCTCCATATAACGCTGTAAACCTCTCTGGGTGAAACAAGTTTCAGGGCAAGACATACCAAGCAAATTCTCCAGCAGCAAGGAACACAGCCCTGAGCTCCAAGATACAGGCAGCCCAAAGTCACCCCAAAACCATAGACATCCCATAACTCATTACTGGACATTTCATTGCACTCCAGAGAGAAGAAATACAGCTCCACTCACCAGAACACCGACACAAGCTTCCCTAACCAAGAAACCTTGACAAGCCACCTGTACAAACCCACACACAGCGAGGAAACGCCACAATAAAGAGAACTCCACAAACTGCCAGAATACAGAAAGGACACCCCAAGCTCAGCAATTTAAACAAGATGAAGAGACAGAGGAATACCCAGCAGACAAAGGAACAGGATAAAAGCCCACCAAACCAAACAAAAGAGGAAGAGATAGGGAATCTACCTGATAAAGAATTCTGAATAATGATAGTGAAATTGACCCAAAATCTTGAAATCAAAATGGAATCACAGATAAATAGCTTGGAGACAAAGATTGAGAAGATGGAAGAAAGGTTTAACAAGGACCTAGAAGAAATAAAAGAGAGTCAATATAAAATGAATAATGCAATAAATGAAATTAAAAACACTCTGGAGGCAACAAATGGTAGAATAACAGAGGCAGAAGACAGGATTAGTGAATTAGAAGATAGAATGGTAGAAATAAATGAATCAGAGAGGATAAAAGAAAAACGAATTAAAATAAATGAGGACAATCTCAGAGACCTCCAGGACAATATTAAAGGCTACAACATTCGAATCATAGGGGTCCCAGAAGAAGAAGACAAAAAGAAAGACCATGAGAAAATACTTGAGGAGATAATAGTTGAAAACTTCCCTAAAATGGGGAAGGAAATAATCACTCAAGTCCAAGAAACCCAGAGAGTCCCAAACAGGATAAACCCAAGGTGAAACACCCCAAGACACATATTAATCAAATTAACAAAGATCAAACACAAAGAACAAATATTAAAAGCAGCAAGGGAAAAACAACAAATAACACACAAGGGAATTCCCATACGGATAACAGCTGATCTTTCAATAGAAACTCTTCAAGCCAGGAGGGAATGGCAAGACATACTTAAAGTGATGAAAGAAAATAACCTACAGCCCAGATTATTGTACCCAGCAAGGATCTCATTCAAATATGAAGGAGAAATCAAAAGCTTCTCAGACAAGCAAAAGCTGAGAGAATTCAGCACCACCAAACCAGCTCTCCAACAAATACTAAAGGATATTCTCTAGACAGGAAACACAAAAACAGTGTATAAGTTCGAACCCAAAACAATAAAGTAAATGGCAACGGGATCATACTTATCAGTAATTACCTTAAACATAAATGGGTTGAATGCCCCAACCAAAAGACAAAGACTGGCTGAATGGATACAAAAACAAGACCCCTACATATGTTGTCTATAAGAGACCCACATCAAAACAGGGGACACATACAGACTGAAAGTGAAGGGCTGGAAAAAGATTTTTCATGCAAATAGGGACCAAAAGAAAGCAGGAGTAGCAATACTTATATCAGATAAAATAGACTTTAAAACAAAGGCTGTGAAAAGAGACAAAGAAGGTCACTACATAATGATCAAAGGATCAATCCAAGAAGAAGATGTAACAATTATAAATATATATGCACCCAACACGGGAGCACCACAGTATGTAAGACAAATGCTAACAAGTATGAAAGGAGAAATTAACAATAACACAATAATAGTGGGAGACTTTAATACCCCACTCACACCTATGGATAGATCAACTAAACAGAAAATTAACAAGGAGACACAAACGTTAAACAATACAATAGACCGGTTAGACCTAATTGATATCTATAGGACATTTCATCCCAAAACAATGAATTTCACCTTTTTCTCAAGCACACATGGAACCTTCTCCAGGATAGATCACATCCTGGGCCATAAAGCTAGCCTTGATAAATTCAAAAAAATAGAAATCATTCCAAGCATCTTTTCTGACCACAATGCAGTAAGATTAGATCTCAATTACAGGAGAAAAACTATTAAAAATTCCAGCATATGGACGCTGAACAACACGCTGCTGAATAACCAACAAATCACAGAAGAAATCAAAAAAGAAATCAAAATTTGCATAGAAACGAATGAAAATGAAAACACAACCACCCAAAACCTGTGGGACACGGTAAAAGCAGTCCTAAGGGGAAAGTTCATAGCAATACAGGCATACCTCAAGAAACAAGAAAAAAGTCAAATAAATAACCTAACCCTACACCTAAAGCAACTAGAAAAGGAAGAATTGAAGAACACCAGGGTTAGTAGAAGGAAAGAAATCTTAAAAATTAGGGCAGAAATAAATGCAAAAGAAACAAAAGAGACCATAGCAAAAATCAACAAAGCCAAAAGCTGGTTTTTTGAAAGGATAAATAAAATTGACAAACCATTAGCCAGACTCATCAAGAAACAAAGGGAGAAAAATCAAATCAATAAAATTAGAAATGAAAATGGAGAGATCACAACAGACAACACAGAAATACAAAGGATCATAAGAGACTACTATCAACAATTATATGCCAATAAAATGGACAACGTGGAAGAAATGGACACATTCTTAGAAAAGTACAACTTTCCAAAACTGGAAAAGGAAGAAATAGAAAATCTTAACAGACCCATCACAAGCACGGAAATTGAAACTGTAATCAAAAATCTTCCAGCAAACAAAAGCCCAGGTCCAGACGGCTTCACAGCTGAATTCTACCAAAAATTTAGAGAAGAGCTAACACCTATCCTGCTCAAACTCTTCCAGAAAATTGCAGAGGAAGGTAAACTTCTAAACTCATTCTATGTGGCTACCATCACCCTAATACCAAAACCTGACAAAGATCCCACAAAAAAAGAAAACTACAGGCCAATATCACTGATGAACATAGATGCAAAAATCCTTAACAAAATTCTAGCAATCAGAATCCAACAACACATTAAAAAGATCATACACCATGACCAAGTGGGCTTTATCCCAGGGATGCAAGGATTCTTCAATATCTGCAAATCAATCAATGTAATACACCACATTAACAAATTGAAAGATAAAAACCATATGATTATCTCAATAGATGCAGAGAAAGCCTTTGACAAAATTCAACACCCATTTATGATAAAAAAAAACTCTCCAGAAAGCAGGAATAGAAGGAACATACCTCAACATAATAAAAGCTATATATGACAAACCCACAGCAAACATTATCCTCAATGGTGAAAAATTGAAACCATTTCCTCTAAAGTCAGGAACAAGACAAGGGTGCCCACTTTCACCATTACTATTCAACATAGTTTTGGAAGTTTTGGCCACAGCAATCAGAGCAGAAAAAGAAATAAAAGGAATCCAAATTGGAAAAGAAGAAGTAAAACTCTCACTATTTGCAGATGACATGATCCTCTACATAGAAAACCCTAAAGACTCCACCAGAAAATTACTAGAACTAATCAATGACTATAGTAAAGTTGCAGGATATAAAATCAACACACAGAAATCCCTTGCATTCCTATACACTAATAATGAGAAAACTGAAAGAGAAATTAAGGAAACAATTCCATTCACCATTGCAACGGAAAGAATAAAATACTTAGGAATATATCTACCTAAAGAAACTAAAGACCTATATATAGAAAACTATAAAACACTGGTGAAAGAAATCAAAGAGGACACTAATAGATGGAGAAATATACCATGTTCATGGATTGGAAGAATCAATATAGTGAAAATGAGTATACTACCCAAAGCAATTTATAGATTCAATGCAATCCCTATCAAGCTACCAACGGTATTCTTCACAGAGCTAGAACAAATAATTTCACAATTTGTATGGAAATACAGAAAACCTCGAATAGCCAAAGCGATCCTGAGAAAGAAGAATGGAACTGGAGGAATCAACCTACCTGACTTCAGGTTCTACTACAAAGCCACAGTTATCAAGACAGTATGGTACTGGCACAAAGACAGAAATATAGATCAATGGAGCAAAATAGAAAGCCCAGAGATAAATCCACGCACATATGGACACCTTATCTTTGACAAAGGAGGCAAGAATATACAATGGATTAAAGACAATCTCTTTAACAAGTGGTGCTGGGAAATCTGGTCAACCACTTGTAAAAGAATGAAACTAGAACACTTTCTAACACCATACACAAAAATAAACTCAAAATGGATTAAAGATCTAAACATAAGACCAGAAACTATAAAACTCCTAGAGGAGAACATAGGCAAAACACTCTCTGACATACATCACAGCAGGATCCTCTATGACCCACCTCCCAGAATATTGGAAATAAAAGCAAAAATAAACAAATAGGACCTAATTAACCTTAAAAGCTTCTGCACATTAAAGGAAACTATCAGCAAGGTGAAAAGACAGCCTTCAGAATGGGAGAAAATAATAGCAAATGAAGCAACTGACAAACAACTAATCTCAAAAATATACAAGCAACTCCTACAGCTCAACTCCAGAAAAATAAATGACCCAATCAAAAAATGGGCCAAAGAACTAAATAGACATTTCTCCAAAGAAGACATACAGATGGCTAACAAACACATGAAAAGATGCTCAACATCACTCATTATCAGAGAAATGCAAATCAAGACCACTATGAGGTACCATTTCACACCAGTCAGAATGGCTGCAATCCAAAAGTCTACAAATAATAAATGTTGGAGAGGGTATGGAGAAAAGGGAACCCTCTTACACTGTTGGTGGGAATGCAAACTAGTACAGCCACTATGGAGAACAGTGTGGAGATTCCTTTAAAAACTGGAAATAGAACTGCCTTATGATCCAGCAATCCCACTGCTGGGCATACACACTGAGGAAACCAGAAGGGAAAGAGACACATGTACCCCAATGTTCATTGCAGCACTGCCAGGACATGGAAGCAACCTAGATGCCCATCAGCAGATGAATGGATAAGAAAGCAGTGGTACATATACACAATGGAGTATTACTCAGCCATTAAAAAGAATTCATTTGAATCAGTTCTAATGAGGTGGATGAAACTGGAGCCATTATACAGAGTGAAGTAAGCCAGAAGGAAAAACACCAATACAGTATACTAACACATATATATGGAATTTTGAAAGATGATAACAATAACCCTGTGTACGAGACAGCAAAAGAGACACTGATGTATGGAACAGTCTTATGGACTCTGTGGGAGAGGGAGAGGGTGGGAAGATTTGGGAGAATGGCATTGAAACATGTAAAATATCGTGTATGAAATGAGATGCTAGTCCAGGTTCAATGCACGATAGTGGATGCTTGGGGCTAGTGCACTGGGACGACCCAGAGGGATGGTATGGGGAGGGAGGAGGGAGGAGGGTTCAGGATGGGGAGCACATGTATACCTGTGATGGATTCATTTTGATATTTGGCAAAACTAATACAATTATGTAAAATTTAAAAATAAAATTAAATTAAAAAAAAAAATAAAAACAAAAACAAAAACATATTGTTGGATGCTGAATGGGCCTCTTAGCTCTCTCTTTGTAAGCTTTTTCTTTTCCAAATTTTATAGGTGTGTAATGTTTCTTTGAAACAGAAAACGCTAAAAGATTTAAATTATTTCATAATAAAATAGCTTGAAGACACAGATTGATTTCTTTCAAGTGAATGATTAGATATTCTTCTAAATTTAATAAATTTCCTCTATCTGGAAATATTTCACATCGAGTGGTTTAAGAGAGAGAGAGATGTTCAGAAAAATCATTTTTATTGTTTTTGTAAGCATAGGTAAAGTACTCTAGAACAGAAAGGATATATGTCAAAATTTTGTGCCAAAAACATGTAGGAAAGATAAGGAACAAAGATCATAGAATTAAGAGATATTACAATATAGATGCATTTTTAATAATGAGTATCTCAGTTTTCTCTTTTGTAAAATTAGGTATTTTGACTGGTTGAGCTTTATATCTTTTTAGTTCCAGCAGATTATGCTTCTATGATGTTATTTCCCAAAACTGTAATTTGTCCCCAAATTTGCCTTTGCACAAATAATCTTTCTGCAGCGATTGCTCTGGAGGAGAGAGATTAAGATTCTGGTACCTTATAAATGCTCTCAGCTACTCAAGCGTTTCCCCTGCAATCCACAGTCTTCTTCAAATTTCTCAGCTTCAGCTTTCAGACGCTTTTACTTTTAGTAGAAGTGAAGTTATTTTTATGAATCATTTGTTTAAGCCTTGAGAAATTATCCTTTAGACTTCAATCCACATAATTGTATCCTCACTTTTCTGTTTTGTTTTGTTTTCATTCAGGCACTGGCATGTATGTGTATTTACCCCCTTGCTTCTGTTGCTGTGCATTCTGGTCATTAGTTCGTGACTGCTGGGACTGCACATGTGTTTCACGTAAAGTTGCCAGCTTTCTCTGATATTAGATGACACCCTCCTTGTAAGTTGAAGACAAGGTGCTTGCCCCTTGTCCAAAAAAAGACATAATTGGAACTAACAGAAATTTACAGTAGCCAAGGTTACATCATAGTAGAGAACCCCACAGTCGTGGTTGAAGGAACAGTCATAAAGAGCCACTTGCGAGGGTGAAATATATTGATGTCGGTAACAGGATGTGAGTGCCTGCCATGCATACATCTGGGAACCTTCAGGAGTCAGGGAGAAAAAAGATCAGGAAACAGAGGCTGATTACATATTGCAGTGCTCTCGATAGGCAAATCAAATTGAAAACAATCTTGAAGTCCTGAGTAAGGTAAATAGAATCACACTCTATAAAGAAAGAAGTGATTCTGTAGCTGAGGGGAGCTTCCTGTGACTGTGAAACTTTTATGTGAGCTTCTCTTTAGACAAATGTTTCCTTCTGGACTATTTCCAAGGTCTCATTTTTTTAAAGCATATGAACCCCAAAGGACAGAATTCATAGGAGGGTTACAAATAGAAGGGAGGTTTAAAATTGAAGTACCCACACTTAAAAATGAAGTGTTTTTAAATCCTTTCTTCTATTCTGTTAAAAAAAGTCTTCAGTGAAGGAGTGAAAGCATGAAGAGAGAAGGAATAGAACTGAATAGGGGCAGGAAAAAAAGAAATTCAAGATGAAACATTAAGGAAGGGTCAAGGGAAAGAGATGAAGGTGGTAAAACGTAAGATCTCTAAGGACACATCTGTCTTCCTAGGTGGTTCAGAATCCGCTTGCCAATGCAGAAGACACAGCAGATGTGGGTTTTATCTCAGTCAGGACAATCCCCTGGAGTATGTAATAGCAACCCATTCCACTATGCTTGCCTGAGAAATCCCGTGGACAGAGCAGCTGGGAAGACTGCCATCCATAGTGTCATGAGGACTTGGACACGACTGAGCTTGCACACACAGCAAGGACTCATCTGGGAGGTAATAAGTGTCCCTGACTGTGCCTAATAATATTAATCCATTTTTTTCTAATACATTCAAAGGAATATTAGCACAAGTATTTGTTTAAAATGATTCCATTGTCTGGTTTGTAGAAGAACTTTTATTTCCAAAGAAAAAGAAGTAATTTAAAGGGTTTGACTATCAGAGTGAGCTTTGACTATACAGTGATCTTTTTGCTATATATTTAGAGATACTCAAATGATTGTCTTGATGATACATTATTGGGGCCCTGAGTTAACACACAAGAAAGAGGTACTTTGGTGAGGCATATTGTGTTTTAGGAGGAGGGAAGGCCAATGGTTGTTTTATATGTGTATTTGATATTCCCGTGGATAGAGGTGAAAAATTTTTTTTAAAAATTAAGAAGTTTTGACTATTACATGGGACCAAACACTTTAAAACCTTAATATGGTTTTGGGGAAGGCCAAAGACCCTGAAAATATTTTCTGAAAAATGACCAGAATATTCATCGGATTTATCCTATAATTTGGGCTCCTCTGGTGGTTCAGTGGTAAAGAATCTGCCTGCCATGCAAGAGAGGTGTCTCCTCTCCATGCTGGAGACACGGGTTTGATTTCTGGGTCAGGAAGGAGCCGCTGGAGGAGGAAATGCAACCCACTCCAGTATGGAAACCCATTCTTGCTGGGAAATCCCCAGTGACCAAGGAGCCTGGTAGGCTATGGCCCATAGGGTCACACAGATTCAGATATGACAGAGCAGGCACATACCCTATAATTTATCTGAGGAGAAAGGAAAATTATAAGGAATCTGAATTCTGAAAACATCATACAGGATACTTCTGCCCATGTAACACATACTTGAGTAAATTTCACAGCAGATTAATACCACATTTTGCATACATGCAACAATGGGCATTAATAATTATTCAAAAAAAAACACACTGAAATGAACAGAGATTCTCCAAAATGAGAATAGTAAAGTCCGAAGAATCTCAGAAATGGAGGTCAAAAGAATCGTAAGGCCAAGAAGGAAACTGTAGGCTTGTAAGGTCCATGAAACCCTTAAGGGGACAGCACATCCATGAAACCCTTCCGGAAAGTGTTTCTATGACACAGTCTAGAGCAAGTGAGAAAACACAGGGGAAATACTTTCAAGCCATTAAAGACACTTCCAGATAAAAAAGGAGGATGCCCTTGTGACTGTCTTTTACTTGTCATATGAAATACTTTTAATCATTCCTTTTGACAAAGGTGAGATGTTGCTAAGTAGGAATGTGGCTGCCTCCACCTACCTTACCAGGAATTCCCCTGAAACTATTAAATGCTAAGGAGAATTTATGGCTGAATCTGAACTTCTTCAATTAAAGCTTCATTGTGACATGACAGAGTTGGAATTTCAGGCAGAATTCATTTCAACATGCAGTATCAGAAATGTAGTACACTTCTCTCTGTGAGCAAAAGAAAATATTAGAAAAAAATCAGAGAGGTAAAAAGATTACTTGTGTTCAAAAAAATGTTTATTTTGGAACAGAAGAATATCTATAAACAAAATAAAAAAGGGAAGATTTTAAGGAACCTCCACAATATTCTCCATAGTGGCGGCATGAATTTACAGTCCCACCAACTTTGTACAAGGTTCCCCTTTTCCCCACACTCCCTCCAGCAGTTGTTATTTGTAGATTTTTTGATGATGGTCATTCTGACCTGTGTGAGGTGGTATCTCATTTCAATGAGTTCAAAGAGTGTTGATTTGCATTTCTCTAAATGTGGTGCCGAGCATCTTTTCATGTGCCTGTCTGCCATCTGCATGTTTTCTTCAGAGTAATGTCTATTTAGGTTTTCTCCCCATTTTCTGTGACTTCCCTGGTGGCTCAGATGGTAAAGTGACTGCCTACAATGCGGGAGACCTGGGTTCAATCCCTGGGTGGGGAAGATCTCCTGGAGAAGGAAATGGCAACCCACTACAGTATTCTTGCCTGGAAAATCCCATGGATGGAGGAGCCTGGTAGGCTACAGTGCCCATTTTCTTTTGGGCAGAATTGTTTGTCTGTTTGTTTGATATGGAGCTGTAATAGCTGTTTGATTATTTTGGAAATTAATCTCTCATTGGTCGCATCAGTTGCAAATATTTTAGCCATTCCATAAGTTGTCTTTTTGTTTTGTTTATGGTTTCCTTTGCTGTACAAAAGCTTTTGAGTTTAATTAGGTCCCATTTGTTTATTTGTATTTCCATTAGTCTGAGTGATGGATCTAAGATAACAAAGATGAACTAAAAGAATGGTGAATAAAATTAGCCATGGAAGCCCTGAACAGGGAAATCTAGGTGTTTTTGCAGAAATTGGTGTTGTCAAATTAAAAAATCTGAATAGGTTTCAACAGGATACAGGTGGCACTTTTGAAATAATTAGAGAGGGTTTATTTTCCAAAAGAAGCACTCACAAAATTATAGCTATAGGGAGGCCCTGGAGCATTGACCTGGGGCCCAGAAGCGGCCACAGTCCTACTAAATGGGGGGGACAAGGAAGCAACAGGGGGAAACCAACCAGAAGAGGGCTTGCACAGTGGGCTCAAGGAGATGGGAAGGCGATCCTGGGTTGTCTGTGTGGTCCCAATGTGATTACTCACTGCAGTGAGAGAGAGACTACCCTCCAGAGGGAAAAATGGGAAACCTCATCTAAAAGAGGAAAAGGTCCCTACATCAGCCAGTCAGAGGGAGCAGACTGGAAGATAAAAGCAAGGTTGGAGGCATGGTCTTTGAAGATAGGAAGCAGGCAGCCTCTAGAATCTGAAAAGACAGGAACAGATTTACCCCTGTATCCTCCAGACAAAACACAGCCTGCCAAACCCTTGATTATATCTTGATTTTAATAACATATTTTGAACTTCTAACCTCTAGCACTAATAGATAATAAATGTGTTAACTTAAGCCACTTAATTTGTGATAGGTCATTATAGCAGCAATAGGAAACTAATGCCTGCTGCTAACAGAATCCAGTATTTGACAACACATTAAAATTAATTATTATAAAAGTGCATAATATTATGTACACACATATTTCATAAACCACATAAACTGGGCTAGCTTATCCTTGCCTGGAAACTAGTGTCAGCACCATACTTATATTTTTTAAAATATTGCAAATTAAATAATGTGAAGAGTAATTTCAATTTTATTAAGCTCCTCTAGCGAGGCCACAGAGAGATTCCATAAAACACAACATAACTTTTTAATTTTTGGAAGGCAGTAAGTGATTTACGTATTTATTTTTACTCTTTATTTTATATTGGAGTATATTACAATGTTGTGTTAGTTTCAAATGTACAGCAAAGTGATTCAGCTATGTGTATATGTATGTATATTCTCTTTCAGATTCTTTTCCTTTATAGGTTATTCCCTGTGCTATATAGTAGGTCCTTGTTGATTATCTATTTTATACATAGTAAAATGTATATGTTAATTCCAAACTCCTAATTTATCCCTCTCCTCCCCTTTCCCCTTTAGTAACTATAAGTTTGCTTTCTATGTTTGGGAGTCCATTTATTTTTGTAAATATGTCTGTTTGTATCTTTTTTTTTTAGATTCTACATATAAGTTATATGATATTTGTCTCTCTGTCCCTGACTTACTTCACTTAGTATGATAATCCTTAGATTCATCCATGTTGCTGCAAATGACATTATTTCATACTTTTATGGCTGAGTAGTATTACATTGTATATGTATATCATATCATCTTTATTCATTCATTTGTTGCTAGATGTCTTGGCTATTTTAAATAGTACTGCTGTCAACATTAGGGTGCATGTATCTTTTCAAATTACAGCTACAATCTAAACTCTTAAAAAAAATCTTGCTTTCTTTTTCCAACTAAGCCCGCTCAAAGCTCTTTAAAGTCAGACCCAGCAGCCTCTCATTATTCTAACCTTCCCCTCTCTTTCTTTTTCAAAGGAAAGCTCTTCTTACTATCTCCCAGCCTCACTCTCCATCTCTCAACAATGACCCCTAATAATGCCATGAAAAAAAAACCAGCCAGCTGCTCAAGCAACAAAGCCTTCTTTTTCAAAAGAAGTGGGAAGAGAAGAGGGCAAACATTGGTCAGTCATGAGTTATTACCTTTTATTCATTCCTCCAAGGACTATAAACACTGGTATTGTTGCTGCTCCTGCTATGGCTACAAATATCCCACCCAAATTGATTTTTATCGTGGAATTAATAATGATAGTAACAACAAAAATGATAATATAGAAAGTACCTCTCTCCTGTGTGAAGGTCAAGAAGCAACAGTTAGAACCAGACATGAAACAATTGACGGGTTCAAAATCAGGAAAGGAGTACATCAAGGCTGTGTATTGTCACCCTGAATATTTAATTTATATGTAGAGTACATCATACAAAATGGTAGGCTAAATGAATCCCAAGCTGGAATCAAGATTGCTGGGAGAAATATCAACAATTTCGGATTGCAGATGATACCACTCTAATGGCAGAAAGCAAAGAGAAACTAAAGAGCTTCTTGATGAGGGTGAAAGAGGAGGGTGAAATAGCTGGCTTAAAACTCAATAGTCAAAAAACTAAGATTATGGCATCTGGTCTCATCACTTCACAGCAAAGAGAAGGGGAAAAAGTGGAAAACAGTGATAGATTTTATTTTTCTCAGGCTCTAAATCACTTTGGATGGTGACTGCAGCCATGAAACTAAAGGACACTTACTCCTTGGAAGAAAAGCTATGACAAATCTAGACAGCATATTAAAAGTAGAGACATCACATTGCCTACAGAACTTTTTATAGTCAAAGCTATGGTTTTTCCAGTAGTATGTATGGATATGAGAGTTGGACCATAAGGTTGAGCACCAAAGAAATGATGCTTCTCTATTGTGGTGCTGGAGAAGACTGTTGAAAGTCCCTTGGACAGCAAGGAGATCAAAGCACTCAATCCTAAAGAAATCAACCCTGAATATTCATTAGAAGGACTGATGCTTAAGCTGAAGCTCCAATACTTTGGCCACCTGATGCAAAGAACTGACTTATTGGAAAAGACCCTGATGCTGGGAAAGACTGATGGCAGGAGGAGAAGAGGATGGCATCATTGACTCAATGACATGAGTTTGAGCAAACTCTGGGAAATAGTGAAGGACCGGGAAGCCTGGCGTTCTGCAGTCCATGGAGTCGCAAGGAGTCAAATACGACTTGGCAACTGAATAGCAACAACAATTTTCTCAGTCAGTTCAGTTGTTCAGTCATGTCCAACTCTTTGTGAACCCATAGCAAATTGTTGGCAATTTGCTATCTAGTTCCTCTGCTTTTTCTAAATCCAGCTTGCACATCTGGAATTTCTTGGTTCTCATACTGCTGAAGCCTATTTTGAAGGATTTTGACCTTTACTTTGGTGGCATGTGAAATGAGTGCAATTGTGCGGCATTTGAACATTCTTTGGCATTGCCTTTCTTTGGGATTGGAACAAAAACTGACCTTTCCCAGTCTTGTGGCCACTGCTAAAATTAGACCAATACTGCAAATACTGTGTGGCCACAGTAGAAATTAGCATAACGTTGTAAATAAACTGTAATTGAATATATTAAAAATATTTGAATATCATTCCATGTTAGTACATATAAAATGACATTGAAATAAGTAAACATGTAAGTAGTAAATAGCTTTCCAGAAGAATATACAACAAATTGATAACTGTAATTACCTCTCGGAATTGGAGAACTAGTTGCTATTAGTGTGTGGTCAAAGCAGCATTAAAATACCTGTACATTTTATTTATTTAACATGGGGACTGAATTTATGTATCGCCTGTAATACATTTATGAAATTACAAATTTATTTTTAGGTGAGGTTAGATTAATTCACTCAGACTATCATTCTCTGGTTGCTCACTAAGTCTTATAAAATTAAATTATGTACTGAACTCTAGAAATCCAAGAAAATGCCAATGTTTCATCACAAAACAGTAATTTAAAAGGACACATTTCTACTTAGTATTGAAAATACTAGGGCACATATATAAAATCTTATAGGCAGTAAATAATGCAACTGCAAGATTTTACATTTCTAAATCATCTATCATTTGGGAGATCAGTATTTTTCACCAGTCATTCTGATAAAGCCAGCATGAATTTTTCATATTGCAAATCATTTAAAATAAGTGAAAATGATTCCTCATAATTCACCATCAAATAAAATGGAATAAAATGAAACAATTATGATGCATTTATCTTCTTTTTCTAGAGAATTGACTCACTTGTTCTCTACATGTTTCTTTCATTAATATCCAGCCAAACATACTTCAACATTTAGCTATGATGATTTTTTGGGAGTGGGAGTTGTGGTGAGTCTTCCTTGCTGCACACAGACTTTCTCTAGTTGCAGCAATCTGGCACTGTTTTTCCTTGTGGTATGCAGGCTTCTCATTTTGGTGGCTTCCTTGTTATGGATCACAGGCTCTAGGTTCAAGGGCTTTAGTCATTGCAGCATGTGGGTCCAGTAGCTGTGGTGATGGACTTAGTTGCTCCATAGCATGTGGGATCTTTACAGACCAGGGATCTAATAAATGTCCCTTGCATTGCAAGGCATATTCTTTTTTTTTTTTTTTTTTTTAATTTTTGGCTGCTGTGGGTCTTCATTTCTGCTTGCACACTTTCTCTAGTCATGGCAAGTGGGGGCTCTTATATAGATACTATGTGCAGCAATCTCATTGTGCTGGCTTCTCTCTCTTTCCTAAATTTATTTTTAATTGGTGGAAGATTGTTTTACAATGTTGTGTTGGTTTCTGCCATACAATACAGTAGTGATAGGAAAACTGGACAGCTACATGTAAAAAGAATGAAACTAGAACACTTCCTAGTACCAACACACAAAAATGAATTCAATAGATGAAAGGCAGATTCTTAACCACTGGACCACCAGGGAAGCACAAGTTATGATAATTTCAAAGGTTCAGTCTAAAGCCCTCTTTTTTTCTTTCCCCGACATAACGTTTTCAGAGAATTGACTCATTTTCATGACATTATTTTTTCCCTCTATATGAGAATGGACATGGGTTTGAGTGGACTGCAGGAGCTGGTGATGGACAGGGAGGCCTGGCGTGCGGCGGTTCATGAGGGCACAAAGAGTTGGACACAACTGAGTGACTGAACTGAACTGAACTGAATGACTCTTAGGTGTAGCATCTCCAGCCCAAGCCTTTCTCCTAAGTATAGCTGTCATCTCTCTCATGATTGACATATTGTGAACTCAAATAAAGAGGACCTAATACATTTTATCATCTTTCCTACCTCCTTTCACTTTGCAAAGTCACATCCAAAATGACTTCTTTACTTGTTGTTAATCACCCAAAGTGATTCAAGGAGAATGTTAGAGCAGGACTTGTAAATTCAAATATCAGCTACCTTTTGGAAATTAATTACTCTTCAGTCTCATCATTTGCAACTATTTTCTCCCATTCTGTAAGTTGTCTTCAACTTGTTGATAGTTTCCTTTGCTGTGCTTTTAAGTTTAATTAGGTCTCATTTTTTTTTTTTTGTTTGTTTTTATTTCAGTTACTTAGGAGGTGAATCATAAAAGATACTATTGTGATTTATGCCAAAGAGTCTTCTGTCTGTCTTTTCCCCCAAGAGTTTTATAAAATCTGGTATTACATTTAAGTCTTTAATCCATGTTGAGTTTATTTTTGAGTATTATGTTAGAGGAAGTTCTCATTTCATCCTTTTAAATGTAGCTGTCCAGTTGTTTTATATATGTGTGTATATGTATATATACATATACACATGTATATAATGGACTTCTTGTCATTGTTGTTTAGTCACTAAATCATGTCCTATTCTTTTGCCACAGAGTTGCAGCCTGACTGTAGCTCACTAGGTTTCTACTCAGCCATAGAAAATAATGAAATAGTGCCGTTTATAGCAACAAGGATGGACCTAGAGCTTATCATACTAAATGAAGTAAGTCAGATAGAGAAAGACAAGTGTCATATGGTATCACATGTGTAATCTAAAATGTGACAAATTTGCAAAACAGAAATAGATCCACAGTTAATGCAAACAAACTTATGGTTACCAAAGAGGAAAAGGGTAGTAGAGGGATAAATTAGGAGTTTGGGACTGACATATACACACTGTCATATAAAAATAGATAACCAACAAGGACATATTGTATAGCACAAGGAAATATACTCAATATTTTGTTATAACTATCAGGGCAAAGAATCTGAGAAATAACATACATGCATGTATACACATGTATATGTATGTATCAGTGAATCACTGTTCTGTACACCTGAAACTAACACAACATAGTAAATCAACTGCAAATATAAACAAACAATAGCTACACCTGGGCAGGAAACAGGAGGCAGGCTGGATTTGGCCACAAGCAGCTATGTTGACCTTCGAGGAGCCACAGTGCATTTGATTCAGTAGACACATTCATGCCAGCATCAATGTGGATTTATGGGTATGAGTGTCTACTTCAGTCAATTTAAAAAAGTAATCTTGTATTGGGTGGGCCAATGAGTTCATTATAGATTTTCCGTAAGATGATACAGAAAAACCTGAATGAAATTGTTGGTCAACCCAATATTAAATTCCAGTAATTCTATTTAAAACAAAAAATTTTAAGTATAGCAATAAAAATACAAAAGAGTTGAGAGTATTTTACTGTAGAGGATTTCATTTGATACCTAAACAAGCAAAGTTGTGGTTCCATTTTAGATTACCATGCTTATCACAGTCAAGAATCAGAATGCTCACACTGACGTGAGATGAACAAGCAAAAAAGGAAAAAGCAAAGTCTGTCCATTTTTGTTCCCTAAAGCAAATAAAATCTTGAACATTTCCTATTAAGACACTGACTCTCTAAAAAGAAATAAATTTATCACTGAATTTTATAATTTTTATGTCCAAAAATATGTAAAGCCCTTGATATCTGAGGTAATCATCTGAGAAATTGCCATTTTTCCCACCTAAAATGGAACAGCTGGAAGCTTAGCAATCTTCATAAGTGTGTGTGGGTGTATGTGTGTCTCTGATTGCATGTGCTGTATTTTTTATTTGGTAATCTTGTGTTGCTAACACTTGGACACCCTCCTGAATGTTCTCTCTGAGTAAACCACTCTTTCCTAGATAGCTTTGTTTCTGATCTAAACCTTAAATCTTCCAATTTTACCTAAATTTTGGTGATTCTTACCTCAAAATGTTTACTAAACAATTGTCACCTGTCCTTCTATCAGCTCTTCTCACACTACAGGCGTAAGCCCCTGACAGTGCACAGCTTCCAACATCCGCCTCCCCCCGCCCAGGACATCGCATATAGCCATCTACAGTCAAGTTCGTTTCCCTAAGAAATTCCTTTGCCAGAAAAAATCTGTTTCAAATTCCTCAAGCTGATGCTCAGAATGGTCTAAAGACTGGTATCTCCTTTGTCATCTTGGGTGGAATACGTATGACATGAACTATGCTTTCAAGTCAGGTCACCATTTTCTCTCTCCCACCCACATACAGTAAAAATCCTACTTTAAGTCCTGTGCACACACTCTCTGTCCTTCCTCTGTGCTCATACATTTTAAATATATTATTATTCTTGTTTTAGAAAGTATCTATTGGTATGAGGGAAAGCACATGGTACATTGCTAAATTTAAATGTTATTAAATAGTATTCATAGTTGACATAATTTCTGAAGAATGAAGGAAGATTGGAAGAAAGCAAAAGCACCAGGAGACTTGCTTCAGATCATAAGGTATACATCAAATCATGTTTTATTCACTTTGCTTTTTCATCGTTTTTTTTAACCTAGTACATGAATTATTTTTATAATGAAAAAAAAAAACTATCTACTTTTAAATATTCTACTTAAAGTTCTTCAGGACACACCTCTAATAAACACTTCACTTAGTCATCCCAAAATTCAGCAATCCAAAGTCATCTCTCCTGGAAACTCATTACAGTATTTCTACAGGAAACATCGATTCATCTTGTGGATGAGCTACCAAAAACCCAATTCTTCCAGTTCTATGACCACTAATCTCCAGTCATCTTTCTCCTTCAAGCCAGACTTAAAAGTTCTCCACCCAGAAATGACTAGAGTGAATAATTCATACATAATTTAAAATGAAAGTAATTAACCATAAAGCAAGCAAAAATTCCAACAAAATTAATATTTTGATCTTATGAAATAAACATTAAAATATAAAATTACTTCAAATTCATTTATTTGCTTGTTTCCAGATTCCTGTCCATTTGTGAGTGTGTGTGTCCATTAAGCCTGCTTTTAATCCACTAACTCCACCTATTCTTTTGTTCAAAACTGTGATATTTTCACAACTCTGGAATCTCTGAAATCTCAATTTCAAGTACTCTTCGCATTGACTATGACTGGCTTTTCAATAAGTTTGTTCTATCATCCTCACACCAACAATTCTTCAGCCAATTCAAGAAGCCCAAACTCTTGTCCTTGTAAGATCATCACTATCTACCACCCATTTCCTTAATGTTCTTCCTTAACTAGAGAGGATTCCATGGTCAATCACTCCAGTCTTTCAGCAACCAGCATTGTGTGCCCTCCCAATATCCATCTCCATGTTACCGGCTAAATGTTGCTGGAGAAATATAACAAACCATGTTAACTGATATAGCTACTGATTTAGAACCACAGTTCTTAAGGGTGCTTGGCAAGGCCAATGTACACACCAGTATGATCTCTTGCTAGTTCTCAGTTACAAATATTTTTTACCATCTACTCAGTCTTCAAACTTTGAACATCTAAGTTCAGTATACAAACTTTGTTCATATTTCACTGGAAAAAAAAAAATAGATGAAACACATAGAAACTCCCTTATCCTACCACCCAAACTTCTTTTTCACCAGAACCCATTTCAAAAAGTCCCAGATAAAATTAAAGAAAAAAATATTCATTAGGTTCAGAACCCTCTATCTCCTCATCTTACCATTGATTTCCTATGTGTGTCTTTTACCTCCTGTGTCTACTTTATCATAAATTTCTTCCCCCACAATGGATACTTTCTACTAGTACTGAAAAATGCTTCAGTAGCCTTTTAAAAAGGCTCATTTTTGCATGAGTTTCCAGAATGGAGTGGCCAATAGCAGGACATATGATGTGAAATTTCAGAACAATGGCAATAAACTCAATACCCTCCATGACTCCACCCTGGAGGGAAGTCATACCCAAAGGATACAAAGTCAGGATGACTTTGAACATCTCCCAGTGCATACAGGAAGCTAGAAGACAGATGAGAAATGCCTTAAAATTCTTTAGGAAATGACTGCTAAGTCACTTCAGTCATGTCCGACTCTGTGTGACCCCATAGACGGCATTCCACCAAGCACCCTGTCCCTGGGATTCCCCAGGCAAGGACGCTGGAATGGGTTGCCATTTCCTTCTCCAGGGAAATGACTACCAACGTAGAATTCAACACCTAGCCAAACTATCCATTTAGGGTAAGGATAAGTAGTTATTTAAGACAATTTTCAAAAATGTCCCCTTTTGATCTTACATACTTTGTAGTACATTGAATAGTATTCTTAACAAAAGGATATTTCCACATACCAATCTTTGTAGCCTCATTTGGAAAAAGGTCTTTGGCTATGTAACCAAGTTAATGGTGACAAGAAGAGGTCATATTGCATTATTCAGGCAACCCCTGAATAAAGTGACCAGCATTTTCACAAGGCACACAGAGGAGAGAAACACAGAGATCATATGGAATTTGTAGAGTTGGGTCTAGTGATGTGGTTATGCAACCACTAGCCAAGGAATGCCTGAAGTCACCAGAAGCTGGAAAAAGCAAAGAAAGACCTCTCTAGAACTTGTGGAGGGAGCCCAGCAAATCCCTTGATTTCAGACTCTGACTTCCAGGAGGCTGATGGAATACTTTACTTTTTTTTTCAAGCCACAAAGTTGGTGACACTATTA
The DNA here is from genome assembly GCF_027580195.1 of Bos mutus. NCBI lineage: Eukaryota > Metazoa > Chordata > Mammalia > Artiodactyla > Bovidae > Bos > Bos mutus. The sequence goes on from NC_091633.1 coordinate 29,801,911, forward strand.
GAGCACCCCCAGGAATCCAACAAAGACTTGTCTGCCCACCCCTAAATGACTCCACATGTCTATTAGTCTCCAGAGGAAGCAAACTTCCACTCCATTATTGGCAACCACCTCATCACTTCCAATGAATAGTTAGCATAATGTTGTATTGCCTTCCAATTGCATTAGGATATAGCCATGTGATTTCAGGGCTTCTTCAGTAGCTCAGAGGTAAAGAATCCATCTGCAATGCAGGAGATGTAGGGGACATGGGTTTGATCCCTGGGTCAGAAAGGTCCTCTGGAGGAAGAAATGACAACCAGTCCATTTTTCTTGCTGGGAAAATTCCATGGGTATAGAAGCCTACAGTGGGCCTACAGTACATGGGATTGCAAAGTGCCAGACATGATTGAGAGACTGAGCAAACACACCTTGTGATTTCATTGTATGTGATTCTCTTGCTGCAGCCAAGCTGGCCTCTTGAGGAGTTGTTCCCATCTCAGGGACCCTGCATGATCTCCTCCTGCACAGGTAACTCTCCATCTGGATGTCTAGATCCTTTCTTCCATTCAAGTTCCAACTCAGCTGTCACTTTTTAACCCATGCTCAAAGTTCTTCCTATCAAACAATGTGTTTCTCATTCCCAATAAGAGCAATTTTCTAGCATTTTACTCTGATTTTTTTTTCACAGCATTTCTCAGTGACTAATAGTTTCTTGAGTTCTACTTAAATAGTTCTATTTTTTCATTGCTTGATTCTAACAATAAAGAGTAACTATGAGACATCAAGGATCTGATTTGTCTTATTCACTCTTGTATCTCCACTTCCAGAAAGAATGAATAAGAGGAAATAAAATATTCGTGTTTCATATTACTTTGCTTATCCTTTACATTTCATGCATGTATGGTGTGTTACTTTAGGGATTTCTTCTTCTCATTAATGTATTAATTCAACCAATGAATATTTATTGACTACATGCTTTTATCCCAGACCACTGTTGGATTTCAGTAATTTAAAGGCAATCAAAATAGTTTATTTGCTCAATGAACTAATAGTGTAAACCAACCTAAGGATCCTATTGGGTCTACTGAAGCCCTTTATACACAAGCACATATTTAGATTAATCAATCAATTAAAGAAGTAAAGAAAATCTTTCATAAGTCTCTTAGTGGATAACTTCAGATTTTTAAGTATTAGGATAAAAATTAATAATAAATTTAACTAAGAAAGTCAACATTTCTTTTTGCATGTATGTGTGCCTATACATGTTGTATGCATGTGCATGTAAATATATTTTGACTATCATTAAAAGAATTTCTTAATGTGGTTATATTTTTATATAATTTTAGTAATTTACTTAAAAGAAAAATAAAATACTTTTTTATCTACTATAGTCAGGAAACAAAGTATTCTGCATAAGTATATGTCCTTGTGAAATATAAAAGATATATTTTAGTGTTATGTCAGAAAAGTATTTTAGAAATTGGTACTTTCTGCTATGTAAGTTTGTTGATGCACTAAGAAATTACTGCATGTTTAAGAATTTTCCCTAGTATCCAATAGCAACATTACTGAGAAAAGAAACTTTCATTTATAAATTCATTAATTTTAGTTAAAGCCCACAGTGTTGTGTCCAAACACCATTGAAGTTCTTGTTTTATTAAATGGCCCTCATGTTGTTCTAGAAATAGTAGGAGATTTGGCAATAGGCAGATGAAGTGTCTAATCCCAATTTACTCATTTACTAGCTATGTGAGCTGAAGTGCCAATACCTTGGCCACCTGATTCGAAGAGCTGACTCATTGGAAAAGACCCTGATGATGGGAAAGATTGAAGGCAAAAGGAGAAGAGGGTGGTAGAAGATGAAATAGATGGCTGGATAGCAACACCAACTCAATGGACATGATTTGAGCAAACTCTGAAAGATCCTAAAGGACAGGGAAGCCTGGAGTGCTGCATTTCATGGGGTTGCAATGAGTTGGACATGACTTAGAGACTGAACAACAAGCTATGTAACCTCAAGCAAGTCACTTAAATATTTATTTTGACATTTAGCTTCCTTATCTTTGAAATGAGAGCAAAAATATCTTACCAGGTTATTGTCAGAATTGAGAAAAATATATATAAAATATTTAACACTTCAAGTATGTACTCAATACTGCTTTTTAGAAAATAGTTCTAAATTATAAGTAGTATACATTTACCTTCTAATTAAACCACTAAGTGTAATATTAGTACACTATCTATATTGCAAAGTGGGAATTAATTGATTAAATAACATGAAAAATGAAAATGAGTGCTGCCTTGCCATCAATTCACTGTGCTACCTAAGCCCAGCCATGCCCTCTCTACACAGAAATTCTTCTGCAAATTGCACAAGTTGGGATTCATAAGGTCTGATAAAACTCTAATATGCTAAAATTCAAGTAATCCAATACTTATTTTGTGACACTCTGATGATCTGAGGTTCTGTTATGTATGAATTGAATTGTGTCTCCCAAACGTATGTTGAAGTCCTACCTCCTGGTACATGTGAATTGGTCTTATTTGGAAATAGGATATTTGCAGATGTAAGCAAGCTAAGCTGAGGCTGTTAGCATGAGCCCCAACTCAATATGACTAATGTCTTCACAGGAAGAAGTAAACATTGTGTAGAGGTAGGAACACCCAGCAAGGATGTCATGTGCTGATGGAGGCAGAAGTTTAAATGATGCACATACAATCCAGGAAAGCCTGGGACGTATTGCATCCACCAGAAGCTAGAAGAGGAAGACAGGTTGCATGCTGGCCCTACTAGCTCCTTTATTTTGGACTTCCAGCTTTCAGAACTGTGAGAGAATACATTTCTGTTGTTTAAGCCACCTACCATGTGGAGTTTTATTACGGCACGAACATAATAACAAAACATCTCAAATCTTCATAACCAATATTAGGCTAACTATTGAAATAATATGTGACACATTCCTGTAACAAGACACATCATCAATAATTTTCAATACTGCTCAATAGTTGTTTGCATGACAATAGCTAAGAAATTTAAGTAAGGAGGGTAATTATTGAGAAAACAAGTCAAATATACCATTATTTGCATTATCATTGTTTTCAAAAATAAAGTGGAATTTTACAGGAATGATACAGCCAACTTAAAAATACCATATTTGTCTACTCAGGCTGTCATAATGAAATAGCATAGATTGCATGGCTTACACATCAGAAGTTTACTTTGTCAGAATTCTGGAAGCAAGAAGTTCAAGATCAAGGTTCTGGTTGACTCATGTCCTGGAGGCCAGATTCCTGGCCTGTAGATGGCCATTGGCTCACTGTGTCCTTACATGGCCTTTGCTCAAGGAATATTCCTCATCTTATGAGGACACCGATTCTACCAAATTAGGGGCCCACACTTATGAACTCATTTAATTACCTCTTAAAGGCCCATCTCTAAATATAGTCACTTTGGGAGCTGAGGCTTCAACACATGAATTCTGAGGGAAGGCAAGTCAGTACATTACAAAGATTATCTTGAATTTTATAGTGAAATATAAAAGGAGACACAAATAATTGAAATAATATATCTTATTCTTGTGATTAATAAAATTTACACAGATAACAATTCTGAAAGTAAGGTGTATATACTCAGAGTTCCAATGAAAAGCCCAACTAGATATTCTTTTATCACTTATCTTCTTCTTATGTGAGTTTTTCAGTAAACTAGAAATCAAAGCAAAACAAAGCTGGTTAATAGGGGTTCAGGATTGGAAACATGTGTACACCTCTGGCGGATACATGTTGATGTATGGCAAAACCAATACAATATTGTAAAGTAATTAGCCTCTAATTAAATTAAATAAATTTAAATTAAAATTTTTTTTCTTAAAATATTTATACTTTTTAATTTATATAACACCTTATAATTTATAAAGTTTTTTTCATGTTTATTATCTTACACAATCCTTAATGCAATCCTGCTAAGACACTGTTCCAAAGTGAAAGTGTCCTGAGTGAAACTTTAGGAAAAACAGTAATTCCTATATAAAAACCTTCAGGTAATTCTTATATATATATATGTATATATATAAAACCAGTATAATAACTTCAGGAGGGAATTAAGCCATGTAAAAGACTGTAAGCCAATATACCTTGACATCAATGTGTTTTTCTAATGCATGTGAAAATTTCAAATGCAAACATGTTCACTTTTTTCATGCTGCTCCATAATAAATACAAAAATAATACATTAAGTGAAGTATTACACTGAGATTGTAGGTACTTGGAATGCTCCCTAAATACTTCATAAGATATGAATACATTGAAAATAACATTTTAGTAATATAAAAGAAGGAGAAATACAAAGATAATAGAAAGGTTCCATCTCTTCACATCAGTGACAGCCCTTCTGTTTGACACTAAGGAACCAAAGATTTCCTGATATTTACATCAATATTTTTCTAAGTTAGCTGTCCTCCTGAACCCTTCTTATCCCCATCCAGTAAGCATATGTTGCACCATAGCAGCCCAATTCATGATCCTTTTTCTGTTAAAACATCCACCAGAGAGAAATCTGGATCACTGTAGCCCAGATTCCATGTGAAAAAAAAAAAAAAAAAAAGATTCTGTGGAGACCCACCACCACTTAACTACACTGAGCACATCAAAATTTTCTGCTGCGCAATCATTTCTAAACAAATTCTCACTAAGAGCTCTATCTTATCCTATGATAAGATCATGTTGCCCTGAAATTACACCAGTTGCACAAAAGGGAGGGAAATTATTACAGTTCCTGCTCTTGGTGGTGATTCTGAAGAATGCCACACATATATCAGTTGTTAGAATACTGTTCAACCTTAACCAAAGTAGAGTATTTTTTTTTTTAATTACCAAAAGTCTATGCTAGTGACAGCCCATTTTGAAGGGACACAAGTGTTCAGGCTCAATAACCAAGGATGGTGATGTTACTGAGTCCAAGCTCATACTGCTTACTGCATGACAAGCCAATAAATCTGGAGATAAATTGTTGGGGCAAGGAATAGAAACTTTATTCAGATGCATGACAAGCCAATAAATCTGGAGACAAATTGTTGGGGCAAGGAATAGAAACTTTGTTCAGAAAGCCAACAGACTGACATGATGATGGACTCATGTCCCAAAGAACCATCTTACCTGAGTTAGAACTCAGTCTTCTTTTACACTAAAAGTGGAGGGGGTGGCTGACTGTTGAAAACTAAATGCAGGATCCTTTGTTCTTGCATCTGTCCACATAGGTCAGGTCACAATGTTCCTATAAACCTCCAAGGTAGATGCTATTCTCTGTTCTTCAATTTTTTATCTCTATATTTGAATAAAGTTGTTACACTTTTAAAGATTGTCAACTGAAAAATATTCATAATGTGAGTTAAGATTTATTTGGGGCAAAATGGGGACTCTAGCCCAGGAGACAGCATCTAGATAGCTCTGAGGAATTGCTCTGAAGAAGTAGAGAGGAGGTCAATATCAATCTATCTATCTTTGATTTTGGTGAAGAGAGTAGGTGCAGTCAAGCACACGTTTTGGCAGAAGGTTGTTGCTAGTTACAGGAGCAGGTGTCTCCATTAGCAATTTTAATGTTTTTCTAGATGAGAGAAGATACAAGAAATTGAACTCATAAAACCTTATCCTGAAAACATCTAACTGTCTGAAGCCCTGTTCTGCTTTCTTCTCCCAGATGCCTCATTCCTGATCTCCATCCTGAACTCCTTTCAGGGGATGTTGAAGGTTGACAGTTGCAGTGGCTACTGAATTCATCCTTGTACAGGGAGATGATCAGTGACAATTTTTCATCAACAAGGTCAAGTCTGGGAGGCAGAGCCTTGATAATGAGCTATGCTGTGTATTTCAGACTGTAGCAGCATTGTTTTTCAGAAGGTCAGAGGCAGCATGACTAAGCCCGGGCAACAGAACACAAGGGTTAGAGCTAAAGGGACTGATCTGATATGGAGTCTAAGTGTGTTCTGTGTTACACCAAGAGTTCCACTATGAAGTTCTTCCAACCTGAGAATTTCTCAGTCTGACTCATTTTTCAAAGCATTTTAAATGGAAACAAAGCATTTTGTTACAAATTCCCTTTTACTACAAGTGATCAAGTGAATGGGAGAGAAAAGAAAACAAATATATTGAGTCAAACAATACAGTGAATTTAGAAAATATAATAAGTAAATATGTTCAAAAAGCAGAGAGGAGATTTTAGAGAGTCAGATCAGATCAGTCGCTCAGTCATGTCCAACTCTTTGCGACCCCATGAATCACAGCACGCCAGACCTCCCTGTCCATCACCAACTCCCGGAGTTCACTCAGACTCACGTCCATCGAGTCAGTAATGCCATCTAGCCATCTCATCCGCTGTCGTCCCCTTCTCCTCCTGCCCCCAATCCCTCCCTGCATCAGAGTCTTTTCCAATGAGTCAACTCTTCACATGAGGTGGCCAAAGTACTGGAGTTTCAGCTGTAGCATCATTCCTTCCAAAGAAATCCCAGGGCTGATCTCCTTCAGAATGGACTGGTTGGATCTCCTTGCAGTCCAAGGGACTCTCAAGAGTCTTCTCCAACACCACAGTTCAAAAGCATCAATTCTTCGGCACTCAGCCTTCTTCACAGTCCAACTCTCACATCCATACATGACCACAGGAAAAACCATAGCCTTGACTAGACGGACCTTTGTTGGCAAAGTAATGTCTCTGCTTTTGAATATGCTATCTAGGTTGGTCATAACTTTCCTTCCAAGGAGTAAGCGTCTTTTAATTTCATGGCTGCAGTCACCATCTGTAGTGATTTTGGAGCCCAGAAAAATAAAGTCTGACACTGTTTCCACTGTTTTCCCATCTATTTCCCATGAAGTGATGGGACCAGATGCCATGATCTTCGTTTTCTGAATGTTGAGCTTTAAGCCAACTTTTTCACTCTCCACTTTCACTTTCATCAAGAGGCTTTTGAGTTCCTCTTCACTTTCTGCCATAAGAGAACATGGCTATAATAAATGCATAAGTAGAGATTTCTATAAATTTTCAATTTAGAATCTGTGTAATTGATCCAAAAGTTCTTTTCTCCAGACATGCCTTTATTTTATTTTATTTTTTTTACTTCCTTTTCTAAAAGATCTGGCTCAAATATCTTCACTGTCAGGCAGCTTTCCTGAGTTTATTCCATCACCTCCAATAGAATCAAAATAAGCTATTTTCACTTTGGTGTTTTCTTGCACTTTGGATTTTGTGTTTCTTGTATGTTCAGTTCAGTTCAGTTGCTTAGTCATGTCCGACTTTTTGTGACCCCATGAATCGCAGCACGCCAGGCCTCCCTGTCCATTACCAACTTCCGGAGTTCACTCAGACTCATGTCCATCAAGTCAGTGATGCCATCCAGCCATCTCATCCACTGTCGTCCCCTTCTCCTCCTGCCCCCAATCCCTCCCTGCATCAGAGTCTTTTCCAATGAGTCAACTCTTCTCATGAGGTGGCCAAAGTACTGGAGTTTCAGCTTTAGCATCATTCCTTCCAAAGAAATCCCAGGGCTGATCTCCTTCAAAATCTTGTATGTAGTCAACCTTTAATTACTTACTATGGTCAGGCTTAGGGGAAGATGCATAAGGAAATGTTATCAGCCACATTAAAATTTAAGCCTTGTAGACTATCACATAATAAATCTAACCTTGCTGTGATATATGTATAACAGCAAGATGCTGTGGGAGCAACATCCTTCCTTCCTGACTCTGGAAAGAGGAATAAAATCCACCTATGGAGATTTCATCTGAGCAGGGTCTCAAAGGATGAGTTAGAATGAGTCTAATGATGAATAAAAGGAAAGAACATTTCACAGAGCTAAAAGAGGATTTGTGAACAAAAAGGCAGCGAGAGGAAATGAAGATATTAGGCCTCTTATTATATGTGATTTGACAATGTATTCTACTTAAGGGTTGATGCGTCTGAGACCTGACTTGATTATGAGGTCTTAGCATTTACATTTGTTTCTTTTTGTCCCAGTGCTCAGCACAATGTTCTCCAACCAAGATTTAGCCTGTGTGGTCTTGCACACAAATCAGGCATATCTCAATCTTCTTAAGTGAAGATAGGTCTACGTGGAAGAGAAAACATCCAAAGCTGCAAGAAATTCCATGTACGTTGAGTCAGCTCTGATGAACTATGTTGACAACATGGACATTTTCCAGTAAAAAACTGTATTTCTCTTTGTCAGATGATTTAATCAGGTCACTCTAGCATTCAACAAAGTCATCCTGAGATTAATCACTTTATGATAGTGGCACATTGAATACAAGAGAGAGGGGACAGTCAAGGACTTTGTACTTACAGTTAAAGTGAAATATGACTCATTTTTTTTCTAAACTAGATTGCTTATATATATTTCTCAGGTATCAAGTACAGTGAATCTCATAGCTTATTGCTTTTATTCTCAGAAAATAAGCTTTGTATTTTACAATTTATTGTCTTTTTTTCCCCTTTCCTGAAAGCCTGCATGAAGCTCCTTTTGCTCTTTATTTTTTTCGTTGAGGTAACATTGTTATATACATTATACTAGGATTGCATTATTATTGTACATCACATTTTATTTCAGGTATACAATATAATAAATTAGTATTTGTATACAAAGTGATCACTACAATAACTCTAGTTACCATCCATCATTATTTATACAATTAACCCCCTTCACCCATTTCTTTCCCCACCCTCTTCTCCTCTGGTAACCACCAGTTTGTTCTCTTTCTCTATGAGCTTTTGCTTTGTTTGATCATTTTTTTTAGATTCCATATATAAATGAAATCATATAATATTTGTCTTTCTCTGTTGTCTACTTTTTTTAACAAAAGCAAAAGTCTCATTAATTGCTTTGGAGCAATTGTTTTCAGTCCATTGTAAAAACACAGACAATAATAATACCTCCATTTTGAAAAATATGTCACTGAGTAAAGTGGAATTACATAGAGAGTTGTAATTTGTAAAATAAAAACAGTAAATTAATAATATCACTATCACTATGTCCCCCACACCACTGATTACTGGCCATGAATCCCTCCAAATAGAAGAGCAAGTCAAAGCTCACACCCACTAATAGATGAGAGAAGTAATGGCATTCTGTAACAAATGAACAATACTATATACTCTTGAATGTTTTAAACTTGTACTAGAAGTGCTAACTTGAGCAAATAGGCAAGAAAAGGAAATAGAAGACATCTGTGTTGGAAAACAAGAAGAAGCAAAGTTATCGCTATTCACAGATGACTTTATATGTAGAGAACCCTAAAGATTTCAGAAAAAACTGAAACCTAATAAACAAATGCAGCAAAGTTGCACTATATAAAAATAAACACACAAAAATTAACTGTATTTCTATACACTAGCAATGAACAACCTAAAAGGAAATTGAGAAAATAATTCCATTAATACTAGCATCAAAAAATATACAATACTTAAGAATAATCTTAACCAAAAAGGCAAAAGACTTGTATACTGAAGAACACAAAACATAGCTACAAGAAATTACAAACAAATAAATGGAAAGTCATCCTGCATCCATGGATTGTGGAAAGTCATCCTGCATTCATGTATCAAATGATTTCATACTGTTAAAAAGCCCATAATATCCATAGCATGCAGCAGATGTAATACCATTAATTTCAATAGACTTTTTTTGAAGAAATGGAAAAATCATACTAAAATTCATATGAAATATCAAAGAACACCAGTAACCAAAGCAACCTTGAGAAAGAAAAGCAAAGTTGGAGGCCTCCCACTCCCTGATTTTAAAACATATTTAGTTCAGTTCAGTTGCTTAGTCGTGTCCAACTCTTTGTGACCATTGCTGCTGCTGCTGCTGCTAAGTCACTTTAGTCGTGTCTGACTCTGTGTGACCCCATAGACGGCAGCCCACCAGGCTCCCCCGTCCCTGGGATTCTCCAGGCAAAAACACTGGATTGGGTTGCCATTTCCTTCTCCGATGCATGAAAGTGAAAAGTGAAAGTGAAGTCGCTCAGTCGTGTCCGACTCTTAGCGACCCCATGGACTGCAGCCTACCAGGTTCCTCTGCCAATAGGATTTTCCAGACAAGAGTACTGGAGTGGGTTGCCATTGCCTTCTCAAGCTACAAAATGAAAATAGTATCACACTGGCATAAAGTCAGGCTCAGAGAGCAACGAAACAGAATAGAGCATCCAAAAATAAACCCTCACATATATTTTAATTGGTCTTCCACAAGTGTGCTAAGGCTACACTGTGGGGAAAAGGAATTTTCCTCAAAAATGGCATTTGGAAAACTGGATATCCACATGCAAAAGAATGGAGTTGAAACCTTTTACATACATACAAAAAAATAAGTCAAAGTGGATGGAAGACCTAAACATTTAAATCTGAAACTATAAAAAAAAATAAATAAATCTGAAACTATAAAGCTGCTAGAAAAAAGCACAGGAGAAAAATTCATGATAATGAATTTGGCAATGCTTTCTTGAATGTAAGAACAAAGCATAAACAATAAAAGGACGAATAGTTAAATGATACTGAAAGTGAAGTCGTTGGGTCTTGTCTGAATCTTTGGGACCCCATGGGCTGTAGCCTACCAGGTTCTTCCATCCATGGGATTTTCCAGGCAAGAATACTGGAGTGGGTTGCCATTTCCTTCTCCAGGAGATCTTCCTGACCCAGGGATTGAACCCAGGTCTCCAACATTGTAGGCAGATGCTTTACTGTCTGAGCCACCAGTGTGATACTACTCTAAACTAAAAACCTTCAGTGCTCCAAAGAAAACATGCAACAGAGTGAAAAGGTAACCTAGAGAATCAGAGGAAATATTTGTAAACTATGTATCTGGTCAGAGGTCAATATCCTGAATGTATACAAAACTCTTACAACTCAACAGAAGCAAAACAAGTAACTAAAAATGAGTGAGAGATTTAAATAGACATTTCTCCAAAGATGATATACAAATGGATAACAAGTACATGAAAAGATGCTCAAAAGAGCTTATCATCAAGGAAATGCAAATAAAAATCACAATGAGATATCACTTCACGCCTATTAGTAGGTCAGTTAGTCAGTTCAGTCGCTCAGTCATGTTTGACTTTGTGCGACCCCATGGACTGCAGCATGCCAGGCCTCCCTGTCCATCACCAACTGCCGGAGTTTACTCAAACTCATGTCCATTCAGTCGGTGATGCCATCCAACCATCTCATCCTCTGTCGTCCCCTTCTCCTCCCTCCTCCAATCTTTCCCAAGTGTCCAAAGTACTGCAGTTTTAAGTTAAGCATCAGTCCTTCCAATGAATATTCAGGATTGATTTCCTTTAGTATGGACTGGTTGGATCCCCTTGCAGTCTAAGGGGATCTCAAGAGTCTTCTCCAACACCACAGTTCTAAAACATCAATTCTTTGATGCTCAGTTTTCTTTATAGTCCAACTCTCACATCCATACATGACCACTGGAAAAACCATAGCTTTGACTAAATGGACCTTTGTTGGCAAAGTAATGTCTCCATTTTTCATTATGCTGTCTAGATTTGTCATAACTTTTCTTCCAAGGAGCAAGTGTCTTTTAATTTCATGGCTGCAGTCACCATCTGTAGTGATTTTGGAGCCCCCCAAAATAATGTCTGTTACTGTTTCCACTGTTTTCCCATCTATTTGCCATGACGTGATGGGACCGGATGCCATGATCTTAGTTTTGTGAATGTTGAGTTTTAAGCAAACTTTTTCACTCTCTTCTTTCACTTTCATCAAGAGGCACTTTAGTTCTTCACTTTCTGCCATAAGAATGTTGTCATCTGCATATCCGATATTTCTCCCATCAATCTTGATACCACCTTGTTCTTCATCCAGCCCAGCATTTCTCATGATGTACTCTGCATATAAGTTAAATAAGCAGGGTGACAATATACAGCCTTGATGTACTCCTTTCCCTATATGGAACCAGTCTGCTGTTCCATGTCCAGTTCTAACTGTTGCTTCCTGACCTGCAAACAGATTTCTCAAGAGGCAGGTCAGGTGGTCTGGTATTCCTATCTCTATAAGAATTTTCCAGTTCGTTTTGATCCACACAGTCAAAGGCTTTGGCATAGTCAATAAAGCAGAAGCAGGGATCACATCTATTAAGACATTCACTATTTAAAAAAAATAGAAAGTAAGAAGTACTAATGTGTTGGGAAGGATATGGAAAAATTGTAACTATTGGGGAATGTACAATGATGCACTCTGTTGCATAAAACAGTATGGTTGTTGCTCAAAATAATTTTTAAAAAAAGAACTATAACATGATTCAACATCCCAATTCTGAGTATTTATCAAAGCAATTGAAAGTAGTATCTTGAAGAGATATTTGCACTCTCATGTTTATTGCAGCGTTATTCACAATAGCCAAGAGATACAGCATCCACAATGTCCACTGATGTATAAATGGATAAAGAAAATTTGTCATAGATAGGTGATAGATAGATGAATAGGGGGGTGGATTGAAAGGTAGAAAATGAAATATTATTCAACATTTGAAAAGAGAGGAAATCCTTTCATGTGCTGCAACAGAGATGAACATTGAAGATATTATGCGAAGCAAAAGAAGCCAGTCACAAAATATAAATACTGCATGAAGCCACTTACATGAAATTTCTAAAATAGCGAAACTCTTAGAAACATAAAAAGTGGTGGTCTTCAGGAATAGAGGGAGGGATAAAACAAAATTTCAGTAGTTATAGCATTTATGTTTCATTAGATGAAAAATTCCAGAGTGTGTTACAATGTGCATATAGCTAACACTACTTTACTATAATCTTAGAAATAGTTAAGATGGTAAATTATATATATGTGTATATATATATATATATATATATATACACCACAGTACCAAAATATTCTAAACTTACCTTTTGGATTAAAATTTTAGAATAAAAATTGAAATTCTATATGAGATGCCTTTAAATACAGCAAGAAACATGAAATAACCCTTCTGGATTTTTTCACTTCATTGTGCCATTCAAGTATATAAAATTTCCTGCAATACAGCTAAAAACAAATGGGGAAGAATTTATACAGAGAAAAATATATGTTTGTCTTTCTTTTCATAGCTGCAGGGAAAAATTGGTGAGGAAAAAATACCAGGGTCCATGGAGGAAAAGACACATGTTGATAAATTCTTTCAGATTTGTTTTGTTGTTTAGTAGCTAAGTCATGTTTGACTCTTTGTCACCCCATAGACTGTAGCCCACCAGGCTCCTCTGTCCATGGGATTTCCTAGGCAAGAATACTATAGTGGGTTGCCATTTCCTTCTCCAGGGGATCTTCCCAACCCAAGGATGGAATCCATGTGTCTTGTATTGGCAGGTGGATTCTTTATGGTTGAGCCACCAGGAAAATCCTCAGATTGCTGTGGTCTACTTAATAAAATTTGCCCCTGTCAGATCATGCCAGGAGTACAAATAGAGAATATTGACAGAAAAACAATCACAAAGATTATATAAAGCCTGAGATTTTACCTTTATATTCAGTAAATTTGTTTATTTCTTTCTTACTTGAAAGTATTGTAGTGAGTACAAGGGCTTTCTTGACTGATTGAGGGGAAAATAAATGACCATAAGATGACTCCAGGATGCTGCATTCTCAATTTGGGCCAAACTGTGACAAGTGTGTCTCTGGGGATGCCCTTTATAGCAGGAACCTTCCTAGAAGTCATCATACAGAAATGGATGAGGGGATGAGTGTCCTGGGGAGAAAGACCATCAGAAAGTGGACATGACATTACTCAGTGGGGTATGCAGTACTTGTGGGTCATAGGGCTCCAAAGTCAGGGGCTTGGGGTCTTCCACGTCAAATGTATCTTACCTAAGACCAGCAGATGTGGTGTAGTTTTGTGAGGAAGCACAGGCAGGTCTAACCGGCTCAGAGTGTCTGTGTTGGGGCTATATTAAACCAATTGATTGTGTCTAAGTTTGGATTTAGCATTAGTGAGGTGTGAAACTAATAGATCCCAGGCTGCTGTGAAGAAATAAACAACATAGGACAATATATACGGGACCGTCTTGAACCCAGTATGTCGCAAGTTGTCACTGAACAATAGAGGACAGGAACATACATCAGTATCTTAGGAAAATCACTGTTTCCCCCAAGTGTCTTCAAGGGAAGCCATACTGTTTCAAAGGAAGAAAATATGTTATTTATTTAGTCAATTTTCTTAAATAGAAAAATATTTTTGTGACATAAAAAATACGTCATGTTTCTTATGGTGAGTCGTCTATCTTAATGGCCTCTGAATTTATTTTGTTTCCTTGATTGTATTGAAGCCAATATTTTTTATCATCACTTTGAGATCTCTGAAAAACTTTAGGACACAAGTCTGTGGATTATGGAAATGGATTAATTTACAAGTAAACTTTGGTTTTAGTTGCAAAAACTATGATGGAATTAGTTCACTCTTTAAGGTGTCTTCAATAAGACTATTTGTAAATAAGATTAGCCTGTTATAAAATCAAAACACCTCTGGTTTTTACTATGTGATTTAATACATATGTAAATTTATATTTTAAGACCAACTCAATATGCTTTAATAATATACTATGTTCTATGTAATGAAGTAATTTTATTAAGTAGTTTTTTACTTTCACCTTTATTTTTTGACTTTTCACAATGTAGTTAATTATAAATTACAAATATAGATTTGTTCCTAGATATAAATTTTATTATGTCCTGTGATAGTGAGGAAAACTAAGGATACTAATCTGTACTAAATTTGTAAACATTTAAGATATTTATTAAATAATGGTTTTTAAGTGCTATATTAACATATTATTGGGATGAAGTATTTTTAATTATAATAATGTCATTCTACCTATCAAAATGAAGAAGATATTAAGTTTACTCTGTAACTGATAATACTATAGTTTCAAAACCACAGGAAAAGGAACCACTTTTGTAAGCACAGATATACATTGGAAACAAAAGTATTTCAGATACAAATTTAAGAACTCCCATATGACTACATCTTGGAAAGGATCTTACTATCTAATGAAATGCCTGGAGTCTTTCTAGAATCATATTTAGCACATCCTGTCATTTCTAATAAGTATTTAGAGTCCTGAATCACAGAGACAGCTGAAATTAGAGAATTCTGAAACCTTAAGCAAAAGCCGTTAACCCCAATCAAGCCTCGATAATTAATATCAGTCGTTGGCAGCTGAGCCTGGTGTCATCCTATATTATAGGTGATGAGGCCATAGTGAATTAAATCTCATCACAGATGTGATTGCTTTCTCCATGGTTAGGAAACACATTTCATATTTTATCTTACCACCAGGTGTGTGGCTTTCACTACTCAAGCAGTGCGGCCACACTTGGGATTCATAAAATAAGTTTTAAATGTGAGCTGGGAGTTGTGGGCAACTTCAGCTTTAGCCATTACAAAATGAAATCCCCAAAGGAATGGAGCCCCAGTGGCTGTCAGCAGCTTCCATGATCAAGTTCATGATCCTCTCTCCTGCCACCCAAGGCTGCCTACCTTTCTACCTTCTGTCTCCCAGGGATAGCCTCAAAGCTTTGCTACTCTCTCAGTAGCCTTCAGTCTTAAGATTAAGGTTTCAGAGGGTCCTGCCTGCTTTCTATTGCTAAGCTTCTTATCTGGAAAACTTAAACTGATTTTGAGACTACCTGGGATGTTAGGGTCAAGAGTAAGGTTGTTATTGAGTCACTCACTAAGTCATGTCGAGCTCTTTGCAACCCCATGAACTGCAGCATGCCAGGCTCCTTTGTCTGGATAGCATGCACTATCTCCCAAAGAGAGGGAGAAGACGACTAAGTGCTGTGCTGTGCTTAGTCGCTCGGTCGTGTCTGACTCTTTGTGACCCCATGGACTGTAGCCCAGGTCTCCTGCATTGCAGGCAGATTCTTTACCATCTGAGCCACCAGGGAACTATCTCCTAGAGTTTGGTCAAATCCATGTCCATTGAGTTGGTGATGCTGTCTAACCATCTCATCCTCTGCCACACCCATATTGATCTTTTCCAAACAATTGACTCTTTGCATCAAGTGGCCAAAGTATTGGAATTTCAGCTTCAGTAACAGTCTTTCCAATGAATATTTAGGGTTAGTTTCTTTTAGGATTGATTGGTTTGATCTCCTTGCAATCCAAGGGACTCTCAAAAGTATTCTCCTGTATCACAGTTTGAAAGCATTAATTCTTCAGCATTCAGCCTTCTTTGTAGTCCAACTCTCACATCCATATATGACTACTGGAAAAACCATAGCTTTGACTATATGGACCTTTGTTGGCAAAGTGATATCTCTGCTTTTTAATATGGTGTCTAGGGCTTCCCTGGTGGCACAGATGGTAAAAACATCCACCTGCAATGCAGGAGACCTGGGTTTGATTCCTGGGTTGGGAAGATTCCCCAGGAGAAGGGAACGGCTACCCACTCCAGTATTCTGACCTAGAGAATTCATGGACAGAGGAGCCTGGCAGGTTACAGCCCATGGGGTCACAAAGTTTGGAGATGACTGAGTGACTTTCTTCTTTGACTCTCCTCTTTCACTTTCATCAAGAGGCTCTTTAGTTCTTCTTCGCTTTCTGCCATAAGGGTGGTGTCATCTGCATATCTGAAGTTATTGATACTTCTCCCAGCAGTCTTAATTCCAGCTTGTGCTTCATCCAGTGAAAGTGAAAGAGGAGAATGAAAAAGCTGGCTTAAAACTCAACATTCAAAAAATAAAGATCATGACATCTGGTCCCATCACTTATTGGCAAATAGATGGGGAAATAATGGAAACAGTGACAGAATTTATTTTTTTGGTCTCCAAAATCACTGCAGATGGTGACTCCAGCCATGAAATTAAAAGACACTTGCTCCTTGGAAGAAAAACTGTGACCAACCTAGAGAGCATATTAAAAAGCAGAGACATTACTTTGCCGACAAAGGTCCATCTAGTCAAAGCTATGGTTTTTCCAGTAGTCATGTATGGATGTGAGAGTTGGACCATAAAGAAAGCTGAACACCAAAGAATTGATGCTTTTGAACTGTGGTGTTGGAGAAGACTCTTGAGAGTCCTTTGGACTGCAAGGAGATCCAACCAGTCCATCCTAAAGGAAATCAGTCCTGAATGTTCATTGGAAGGACTGATGCTGAAGCTGAAACTCCAATACTTTGGCCACCTGATGTGAAGAGCTGACTCATTTGAGAAGACCCTGATGCTGGGAAAGATTGAAGGTGGGAGAAGAGGATGACAGAGGATGAGATGGTTGGATGGTATCACCGACTCAATGAATATGAGTTTGAGCAAGCTCTGAGAGTTGGTGATGGACAGGGAAGCCTGGTGTGCTGTAGTCCATGGGGCAAAAAGTTGGACAGTACTGAACAACTGACTGACTGAGTGGCTTTCACTTTCACCAGGTGTATCATATCTTTCCTTTCAAGGAGCAAGCATCTTTTAATTTCATGGCTGCAGTCACCATCCACAGAGATTTTGGAGCCCAAAGAAAATCTGTCACCTCTTTCATGTTTTCCTCATCTATTTACCATGAAGATGGGACCAGATTTCATGATTTTAGTGTTTTTTTTTGAATGTTGAGTTTCAAGCCAGGTTTTTCACTCTTCTCTTTCACTCTCATCAAGAGGCTCTTTACTTCCTTTTAATTTTCTGCCATTAGAGTGGTACCGTCTGTGTATCTGAGGTCGCTGATATTTCTACAGACAGTACTGACTTCAGTTTTTGATTCATCCAGCCTGGTATTTCATATGTAGTGTATTCTGCATATAAGTTAAATGAGCAGGGTGAAAATATAGAGCCTTGTTGTTCTCCTTCCCTAATTTGGAACCAGTCAGTTGTTCCATGTCTGGTTCTAACTATTGCTTCTTGATCTCCATACAGGTTTCTCAGGAGACAGGTAAGGTGGTCTGGTATTGCCATGTCTTTAACAATTTTACACAGTTTGCTGTGATCCGCACAGTCAAAAGCTTTAATGTAGTCAGTGAAATGGAAATAGATGTTTAGGGTTAGGTTAAAATTTAGCTGACACTGAAGACCTGATGTGCATGTTTAAACCCTGAATTCTGTGAATCACTGAATGTGGCTGAATTTATTTTTCCAGTTTCATTATGGACTGCCTTACTGCATTTTTCACATTCATGAACTATGACAAGAGAGCATAACGCTCAGAGAAAACACAAGAGCTAATTGGGGTGGTCACATAACTACATGTCTGTTATCTTCTTTCTTGACAAGGATTTTTTTGTTGTTGGTGGTAATTCTATCATGTTTTCAAAGACCTTATCAGCACTGGGGACAGGGTAGGTCAGTCATAAAAATTAACATTTAACTGAAACTATGAAGTAAGTCTGGCTATAGAAGCCTTTCAGACTGGCCTTTTAGTCTGCATTCACAGTGTGATTTGAGAGAAATATGTTTCATTTTAAAACAAATACATGAATAACCTTTCAAGGTCTCCAACATCTGGATAATATAACCCAGTGATTGGATTTTAAATGTTTGCTTTAGAGGAGAAAGGGTGAAGTTATAGCTTTGAATGCACAAAAAGTTCAGGATAATGAAGAAGACAAAGCTTGTTTATAGTTTAACCTTCCAAGCATCTGACACCCTCAGCCCTTTGATCACCTCTGTTCCTCCCAAGTTTCTCCTTCCCAGCCACCCCCACCCCCAGCCCCTGCAGCTCTGCTAGGATGCAGTGGCAGATTCAAGCACATCAGGGCAAAGAAAACATATATATTTACTTCTATAGGAACATGATCCAAAGTAAGCATTTCATTCATGAGAAAAGAAAGTAAACATGGATTTTCTTATATCAATCTTGAAGAGAATTCAGTGATAGAAAGATGGAAAGCATGTAGTAATAAAGAATGATCATTATGGTATTTTATCCATATGTTTAATTCCACATGTATTCTTTCTGCACCATGCATAAAATGTGGGTGAAATATATTCAATTCATTCTTAATAGGCTAGAAACACACACAAAAAAATCGATGCTGAGGTATCACTAGGTATCATTTTGAAATATAAGTGTGCATTTGAGTAACAAGGATATTATGTACTCCAATCAACACCAACTTGAATTTTAAATACATAAATGTTGACTATGGGAGCTGGATTATGATTATTTCAGTCTTCTTCCTGGATAATTTAGGATCAAATTAACAGAGGACCTACAATGCACAGATGGTTGTTTTGTGCCCTGTAGAGAACCCTGGAAAAGCAGGCACTGTGGCTCCTATCCTCAAGGATTTCATCTGGAAGATGAACAGATGGGAATTTAAGTGACAGGAAATATTTAAATGGATTCAAGGAAAATGTGATATTGCTTCACATCACAGTGACTTCAGTTCACTTCACAGTGACTTCAGTTTATTTCAGTTGCTCAGTTGTGTCCGACTCTTGGTGAGCCCATGGACTACAGCACACCAGGCTTCCCTGTCCATCACCAACTCCCAGAGCTTACTCAAACTCATGTCCATCAAGTTGGTGATGCCATCCAACCATCTCATCCTCTATCATACCTTTCTCCTCCTGCCTTCAATCTTTCCCAGCATCAGGGTCTTTTCAAATGAGTCAATTCTTTGCATCAGGTGGCCGAAGTATTGGAGTTTCAGCTTCAGCATCAGTCCTTCCAATGAATATTCAGGATTGATTTCCTTTAGGATTGACTGGTTGGATCTCCTTGCTGTCCAAGAGACTCTCAAGAGTCTTCTCCAACACCACAGTTCAAAAGCATCAATTCTTCAGCACTTAGCTTTCTTTATAGTCCAACTCTCACATCCATACATGACTACTGGAAAAACCATGGCATGAACTATGAACTTCCAGATGTTCAAGTTGGATTTAGAAAAGGCAGAGGAACCAAAGATCAAATTACCATCATCTGTTGGATCATTGAAAAAGCAAGAGAGTTCCAGAAAAACATCTCCTTCTGCTTTATTGACTATGCCAAAGTCTTTGACTGTGTGGATCACAACAAACTGTGGAAAATTCTTCACAATGACTTACTGGCAAATAAATGGCACAGAGAGTAATTCAGTAAGTGTTCAAAAGTTCAGGGGTTCACGATGTCTTCAATGAATGAAGTCCATGGGCCAAGGGTTTTATTGAGAAGGTCGAGGGAGGTAGGAGTGGAGAACATGCTAGAAAATGCTAGTAACCCAATGTCCCATCTCTCCAGCAAGAGAACATTGTTTTCTGTTTTAAATAGAAAATATATTTCAAATGATCAACTCTCCAAAGCTTGAGCCTATAATCATGAGTTGATTTTATTACAGCAGGGTTCCTGAGAAAAGTAATACACTTTCAATTCAAAAGACACTAATGTGGAACTAATTAGTAGCATTTTACTAGCCAGAGGACAAGGCAAATCTTATTAACCTTGCTGATGTGTAGTTCCTATGTTGTAAAACAGAGATGCTAACAGAACTGCCAGGATGACTCAGCACCATTGCACCATCTGGACGTTCCTAGGGAACTTTGGAAACAAACATGCACTTGGGTTATAAACCAAAAGAAATGGTATGAGCTGATTTCAGGGGAATATCCCTACTCACTTGTATAATGAGTTGTTGCTGTGTGTCATGACATACAGTGATATAATGTTGAAATCTTTTTCTTTACCCTTGCTAATAGGATCCAATCCAAATAGAGATGTAAAATGATATTGCCAGTAAGTTGTACATAAATTGCATTTTATAATGACTTTTTTCCCCAAAAAAGACAAAGAGAAGAAAGACAAGGGAGCATTATGCTGTTGATATGTCCAGCCACAGGGGGTCATTCTTGTTGTACAGATGAGTTGGGTATTTAAAATGTAAAGATCCTAAACTAAAATTTCTGCAGTTGACTCAACCTTAGTAAATTAGCCATTGCTTGCCTTGGGAATACAGTGAGAGAAATATACAACAGTTACTATCTTATATTAAGAGGGAGCTATAAGGAAAAGCAAGAAGGTTGACTAAGAACAGTATGCATATACATAATTTTTTCTGTTAAACTGTGTTTCTACTTATTTCATCAAAATCTTAGACTATCTCACACCAATCTGATCCAAGTAGAATCCAGGTATGGTAGACACAGATAATTTATGCTACCTTTGTAAACATTTCAGCCCAGAGGGAACACAGAATCCAAAACTACAGTCTTGCCCAAATCAGCTTACACTTGGCACCAAGCAACCTACGTTGCTTTCTCCTGTGTTTGGTGCATCTCATTAATCTGAAAAAGGATAGCTTAACCATTGTGGGGAAAGAGGGTAAAAATGGCTTAGAAAGATCCCTGAGATCATCAGAGCAGTGACAGATTAGGGTTAATAATAGTTAATATCAATCTGCACCTAGCATCTCCCTTCTCTAGTCACTGGTCATCTGGGGAGATTTAAGCCTCTGTTAGAAATTTGGGAGAAAGACTCCATCATGCCTACTTACATTGTTTAGCCAGCCCATTTCCACGTGTAGAAAAACCAATGTTTTATTCACTTATTCAGTAAATATTTTTGAGAGACTTTGCCGTGGTGGAGACAAAACCAGACAAGCTTCTTGCTCTCATTCTGTTAGTCATTATTGGGTGAGAGAGATGTGAATCAGATAATCACAGGAGACATCATGTTCCTCATGGTTAGTGCCAAGCAGTAGCGGCACACTGCAGCACCAGAGATGCTCCTGTAATTGGGCCATGACCTCATCACAGAGACAGGAAAGCCCATCCTGAGTAAGCCCAGGCATGGCTGGGGCATGTCAGGTGAGTAAGGTCACCACTTAAGTAGAGGTCAGGTCTGGAGCCAGGTTGGGGATAGCAGGACGACTCCAAGGACCGGTGAGCTAGCTCAACATGCAGGCGCAGAAAGTGTGATGCAAGAAGGCAGAGATGGAGTCAGTGAGTCCAGAGGACTTTGTCTTTCATCTCTGGTCCTCATCCTACAAACCAGACACAGTGAAAGGGTTGGAGTGAGAGCAAGGGTGGGGAGGGGAAAAAGGCAATGCTTCAAGATCAGATTTTCAGTTTGGGAAAGATTATTCTGACTTTAGGATTTCCCTGGTAGCTCAGACAATAAAGAATCTGCCTGCAATGGAGGAGACCTGAGTTTGATCCCTGGGTCAGGAAGATCTCCTGGAGAAAGAAATGGCAACCCACTCCAATATTCTTGTCTGGAGAATTCCACAGAGAGAAGCCTGGTAGGCTGCATTCTACGGGGTCACAAAAAGTCAGACACAACTGAGCGACTTTCACTTATTCTGACTTAAGGATTCAGAAGTGGTTCTAGGGACTAGGGAGGAGCTCCCTGATGAGCGCTTGAGTTCAGTTCAGTTCAGTCTCTCAGTCATGTCCAACTCTTTGGACCCCATGAATAGCAGCATGCTAGGCCTCCCTGTCCATCACCAACTCTCGGAGTTCACTCAGATTCACGTCCATCAAGTCAGTGATGCCATCCAGCCATCTCATCCTCTGTCGTCCCCTTCTCCTCCTGCCCCCAATCCCTCCCAGCATCAGAGTCTTTTCCAATGAGTCAACTCTTCGCATAAGGTGGCCAAAGTACTGGAGTTTCAGCTTCAGCATCATTCCCTCCAAAGAAATCCCAGGGCTGATCTCCTTCAGGGAAGTAAAAGTTAAAAATCAAAAGAAGAGTGTAGACTTAAGATGACAAAAAGAAATCCCTTTTCTGTGCAGAGATTCCATGTGGGCTAGAGGTTTGATTTCATCTCCTTAATGGCCAGCAGTATGCCATCCAAAAAAAGGTAGCTCAAGGGCTTAAACCTTTCTGTGAGTAAAAGGAGATTTCCTGATATTATGGTGCTATATTTTAATGACTCATGTTTAGATAAATATCCCCACATACTGCTGCAAACTATTATTATACCCATGTAGACTTTTATAAAACGTGTGTAGAGTCCCAATTTTCCCAGATTCTTGGTAACTTCAAGCACTGTCAATATTTTTTTAAGTTTGCATTTAAAACTCATTGTGTTGACATTTCTTCAATGATGAAAACAAATGACATTTTTTCACGTGATTATTAGCTCTTTCTAGGAATTATCTATTTGTGTAATTTGTCCAGTACTCCTGCAGTGTTTGTCTTTTTCATAAACATTTGTAAGAGCTTTAGTCTCTAATACATTTTGCAATTCATTTTCCTGTTTGTTTAATAAGAGCAAAGTAAGGACTTATATTTACCCTCAGATTGTACTTAGTCATACACCTTCTGCTTCCTCAAAATTTTCAATTTACTTATCACCTTTCTTAGGTTTTGGCCATTTAAGAATGATTATCATCTCTCTGTAGGACTGCCAGATTTAGTAAATAAAATTATAAGGCACCTAATTACATTTAAATTTCATATAAGCAATTTTTTTTGTATGAGCATGTCCTTAGCAATATTCAGAACACACAATACTAAAATATAATGTATTCTTTATCTGATATTCAAATTTAGTTGACTATCTGATTTTTATGTATATTCTAAAAAGTAAGAGTAATATTTTTCTATTCAATTTGTAGAGAACTTTCATAAGTTTAGCTTGGGAGGGGCAGTCCTTCTAAAGGATGCCTTTGAGTGACTTACCCACAACAGCTCTGAGGCTGGGGGTTGGGTCTGATCAATTGAATGAGGAGTTTCTGAAAAGAATGGAAAAGTTACAGGCTTCATGATTTTTAAGTTTATAAAAATCACCCTTCAATTTGGAATCTTTTGAAAAATCTGAAAGACTAACTTTAAAATATCAGTCATGTTCATGTTTATTTTCTGAGTTTTAAAATACAATCGTTGTCTGAAAAAGTCCCTACTTTTGCCCATATCTAGGCATTTCAGAAACATCAAGCATATTGTGCTAGGCTGAATAATATCCCCTAAATTCTTAGATGCCTCCTAGTTCTTAGAACCCATGAATGTGGTACCATAGGTAGCAAAAGGGACTATGCAGATATGATTCAGTAAAATAACTTGAGATGGGAGGATTACCCTGAAAATCCAGGTGGGCTCAGGTACTCATAAGCATACCTGCAAGAGGCGGCTGTAGAATCAGGATCAGAGGAGGGAACATGATGATGGAATCAGAGTCAGAGACTGGAGGATGCGGAGCTTCTGCTTTGAAGGTGAAGGATCACTTCATAAGCCAGGGAGCACAGGGAGCCTGAGCCTGGAAAAGGTAAAGAATGATGCTTCTTTGAAACCACCAGAAGGAATTGGGTTCTTCTAATACTTTGATTTTAGCCAATTGGATCCATTTTTGGTGTTTGCCCTCCATAACTATAAGATTACAGTGTGTATTGTTTTAAACCACTGATTTGTGGTCACTTATTACAGGAGCAACAGGGATCTAACTGGACTACGCTCAAAATATTTTAAGGTTTTCTCATATGTAGATATTTTTCATTCAATATAAACAAAAGTAGCATTGAAAGAAGTCTTCATGTTATCACTTATTTATTGTATTTTAACTACTATAGTTTTGCCTATTTAAAGGTAACCAATGTGTTAAAATTGGAGAAGGCAATGGCACCCCACTCCAGTACTCTTGCCTGGAAAATCCCATGGACGGAGAAGCCTGGTGGGCTACAGTCCATGGGGTCTCTAAGAGCTGGACACGACTGAGCGACTTCCCTTTCACTTTTCACTTTCATGCATTGGAGAAGGAAACGGCAACCCACTCCAGTGTTCTTGCCTGGAGAATCCCAGGGACGTGGGAGCCTGGTGGGCTGCCGTCTATGGGGTCGAACAGAGTCGGACACGACTGAAGCGACTTAGAAGCAGCAATGTGTTAAAACAGAATTGCCATAAGAGAACCTCATGATCTGTGCTTTCCCAACATATATCAGCTAGAATGTGTCAAACCAATAGATTTTGTTTTATAGATGTACATTTTTACTTTGGATTTTCACTATTAAACACTATCCAAGGGTAAACATTTTGTGTTATGAGATTTACATTGTTTTTCTATAATAGGTACCATGAATTATATTTTTTTCATACTAGTCTTCTAAAGATTGTTGCATAGAGAATACAGTTTAGTTATCTTGAAAATACATAAGACTTTTTGAAACTCAAGAAGGGAATATTGAAATGTTTTATTTTGAAAAAAAAAGTGTTAGTTTCTGATGTACAAAAACACTGACATATGAATATTCTATTTTAGAAAATTATTAGGTCTTTTCTTGTATTTTGCATTCAAATTACAGTAACATGCTTTAAAAACAGTTTCAGGGACAAATTATATGACTTACTGCTGCATTCCTAATAAAACAGAAAAATGACATGTTACAAAGAGCCATAATTATAGGGAGTTTCAGAAGATATATTTGAAAAGGTCTGGTGGATTACTCTTTAAAATGGTCCAGCTGCTGTTGCATTTCCCTTTAATGTTAAGTTGAATGCATTTTCAAGCACAACACATTTTATTACCAAGCATACTGTATTTGATCCAAACAATTCCATGTCTATAATATTACATACTTTGGAACTCTGGAATTTAAAAAAAAAAAACAACAAAAAAAACTCTTAACAGCAATCTCTTTCTTTAGACTGTAATTTATTTTATCAGATTTCAAGAACTGTATATTTGATGTGAAAATTTGCCACTCAAGAGTGTGTTTTCATTGTAAAAACTGATAGATTCCCAAGATATTTATTTGATAAGTGAGCTAGTAACCTTTTAAAAAATAACATCAATTTCCTACGTCAAAGACACTGATAGTACATATTAATTCTTGCAATGACTTTATGGAACACATCATATTCATTATATACAAGGAGAATGAGGCTGACAGAACTTGTTCCAAAGGCCATAATTTCAGCAAACACATATTTCTATCTAAAGCTTTCAATAATATTCTGAGTTACACTTTGGAAGTATAACCATGGTCTTTAAGCTGATACAAGTGATTATTACACACAGCATTTAAGATTTTTATTTAGCAGAATATTATCTACCCTAAATAGTAATATGTCTATATCAGTTAGGCAGTACAAGGTTATGCTGTTTAACAAATAATACTCCAAATTTCAGTGGAATTGTTTATTGCTTACTCTTATACAATCAATGTTGGATTGCATATATTTCCTCAGGGCAACTGTCCTCCATTTTTTAACATTCCAGCCTGCTCTGTTGTAGTTTTGTTTTCTCTATCATGAATATGCATATTTACACACACACACACACACGCGCACACACCTAAAGTAAGTTCTATAAAGGTCAAGAAAGGGAAATGAAAAGCAAGGACATAGGGGAGATTAACATAAAAAAGATTCAATAAAGGTAAAAAAAAAAGACAAAGATCTGTAAAATCAAAAACAATGCACATAAATAACTAGACATCTGATGTATAAATATCAAAGTGTCCTTAAGTTAAACAAGGTATTTTAGATAAATAAGCAATGTAAAAGGTGTTTTTAAAAAGAAACCTACTAACTGATAAAACTATAAAGAGAAGTAAAATCGGTTTGCGGAGGCTCTTGAATAAAGAAGTCTTGAATAACTTCTGAAATATATATACTAGAATACATTTAAGCTTGAAAATTGATTTCAGACAAAATACTTGGACTTTCAGGAGCATATCCCTTGACCTTACTTTTGGCTGAGAAATGCAAGCTTGATAGTCTGTCTGACCCTGTAGGTTCTTCATTCCTGTATAATTAGCACTGAGAATGCAGATCTTCTGCCTTCTTGTGTTACAACTCCTTTTTTCCTTAGATGTAAGCTTGACAGAAAGATATGTGGGCTGCACAATGTGTTGTTCATATTTACAAGTCCATCTCACTCCCACATACATACACATAATAGCCCAACAGTGAAGAAAGAATTCAGAAATTTAAAGTTTTAACTGTCATACTTCCATGACTTATGTTATTCATGCCTTGTCTTGCTGGTTTGATCCTTTCTCTTTTTTTGTATTTAAAAAATTTTGTTTTTAAAATCAAATCAAAAAGGGAATAGAATATAGTGTTGGTTGTAGTGTCATTTATCTCCAGTCATTTTATTCACCATAAAATCCACTTACAGTGGAATTTTGCATCAAAGTGTACTCTTGCCTGGAAAATCCCATGGGCGGAGGAGCCTGGTGGGCTGCAGTCCATGGGGTCGCGAAGAATCAGAAACGACTGAGAGACTTCACTTTCACTTTTCACTTTCATGCATTGGAGAAGGAAATGGCAACCCACTCCAGTGTTCTTGCGTGGAGAATCCCAGGGACAGGGGAGCCTGGTGTGCTGCCGTCTATGGGATCGCACACAGTCGGACACGACTGAAGCGACTTAGAAGCAGCAGTAGCAGAATGGCTAAGTAGAGTGAAAACATGCTGTACTCTTATTGAGGTGTATATGTATAAAACTAATAAATGTTAAAACCCCACATTCTCCCCTGCCTGGGTTAAGTTCTCTCAATATATGTGACAAGTATTTTGCAAATTTGTCAAAAATATCTGTTAATGGAAGTATATATAATGTACATGCCTTTAATATTGTATTTCATTTTAAAACATAAATGTCCATACTCCAGTAATGCTGGTTTAGTTCACAGACTGATAAAATGGAAGCATTTATAAAGCATTACTGCTGGATATCAAAGTACAATGATTCCTCTGTAGCTTGTGTACTTATCTGAATTGAAAGCCAAACTAGCTACTGTTTTTCACGAAGCACCATTTTTATCTCAAAGACAGACTGGCAGAAAAGCTATCTTTATTTGAAACAGTATTTTGTGGGCATTTTTTTGATAGTGAACAAAGACTTTGAACTTACCTCTTTAAGAAACCTATCTGATAAATTTTGTTGCCAATGATAAAATTTGAGCTTTCAAATGAAAAGTAGAAATTTGGAAAACTTGTGTTCACTTTTGTAATTCTGACACTACTTAATTTTTAAATACTTTTCTGGTGGACTGGTAATGAAATTAATGTGATACTTAACACTGTAAAATGAAATAGGTCAACATATGAAAGATTACCATAATTCAATAAAACAATAATTTATAAATTTAAAAAGCATTTTGCTGATTTGCCAAGATTTTATTCACAGTTTTCTAAGTAAATAACCATCTCTTTCTAGTTTCATTTCCCTTAACCTGGAATAAGAATGTAAGATATCTTTAAAGCAATATCAGTATAGGTTCCGTCTATATTTTTTCCCAATCTTTTCTGGTTGTCTTGTCCACACCTAATTAATGAATCATGATTTGGTTGTTGTGGTTGTTTAGCAATTAGCAATTATAGTTAACAAAATTCTTTAAGGAGCCAAACTCCTAAAATCCTATGTCTTTATTATGTAAGAATTTTTAATTTTTAAATAATATTATTTATATATTTTTGGCTGTGCTGCGTCTTCACTGCTGTGCAGACTTTTCTCTAGTAGTGTCAAGCAGGGACACTGTGGTGGCTTCTTTTATTGTGGAGCACAGGTTCTAGAGTACAGGCTCAATACTTGCAGTGAACAGGCTTAGTTTCTCTGAGGCATGTGAGTGTTTCCCATATCAGGGATCGAACCCGTGTTTCCTATGTTGGCAGGGGGATTCTTTACCACTGAGCCACCAGGGAGGCCTCATGTAAGAACACTTAAATCAACAATATCCTTATTAAGAACATTTCTTTAAGACTGTGTATTTTTTTTAATTTTATTTTTAAACTTTACATAATTGTATTAGTTATGCCAAATATCAAAATGAATCCGCCACAGGTATACATGTGTGATTTTCGTATGGAACTTAATTAGATCTTTTCTCTTCCTGCTTCTTTACCTGGAAGATCCTTCCCTGGGACACCCACTAGGTGCTTCCTCACCTACTGCTGGTCTCTGCTGAAATCTCAGCTCCACAAGAAGCCTTCCTCTCCCAGACTGTCTGAAATATCCCTGCACAACAATGCACATCCCTTATCACAGCTGTTCATTCCCCGTAGCACTTACCACCTGACATGTTCTATTTTTACTTGTGTATTTTCTGTTTCTCACCCTAGCCTAGAATGGGTGCTGGTTTATAACTGTTTATTTTTCCCAGTACTGTATCTGAGGGCCCAGAACATCACTGATTCATAGTAGGTGATCAAAAGTATCTGCTGAATTAACACATGAAATAATCTTTAGCCCCTGTTTCTGCTTAGTAGCAGAATAATTAACCTAGATACTTCCAAGTAAAAGTAAGAAATTCAATTTTTTTGCTGTTGTTGCTTTGGGTGTTTGTCGATGCACATGGGCTTTCTCTAGTTGTGAGCAAAGGCTACTCTCTAGTTTCAGTGTGTGGGCTTTTCATTGTGGTGGCTTCTCTTGTTGCAGAGTATGGGCCCTGGAGCTCAGCTCTTGGGTTCCAGAGCACGGGCTCAGTAGTTGTGGCACACAAACAGTTGCTCCGCGGCATATGGAATCTTCCCAGTCCAGGGATCGAACCTGTGTCCCCTGCGTTGGCAGGCAGATTCTTACCCACTGTGCCACCAAGGGAGTTCTACAAATTCAAAATTTAATAATCATTTCAGACTTGAGCTTAGTCAATTTCATGGATTACTCTCTGTTGTCTGTTACCCCAGGATGGCATCTCAATCCTGGTTGTGCATAAGAAGATGGGCCCACCTGCCACCATGCCACTGAGGGGCTGTGGGCATCTCAGTCTTTACCATTCTGTTCCAGCTTCCACTGAGATGCAACAATCCCACCTGACTCCTGATTCTGTCCTCCTCTGAGATCTGCCATGATTTTTGGTTGATCACAATTGGCAGCCAAGCTCCTCTAGGTCTGCAGACTAATGTAGTTCCATGACTTGAGATTGGAGGTTGAGTGAGAGGTTAGCACAGAAAATTAAAGGAAACTCAGAGGCAGAGGAAAGAGGATGCTTTCTTGGGCCCCATGATGAACAGATGAAGTAAGTTCTCCCTTATCATTTGATACCACGCATCAATGCCCAACAGGTCTATGAGGCTGTTCATCCCAGGTTAACTATCATTTTCCGCTTTGGAACTTGGCCTGGGTCCTGTTTCATGAACCCTAAACACCCAATATTCAGTCCTTTCAGTCACATCTCTCCTATCATCCCTTCATCCTCCACCCCATGGACACATACTTCTCGAGTTCTTTCATATCAGTAGAAACTTTAGAAACTGAGGCCTTCAAGTTCTTAGTGTTTAGAATGGAAAGGCCATTATTTTCTTTCAACATATCCTTCACTTTTCAACCTTGGCAAAACTATTTTCTATGCCATGCATTCTAAAAACTTAGAACTCTTGTTTTATCTGCCCAACAACTAGGTCAATGAGTGTGCTTTCAGTGAGTGACTTGTCTCCTGGGCAACTACCTGAGAAAAGGGTGGGGAGGATTCATATGTCTAAAAATTTGACCTAATACATGACGTCCATTCAGCTAACACAGGACAACATATACACACATGCATATGCATAAATACACATACATATACACAGATTTTTTTAAAGGTTAGGAAGAAAAGAGAAAGCAGGGGAGGAAAGAAAAATGATATGCAAAAATTGACTTTGCTTGATGCTTGAACTTGAGAATACACCTTAGGTAATAATATATTTATGTTTCGAGTCATAAATTGTAAAGATGATTGAGAATCAGACTCTTAAATTAAGGGCTTTCAATGTGTAACAGGAAAGAAGTATCAAGTCCTGCCACCAGGGATAAACAGATGTGAAGGGAGGGATGTGGTTATGGATTCAGAGTTTATGAAAGAATGTTCATAGTTTTCTCCAGAAGATCTTTAGCTAATAGATAACCTAGGACATTAAGAACAGCTAGAATTTCTTTTAAAAGTTCTAATATACTTGCCTCTCAAAAAACACATTTTCAATTTCAATGCATGGATGTATTTAATCATTACTGAATTTTGAACTTACAGAAAGTTGAAAATTAAACCAAGGATATTTCCATTTCCCAAAGATAAAGCTACATTAATATAGTCACTTATTTTTTTTTTCTTTTTTTGAAGTTTATGTAAAGTTCTCACTTTACATCACTATGATAATGGTACATATGCAATAATAAATCTTGAAGGTATGATTCAGTTAATATTATAACATAAGCTTTCCATATTACTACAAGTTCTCCATCATCATTTATTTACTAGATTATACTCAAGATTGAAAATCACAGCATTAATAAGTAAGGGATTTTAAATATAAAAATTTCAGTATTATATGCATGAGCCTTTTTCCCAAACATTTTTTAATTAAATTTATTTATTTTAATTAGAGGCTAATTACTTTAGAATATGGTATTGGTTTTGCCATACATTAACATGAATCTGCCACGGGTGTACACATGTTCCCAATCCTGAACCCCCCTCCCACCTCCCTCTCCATACCATCCCTCTGGGTCATCCCAGTGCACCAGTCCCAAGCTTCCTGTATCCTGCATCAAACCTGGACTGGTGATTCGTTTCTTATATGATATTATACATGTTTCAATGCCATTCTCCAAAATCATCCCCCCACCTCCACCCCACAGAGTCCAAAAGATTGTTCAATACATGTGTGGCTCTTTTGCTGTCTCCCATACAAGGTTATCGTTACCATCTTTCTAAATTCCATATATATGCGTTAGTATACTGCATTGATGTTTTTCTTTCTGGCTTACTTCACTCTGTATAATTGGCTCCAGTTTCATCCACCTCATTAGAACTGATCCAAATGTATTCTTTTTAATGACTGAGTAATATTCCATTGTGTATATATACCACAGCTTTCTTATCCATTCATCTGCTGATGGACATCTAGGTTGTTTCCATGTCCTGGCTATTATAAACAGTGCTGCAATGAACATTGGGGTACACGTGTCTCTTTCAATTCTGGTTTCCTCAGTGTGCATGCCCAGCAGTGGGATTGCTGGATCATAAGGCAGTTCTATTTCCAGATTTTTAAGGAATCTCCACACTGTTCTCCATAGTGGCTGTACTAGTTTGCATTCCCACCAACAGTGTAAGAGGGTTCCCTTTTCTCCATATCCTCTCCATCATTTATTGCTTGTAGACTTTTGGATCATAGCCTTCTGACTGGCATGAAATGGTACCTCATTGTGGTTTTGATTTACATTTCTCTGATAATGAGTGATGTTGAGCATCTTTTCATGTGTTTGTTAGCCATCTGTATGTCTTCTTTGGAGAAATGTCTATTTAGTTCTTTGGCCCATTTTTTGATTGGGTCGTTTATTTTTCTGGAATTGAGCTGTAGGAGTTGCTTGTATATTTTTGACAATAGTTCTTTGTCAGTTGCTTCATTTGCTCTTATTTTCTCCCATTCTGAAGGCTGTCTTTTCACCTTGCTTATAGTTTCTTTTGTTGTGCAGAAGCTTTTAATTTTAATTAGGTCCCATTTGTTTATTTTTGGTTTTATTTCCAATATTCTGGGAGGTGGGTCATAGAGGATCCTGCTGTGATTTATGTCGGAGAGTGTTTTGCCTATGTTCTCCTCTAGGAGTTTTATAGTTTCTGGTCTTACATTGAGATCTTTAATCCATTTTGAGTTTATTTTTGTGTATGGTGTTAGAAAGTGTTCTAGTTTCATTCTTTTACAAGTGGTTGACCAGTTTTCCCAGCACCACTTGTTAAAGAGATTGTCTTTTCTCCGTTGTATATTCTTGCCTCCTTTGTCAAAGATAAGGTGTCCATAGGTGTGTGGGTTTATCTCTGGGCTTTCTATTTTGTTCTATTGGTCTATATTTCTGTCTTGTGCCAGTACCATACCATCTTGATGACTGTGGCTTTGTAGTAGAGCCTGAAGTCAGGCAGGTTGATTCCTCCAGTTCCATTCTTCTTTCTCAAGATTGCTTTGCCTATTCGAGCTTTTTTGTATTTCCACACAAATTGTGAAATTATTTGTTCTAGCTCTGTGAAAAATACCGTTGGTAGCTTGATAGGGATTGCATTGAATCTATAGATTGCTTTGTGTAGTATACTCATTTTCACTATATTGATTCTTCCGATCCATGAACATGGTATATTTCTCCATCTGTTAGTGTCCTCTTTGATTTCTTTCACCAGTGTTTAATAGTTTTCTATATATAGGTCTTTAGTTTCTTTTGGTAGATAGATTCCTAAGTATTTTATTATTTTCATTTTTATATCATTCTTTACAAATCTTAAAAAACAGTCTCTCTGGAATATAGTCACATTGCTTACACTGTAAAATTTAAAAGGTTTTAAAGTGTTAAGATTTGCAGCTTAAAATTTAAATCCCATTTGGAGTAGCAGAAGTCACTCATTCGTGTCTGACTCTTTGAGACCTTATAGACCATATATATAGTCAGTGGAATTCTCCAGGACAGAATACTGGAGTGGGAAGCTTTTCCCTTCTCTAGGGGATCTTCCTAACCCGTGGTTCCAACCCAGTTCTCTCACATTGCTGGCAGATTCTTTACCAGCTGAGCCACAAGGGAAACCCAAGAATACTGGAGTGGGTAGCATATCCCTTCTTCGGGGGATCTTCCTGACCCAGGAATCAAACTGGAGTCTCCTGCATTACAGGCGGCTTCTTCACTAGCTGAGCTATCAGGAGTAGCAGAAGACCCCTAATTATACAGAGATATGTATACTTTTTAATATCTCAGTGTAATTCCTTCTGTATATATCCATTCAGCTCCCCCAAATGACAGAGCATTTCCTTCAAATCTTTAGGCCAATTTTCTTTTAAATAAATTGAATAATAATATTCTATCATCCATGAGGAACAAAACAACTTTAAAAATAACTCTTATATGTTTAGTCTTTGCTACAATACTTCATTTGATTCTGAAATGCTTTAGATTTAAAAGTTTACAAACATTTTCCCATCCATCTTCAATGATTTACATCTAAGAACTAGATGTCTCCAGGATCATCAACATAAACTTGATGCAGCATCAATTCTAATGCATAGTCACAAGTCTTATCACAGCACCATTTTATGATGCATGCTTGGATTCCAGACCTTGGCAGAGCAAATTCTAGTCCAGAAGAGTGTAATAGAGAGCTATGTCATTGCTTTCTTCTTTCTTTTTTCTGTTAAAATAATTAGATAAATATTTCAGATAATTTATGTTCTCTTGACATAGCACAAGAGATTTACAGCACGGATTAGCTAGTATTGGAATTATTTTCTAAAAATGAACTTATCTTCCTTGTATCAAGCCAATTTTGGTAATAATGAATATTAGCTCATTATTTCTTTTGCATTCCTGTTATAACAATGAAAATTCCTGATGAGGTGGATGGATGCCTCATTTTTATCAGAAAGTAAAGTGCAAATAAATGTAAATGAGAAATACACACTAATGTAGAGTAAAATACTGCTCCACCATCATATGCTCCCTTGAGTAAATTCTGTGGCCTGATAATAAGCACTTACTATGATCCTGAAGTATCTCTTTTTCTGAGAAATTGAGAGCTAGGTCTTTACCCAAGCTGTGTTTTCCTGTGTTTAAAAATGGACCCAACAGGCAGCCTTGCACACTTGGTGGGGTTCTCCCAACTCATCATGAGTGAGAACTCGGTCCTTCTGGAGGCTCAGGGTTGCAATAGCCCTTTCCTCATTGGGAGGGCAGACGGGAATTCAGGCAAACACTGAGTAAATTTAAGGTCAGGGAGAGCAGTCGACTCTATTGAAAGGCTGCTAGAAGTGTAAGAGAGATCCCATCCTGGTCTCCCCACTATTCCTGATTCAGTCCCTGGGTTATGGACCAGTTTCTGGCCTCAGACACATGGCTTGAGAGGGAAACGTACATCAGGGCTCATGAGAGCAATGAGTCTATACAGTTTGCTTGGACCTCTCAACTTGGTCCTGGTTTGTGCATCACCAGCTATGGGTCCTCTTCCAGACTTGGTTTGGAGTTTACCTTTCTCTAAAGTACACACTTTCCAAATAGCAATCCAAACACCATATACATGGCTTGAATTGCCATTGCTGACTCTAGGATCCCTTTGGCCAAAGACCACCCGGAAACTAATCCCATCACCATAAAACTGGAGACTGCGAGCCATGAGGCAGAGCTGTTCTCCTGGGTTCCCTTACCCTACAGCTCTCCACCCGGGTGCCCTTTCCCAATAAAATCTCTTGCTTTGTCAGCAAAAAGTAAATAAATAAATAAGTATAATCCAAGAAGGGACCTTTGTACACATTTTTCATGGCCCCTCCTTCCTTTCCTTCCACTGTTGATTATTCTGTATCTCACTCCATCATTCTTCATCTCTCTCAGGATTCCAGCTATGGACTCAAGGTACTTTGCTGCTCTAAATTAGACTGTGAGTTCATTATGGGTACAGTAATATGCTCACAAAGAAACTTAAGGTGCCAAGAAATCTTCCTAAATTAGACAAGATAAAATTATTACCCAGACTAAACTCACAAGAACAGAGAATTCTTATAAAATCATCTGGCCTTCCTTCAGAGATAATCCTATCAGATAATCTATAGAAACTGTTTCCTTAAGCAATTCCCACTCTGTGTGGAGAGTTCAGGTAAATCTTCAATCTCTCAAGATGGCATGAGGCATGGGACCTTATGGTTACAGAGAAGAAACGTGTTCCTTAGATCCATGTGGCAGCTTTGGGATCCCTCCTGGAATTTGCCATCCACTAGCTGCCAAGAAGGCTCCCTAGACTGGTGATGACTGACCTGAGGGGTGACTGGCCTTTCCCCAGGCAGGAAGCTGCTGCTATCAACTATGGTGTAACTTGTAATTTAAGGCCCTTGGTCTCTCATAGAGACAATGTTGCTTAGTCCTCCCCAGTGGTTTATCCCCACTTCCAGAATGCTGTTACCAACTAGATAGTTTCAACACCACAGCCTAATGATGGTTTTAAGGAAGGTACAGAACCTGTTGTTCAATTCCTGTCAGAAAAAAAAAAAAAGAAAAATCACAAGAATGCCAAAACACAAAGCTATAAATCATAGAAGATTGTACTTAGCATTCAGGTAAGAATAGACCAAAAAAAAAAAAAAAAAAAAAACCAGCTAAATTCAGCATGTTATTTATTCATCTGAGAAATTACTTTCGAGATAACTCTTCTAGGCAGGCCAAATCAGTTCAAAATTAAAAAATCATAAAAGCTTTACTAAAGCAATTTTATAAAATGTGAAGACAGTTCAATATCTCTATGCTTTAGGCCATTCCAAATAGTTTTCAATGTTTTATCATGGAAAATATTGGGATATAAATCAAGCATTTATATAATAATTTGAAGAAATGCAAAATAACTTTTGATCAAAATATCACTGTTCCATCCACAGAAAGTCCCTATTATTTTCATGAAAATTTGAATAAAATGAGTAATCAAATGAGGGAACAAAACATTGCAGTATCTTCCATTTTTCCACAAAGTGTCAACTTTGCTTCCTCAATTGCAGAACTTTCACACTTTATGTGATAGCCAGAGATTTCAACTTTGTTGCCTACCATCAAGTTCCTTCCAAAGGTCCATCTAGAGTTTAGATATGAGAAATTTTAACCTTTTAATTCTTTTAGATTCTTTGCAAATCACCAGAGGGAGATCTATTTTTTTCATTCATAGTAGTAATGTTCTGAATTAACCATATGAACTTCATTTTGTTGAGAATCAGCATAGAAAAGACATGAAAATTGTCTGCCTCTTTCCTAAATTTCTATTGAAGACTTTTACTTATAGCTATTGCAAAATTCTCCATATATAAATGTCTGCCTAAAAACTTCCTCTGAATATATTTTCTTTACTCTTTTTTTGAAGACTAATTTTTAGAGCAGTTTAAGGTTTACTGAGAATTGAGTGGGAAGTACAGAAATTTCCCATTTACTCCTTGCCCTTATGTGAGCATCCTCAGCCACTCTCAGCCACCCTCAGCATCTTGTATACCAGAGGGTACATTTGTTATAATTGATGAACCTACACTGGTTCATCACAATCACTCAAAGTCTTTAGATTAGATTAGGGTTCTTTCTTGGTGTTGCACATTCAGTGGGTATGGACAAATGTAACCGAATGTGTATCCATCATCATGGTATCATGCAGTGTATTTCACTGCACTCAAAATCCTCTGGACTCTATTTATCCCTTCACACTCCTAACCCTGACAACCACAGATTTTTTTTTTTTTTTTTACTTTCATCATAGGTCTGCTTTTTCCATAATGTCAAGTATTTGGAGCTTCCCTCCCTCAGTCATAGGCATTTAAGTTTCCTCCATGGCTTGACAGCTTGTTCTTTTCAGCACTGGATAATGTTCCATTGTCTGGATGGGCCAGTTTATTATTTATCCAGTCACCTACAGAAAGCCATCTTGGTTGCTTCCAAGTTTGGGGAATTGTGAATAAAGCTGCTATAAACATCCATGTGCAGGGTTATGTGGGGATGTAATTTTTCAGCTCTTTTGAGTAAGTACGAAGCAGCATGATTGCAGATCATACAGTAAAAGAATGTTGGGTTTTGTAAGAAAGCACCAAACTATTAATGAAAGTGGCTGCATCTAACTCCTTGAAGAGAAATTATTGCCTGGAAGATGCTTTAAGGCCCTTATGTGTTCTCTCTAACCCCACTTCCCCTCCTTGTTTTGACCCATGAGCAGTCATGGAGTACACTATGCACATGTGTCCTGTGATTTTTTGATGACCTTACAGGTAAAAAGGAGTTTTGGGAACTAACATTCATTAAAATTTATATTCAAAACTATAGCTTTCTGTAAATCATTGAGTCCAACTATAAAGTATTTTACACTGAATATCATGTTTTAATGAATATCATAATTACTTTCAACAGTATCTTTAGTTAAAATATCAAATCTCTCTCTTTAAAAACTTTTACTGGAGTATATCTGATTTACAATGTTGTGTTAGTTTCAGGTGTTTGAGAAAGTTATTTAGTTATATATATGCATGTATGGATGTGAGAGTTGGACTGTGAAGAAAGTTGAGTGTTGAAGAATTGATGCTTTTGAACTGTGGTGTTCAGTCCATTCTGAAGGAGATCAGCCCTGGGATTTCTTTGGAAGAAATGATGCTAAAGCTGAAACTCCATTACTTTGGCCACCTCATGCGAAGAGTTGATTCATTGGAAAAGACTCTGATGCTGGGAGGGATTGGGGGCATGAGCAGAAGGGGACGACCGAGGATGAGATGGCTGGATGGCATCGCTGACTCGATGGACGTGAGTCTGGGTGAACTCCGGGAGTTGGTGATGGACAGGGAGGCCTGGCGTGCTGCGATTCACGGGGTCGCAAACAGTCGGACACGACTGAGCGGCTGAACCGAACTGAACTTAACTGACGCATGTACATATATTCATTCTTTTTTAGATTCATTTTTATATAGATTATCACAAAATATTGAGTAGTGCTTGCTGTGCTATACATTACATCCCTGTTGGTTACCTATTGTATATATAGTAGTGTGTATATGTTAATCCCAAACTCCTTATTTATCCCTTTTCCCCCACATGTTGCCTCTTTGGTAGCCATAAGTTTTTTTTCTGGTATTTGTAAGTCTGTTTCAATTTTATAAGTAGTTCATTTTTATATCATTTTACATCATGTAGGAGTGATATCATATATTTCTTTGACTTATTTCAAGTTTTCCTAACACCATTTATTGAAGAGACTGCCTTCTCCCTATTGTATTAATATATTCTTGTTTCCTTCATTGTAGATTAGTTGACTATATAAGTATGAGTTTATTTCTGAGCTCTCTATTATGTTCCACTGATCTACTGGTCTGTTTTCTTATCAACACCACACTGTCTCAATTACTGTCAGTTTGTAGTGTAGATTGCAATCAGGTAGCATGACACCTCCAGTTTTGTTTTTTTTCCTCAAGATTGTATTGGCTACTAGTGGTCTTTTGTGGATCCATACAAATTATAGAATTATCTCTTCTACATCTGTGAAAATTTCTTTGGGTATCTTAATTGGGATTGCACTGAATCTGTATATTGCATTGGATAGCATGGATATTTTAATAATATTAATTCTTCCAATCCATGAGTGTGGTGTATCTTTCCATTTATTTGTGTTGTTGCCAATATTTTTCATAATGTCTTATAGTTTTCAGGGAATAAGCCTTTTATTTCCTTGGTTAATTTGACTCCTAGAAACTTTATTCTTTTTTATTCTATTGTAAATTGGATTATTATTAAAATTATCTTTCTAATAGTTTGCTATTAGTTTACAGAAACACAAGAGATTTCTATATATTACTTCTGTATTCTGCAGCTTCACTGAATTCAATTATTAGTTATACTAGTTTTTTTTTAGCAGAGTCTTTAGAGTTTTCCATATACAACATGATGTAATCTGCAAATAATCAGAGTCTATTTCTTCACTTGCAATTTGAAGTCCTTTTGTTTTTCTTGTCTGATTTCTGTGGCTAGGATTTCCAATATGTGTTGAATGTAAGTGGAGAGTGTGGACATCCTTGGCTTGTCCCAATCTTAAAGGAAATACTTTCAGTCATTCACTATTGATCTGCTTGGATTTTCAATATCTTCCTGATTTGACTGTGGAAGGTATGTTTCTAGGAGCTTATCCATTTCTTCTAAGCTGTCCAATTTTTTGGCCTATCATTGTTTGTAGCAGACTCATGATTCATTATAGTTCATCATTATATTCATATATATATTATTCCTTAAAAAATAATGCTTTAGGCAAAATATTTCTAAAATTGTGTTACATATTTTAAAATAAAAAAGCATATATTCTCAAATCAGACTCGCTGATTTGGAAGGAAAATTTAATCCCTTTCTTGTTCCATATCCTTGGACAAGTCATGTACGGTCTCTGAGTTTTAGTTACCTCATCTATGAAATGGGAATAATTAAATAACCACCCACCTCAGAGTTATTATAGTAATTAATTTAGCTTATATGGGTGGGTAGAAAATAGCAGCTCCAGTACTCTTGCCTGGAAAATCCCATGGATGGAGGAGCCTGATGGGCTGCATTCCATGGGGTTGCTACGAGTCAGTCGCGACTGAGCGACTTCACTTTCATGCAATGGAGAAGGAAATGGCAACCCACTCCAGTGTTCTTGCCTGGAGAATCCCAGGGATGGCAGAGCCTGGTGGTCTGCTGTCTATGGGGTCGCACAGAGTCGGACACGACTGAAGCGACTTAGCAGCAGCAGCAGCAGAAAATAGCAAGCACTCAACATGTTAGTGGTTACATTTTTTTTTTTTTTAATTACCCAAACCCACAGGCGGGGGGTGGGGGTGGCGTGGGGGAAACAGTTTCAGTATAATGGGAAGACATTAATGACAAAGTACATTTGTATTTTTGCTTTTAACAACTGTATGGCTTTTTATGTTATCATACACTTGATAGAGAGTTAGAGAATGGCAGGTACCTTAGAAAGGCTGTAGTGATTGCATCTTGACAGAAGAAAAGAGGCAATGTTATTAGTAACCAGATAAGGAAGATTTAACGTGGTATCCTAAGAAGTTTGGGATTTTGAATTTGGAGAGATCAAGTCACAGACTTGAAGAAAAATAATAAAATAATTACATTTACATTTTGGAAATATCAGACCATTGCCAATGAAGGTCATGCAATATAGAATAATATTCAGCATAGCAAGACAACAGGCAGAAATCATTTAGAATGGTATCTTAAATGTTAAAGATATTAAAAGAAATCACATTGTGAATGTCTCCCCTCAAGGATTGTTACTCACTTACAGTCAACAAGATTTTCTCCAGGTGGTAAAACATCCAAACACTCTTTGACCATCTACAGAGTTTGGACAGCAACCTCTAAAGTGCTCTCAGAACCAATTGATAGAGATTAGAAACAAGTGTCTCACTAAATATTACATTCTAATTGCATACATGACTAGGAAAGATGGGCAAAAATGTTCATTCACATTGAACTTTTTAAATAGATTCAGCTGATTTCTACAGTTTCTCCTGCCATCACCAATTTTAAGTAGCTCTTTATTTCATGTCCTTTGCTCACATAAACAAATTCTGTACACAACAGACACCCGGCTGCATTCAGGAAGGAAGGCAATCTTTACTCAATGAATTTTTAAATAACCTATGAAAACCGCTATTTTTTCCACCCTAGTTCAGGTTATGCAATGACTCAGTCACACATCTGCTCTCTCAAGGCTACAAGGATACATTATGTTCTTCATTTAAGCTTGTTCTTGAGATGAATGTTTGACTTTTGAATTGTTGGAAGTGAATTTGTACAAGGCTTCCATGGCTCAACTACTGAAGAGACAAACATCCATTCTGCAGCCAAAATGTTTTCTCAACTCATTTCAGGGAAATTCTGACTCAGTGTAGAAGCTGTAAATTATCTCTCACCTGGCAAGAAATAACGGCTTCCCAAATGCCGTGTAATCTCAGCTCAGGTAAAAATAGACACTAGTACTCATGAAATTGTCTCCTTGTTGGGGACAATAAGTTTGCTAAACCACTCAGAACTTAATGCAATAAAAAATTAATTTCTCCATGTATTGATC
Organism: Bos mutus; assembly: GCF_027580195.1. Classification (NCBI taxonomy): domain Eukaryota; kingdom Metazoa; phylum Chordata; class Mammalia; order Artiodactyla; family Bovidae; genus Bos; species Bos mutus. Next base: position 29,843,263 of record NC_091633.1, read on the forward strand.
ACTCTTAAAAGTCATACATCTTTCAAAGAATTCTAAACCTAAAAAGAAAACATAACACTAACTTACATTTATTTCTTTACAGTTTCAAAGCATGTAGTATTTTATTGTAGCTATTCAAATATTTCTCATTTTCCAGAACCTAAGGCTTTGAAGAATTAAATATGCTTTGTACAAGTAAATAAATTTAGTGCAACAAGTCTTCTAATTTCTGGTGATAAAAACCAAAATTAAATTTAGTAAAATTCATTGTGTGATTTTTCACTATACTTGAATTTTATAGCTACATCTTTAGTAAGTAATTGATTGATTCATTACACAAATGTTTACTAAAAACTTAAACCTGTGATAGTAAGTGGGGGAAATGTAGAGAAATATAAAACTGTCCCAATTCTCAAAAAGGTAGCTAATCCATAGTGTGTTTAACAGAAAAGAGAGGTATGTGTGTGTTTGCATGTGTGTACATGTGCAATGTGTTTAATCTTACTAAAATCTAGTAAAGAAAATAAACTATATCAAATACCTTTATCTTTCAAACTTCCTAATGAATGCAAAACTTCATAATATTTGGCCTTTCGAAAGGTGGTAGTTGCAAGCTGCTTAAACACATTCTCACATGCCAATTTTTACTTTTTTCTCTGGAGATTTTAAGGTAAACAAATTTTTTAAAAATTATCTAAAAAGTACTATAATATAGTCAATAAATATATAGGAAAAATCAGTTGTCATCTAAAGAAATGCTTCTTTCTTCTATAAAGTGTTTAATGTTCATACTCAATGCATAATTACAGATGAATTAACTTACATTTTCCTTTCTAAGTAAACCACTATGTCTCCCAGGAGAGTTTTGTGAGCAAGTTAATAATTTGTGCTTTTAGCAAACAGATCACCATCTGGTACAGTTTTATAACTTCAACACTGTTGAATTGCTCTTTTAAAATTATGTTTTCCTTTGTAGCCACTGTGTGCCCTGGGACATTCACTAAATAGTATTTTTAAGCAGTTTTTTCCATTTCCACACTGTTCGACACATAGTATTCTTAGTATTTGTTCTCAGCAAAGGCAACTTACTTAGAAATGCTCTTCAATTCAGCATCAACCCTCTATGTGCCTCATTTGTAAGGCACTTCCTTTGGTAATGCAAGCAATGTGTATTAATATGATTCATTTTTTAAATTTCATCTATAAATTGCTACCCATCTGCTACTTATCTGCACAGGGGGAAATCAAGATACATATAAAAGAACTAGTAAATAGCTTTAAGTCTGGGACTGCAGTATGATTGATTTTAGTACTTAACACAATGATTTCCCAATCCCCGTGTGCTAACTGATAATTGTTGCTCAACATTTTTAATATACCAGGAGTTTGTGAGAAAATCAGAAAATTTAATAGTTGGCTGGACCTGGTTTTGAAAAGAGGACCAAAATAATTCTTTCTACCCTATTCTTATTAAATATGGGTATTCAGCAGCAGCTATTTTGGCCACATGAATCTCTTGGTTAGTGTTTTATTTTTTATAATTTTTTAAAAATTTCAGTGGTAAAGAATCTGCCTGCCAAGCAGGAGGCACAGGTTTGATCCTTGTGTTGAGAAGATCCCCTGAAGGAAATGGCAGCTCACTCCAGTATTCTTGCCTGAGAAATCCCATAGACAGAGGAGTCTGCTAGGCTACAGTCCATGGGATCCCAGAGTTGGACACAACTTAGCAGTTACACACCAGCATAGCTGATTTACAATACTGTGTTAGTTTTAGGTATACAGCAAAGTGATTCAGTTATACACATACATCTATCTATTTTTCAATTCTTTTCCCATTTAGGTTATTAAAGAATATTGAGCAGTGTTCCTGTGTTATAGGGTAGTCTTTGTTGGTTATCTATTTTAAACATAGCAGTGTGTATATGTTAATCTCAAACTCCCAATCTATCCCTCCCTTCCCTTCCCTCCTATTAACCATAACTTCATTTTCTAAGTCCGTGAATCTGTTTTGGTTTGTAAACAAGCTCATTTGCATCAACTTTTTCAAGCTTCTGCATATAAGTGATATCATAGGATATTTGTCTTTATCTGTCTGACTTACTTCACTTTAGTTTGATAATCTCCAGGTCCACACATGTTGCTGCAAATGACATTATTTCATTATTTTTAATGGCTGAGTAATAACAGATATTTCTCCAAAGAAGACATACAGATAGCCAAGAGGCATATGAAAATATGTCCAACAGAGGCAATTATCAGAGGAATGTAAATCAAAACTACAATGAGATATCATCTTGTACCAGTCAAAATGGCCATCATCAAATATCTACAATCAAAAAATAATGGAGATGGTATGGAGAAAAGGGAAACCTCCTCCTACACAATTTGTGGGAATGTAAATTTAGGCACTATGGAGAACATTATGGAGATTCCTCAAAAAACTAAAAATAGAGTTAACCATATGATCCTGTAATTCCACTCTTGGGCATATATCTGGAGAAAAACTTGATTTAAAAGGATGTGTATGCTCCAATGTTCATTGCAGCACTATTTACAATAGCAGGGGAATGGAAGTAATCTAAATATCTATCAAAAGATAAATGGGTACAGAAGATGTGGTTAGTGTTTTTAGACATGGCAGCCAAGCAGTTAGCATCCACACTTCTTTTCACATTAGCATTTCATTTTGTGTAAAATGAGGTAAGAGACATACTTACTAGTAGGTGCAAAATACGATGTATGGATACCAGTAGATTCCTTTTATTCTTTCTCTAGAAGAAAGAAACAGGCAGGATGGAAGTTGATGCTAATAACAGTTGTGAGAAAGGAAAAGAGAGGAGTCGGGAAAGATATGGCTGAGTCAGAGAGGAGTAGCCGTGCTCTGGTGTCAGAGCCCAGGGGAATGTTCCAGTCATCCCCAGAATAAGTGCACTTCTTCTGTGATCTCATTCTGAACAGACTTGCCCCGTCCTTGACATGCCTGTTAAATTTTATTTATTGAATATCACTGAAAAGTAGAAATCAATGAGCATACTTTTTTAAAGACTTAAGAAAGCAATTCATAGAGCAAAATTTTCTGCCATGAATTGGATGAAAACTTTGTTGAAAACCACATTGAATAGTCCAAAAATTACTCTCCTGTGTTTTGATTCCAAAACCATAGATCTGGCTGACCTAGACTGACCCAGTTATATTTTTCCTGGCCATCTCTTCAAATACTACTACTGCCTTCTGTTAGGGCTAGTTCCAAAAATATTGCCTTTCTCCTCACCCACACATCTCACTTTTCTTTCATTCCCAAGTGCTGCAGTAAGGTTGGAGATTGCCAGTTATAAAACTAAGAAGATCCTGGCATTGTAAAATGATTATCTCTGATTCTTTGAAAAACAACTACCAATATAAGACTTGGTCAGCCAGATTTTCAAATTCAAAAACATCTAGTATTCGACTGCCTTCTCAATGTGTTCTCATCTTCCACTGTTCTGCCACTTCCTTTTCCAATTTAGCATGTATTAAGAGACTTTTTGAAATTCAAGAGATGTTACAAACATATTCACATGTAAAGCACATCACTCTCAGATGGTGACATCAAATCATACATGTCTATAGATAGATAACAGTCAAGCTTATGAACAAAATTGCTCCTGGCTTCCCTTATAATTTCAGTAACATAACACAGTTCCCCCACTTAATTACCCCCTGACTGTTTCTTGTAAATCATTAATATTGACCCAAGCTGTTTGTTGTAGTCCTAAAGGGAAAGGAGTCTTAGGACCCCACAGGATCCAACCACAGTATCGGGAAGGTAATGGGTTTCACTAAGTGCCTTTTGAGTGACAGTTTATTGCTATAATACAGTTATATATGAATCACTGAAATTGCTTCCTAGCACAAAGCAAGTGTCCACTGGTTCCCACTTTTCATTAAAGACCAAGACGCTATTGCAGCGATGGTATGTAATTTCCCTATGGTTTGCAGGAAGTCCAGGCCCCAGAGACTTACAGTCTGATGATGACCCCTAACACCAAGCAAGACTTCTGTTTCAGAGGCTCTACAATTTGGATTACCTAGATCCCATGAAAAATAGTCCCTTTTGCTGTCTCGAATACAGGGTTATCGTTAACGATTTTTCTAAATTCCATATATATGCGTTAGTATACTGTATTAGTGTTTTTCTTTCTGGCTTACTTCACTCTATATAATAGACACAGATGTATAGAACAGTCTTTTGGACTCTGTGGGAGAGGGCGAGGGTGGGATATTTGGGAGAATGGCACTGAAACATGTATAATATCATATGTGAAACGAATCGCCAGTCCAGATTGATGCATGATACAGGATGCTTGGGGCTGGTGCACTGGGATGACCCAGAGGGATGATATGGGGAGGGAGGTGGGAGGGGGGTTCAGGATGGGGAACACATGTACACCTGTGGCGGATTCATGTTGATGTATGGCAAAACCAATAAATATTGTAAAGTAATTAGCCTCCAATTAAAATAAATAAATTTATATTAAAAAAAGAAAAATAGTCCCTTTTATGGACTAAGAAGACTTGCTTTGGTTCACATATACTTAATTGCACACTGAGTCTATATGTTAATAAAAGACTTAATAAACTTTCAAGTGAGAGGGGCATTAAATTGCAATAATACAGAGCACCTCAAACCTAAACTTAGTTGCCCCTCCTCCAAAAAATTCCAGGCACTGTTACCGCCTAGGGATCTTCTGTGCTTCATCACTGTACATGCCCTCAGTCATCTTTTATGATCCCACCTCTTGCCTTCCATCTCTCCTGCTCCTTTATTCTCTACTGAATTATCCCTAGAACTACTACTTTTTACTATTCTACTATGAACTGAACTTAAGCTATCCAAGCATCAACTCAGAAAGTAAATTCTAGCTCCTTGGCTACACAAAGGCTTTGAACAGCCCCTCTTAGGATAGCTTTCAATAGCAATTTATTTTTTTCTTCTATTCCAGAATTCTCTTCATTGTCAATAAATCTAAATGCTAGGAATCATGTAAAGAAAATGTTAAACAACATTTATTAATGTTGTAAGAGATGATACTGATTTTAAGAATATCCTTAAAAGCTAGAAGTAGAGGGTCACAAATTCAGAGGAGAAATCATAGATGGTGTACAGACCTCAAGAATAAGTTCATAATAAAGAAATTTACTTGGAGAGGCAAAGGTCTTCCTGGGTATCTTTTGCTATAAGAGAAGGGGCACGAGAACAAACATTACTGCAGCATCCACCACATGAGACACAAAGTCACCGCTAAGAATAAGGAAGTCTCAAGGAGTCTGCAGAAGATCTGTGAATCTGAGCAGAGCTGGAAGTCAAGCAAATCAGGTCTCATTCAAAAGTAGAGATGATATGAGATGCATGACTTTCAATAAGATGTATGATTTTCTTAGCCAACAATTCCTTAGTGAGTAGTTACTGAGTTACCGGTTCTAAAAGATGATTGCTTTCAACAAGCTATTTTATCTAGATGTGCCTTGCTTCTATACACAAAAGAGTTGACACAAGTCATGAAAAAACAGAAAATATTAGAGCCAAGAAATTTCAGCCAGATGAAATCAGTGTTACCAGAAGTAAGTATTATATAGGAGCACAGGTTAAATGATGCTACAAAAATAAAATATCAATATTAAATTGTTTTTAGTCTCTTTGATAGACAAGTTATGAGAACGGGTATTAGTTGCTCATTTGTGTCCAACTCTTTCTGACCCCATGAACTGTAACTTGCCAGGCTCCTCTGTCCATGGAATTCTCCAAGCAAGAGTACTAGAGTGGGTAGCCATTCTCTTCTCCAGGGGAACTTCTGACCCAGGGATTGAACCCATGTCTCCTGCATTGCAGAGGAATTCTTTGCTATCTGAGCCTCCAGGGAAGACTAATGGGCTGGGGAACCAGTAACAATTTAGACTATAATTCTGCCACATAGCAGAATCATCAAATCCACAATTCCTTGAATGATATAAAGTTCTGATACACATTTCTAAGCTGTTTTTACAGGAAGCACCCATCCACCAGATGAAAACTGCTGATCACAAGAACAAGACCCTAAACTGGTTGAAACCAGAAGGTTGATGATACTTGAAACTTAACCTTGATGCCAACCAATCTGAGAATTGTGCATGAGCTGATCACACCCCCTACAGCCCCCTCCCTCACACTGTCTTTGAAATCCCTTCCCTGAAGCCATTGGAGACTTTGGGGTTTGAGCATAGATTGCCTATTCTGCTTGCTTGGACCCCTGCTTGGCATCACCACCAAGAGGTATCTGAATAAGGTGGAAACGGAAGAGTCCAGGCACTGAAGAGGTTTTGACTTGTGTCAAGAAAATTACAAGGAGAAATGCTCAGTGTTGGTGGACTCTCCAAGTGCTCATGGGAGAGTCCATTGTTAAAATGTGCCACAATCACAAACTTGGAACTAGCAAATAGGTATGAAATGGCAGAACAAAAAATGAAAGACTGATCTTGGACTGCTTTTCCACTTCCAAAGAGAGCCATTGATGGGCTGAGATGAGATGGCCAGGAGGAGGAGAAAATTTTAAATTGAATTTGGAATTTTGTCAAATTAATTAAAGAAATGAAGGTCCTTTGAGGACTAAAGAAACAGAAGATTATCCAAAAAAAAAAAAAGTAAACAAACCAAACTAACTGCCAACCATTTAGTACAGGGAAGGGAAAAACCAACATGAAAATCAGTTTACAGGAGAAGACGTGAAAAATTAAAATTGTTTTAAAATTGAATCCTATGAATCATTTTCTTTCAGTGTTCACAGTATGTATTCAAGGTGCATAAGTAACTAAATCATTAAATGTACACATTAGCATTAATGTGAGCCAATCTAAAGCACTGGAACAAGCTATGAAATATATGAAAGGTGAAATAAACGCTCAGTTTGTAAGTACAGAGATAAAACAAAGGTGCTGATTCTTTTTTTCTTAATTAGCTTTAGTTCTTACAAAGTAAAGCATATTTCAAAGGCAAAAATGCATTTGGTATTTCACCCTTGCTTTTATGTTAATGCAGTAAAGCATTTTAATAAAACGATGGAAGGAAATATCTGACATCCAGGTGTTTATTTTCTTAAAGGTTAGACATTTGCCACATTTAGACTCACACAACCTCCATGGCGATGAGAGAGACCTGGGTTTGACTTGAGAGACCCAGAACCCTCTGGAGATGAGGAGAGGTCAGCTCAATTCTGAGATGGGAAGCGTGAAGGGCACCCTCCTCCAGCATGTGACTACCCAGAGCTTGGCCGAATGCAGAAGTGTGCCAATCAGCCATTCGACTTGTGTCAGAGTGGACCTGAACAAACAAAACTGCTTTTTCATAATTGTTCATATATAAAATTATCTGCCCCATGGTCTACACAAGGTCTATATTCTTTCATTATATAAATCAAGAGTTTGGAAGCTTATTAAATCAGGTGCTTACTGCAATAAGGTATTCTAAAGAAATAACATAGCTTCACCATATGAAAATGCAGCAAGAGATTCTTTAAACTGTCTTTTACAGATATATAAACAAAACAAAACTGTGCCCTTTAGAAACTCATATTACAAGAGTTATGCTGGTAAAGAAATAAAAGTCTACTCATTTCTAAGGCATTTTTGTTCACAGGTATTGTATTGTATTATGGGAAATAGATGGGGAAACAGTGGAAACAGTGTCAGACTTTATTTTTTGGGCTCCAAAATCACTGCAGATGGTGACTGCAGCCATGAAATTAAAAGACACTTACTCCTTGGAAGGAAAGTTATGACCAACCTAGATAGCATATTCAAAAGCAGAGACATTACTTTGCCAATAAATGTCCATCTAGTCAAGGCTATGGTTTTTCCAGTGGTTATGTGTGGATGTGAAAGTTGGACTGTGAAGAAAGCTGAGTGCTAAATTATTGATGCTTTTGAACTGTGGTGTTGGAGAAGACTCTTGAGAGTCCCTTGGACTGCAAGGAGATTCAGCCAGTCCACTCTAAAGGAGCTCAGCCCTGGGTGTTCTTTGGAAAGACTGATGCTAAAGCTGAAACTCCAGTACTTTGGCCACCTCATGCGAAGAGTTGACTCATTGGAAGACTCTGATGGTGGGAGGGATTGGGGGCAGGAGGAAAAGGGGACGACAGAGGATAAGATGGCTGGATGGTATCACCGACTCGATGGACGTGAGTTTAAGTGAACTCCGGGAATTGGTGATGGACAGGGAGGCCTGGCGTGCTGTGATTCATGAGGTCGCAAAGAGTCAGACACGACTGAGCGACTGAACTGATCTGGTTGTATGATTGTTATCAAATAGCAAGTCCATGTGCCTGGAACACAGTGAGATCAATCAATACTAAAACTTTACAGTTTGGAACAGAGAAAGATTTGTTACAGGTTCATACAAGGAGATGGGTGGCTCATGCCCTAAGAACCCCAAAATTACTGAAAACTTTCAGCAAGTCCCTTTAAAATTAAAAGGTGAGAGATGGGCATGGTTAGTTTTTGCAGACTTCTTGAGTTCAGATCCTTTGTTCTAGAGGTCAGGTCATGGTGAGATAACAATGTTCCAGTAAATCTCTATCAGACAAATGTTTTTTTCTGTCCTGACAAGAAAGGGCAACATCCCAAGACACAACTTTGACCCTCCAAGGTCCCAGTCCTTTAAGAGGAGACAGATTTCAGTTGGCAGTTCCTTCATGGCCAGGTTCCCACACCCTCCCCAGCTGTCATCCCTGAGGAAGCTAGGCATCCAACCAAACTGGCCCTAAGTCTCCTCAGTCTGCCCAAATAGGAAGATCACATCTCATAGACTGTAACCCAGACAGATGGCTACTGCTATTAGGTCACAGAGACACAGATAGGGGAGAGGTTCACTGCTCCTCAAGGCCTGGGCCAAGGCTAGTGGAGGGCTTAGTGAGCCTTAGTGAGGGCTCTGGAGCCCTGCACAGCATAGTCTCCAGTCTGTTCCCTGGGCCCTCCAGCTCACCCACTGGTCCAATGCTGGGTGAGCTGGAGGGCTTCCAGAAGAAGGCCTAAATTTGCATTTTACCTCACCCTCTACCTGCCAATCACCACACCACTGACTCTTGATTGAATTACTTCCCCATTGTTCCCTCATTGACAGTTATTTGTGGGCAGAGCTCACTGCAGCACTGACCAATAGCTGAGCGGAACAACTAACATCACTCACTGACAGTTGGTTGCTTGTGAGTGGGGGGGCTCACTGAGGCACTGATCACTGGCTGAGCAAGACCTGTTGCCTAGCAACAGGGTGCAGACCAATAAGGCATATTGCTGAGTGCTGAGGGCTGTTCTCTTCCTGCTTTGTTGCATTATTTCATACAGTATACAAGTTTACATATGTAGAAACTTAACAAAAATAGAAATTGCTGGAGTATTGAAAAAAATATTAATATAGCCTCATAATCAAAATTAGTGTAGTTCCTTTTTTTAAAAACCTTTGTTTACATACAGCTCAGTTTGCCTATGTTTGAAAGTAAAAATACTGATGACAATTTAGTGTCACAAGAAAATATGAAATTAGAATCATTAATTTGTGGATTTATGTGCAATATCTGAAAGTTCACAAGTTCTACTATTATAAATATGCATCAAAATTCCAATTAAGAACAGTTCAAATAATAGACTGATCAACCAAAACTAAACCAAGATTTACTTATACTGAAAAGGAAAGTAAAATGCTAGCCACCTCCTCTCCAAGACAAGGCTCCTGATGCTGAGAACATGGAGAGGCCAACCGCCTGCATCCTTGGCACATGTGTACAGACGACATCCTGTGGCCAGGGGGCATGCGCCAGGAGTCAGTACCTTGCGCTCCTGGGAAGTTCTGTAAGCAGATCGACTTTGCTTCATACATACATTCCAAACTGTTAATGCTCTTGTTCTCTAGCAGCAACTCGTTTATTTCTATACTAATAAATAACCCTTGTTCATGTTTTAGAAAAGAAAATACAGAATTGTGTTTTACATATCAGCAGGGGGAGCCTGGCTATGTTTGTTAGAAGTCAGTATTCAAAATGCGGTTTAATTATTCAATTTCAATGTACTGTATCCAATATGAGAGAGAGAGGTGTGCATCCTGTGAGTAGCAGTGGATTCGATTGTACAAGGCCTTCTCGTGAAGCTTGTTCTTACATGTCCAGGTAAGGATCCCATAAACGCCGCTGTTATGAATAAAATCTGGATGCAATTTTGTCTTCTAACAACCTTGGTCCTCTTGAAAATGTAGTGAAAATCTCCATGGTTCAGGTAAGGAGTAGAATTATTAAGGTCTGAAACAAAACCATGATATGCAAGGTTTAAAAGATATGCCAAAATGTACTTTGAAATGAATTAATCACTTTTTAAAATTTAAATTTAGGTGTAAACTGTTTTGAAAAAGACACTGGGCAGGTTACAAACTGAAGCTATCACATAGAAGTTTAAAAGATAAATAATTCACATTCCTGTCTGTCATACCCAAGTTATTTCCATGTTTTAATATTTTAGGTCTTTGCCCATAAGTATACATAACTTGCTGATATCTTGTTTCTTCCACTGATATCACTTAAAAAATATTTATTTATCCTATTCATTCACTCAACAGACTAGATTACACTGTGGTAACATTCAACTACAAATTGTCAGCATTTAATAACCAGAAGGTTTACTTCTCACACATTCTGTGCCTACTGTGGGCTCCAGGCTTTCCTTGGATAAGTCGGCTGAGGAGGTCCCAGGGAGGACTCACATGCAGGTTTAGGGTTTCTGCCTAAAAGGGAAGCTGTGCCCATATCCACCCCCATCTGCCTGGCCAGGTTCTATTCAATCTCAGGGTTGCAAGGAAGCACGAGTCTGCCATGGTCCTGAACAGAAGGAATGTGGTTTTTCAACAGACTGTCTCACCTATTTCTGGACACTGGATTTGTTTTCAATCTTTCTATAATTTTAAGTTTTGCTACAGTGCAGCTCCTCAGAATACATTTTTTCCTGTTGTTATTTCTTTAGCACAAATTACCAAGAGAGCAATTACGGGGTCAAGACTATGAATATTATAATGACCCAATACACAGGAGTGTTGCTTTTCATCATTAGAGTAAATGAGTATATTTTATTCCCCAGGAGCCACTTGCTATTCATTCCAATACCCTAGTTTTCTTGAGTTATGGGCAGTCCAATCTTCATGGCATAAATAAACAATATATTTTAGTCTATGATTTTATAAATATCTCTGTTTTGAAACATCATGACTCTACATGGAGAAACTGAAATTATTTTAATTGAGAAAATCTACTGGAGAACCATAATAATATGTTGGAGAGTCATAATACTTGAGCTTCCCTGATAGCTCTGGTAAAGAATCTGCCTGCAATGCCAGAGACCCAGGTTTGATCCCTGGGTTGGGAAGATATCCTGGAGAAGGGATAGGCTACCCACTCCAGTATTCTTGGACTTCCCTTGTGGCTCAGCTGGTAAAGAATCGGCCTGCAATGCTGGAGACCTGAGTTTGATCCCTGGGTTGGGAAGATTCCCTGGAGAAGAGAAAGGATACTAACTCCAGTATTCTGGCCTGGAGAATTCCATGGACTGTGTAGTCCATGGGGTTGCAAAGAGCAGGACATGACTGAGCAACTTTCACTTTCACTTCACATAATAGTTACAAATCTATCATTATTTTTGTTTCATATCAGTTTACAGTGCCAGACTCAGAGTGCTTAGGTACCATACTCAATGCAGTCTTTCTAGTTGTGTCTATCTATCTACATAAATATTACTCTTTTAGGTACAATAAACTAGTACCTAGATTTAACTAGCATTCCTTATAAATAACTGAATCAGTTAGGTTTCTTACTTGTACTCAGCAAGAGACTCTGCTAATTGAAAGAATTATTTTGAAAGGAAATCGGATAGCTTACTGAATCATTAGGAATAGTGGTGGTGGGAGAAACAGTTAAAAAAAAAAATTGGCAGAATCCCTTATACCCAAAACCTGCCCTTGTGAACAGCCTGATTGAGAACACCCTGCGCTGTCAATACAGCCATTGCCTCTGTTGCATAAATGCTTCTGTTGGTATGTGACGTGGGCTCAGTTACTACCCAGATTCTGCTACTGGCTTTGGAAACCAGAAGCTGATGCCACTGCCTCTGTACTCAGTCCAGTCTCTTTTCCTCTGTATTCTGAGGCTTAGGTGGGACCATGTCATCAGCCAAGAACAATACAACTGTCCAAAACCACCAGAATTGCAAGATAGTTTCTGTAGTCAGAGCTTGGCAGCATCCCACCAAGGCTCAGACAGAGAGATGCTCTCCAGACACCGTGAGGGCATTATAAGCTGGGAAGCACAGGTCAACAAACTAAACAAATAGCAAGAGTGAAACAAACACCACAATCAGCAAAATTAGACATTTTCTACAATTTCTTTTCATATATTCCCCAACCTCCCTGACAATCAAAGGCTCTTTGAGATTGTTCTGTTTACTTCCTCTACCCTTTAACCTCTGGAATTTAAAAAGCTTTGCTTTGTTTTCAGCTTTTAAAGAGAGTATTCATTTCACATTTCCTTTGATGAGTCACATCCTTCTGCTTTGAGAGTCTCTGACGCATTCCCTTCCTTATATTTTGGTTATGCCATCCCTTATAAATTCCATGTAGTATATCCGGAAACAGTGCAAGTCATTCACGATAACCTCTTTCTCTAGTTTGGGGGAAGAAGAACATGTAGGCTGAAATTGTCAATATGCCTAGGTACAAAAAGAAACTGGGCTTTATTTCTTCAATTTGTCTAGTAGAAAAGACAAATAATCCCAATACAAACATAGGTACTGTATAAAAGAAGTGGTATAGAATACTTCGGGGCTTCCCTAGTGGCTCAGATGGTAAAGAATCCACAGCAATGCAAGAGACCTAGGTTCTATCCCTGGGTCAGGAAGATACTCTGGAGAAATGAATAACTCCATTCTCTAGTATTCTTGCCTGGAGAATCTCATGTACAGAGAAGCCTGGTGAGCTACAGTTCATAGTGTCACAAAGAATCAGACATGACTGAGTAGGTATGAGGCACAGAATAGGTACATGTAAAAGAGAGTGACCAGTCCTACTTAGGAAAAATTTCAGAAATATTTGATCTGAGGATTTCTTTTAACATAAAGTTTATCTATCATATGAAGAAAAGATTAAGCACCTGTAGGGAGCTTTTCACATTGATTTCCATAAGAAGTTACCTTTAATATGTAAAATTCATAAGAGAATAATTTAATAATGAGCAGCCACCATATTCAAAGACCTCTCTTTAGCATACATTATTTAATGTTAAATAATTTTCCAAGCTTCTGTTAAAAACTCATCATTGCCCCAAATAATTAGTTCTGAAGTAATAGATGTTTTTTGTTTTTTTTTGTAATACATGTTTTTTAAAAGGAAAAGAGAACATTCAAATTAGAGATGAATATTTCAAACTTTGTTCCCTTTGAAATGAAATAAACCCATCTTTAACTTAATGTCTTTTTAATCATCAAAATAATGAGATGTTTACTTTCAATACAAATATCTCAATACCATATAAACCACCAAAACAGTTTTGAAAGAGCTCAAAGAGTTTACAAAATCCCTAACTTTTAGAACTAGAAGTGGTCCCTGCTCTGGTTTAAGCCACATATGCATTGCTAAGTTGCTTCAGTTTTGTCCAACTCTTTGCAACCTGTGAAATGTAGCCTGCCAGACTCCTCTGTCCGTGGAATTCTCCAGGCAAAAATACTGGAGTGGGTTGCCATGCTGTCCTCCAAGGGACCTTCCCAACCTAGGGATGAAAGCTGCATCTCTTACTTCTCCTGCATTGGCAGTAAAGTTCTTTATGACTAGCACCACCTGGGGAAGCCCAGCCAGGTTCAGATATTATCACCTGCACCCATATCTCTGTCCCTTTCCTTCTCCACATGTCCTCTGACTCATTACTGTTGATAATGACTTCTCAGTATAGCTTGGGTTGGGAAACATCGAACTGTTGTAACTACCTCAATTTAGAGGATGACATTCAAATTGAGAGACATTAAGTGACTCAAATCAACTCAGCTGAAAAGTCAAGTCAAAGGCAAAGATGATGACAACTATGAAATATATCTCACGTTTGAGCTTAGTTGAAAGTGCACTGGGGAATTTAGTTGGGAGTTTGATTGAGTTGAATATTTCTTCGCCCAGCAAACTTGAGCTCAAATGTCTGAAGGCTTCAAGAAGATATTTTCAGCTCAATTTTGCAAATAACTAAAAGTTAGTATTCCTTAAAACATAGTCCTCCCAATCAGATAAACTGACTTTCATGATGGTGGATTCCAATATATTTATTGTATTCCTGAGGGTGACACATTGAGAACTGTGAGTGGTTTGAAATCAATCTCGGCTTTGTACTAAAGTTTCTCCTGGAATACACTTGATCAGATGTTCAAACCCTGAGGAAGACCCATTTACAGCACTGCTGAATTCTTCAATCTGGGGAAAATCACTTATTTGTCCACACCAGATTTTTGTGATGATCATCAGAGGTTGTACTGGAAAATCATAAGGATATTTGTGTTGTACTTCACAATTTGTGATTTGCACTGTTATTAATCACCGAACACTCCTTCAGATATATTATTATTAAACAATCACCTCTGAACCAAAGACATTTTTTCCTGTTTGGGACACTCTAAGAACTTCCTTTTTTCCTGTGGTCATGTATGGATGTGAGAGTTGGACTGTGAAGAATGCTGAGCGCCGAAGAATTGATGCTTTTGAACTGTGGTGTTGGAGAAGACTCTTGAGAGTCCCTTGGACTGCAAGGAGATCCAACCAGTCCATTCTGAAGGAGATCAGCCCTGGGATTTCTTTGGAAGGAATGATGCTAAAGCTGAAACTCCAGTACTTTGGCCACCTCATGCGAAGGGTTGACTCATTGGAAAAGACTCTGATGCTGGGAGGGATTGGGCGCAGGAGGAGAAGAGGACGACAGAGGATGAGATGGCTGGATGGCATCACTGACTCGATGGACATGAGTCTGAGTGAACTCCGGAAGCTGGTGATGGATAGGGAGGCCTGGCCTGCTGCAATTCATGGGGTCACCAAGAGTTGGACATGACTGAGCGACTGAACTGAACTGAACTAAAGAACTTCCTTCAGGGGATCTTCCCAACCCAGAGATCAAACCCGCATCTCTTATGTCTCTCGCATTGGCAGATGGGTTCTTTACCACTAGCGCCACCCAGAAAGCCCCATCATTAACAAGAATAATAGCAAAAACATCCCTTGTGTCTTGCTTGAAAACAAATTCTCAAAGCACATATTGAGAGATTCTCTTTCAACACTTGGGAGTCTATTGAATCCTCATTACCTGTGTCTAAATCAGTGGGTTATCCTGTCAGCTAATGACAAGAAATAATATGACAGAACATGTATTGTGACATTTCACCTCCCTGTGTAATTATTTCAAGTTAGTGGAGGACAAACACAAGTACACAATGGCACTGTTATGCACAGTAACCCGTTGTGTTAAAGTGGCAGGAACCTCCACCTGTGTGTAAACATGGTGCTGTCCTTTAGAAATAATAGGAAGAACAGAGCAAGAAGAGGGGTTCTGACTCTTTAAAATCCAGAAATATGGGGAAAAGAGAGAGGAAGAGAGACAGAGGAGAAAGGAGGGAGAGAGAGAGAAAAGCATTTGACAAAAGCAGAGAACTTGAAGAGGCTCATTTTCATAATGTGAAATGCAGCCTTTATTTTTCTCTAGTGGGCAATAAAAAAACACTGAATGTAAGGATTAACTCAAATTGATTTGAAAGCACCGATCTCTTTATGAAAGAGCTTTCAAAGGAAAAACATGACATGTTCTGGCACTAGGAAGGTGGTGCCAGGAAGCATATTCAGCAAATTCACATTCCAAGTAGGAAATATTCATTAGATCTAAATATCAAGTTGTTTGCAGAACACGTTCCTGCACAAACTTGTTCCTAAAGCTGCCGAATATTATTTCCGTTTGGTCTTACAGACTGCTTAGACTATTGTCTTCCAGGTTTCATTCCTCAGTATGTGAAAGTACACAGTGCAATGAAACTTGATAAATTGTCCTTTATGAATAAGACATACAGGAATAATATGAGCAGGAAAAATTTAACAATTTATCTAATCACGAACTCCAGTGTACTGTGAGAAAAATGAATAAGACTTCTGTTGGTGTAACCAAAAAGAGACATTGAAATATTATATTAAAGTTGCATTTTATGAAAGAAGAGGAATGAAAAACTTATTTTTGGAAAATGCCTACCATAGTGAAAATTTAATCTGATTCCTTGTTTGAAGAAAGAGAAAAAATTTTCTAAATAGTCAATGAGTCAATCTTGCAAAGGAAATATTTATGAATCTCACTATTATAAAATGTGAGGAAATGTCATCTATACTTTGGCTAAATGGTTTATAAATAGTTACGTCTTACAATTAAAGTAAATTGCTAAAGAGTCAAAAATATTTGCTACCCTCATAACCACATCTTTCTAAAGTGTTATGCATGGAAAAACACATACCTCAAAATCAAGATATCAGAATTATGCCTCCTGCTTTGTCATACCCAAAGGCATGATTATCTAATACCATAGAAACCACACCTTGTTTATGCATTGCTGCTACTCCCTGGAGACAGATTTCTATTCTGGTTCCTCCTCCTATGGTTATAAGATAAGAACCAGATGTTATGATTCCTAAGCAAAGAAAAGTGACAGATTTCTGCAGTGTGTGGATTAGATGACCTGCCTTACAGGCAAATAAGTATCAAATTACACAAAATAATAAATAATTATTTAATAATGAAATAAATCAAGAGTAGCACATCATATGTAAGTAACTGAGAGGCCTGCTGATAGTGCTATAATGCTAAATTAAAAGCATACTTAACATGGTTAAAAAATGGTCCTTTATCCTAGTCTTGGAAGAGACTCCAAACTACAGGGTGGACAATTCATGTAGGTTTACACACGTTAACAACCTCACCATCAAGTGGGCCTCAGGGGTGGTGAGTGAGTCAATAATCTGAGGGCCTAGAGTCTCACATGGTCCAAAATGTGCCCTAAATTCGGCCTTCTCAATATGCTGTCATTACAGTTACCCTCACTCCATCCCTCACTTTCTTTTCTTCCAACTGGGAGCAATATAAATGGTAGAGCAGTGATTCAGTAACTGATGCACATAAAGAGAAAAAAAAAGTACTTCTTGACTACCTACTATGTGCCAGATTCTATTCTGAGTGCATTGTACTAGTCAGTGGGAAAAGCAAAGGCCTCTGCCCTGGTGGAGTTTATAATTTGGAGGAAGCCTACAATGATCAATGAATAAATGAGTCAATGATAACTGTTACAGGGGAAAAAGCAAAAGGAGTCAGCAGTAAGGACAGGAGTGCTTGGGATGTGGCACTGTTTGTAATTGGGGTAATCCTCTCTAAGCGATCCTTGAGAAGTAGGTGACACTTAGGGTCTGTGATTGTTCACATGGATTAACTGGTGAGCAGGCATTTCAGGCAGGGAAACAGCCAGCACCAAAGCCCTAAGAAGTCATGCTATAGCATTTGGCTTTTACTGTGAGGGAAAAAGGAAATTGTTGCAGGGTTTTGAGCAACAGAAGGGCAGGGTTTGATCTGCATGTTTAAATTATCACTCTGCTTCTGTAATGAGACTCCAAGGAGCAAAAGCAGAAACAAAGTGACAAACAGGAAACTGCTAAGTGAATTAAATGAAAACTGATGTCTTCAACCCTGGTGGTAGACATGGAGAGAGTGAGAAATGGCTAGGTTCCAAGAAAGGGGGAGTCATGGGACCAAACATTGTGTTCTTTGGGTACCATAGAGAGGACTCTTATATATAATGTGGACTCTTGAGTCACTGGGCAATTCCATTTTCTTGGTTTATTCCATGAATAAAGTTGGAAAAATCAGCACTGACTTAATGTGTGTCTGTCCTAACTTTAACCATTAATCTTTCTGAATCAGATCAAAATCATTTTTCATCAGAATATGGAATAGTTCTTCATTTCAACAACTGTCCCAGGAGCCACTGTGTGGCAAGATAGTGCTACCCACAGTGTAGAAGGACACATAAAAAGTAGTCCCTGTATGTTTCAGCAGAGAAAAAGAAACTTAAACAATCAAGGACAGGAGAGAGAGGTCATGATAATGCTAGAAGTAGAGGAGGGTCAAAAAATGGTGGTTAGTGTTGCAGGGTAGAGGCAGAAGGTAGTTTAACAGAGATATTTGTTTAGGACACCCTTGAAAAGAATATTGAAAGATGAATAATATTCATCACAATTATCGGTGTATTTTTTTTAATTAATTTTATTTTATTTTTAAACCTTACATAATTGTATTAGTTTTGCCAAATATCAAAATGAATCCACCACAGGTATACATGTGTTCCCCATCCTGAACCCTCCTCCCTCCTCCCTCCCCATACCATCCCTCTGGGTCGTCCCAGTGCACCAGCCCCAAGCATTCAGCATCGTGCATTGAACCTGGACTGGCATCTCGTTTCATACATGACATTTCACATGTTTCAATGCCATTCTCCCAAATCTTCCCACCCTCTCCCTCTCCCACAGAGTCCATAGACTGTTCTATACATCAGTGTCTGTTTTGCTTTTAACAGGAGGGAAATATGAATAAAATAGACACAAAATCCAGAAAAGTACTTTAGGACGTGTATAAGAGGTGCAGTGTGAAAGAAGTGTGGAGTCTCTCACGTCTCAGCCCTCTCACTGCCCTTTTGCTTCAAATTACCTTTGCAAGGATGGTAAAGAATCCACCTGCAATGTGGGGGACCTGAGTTTGATCCCTGGGTTGGAAAGATGCCCTGGAGGAGGACATGGCAACTCACTCTAGTATTGTAGCCTGGAGAATTCCGTGTACAGAAAAGCCTGGCAGGGTACATACAGTCCACGGGGTTGCAGAGTCAGACACGACTGACTGATTTTCACTTCACTTCAAATCACTTCTCTTCTAATGCAAATAAACTTGGGAAAGACAGGTAGGACTCCTTCCAGAGCAAAAGGCAGGTTTGTGTTCAGGCATGAGAGATTAGAGTTTTCTGGGCAAGCATGTTTATTTTCCAGTATAGAAGGTGAAAGTTCACAAGTTCAGGTTCTTAAGCTGTGCTTCAAGGCCACTGTGTGTGCAGCATCCACTGAGACCCCTCTAAGTGCCCCCATGATGGAGGGGTGATGAGGGGGAAAGGACAGGGGTCCCAGATGCAGAGCTTCCAGCTATCTTCTCCCAGTGGGCCAGAGGTGTCCTTGCTCCTGTCAATAATGACACATGATAATAGGCACTGAGTGTCCCTAACTAGAGAATCTCACCTGAGCCCCAATGCGTAGAGTCTGTCATGTATACATGGCAGCAAAAGAAGGTATAAGGAATTGTTCTGTAAAACTGGTAGAGTGGAGGGTTGGGAGATAAGGAAGGAAGGAAGGAGGGTTCACATGAGCTACTTTAGTTCTCAATTCCTCTAGGAGACTAGCTGATACGACAAGACCCAAACCCCTATCATAAATCACACCACCCAGCATGGCTTGAGGCTCACGGGTAAGCAAACATATTTTTTTCAAGTAATGCATTCCAAGAGCTTAGAGATTACCTCCCAGGAACTGAGAACAGAAGCCAGACCTCTGGACAAGGTTAAATTCTTCACTACACACCCTAAGCCAGGGGTCTCATGTTTTCTGCCAACATCCGTGAAAGTGTGGCAGGCTAACCTATTAGCTTGCAATTAAGGGAAAATCTGACTTTCTGGTTCTTGACAGGAAAATGAAGAGGGATTTACTGAACAATGTATCTAGAAAAGGAGGAAAGCAGGGGTCACAGCACGGACTCCTTTTATGTTTGGTTAAGAGGCTGAACTTTATTCTTTAGCGGGTTCAGTTTACATATCTGTAGAGACAGCAGTCCACATCACAATTTTTTTTCCTTAAGCATCATTCAACATCCCCTTTATAGAGACAAAAACTGCAAGTTGTTAGAATAATTCAAATTTGGGAGTTTTCAGAAAGTGTTCTGGAAATCTAGAGGGTGAAGGCATTGAAGATGTTGGCAATAAGCAGACTGAATTAGTTATCCAGACTCAATCAACTGGATCAGTGAGTCTTGAGGGAAACCTAGTGGCAGGGACAAAAGACAGGTCCAGAAGAATAGTAAATAAAGAACAGATGTCTGAGGTGTAGAGGAGGAAGATTGGGAATGACGGAACAATATGGTGAAAGATGGGAATACTAGAGTTTAACACTTCATAATTTGAAAAATGAACTAATAGCAATATCCAGGATCCACTATAAGTGCGGGTCAGTCATGTCATAGTCATGACTAACTATGACAACATTTTAGACCATAAAAGTATTGTATAGGTGTACCTCCATATTATTGTGCTTCACAGATACTGCACTGTTTATGAATTGAAGGTTTGTAGTGACCCTGCCTTGAGCAAGTCTACCAGGGCCATGTTTCCAACAGCAATTGCTCACTTTATATCTCTGTGTCACATTTTGATAATTCCCACAATATTTCAAACCTTCCAGCAGCAAAAGATTACACCTTGCTAAGGGCTCTGGTGATGGTTAGCATTTTTTAGCAATAAGGTATTTTTAAAATTAAGGTGTGTACATTATTTTTTATTTAAATTTATTTATTTTAATTGGAGGACATAATAATATTGCACACTTAATAGACTGTAGTGTATTGTAAATAGATACTTATATTGAAGTATACTTAGCTTACAATATTGTGTTAAGTGATTAAGTTACACATATATATACTTTTTCAGATTCTTTTTCATTCTAGATTATTGCAAGACATTGAAAGTAGTTCCCTGTGCTATAAAGTAGATCCTTGTTTATGTCATATACAGTTGTATATATCTGTTAATCCTAAACTCCTAATTTATACACTGGGTTGCCAAAAACAATTACTACTTGCTTTATTATAATATTTGCTTTATTGTGATGGAATGAAACTTGCAATATCTCTGAGGTATGCCTGTAAATTTGAAACTAAAATTAATCATATAAAAAACATTAAAGTCACTGAAATGGATCACAAGAAAGGAAAACAAGATATTCTAGAAGCTAAAATCCTAGATGAATGTAGAGGGTGTAGTCTGTAAATGACCACCAAAAGGACTCGAAGAGTCATGTCTGTGACAGAAACCTCAGCTAAGGAAGTGTGATCATTGTTGAAATTCTCGATGGAGAGCTAAAGAACACCTCTGTCGTCTGAAGACTCAACACCCTGGGTTTGGGTGGACTTGGAAGGAAAGTTCTGGAAACTCGATGAGCTCCAGGTCTCAAAACATAGAAAGGAGTGAGTGTGGAGGGGTTATTGAGCATTCTCTAAAGAAACCAGACAGGAATATTTGCTCATGGTGAACCTGGCAGAAAAAGTACAACCATTCATGTTTTAATGGTTGATTGCATGTGTGGACATGGCTGGGCCATGAGGGTGGGAGTCAGGGTTAAGTGCCTGGATATGAGGTTAAGCATCATTCTGGATGTACCTTGGAGGTGTTTGGGGATAAGATGAGCATTTGAATTGATGTGAGTCAGCCCTCCCTAAAGGGAGTGGCCCCCATCTCACCCACTGAAGGCCTGGGTAGAACAAATGCTCAGGAGGGGAGAAGTCACTCTCTGACCATGTCCCACCTCTGGACTTGGATGTGGACTGGAGCTTCACCACCAGCTCTCCTGGGCTCCAGCTCACCCACTGCACATGGCAGGGCTTCTCAGCTGCCATAACCATGTGCATCAGCTCCTTATAATAAATTATTTATTAACATATATATTTATATAGACTATATCTTACTGGTTCTGTTTCTCTGGAGAACGAAGCCCTAATACACAGGGGGTGATGCTCTCAATGGGACAGACAATGGAAGAGACCCTGGATAAACCAGTGGCATGGTGTGATGAGTGTGAGGTCCCAAGAATGAGACACCATCTGGGACAGCTTCCTGACAAAGCTTGAGGTCTCAGCTAGAGATGAAGGCCTGAGACAATATTATCAGAGTTTAATCTTTGCCAAAGTTTGCAGTGGGATGGTATGAAAACTTCTAATTAGGAGTTGCTGAAAGAATGAGCTGGCTTCCTACACACTGTGTCCTGGTAAGATTGACATTCACACTCTTGTTTGAGTTACACATCAACAATATAAATTACAATGACCTTGGGTAAGAAGACCAAATACTTCCTGAGGTGATTGGGCGAGAAATATATTCTTTAAAATGGAAAAAGTGCTTGTAGTGAGTAGTAACTAAAGCATAACAATGTCACACACCCTGTAATGGATATAGACAATAATATTGTCCTATAAGTAGGACTAATGTGTGAAATGTCACAGCAACCTTATTGCAGTATATACTGATAAATGTATCAATTGTATTACAGTATATAAATGTGCCAAAATAGCATGTGATACACCTTAAACTTATACAATATCTTATGTTGTTTAGTCAATAAAACAGACTATAAAATTTAACTGAAATCACTGCAATTAGATGTACCTATGTAGTTTCCCTTAAAACTCTAAATCATAGAAGGAATTCAGGAACAGGATAATAACCACCTGAAATAATGAGAATAAACAGAGATGAAAGACACTGAGTGGGGAAACAGAGATTCCGATGAAAGACTGTTTTCTTAAATTGGCCATTACCAAGGAAACTGACACTGCATCTTTTCAAGTCTTCATGTTTCCTTCTACTTCTACTTAAATTTGAGAATCATAGTGTGATCCTTTGAATCCTGGGGTGGTGCTACTCGCACATTCAAAGTTGTGATTTCCAAGAAGATCCAGGTTCAACACCAACAGCTGAACATGAAGCTACTAGAAAAATGTCATCACTTCATTTTTAGTTAACAAATTTCTCTCAGGACATGACAGTTCTGGTACATTGAGAGGTTAAAGAAAACTCTCCCAGGAAGTAGAAAGAGTGGAGGAAGTTTTAAGAGCTGACATTTAATGGAATTCTTCACTTTTCTTGTGCCATAAAGCTCTGTGAATCCTGTGATCTCCTTATCAGGATAAAGCATAAAAATGCCTAGGAGGATAAAAGAATTCAAGTATACTGAAATTCATTTACCAAAATATTGCTTTAAAATATTGATGTTCTGATATGCATTCTTCCTCAGTAAGACATTACAAAATAAAATATATAGAAGGATCTAATAACCATCATAATTTAAAAAAATATGTTTTATTTATTTTTTGTTTATTTACTTGTTGCCTTTTGCTGGTTCTTCATTGTTGCATGCGGGCTTTCACTAGCTGCGGCGAATGGGTGCTCCTCTTTAGTGGCAGTGCACAGTCTTCTCTCTGTGGTGACTTCTCTCATTGCAGAGGATGGACCCAAAGATGCGTGTAGGCTTCGGTAGTTGCAGGATTGGGCTCTAGACCTCAGGCTCAGTAGTTATGGTGCAGGAGCCTAGGAATAGGACAGCCATCCTGTAAAGTGGCCAAGAGACTCCATTTGAGTATACATTCTAGACTCTTGGTGGGTGAAATGATCATATATGTACGGTAGGAGCAATTATTTTATTGCAGTGTTCTTAGTAAAGTGTAAAACAGTAAGCAGCCTAGTTGTAGTGGTGGTTTAGTTGCTAAGTCATGTCTGACTCTTTGTGACCTCATGGACTGAGGCCACCAGGCTCCTTTTTCCAGGGAATTTCCCAGGTAAGAATATTTGAGTGACTTGCCATTTCCTTCTCCAGGGAATCTTCCAGACCCAGGGACTGAAACCATGTCTCTTGCATTACAGGCAGATTCTTTTAAACACTGAGCCACCAGGGAAGCCCAAGTAGCCAAATGGCTTATAAATTAAAAAGAGCTTTTATATAAGATGGGATTTGCTACTAAGATGAAACATTACAGAGAGTTAAATGGTATATAATTTGCCTTGGTAGTTTTATGGGTATCACTACCAATGGTCATAGGACACTATCTACAAAGGTATCTACAAAGGTATCAACATTAGTAGCAGTAGTCATGGGCCAGAGGGAAATTTCTAAGACATATATTGAGTGGAGAGGGCAGCAAGCACAGGAAAGTGTGATTCATTCCTTAAAAAAAAACCTGCAGTCAAAATAATGCTAATAATTTCTCATGGAATACACATGGAAATCAAGATGGAGGATACAGAAGGGACATACAGACAGACTTCAGACATAAAGTGGGTTTGGTTCCAGATACTGCAATAAAGCAAATATCAAATAAAACTAGTCACAGGAATTTTTTGATTTCCCAGTGGAAATTAAAGTTATGTTTACACTAAACTGTTTTCTGTTAGATATGCAATAGCATATATCTAAAAAGTACTTTATAGGAAAAGGAGTACATCAAGGCTGTATATTGTCACCCTGCTTATTTAACTTACATGCAGAGTATATCATGAGAAAAACTGGGCTGTAAGAAGCACATGCTGGAATCAAGATTGCTGGGAGAAATATCAATAACCTCAGATATGCAGAAGACATCACCCTTATGGCAGAAAGTGAAGAAGAACTAAAAAGCCTCTTGATGAAAGTGAAAGTGAAGAGTGAAAAAGTTGGTTTAAAGCTCAACATTCAGAAAATGAAGATCATGGCATCCGGTCCCATCACTTCATGGGAAATAGATGGGGAAACAGTGGAAACAGTGTCAGACTTTATTTTTGGGGGCTCCAAAATCACTGCAGATGGTGACTGCAGCCATGAAATTAAAAGACGCTTACTCCTTGGAAAGAAAGTTATGACCAACCTAGATAGCATATTCAAAAGCAGAGACATTACTTTTGCCAACAAAGGTCCTTCTAGTCAAGGCTATGGTTTTCCTGTGGTCATGTATGGATGTGAGAGTTGGACTGTGAAGAAAGCTGAGCTCCGAAGAATTGATGCTTTTGAACTGTGGTGTTGGAGAAGACTGTTGAAAGTCCCTTGGACTGCAAGAAGATCCAACCAGTCGGTCCTGGTGTTCGTTGGAAGGACTGATGCTAAAGCTGAAACTCCAATACTTTGGCCATCTCATGTGAAGAGTTGACTCATTGGAAAAGACTCTGATGCTGGGAGGGATTGGGGTTAGGAGGAGAAGGGGAAGACAGAGGATGAGATGGCTGGATGGCATCACTGACTCGATGCACATGAGTTTGGGTGAACTCTGGGAGTTGGTGATGGACAGGGAGGCCTAGGGTGCTGCAATTCATGGGGTCACAAAGAGTCGGACAGGACTGAGTGACTGAACTGAACTGAACTGAACTGAACTGAAAAAGTACTTTAATTTAAAAGTGCTTTATTGCTAAAAAATGCTAACCACCATCTGAGCCTTAAGTGAGTCATAACCATATTGCTGGTGGAGAGTCTTGCCATGATGTTCGATGGCTGCTGACTGATCAGGGTGTGGTTGCTAAAGGTTGAGGTGGCACTTTCTTAAAATAAGACAGTAATGAAGTTTGCTGCATCGATTGACTTCTCCTGTCACTGATTTCTCTGTAGCTTGCTATGATATTTGATCATATTTAACGCACAAAAGAACCTTTGAAAATTGGATTCAAGCCTCTCAAACCCTTCCACTGCTTTATCAACAAAGTTTATGTCATATTTTAAATCCTTTGTTGTCATTTCAACAATCTTCACAGCATCTTCATCAGCATTAGATTCCATCTCAAGAAACCATTTTGTTTGCTCGTCCATAAGAAGCAACTCCACATCTGTTTAAGTTTTATCACAAGACTGCAGCAATTCAGTCACGTCTTCAGGCTTCACTTCTAATGCTGGTTATCTTGCTATTTCCACCACAACTGCAATTATTTCCTCCACTGAAGTATGAACCTAAAAGTTAGACATGAGGCCTGGAATCAACTTCTTCCAAACTCTTGAAAATGTTGATGTTTTGACCTGTTCCAATGAATCACAAAGACATCTAGAATGGTGAATCCTTTCCAGAATGTCCTCAACTAACTTTGCCCAGATCCATCAGAGGAATCACAGTCTATGGCAGCTATAGCCTCAATAAATGTACTTTTTAAATAATAAGACTTGAAAGTTGAAATTGCTTCTTAAACCATGAACTGCAGAATGGATGCTGTGTTATCAGGCATGAAAATGACATTCATCTCATTGTTCATCTCCATCAGAGCTCTCGGGTGGCCAGGTGCATTATCAATGAGCAGTAATATTTTGAAGGGAATCTTCTTTTTCCTGAGCAGAGTAGGGCTTAAAATATTCAGTAAATTGTGTTGTAAACAGTTGTGCTGTCATCCAGGCTTTGTTGGTCCATTTATAGAGCACAGGCAGAGTATATTTAAAATAATTCTTTAGGGCCCTAGGATTTTGTGAATGGTAAATGAGCACTGGCTTCAACTTAAAGTCATCAGCTGCATTAGTTCCTAACAAGAGAGTCAGCCTGTCCTTTGAAGATTCAAAACCAGGTCTTGACTTCTCTCTGGCTATGAAAGCCCTGGATGGCATCTTCTTCCAATATAAGGCTGTTGTTCAGTGTAGCCACCCTCATCAATTATCTTAGCTAGATCTTCTGGGTAACTTGCAGTTTCTACAACAGCTCTTGGTGTTTTCCCTTGCACTTTGATGCTATTGAAATGGCATCTTTCTTTCTTTTTTTGATTTTAAACTCAGTTTATTGAAAGTCCTCCTTGGCTATAGATTAAAAATTAGAATTATATGGAAAAGTAATTGGAATACTTCTTTCAAATGATACTACATATATAATTTATTCAGTTGAGATATTTTTAAGTTGAGCTCAAATACATCCTAATATTCCATGGCAAAATATTTTATATTTCTGATATAAAAAATATTAGTTCCCAGTGAACATGATATAGTTCTCCTTGTCTTTTCTCTTTATTTTTAAAGTTTATTTTTAATTAGAGGGTAATTGCTTTACAATGTTGTGTTGGTTTCTGCCATACATCAACCAGAATCAGTCATAGGGATACACATGTCCCCTTGTACCTCCCTCCAACCCCTTCCCATCCCTCTAGGTTGTCACAGAGCACCAGGCTGAGCTCCCTGTGCTATGCAGCAGCTTCCCATTAGTTCCTACTTCACACATGGTAGTGTATACATTTCAGTGCTACTATCCCAATTTGTCCCACCCTCTCTTTCCCCTGCTCGTTCACCAACTTCTAAAGCCCACAGAAAACAGTCTCAACATCTAAAAGTAACTGGTTTTACATTCCCCAAAAGGGAATTTATACATTTTTCTAACGTTTCTTCCACCAAAGTTTCTGGATAACATTAATAGAAGAAAAGAGTGTGCTACGGATAAGTAATGGACTTCCCTGGTGGCTCAGTCTGTAAAGAATCTGCCTGCAATATACAGGAGAGCTGGTTTCAATCCCTAGTCAGGATGATCCCCTGGAGAAGGAAATGGCAACCCACCCCAGTATTCTTGCCTGGGAAATTCCATGGACAGGGGAGCCCGGAGGACTACAGTCCATGGTGTTCAAAGAGTCAGAGAAGACTTAGCAAGTAAACCACTACTGTGGTTAAATAATGTGGGGCAGGAGTGAGTTGTTCTTCCTAAGCAGATATATTTTGCTTAGGAAGTAAAAAAAAAAAAATATATATATATATATATATAAAATATATAATATATTCATTATATATTAGAATCTTTAGAAGATGCTATGTGCATCGTGTCTCCAAAGTGTGTAGAATGCAGTATCCCAGCAAATTGCATCACTTTAGAGCACTTTTTACTAAAGGTTCCTCAAGGACTAGTTTTCTGAGAAATATATCTGTGGGAGAAAATGAGCTGGTACAGGCATGTAGAAAGAGAAATGGTGAGTTCTACGAGCAAACATGGGCTGAGTGAGAGGTCATTTAGCTTAGACAATCCCAGGATCAGTGTGTTACTGGGGTGTCTGGCAGTGAGCAGAGAGCACCCTGTATCCCAGCAGGGCCTTTCATCAGGACAGTAAGAAATGTGGCTGCAGCACAGTTTCATTACTTGAGAACACACCAGCTTAAATGAATTAATATAAGAATAGTGGTGATTTGTTCAGTATGTCTGTTCAGTTGGAGCCTTCCCTGTCATGATCCTACTCTACCCAACGTTTTGGTCTTCATGAGTACATTCTCAAAAAATCTTCAGGAAAGTAGGGATAACTGATGTGTTTTGAGACTGGGAAAGTGTTTTCTATAAATCATGAGATAGTAAATATTTTACCTCTGTGGGTCATAGTCTTTGCCAAGAGTACTCAACTTTGCTGAGTTTCTCTTTCAGTGTGAAAGCAGCCATAGATGATATATATTAGAAAATGAATACGGTTATGTTACAATGAAAGGTCCTTTAAAAGTCAGGTCAGGTCAGGCGGGGAGCTGAATTTAGTCTGCATATTTGATGACCTTAATGGTTGTCTGAAGTGGAGCAAAACTATTCAACAGTCTGGTATAATTGGCTAGATCTGTGAAAGTGGAATTTAATAACTATAGTATATTGTATTTTCAAATCAACAACTCAACTTCAACTTCATAAATATTAGAAGGGAGATACATAATTTATCAATAAATGCTTGAATTGCTGAAAGCTCAATGTTACTCCCTTTAATGTATCAGTACTTTCCAAGAAAGACAGGGCTATACCTCTAGCAGTGCCCAGAGGAACTCCAAATAAAACTTTGCCTGAGTCAAACCACACTTAGAGTTTTGCATCACAGGCTAGAAACTTTCATTTGCAAGGTGACTTGCAGACAGGAGCAAGCCGCATGTAGTAAGATAATTGGGACAATGTTGTAAGAGAAATAGATTCCAAAAAAGGAGTTACTTAACCTGGTGAACAGAAGACTTCAGTGATGTAGTATAGCTGTCTTCAGACAAATAGTTCTTACATGAAAGAAGGATTAGACTTTCCCTCAGCTATTCCTGAACACAGGTGTAAAATTAAGGCAAAGCTTAGTTTTAACACAAGGAAGATGTTTTTGACAAATGTAGCTGCTCTCCACAAATAAATTACAAATAAGCCACATTGGCAGTAATTGATTCTCCCTATGGAAGAAACCTTCTCATCGTGAAGGGGTTTCTCTGACCACTTGTCGAAACATTATGAAGAGGTTCATTTGAGCAAGTGAGCACTCAAGTTTCTATTTAATATTCTCTGACTTTATAAACTGGTGGAAATTTAATTTAACTTTTATTAACTTTAAAGTTAAATTAACTTTGATTAACTTTAAATTAACTTTAAATAACTTTCTTAATCATAGAAATAGTTATTATTTTAAACTAGATTTTAATTTCTAGACTGACTAGTGTTTTAGTCACTAAGTCATATCCATCTCTTTGCAACCCCATGAACTGTAGCCGCCAGCTTCCTCTGTCCATGGAATTCTCCAGGAAAAGATACTGGAGTGGGTAGCCATTCCCTTCTCCAGGGGATCTTCCCGACCCAGGGATTGAACCCAGGTCTCCTGCATTGCAGGCAGGCTCCTTACGATTTGAGCCACCAGGGAAGCCCTAAAGGCAGAGACTCTGTGGACTCTAGCCTGCCAGGCTCCTCAGTCCATGGAATTATGCTACTGATCTTATATTGGGAATTAATCTATGACAACAGAGGCAAGAATATACAATGGGGAAAAGATAGCCTTTTCAGTAAATGATGTTGGGAAAACTAGATAGTGACATGAAAAGAATCAACCTGGACCACTTTATCACACTATACATGAAAATAAAAAACAGATTTAAGCCTTAAATGTAAGACCTCAAACCATAAAACTCCTAGAAAAATACATAGGCAGTGTGTCCTTTGATAGTAATCTTAGCAGTTTTTTGGTCTATATCTACATGGGCAAGAGAAACAAAAGCAAAAGTAAACAAATGAGACTATGTCAAATGAAAAAGCTTTTGCATGTGAAGGAAATAACAAGAAAATGAAAAGACTATCTCCTGAATGGGAAAAGATATTTTCAAAAATATGTCTAAGATGTTAATACTCAAAATATAGAAAGAACTCAATATCTTTAAGTTATTAGTTTGAGTGTACTCAATATCTAAAAATCAAAGAATCCTATTTAAAAAATGGCATACGATCTAAATAAATATTTCTCCAAAGACATGCGTATGTTAAAAGATGCTCAATAATACTAATCATCAGAGAAATGAAAATCAGAACCACAATGAGAGATCACTTCAGATCTGCCAGAATGGCTATCACCATAAACATCACAAGGAACAGATGTTGATGAGTATGTGGAGAAAAGGGAAACTTTGTATACTGTTGGTGGGGATGTACATGTGGCAGCCTCTAAGGAGAAAGGCATGGAGTTTCCTCAAAAATTAGTCATAAAACCACCACATGACCTAGCAATTCCAGTCCTAGTTATTCATTGAAAAAATAAAAAAACACTAATTGGAAAAGACGCATGCACCCCAGCATTCACAGCAGCACTATTTATCATAGTCAAGACATGAAAACAACCTGTGTCCATCAACATATGAATGGATAAAGATGTTGTGTATATACGCAATGGAGTACTAGCCACAAAAGAATGAAATTCCACCATTTGAAATAACATGGATGGACCTAAAGGGTCCATGTGAAGTGAAATAAACCAGACAGAGGAAGAGAAATACTCTAAGATTTCACTTATGTGTGGAATCTAGAAAGATAAAACAAATGAACAAACATTAAAAAATTGAAACAGATTATAGATACAGAGAACAAACAAGTGGTTGTCATAGAGATTGGGATTGTGAGGAACAAAGAAATAGCTGAAGGAGATTAAGAGGTACAAGCTTCCAGTTGTAAAATACATGAATCTTGAGTATGAAATATACAGTATGGGGAATATAGCCAATAATTCCATATGGTGACATATAATAATGACATTGTTAGGATTAGTTTGAAATTTATAGATATATGGTGTCACTATGATGGGTAACAGAAACTTACAGTGTTATAGGTCAATTCTACTTCAAAAGCAAGGAAATTAATGAACAAACTTACAGGAAAAGAGATCAGATTTGTGGTGTCCAGAGGCAGGCAGTGAAGGTGGTCTCAAGGTACAAACTTCCAGTTATAAGATAAATAAGTATTAAGGGTGTTAATGTGCAACATAAATATAATTATTTATATATATATATATATATATACATATATATATATGCTGTATATTGTACATGAAAGTTGCTATGAGAGTAAATCTAAGAGTTAACACAAGAAACTTGTTTTTTTTTATTTTTTAAACTTTTATCTATATGAGATGATAGATGTTCACTAAATTTATTGTGTGAATCATGTCATGACGTATATAAATCAAATTATTATGCTTATACCTTAAACTTATAAGATGCTATGTGGCAATTATAACTCAATATAAATGGAAGAAAAAACAAGCAAAATATGAAAAAGGATTTGGTTGTACTTTAAATCATGGCATCTGGTCCCATCACTTGATGGCAAATAGAAGGGGGAAAAGTGGAAACAGTGCCAGATTTTCTTTTGTTGGGCTCCGAAATCATTGCAGATGGTGACTGCAGGCATGAAATTAAAAGACGCTTTCTCCTTGAAAGAAAAGCTTTGACAAACCTAGACAGTGCATCCAAAATCGAAGACATCAGTTTGCCAGCAAAGGTCCATATAATCAAAGCTACAATTTTTCCAGTAGTCATGTACAGATATGTGAGTTGGACCATAGAGAAGCCTGAGAGTCAAAGAATTGATTCTTTCAAATTGTGATGCTGAGGAAGACTCTTGAAAGTCTCCTAGTCTCCTGCAAAGAGATCAAAGCAGTCAATCCTAAAGGAAATCAGTCTTGAATATTGGAAGGACTGATGCTGAAGCTCCAATACTTTGGTCACCTGCTGCAAAGAGCCGACTCATTGGAAAAGACTCTGATGCTAGGAAAGGTTGGAGGCAAAAGGAGAAGTGGGCAACAAAGGATGAGATAGTTAGATAGTGTAATCAACTCAATAGACATGAATCAGAGCACACTCTGGGAAGTAGTGAAGGACAGGGGAGCTGAGCGTGCTTCAGTCCATGGGGTCACAAGGAATCAGACATGACTTAGCAACTGAACGACAACACACAGAGCAGACTTTAAAAAGAGAACATTGAGATATATACACTGCTGCTGCTGCTGCTAAATCGCTTCAGTCGTGTCCGACTCTGTGAGACCCCATAGACAGCAGTCCACCAGGCTCCTCCATCCCAGGGATTCTCCAGGAAAGAACGCTGGAATGGGTTGCCATTTCCTGCTCCAATGCATGAAAATGAAAAGTGAAAGTGAAGTCACTCAGTCGTGTCTGACTCTTCGTGACCCCATGGACTGCAGCCTACCAGGCTCCTCCGTCCGTGGGATTTTCCAGGCAAGAGTACTGGAGTGGGTTGCCGTTGCATTCTCCGATATACACTACCATGTATAAAATAGATAGCTAGTGGGATGCTATATAACACAGGGAGCTCTGCTCAGTGCTCTTTGATGAGCTAGGGATGGTGTGGGGACATTAACAAGATGGTGCCAGTCAGGCTGTCTTGCTCCAGGCTTTCACGCCCTCTCACCCCATGTTCTGTAAACAATGACTTTGCACATCATAAGGTTTATGTAAGAGCTGAGATTATTTATAGTACTGTGCATGCCCATCACAAAGTACTCATTTGGTCACAGGCTACTTTGTGTGGTATCCCTGTATGAGCTTTATCATGAAAGCCCTGACTGCTGCTGCATTGGGGCTATGTTGGAGTGACATCATGATTATGTTATATGAGGTTATGTTATGGCTATGTTATGGCTACATTATGATTTTGTTATGGTTGCTGCTCTGGCTGCTGTGTCAGCCAGGAGAGAGGCTGTGTTATGGCTCCCATGCCAGCCAGGAGAGAATAAACACGTCTGTAGTTTTTACGGCTCCTCACATTTTCTTCCAGCCTCTTAGCCCACATCTTGCCTACCATCATTTCAGCAAACAGTGCACACAGTGTGGCAATTGGCATTGTGAACAGGATCAGCAATACAGATGGGTTAGGGTTAGATGGGATGGAGAGGTGGGAGGGAGGCTCAAGAGGGATGATATATATGTGTATATATATATATATATATATATATCTGATTCATATTGTGATACAGCAGAAACTAAACAAACTTGTTAAGTAGTTATCCTCCAAATAAAAACATTTTTAAGATAATAGAATTGAAATTTTTTCACAGAAAAGAAGAGGTCTAGAAAAAGCCGTAAAATAGGAGAAACATGTTATCTTAAAAGGAAAAGGAAAATAAAATATTTATTTTGAAGCTGAATTTTTTTTTCTTTTTTTCTGGAGCATAACTGGGAAACTGTCTCATTGGAAGACATTTACAAGGTAATGCGTTGTTTTTTGTTTTTCTTCTCTAAGAGTCAGTCTACAAGAAGATGTCACAATGAATTTGCGTATTTCTCAGCTATTTCCATTAAACGTCCTTCTGGTATATAAATGGAATGGAAGGAATTGTATCCTTTGTCTTCTCTCCACAATCTTTTTTTTTTTTTTCTTTTACTGAAGCAACAGAATTAGACAGTGGTGATGGGGTTGAGAAATAGTATTTCTCCTGGTGTTCAAGGTAAATTTCAGGGGATTCATAGAATTAGACACACATAATGTAGTTGCATTATCTTTTAGTCTATTTTCTCTATACAATCACTGAGAAATAAAGTTGTTTAAAACAACACTGGAAATGTTTTGAATAATGCAAGGAGACCATCAAAACAGGAGTGGTCCTCACATGAATGCTGTCAGCTCTGACTGCTTAGTCCACTTTTGGATTATAATCTACTGCTTAGGGTCTTATCACTGACTCGATGGACATGAGTTTGAGCAAACTCCGGGAGATAGTGAAGGACAGGAAAGCCTGGCATGATGCAGTTCATGGGGTCACAAAGAGTTAGACACAACTTAGTGACTGAACAGCAACAATTACCAACTTACATTTAGACTTTATGATCTGTCTGCACTGTACACATTTTATTTAAGGGATACTTTACACATTTAAGTATTTGTGTATCCTTTATAGATATAATAAAAATGTTCTCAATAGCATTTTTATTTCTAAATTAGGGCCTGAAAAGTATATCTCAGTATAACTAAAATTAACTGAAGACTCTATCTTTTGATAATATTATGTAGTAATGTTAATTAATTTCCATCTTCCTAGTGCAAACTGTTTGTGCAGAATATTGTCTAGTACATGTGTGTCAAGGTAAGTTTGCATCAAAGTGTTCCATTGGACAAAGACAATTAGGAATAGTAATATAATTCTTTGTTGAATATTTACAATGATCTCAGATTTCAAAAAGGCTTATAGGAAAAAATAAAGAAAAACACATTTAACATCGCTTTTCTAACAATTTTCGGTTTATTTAAGGTAAGAAGGAAAGTTATGACCAACCTAGATAGCATATTCAAAAGCAGAGACATTACTTTGCCAACAAAGGCTCGTCTAGTCAAGGCTATGGTTTTTCCTATGGTCATGTATGGATGTGAGAGTTGGACTGTGAAGAAGGCTGAGCACTGAAGAATTGATGCTTTTGAACTGTGGTGTTGGAGAAGACTCTTGAGAGTCCCTTGGACTGCAAGGAGATCCAACCAGTCCATTCTGAAGGAGATCAGCCCTGAAATTTCTTTGGAAGGAATGATGCTAAAGCTGAAACTCCAGTACTTTGGCCATCTCATGCGAAGAGTTGACTCATTGGAAAAGACCCTGATGCTGGGAGGGATTGGGGGCAGGAGGAGAAGGGGACGACAGAGGACAAGATGGCTGGATGGCATCACTGACTCGATGGACGTGAGTCTGAGTGAACTCTGGGAGTTGGTGATGGACAGGGAGGTCTGGCGTGCTGCGATTCATGGGGTCGCAAAGAGTCAGACACGACTGAGCGACTGATCTGATCTGATAATTAAAAATGCTCTGTTTAGAAAAAAATACCTACAAATTCTAAAGGGTTTTTATTTTTGTTTTATTTTTTTCCTGTGAGAAATGGAATTTACTGAGATATTCTGCATGAATCAGAGTCAGTAATGTTAGCTGTTGTAATAAGCAACCTTGAAGTGACAGTGTCTTAGCAAGTCAAGTGTTTATTTCATGTTAGTATAAAGTCCACAGTGGGATGAGCTTCGCCCAGTGTCTCCTCAGGGAGCTGTCCTCTGAGAGGGGCATTGGGTACTTGGTATCCTTGCATCCTTCCTTCTTCTCCATCTCAGAGTCCTTATCCTTCTAGGTGAGCTGACTAGAGAGACAACATGAGTGACCATGGAGGATGCTTTAGGCTGGGCCTGGAGATGCAGGGGGAGCTACTTTTCCCCTTGTAAAACATGGGCCCAGAGTTACCACACATTTCCACTAAGATACAAGGAAGTCTAGGGGGTGTGGAATATTGTGAGTTAAAAAGTTGAAGGGAACTGGATGTGTGTGTGTGTGTGTGTGTGTACACATGTGTGTGTATGTGTTTGTGCATATGTGTGTCTATATGTGTGTGCATGTGTGTAACAATTTCCAGATTTTAAAGCCTTCTTAGTAAAATGTCTCTAACATATATAATAGCATTTCTTGACAATCATAGTAGTTTTGATAACAGCAATTAAATGATTTTGGACTAAAAATTAATTTATACTGAGTATATATACATATATAACATATAATTTATACTGGAGTCACAAAGACATGACTAAGCACACACAAACACACATACATACAATTTAAATTGATATTTAGGATATTTTCTGTGGTTTTATGTACAAAGTTACTTACTATTTGGCTATCATACATATTGGCTCAGCAGTAAAGAATATGCCTGCAATAGAGGAGATCTGGGTTTGATCCCTGGGTCGGAAAGATCTCCTGGAGGAGGGCATAGCAACGCATTCCAGTATTCTTGCATGGAGAATCCCATGGACAGAGAAGCTTGGCAGGCTACAGCACATAGGGTCTCACAGAGTAGGACGTGGCTGAAATGACTGAGCAGCAACATGTATGACTCCATCCATTCTAAGAATGAAGTAAGTGCACATACTCATAAATAACATACCCACAAAGCAAACTGAGGTAAAAATTACTTCTCAATTCTGGCCAGAATCACCAAAAGAAAAAAAATCAAGAGTTTTTTTCAGTAAACACACATAATCTCTTCATTATTGGGATTTATTTTTAAAATGAATTGTTTTCTCTTATGATCATAATCAGAAGCCTGTAACAACAAAGTAGAAAAATAATAATGATCAAAGTCAGGAAGTGACCTGTGACTCCAGTGTAGTCCCCAGACCGATGCTCCTTGTAACGCCGTTAAAATCCTTTCACAGGGATCTCCAGCCTCTCGGGGATTTTATATCCAACTTTACTGACCTTGGAGTCTATATAGAGTCATCACTGTAGAGGAAAAGCCACCGTTTAGCCAAATACACAACACACACACACACACACACACACACACACACACGCTGCCC
This sequence comes from Bos mutus, assembly GCF_027580195.1. NCBI lineage: Eukaryota > Metazoa > Chordata > Mammalia > Artiodactyla > Bovidae > Bos > Bos mutus. Next base: position 29,879,691 of record NC_091633.1, read on the forward strand.
TTCATGGTCTCTGACACAGTTTAGCCTCCTGTGCTCTGCATCTCTCCCTCCTTAAGGAGTTTGCTAATTCAGTTCTGCTCCTTCCCACTCCCCTAATTCTTTTTTCAGCACTGCTTTTCCACACGTGCAGGTATTTCATGTGTTCCTTCCACTCTGTGTACCTCCAGGCTATCACCCAGTGTCTTTGCACCACAGTCACATCACTTGCAAGGCATCTTGATTTTATTTTTTCCCCATGCAATTTTGACTTTTCCTTTTCAGTTGCTCTTTAACTGTACTTTCATCCTCCTTCCTCCGCTCACTGAAACACTTCTCCAGGTTGACTTTGTCTCCCTCTGGGTTCTACCCCAGGTTTTCTATCTGTCCTTGTAGTCTGGGACAGTTCTGTCTATGGAACAGCTCCCTCATCCCATCTCTATTCCAGAGACAAGAGCCTGTGGTTAAACAGAATATCAGATAATGCCTGTTGGGCTCCTCCACATCACCATGAATTTCTCAGGACCAGAGCGGATGTTGCGTTTCACCCCCAGAGCTCAGGCCTCCTCTGACCTCTGGCTCTTTCAAAGTCTCTATTCTCTCACTCACCAAGGCACAAGCCTTTGATCATTTATGACATTTTGGGCCATGACCACACAATTGAAAAATCCACAGGGCCTTTCGATTCCACTTAAACCACAATGTTTTACACACCTTCATAAATTGCTTGCTCGCCTGCAAGGCTTTCTGCTCTAATCCACTGGAAACATCAATGCCCAGTTGTTATTTTTTTAGTCACCACGTCTCTTCTTAAGGACACTCAGTCACCTCATTGAGTGCCTGGAATCACATAAAGTTTCTCCAAGGTGGTCTCTGTCTCCTTTTCCAGCCTCATACCCCACTGATCTCCAGTGAATATCCATTAATCCAGTTAAACTCCACTACCAGTGTGCCCCCGTCACTTTCCTCTGAGACATTACTCACGCTCCATCCATCCCCAGGAATGCCTTCTATCACCTTCTCCCTTTCAGACATCACATCAATTCTACTAAGGCCTAGTTACAAGCAGTTCAAATTTCACCTCCTACCAAGTTGTCTCTTCTAATCCTTTCAACCATTTTAAAACCCCTATATAATGGCAGTTCGCCTATTCTGACTCATATTTCAGATAAAATGCTCCAACTACATGTATTACAAGCTTCTTGAGTGACTATTATTCTATTTGCATCTGTGGTATTAGGTAAAGACTGAACACAGTAGTTTTTCAGTAAATATTTGCTGAATCTAAAAACCTTTCAAATTTTCTTTCAAATCTGATTTCAAATCTGGAATTTAGGTAATATAGAAGCTTAAATAGTTTCAGAAACTTTGGAAAACAAAACTGATTTATTTAATTAATTAAGCACTAAAAAGTTTCTCAATAAGTTTAAATCACATGAAAAATGGGTAAGAATTAAAGAGGAAATCTAATGAACAAAATGAAATTGAAAAATTCCATAAAAACGATAAATATCTAAAAGGCAGAAGATGTGGATAAAAAAGTTTCGAAGTAAGAAAAATATCTTTTCTTTTTAAATGTTACTAGAAATGTGATGCCTTTGATAGTTTTTTAGTATTACTGAGAGATATTAAAACCATAAAATATGTAAGTGTCCTTTTTCTGCTTTGATGTATTTCCTTTTATAAGCCTTTAATAGATTTGCTGCCAAGAAAACCTGTGATGTTTAGGGTCAGGGGTTTATTTATAATCTCATAAACAACTAATCTTGGATGAATCCCCAAATTAGCATTCACCACTGAGTTTCCAGTGACTAGAATAAAAATATCACATCTGATTCAAAAGTTTGGGAAGTTCCAAAGGGTTGAAAAATTTTGATAATAATAATCATGCTGCTGCTGCTGCTGCTAAGTCGCTTCAGTTGTGTCCGACTCTGTGCGACCCCATAGACAGCAGCCCACCAGGCTCCCCCGTCACTGGGATTCTCTAGGCAAGAACACTGGAGTGGGTTGCCATTTCCTTTTCCAATGCATGAAAGTGAAAAGTGAAAATGAAGTCGCTCAGTCATGTCTGACTCTTCGCGACACCATGGACTGCAGCCTACCAGGCTCCTCTGTCCATGGGATTTTCCAGGCAAGAGTACTGGAGTGGGGTGCCATTAAGGAAAACAATTAGTGGTAGAGTGTAAAATGATTCCTTCAATAAATGTCAGCCTATTTGAACACAGATTTTTTATTTTCCTTAAAAACATTTGGGTTTGAACAATCCATTATAGTGTCAGCAAGACCCTGCCTTAGAACAGACGTTTGCATGATCCAAACATCATTCATAACTGAATCCTATCACGTCATTACTTAGAAGTGAAAGCAACCCAACAACAAAGATGACAGTGTTTAAAATTTTAAGGCAAAAATAAATGTTCTAAATAATACAGTAGAATCTGCTATAAAAACAATTCTTTACGCTACATAGAAAAAACCGCACCAGGTTTAAGATCTTCTATGTAAAAATAAAACTTAGATTTTTCATGATTATAGATAAGTATAGCAAAGAAAGTGAAAGTGTTAGTCACTCGGTCACGTCCCACTCTTTGTGACCACTTGGACTGCGGTCCTCCAGACTGCTGGGTCCATGGGATTTCCCAGCAAGAATACTGGAGTGGGTTGCCATTTCCTCCACCAGGGGTCTTCCCAACTCAGGGATTGAACACTCGTCTCCTGCACTAAGGCAGATTCCTTACCATCTGAGCCACCAGGGAAGTCCAAGTATAACAACACCTATTTGAAAAATATTAAGAATGCAGCTTTCTGTGGAAGCTGACAAATCTGTTCCCAGACCACTTGAGTTGGGCAGGACGAACAGAGTGTCAAAAATACTAAATTTATGTCTCTAACATTCAAGAGAGCAAGTAAATCCCAGTAGGATTTAGCTTTTGACTCACCTACTTCTTACCCTAAATTATTCAAGGTGTTTCACCTCATTTCATTTCTTTTGCATGCTTGTATGCATGCATGCATACTCGGGTCATGTCCAACTCTACGTGACCGCATGGACTGCAGCCCGCCAGACTCCTCTCTCCATGGGACTTTCCAGGCAAGAATACTGGAGTGGGTTGCCATTTCCTACTCCGGGGGATCTTCTTGACCCAGGAATTGAACCTGCATCTCCTGCATCTCCTGCATTGGGAGGTGGATTCTTCACTACTGAACCATAATGCATAACCTGTTTTGAGATTTTTTGAAGGTATTTCAAACCAAATATTATGTACATTTTTTCAAAACATTTCATTTTTCTTGATTTTTACATTTATGAACATTTTAACCTTTAAACATTTCCCCAGAACCTTCCTTCTCCTCCACTGAGAAACAAAAGCATAGACTATTTCCTATCATGGGCTTTGCCCTCTGCTACCAGGTCCAGAGGACTGGCAGGATACACATGATGCATATTTACAGCACAAATTTGGAATCACACTTTTAAAAATATTTAGTTATTGAAGTATAGTTGATTTACAATGTTGCATTAGCTTCTGTTGTGCAGCAAAGTGATTGTTAAAAAAATATATATATATATACACTCTTTTTTATGTCCTCTTCCATTGTATGTTATTATAACATATTGAGTATGTTCCCTGTGCTATACAGTAGGTCCTTGTTGTTTATATATTTATATATAGTAGCATGTATCTAACCCTAAATTCCTTATTTTTCCATCCCACCACACCCCACTATCCCCTTTGGTTAAAAAATGATACAGATAACCTTATTTACAAAACATAAATAGATTCACAGACATAGAAAACATTTAAAGCCTTTTCTCCAATAGTAATTTTTGAAGATCTCCAACACTTTTTTTTTCTTTGACAGACTGGATAAATCAAAGCAAAAAAAAAATATTTAATTGCTGCTTCTTGCTCCTACTCTATAAAACCCAGTGAATAATTCAGGATTCAGGAACTGTATGAAATACGTAGAGAATTGAAGATCAGAACATTTCGAAAGTAATGATCCAACAAACACTTCTTTCTCAGGGCTGAAATAGCTCGTTTATAAATTGCCTGGTTTTTAAAGACTGGCTAAACCAAGAACTTGATCTATCAGTTTTGAAACCTGCCCCGAGCCACAAACACAAAAGAGGAGAATCTCAGCCCAGGAATGAGGTCCGCTTCGCACCTGGCAGGGCGCCTAGTGGGAGCTTCAAAGAGTGAAGGGAGCTGCTTTCAGGCTGCAGGGAGGATGAGCCAACTCAATAAAGCCATTTTTTAAGCTTAAAAAAAAAAAAAAAAAACCTTTCACTGGAGCTCTAAAGACTTCCATGGTTCTCTCAGGTGCTGAAGCCTGGGAAAAATTTTTAATTGACTTTAATTAAAACCTTGCATGCTCTATGAGCTACACGAGGGAAAAAAAAAAAAAAGGACATTTTCCTTCCTTCCCCGCTCTTTATCTTCCCTCAATGTTATTTTTTTTGTGCTGAGATTGTATACCTTACTTAACAAAGATCATCCCTTTACAGGTAAAACTGAGATACTTGCTGAGTTCTCACTGAAGAAGAATCTGGAATTCTTAAAATAAAAGCTGAACAGCAGACAAATGACAGGTAGGAAAAGAAAGCAAATTCTTCTATGAATTCATCAAAGAAATACTCAGATACAAATAAGTTATGTATCTTTAGCACAGAGGAAAGCTTATACTCTTGGCCAGTCAAGGCCATTACAATTTTTTATAGGAGACCTTGGAAATCTGTACCCTACAATCCAGTACATTGGCCAAATGGTAAGATATGTAGCAGGCATCCTAAAATATACCATTTTATGAAATAATGCAAACTATACCCACAGAAGGGGCTTGCCAGGTGGCTCAGTGGTATAGAATCCTCCTGCCAGTGTAGGAGCCACACGAGATGTAGGTTTGATCCCTGGGTTGAGAAAATCCCCTGGAGAAGGAAATGGCAGCCCTCTCCACGTTCTTGCCTGAAAAATCCCATGGACAGAGAAGCCTGGCAGGCTACAGTCCATGGGGTCACAAGGAATCAGACACGATTGAGTGAGCATGCATGCACATACCCTCATAAAAATAATAACTGTGCTAGAATGACCAAAGTTGTAAAAAAAAAAAAAAAAATTGGACAATGCCATAATTAAACACCAGAAGCAGAAAAGGAATCAGAAATTGAAAACATAAGAATAAAACTCTATATTTTCCACTGATAATTACAAAACCTTGTGATCATCCAATTTCCACTATTCATGAAAATCTGTTATATTTTTCAATTTTCGTTGAAACTTTTCCAATGGTAGTATATATGTGCTTGCTCCTTCACTCAGCCTACAGCCCAAACAACCTTTTTTCCTTGTATCCCAGTAAATCTGATATCTAAAATATCACCAAGTGTCACTTTGTCCTCATCCTCCAAGTAATGGGCTTAACCTACCCTTTCCTTAATACATGGCTCCATACCTGTTGTTGATGCCCACCCTACTGTACTTCTACGATTTTCAGCCTAAGTCTGATTTCTTCCCCTTTTCTTTACTATAAATACTTCCAAGGTTTCGATTTTTCTGTCTATTTGCTTATCCTCTATTCCCTTAACAACCTCTGTACTATCTTCTTATCAATCTAAATGCCATCCTCCTTCAGGAACCAATGGTCTGAATTTCCAATGAGGGTGTCAGTGCCATAGACTACCACATTGCTCTTTCTTGAACTTCCCCTTTGCTTTCATAACTGTGTGCTAGAGAGATCTCCCTGAATATTTCCTGAGCAAATCAAACTTAACGTGTCTGAAAACATATCTAGAAGGATATCCTCTTAACCAGAAATTCCTTCCCGCTTGTCATGTTTATAATTGGTATCCATATATCCTGTCAAGCCTTGAGGCTCTACATCACGCCCCTCCATGCCCTAGTTCATGCTGTTTCTTGATCCTCCCAGTCAGAAGTAAGCCACTGAATTCCTAAGAATTGTTTAAAATATTTTTGTGACACTTATGAAGGTTTGATTTACTACGCTTTGGGGCTCCATCTTACCTTGTCTTACTGTGCTAAATACACTTGAAATTCAATACCATGCCTTCCTAACATAGAGCTTCCCCACTACAATGTGTCCAGATGATGTTTGTTTTCTGAGTAAATGAATCTGATCATTGTTAGTTCAGTTTACTAAAAAAGCCACTCACAGAAAGCACCATTCATTTGAGTTCATCTATATACACAGCCTTTTCTAAATTATTTACAACCCTGCTGACCCCACAGTACTCACATTCCACAAGATTCCAGGTAAGAAGGAGAATGTTTAATGATAACAGATTTGCTGACCCAGGTTGAGGCTGTGAATCAGTACTGTTGGACACATAATTGATTTTAAAGACAAGACCCTCAGGATATTAATCCTTGCTGATACCTCTGAATGGTGAACACTCATATTTCAACACAACCCCTACCCATCAGGATTCCTCACGTCTGATCTCTGGCTCTTTCTCCTGTTCCTTTTACCTGGTGAGGATGACATATGCTTTGTCTGAAAGGCAAATAAAAAACTAAGTCAAGATCTTTGAAAGGAATTAAGAACATAATTAGATGGCAGGATGATGGTGAAAGGATAGACTCCTTCGTCTCCTTGTGTGTGAGAGACATGCAAAGGCTCAACTGGGAATTCAAGGAAGAGTGAAGTCTTGATAGAACTGACATGACTTGAAGGAGCAATTATTTACATTACTAAAGTGGAAAGGCAGATGTAAGTTCACAAAGCCCTTCACAATAACAGAATTCTGTGGCCATGTGCTGAACCTGGAATGTAACACCTTAGTAAAACAAATATCACCCCTTATTTTCAGATTATAAATTACCTCCATTAAAAACTTTTTAAACGAGACTGTCTTACCATTCCCCAATTATTTCCCAAATATTAGAGCCACTAATATAAAGGACAGTGTATTTACACTATGAAGTATTAAATTTGATCTTCCATAAGCTGTAAATGTGTGCTTTCTATGTCTGTATGTGATATCCTTACATACAGTGAGATAGCAGATACAATATTTAGAGGAAGACAAAACAGTGGAGACATTGTTTCCATGGCAACAACTTAGAGATACAGAAACTTAATAAGCTAATTTTAAATTCAAAGGAAGTATATATGCTTTTAGTAGCTAAATAATCAAACAATTCTTTCTCTGTAAAGTATTCTTTGAAATAAATAAGGGAAATCTTGTTGTCAAGGTCACACTTAATGACCTATCCCAGAAATGTCTGAATTCATACCTAGAAAAATTAAAGTAAAATGCTTCTAAATCTGCCTCCTTCTCATTAGATGATCTGCAGCACAACACTTTCATCTTTAATAGGAGTAGATAGTTTCACTTTCATTTGGATTTCAAAATTCATGCATTTTTAATTTATAATTTTAAAACACAAATTAATATTTTGTTCAATACCTGCACCAGGCATTGAATTAGAAAATGATGAAGATACAGAGATGATTGCTTTCAATCAGTAAGGAAGGAAAGATAAAGATGACAAACAATGTAGTAGAACTCCAAGGGCATCAGGAGTGTAAGAATATTCCAAGAAAGGTGCAAGATTAAAGGAATTCCTCTGGACTGATGGTAAGTGCTCATGGGGGGCAGTTGTAGTTAATCTGGACCGTAACAAATGTGATGGATTAGGACAGGCAGAGATTCAGTAATTATCTTTTGAGGGTGGTCTTATAGTCAAGACAAAAAACAAAAGGAAAGGCATAGTACATTTGCAAAAATTGGGTCAAGTGGGAGTAAGCAATAAAAAGTAATACAGATGAGAACTAAGACTGTAAAATTGTAGACATTCATAAATCTTAAGTTGAATTTGTATTACATTGAATCTAATTGAACAAATTCAAATGAGCTAATGGTTATGCATATTCATGAAGGTCTTGAAAGTCAAACTGTGGACTTTAGAATGTATTCTGCTAGAAGGCAATTTGTTCATTCAATGCATATTTATTAACCGCTAAATACAAATGAAGCATTTCATGAGATGCTAGAAATTCACAGATAAACATGACAGATTTTGAGCACTGGGATGTCATTGCCTGGTTATCCTGGCCCAGGGTTAGTGAAGGGGGCTTATTTAAAAACTACTCGACACGATTTTAAAGGACCAGTGCAGTTTAGACAAAGAGGAGCAGACATAGATTTCCAAGAAAAGGTGACTTGTGGACTAAAGGCACAGAGGCTAGAGCACGTTAAAGTGGTCCTGGTTCTCCTGGAACTTTCCCAACTCTGGAGCTGAATAATCTGAGTTCTGGGAAGCCCCAGTTCCTAGACATATTGGGAGAGTTGGTTGGGAAGAGGTAGATGAGAGGAAGACTGTAAGTTTAACTAGACAGAATATAAAGTTCTGCAAGGAGTAGCAGAAAATAATACTGCAAATTAGGCACATGCTAGGCCATAGAGAGTTCAGATTCAAGGCTAAAAATTCAGGGCCCAAGGGACACTGGTGTGTTCTAGACAGAGAAAAGGCATGGTTATAACTACTCATGAGATAAAACTTCCATCAGTAAAAAGGTTATGGACACATTCTCTTGGCAAGAAATAATGACAGTGAGCAGACTGATGATAAAAAGCACAGAAAGGATAGAAGAGAACCACTAAGGGAATAAAATACATGGAATTCAGTGATTGTTACAGAGATGGAGGATGGAAGTTGATGATGTTCATTTGTTCATAAAATACTCAGTGCCTAATGATGATAAAGACTCTTCTAGGAGGTGAGGACACAGCAAGGGGCAAAACAAACATGTAGTTCTCATCCTACTGGGGATGTTGTCTCAAGTTCCCACTGGGGATGCAAGAAGGGAAACTAGCTGTTGGATAAGATAATGAGCTCATTTTGGTGTATTAGTTGTCATATCTGCAGAGTGGCAGGAAAAAAAAATCCTGCATTAGTCACTCATACTTCATTAAGATCAGTCTTTATATAGCAAATAAGATAGATTTCAAGGGATAAAGCCAGGAAATAAATAGAGAAAAGTTAGACCCTGTTCATGAATGCAAGACTAAGGCCTACAAAGATTTAAGAGGAAAGTAAAGATGGGCCAAGTAGGGGAGACCCCACAAAAGCTGTTTGGACCCAGTGACTTGGAGACCACATGATAGAGGTGATAGTGATGGAGCTTTGAGGATGAGGAGACAGAATTTTGACAGATTATTGCAGAGATTCTAGGGGTCATCCATTGGATGCTCTGATGCACATATCCAGCAGAGAAATAAAAATACCAGGAAATGTTTACTTCCTGACCACAAGGTGACCTTAGTGATGTACCCAAATCCATCAAAGTGAATTCCAACCATTGCTGGAAAGAGAAGAGAGGGAAAGAAGAGAAATAAGGAAATTTAGGGACTTGTTTATATACATATATAACAGAAATTTTAAAATTTTAGAGACTATCGAAGAGACAGTAGAAGGAGGTAATATGTGAAAAAACAAAATGGAAGGTCAGTTAGAAATGGAAAATTTCTCCACTTCATGGAAGCCTTAGGAAGCATTGCAATGTGAATTTCATGATAATATTACTATGTATCAGTTATGACACCAAGAATTACATTTTAATAGGAGCAGTTATTTTACTTAGAATTGTAAATTAACTTATCTCTGTCCTTCCTTTCTTATATCTACTTAATTCTCCAAGCTAGGCTTCAGCAATATGTGAACCGTGAACTATAATGTTCAGCTGGTTTTAGAAAGGGCAGAGGAACCAGAGACCAAATTGCCAACATCCGCTGGACCATAGAAAAAACAAGAGAGTTCCAGAAAAACATCTATTTCTGCTTTATTGACTATGCCAAAGCCTTTGACTGTGTGGATCACAATAAACTGTGGAAAATTCTTCAAGAGATGGGAATACCAGACCACCTGATTTGCCTCTTGAGAAATTTGTATGCAGGTCAGGAAGCAACAGTTAGAACTCGACATGGAACAACAGACTGGTTCCAAATAGGAAAAGGAGTACGTCAAGGCTGTATATTGTCACCCTGTTTATTTAACTTATATGCAGAGTACATCATGAGAAACACTGGACTGGAAGAAACACAAGCTGGAATCAAGATTGCCGGGAGAAATCTCAATAACCTCAGATATGCAGATGACACCACCCTTATGGCAGAAAGTGAAGAGGAACTTTTGAGTGAAAGTGGAGAGTGATAAAGTTGGCTTAAAGCTCAACATTCAGAAAATGAAGATCATGGCATCCGGTCCCACCACTTCATGGGAAATAGATGGGGAAACAGTGGAAACAGTGTCAGACTTTATTTTTCTGGGCTCCAAAATCACTGCAGATGGTGACTGCAGCCATGAAATTAAAAGACACTTACTCGAAGGAAAGTTATGACCAACCTAGATAGCATATTCAAAAGCAGAGACATTAATTTGCCAACAAAGGTTCATCTAGTCAAGGCTATGGTTTTTCCTGTGGTCATGTATGGATGTGAGAGTTGGACTGTGAAGAAGGCTGAGCGCTGACGAATTGATGCTTTTGAACTGTGGTGTTGGAGAAGACTCTTGAGAGTCCCTTGGACTGCAAGGAGATCCAACCAGTCCATTTTGAAGGAGATCAGCCCTGGGATTTCTTTGGAGGGAATGATGCTAAAGCTGAAACTCCAGTACTTTGGCCACCTCATGCGAAGAGTTGACTCATTGGAAAAGACTCTGATGCTGGGAGGGATTGGGGGCAGGAGGAGAAGGGGACCACAGAGGATGAGATGGCTGGATGACATCGCTGACTCGATGGACGTGAGTCTGAGTGAACTCCTGGAGTTGGTGATGGACAGGGAGGCCTGGCGTGCTGCAATTCCTGGGGTCACAAAGAGTCGGATAGGACTGAGCGACTGATCTGATCTGATCTGAATCATCAAGTTTTTAAAATACACCTTTCAAATAGAGTAAATTTCACCAAATATGATTGGATACATGCATTCTAATACAAATATACCATAAATGTAAATTTTAATTTAAAATGGTTTCAATATTTTAGCTTTTGCAAAGCAAATTCTAATTCTGAAACTATCATCAGAAAATTCAGAAAACTAGTTTTCATAAATAAAGCTTTAAATATGAATTTTAAACTACCTTAAACATTGTTGTACTCAAAACAAGACAGGGTGACTGAAAGTTTAATCAAAGCTAATTGTGAACTTGGGTTTACATCAAATAAAATTTGGCAGAAATACAGTCTTTTATTTATAAGATTGGATACCATTTTTATTTCAAAACTTATAAAAATTCTTTTCTATTAAACTGCTACTGCTACTGCTAAGTCGCTTCAGTCATGTCCAACTCTGTGAGACCCCATAGACGGCAGCCCACCAGGCTCCCCAGTCCCTGAGATTCTCCAGGCAAGAACACTGGAGTGGTTGCCATTTTCTTCTCCAATGCATGAAAGTGAAAAGTGAAAGTGAAGTCACTCAGTCGTGTCCGACTCCTAGAGACCCCATGGACTGCAGCCTACCAGGCTCCTCTGTCCATGGGATTTGCCAGGCAAGAGTACTGGAGTGGGTTGCCATTGCCTTCTCCTTCTATTAAACTAGCCTAGTTCAATTAAAAGTGAAGCATTTCTCACTAAAAATCCAAGAATATGAGTTTCTAGTTTTTTAAAAGCTTTTAAATACTTTCCATCCATACCAAATTAAAAATGACACTTTTCTTAAAATCTTATTGACCATAATTTGACATCAAAAGGACTTACCAACATGATATTTCCTGAAAAATAGCTAAAAACACAATAGCTTCAATCAGAGTTGCAATATTCTTCTGACTGGTCTTTCTCATTCCAATTTATAGCCCGTATGTCACTTCAGTTTCTAAAAATAGGGCTTGGAAGGAGGAGGAACCACTGTGTATGGGGAGGATGGAAAAGTTTTGGAGGTGGATGGTGTTGATGGTTATACAGCATTGTTAATGGACTTAATGCCACTGACGTGTATACTTACTAATGGACAAAATGGTAAAAATAAATAATGAAATAAAGAAAGAAAAGGAAAATAAGGTTTAAAAAGAGTTCTTGAGTAATATTACCAAAACCTGTTGCTTTTCCTTTTCCAGATCTCTGAAGATGTTTGCTTTGGCAGCATCAAGCTCTTGGTGCCCTCCTCCAGATAACAGCCCTTCTTGCCTCTGTACTAAATGTTATTCTCCATCTTCTTGGACACACATATACACACACACATACTGTCTTCCCAGCCTCCCCCATCCCCTGCATGGAAGCTGTGGTGGTATTCTCCTGGCCTTACTCCTTCTCAGGTGGAGGCAGCTTCCCTGTTGTGTCCCCACAACCCTCTGGTCAAAGGTCGACCACACAATACTCCCCTTTCTTAAGAAATCAGAGAATTATGCATCTATTTCACCATAGGTTGAGGACACAGACTATTTTTTCTGTCTTGAATGTTCAATGCCTAGCCTATTGCCCATTAAATAGTAAAGAAAAGTGAAAGTGTTGGTCATTCAGACGTGTCCCATTCTTTGGGACCCCATGGACATATAACCCGCCAGACTCATTCTGTCCATGAAATTCTCCAGGCAAGAATACCGGAGTGGGTTGCCATGTCCTCCTCCAGGGCATGTTCCCAACTCAGGGACTGAACCCTGGTCTCCTGCATTGCAGGTAGATTCTGTACTATCTGAGCCACCATGGAAGCCCTGGTATATAGTAAGTGCTAGACAGATGCTCACTGAGTCAATGTACCCAGTGTTTTCCTTTCCTGCCCTATACTTGCTCTCACACTCTGCTCTGGAATGTGCATCTCCACCTAAGGGACTCAAAGCACATCTGATACATTTGATGACCTCCTCATGTGATCACCCCTTAGGGTTTATCAGTTTAATTTTTCATTGTGATATTCAGGTACATGCTTTGTTTTGCCACCTCAACAAGCTGAAATCCTTGGAAAGCCAGTACCTGTTTTATCTTTTTCACATGTAGTTTCAAACTGCACCTTACATGTATTTGATCCCCACTTGGAAAATATCTATCAGGTACAAAAATATTCAAACACAAGCAACGTGGCTTTAAAACCTTCCATAATCTAAATCTGCTTATTTACCTTGTACATTTAGGTAAATGGTTATCTGTAAGGTTGCATTGCAGCCATGAAATTAAAAGACACTTACTCCTTGGAAGGAAAGTTATGACCAACCTAGACAGCATATTCAAAAGCAGAGACATTACTTTGCCGACAAAGGTCCATCTAGTCAAGGCTATGGTTTTTCCAGTGGTCATGTATGGATGTGAGAGTTGGACTGTGAAGAGGGCTGAGCACCAAAGAATGAATGCTTTTGAACTGTGGTGTTGGAGAAGACTCTTGAGAGTCCCTTGGACTGCAAGGAGATCCAACCAGTCCATTCTAAAGGAGATCAGTCCTGGATGTTTTTTTGGAAAGAATGATGCTAAAGCTGAAACTCCAGTACTTTGGCCACCTCATGCAAAGAGTTGACTCATTGGAAAAGACCCTGATGCTGGGAGGGATTGGGGGCAGAAGGAGAAGGGGACAACAGAGGATGAGATGGCTGGATGGCATCACCGACTCGATGGACGTGAGTTTGTGTGAACTCCGGGAGTTGGTGATGGCAGGGAGGCCTGGCGTGCTGCAATTCATGGGGTCACAAAGAGTCAGACATGACTGAGCAACTGAACTGAAGGTTGCATTTTAGGCTTTTTGTATCTCAGACTCACAGAAAGTGTGCTCATGGACTCTAATATTCCCCAGTGAAACCAGTGACCTTGGTAATAGTCCTGTTTTAGTCTTGCTTTTTACTCTTTTTTACACCTTTAGATGTCTCTGTTGTACTGAAGTAGAGGGAAAAGGCTCCAGTAAAATTTTAGCATCTGTATGAAATTTCCTGTTACATATTTATTTATTTAGCCAGTAAATCAGTTACTCATATGTTCGACAAACACAAGCATCTACTATGTGCCAAGCGCTACTGTCGTCAGGAAAGAATGAGATTCAGCAGCAAACAAAATTCAGTTCCTGCTATGACAGTGCTTGCACTGCAGAGAGCAGACAGGAGACAGACCAAAAATGCATTTATACTGGTTTGATGTCTGTTTGCTCAGTGCAAAATATATAAAATATATATATATATATATATATAAACATGTAGGGTGATGAGCAATGCTAAGAAGTAAAAGAAAGTAAGGAAAAGGAAACATAAATGGATGACATCACAGCTTTATTAAAATTGTTCCATGAAACCAATGTTTGCACAGAGCTGAGCAGGTGAGGAGGTAAAGTCTGTGCAGACCTGGATGAGGGGCTGGATGACTGAGAAGGCCAAAAACCTGAGGGGACCTGGGTCATCCACGGAAACTAGGGGTGGAGGCAATGGGATGGAGGGAGCAGGGGGAGCTGAGGAAGAGGAGAACAGAGGGGGATATCTATGGAAAAGGCAGTGGTAAAGTCCCACTGGGCCCCCAGGACCCACGGTGAGAACTGGAACTTGAATCTGAGTGAGAAAGAATGCCGCTGGGCTATACTGGACAAACAGTGACATAATTTGATCTAAATAACCCCGGGCTTCAGGTGCCAAATAAGTTGCAAGAGTTTAGCCTAGAAGAGAGTGATTCTACATTCACATGCAAAACCAGAGGGGGGGAAAAAGTCAGAGCTGAAAGGAATTGATGAAGAAGATATGGATTCAATAGAAAGAGATGAGCCAAGGTTTATGGACTGAGAAAATGGAGACATGAACTTCAGAAATTATGGAAAGAAACTATTTGTAGGAATTTTTAATATTTATTAATTAAGTAATTAGTTATTATTATTATTTTTTATTTTGGCTGCACTGGGCTTTGCTGTGGTTGATCAGCTTCTCTTGTGGATCACAGGCTCCAGAGCTCATAGGCTCAGTAGTTGCAGCTCCAAGGGGTAGCTAGCTGCCCCACAGCATGTAAGAGCTTAGTCTCTTGACCAGGGATCAAATCCATGTCCCCTGCACTGGAAGCAGATTCTTAATCACTGGATCACCAGGGAAGTCCCTGTAGGAGATTTTTAAATGTTGGAAATGTTAAATTTGCAAAAGCTACTGAACTGCCAAAGGAGAATGTTCCAGACAGCAGTGGATAGGAAAAGTTTCTCTGTATCCTCTTTTTTCTTTCCAGAATTAAACTCATGTATCCTACTACAAGGGCTTGCCTGGTGGCTCAGATGGTAAAGAATCTGCCTGCAATGCGGGAGACCTGGGTTCTATCCCTGGGTTGGGAAGATCCCCTGGATGAGAGCATGGCAACCCACTCCAATATTCTTGCCTGGAGAATCCCATGGAGAGAGGAGTCTGGGGGGATACAGTCCACAGGTAGCAAAGAGTTGGACACGACTAAGTAACTAAGCATAGCACAGCACATCTTACTACAGAATTATCGACATGCTGTTGATGGAGTTGAAGGTGCTTCAATAAAATTGGATGACAATTTATTTGGATGATGGTTATAAGAATATTTTATACAAAATTGTGTTTAGAAGTAAAATATCATTATCTATTCTAACTGAGGCATTTTCTATCTGAGACTGGTTGTTTAAGTTTTTGAGGCTAAAGCTTTTCTGAGAGCCAAAATATCTACTAAAAACCTCTTTATGAACTGGAAAGGCAGATTAATCCCCTTCTGAGATATGAGAATTTATGCTGTGCTCCTGATGTCCAGATGTAAGATTGACACACTTTGCTTGTGAACAAGGATTACTGTCATTTCACTTGGTATTTATACTAGGACTTGCTCTGCGGGCCACCCTCATGAGGAAACCCTTAATGCCACATGTCTACAGCTCAGATGGTTGACACTTTCTGGAAACTCAGATGGCACCAGGCCCTGGGCATCCTGCCTAATCCCCTTGGTTCCAGGCGAACAGAGTATTTTGTAGAAACTTCTCATAAGGGCTGTGACTTCTCAAACTTGTTTCTTGGAGGGCCTTTGTTATCATTGGAGAACATTTTAAACTTGAGGGACCCATCTCCTTCTAGCCACACATTAATAGGGTGGGTCTTCCATCAACAGCCTTGCTGTTGACGTTATGTCTGAGGCTGCATGTTCCAAGAGACCTGGCTACTGTAGCATTCTTTCTTCCACCTTCTGTGTTTGCAGATGCTACCCCTCCACTTGACCCCAAGCAATTATGCTATTCTCGTGGTCTCATTCACATTTCTCATGTGAATGGCCCAGTTAGTGGAGCTGTTTTCAATGACACAGGGTAGTCCACTGGAGTCCCCTCACCAGACCAGCTGACTACTTGAATTGTCATAGCAGCCATCAAAATACCAACATATCTGAAAGCCAGAGGGAATCAACAGGAATTCAACAGCAAAAACACAAATAAATAAAAATAAAAGCATGCTCTATCTCTTCTAGTTTTCTTACACTTGGACACAAAGAAAAGGAGGATATGACTTATTGGTCAACAGAATCACTCCCTGGAGAGACACAGATTCTTATCTGAGAAGAATTGCTTGCCATAGGTTGATTTGTCTCTCCCCCTCAACTCCCTCCCCCACAATGATAGGTTGATGTCTTAACCCCATACCTGTGAAGGTGACTTTATTTGGAATTAGGGTCTCTGCATATGTAATCAAGTTAAGATAAGGTCGTACTGAGTCAGTTCAGTTCAGTCGCTCAGTTGTGTCCAACTCTTTGTGACCCCATGAACCGCAGCATGCCAGGCCTCCCTGTCCAGCACAAACTCCCGGAGTTTACCCAGACCCATGTCCATTGAGTTGGTGATACCATCCAACCATCTCATCCTCTGTTGTCCCCTTCTCCTCCCGCCCTCAATCTTTCCCAGCATCAGGGTCTTTTCAAATGAGTCAGCTGTTCGTATCAGGTGGCTGAAGATTTGGAGTTTCAGCTTCAACATCATTCCTTCCAAAGAAATCCCAGGGCTGATCTCCTTTAGGATGGACTGGTTGGATCTCTTTGCAGTCCAAGGGACTCTCAAGAGTCTTTTCCAACACCACAGTTCAAAAGCATCAATTCTTTGGTGCTCAGCTTTTTTTATAGTCCAACTCTCACATCCATACATGACCACTGGAAAAGCCATAGCCTTGACAAGATGGACCATTGTTGACAAAGTAATGTCTCTGCTTTTTAATATGCTGACTAGGTTGGTCATAACTTTCCTTCCAAGGAGTAAGTGTCTTTTAATTTCAAGGCTGCAATCACCATCTGCAGTGATTTTGGAGCCCAGAAAAATAAATCAGCCACTGTTTCCACTGTCTCCCCATCTATTTCCCATGAAAGATGGGACCTGGATGCCATGATCTTTGTTTTCTGAATGTTGAGCTTTAAGCCAACTTTTTCACTCTCCTCTTTCACTTTCATCAAGAGGCTCTTTAGTTCTTCTTCACTTTCTGCCATAAGGGTGGTGTCATCTGCATATCTGAGGTTATTGAATCAGAGTGGGCCATAAATTTCTCGAGTAGTGTCTTGTATGATGGTTGCGTGGACGTGAAGGCTGATACTGCAGGGGTTCAGATACAGTCCCCCAGAAGGTCCAAGCCCCGCAGGCAACTCCCAGAAGCCAGGAGAGACCCAAGCAGCAGTTCCTCCCCTGGCCTCCAGGAGGAGCAGCCTCTTGGCACCTGGATCATCAGCTTTCAGAGCTGCTGCTACTGCTGCTGCCAAGTCACTTCAGTCGTGCCCGACTCAGAGGAGTTAGGGTAAACGTCTGTTGTTTGCCATTTTGTATGCGTGCTTGGTTATTCAGACCTAGAAAACGAAATACAAAAGAGAAAGTCCTATCTCTTTTCACTTGAAAACAAAGAAAAGGATAAAGAGCAGAGTGAACCGGATGCACAGAAAGAAGCAAAAAAAAAAAAAAAAGAGCCCGCATAGCCGCTGGTATAGAGAGGGACTCAGAGATGGGTGAGGAGGTGGGAATGGAGGTGGAGGAGGCATCCAGGTCCAATTCCGATTCCAGGAGATGCATTTGACAGCTAAATGGCAGTTGGCAAGGCTGTCTTCCTTCAACATCCAAATGCCCATCTGAAATTCCATGCAGGTCTCACTGTATCTCTCATCCTGCTCCACCGCTAACTTACTTGTCACTGTTTCCCAGAAAACTATTAGCTCAGTGAGAAAGGGATCTCAATCATTCCGACTTCATATACCTTCCTAGCAAGCGCTCATAAACGTCTAATAGCTTCACCAGAGTTAATGCAAAAATGTCAGGACGCACTTGAACTTTCAAGTATATCTGCCTGTTTCGACAAGCTTTTCAGAACAGGAAAGGCACTGACTGAAAGCTGAGTACATGTCTGTCTGTAAAGCACTGTGATGTGTCTGGTTCACACTGGAACTGAAGGTTCCTGTTTCCCAACGGACCAGACCCAGCCATTCCCAATTCCATGGCCCATCTCTCCCCTCACACCTGGTCTGTTCCCCCAGTGGCACAGCTCCACCCGAGCTCAGGGCACTGTTGCAGCCCAGCTCAGTGTCCACTATAGGCTCCCCACAGGTCTTCCTGCCTTAGTTGTAACCAACTACAGTTCATCCTTCCAGTCTGCTTCCAGATGATTCTAAAACACAAGTATGTAAAGTTTGACAAGGCTCATCCCTCTTGGCAATAGGATCTGAATCCTCTGACGTTGCACTCGAGGCCCTGCAGTATCCGACTCTTGTCCTCTGAGGTCTGATGTCTTGTCCTTACCTTCCATCCCCCCTGCCCTTCTCTGCTCCACCCGGATTCCTTCCTCCAGTTCCCAAACACGCCACATCCTTTCAACTCTGGAATCGCAGGCATGCTACATCCTTGGCCTGGAACCCTCCACACTGCAACCCCAGAGCCCCTAAAACACACCACCCCACCTGACTCTTTCTTCAAATATAGACTCAGAATCTACCCCATGGAATATTTCAATGATAGCTTTCTTCATTCTTAGATTCAGCTTGACTTTACTCCTATGTGACCCTGTACCACCTTTATTGGCATCCTGATATTTGGTCATATCATTCATCCACTACACTGTAAAAGCCTTATTGCCAAAACTCCATATAGCATCTGACTATGTTACCTGCAGCGTCTGATATTCAGTGGAGGCCCAGAGCAGGCACTCATTAAATATTTGTTAATTGAATGAGCTACTTCACTGGGATTTTTATCTATAGACAACAAGACAGGTTTATATATCTTGGTATAAGACAGATGATACATAGACAAATGTTGACAATTTGTGTTTTTTGTTTGTTTGTTTGTTTGTTTTTGTGAAACAGGAAGCAAAGTAACACTTCTGTGTATGAGTTTGCTTCCAAGAGTAGAAACAGCAGAGGAGGAGACTGAAGAGAGGGGGATCTTCTAAAAGTCTAATCTAATTTTAAAAGTCTAATCCAGCTTCAGGGTTTCTTGTCTTAGTCTGTGGTCTAGGAAATGGATTGAGTCTAAAGAAGGACCCTTCAGTGTTTCAGAGTAGACATAAATCCAAATAAAGAAAAGACAGAACAGCTTCTATGAAGATAGAAAGGTCCATTTTCACAGTTGCATTTTTCCAAACACTATATTTTAGTAATTAATTGAAGAATAAGCTATGGCCTTGCAGTGTTGTAGAACAAAATGAGTGAGCATTCACAAGAGAATTTTATCTGAAGATTTAAATTACCCTGCTGTTCCCACAGTCTACACCATTGTATCTCAACTTGTATAGAATTGCAATAATAGCACCTAATCTTCTAGACAGTTTACATTTAAATAATTTCACTAATCTTACTAATTAGGCTGTGGACAAGGAGGCTAAGTATTAATATTATCTTGATTTTTGAGTTTGAGCTCTAAGATAATATACATGTATAAGAGCTGAGATTTACTAAGTCTCTGCATACACTGTTTCATTTAATAATCAGGATAATCCACTGAGTCTGTACTATTATCCCATTTTGATGAAAACAACTCAGATTTAGAAAAATTAAATATTATGTCCAAAGTGACACAACTAGTAAAAGGAAATGTTGGAATTCAGACCTAGTCTCATATTTGAACTTGTTGCTGTTTTCCAAAATAGCTGAGAATTCCCTAGTAGGTTGATTTTGTTGTTTTTGTTTTCAAATCACCTTATCACCACATAATTAAAATAAAAATAATCTTTTGCATGACAATTTTAACTGAAATAATTTCCTCTTTTTCAATATTTTGTATTAAAAGCCCTCATCTCACTTCTATCCTCCCTTTCTTCTCTGCCCATCTTCTCTTGTAAGATTACAAGAAAAATGTATTCATAGGTTGCTAGGTTGGTTCTAATAACAGTAGATAAACCCAAAGTCTATTTTTATAACCAAATTACAGTACCAGTGTTCATACTCCTTTTCTTTCTTTAAAGACATTTTGTGTTTGCCAAATGGATAACCATCTTCTCATCCAAGAGGTGAGCCTTGGAGACAAGGATTATTACTGTTGTCATTGCAGCTAGTAAGATTATCCTCCTTAGACTGTTTGGAAAGTGAGGACCTATTGGTCTCTTATCTGCCTAAGAAAGAGTGTCAAATTGTTGAGTTCCTAAGATTTTGACTTCCAAAGTTAAATCTGAAAGAACTTGGTATGTATTTTTGTGCTGTCTTATTTCCTAAACAAGATTCAATTCAGTTCAGTCACTCAGTCATGTCTGACTCTGCGACCCCAAGAATTGCAGCACACCAGGCATCCCTGTCCACCACCAACTCCCGGAGTACACACAAACTCATGTCCATCCAGTCGGTGATGCCATCCAACCATCTCATCCTCTGTCGTCCCCTTCTCCTCCTGCCCCCAATCCCTCCCAGCATCAGGGTCTTTTCCAATGAGTCAACTCTTCACATGAGGTGGCCAAAGTATTGGAGCTTCACCCTCAGCATCAGTCCTTCCAATGAACACCCAGGACTGGTCTCCTCTGGAATGGACTGGTTGGATCTCCTTGCAGTTCAAGGGACTCGCGAGAGTCTTCTCCAACACCATAGTTCAAAAGTTTCAATTCTTTGGCACTCAGCTTTCTTCACAGTCCAACTCTCACATCCATACATGACCACTGGAAAAACCATACCCTTGACTAGACGGACCTTTGTTGGCAAAGTAATGTCTCTGCTTTGGAATATGCTATATAGGTTGGTCATAACTTTCCTTCCAAGGAGTAAGCATCTTTTAATTTCATGGCTGCAGTCACCATCTGCAGTGATTTTGGAGCCCCCCAAAATAAAGTCTGACATTGTTTTCACTGTTTCCCATGAAGTGATGGGACCAGATGCCATGATCTTGGTTTTCTGAATGTTGAGCTTTAAGCCAACTTTTTCACTCTCTTCTTTCACTTTCATCAAGAGGCTTTTTAGTTCCTCTTCACTTAATTGTTCTTAAATGTTCTATTTGGGACAGTTTTGATTAAATAGAAAAGAATCTAAAATAGAATCTATGTGTCTATCGATATATATAACTGGATAAGAAAATGGCAACCCACTCCAGTATTCTTGCCTGGAGAATACCATGGACAGAGGAACCTGGCAGGCTACAATCCATCGGGTCACAAGAGTAGGACATAGCTTAGCGACTAAACCACCACCACCACCACCATATATATAACTGAATAACTTTGCTGTATACTTGAAACCAATACAACATTGTAAATTAACTATACTAAAAAACAAACAATACTGAGTATCTATTTGTGTCCTTTTTTTCAAACCAAGTAGCAAGTCTGATTAAACTAGAGAATAAAAAAGTCCATTATCATCATATTATGTGACCCAAAAAATGAAACCCATAAACTGATGTTTGGGTTTAGTTCATCATGGGTTTAGTTCAGTCTGCAGATCATAGGGAGATTTCAGCTTTGCCATTTTTACAGCTGTGTTAATTCAATGCTAAGATCATGCAAACCCTAGAGTGACTCTTGTGTTTATGTAGTAGCCAGACCTTTCCGTGCTGTCACAAGTACTGCAGTCACACAGACTTGACGGTCCAATAGCAAACAGTCACTGAATGGCATTTAGTCTCAGTCAACCAGTATCACATGCGAAACATCCTGAATCCCAATACAGGAAACTTACTTTTCTGGAAAAGAGAAATCAAAACCAAATATGAGAAGGAAGCTTTTTGCTTGCTGTCCTTAAGTCTTTTTTATGATAAAAAATAACACAAGGTTTCCCCTCTTAACAAAGTATTAAAGGTACAGTAGAGTATTGTGAACTACAAGTGGTATGTGCAGATTTCTAGAATCTATCCATCTTGCTTGACTGCTATTTTTTTCCCCATTGAACTACCATCCCCTGGCTCTGGCAACTGTTATTCCACTTTCTACTTCTGAGTTGACTACTTTAAAAATACCGTAAAAGTGGAATCAAGAGTAGGTGTCCTTCTGTGAAAGGCTTATTTTCCTTAATGTCTTCAAGGTGCATTTATATTATGTCACATGATATGATTTTCTGCTTTTTGAAGGATGACTATTATTCCTTTGTCTGGATATACCAACTTGCTTTGTTCATCTGACATTTAGGTTATTTCTGCTTCATGATTGAGTGAATAATGTGGCGATCACATAGATCAATACAGATGTGAAAATATCTCCTTGAGATCCTGTTTTCTACTCTTTTGGATAAACTCCCCAAAGTGGGATTGCTGGATTATACAATCATTGTATTTTTAGTTTTTTGAAGAACTTGATATTTTTTTCTGTAACAGCCAACATTGCACAAGCATTCCAATTTCTCCAACTCCTTGTCAATGCTTGTTATTTTGATTTTTTTTTCTTAATGGACATCCTAACAGGTGTGAGGTGATATCTCATTATGGTTTTGATTTGCATTTTCCTGATAATTAGTGATGTTGGTCATCTTTTTATAAATCTTTTATTTATATGTCTTCTTGGAAGAAATGTCTCTCCACCCCCTTTTCCATTTTTAATTGAGTTATTTCACATTACTGTTAACCATCTTTTCATTTCATCGGAGAAGGCAATGGCACCCCACTCCAGTACTCTTGCCTGGAAAATCCCATGGATGGAGGAGCCTGGTAGGCTGCAGTCCATGAGGTCCCTAAAAGTCAGACATGACTGAGCGACTTCACTTTCACTTTTCACTTTCATGCATTGGAGAAGGAAATGGCAACCCGCTCCAGTGTTCTTGCCTGGAGAATCCCAGGGACGGGGGAGCCTGGTGGGCTGCTGTCTATGGGGTCACACAGAGTTGGACAAGACTGAAGTGACTTAGCATAGCATAAGTGACTTTATCATTTCATTTAATGCTGATCTAGAAACAGTGAAGTTTCTCAGTTTGTGTTTATCTGGGAAAATCTGTATCTCATCTTATACTTGAAGAACATCTTTAATTCTTGATCATATACATAGTTAAAGCCTCTATGGTAGTTTAAAAGAACAAGTTTATCCTTTCACTATCAACACATTGTCACAATGATGTTCTTCTTTTTTTACAATTTTCCTTAGTAATGATATACAATGTTGTGCTTTTTCCTAACATATTGGCTCTTTCAAATACATTTATTACTGTAGTGGTTATATCCTTATAGATAAATCAAAACATCACTTATTTTTATATATGATATATCCGATTAAATAAACAACTAAACATTGCTCTCCCATTTAAGGTCTCTTCTCATGGCACATCTTTTGTCCAAGTCTTCATAGAGAATACAACTAAAGGAACTTTTGCATGTTTAAGTAGCCTTTAGGATGGTATGTGCTTAGTCGCTTAGTTGTGTCTGACTCTTTGTGACCCTATGGACTGTTGCCCCCTAAGCTCTTTTGTCCATGGGGATTATCCTAGGCAAGAATACTGGAATGGGTTCCCATGCCCTCCTCTGGGGGATCTTCCCAACCCAGGAATCGAACTGGGGTCTCCTGCACTGCAGGGGATTCTTTACCAGCTGAGCTACTAGGATAGGATATTCAGATAAAAATACAGAAGATATATTCATACCAAAAATATCTGTTGTTTATCTGACATTCAAAATGAACTTGGTGTCCTTCATTTTTCTTGCTAAATAGGTCAGATCTGCTTTGGAAAGCTCCTGAGACTTAGCTCATCCATTGGGAATTAAGAGCACAAAAAACAACTTGACTCTTTATTATCGAGGATATGAGTTACTCCCACTAGACCCAAATCTGAGGATAAAGTAAGATTTATAATGAAACAGGCACCATTATAAATTCACAACGTGCCAGACAATGCTTAGCTTTTAACAAGAATTTCAGCACCTAATCCTTCCAACTCTACCTTGAAAGTAGGAAAATTACAGTTTAGAGGTTAACTTGCCAAAAGCTACACCTGCCACTAGGATTCTGAACCAGGCTGACATTACCCAGAGCCTGTGAGCTTACTCCCAGTGTGATCTTGGAAGGTAAAGTGCAAGGTCCCTGTGACATAGTCTGCAGTGACTTGTTTCATGAACTGAGATAAAAAACTGGGATAACTATATACCATGGGCCAAGGTTAATGGAAATATGATATTTATGGCACTTTCTTTCAATTATCAATTAATGAGTACCTCTGTGTCAGACACTGTTCCATGTACAAAGTTTAAAATGGTAAACAACACCTACAAAATCCCTCCTCTTTTCATTATGTAACAAAATGCATAATATTCTGAGAGAAACCTCTGCAGCAATTGTGGATCAAAGATATTAATAATATAAATTCCTTGTAACGGGTGAACATTTTTATTATCTCTGAACTTGCAGCTGTTCAGATGGCAGGAAAATTGTAAATCTGTACATCTTAAAAGTTATCACAGAAAGGATAATAAAATGACTTTCCTGGGTTTTGCTGTTCACAAATACAAAAAATGGGGAAATTTCCACTTACACATAACAAGCGTTTCATAATCTGTGATGGCCTATTTCATGAGCTGAGATACACCAATATTTATGTATGTAAATGAAACAAAACTTTTTATTCAAGTTTATTTGAGATGCCATGCTAATAAATTAGAAAGTAGGTCTTATTTTTATTACTCAGCTAACTCTCATACTCTCTAATCTATGAAAGAATTATTTCTGAACATTTGAATTTTATTGGTTGTTGTTAAGTCCCTAAGTCTTGTCTAACTCTTTGTGACCTTACGGAGTGTAGCATGCCAGGATCCTCTGTCCTCCACTATCTCCCAGATTTTGCTAAAATTCATGTCCATTGAGTTCGGATGCTATCTAACCATCTTACTCTCTGCTACCCTTTCTCCTTTTGCTTTCAATCTTTCCCAGCATAAGGGTCTTTTCAATGAGTTGGCTCTTCAGATATGGTAGCCAAAGTATTGGAGCTTCAGCTTTAGCAATAATACTTCAAATGAATATTTAAGGTTGTTTTTCTTTAAGACTGACTGGTTTGATCTCCTTGCTGTCCAAGGAACTCTCAAGAGTCTTCTGAGGCATTATAATTCAAAAGCATCAATTCGCCAATGCTCAGCCTTCTTTATGGTCCAACTCTCACATCCATACATGACTACTGGAAAATACATAGCTTTGACATTTTTCAGCAAAGTGATGTCTCAGCTTTTTTTTTTAAAAGCTTGATAAACTGTCTAGATTTGTCATAACTTTACTTCCAAAGAGCAAGCATCATTGAATTTCATGGTTGCAGTCACAGTCTGAATTGATTTTAGTTAGTTAGTTAGTTAGTTAGTTCAGTCCCTCAGTCATGTCCGACTCTGTGACCCCATGAATTGCAGCACGCCAGGCCTCCCTGTACATCACCAACTCCCGGAGTTCACCCAAACTCTTGTCCATCGAGTCAGTGATGCCATCCAGGCATCTCATTCTCTGCGGTCCCCTTCTCCTCATGCCCCCAAAGCCTCCCAGCATCAGAGTCTTTTCCAATGTGTCAACTCTTAGCATGAGGTGGCCAAAGTATTGGAGCTTCAGCCTCAGCATCAGTCCTTCCAATGAACACCCACGACTGCTCTCCTCTGGAATGGACTGGTTAGATCTCCGTGCAGTCCAAGGGACTCTCAACAGTCTTCTCCAACACCACAGTTCAAAAGCATCAATTCTTCAGCACTCGGCTTTCTTCACATTCCAACTTTCACAACCATACATGACCACTGGAAAAACCATAGCCTTGACTAGACAGACCTTTATTGGCAAAGTAATGTCTCTGCTTTTGAATATGCTATCTAGGTTGGTCATAACTTTCCTTCCAAGGAGTAAACATCTTTTAATTTCATGGCTGCAATCACCATCTGCAGTGATTTTGGAGCCCCCAAAAATAAAGTTTGACACTGTTTCCACTGTTTCCCCATCTATTTCCCATGAAGTGATGGGACCAGATGCGATGATCTTTGTTTTTTGAATGTTGAGTTTAAGCCAACTTTTTCACTCTCCTCTTTCACTTTCATCAAGAGGCTTTTTAGTTCTTCTTCACTTTCTGTCATAAGGGAAGTGTCATCTGCATATCTGAGGTTATTGATATTTCTCCTGGCAATCTTGATTCCAGCTTGTGCCTCTTCCACCACAGCATTTCTCATGACGTACTCTGCATAGAAGTTAAATAAGCAGGGTGACAATATACAGCCTTGAAGTACTCCTTTTCCTATTTGGAACCAGTCTGTTGTTCCATGTCCAGTTCTAACTGTTGCTTCCTGACCTGCATACAGATTTCTCAAGAGGCAGGTCAGGTGGTCTGGTATTCCCATCTCTTGAAGAATTTCCCACAGTTTATTGTGATCCACAGAGTCAAAGGCTTTGGCATAGTCAATAAAGCAGAAATAGATGTTTTTCTGGAACTCTCTTGCTTTTTCCATGATCCAGAGGATGTTGGCAATTTGATCTCTGGTTCCTCTGACTTTTCTAAGTCCAGCTTGAACATCAGGAAGTTCACAGTTCATGTATTGCTGAAGCCTGGCTTGGAGAATTTGGAGCATTTCTTTATTAGTGTGTGAAATGAGTGCAATTGTGAGGTAGTTTGAGTATTCTTTGGCATTGCCTTTCTTTGGGATTGGAATGAAAACTGACCTTTTCCAGTTCTGTAGCCACTGCTGAATTTTCCAAATTTGCTGGCAAATTGTGTGCAGCACTTTCACAGCATCATCTTTCAGGATTTGAAATAGCTCAACTGGAATTCCATCACTTCCACTAGCTTTGTTCATAGTGATGCTTTCTAAGGCCCACTTGACTTCACATTCCAGGATGTCTGGCTCTAAGTGGGTGATCACACCATTGTGATTATCTGGGTCATGAAGATCTTTTTTGTACAGTTAGTTCTTCTGTGTATTCTTGCTACCTCTTCTTAATATCTTCTGCTTCTGTTAGGTCCATACCGTTTCTGTCCTTTATCGAGCCCATCTTTACATGAAATGTTCCCTTGGTATCTCTAATTTTCTTGAAGAGATCTCTAGTCTTTCCCATTCTGTTGTTTTCCTCTATTTCTTTGCATTGATTGCTAAGGAAGTCTTTCTTATCTCTCCTTGCTATGGAAAAACCATAGCCTTGACTAGACGGACCTTTGTTTGGAGCCCCCCAAATCAAACGTGTCACTGCTTTCACTTTTCCCCTTCTACTTGCCATTAAGTGATGGGATCAGATGCTATGATCTTAGTTTTTTTTTTCATGTTGAGTTTCAGCCAGCTTTTTCACTCACCTCATTAGGAGGCTTTCTAGCTCCATTTCCCTTTCTGCTATTAGAATGGTATCACCTGCATACCTGAGGTTGTTGATATTTCTTTCCGCAATCTCGATTCCAGCTTGGAGTTCCTCCAGCCAGGCATTTAGCATAAAGTACTCTGCATAGAAGTTAAATAAGCAGGGTGACAACATACAGCCTTGTCGTTCTCCTTTCCCAATTTTGAAACAGTCTGTTGTCCCATCTCTGGTTCTAACTGTTGCTTCTTGACCCACGTACAATTTTCTCAGAAGACAGAGAAGGCGGACTAGTACTCCCATCTCTTTAAGAATTTTCCACATTTGCTGTGATCCACACAGTCAAACGCTTTAGTGTAGCTGAAGCAGAAGTAGATGTTTTCTTGGATTCCCTTGCTTTCTCCATGATCCAACAGATGTTGGAGATTTAATCTCTGTGTCCTCTGCCTTTTCTAAATCCAGCTCGCACATCTGGAAGTTCTTGGTTCACATACTGCTGAAGCCTAGCTTGAAGGATTTAAAACATAACCTTGCTAGCAAGTGAAATGGTTTCAATTGTATAGCAGTTTGAATATTTTTTGGCATTGCCCTTTTTTAGGATTGGAATGAAAACTGGCCTTTTCAGTCCTGTGGCCACTGCAGAGTTTTCCAAATTTGCTGACATGTCACGTGCAGCACTTTAACAGCATCATCTTTTAGGATTCGGCATATCTCAGCTGGAATTCTGTCACCTCCACTAGCTTTGTTTGTAGTAATGCTTCTTAAGGCCCACTTGACTTCACACTGCAGGACAACCATGTCCAGGTGAGTGAACATACCATCGTGGTTACCTTGGACATTAAGAAGTTTTTGTATAGTTCTTGTGTATTTTCCTGCCACCTCTTCTTAATCTCTTGTGTTTCTGTTAGGTTCTTACCATTTCTGTCCTTTATCATGCCCCTTGATATCTCCAGTTTTCTTAAGGAGATCTCTAGTCTTTCCCATCTTATTGTTTTCCTCTGTTTCTTTGCATTGTTCATTTAAGAAGCCTTTTTAAAATCTCTCCTTGCTATTCTTCTAGAACTCTGCATTCACTTGGGTATATCTTTCCCTTTCTCCCATGCTTTTCACTTCTCTTCTTTCCTCAGTTATTTGTAAAACCTTTTCAGAAATCCACATTGCTTTCTTGCATTTCTTTCTTTTTTTTTTTTTTGTAATGGTTTTGGTCACTGCCTCCTGTACAGTGTTACATATCTTCTTCAGGCACTCTGTCTATCAGACCTACTCACTTGAATCTAGTTGTCACCTCCACTGTATAATCATAAGGGATTTGATTTAGGTCATACCTGAGTGACCTAGTTGTTTTACCTACTTTCTTTCATTAAAGCCTGAATTTTGCAATAAGGGGCGCACATGATCTGAGCCACAGATCTTGGGCTGGGTGTTAATTCCTCTTTGCATCTGTAAGTGGGATGGATATACCATTCATTGTCCAAATTAGGTGTCGTGTAAAAATTAGGGTACCACAGATCCTGAAAGGAAGAGCTATGAATTATTAAGCCTGGGTAACAACAGAGCAGGGATTGTCACAAACAAGCCACATTTGTAGTCCATTCATTTCCCGCTCAGAAATGTCAAAGATTAACTAGAGGTTTTATAATCTAATTAGCACTAGTGACTTTTGTCCTTAGTGGAAGCAAGAGGGCGTGTACCCTCGACCTTCTATCATGATTTGCCACAGTAGGTTTATGGTGCTATTGGTTGTAAGCAGAGCTAAAAATACAACAGAAGTGAAAAGTCTTCCTTGTGGTGATAATCATGTGTCTATCTCCTTCTCTGGAGATAGAAACAAAATGCACTTGCTGTTTAAAACAAGGTAAAGAAGATGAAAATCAGTCACTACTGAATAGTTAACAATGAAATATGTAAAACTTGTCATTTGTTACTACTGCTGACCTCAGTCTTTTTCTCTGCACCTTTATTTGTACAATGGCTTCAATGCCTTGAAATCCCTTAGTAGACATTTTTCCATATTACCCCTCAAAGCATCTTATCACTAGGCTATTCTTTTCTCTTTTTCTTGCTGAAGTTAAATGTTGTCAACTTGATTCCATTTTCCTTGTGTTTATGTGCAAATAGGTTGTTAGAGTCTAACGACATTTAACATTAGGGCTACATGTCCTGACTGCCTTGAACACATTGAAAAACTGCCTTGAAAATAATGTAACCTCTTTTGCTTAATGTCTGTCTCTGGGGTTGCCTTTCTTCGCCTTTGGTTGGAGTTCTACAGAAAATTATGGATTCCTTATGTACCAATCTGCAATCCTGTGTACATATCCTAAAGTAAGAGTCAGCTTTAAGATTCAAAGATCTATTACATGTAAGAATGCATGCAGGCTTATTTGCAAATACAGTTGTTCTTTAAAAATATGTTGTATTTAATAAACGTGTTCTATTCTCCCCAGCAAAGCGATAAAACCAAGAGGAAGAGAGAATGATTTCCAGATAGGTTAAAAATTTTATCTACTTTTCATTTATTAAAAGACTTTTACATTAGGGTATTGGGAAGAAGAGGATAAAGCAAAAGTCATATAAAAAAGAAGAACATTTTAAAGTCAAATTCACAGTAGAGTAAATTAGTTGGAATTTAACTTTCTATGTTTTTTCTTCTAAACACTCACTTCACAACCATTAGTTGATTCTGTACTCATACATATATAAAGGCCAGTACACTTCTCACATTTTTCCCCTCTGAGTAGTAGTACTATGCAAATTTTCCTAAACATTTCAACAGTAATATTGCAAATCTGATTCACAAAGCATATTGATCAGGTTGCACTTTGGAAAAAGACACACATAGGAAAAACAAACCATATTTAAATACAATCTTTTTCCAAGACACTTAAAGAGTTTTAGGACTTTAGAAAAATCAATGAAACTTCACAATATTTCGGTAAGGTGAGTAAACATCATTATTATTCTTATGTCAGTGAGAAATAAAGATGGAAGTTTAAGGAGAGGTACAGATCAGTAAAATAAGGTGGAGAATAAGAATATTGCTCAGAGAGCTAGGAACCAAAGCCACAGCTACACAACTTATACAATATGAAAAATTCTAGTGGAAATATAAAAAGTAACAGAATAATCCAGCATGCAAAATTATATGTCACCTAATAATTTTCAGGGTTTCCACTAAAGCAAGTGTGCTTCTCTTCCCACATATGAGAAAGATATTAATCCATTTAAACCTTAAAAATGGACCAGAAGTATTCAAATCACTTTTGAAAATAGATATAATTTTTCTCTGTAGTATCAAAAGTACAGCTTTGAAAATTACTTCTCTGTGACTAACGGTGTGAAGAGGGAATGCAAACATTAAATGGTTCATTTTGTCAGTAGCTTGAAAACAGGAAATTCTGTGGGCAGGCAATTCCCTAGGGGAAGGGTTGGTTTAAGGAGTCACCACTGGAGCACCCAGCTTGCTTGGCTGTTTGAAAGCTGATTGGCCATTATGTTGCAGCCCCACACCATCAAATAACAACTGAATACTGGTGTCAGCAAAGTCTCATTTTTCATATTTATTTAAACCACAAAAAAAGGTAACCCATTTCTCCCACTCAACCGCCAACTTCTGGCCATCAGCAGTCTGTTCTTTTTTCTATGAGCTTGGTATTTATTAATTTGCTTGTTTACAGATTCCATATACAGGGGTGATTGATATACAATATTTGTCTTTTTCTGACTTATTTCAATTAGCAAAAGTTGCTATAAATAGTGAGATTTCATTCATGCTATGGCTGGATAATATTCCATTATGCATGTATATGATATATACATATATGTACACATATTCTACATATATATATATGTATATGTGTGTTATGTATATATATCAGATCAGATCAGTCGCTCAGTCATGTCCAACTCTTTGCGACACCATGAATCGCAGCACGCCAGGCCTCCCTGTCCATCACCAACTCCTGGAGTTCACTCAGACTCACGTCCATCGAGTCAGTGATGCCATCCAGCCATCTCATCCTCTGTCGTCCCCTTCTCCTCTTGCCCCAAATCCCTCCCAGCATCAGAGTCTTTTCCAATGAGTCAACTCTTCGCATGAGGTGGCCAAAGTACGGGAGTTTCAGCTTTAGCATCATTCCCTCCAAAGAAATCCCAGGGCTGATCTCCTTCAGAATGGACTGGTTGGATCTCCTTGCAGTTCAAGAGACTCTCAAGAGTCTTCTCCAACACCACAGTTCAAAAGCATCAATTCTTCGGTGCTCAGCCTTCTTCACAGTCCAACTCTCACATTCATACATGACCACAGGAAAAACCATAGCCTTGACTAGACGAACCTTTGTTGGCAAAGTAATGTCTCTGCTTTTCAATATGCTATCTAGGTTGGTCATAACCTTCCCTCCAAGGAGTAAGTGTCTTTTAATTTCATGGCTGCAGTCACCATCTGTAGTGCTTTTGGAGCCCAGAAAAATAAAGTCTGACACTGTTTCCACTGTTTCCCCATCTATTTCCCATGAAGTGATGGGACCGGATGCGATGATCTTCATTTTCTGAATGTTGAGCTTTAAGCCAACTTTTTCACTCTACAGTTTCACTTTCATCAAGAGGCTTTTTGCTTCCTCTTCACTTTCTGCCATAAGGGTGGTGTCATCTGCATATCTGAGGTTATTGATATTTCTCTGGCAATCTTGATTCCAGCTTGTGTTTCTTCCAGTCCAGAGTTTCTCATGATGTATTTTGCATTTAAGTTAAATAAACAGGGTGACAATATACAGCCTTGAAGTACTCCTTTTCCAATTTGGAACCAGTCTGTTGTTCCATGTCCAGTTCTAACTGTTGCTTCCTGACCTGCATACAGATTTCTCAAGAGGCAGGTCAGGTGGTCTGGTATTCCCATCTCTTGAAGAATTTCCCACAGTTTATTGTGATCGACACAGTCAAAGGTTTTGGCATAGTCAATAAAGCAGAAATAGATGTTTTTCTGGAACCCTCTTGCTTTTTCTATGATCCAGCGGATGTTGGCAATTTGATCTCTGGTTCCTCTGCCTTTTCTAAAACCAGCTTGAACATCAGGAGGTTCACGGTTCACATATTGCTGAAGCCTGGCTTGGAGAATTTGGAGCATTACTTTACTAGTGTGTGAGATGAGTGCAATTTTGCAGTAGTTTGAGTATTCTTTGGCATTGCCTTTCTTTGGGATTGGAATGAAAACTGACCTTTTCCAGTCCTGTGGCCACTGCTGAGTTTTCCAAATTTGCTGGCATATTGAGTGCAGCACTTTCACAGCATCATCATTCAGAATTTGGAATAGCTCAACTGGAATTTCATCACCTCCACTAGCTTTGTTCGTAGTGATGCTTTCTAAGGCCCACTTGACTTCACATCCAGGATGTCTGGCTCTAGGTCAGTGATCACACCATTGTGATTATCTGGGTCGTGAAGATCTTTTTTGTACAGTTCTTCTGTGTATTCTTGCCATCTCTTCTTAATATCTTCTGCTTCTGTTAGGTCCATACCATTTCTGTCCTTTATCGAGCCCATCTTTGTATGAAATGTTCCTTTGCTATCTCTGATTTTCTTGAAGAGATCTCTAGTCTTTCCCATTCTGTTGTTTTCCTCTATTTCTTTGCATTGATTGCTGAAGAAGGCTTTCTTTTCTCTTGCTATTCTTTGGAACTCTGCATTCAGATGTTTATATCTTTCCTTTTCTCCTTTGCTTTTCGCTTCTCTTCTTTTCACAGCTATTTGTAAGGCCTCCCCAGAGAACCATTTTGCTTTTTTGCATTTCTTTTCCATGGGGATGGTCTTGAACCCTGTCTCCTGAACAATGTCACAAACCTCATTCCATAGTTCATCAGGCACTCTATCTGTCAGATCTAGTCCCTTAAATCTATTTCTTACTTCCACTGTATAATCATAAGGGATTTGATTTAGGTCATACCTGAATGGTCTAGTGGTTTTCCCTACTTTCTTCAATTTGAGTCTGAATTTGGCAATAAGGAGTTCATGGTCTGAGCCACAGTCAGCTCCTGGTCTTGTTTTTGCTGACTGTATGGAGCTTCTCCATCTTTGGCTACAAAGAATATAATCAATCTGATTTCAGTGTTGACCATCTGGTGATGTCCATGTATATATATATACACACATATATATGTGTGTTATGAATATATATACACATATATATATGTGTATATATATATATATATATATATATATATATATACATCTATATATCACAATTCCTTTCTTCATTTGTCCATCAATGGACACTTCAGTTTTTCCATATCTTGGCTATTGTAAATAATGTTGCAATAAATATGGTGGTACAGATATCTTTTTGAGTTAGTGTTTTTATTACCTTCAGATAAATACCCAGAAGTAGAATTTTTGGATTGTGTGAAATTCTATTTTTAAACTTTTGAGGAACCTCCTTACTGCTGTTCACAGTGACTGCACTAATTTACAATCCCACTGTCAGTGTATGAGGGTTGCATTTTCTCTATATCCTCGCTATGGTTGTTATTTTTTTTCTTTTTGATAAAAGTCCTTTGACAGATGTGAGGTGATGAATCACTGTGGTTTTTACTTGCATTTCTCTGATGATTAGTGATGTAGAACATCTTTTCATGCACTGTTGACCATCTGTATGTGTTCTTTGGAAAAATGTCCATTCAGATATTCTGCCCATTTTTAAAACAGTTCTTTCAGTTGAGTTATTTGTGTATTTTGGAAATTAGCCCCTTATCAGATACATAATTTGCAAAATTTTTTCTCTCATTCATTGGGTTGCCGTTTTCACTTTTAATGCTTTCTTTTGCTGTGCAGAAGCTTTTTAGTTTGATGTTTATTTTTGCTTGTTTTGCTTTCAGTATTGGTGTCAAATTAAAAAAAAAAAAAAGTTACCAAGACCTGTGTCAAAGAGCTTACCCCCTATATTTTCTTCTAAGTGTATCATGGTTTCAGGTCTTACTTTCAACTTTATAACCCATTTTGAGTTAATATCTGTGTATTGCATAAGACAGTCGTCCAGTTTTATTCTTTTGCATGTGGCTATTCAGCTTTCTCAACACCATTTATTGAACAGACTTTCTCTGTTGCACAGTCTTGACTCTTTTTTCTTAAATTAGTTGACCATGTGTGTGAAGGTTTATTTCTGGGCTCTCTAATTTATTCCATTGCTCTATGTATCTGTTTTTATGCCATACCATACTGTTCTAATCACTATAGCTTTGTGAAATATTTTGAAATCAGAAAGCATGATACTTTCAGCTTTGATCTTTCTCAAGATTAATTTGGCTGTTTGAGATATTTTATAGTTCCATACAAATTTTAGCATTGTTTGTTTTATTAATGTCTCTGTGAAAAATTCTATTGGAATTTTGTTAGAGATTGCATCAAATCTGCACATTGCTTTTGGTAGTATTGACATTTTAGCAATATTATTTCTTCAAATCCATGAGCATGAAAATATATATTTTTATTTATTTGTGTCTTTTTCATTTTTTTTCTTGAATATATTTTAGTTTTCGACGTACATGTTTTTCATCCCCTTGGTTAAATTTATTCTTAGATATTTTATTATTTTTAATGCAACTCTAAGAGGAGTTGTTTTCTTCACTTCTCTTTCTAAAAGTTTATTATTAGCAGCATCTCTTTTATTCAAAGCAATATAAAAATCTCTTCCAATCAAATTATTTTAGAGATATTTCCAATAATATCACTTTATATTTTTAATAAAAATCAAAATAGTATGTACTAGTAAGCATAATTCAATCACAAAAGTTTTACATAGTCTTATTTTTTAAACTATTTAACATTTTCAAAATATATACATTATTTTTTGTTGCAGAGAACTGGGACAAAGTGAGTAACAAAATACTTTTAGCCATAAAATATATATTACATTAAAACAGAAGTCCATTAAGGAAGTGGAATGTAAAAATCACTTAAAATAAAAGCAAAGGACCAAGTAAATTTTCCAGCTGTTAAGGAAGAGCTTACAATGTACTTTTAAAATAGGTGTTCGTGAGTATGAAATCATTATGATTCTTAGATCATAGTATACATTTATAAAAGAGTTTTAACAGATTTATATTAAAATCTCAATTTTTATAGTACAGTGGAAAGCATATCTTTGTATTTTAAAAATCTAATCATATATTTTAGAGGTCAGCATAAAGGGTGCAAAAGGAAACACACCAACATATTCTCAAAATTCTATGAGGCCATGCTCAAACAAAAACAAAGTTTGAATACCACTACTAGAGGTAGTGTCTGACTTAGTACAGCTATATAAATGATGCAAATAATATGAATCCTGAAAGTAGATTTGCTGCTACTGCTGCTAAGTCACTTCAGTCGTGTCCAACTCTGTGCGACCCCATAGACACCAGCCCACCAGGCTCCCCCGTCCCTGGGATTCTCCAGGCAACACTGGAGTGGGTTGCCATTTCCTTCTCCAATGCATGAAAGTAAAAAGTGAAAGTGAAGATGCTCAGTCATATCCGACTTTTAGCGACCTCATGGACTGCAGCTTACCAGGCTCCTCCGTCCATGAGATTTTCCAGGCAAAAGTACTGGAGTGGGGTGCCATTGCCTTCTCCGAAAGTAGATCTAGGACTGCATATTGAATTTTTTCTATTATCAATGAATATAATGAGATAATTTCCAGTCTTTCCAGCTGTTCTGTGTTTTGCAGACAAAGGCTGAGAAAATCCAGGAAACGTGTATAAAAGCCTAAGCTCCCAATTCACAGAGATAATCTTGAAGTTTTCTTCTTCAGTTCTTACATGGGAAATTTACCAAACATTGTAATTAATGTGCTTCACAGCTGAATAAATTCTCTCCCAAGACATTCAATTTACACATTGAAGATCAATTTCCTCAGCAATCCAATATTTTAACCTTTAGTCATGAACATGAGAAATGTATACAAGGTATTAGTTTTGATGATACAAAGAAATGCTGGTACAACAAGTATTTATCTTCCTCAAAAGATTTCTCTTAAATTAAATTAGATAATTTAAAATAATGTGTAAAATTTATAAACAGTGAATTACTAACTTTGAGTTATATGTATAAATTATTTGAAAATGTGGTATTTTAAGCATAATTCAATTCTTAACATAATTTTTATTTATAAATATTATAAAAGTTCCTCTTAAACATTTTATAAGTTAGCACCTTAATAGCCTACTCATCTATCTTCCCACAGCTAATCTTTTCATCCACCCACCCATTCTATATAAAGGGAATCACAAGCTGGATAATATCACTTCTCTACTGAAAACATGTTAATAGTTTCTAATAAACCTCAGATCCCTGACTGAGACCTGAAGAACCTGCATGGTCTGGTTTGTCTTAGCTCTTCAACTTCCCCTGTTCCAGGCAGCTGCTGCTGCTGCTGCGTCGCTTCAGTTGTGTCCGACTCTGTGCGACCCCATAGACGGCAGCCAACCAGGCTTCCCGTCCCTGGGATTCTCCAGGCAGCAGGCTTGCTTTTTTTTCAGCACAGATAACAAACATGCCAGAATCCTGAACACCTTCTGCTACACTAAATCAGTCTCCCTCATCACTGCCTACACTTGCTCCTTACCTTGCTACTTCCAGCTTTATAGCTTTATCTCTAATTTAATCTCAAGAACACTTTTCTAGGAAGGTCTCTTTGAGAATCTCTTTTGTGATGCTATTGTTTCCTCTGTCATTTTAAGCCAAGACACACATTAGGTTGTTCATTTGTTTTTATCTGTGTCTCTTGATGGACCAGATCAACCTGCTTCTTATCTCTTGTATATGCAGAGTCTCAGCATACTATTTGACAGTATGTGGTTAAGTGAGCACTGGTGAGTGAATAGAAGCACCTTGTGAATTACTGAGCCCCACAGGCATGGATTTCCCTGGTGGCTCAGATGGAAAAGCGTCTGCCTACAATGTGGGATACCTGGGTTCGATCCCTGGGTCGGGAAGATCCCTTGGAGAAGGAAATGGCAACCCACTCAAGTACTCTTGCCTGGAGAATCCCATGGATGGAGAAGCCTGGTGGGCTACAGTCCATTGGGTAGCAAAGAGTCGGACACGACTGAGCAACTTCACTTTCACTTTCACAGGCATGGAAAGTGTACACCACCTAGACTAGATTACACACATAACACCCTCATGCACACAGAATTATTAATGTCAGACAACTAACTGAAAGACCCAATATGAAACATGATGACCAAAATATGTAAAAATTAACCTTTGATGGGAGACTTTTTCTATATTTACACTTATATAAACATTTATGTTGATGTATGGCAAAACCAATACAATATAAACTAATTAGCCTCCAATTAAAATAAATACATTTAAATTAAAAAAAAAATTAGGCATCAAAGCTTCGTTGACTATATGTACTTCCCACAGGAATTCTCAGCAGTCTTTAATACCTTCACTATTACCCATATAAACTAAGTTATGCTTGAGGCACATGTATGCTTTTCTCTGTGCGTGTGTGTGTGTGTGTGTGTATACTTCCCAGGCAGCACTAGTGGTAAAGAATCTGCCTGCCAATGTTAGGAGACATAAGAGACTCAGGTTTGATCCCTGAGTTGGGAAGATCCCCTGGAGGAGAGCATGGAAATCTAGCCTGGAGAATCCATGGACAGAGGAGCCTGGTGGGCTATGGTTCATAGGGTCGCAAAGAGTCAGACACAACTGAAGCAACTTAGCACAGCACTTATGTATGTGTGTGTGTGTGTGTATACATATATATATATATACACACACACATTTCACCAATTATCACCCATCATCCTGGTCAGGTTAGTTTTCTTCCAGCACTCCATAAAAGAGTTCTTTTTTCCTTAGAGATTTTTTTTTTTTAAGTTTTATTTCCTACAGAACCAAAATCCAAAGTTTTGGCAAGACTGGTATTAATGGCATTAACACTTTTTGGTACCCCATTTTCCACATTATGTTTAAATATAGAAAACTTTAAATGCAAAAATCTAAAGAAATATAAACCATTTTAATCTTTCTCCACAATTAAACCATTCTCCACAATTAACTCCCTTAAAATTTGCAAATGAGCAAAAGTGAACTAATTTAGAAAGTATTTTTCTGCAAATTTTTAAAAGGAGAAAATGATAGTTGACAAACCACGGTGTTTATTACAAGAATAATTCTTTTTTCTCAAAGATTTCCAAATTAGAGGGATACCAATAGATCTTGAAACTAATAGCTACTGTGCACACAAATTCTTTCATGAGTGATTAAATAAAAGATCAAGAAAATCAGTAGTTCTTTCATTAGAACAAAGTATATTAAAAAATATAGCAAGGGAAGATGATTATCCACAAAATACTTCTTAAAAGTTACCAAAAAATATAAAACTAGTTGAAGCATAAAAGGTCAAACTATTTGGACTTGACTCACAACTATATTCTCTTTATTCTTCTCTCCACTTTAAGATCAAAAAACACTATTTTAAGTACTTTTCTAAGCTAGAGAAATTTATAAAAAACCCAACCACGACACTCTTGTATCCTTTGTTCTTTAAAGATATATTTTAATAAAAGAATTATCTATATTTTATATAATGTTAACATTTAATTTTTGAGTGAGACTAGTTAATATAATTTGCTAATTTATAT
Organism: Bos mutus; assembly: GCF_027580195.1. Lineage (NCBI taxonomy): Eukaryota > Metazoa > Chordata > Mammalia > Artiodactyla > Bovidae > Bos > Bos mutus. Next base: position 29,918,842 of record NC_091633.1, read on the forward strand.
TTAAATGATAATATAAAACTAAAGGTCTTATAAATGCATCTTTTTAGTGTTTGGATAAATTTGATGTCATTAATTCTGTTTTTTTTTATTATTATATTAATTCTAGTATTTTTCAGTCATACGAAATTAGTACAAAATTCCACTGGGTTTGTTTTTTCTCTTCCACACTTTCCCAGGCTCCTCTAGATCTGCCTGACTTGCCTGTCCTTAGGAGTTGGGAGTCCAGTGTAAGCCCATTATGATCACAATGTGGAAGGAGGGTGGGGGGGCTTCCTGAGGGCAGAGGGTTTTGTCATTACTGGCTCCCAGCATCCTGAGCACTTTCTGGCACCAAAATGCAGTCAGTAAACTTATGAACAAATAAATGGAATTGACAGTAAATTATCTTGCATATCTCCAAAGGATTTCAAGCCTCTTTTGTTAACTTTCCCAAATATATCACAAATTCCTCTTCAGACATGCCAACACTTAACACGTTTGGATCTGCATGCCTGGGCCTTTTTCCTCCAAGCTCTGGTCCTGCCAATTGAGCACTAATTCCAGATGAATGAAATTCTCTGGGTCAACGTGCCCTGTTGACCCGCTAGGCTTCACAAGTATGAATAGTTGAAAGAGTAGCACTTTGTTTACACTTAATATTCTTTAAAGCAGTGGAATAAACATCAGTGATACTCACATTTTAATACAAATAAAGGTATAAACGAGAAAATAAATCTTAAGGGATGCATTTTGCCCTTTTGCCATTAATCACAGAATTTTGTGATTAATGTCAAAAGTTTTTACACAATATTGAAGTGGTTTGATTTTAATAAAGTAGTTCCACTTTTGCACCTGTAATTTATAGAACACTCTTTACGTGAACCCTTCCTCAGGACCACTGACCCTGCCTCTCAGCTCCAAGGTAAGCCCTCCTTTTCCGGCTGCAGGGAGTGTCCGCAGAGGTCAGGGCCGATGACCACCCCGCCCTTCTGGCCCCTTTCCCCTCAGAAGCCTGTAATTATTAGCTTACTCTCCTTACCCCACTTCATCACACTCTTCCTGCTAATTCCTTGTACCTACATCTGTACATCTTCTGTGCGTGGATGATTTTTTCTTCTCAGTTTATGATTTTACATTTTTAAAAAACAGAATTAATGGGTTTTTGAAAATTTGATCTCCTTGTATTAAAAAGGAGGAAAAGATGAAAATGAATAACAGACTACAAAATGATTTTCATGCATGTAGATAACTATAAAGTAATTTTCCTTCAAATTATTGGGCTGGACAAACTACTTGTTAAGGATTTACTGGAACATCCTACGGAAACCTGAATGAATATTTTGGCCAACCCAACCTCTTTTTTATTTTTTTAAAGTTGTTTTAATAGATAAACTTCATTGTTCTACCTCCAACACTATGTTTTGGCACATTCTTTCTGGTCTCTGAACCTTGGTGCTACAAAAAGTTTACTTTGAGGAAAATTAAATAAGAAAGATTCCTAATGAACCAGCCCAATCACCTCAGCAGCTTTTATTTTTTAACTTTTTTTTCCCCCTAGCTTTGTTACAGAAGCCAAAAAAAGTGTTTGAAGCAAGGAATTTCATGACCTTATATTGTATAACAACCTTATCGTTACATTGTGCTTTTAGTTTGCACTCTTGGACAATATGATATCAAAAAGGACTGATTTACTGATTTAACTTCTAAGGTGCATAATGATAAAGCACCTTAGAAATTCGTAGAGCAAGAACGCATAATATTCTTTTTCCACTTGGGGAGAAAATTGCATGTATGATTTCTTTTCAATATTTGAAATATTTTCATTCCATATCTACAAAATATGAGCACTAGTTTTGCAAATGCTTGCTTCAAAATCCTCAATCATTATTTACTTAAAGATAGCTCTAAATATATAAAAATTTTAGGGACCATGATTATTCAGGGCAAGAGTTCACACAAGTATTTACTTGATTCTACTCTCTCTCTTTCTCTCTCTCTATCTTTTTCTTTCTCTCTCTCTCATCAAAGCCAGGGCATGTCAGGTTTGACATGGCAGTTGTCCAGAGGGATTTGCTCCCAATTATTTTGATCTAATGCTCTTTGTCTCTGTGATGACAAAGAAATAGCATGTTTTTCATCAAAGGCAGGAAATGCATTATTCTTTCTTTGATCTCTAAAGGGGAATTCTTGAGTAGAAAGGTGAGAGGATAGCCCTTAAGACTTTTAAATGCTCTAATCTGAAAATAAATAAACTAATCTTATGTGAAAAGTTAGACACTTCTAAAAGCCCAACTCCAAAATAATAGGCCCTGATTTTATATTAACCTTTAAATCACAATGACCCCTCCTCTTTTGAACAACTCTGTATCTCTGAGTCCCAAATTGAGGATACTTTAATCATTTGGAAGCCTGATGCCATATTTTTAGCTTGAAAATAAATAAATAAGACCCTGAAACACAATTTTGTATCTTAAAGAGTTATCTATATGGTCAAGTCTTTTCTCCTCATCTTTGCTCATGGTATGTTTGAACAACCCTGACTGAACCAACATCATCTATATCTTCTCTCCTCTTTTTCAAGTCCCCTTCAGTTCTGAACATCATACTCACTTCTCCAGTTGGCTCACTGGAGGCCTGGTATCCAGTTATCTTATTGTCCTTTCTCAATATGTGTGTATATGTGTGTGTCTGAAAGGATATCTGTGTGTCTCTCCCTCTTTTGAGACATGTGAATATTAACAAGAATTCATTTATTTAGTGCACTCTCCTCCTCTCAACTCAATTTCATCACCACATAAAAATTAGGTATGATCTGGGGATTTCCCTGGCAGTCTAGTGGTTAGGACTCCAAGCTCCCAATGCAGGGAGCATGGGCTGAGTCCCTGTTTGGGGAACTACAATTCCACATGATGCACAGTGTGGCCAAAAAGCAAAAATTAGGTACAACTTTCACTCTATACTTCAAAGAGACGTTCAGAAAACCACACAAAAAAATAATTTTATCAAAAGATGTTTGATTCTTTATTTCATACACAAAATATTAATTTGAGGTAGATAACTATGCCTCAACATATTAGCTAAAGCTATAAAGCTTCTAGAAGAAAATCTAGGAGAATATTTTCATGACTTTGATTTGACACAGGTTTCTTAGAACACACCAAAATAAAATATAAAAGACAAATTCAAGAGACTGAACTTCATCTAGGTTTAGACTTCTACATATTTTAAAAAATCATTAGAAAATTAATAGGCAAGATCAACTCATGAAGTGTTAATAAAAAACATATATTTAACAAAGGACTTGTGCCCAAAAGACATAAATAACTTTTTCAATTTAAAAATAAAAATTGAACAATATAATGAAAATGGACAAAATATGTGAACAGAAGATAAGTAAATGGAAAATGGACATAAAAAAGGTGCTGAACATTACTGGCCCATAGGAAAATGAGATATGCCTTCATACCATCTATTTAAAAGACTGATTAAACAGTGGTACAGATATGAAGCAACTGGAATTCTCATACGTTGCTTGTTTGAGAGCAGTAAAACCCAAAAGTTCCATTCAAAAATGTAAACCTGCCCAAAGAACTGAAAACATAAGTCCACAAAACATTGTAATATGTTCATGGCATTTTTATTTATAATAGTCCAAAGAAAAAATGACCCAAATGTTCAACATCAGGAGATTAATATGATATTGAACAAAATGATAAAGGCCAAAAATAGATTCTGTGTTAAAGCAGAAGTTTTGCCAGGGGTGACACAGGAGAAGGACAAGAGGGCTCTGGGTGGAGCAAAGGGAGACCTCAGAGCACAGTGCATATCCGGCAACCTTTCTGCTTGCCCCTGGGAGCTCTGGAGTCAAGACTGACCACTGGTGCCTCTGCTTAGAGAAGAAACAGCTGGACCCTCATGCCACCAACTTGGGCAGTAATTGCCTGGGCGCTACTTCCCAGGTGGTGCTAGTAGTAAAGAACCCTCCTGGCAATGTAGGAGACATAAATGATGCAGGTTCAATCGCTGGGTCAGGAAGATCCCCTGGAGGAGGGCATGGTAACCACTCCAGTATTCTTGCCTGGAGAATTCTATGGACAGTGGAACCTGGCAGGCTACAGTATATGGGGTCGCAAAGAGTTGGACACAACTGAAGCGACTGAGCACACACATTCTCCAAGAAGGGCTTGTCCTGAAGCTACTGCCACCTGATGTAGCACATAAGCTATTGCCAAAAATGATGTGCCTTGGCTCAAAAGTTGAGGCAGACCCTGCAAAAGGGCCACAGCTAGAAGTCTCCTTGAGCACACTCCTGGCACCAACAAGGAGTATTTCCTGGAGAAGCATTTGCATAGGCCAGCTCCATACGACCACCCTGTGAGGTTTGAATTGTGCACATTTCAAAACTAACCTATAGTACAAGACGCGATGATGGCGGTTGTCTTTAGGGAACAGAAAGACATGAGTTAGTGGTTATGCAGAGTTATAAGAGTGCTTTCTGTGGGGCTAGCCATGTCCTATTTCTTAACCAAAGTGCAGGTTACCTAGGTACTTTTATTTTATGACATTTCATCACTTACAGTGTGTAGACTTTTGGTATATATTTTGTTTGCACTGGGATAACCCAGAGGGATGGTATGGGAAGGGAGGTGGGAGGGGGGTTCAGGATGGGGAACATGTGAACACCCATGGCGGATGCATGCTGATGTATGGCAAAACCAATAAAATATTGTAAAGTAAAAAAAAATAAATAATAAAAAAAATAAACAAAGAAAAGTAATTTCAATAATTTTAGTAATGAGTGCATAAGATGGATGACATTTTGGGGAATGAGTGAAAGGTGGAAAAATTTAGAATATACACACACATGCATATATATATATATATTAAAAACATAACACCCAGCAAACAGCTTCTATAGTGCTGTATTGAAAGAAAAGGGCTTCTCTGGTGGCACAGTGGATAAGAATCTGCCTGCCAATGAAGGGGACATGGGTTAGATCCCTGGACCAGAAAGATTCCACATGCTACGGTGCTACAACTACTGAAGCCTGTGTGTCTAGAGTCTGTGCTTCACTACAGAGAAGCCCCCGCAATGAGAAGCTGTGCACCATAACTAGAGAGGACCCCCTACTCTCTACAACTAGAGAAAATCCTGCATGCAGTAATGAAGACCGGCACAGCCAAAAATTAACAAATGAATAAATAAAAATAAAAAACAACTTAAAAAAGATAAGACACATATGAAAGTACAAGTGATTATAATATCAAGATACTTATTATTGAAGGATCAGCTTAGAAGTCTAATGAACTGTTTCAGACAAAATCTGATAAAATGTGTAATTTAATGGACTTTGAAAACTAAAAATAACCCATAAATCTAACGTAAATTCTTGCAATGTATTCACTTTTCCTAGAGCAATTTCGTTCTTCTTCTTCAAATTTCTACTTTCAAAACTGATATATGACAAGTTATTAATTGTTCAGTTCAGTTCAGTTCAGTTGCTCAGTCGTGTCCGATTCTTTGCAACCCCATGAATCGCAGCACGCCAGGCCTCCCTGTCCGTTACCAACTCCCAGAGTTCACCCAGACTCACGTCCATCAAGTCAGTGATGCCATCCAGCCATCTCATCCTCTGTCGTCCCCTTCTCCTCCTGCCCCCAATCCCTCCCGGCATCAGAGTCTTTTCCAATGAGTCAACTCTTCGCATAAGGTAGCCAAAATACTGGAGTTTCAGCTTTAGCATCATTCCTTCCAAAGAAATCCCAGGGCTGATCTCCTTCAGAATGGACTGGTTGGATCTCCTTGAAGTCCAAGGGACTCTCAAGAGTCTTCTCCAACACCACAGTTCAAAAGCAGCAATTCTTAGTCACTCAGCCTTCTTCACAGTCCAACTCTCACATCCATACATGACCACAGGAAAAACCATAACCTTGACTAGACAGACCTTTGTTGGCAAAGTAATGTCTCTGCTTTTGAATATGCTATCTAGGTTGGTCATAACTTTCCTTCCAAGGAGTAAGCATCTTTTAATTTCATGGCTGCAGTCACCATCTGTAGTGATTTTGGAGCCCCAAAAAATAAAATCTGACACTGTTTCCACTGTTTCCCCATCTATTTCCCATGAAGTGATGGGACCAGATGCCATGATCTTCATTTTCTGAATGTTGAGCTTTAAGCCAACTTTTTCACTCTCCACTTTCACTTTCATCAAGAGGTTTTTGAGTTCCTCTTCACTTTCTGCCATAAGGGTGGTGTCATCTGCATATCTGAGGTTATTGATATTTCTCCCAACAATCTTGATTCCAGCTTGTATATAGTTAATATTTATTGAATTAAATCCATCAAGGTAGGCAGACACTAGAAATTTCATTTGTTATTATTTCTTCTATCACTGGGAACCATAATAGGCAAAAATTCTTGCTTGTCTTATTTTCAACACATATACAATACTTAGGCAAATATATGTGTTGAAAAAGCTACCATATATTAGGCTCTATTCCAGTTCCAAGGAATAAAAAGATGAACACAGCTCTTACATAAGGAAATAAAATAGCAGCTAGGAAAATACCCTCTTGTAATCAACCATATAATAATATACAAGTAATAAAAAAAGAGGTGGAAGCATGAAGAACAAAGGTATTACATTTCTGCCTTTAATGTTAAGGGACAGTCTCTGCTACTAAAACCTCAAGAAGTTTTCCATAATGTATAAATAAGAGTTTGTACAGAAAACAAGGAAAGGATGGATGTGTTCAGTAGGAGGAAAACATAACTAAAGACAGAGAAGGGTGAAGGAGAAGTCTTGTGATACTCTCATAATGGTTGGAGAGTGTAAATGGGTGTAATTTAGCCCAGGATCTAGAGGAGGAAGAGCAAAGCAGACTGGTGGACAGAAGCTGGAAAATGAAGTTGGGGAATGTACAATGGTGCATTAGGATGAATGGAGGAGACCAGGACAGTAACATAAAGCCAGGCTTTGAAGACAGAAAATGGGGCTTCAGAGAAGGGAAGCTTATAAAGGCAGAGAAGTCAGTCAAGAGACAGGGAGAGGATTATTCAGACATTAAAAAAAAATGGTAACATTTGCAGCAACATGGATGGATGTAGAGATGATCACACCAAGTGAAGTAAGCCAGGCAGAGAAAGACAAATGCCATATTGATATCATATATGTGTAGAATCTTTATAAATGATACAAATAAGCTTATTTACAGAACAGAAGTAGACTCACAGACATAGAAAGAAAACTTATGATTACCAAAGGGGAAAAAGAGTAGGAGGGATAAATTAGAAATTTTGGATTAACAGATATGCACCACTATACATAAGATAGGTAAACAACAAGGGCCTACGGTATAGCACAGGGAACTATATTCAGTGTCTTGTAATAACCTATAATGGAGACGTTTCTGAAAAAGAATAAATATAAATATATATAAACTAAATCTATATATATGTCTATATATAACTAAATCCTTATATATATAACTAAGTATATATGTGTGTGTGTGTATGTATGTATATATATATATATATATATATATATATATATATATCGGAGAAGGCAATGGCACCCCACTCCAGTACTCTTGCCTGGAAAATCCCATGGACGGAGGAGCCTGGTGGGCTGCAGTCCACGGGGTCGCTAAGAGTCGGACACGACTGAGCGACTTCCCTTTCACTTTTCACTTTCCTGCATTGGAGAAGGAAATGGCAACCCACTCCAGTGTTCTTGCCTGGAGAATCCCAGGGACGGTGGAGCCTGGTGGGCTGCCGTCTATGGGGTCGCACAGAGTCGGACACGACTGAAGCGACTCAGCAGCAGCAGCAGCAGCATATGTATATATAACCCAAATCACACTTGCTGTACACCTGAAACATTGTAAACCAGCTACATCTCAACTTTTAAAGAGAGAGAGAGACAAGGATAGAAAAGCAGATAGAGAAGTAGAGGGGATTACTGGTGTGTTAATTCAGAAATCCAGGGAAGAGGAGGCTTCAGGAAGATGATGGCCACCTGGGTGAGAAGTTTTGCAGAGTCAGGCAGGATGAACTCCAAGGAGGAAATCTTGGCTCCCACAGATCTCAGGGATGCTCACAGAGAGGGAAGGCAAGCCAGAATGCATGGGACCAGGAAAAAGGAGAGAGGAGGGGCAGCTGGACGCTTGTGCTGTTGATTGATTCTAAAATTAATGTATTTTGCATTTGAGAGTGGGAAGAAACGGATGAAGCATCATTTGAAAAGACAAAAAGAAGGAAATCATTTGTTTTTAAAAACTAGAAAGGCAAAAGCACAGTTGTAAGCTGAGTGGAATAAGCCTATAGGGAAGGAATAATTGAAGACTGAAGAATCGAGGGCAGGGGACTATTAGAGAGAAACATTCTTTTTATTCCCTGACTCTGAGCTTGGATGCACAGAAGGAAGAATGAGCGTGTAGGTGATTGAACTTAGAAGAAGAGGGACTGATTTAACAAGTGAACTTGGTCAAGGACTGTGAGGGTCCCTGCAGCAGAGAAGGCTACACTCAAATTCTGTAGAAACAGCTCAGTTCTAGAGTCACAGGAATAAGATATCCTGTGAGGTTTCCCTGGTAGCTCAGTCATAAAGAATCCGCCTGCAATACAGGAGACGTGGGTTCGATCCCTGGGTCAGGAATTTGCCCTGGAGGAGGAAATGCAACCCACTGCAGTATTCTTGCCTGGGAAAGCCCATGGACAGAGGAGCCTGGTGGGCTATAGTCCATGGGGTTGCAAAAGGGTTGGACATGACTTAGCAACTAAACAACCACAACAAACAAAACCATTTGGTGCTGGAATTTGACTGGTGGTCCAAGTTGGAATCTTGCCTCAAAAGCCCCTACACTGACTGCTGCTGCTGCTGCTAAGTCGCTTCAGTCGTGTCCGACTCTTAGCGACCCCATGAACTGCCGCCACCAGGCTCCTCCGTCCATGGGATTTTCCACCTACACTGACTGGACAAGTACATATCCCACTTCTAACCATTTCCTCTCCCTGTCTGTCCCTCCCCCCACCCACAGGACAGATAAGAGACACTCTGTGTCTAATGCTGCCTGAGAGCAGTGCACCCAGGACCCTGGCTCTTTCAGGAGAGAAGTCCTGACACCTTAACCCCAACACCCTGTACCATCCTTTCCTTTTCCCTGGACCATCTAGGTTTAACAATGTTGATGGTGAGTCAGGCTTCATATATTAACACTTATGATAAAAACAAGACGAATATGATCATCACAACAACCACCTGCAAAGTTGGGACCTTAAGGCACAGAGAGAGAAGCACCTTGACTTGAACCACATTTCACAGGCAGTTCATGCTGCTGAGTGGTTCAAACCCAGGCAGTGAGAGCTCTGAAAACACCAGCCCCTCCCTTAATCCCAGCAAGAATGGGTTGAGAGACTGGCCTGAGAATACAGCATTCATGTTTTCAGATATTATTCTCTGTGCAAAGTTGAGCTAAAGGATTTGGAGACTTAGGCCTGAGTTTTCAAAGACCTCCAGTGGGTTTGAGTTTTGAGCATTTGCAACTAAATAGTTCATGATTAATTCCAAAACAATCCAAACTGTTCTCCAAAGGAAATTAAGTGAACTGGAGCTGTGCTGGACACTTTCAAATACTACTGAGCTCTTTTCACCTCCGTCAGAAATCCCTCCATTGTACACAGGATTTTTTGCCTTAAACTATCTAAATATGAAGAAGTAACACATACGAGTGCAAACAAATTTATCATTTAAGTTAGTCTCTGTAAATTTCAAGCATCCAGAGAAAGTCAAAAGTTTACTTAATTTTTAATGTATTTTCAAATGCTGTGAAAAACATGAAATAATGCTATTGCAGCAACATGGATGGGCCTAGAGATTATCAGACTAAGTGAAGTAAGTCAGACAGAAAAAGACAAATATCATCTGATATCGCTTATATATGGAATCTAAAAAATAATAATACAAAGGAACTTATCTACAAAACAGAAACAGGCACACAGAAATAGAAAACAAAATTGCAGTTACCAAAAAAGGAGAAGGAGGGGGAGGAATAAATTAGGAGTTTGGATGAATATATATATTCTACTATATATAAAATCGATTTAAAAAAAGGACATACTGTTCAGCACAGAGAACTGCATTTAGTATCTTGTAATAAGCTATAATGGAGAAGAATTTGGAAAAGAATGCATATATAAGAAAGATACATGTGTGTATATAACTGAATGATTTTGCTGTATATCTGAAATGAGCACAACATTGTAAATCAATTGTAGTTTAAAAAAAACACATCAACAAAATGTGTATATTTTATCACTGTAAAAGTTTAGCAATCTCAAATCAAAGGAGGGTAGATAAAAATGAAATCTCTTTTATCAAGAAGAAACTCTCCATAAATATATATATATAAATAATCACAAGTTTTCATTGTAATGTACAGAGAAATGGCTGCACTATACATGCTCTATGAAAGGGTTGTCAGTATTTCATTGATGACACATCTAGGGGTGGTCAGTAAAGGAATCATACTTCATGCAAAATTATATACAATGACTTGCATCATCGAATAATTTGTAATAATAGCTAAATCCTAAAAGTTTGCTTCTTTTTTGTAAGTTAATTGGTTATTGGTAGACTAAATAAGATACATCCTGGGTTCTCTAGAATTTGAGGTAGGAGGACTTGGAGATAAGAGAAGCTTCAGACAAAATAATGAGTGGATAACATGATAGAGTAGCTCCTGTTCCAGAAGGCGCATAATAGATCGGCTGCCTTCCAAGTCTCTGGGGGTCCACATTGCATCTGCAGCGGAAGTTTAATGCCAAGTTCTGTTTAGATCAATGACTTTCAAACTGAAAGCATCAGGCTCACCTGGGAAATTTGTTTAAAATTCAACTGCTTGTCCAATATCCTAAAAGTTTCTATATCAACAAAACTAAAGTAGGACACAGAAATCTGTGTTTACATCACTTCTGGTGATTTTGTTACTAATGGTTCAGGCACCACCCTTTGAAAAGTGTGTAAAGTTTTGATCATCTACTCAGGATAAGAAAATATCAGAGTTTAAAACTCTAAGTTTAGCTTTTTCTTATCTGCATTATTGCAGTAAAGTGCTAATCCAATCAAATTTGACAAGGGATCAGATAGAATTTGAATGATCTCTTAGTAATGAGCTTTTAGCCTAAATACACACTGGATCTTGAGATATTGACAATCAAGTACAGTTATATAACTTACAAAGAAACTAAGTATATTTCAGTGAATTGAAGGTAAGAACTCAAAATTTCATCCTGATAGGGTGAATAAGCAAAATTATTTTGGTCATTCAACAGTTTGGCCTATGGGTAGTAAAACGCTTATGTTAATAGATCACTGTTACCTCGTGGCTTCCTGCTGCCTGTACCCTGATTTCCAAAGCTTTCCACTGCAGCATCTCATATCTTGGGTTACTCTGCAGACATTGCTTCAGTCTCCCCTTCCACCCTAACTCTTTCCCTTCCTCCTTCCCCTGGTTTCCTGGCTACTTTCCACTCAGCAGTCTCTCTTCAGATTATACCTTAAAAACTCCTTTACTAGACTTTTCTAATACATTTGGAACTAAGTTAGCTTCCTCTCTTTGTGTGTCATCCTTAAGTACTTAGCAATTTCACTATTAAAACAATCAGCTTTTTTTTTTTTATATTAAACCACAGAAGCTGTTTGTATATTTTGAAGATTAATCCTTTGAGGCAACATCTGCAATTTTTTTTTTCATTCTGTTGATTCTCTTTTTGTTTATTATTTCCTTTGCTGTGCAAAAGCTTTTGAGTTTCATTAGATCTCATTTGTTTATTTTTATTTTCATTATCCTAGGAGGTGGATCAAATAAAGGACTGCTGTGATCTATGTCAAATTGTTCTGCCTATGTTTTCCTCTAAGAGTTTTATAGTGACTGGCCTTACATTTAGGCCTTTAATAAATAGATAATCTTCAAGGACCTACTATATAGCTCAGGGAACTCTATTCAACATTCTGTAATAATCTATACAGGAAAACAATCTGAAAATGAATTGCGATTACTTCTTTATTTTCTCCAATAGTCAGTATAAACTGAGGTCAGGAGTCAAGATTCTCTTTCTCACTGCTTACCACTGCCATTATGAAGCCTGTTTATTTAATTCTTTCTAAAAATGAAGGTTTAGAGTACCTTTTGGGTAAATACAGGCAAAAGCAAATTCATATGTCTTCAATTATCTCCCTAAAAACTTAGGTTACCAGGAAGTATAACAGAAGTGCCTGGGGTTTAAATGAGGCCTGTAATCTGGGTTACTCAGTTGAGTAACTCCTAAGAGTAAATCAGCAATTTCACTTAGCTGGTGGAAAAGATATAAAGGTCCAATGTTCTCAGGAAGCTTTGAGCATTTGAAATTTTGTATAATTTTTTTTTCTTTAAATGGTTCTTATAAAACAAACTAAAAAAACAAACACAATCACACTAAATTCCTTATAGAAAATGAAAGTGCTGCAGAAAAGGTAATAGGTGATTGTCGTTTTGCCAATAAATATATTGACATTCTGACTTTCATTCAACCTTTCAAACATTCTCTACAAAGAGCTGCAGATTTGGAGATGAGCCAATCTGTTTTAAAAGAAGAAAATTTATGCCAACAATAAAGTTCCCGTGACTGAACACTTGAAATAAGAATTATAAAGTGACATCAATAGGGCAAGGACATTCTTTTAGGCAATGAACTTAGAGAAATTTCTGTTTCTATAACAAGCCATAATGCTTACATAACTCAACTAGAATGCTTTTATAATGGTTTAACTCTGCTCAATGTTATGTGGCAGCCTGGATGGGAGGGGAGTTTGGTGAAAAATGGATATATGTATATTTATGCCTAGGGCTTCCCTGGTGGCTCAGATGGTAAAGCGTCTGCCTGCTGTGCGGGAGACGGACGGGTTCAATCCCTGGGTTGGGAAGATCCCCTGGAGAAGGAAACGGCAACCCACTCCAGTACTCTTGCCTGGAAAATTCCATGGACTGAGGAGCCTAGTAGGCTATAGTCCATGGGGTCGCAAAGAGTCGGACACGACTGAGCGACTTCCCTTTATATGTATGGCTGTTCTCCTAAAACTATCACAACATTGTTAATCAGCTATACCACAATACAAAATAAAAATCTTTTTAAAAAATCTACAAAATAATCAACTTTAACAAATGTAAAAATATCTAGAATATGTTGAACATTAAGTTTCCTATTTAGTGAAATAGGATAGGCTTTCCAACAGAAAGAGGGGTAGGAAAGGGTAAAAGGTGTGATGAGGAAACTTTAAAAAAAATTAGTCCATCTGGTTCATAAATTTTCCTTCAGTTATACTTATTAATCACTGTCTGATACAAATGATTTTTGTCTTTAATTAAACATAGTATATTCACTTTCTAGGTTTTTCTTATTAATAGTGTTAGCATTTGACATTCATTTTTGTGTGATTTAGAACCTAGGTTTATGATGTAGTGGAATTACATTTATATAGATTTTTTAATGTACTAGTTATAATAGCAGACATATTAAAAAGAGTGACTCATATAGCAATCATGTAAATGCTCCATCATGAATATAATGCAAGAGCCATGCAATTTTTCTTGTGATTTCATTTTATAATATGCGTTTATTATTTTGATATGTTTAAGGCATAGCTTCTGAGTGGTTCCTGTAATAGATTGGTTTGTGCTAATGATTTGGTCTTTTTTTTTTTTCTAATGAAATTGCTCCTTGAAATGGGAAAATGTGGTTTATTTTGAGAATGATCCTGTTTAATGTTTTAGCCTAAGAAAGACTTGAGTGAAATTAACTGTTCTATGGTTCATGAATTATTTCTGGCATCTGTTACCATCTCTCATAAAGAAAGGGTGAAGGGAAAACAAACTGTATAACCCCACTGGTGATCACTATCAAAACAATGCTAAAATGGCATTGCTAAAATAAAAATATTTATCTATTTCTCATCCTGTTGTTACATCCCAATTTGTCATCATAAACACTGAAAAGTTGAGTGACAGACTTACACTGATGAAGTCTGGACACCAAATGACAATATAATACCTTACATTTCTAAGACATTTGGTCTCAGAATATCTAAGCACTTTGAATATTTTAAAGGATTTTGGTTGACACTGCTAGGACAATAAGAGATGGAAAATGACTACAATTATGTGTTATATTTAAGAAGTGGCTTTCATAATAGCAAAAAACTGCTTGTATAGTAGTGAAGGGCAGAACAGAATTTGGTGTCATAGTTTTCACTTTGAATAGTAGAAGCTGCACTGGAGGGTGTTCTCTTACTGCTAATGGTCAGGTCTTTCCACAACCATGATTTATTTTACTAGAAGCTGGAACAGGTGTGGTCTCTTTTTGCCAAAGTCTTCCTGAAGTTCATACCTTACTTGGGCTTCAGGTTTCAGATCTGTTTAACAAGACTGCTGAATGCCGTGCAACCCAAGAACTTCTATCTTATTACACGAACAGAAGACTGACTTACTATGAAAGCCTTCATCTGAAAATCCAGTTTCTCATTTTGAATTTGGCAAAATTAATGTACATGATCTCCAGGATGTTAGTATGAAGTCTCATCTTAGGAAAATTGTCTTCATGGCAAGTTTTAACAAAATGAATATTAAAGTGGATGCATATGCTGGACAATTTTATTTCCATAAATAAATGTCAGCTTTGGCTGAGGACCAAATACAGTACTTTTCAAGAGCTGGAATAATTATTATCAAAGTGAACAGCAAGAAAAGAAGGAGGTCAAAAGCAAGTGTGTTTTTGTTGCTTAGGATACAAAAATTTTGCCATGAACTCTCTAAAAAAATAAATATAAGTAGGGCAAAGGGAAAAAAAAATGAAGAGTTTCCAGACTCCAATTAAACATAGGGATTTCACCTTAGGTCAAATACCATTTACTGACTTTATGAAAGAAGCCTTATAATTGCCTTATTTCCTTTGAAAAATATACGGCATTGTGCCAGCAGGTACTTGGTGGTGCTATTCGCGTGGCTAGTTCATCCAAGGTGCTGTTGCTTGTCCCTGCAGCTGAAGGTCTAGTGCATTTTTTAAGTTCCCAGGAAAGCAATTGTCACAGGTCAGTCTGCGGCTCCTGATGGCTATAAATGGCTCTGTGTAATGAGAATAGGTAGATCAACATAGCTCAGGCTCTGAAGTGAAACTTCATCTTATTTCTGGCACCGCAAGTACAAACCTGATCCTTATCTGTCTAAGAAAAAACATTCCTCCTTAAAGGCCGGCATCACTCTTGACAATTTCCACATACCTCTAGAAAATTATGAAAGACCCATTGTATCAAAACCTGGGGTAAACAGGATATTTCAGGCCTGTTAGTGTGATCGAGTTAATCCGTACATTTCACTTTGTTTTAGCAGTATCTGAGGAAAAAAAAGAACTCTTCAACACTCTTTATACTTTTCAGATTCCACCCTGACTTGAGCAGACAAAACTATGAAATAGGAATAAAAAGAAAAATAAGAAGACAATATCATTAAAAGACAGAGTCTATTTTTGTGTATCCAAAAGTCTTAGACTAAGAGTCTAGGGATTTTGTTTTTCATGGGCTCGGTGCCGCTACTGATGGTGCGCCCTTGGCTGTGGTCCTGGGTAAAGATACACAGCCACTCTTGGGCTTCCATTGACCAGAAAGTGTTTGAGCCCCACTTCCATTCTAAACTGCCCAGTAAAATGTTTTTTTGTAAAAAAACAAAACATTGTTTGTTTTCCACTTTCTCCATTTTCTCAGTATAGAAAATTTTCAATATTAGCATCTCCAGATGATACTAGAAATCTAGAGGACTGATACGCATGCATAGTGGAATACAATGAACTCTGAAGTTAAAAAGCCTTATTTAATACTGCACCTCAACAAGGTATCTACCTTCCCCAAGTACATTCCCCAGATGGAAAATAAAAATGTATGCGCCTTTGAAATAACATTCTCAGGACTACAGGAGGTGAATTAACAACCTGCTTTCTATTTCACATACTCTGTCATGAATGATGAAGCAAACATCCCTCGACCTGCCATCAACTGAAGAAATAGGACATTTCTAGCGCCTCTGAAGTGACCCTGTGCCCCTCATGAACACCCTTCCATTACAAGGGTGGCTGCTACTGTGAATTGTTTTGTTTAAGACCTCACTTTTGGTTATTTTCTTACTATATGAATCTCTAACAAATTTTTAAGTTCTGTATATATGGTGAATTGATATAAGTGATATTAAAGTGTATTCCCTGCAACTTACATTATCCATTCTATTCAGTTGTTAAGATTTCCTTTGGCTAACCCTGTGATATAATGATAATAATGATTCTAATTCCTTGTTGATAGTCCAGTTTAGGCAGCTACGAACAGTGTCATTTTTTAATGTCTTTTATTTATTTTTTGGTCCCATGGCATGTGGAATCTTAGTTCTCTAACCAAGGATTGAACCTGCATCCTCTGCATTGGAAGGATGGAGTCTTAACTGTTCGACCACCAGGGAAGTCCCTGAACAATGTTGTTTTGAAAACACACTCAAGCGTTTCCTTGTCCCATACCTACCAGGGTTTGTCTATCGATGGTCTTATGAATGGATCTGCTGGATCGTTGAGCAGGTGCATTTCAGTTCTGTAAGACTTCACCCTGCTTCCCAAAGCAGGAGTGGAAATATAAACTCCCACTGGCTTCTGTAGAAAGTTAATCATTTGTTCATCCAAAAGGAAAAGAAACTTCCTTCTGGCATTCTTGGAGGTAATTTTTAAATAACTTTTCAATTCTTTCCAGGACATCAGATAATTATTTTTTTTTCTTTTTTTTAGTTTAGCTTCTCTTGGAGAAAATGCTGGGTATACAGAATGACAGAGAATAGCATTGATTTTATGTAATTTTAACTTTTTTAGAATAGAGTTGAAAATCATATTCCTTGGTAACAGTCCAATAGTCTGGTCATTTATAATATGGATGTGCTTCCAGCACAGTAAAGCGTTGAAGTGGCAAGTGGGGAGGTGGTTGGTGCAGAAGAGAGAGCAGGTGCTCACGGTAACCTATTCAAATAAAGTTTCCTAGATTGTGCATTCTAATATCCAAATGACATTGAAGGTTGCACCTTTAAAATACAGATTTAATAAGCACAAAATACAGAATTCATTTCTAAATGTTGATGGTCATAGCTTATACTAGGGGAGATTAAGCCCAGAGTAAAAGAGAGAGAGGGGCATCCTTCACAGATACACATATATGAATAGAACAGCATTTGGAAAGAATAAACTGTCAGCCATGTCTTCCATGGGGCTTCCCAGGTGGCGCCAGTGGTAAAGAACTCGCCTGCCTGTGCAGGAGATGTGGGTTCAATTCCTGGGTCGGGAAAATCCCCTGGAGGAAGGCATGTCAATCCAGTCCACTATCCTTACCTGGAGAGTCCCACGGACAGAGGAGCCTGGCTGGCTACAATCCACAGAGTTGCAAAGAGTCGGACACAACTGAAACGACTTAGCATATACACATGCATGCCTTCTGTTTCGAAACTGTACTCAGTGGGTCGAGGAAGACTTCCAGGTTCTTTGTGGTACAGTCTTAAAGCACATTTGCAATGGAATGAAATGGAAGATGGCATTTCATTATCATCCAGTTCTCATGGGAGAAGAGAATTCTCTGACATGTTTCAAGGATATAAAGATCCTGCCCTTTATCCGAGTCCTCCCCTGCCCCAGCTGGATGGAAGGAATGTACACATGAGAGAGAAGTAAAATTTCAGTCTGTGCATGATCACTCACCTTGGCAAACTCAGAAGGTGTCTGAGATTTCATTATCCTAGTCTAGAGTGTAAAAGTGTCCCAAAGCAAAAGAATATTTACAGATGATAACAAGAAGCCTTAGTATGAAAAACATGACCCTTAATCTAAAATAAGTGTTAGTTAGATATGTTCTTGTGTAATCTAACATCTAGACCCTTTACTGGAGAGGCAGTACAGGGGAGGGGTCAAGAGATATAAACTGGTACAGCCACTATGGAGCACAGTATGGAGGTTCCTTAAAAAACTAAAAACAGAGCTACCTTATGGTCCTGCAATCCCACTGCTGGGCACATATTTGGAGAAAACTCTTAAGTTGAAAAAGTGCTTGCATTACAATGTTCATTGCAACACATTTTACAGTAGCCAGGACATGAAAGCAACCTGTGTTAATTGACAAAGGAATGGATAAAGAAGATATGGTACATTTATACAATGAAATATTACTCAGCCATAAAAAAGAATGAAATAATGCCATTTGCATCAACACAGATGTATTTAGAGACTGTCACACTAAGTGAAATATGTCATAAAGAGACCAATAAGCATCATATGATATCATTTATATATAGAATATTGAAAATGATATAACTGAACCTACATACAAAACAGAAATAGATTCACAGACACAGAAAACAAAAAGAAAGGGGAGTGAAGAGGGATAAGTTAGGAGTATGGAATTAACATATACACACTACTATATATAAAATAGATAACCAATAAGGGCTTACTGTATAGCACAGGGAATTATAGTCAATATCTTATAATAACTCATAATAGAAAAGAATCTGAAAAAGAATATATACATAACTGAATCACTTTGCTGTATACCTGAAACTATATTTTAATAAAAAGTAAATAAAAAGAAACCATCAGAAAAAAATAAATGAGCATTGATCCCTCTGGGGACTACTATCCCCCTTTTCAACACATAGAAGTGTTTATTAGAGGTAAATGCTTAGGCCACAGACCACAGACTTCTGGGTCTGCTAGTCACCAAATGGATCTTTAAAGGCAAATACAAGAGCTTCCGGTGCCTCAGTTTTCTCATTTGTAAGATGAGAACAAGAATATTAGCCACATCCTAGGAGTCACGTGGGGATTAAGTTATACCTAAAGCAGTTGGAAAAGTGCCTGACATACATGGCAAGTTTTCAGAAATGGGTTATCCTTACTGTCCTCACCAGCATCATCACTCGCTACAGAGCCACTTTCACAAACGTCAGGTTTGTGGACAGCAGTGGTGCAGAACTTCCGATTATACCTCATTGTTGACACTCAGCACAAGCTTATTTATCACATCACCCTCAAAGCATGGAAGGAACCAGAAGCATGATAATTGTGCACTTCAATCAGACTTTACTTTGACAATCAGTTCAAACAATCAATGTTTTCATTCCTAAAACATATAAATAGCTGAAGAGAAAAAGGACTGAAATCAGAAAACTCTTTACACCAATTTCAAAAACTTACAGCTTTCTGCTTACACTGTGACTCTGCACGACAGATGCACAAAGAAAATATGTCAGCCAAGAACATTTAAAATTGTATATTATATTTATTCTTAGAAAATGGATTTAAGCTATAAATCAAAAGTTTATTTCTTACACCACACATTTATGTTTATATTTATGCAATTATGTCATTATGCAACTTGCAAATGACAGGAGGTAGATGGTTACATTTCAAAAGCCATTTTTAATTCTAACTGAATTGAGTTTATAAATTGTCCAAATGGAAGCTGATCTTTGTCTTTACTTGTTTTATGTTTGCTTCCTCATTTTGTTCCTTTTTTATTATTTCTCTAATAAATATCTGCAACACTTCCACCTTGTTTTCTAGTGAGGAGGGAAATGTTATTAAGTCACCCAGGGCAAAACAGAATAACTCAGCATATGAAGAAACTCCTCACCCCAGGACAGACAGGAAATGTAGCTTGCAAAAGCCACACACACACACAAAATTCAGTCTTTCCCAATTACTCCAATTATTTTGAATGCAATTTGAACTTAATTTAAATAATATATTTTCTGTTTTTTAATGTCTACTGGGGGAGCCAGAGTCTACGTAATAGACTCAGTCCACCATCTCAAAGTAACCCAAAGAGAGTTACTTCCACCTTCTGAAGCCCTGTGGCCATTCATCCACTCCCGTGTGGCATGTGTTCTCTATACTTTGTGCTTCAGCTGTTTGAGCTGCTGTTTACTCTTCCCTATAAAGCCCCACGGCAGCAAGTACAGGGACGTGGGAATGGTAGACAGTATCCTTGTACTTGTCAAAAACTTAGGATGTCCAAGAAGCATTACATGTGTTTCGTAACTTTGTATGAATATTATTTATATTATATAGATGTGAAAACTGAGGCCCAGAAAAACGAAGGTAGTTTACATTCTTCTCTGATTTCAGAGTCCAAACTCTTTTGATGAAGGTAGAGACTGAAATCACTTTTTAGTATCTTTCTTGTTATCTTGTTTTATTTATTTACTTATTTTTTCTTTTCTTTTTTTTTTGGCTGTGTTGCTCAGTGTTCCCTGATTTTGGTTCCCCGACAAAAGATCAAACCTATGCCCTCTGCAGTTGAAGCATGGTGTCTTAACCACTGAGCCTTCAGGGAAGTTCTTTGATTCATTTTCTAATCTCTCCCACAGAGCAGAACATGTATCTTCACTCATAGAAATTCTCAATAAATGACAGAAAATAAATATTTCTTGCAAATGCTCTATATTACAGACGATATTTTTCATCTATCTTTTCTGAAAAGTTGTTTTTATAACTGGCTATACTATGCTGAAATATACACACAAACACACTATTGCACACACAATAAAAAGAAAAGCTGTCCAGACTCCAAAATGAGAAAGTTTAAAGCACATTAGCAATGCTTGTATATTTGAGAATGTCAAAGTGAAATTTAAACATGTCTTTTCACATGTTTCATACGTAAACAAATAAATATGCCATATTCCTTTAGAGTATGATTTTTTATTCTCTCAAATACACTGGGCTCAGTTGGGTTGTATGTATCAGTGAATTTAATTAGTTAATATGGGTTAATTTCACAGCCACTGTGTGGTCTAGTCTACTCAAAAGTAATAAAAGACTTTCTAAATATATTTGTTGTCATTGGACACCAGACTCTAACATATTTATTTTACCAAGTAGTTAATTGTGTGGGTTTAAAAATATATAGTAATATTAGTCAGTCATAAAAAGGAATGAATTTGAGTCAGTTCTACTGAGGTGGATGAACCTAGAACCTATTATACCGATTGAAGCAAATCAGAAAGAGAAAAACAAATATCGTATGTTAACACATATGTATGGAACCTATAAAAATGATACTGATGAACCTATTTGCAGGGCAGGAATGGAGCCACAGATGTAGAGCCGCAGAATAGACTCATGGACACAGCAGGAGGAGGAGGTAAGATGAAACGAGAAAGTAGCATTGACATATGTATACTACAATGTGTAAAACTGATAGATAGTGGGAAGCTGCTGTATAGCACGGGGAGCCCAGCTTGGCACTCTGTGACAACACAGAGGGGTGCAATTGACATGGGAGGGAGGTTGAGGAGGGCGGGGTGATATATATACATATATACATATGTATAATTATGGCCAATTCCCATTGTTATACAGCAGAAACCAACACGACATTGTAAAGCAATTTTTCTTCACTTAAAAAAATTTTTTTATTCACAGGGGAAAAAAAAAACACAGTAAAAACTCATTTTAATAAAACAAGTCTACAGCTAGAGCAAATATCTCAAATGTGTTGTAATATGTCACATGCTAGCTGACACTGTGAACTGCTTGTGGAGAGGCCTGCATGGTAAGTGTGGACAATGACAATGGCCAGGAAGGAACGAGGCCCTTGATGCAACAGTCTTCAAGAAGCTGGAGGCTGGCCGCAGCCAGGAGAGGAGGCGGGAGAACTCTGGTTGTGCCTTCAGATGAGGTTGCGGCCCCTGCCAATGTTGTAACTAGATGTCACAGGAGACCCTGAAGCAGAGAATCCAGCCAAGATGTATACAGACACCTGACTTGTAGAGATTGTGAGGTCGCTTTATGCCAGGAAGTCTTGGTATATATATTTTTTAAGTAACAAAAGATAACTAATGCATTTAATAACATCAAATAGCTGAATGAAAAGGAACAAAAGTAAATTTCTTCTTTCAAACAATGACTTGTAAAGCTATTGAGTTAGTCAAAATTTTGTTCAGGTTTTTCCATAAAATATGACAAAAAACCCAAACAAACTTTTGACCAACCCATTATTTGCAAAACGTACACACACACACAACACAGGGTAGTGGTTAAAAGCATAAATTCTGGAGCCAAAATTCAGGGTTTAGTCCATTAACTAAACAATATATCTTTAAGAAAGATGTTGAATTAAAAGATTTTTATTTAAAAGTCTGTTTAAACAAGGTCTTTTTGATCAGGGAACTATATTCAATATCCTGTGATAAAGCATAATGTAAAAAAATACAAAAAAGAACGTGTGTGTGTATATATATATAACTAATTCACTTTACTGTATGCAGAACTTAATAAAACACTGCAAATTAACTATTCTTCAATTTTAAAAAAATAAATTAAAAACATTTTCTGCTCAACTTGATTCAGAGCTTGACTGTACCATCCAGAGCATCTGAGCATGGGGCTGGTTGTTTGAAGCACCCACTAACAGATATTAGAGAGACCTTTCTACAGAATCAGTGAAGCCCACGAAGGAAGAGAGAAATCTCATGAGGAAAACGAATTTAGAATGTACATGCAGCAAATGCAGCAAGTCTCTTTCAAAAAGTGATTTTTTGTGGTCTCTCCACACAGGAACAGGTAGAATCCTGTCCATGGAAGGTCTATCTGTTGTATGCTGACATTTTCACCTGATTTTGTTTCAATGTTTGAAAAAAAAAGCGTGCCTTTCAATCGCTTTTCCCCTTTCACTCTCATTGTTTCTTGCTTCTCATGGAGCAGGCAAGATTTGTCCAGCCCAGAAATCAGCACAGGTGATAAAGGAGACCTACCAAACGATGGAAATCTGCAAGAACGGGGCTCTTGCAGATGCTTGTCGGAGCCTGTGGGTGTGTGCATTTCAAGTCCCAAGCCTAATGAGAATGTTCCTCCCCAGTGGGATCAGAAATACCCAGGAAGAAAATTTCTCATGCATGTTGCCAGAATATTAACTCAACTCCCACAATGCTTTCCTCTGAAATGAATTCTAATTTGCTTCAGAAAATAAACCTAGTGCTTCCATGGAAGCAGACTTCTCACTGCCTGATGACACTGTCAGGCAAAACCCAAGTGATGTTCAAAAATTAGGAGCCCAGAGATAAACTATGAACATTTGGCTCTTGGAAGAAACAGCTTCCAAACAAATAGAGGGAACTTTTGTTAGACTGTCCCATTGGTTGCCTTCTGCAGGAATCATTTTTTTTTTTTTTTTAATTTACGTCTAGTTGATTTACAATGTTGTGTTAATTTCAGGTGTACAGTAAAGTGACTCAGTTATACATATACATATATTCACTCTAGGGTATTTTTAGATGCTTTTTGTCATTGATTTTTGAAGCAACAACTACTTATTGCAACAACTCCTTATTTCTAGGTCCAGAGAAATTCTGCATCTTCTACACATACACAGAGAAAACCAGGCTTCCAGGCCATCTACTGACAGACGTGTGTGTAGTGAGCACAAAAACAGCAAATGACTCCCATCATTAGGACTAAAGTCAGAGCCAACCTCAAGGAAATCGGAGTCAACAAAAAGGACCTGAGGACACTGATTATTTCAGCCTGCCTTTTCAGTGTGTTCTGGGGCTGGGGGGAAGAAATGTATTAGATGAAAATACTAAAAGAACTTTTGTAGGAAAATGCTTATATTCTTTAGTGTGTTGATATGAGGATTGAGAAGAAGAGAGAAAAGGGGACTATTAGCAATTGCCCATGAGGTTAATGCAAAATGGAAAGTAACAAATTATAGTCAATTTTACATCGTTTGTAATTTGAGGGGCAAGTAAGCCAAAATAACAGTAGTGTTAGAGAACAGGATCGACTTGATTAGGGAAGCTGAGATACATTAAAGAGCCATCTCCCCATTCAAATATCTTCCACCCATTGGCAGGGTACCAGAACTGCCCCAGATCTAGTCATGTCTTTGGTTAAATCACTCTGGTTCCCATTTAAAGAAGAATTTTATTTTAGGCAGCTTAGTACTTCTCATCCAATTATTCCATGAAAGTCCTGGAGAAATGGAATCAAGGATAGGCCAGGTACGGTTTACATCAGTGTAATCACCTGGTCCAGGTAAAGTGGACCCTGAGGGAGAGTTCTGCTGGAATCCTTCAGTACTGGATTCCTGTTAACTACAAAAGAACTTACTTTAATTAATTAAAAATCTCTTTCTTTATAATTCTTTTTAAAAAGCTAATTAAAAAAAACCTCAAAACTAACTTGTTTTTATATCACTTCTCCTATGTGTAATGAGTAGTGGATTAACCAAGATATTTTTAGCAGAAATAAAACAAGCTGAAAAGGGGAAAAAAAGTATAAAAATATATGAAGTGAAACATTTATTGCTGCAAAGATAAGTGACAGCAATTACACTTTCCAAAAACTACTACTGCTGCATAACTCTTTCCAAAGCTGATTTTCAACCATTTTGGAAATGATGCCTTTCTTTAAGACTCCTATGAAAGGTAACTGACACTTTAGGTTCTCCAGAAGGACCAGTTGGGAGCAGAACACACCCAAATAGGATAGTTAACTTGCCAAAAAGTTGAAAGACCTCTGCCTGCAAAATGGGACATGGCATGCATTGTTCAGTCTGTTTGCAGGGTAATGGAGTTTTAATCCCAAAAATGTCCTTTGAGTGGAACAAGGTCACTGAAGAGTAAAATCAGTGAGGTTTGTCTCAGCATGTGAGTATGGGGTATCTGATTGAAAATGATGTTTTCACACTATTGCATCCACTGTTTGTACTGTAGTTATCTAAAGCCCAACTTTACAATAAACTCGGAAGATTCCTGGGCTACTTTCACATTTCCTGTGTTAGTAAATGGTCTCTTCACCTCCCTGTTTCACAGACATACCTGTAAGTAACTGCTCTTAAAATGGGTAAAGCAAAAAGAAAACAACCCTTTTTAGCAATGACCCAGGTCAGGAGGCTTCCTGGTTTTTATTGCCACTTCAAAGCCAAACCAGATAAAGCAGCTTAAGGTACTACTTTGACATTGAATGGAATTTGAGACAGCTGTCTGAGTAGCACGAGTTTTGAGATCATAGGAATTTTGCTTGAAAATCTTGCTTCTCACCCATATATGGCAGAGCCTGTGGAGCTCTCTGCTCACTTGAGCCAAGAATCCCTCTTCTATCCCCTGACCCACCAGACTTATGACCGCCAGTGCCTCTGATGGGTTCATCTCTCATTTTAGAAAGTCACGAGAGAGCTGTGAGCTGTGACTCTCAGTTTACGTTGTTGATGCTTCCTTTCCAGTATGCTCCAAACAGCAGCAGGGATCATGAACGGAGCCCTGGATCAGAATGTTGCAAAGCCCTGGGTCAGAATGTTGCAAATACATTTCTTGTCCCCTGTAGACACACTTGACTCGGGCATCCTGAGTTGGTTTTCCGATTGCAGCGTGTCTAGAGTCTCAGGAAGTGCCTATGCCACCCTCAGAGGATTGATGCTTGTTTGAAGGAGCACATTTGCATCCCTGACCTCTCCGCCCATCTCTAATGCCACACAGGAGTCCACTTGGAGACATATTTAGCAGGAAATATACTCTTTGCTTCATGCCACTCTGTCATATTCAGTGTTTCAAGGCTGATTTGACTCAGAAATGTCTAATCCTAGATATGAGCTGAGCAGATGATTTTCAGATCCGATGAGTGATAGCAGAGGTTTAAAGGGAAAATGTTGATTTCTAAAGAAAATAGGAAACTTGTCAGAGTTATTCATATTCTACTTAGAAAATGACCCAGGCTGAAAATGAAAGTGACGTGTGAAATCTAATATCTGCTGGAGTTCCTGGTTGCATCTGCAATGCAGTATAAGATTTTCCGTTCCTCTGTTCAGCTTCAATAATAAATCTGAGGTCCAAGAATCATCCTCTGAGGAAGAAGCAAGAGATCAGCTGAATCAAGAACATCAGACAGAAACAGGAAGTGGAAAGAAATGTATTGATCTTCTTTTGTTGAATGTTTACAACACAATAATACCAAGTTTAAAAAATAACTAAGGGCTTAATAAGAAAGTATCAGTTCAGTTCAGTTCAGTCACTCAGTCGTGTCCAACTCTTTGCAACCCTGTGAATCGCAGCACGCCAGGCCTCCCTGTCCATCACCAACTCCCAGAGTTCACTCAGACTCACATCCATCGAGTCAGTGATGCCATCCAGCCATCTCATCCTCTGCCGTCCCCTTCTCCTCCTACTCCCAATACCTCCCAGCATCAGAGTCTTTCCAATGAGTCAACTCTTTGCATGAGGTGGCCAAAGTACTGGAGTTTCAGCTTCAGCATCATTCCTTCCAAAGAAATCCCAGGGCTGATCTCCTTCAGATGGACTGGTTGGATCTCCTTGCAGTCCAAGGGACTCTCAAGAGTCTTCTCCAACACCACAGTTCAAAAGCATCAATTCTTCGGCGCTCAGCCTTCTTCACAGTCCAACTCTCACATCCATACATGACCACAGGAAAAACCATAGCCTTGACTAGACGGACCTTTGTTGGCAAGGTAATGTTTCTGCTTCTGAATTTGCTATCTAGGTTGGTCATAACTTTCCTTCCAAGGAGTAAGCGTCTTTTAATTTCATGGCTGCAGTCACCATCTGCAGTGATTTTGGAGCCCAAAAAAATAAAGTCTGACACTCTTTCCACTGTTTCCCCATCTATTTCCCATGAAGTGATGGGACCAGATGCCATGATCTTCATTTTCTGAATGTTGAGCTTTAAGCCAACTTTTTCACTCTCCACTTTCACTTTCATCAAGAGGCTTTTTAGTTCCTCTTCACTTTCTGCCATAAGGGTGGTGTCATCTGCATATCTGAGGTTAGTGATATTTTTCCCGGCAATCTTGATTCCAGCTTGTGCTTCTTCCAGTCCAGCGTTTCTCATGATGTACTCTGCATAGAAGTTAAACAAGCAGGGTGACAGTATACACCCTTGACATACTCCTTTTCCTATTTGTAACCAGTCTGTTGTTCCATGTCCAGT
The DNA here is from genome assembly GCF_027580195.1 of Bos mutus. NCBI lineage: Eukaryota > Metazoa > Chordata > Mammalia > Artiodactyla > Bovidae > Bos > Bos mutus. Next base: position 29,945,864 of record NC_091633.1, read on the forward strand.
TCTAACTGTTGCTTCCTGACCCGCAAACAGATTTCTCAAGAGGCAGGTCAGGTGGTCTGGTATTCCCATCTCTTTCCGAATTTTCCACAGTCTATTGTGATCCACACAGTCAAAGGCTTTGGCATAGTCAATAAAGCAGAAATAGATGTTTTTCTGGAACTCTCTTGCTTTTTCTATGATCCAGCGGATGTGGGCAATTTGATCTCTGGTTCCTCTGCCTTTTCTAAAACCAGCTTGAACATCAGGAAGTTCACAGTTCAAGTATTGCTGAAGCCTGGCTTGGAGAATTTTGAGCATTACTTTACCTACATGTGAGATGAGTGCAATTGTGTGGTAGTCTGAGCATTCTTTGGCATTGCCTTTCTTTGGGATTGGAATGAAAACTGACCTTTTCCAGTTCTGTGGCCACTGCTGAGTTTTCCAATTTGCTGGCATATCGAGTGCAGCACTTTCACAGCATCATCTTTCAGGATTTGAAATAGCTCCACTGGAATTCCATCACCTCCACTAGCTTTGTTTGTAGTGATGCTTTATAAGGCCCACTTGACGTCACATTCCAGGATGTCTGGCTCTAAGTGGATGATCACACCATCGTGATTCTCTTGGTCATGAAGATCTTTTTGTACAGGTCCGCTGTGTATTCTTGCCACCTCTTCTTAATCTCTTCTGCTTCTGTTAGGTCCATACCATTTCTGTCTTTATAGAGCCCATCTTTGCATGAAATGTCCCCTTGGTATCTCTGATTTTCTTGAAGAGATCTCTAGTCTTTCCCATTCTGTTGTTTTCCTCTATTTCTTTGCATTGATTGCTGAGGAAGGCTTTCTTATCTCTTCTTGCTATTCTTTGGAACTCTGCATTCAGATGTTTATATCTTTCCTTTTCTCCTTTTGCTTTTTGCTTCTCTTCTTTTCACAGCTATTTGTAAGGCCTCCCCAGAGAACCATTTTGCTTTTTTGCATTTCTTTTCCATGGGGATGGTCTTGAACCCTGTCTCCTGAACAATGTCACAAACCTCATTCCATAGTTCATCAGGCACTCTATCTATGAGATCTAGGCCCTTAAATCTATTTCTCACTTCCACTGTATAATCATAAGGGATTTGATTTAGGTCATACCTGAATGGTCTAGTGGTTTTCCCTACTTTTTTCAATTTAAGTCTGAATTTGGTAATAAGGAGTTCAAGATCTGAGCCACAGTCAGCTCCTGGTCTTGTTTTTGTTAACTGTATAGAGCTTCTCCATCTTTGGCTGCAAAGAATATAATCAATCTGATTTCGGTGTTGACTATCTGGTGACTTCCATGTGTAGAGTCTTCTCTTGTGTTGTTGGAAGAGGGTGTTTGTTATGACCCAGTGCATTTTCTTAGCAAAACTCTATTAGTCTTTGCCCTGCTTCATTCCGTATTCCAAGGCCAAATTTGCCTGTTACTCCAGGTGTTTCTTGACTTCCTACTTTTGCATTCCAGTCCCCTATAATGAAAAGGACATCTTTTTTGGGTGTTAGTTCTAAAAGGTCTTGTAGGTCTTCATAGACCTGTTCAACTTCAGCTTCTTCAGCGTTACTGGTTGGGGCATAGACTTGGATTACTGTGATATTGAATGGTTTGCCTTGGAAATGAACAGAGATCATTCTGTCATTTTTGAGACTGCATCCAAGTACTGCATTTCAGACTCTTTTGTTAACCATGATGGCTACTCCATTTCTTCTGAGGGATTCCTGCCTGCAGTAGTAGGTATAATGGTCATCTGAGTTAAATTCACCCATTCCAGTCCATTTTAGTTCGCTGATTCCTAGAATGTCGACATTCACTCTTGCCATCTCTTGTTTGACCACTTCCAATTTGCCTTGATTCATGGATTTGATATTCGAGGTTCCTATGTAATATTGCTCTTTACAGCATCGGACCTTGCTTCTATCACCAGTCACATCCACAGCTGGGTATTGTTTTTGCTTTGGCTCCATCCCTTCATTCTTTCTAGAGTTATTTCTCCACTGATCTGCAGTAGAATATTGGGCACCTACTGACCTGGGGAGTTCCTCTTTCAGTATCCTATAGAGAAACCCAAGTAAGATGGTAGGTGTTGCAAGAGGGCATCAGAGGGCAGACACACTGAAACCATACTCACAGAAAACTAGTCAGTCTAATCACACTAGGACCACAGCCTTGTCTAACTTAGTGAAACTAAGCCATGCCCGTGGGGCAACCCAAGATGGGCGGGTCATGGTGGAGAGATCTGACAGAATGTGGTCCACTGGATAAGGGAATGGCAAACCACTTCAGTATTCTTGCCTTGAGAACCCCATGAACAGTATGATAAGAAAGCATATAATATCCAAATGCCCAAACACTAGGGTGTCACTATCATAATAATGTTTGTCGTTACTTATTTTTTTGTGTATTTTTATGGACATAGACCATTTTTAGGGCTTTGCTCGTAGCTCAGCTGGTAAAGAATCTGCCTGCAATGCAGGAGACCCCAGTTTGATTACTGATCAGGAAGATTCCCTGGAGAAAGGATAGGCTAGTCATCTAGTATTCTTGGGCTTTCCAGGTGGCTCAGACGGTAAAGAATCTGCCTGTAATACGGTAGACCTGGGTTCGATCCCTGGGTTGGGAACAGCCCCTGGAGAAGGGCACGGCAACCCACTCAAGTATTCTTGCCTGGAGAATCCCCATTGACAGAGGAGCCTGGCGGGCTACAGTCCATGGGGTAGCAAAGAGTTGGACACAACTGAGCAACTCAGCACAGCATAGACCATTTTTATAGTCTTTAACTGAATTTGTTACAATACTGCTTCTGTTTCAAGTTATGGTTATCTCTCAGACCAGGGATTGAACCTGCACCCCCTGCATTGGTAGGTGAAGTCTTACCACTGGACCACCAGTGAAGTCCCTTGCCATTATTTTTTAAACTGTTGTTTCTACAACTGTTCTTGGTCACATTTAAATATGATCCTGCATTTTCTGTCAATTTTCTCATATGGGAAATCATCCATAATGATGTTTTCAATTGATCTGATGTCAACAAAGTTATAAGTTAACACCTGTGGCACCCTTCCAATTGAAGATTTGTTTTCCTGTGTTCAGGGGAATATTTTTTAAGAAAGTTTGGTGCATATTAATAGTCTTCCCAATAACCACATCTTGACATAAACTAAATATTTGCAAATGTCCCAGAAATTCAGAGGCATCACTTTGTTTTTGTTTTTTTCTCCATCATGTTTTCATGGGCTCCAGCACTTCCTGTCTCAACTTGTGCCAGGAAAAGTAACTACCAAAATAAGACAAAAAGCTATTTCTGTCCTATGGTTTAAGAATTCAGCAGAAAATCAAGAGGTATTAGCAAATTCGTAGGCTCTCCAAACTGGAAAACATAAATATAGCCAAATGTTACACATGTAATAACCACTTTCTATGAAGTTTGGCCATAAGCACCATTCAATCAAAAGGAAAAATCAGTATTGAAAAAGTAGGGATGATGAGCCCTACAATGACAAATTTATTAGGCAAGTTGGCTTGGTCACTTGCCAAAGTTACCATAGAACCAAAAGGGTAATAACGGTGTTCCTCTACCCCCAATACACTGAAGATGGTCCACATAAGACATTAACCATGAATTAACTACTATTAATCATATATTTTATTATTATTTAATGATCAATTGATATTGGAAAATAAATCTATCCTTTAGCTAATACATAAAGCCTAATTTAACCATTTAATTATTTTCATTTAAACTATGACAGACATTTCACCAACATATATTTTCCTTTAGAACTTGATATATTTAAGCAATAATTTTATATTCTTATTTTTTCATAACTTGAAAGTATTTAAAATATACTCCTTTCAGAAAGATAAGCATGTTTCCCAGTATTCACTTACGTCTTCCACACTTAGATTTCCCTACCCAGCATCAAGGATGAAAATGGTGATAGAAGTGAAGCATTGTGGGCAAATCCCATTTTTAAAGTGTTGTCCTGTTATCAAAGCATGAACATCAGTCCTACTGAAACAAAAACACATCATCCTTCACAGTTCATGTGCCTCAAAAAAAAAAAAAAAAAAAAAAAAGAATACAAAATTCAATGGGTTTTTGATAGAAAGGGATATTTAAATTCACACTTGTACTGTTCATAAAAGTAGACCAATGCAGTTTTGCAACTCCAAAAGCTGCCTTTTCCTGCTGAGAAATATCTACTTTAACTAGAACTGGGGAAAAAAAATATGTAACAGAAAATACAGGATCCTGTTACCATATACACCATCAGACTCTCAGTAGGTCAGTTGGTTGTCCTGTTAATAATCATCAGTCGACTGGAACCAACTCCTACTTACAACTCTCATCAACATGAGTCAGATGACTGAGAATCTTAGAATCAAGCATTTCTTCTGGTTTCTGACTATACAGCTCCTGATCACATTCTTCTTTGACCTGTCCTTTGAAATGCAGCTCTCTGTACTGGTTCAGAGGACAAACAATGGCCATGAAGTATGACAGGGGGTACTGGGGAAAGGGAGCCATTGCACCCAGATAAGCCCCCAGTCTGCTGCAGTGGCTGACATACCACCACTTAGAACCCTGTCCTTCCATGTCTTGCACTCATGCTTTTTGGGCAGTTCCAGCAAATTAAACAGAGTCGCACAAAGCCAAATCACACCCATTTTCCTTCCAAGAGAGACCTAGAACTCTCTCAGGAATTAGAACTCTCTCAGGAACTAGACATGTTGAGAACTCAGGGAAATTGCTCCTGGATGGAGCTGAAGGTACAGAGAGGCGAGGCTTCTGCAGATAGAGCAGTGAACCTTTGAGGGCAGAGTCTCCCTGTGATGGTCAGCCATTCCTCCTCCTTAAATTCCCCTTACAGTTTATGCTTTCCTCCTCCAGGCTCCACCCTGACCTGCCTGCCCTCACCTGCAATTGCTCCTCCCGCTGCTTTATGAGTCACAGTAGATGCAGCTGAGTCCACTTTGGAACATTCCCCAGGAAAACAACATCTGACAACGTGATATCAGTGAATTACTATTTCTCTTCCTGGCATTACTACCCATATTTGGACTCTCTAGGCATGGCAGAGTCATTTTTCTTATATTAAGAACATAGCAAAATATTTCATGTAGTACAATTATTCTGTGGTTAGATCGTTCCTTTGTTAGAAAAATCTATGTGCAGAAAATGATATATATGATAGACCACTTTGAAAATTTAGGGACTGTGAGAGACGATTAGCAGGTTTTTCCCCAAGCTCATCATGCAAAGTGAAGGAGAAGAAAAATGAAAATTAAAAAAAGCTCTTGGATGAATTTAACATCCTAGTTGGAAATTCTATAAAGCTCAAGACACACTGAATGATGTTTAACAGGCCCCTACCTACCTCCTCAAAGAAAAGGAAAAAAGAACAGAGGGATAAAGAAAACATGCACTTGAAGTGTGATGCAATCCTTAACACCCCTCGGAAAGGCCCTCCATTCTTTCTCCTGACATAGCTAAGCTTGAGAGACAGCTACTCCCTATCTCCTCCTCCAGGCTAAGCCTGTCCACTGCTGCAGGGATGGGCAACTGGTTTCTCAGTCTAGAACCTGAAAGGAACCTATAGCTTCTGAAACCGACTGCTCTTTTATCACAGCTGGGGAAACGATGTTCCAGAACATGTCACACAGTTTCTGCCGTAATTTATGTGAGTTCAGGAGCACTTAGGCTCATCTAGAATATTATTTCTGTATTGTGGTTGACCAGAGGGTGAAGAACACTCACTCCTTCCAAGCATGTTGCATTCTTCTTTAATCTGGTTTTAACAGAAGTGCTTCCCAACCAAAAACTCATCAGATTTCAAATCAAAATATACCAGACCAAGAGGGCTTGGATTTGGCATCAGGGAAGGACCTGGTGATCAGGTCCTTGAGATTGTGGAAATCAAGACGATCACATTTATGCATGGACAGGGGTTACCACAGTTATAGGCAGCCATGAAGCAATCTTAGCCCTTTCCACTTCATGTGGCAAGCTTTACATCCATCACTTGAAGCTGCTCAACATCTGTGAAATAAAATGTCCTTGATTCATTGGCTATTTTCCACATTGAGTCCCACCTTCCCAAGGGAAGACCAGAAAACTCATATCTTTGGGTTCCCTGGCAGCACAGTACTTAGGTCCTGCTGATCAGACTTGCCCAGGTGATACTTGGATTCATGCAGGAGATACTGAGGGAAGTGTTGGTTGTCTAACCAGTGATTTTGGGGAGATTCTGCTCCTCAGGATCTGCAAGTGCACAGCTGCTGGCATTCATAGGTTCTCACAGACACAACAGCAGTGTTTCCATTTGGGAAGTCTCTGTATTGTGGCTGGAAACAGCCTTGTCTGTAGTTTTGAAATCTGGCTCTCTGGTCAACCTGGCAGTAACCTCTAATAGAACATTTTTCTGCTTAGATTATTCCAAACAAGCTCTGTTGTTTAGACTAACAGGCACTGACCAACACATAATCCTATAAAATTTTAATTCCTCATTAGCTAAAGTTCCTTTTCTTTTGGTTCAGCATGTAAGCCCTTTCACATCTGTCCCTCTGGATTCTGGTTTTAGCTTTTGTGTTTATGATGACAAGATATCCTATTCCTGCCTTCATATAATTAACAAAGCTGTGATAAGACCTGTATAGCATGAGCCAATGGACATCCTGGTTTCCCACTTGGATGTTACAGCCTGAGACATGATGACAGTCAAAGCCCTATCATGTATGTGGGTGCTCTAAACTAACTCACAAATAGACATGTGTAGCCAAAATATCTAGGGTTATATTTGGGGGGGAGGGTTGTTTTAAAATGCACCTCCAAGTGATCCCAATGGTCACAACCTTCTCTCACAATCCCTTTATTTTCCTGGGGGCTGGACCTTTATTCTCAACAGCACACAACCAAGTGAGAAGCAATCACTTCTGCCATGAGATTATAAAAGTCTGCAATTTCTTTTTTTATTATTATAAAAGCAAACTTATTGTATTTGAACAACTTAACTGGAGAGAAGGGCTTCCCTGTTAACTCAGTGGTAAAGAGCAATCTGTAGATTCAATGCAATCCCTATCAAGCTACCAATGGTATTTTTCACAGAGCTAGAACAAATAATTTCACAATTTGTATGAAAATACAAAAAACCTCGAATAGCCAAAGCAATCTTGAGAAAGAAGAATGGAACTAGAGGAATCAACCTGCCTGACTTTGGACTCTACGGCAAAGCCACAGTCATCAAGACAGTATGGTACTGGCACAAAGACAGAAATATAGATCAATGGAACAAAATAGAAAGCCCAGAGATAAATCCACGCACATATGGATACCTTATCTTTGACAAAGGAGGCAAGAATATACAATGGAGAAAAGACAATCTCTTTAACAAGTGGCACTGGGAAAACTGGTCAACCACTTGTAAAAGAATGAAACTAGAACACTTTCTAACACCATACACAAAAATAAACTCAAAATGGATTAAAGATCTAAATGTAAGACCAGAAAATATAAAACTCTTAGAGGAGAACATCGGCAAAACACTCTTCAACATAAATCACAGCAGGATCCTCTATGACCCACCTCCCAGAGTATTGGAAATAAAAGCAAAAATAAACAAATGGGACCTAATTAAAATTAAAAGCTTCTGCACAACAAATGAAACTATAAGCAAGGTGAAAAGGCAGCCTTCAGAATGGGAGAAAATAATAGCAAATGAAGCAAATGACAAACAACTAATCTCAAAAATATACAAGCAACTCCTGCAGCTCAATTCCAGAAAAATAAACGACCCAATCAAAAAATGGGCCAAAGAACTAAATAAACATTTCTCCAAAGAAGACATACAGATGGCTAACAACACATGAAAAGATGTTCAACATCACTCATTATCAGAGAAATGCAGATCAAAACCACAATGAGGTACGATTTCACACCAGTCAGAATGGCTGCGATCCAAAAGTCTACAAGCAATAAATGCTGGAGAAGGTGTGGAGAAAAGGGAACCCTCTTACACTGTTGGTGGGAATGCAAACTAGTACAGCCACTATGGAGAACAGTGTGGAGATTCCTTAAAAAACTGGAAATAGAACTGCCTTGATGAAAGTGAAAGTGGAGAGTGAAAAAGTTGGCTTAAAGCTCAACATTCAGAAAATGAAGATCATGGCATCTGGTCCCATCACTTCATGGGAAATAGATGGGGAATCAGTGGAAACAGTGTCAGACTTTATTTTTCTGGGCTCCAAAATCACTACAGATGGTGACTGCAGCCATGAAATTAAAAGACGCTTACTCCTTGGAAGGAAAGTTATGACCAACCTAGATAGCATATTCAAAAGCAGAGACATTACTTTGCCAACAAAGGTCCATCTAGTCAAGGCTATGGTTTTTCCTGTGGTCATGTATGGATGTGAGAGTTGGACTGTGAAGAAGGCTGAGCGCCGAAGAATTGATGCTTTTGAACTGTGGTGTTGGAGAAGACTCTTGAGAGTCCCTTGGACTGCAAGGAGATCCAACCAGTCCATTCTGAAGGAGATCAGCCCTGGGATTTCTTTGGAAGGAATGATGCTGAAGCTGAAACTCCAGTACTTTGGCCACCTCATGCGAAGAGTTGACTCATTGGAAAAGACTCTGATGCTGGGAGGGATTGGGGGCAAGAGGAGAAGGGGATGACAGAGGATGAGATGGCTGGATGGCATCACTGACTCAGTGGATGTGAATCTGAGTGAACTCCGGGAGTTGGTGATGGACAGGGAGGCCTGGCGTGCTGCGATTCATGGGGTTGCAAAGAGTCGGACATGACTGAGTGACTGATCTGATCTGATCTACGCCCCAGCAGTCTCACTGCTGGACATACACACCGAGGAAACCAGAACTGAAAGAGACACATGTACCCCGGTGTTCATCGCAGCACTGTTTATAATAGCCAGGACGTGGAAGCAACCTAGATGTCCATCAGCAGATGAATGGATAAGAAAGCTGTGGTACATATACACAGTGGAGTATTACTCAGCCATTAAAAAGAATACATTTGAATCAGTTCTAATGAGGTGGGTGAAACTGGAGCCTATTATACAGAGTGAAGTAAGCCAGAAAGAAAAATACCAATACAGTGTACTAACGCATATATATGGAATTTAGAAAGATGGTATTGATAACCCTGTATGTGAGACAGCAAAAGAGACACAGGTGTATAGAACAGTCTTAACAGTCTTTTGGACTCTGTGGGAGAGGGAGAGGGAGAGGGTGGGACGATTTAGGGGAATGGCACTGAAACATGTATATTATCATATATGAAACGAATCACCAGTCTGGGTTTGACACAGGAAGCTTGGAGCTGGTGCACTGGGATGACTCGGAGGGATGTTATGGGGAGGGAGGTGGGAGGGGGCTCAGGATGGGGAACACACGTATGCCCGTGGCGGATTCATGTTGATGTGTGGCAGAACCAATACAATATTGTAAAGTAAAAAAATAAATAAATAAAAATTAAAAATTAAAAAAATAAAAAGAATCCACTTGCCAATGCATGAGAGGCAGGTTCAATCCCTGGATCACGAAGATCCCCTGGAGAAGGAAATGGCAGCCCACTTCAGTATTCTTTCTTGGGAAACCCCATGAACAGAAGAACCTGGCAGGCTACAGTCCATGGGGTCGCAGAGAGTTGGGCACAAATTAGTGACTAAACGGGCTTCCCTGATAGCTCAGTTGGTAAAGAATCTGCCTGCAATGCAAGAAACCCTGGTTCGATTCCTGGGTTGGGAAGATCCCCTGGAGAAGGAAGAGGCTACACTCAAGTATTCTTGGGCTTCCCTGGTGGCTCAGCTGGTAAAGAATCTGCCTGCAATGTGTGAGACCTGGGTTCGATCCTTGGGTTGGGAGGATCCCCTGGAGAAGGAAAAGGCTCCCAGTCCAGTATTCTGGCCTGGAGAATTCCATAAATTGTATAGTCTATGGGTTCCCAAAGAGCTGGACATGACTGAGCAACTCTCACTTTCACTTAGTGACTAAAAAACAACAGTAAACTGGAGAAAAGGGGTAGGTGAATAAGTATTAAACCCAAAGGGAAAAAAATTATACATCAAAAAATTTTTAATGGCAAAATATACTAAAAGAAGTTTATTTCTTTTCTTTTTTTTTTTCATTCCAAATGGATTTATTGAGTGTCTCCTAGGTGCCAGGCACTGTTTCAGACATGAGAAATACAGCAGCAAACCAAAGTCTGTGCCCACAGTGAAAAGAAGTTTATTTCTAAAGAAGCTGTCTGAAAGGAAAACAATATTTATTATGACATGACATATTGACTTTACTCTTTATAATTATAGATCAGTAATTTGAATGTTTGTCTAATCCAGTCTTTTAAATATTATTTTTATTACTTTTGGCCGTGTGGCTTGGCTTGGGAAACCTTAGTTCCCTGAACAGGGATCGATTAAATTTAGTAGGTTTCATGGATGTGCTAATCACAAGTTTAAAAAAAAATCAGGAGAAAGGATGTCAGATGGTTTAAACAACATGTAATTGAAATACTGGATGCACTCTGGCTTGCATACCAATGGGTAACAAACGCTCTCCTGAAGTTTACAGCACATAGCAAAGTGAGAAAGTGTAACTTCTGAGTTAAGACTACTATAAAAGTCTGCCACTTCTGTCTTGCTTGTCCTCTCCCAGTCTCTTTACACTTGCTTGTACTGCTGAAAGAAACTACTGTGTTGCAAGCTGCAAGTGAAAAGGCCACTTAACAAGGAACGTAGCATGTCTCCCAGGTGGTACTGGTGGTAAAGAACTGGACTGCCAATTCTCTTGTATCTCAGGATACACAAGAGACACTGGTTTGATCCTTGGGTCAGGAAGATTCCCCCAGAGGAGGGCATGCAAACCAAATTTGGTGTTCTTGCCTGGAGAATCCCATGGACAGAGGACCCTGGCAGGCTAGGGTCACAAAGAGTTGGACACGACTGAAGTGACTGAGCATGCACACACACGTGCACATAGTCGCTTTATAATATTGTGTGTGTTTCAAGTGTACAGCAAAGTGATTCAGTTATACATATACTCAGTGTGAAATGCAAATCTCTTTTCCTTTCCATGAAACATTTAGCAAACTCTACATTATCCTTTAACACATTTGGAGTTACATTTGAGTTTTGAGGAGAAATATAATAAACACCTGGTTAGAGTCACTTAGAACTAGCAAACTTGGATTAAAATAAACCACAAGCCTCCCTTTCATTGGGGAGTGAGTATTCCAGAAACTAGGTGTCTAAGAGGTAAAAATGGGAAAGAACAATCCATAAAAGTTAATCCTTTTTACCCATATTTTAAACTTTTTAATCTTGTATCGGAGTATAGCAGATTAACAATGTTGTGATAGTTTCAGGTGAAGAGTGAAGGGACTCAGCCATTCAAATACATCTATCCATTCCCCCCCAAACTCCCCTACCATCCAGGATGCCACATAACACTGAGCAGAGTTCCTTGTGCTACACATTAGGCCTTGTTGGTTATCCATTTTAAATATAGCAAATGTCATCCATTGCAAAATAAAGTCTACATGTTGGTCATGACAGTATGATCAGAGCATTTTAGTGGCCGGAGGAGCAACATGCATGGTTTTGTGCTTTCAGGAGGAATTAGGAGGAAATCAGGCATCCATTAGCAGACAGCCTGCTTCCACTTGAAAAGGATCAATCATCCTGTAACTTACCCAGTTATATTTTAATAAACAACAATTACTTCACCCGGCAGGGAGACCCTCACAGTTTCATACCAGGAGATCAATGCTCTACAGAGGTAGTAAATCTGGGATGATCTCAGAAAAACAACAGGGGGATAGCAAATACTTTGAAAACTAGTCACATGAATTATAAATTCTGTTCTCACAGACTTCCCAATAAAATGCTCATGAGTTCAAGAGCACACCTAGCTTATTTCTCAGTGTCTTGAAGGAGAATAGCCAGTTAATCCTAATAGGCATCCAGGAATACCTCACTTGTCTCGTGAATGGCGATTCTGCCATACTTTTTACCAGCCCATTTCAGACTCAAGTATATCTGATGAAATTCTCAAATACATTTTATTATATTGGGTTAGTCAAAAAGTTCAACTGGGATTTTTTTTCCATTGCATGTTAAGATACGATTATGACTGACTGGTGGTTTTATGCAGCAGAAACCAACACAACGCTGTAAAGCAACTTTCCTCCAACTAAAAAAAAGTAAAAGTGTATGATGTAAAAAAAAATTTAACATTCCAGAATGAACTTTTTGGCCAAAACAATATGCCCCCTTAGTAACTGGATACCTTACCATGCAAGAAGACGCAGCATTGATCCCAGGACTGTTCACTTTGCCAGAAAAACCAGTCTGGGCCTCTTTCCAACTCCATCATTCTGCAAATCTCTCCTAAAATGCAAATATCCCCTTTTGTTCTAACCTGTTTCTACCTGGTTTTTTGTTAATTCTATGTTCTTAGCTTCCAAGTTGTCTTGATCCTTCTGTCTGTTGCCTGCTGATTGCTGGCGTGGCTGCAGATACCCTAATGGCTCAGAGGGATGAAGTGAATATAAGGTTTATGTGAATAGCACCAAATTCCATAGAACCAGATGGAGACTTCAGTGTCTGAGGAAAGTCACAGCTTTAGGAAGCAAAAGGCTCAGTGATGACATGGTCAAAAACATGCTGGGCCTGAGTACACATCCAGATGCGTAAGTCACCCCAGACTAAACTCCAGGGAAAGTGTGGAGCCTTGGAGGAGCAGGAGGCTGTGCCCCAGAGGATCGCTGAGGGTCTACATGCAGTCACAGAAGGGAAAGATCATCGCTCTGAGCACCAAAATCAGAATATCCGCCACACTCCCTCCAACAAAAAAAGTCCATCTTTTTCTTTTTGGCTGTGCTGACTGGCTTGCAGGATCTTAGTTTTCTGACCAGGGATCTAAGTCATGCTCCCTGCAGTGGAAGCACAAAATCCTAACCACTGGGCCTCCAGGGGAGTCCCCAGGCTGCCTTTCTTTGATGCCCTGGCCATTTGGCAGTGTTCTCCAATTTTTTATTCTTCCTACTCAGATTCTAAGTTCCCCTTCTACCAGGACTTCCTCAACTGACTCACAGGATAAACTTTATCCCAATCAAAAGCCGGAGGCATCCGTGGTGAAAGTGCATCCCTGGCTAAGCCCAGCATTCTCATGACCCCAGTGACCTCTGCTCCTCTCCCAGAGCCACTGTAAGAGTTGGGGTCTCACAGTGTTAGCCTCTGTCTCCTCACAGCCCACTGGGCAGCCAGCCCCAGTCCATCTCTCCCAGCGGTCCTTCCTGACCCTCAACCTGCACCAAGCCCTCACCCCCCACCTAACCCCTAGGACATTCCATCATGGATCACACTGTGGTGACACTGAGTCCAGAATGCTGAGGAAGCTCAAGAAATGCTGGTTCAACTAAATCCATCTTCCTGGTCTAACTAACACTCCAGCATTTCTGTGGCAAGTGCCCCAAACCCTAGAATGGTTCACTAAACCAGAGCTCCCATCCTGGCCCTGCCCTCGTGTTCTGAGGCTGGTCACCCCTCTCTTGCTCCTATCAGTGGTGGATGTTGTCACAGACTCCATCTCTACTGTGGTCTCCATGAGATCCCTCCTAGTTATTTATAATACACTCCTCTTCCAATTCACCTTGACTTTCCTACATGCTTCTGTCCAAACTGAGCTCTGTTACCTTCAGGGTGTTCGTAAACTTTTCCAGTATGTTGCAACACAAAGAACATAGAAACTCTTTCAATTTCCTATATTTCAAGTCCCTCCACCCTTGCCACACACACCTGTAAGCATCTTTACTTTCAAGCCCATCCTTTACAAACGTTTAGTTGTTCATCTTTTTTTTTTTTTTTCATTTAGGAACTCACATTTAATCTTGTGTAGTTGTCAAATTACATGTAAACACAGTATTCTTTATAATCATCACCATATGACCTATCATGGTCATGGACTTCAGATGACTTCTTGGCTTTTTCTAGCTTTCACTCCAAGCCTTTTAATCTTTCAAATGTTTTTTTCTCTCTTCTCAATTCAATAGAGATAGTTAATTCGCAATTGACAATCTCTAGGTTCAGCCATGTTGCTGCAAATGACACTATTCCATTCTTTTTATATGGCTGAGTGCATATATGTACCACAACTTCTGTATCCATTCATCTGTTGATAGACATCTAGGTTGCTTCCATGCCCTGGCTACTGTAAACAGTGCTTCAGTGAACACTGGGTGGATGTATCCTTTCAGACCATGCTTTTCTCTGGATATATGCCCAGAAGTAGGATTAAAAGGTCATACGGTAGCTCTATTTTTAGTTTTTAAATCGTCCATCTTTTACTGAGGACATAAGCCCTTAAAAATGGTGAGTGAGGTTGAGGGCAGGGACCATGGCTTGTTCATATGTTCACCTAATGATAAAATAAGGCTTAGAGCATAGTACTGATACATATTTCTTAATCTTTCTTTCCCATTAAGATAGAGGGGAAAATAAAGAGGACAAAGAGCCAAGAGAATAAATAGTTTAAAGTTATTTATTTAGTATTAGTATAGGCCAATCACTAAGCTGAATGGTTTTCCTATATAATACGTAGATACTATGAAATTCCTATTTTAACAAATGAAACACTACAGGTTGGGGCTGTTATTAAACCAGTGCTCAGGCAGAAGGGTTGGGATTGAACCCAGGCACCTCATCACCAGTTATATTAACCACTTTTTATTAAATGCTTCCGAAAGTGCTGCACTCAATATGGCAGCAAATTTGGAAAACTCAGCAGTGGCCACAGGACTGGAAAAGGTCAGTTTTCATTCCAATCCCAAAGAAAGGCAATGCCAAAGAATACTCAAACTACCGCACAATTGCACTCATCTCACATGCTAATAAAGTAATGCTCAAAATTCTCCAAGCCAGGCTTTAGTAATACATGAATCGTGAACTTCCAGATGTTCAAGCTGGTTTTAGAAAAGGCAGAGGAACCAGAGACCAAATTGCCAACATCCGCTGGATCATAGAAAAAGCAAGAGAGTTCCAGAAAAACATCTATTTCTGCTTTATTGACTATGCCAAAGCCTTTGACTCTGTGGATCACAATAAACTGTGGAAAATTCTGAAAGAGATGGGAATATCAGACCACCTGACCTGCCTCTTGAGAAATTTGTATGCAGGTCAGGAAGCAACAGTTAGAACTGGACATCAAACAACAGACTGATTACAAATAGGAAAAGGAGTGTGTCAAGGCTGTATATTGTCACCCTGCTTATTTAACTTATATGCAGAGTACATCATGAGAAACGCTGGACTGGAAGAAACACAAGCTGGAATCAAGATTGCCGGGAGAAATATCAATAACCTCAGATATACAGATGACACCATCCTTATGGCAGAAAGTGAAGAGGAACTAAAAAGCCTCGATGAAAGTGAAAGAGGAGAGTGAAAAAGTTGGCTTAAAGCTCAACATTCAGAGAACGAAGATCATGGCATCTGGTCCCATCACTTCATGGGAAATAGATGGGGAAACGATGGAAACAGTGTCAGACTTCATTTTTTTGGGCTCCAAAATCACTGCAGATGGTGACTTCAGCCATGAAATTAAAAGACGCTTACTCCTTGGAAGGAAAGTTATGACCAACCTAGATAGCATATTCAAAAGCAGAGACATTACTTTGCCAACAAAGGTCCATCTAGTCAAGGCTATGGTTTTTCCTGTGGTCATGTATGGATGTGAGAGTTGGACTGTGAAGAAGGCTGAGCGCCGAAGAATTGATGCTTTTGAACTGTGGTGTTGGAGAAGACTCTTGAGAGTCCCTTGGACTCCAAGAAGATCCAACTAGTCCATTCTGAAGGAGATCAGCCCTGGGATTTCTTTGGAAGGAATGATGCTAAAGCTGAAACTCCGGTACTTTGGCCACCTTATGTGAAGAGTTGACTCATTGGAAAAGACTCTGATGCTGGGAGGGATTGGGGGCAGGAGGAGAAGAGGACGACAGAGGATGAGATGGCTGGATGGCATCACTGACTCGATGAATGTGAGTCTGAGTGAACTCCAGGAGTTGGTGATGGACAGGGAGGCCTGGCGTGCTGCAATTCATGGGTCGCAAAGAGTCGGACACTACTGAGCGACTGAACTGAACTGAACTGAAGAGAATGTAGGATGGAAGCACGTTATGTGCATGACATGCAACGCTTCAAGCAGGAGTAAGAGGGAAGAAACCAGAAGAAAATGAGACTGGCAGGCCCTGTTAATTGTGGAAAGCCCTCGTTGTCAAAAGAGTAGAATAAAGTAAAGCTGAAGACATGATTTGGCTCCAAATGGCCTTGAAGATATGAAATCAACTCTTTTTAGTCATAAAAAAAGAATGAAATAATACCATTTGCAACAACATGGATGGACCTTGAGATTATCATACTAAGTGAAATAAGTCAGAAAAAGAAAACAAATTCCATATGATATCACTTATATACGAAACCTAAAATATGACACAGATGAACTTATATATGAAACAGAAACAGATTCACAGACATAAAAAACAAACTTATGGTTACCAAAGGGGGTGGAAGAGGGATAAATTAGGAGCTTTGGATTAACATATATACACAACTATATTAACCAACAAGGAGACCTACTGTACAGCACAAAGAATTATACTCAATATTTTTAATAAACTATAAGGGAAATAATCTGAAAAAATATATGTTGTGTATAACTGAATTATTGTGCTATACACCTGAAACTAACATGACATTGTAAACTGACTATACTTCAATTGAAATAAAATAGAAATGAAGTCTATTTTATTGGCAGTGAAGGTATTATGAAATATTAATCCAAAAATTTCATTAAATGTACTTCATATCTGTCATATTCAAAGTTGAGTTGTGATAAGTATCATAAAGAGAGAGCAGATTAAAAGATCCCAAATCCTAAGAACTAGGAGCTTATAGGGAAGATATACCTTAATCACAAATATCTATAATAGAAGATAGAAAATTATTATTGTAAAAATAAATGTTACAGGACTTCAGAAAAAGTAGAGATTTTTGAAGATAAGAGGGCAATTTTATGAACAGTGGCAGTTCATAGACAGTAAAAAGGAAAATAGACCTGGTGTTGGGAGGAAGCTCATTCTGAGTGGAGGAAACAGCCCAGCAGAAGTGCTGAGGTGGGAAGCAGGGGCAAAACTTGAGAGTTGAGTTTGCCCGGAATGCTTAGTCTACAAGGGTGAATGGCACCCTCAGCGAGGCAAGCCCAGGCCTCCACCACCTCTGCAGACGCCCTGGAAGCCTCAGACAATGCGATGCACTCTATGTGTATCCACTGAAAATCATACTCTCATAGCTGATTGAAAAGACTAATCTGACAGGCTGTGTGGTGTGAAAGGACAATGTGACCATTTGGCAGAAGGTGTTCATGAATAATACCACAAATAACCAAAAAGAACTTACTATATAGCACAGGGAAACCTATTCAATATTCTCTAATGGCCTATATGGGGAAAAAAATAATCTGAAAAAGAGTGGATATATGTATAATTGAACTTCGTTGTACACCTAGAAGTAACACAACATTGCAAGTCAACTACACTCTAATATAAAATAAAAATTGAGTTAAAAAGTACAATTGATGGAGCGTAACAACTAAAGGGGTCTATCAAGCAAAAAAAGAGGGGAACACAAGGGTGGAACATTAACATCATTCCAGTGGAGTGATGTCATCAAAGAACACTTTAGGAAGATCAAACTGGAGGAAGGTACAAAGTGACCAATGAAAACAGCAAGAGAATGATGAAGCTATGCTAATCGGTGCAGGACTCAACAGAGTTCTGAATGGATGGTGACAAGAGGAAAAGAATTGGGGATCTAAAACATATTTCAAAACAGGAATGAACAAGAATTGATGTTAGGATAAGTATCATGAACGGATATCACAGAATCAAAATCAAATCTGAGGTTTAAAGCTGGAGGAATTTGTGATCCACTAACAACAGTAAGGAATTTACTATAAGAAAAATGTTGTTTTAAAGTGGGGGGGAGGGGAAATAAACTCAAATTTGGACAGGTTGAGCTGCATAAGGCAGCTTTATGCAACAATTAACCCCAATCAAACCTTCCTAAAGTTACTGCTACACCCATACACTTTGTTTTTCAAGATTGTACTTCGTAAGACACACAGAGCCTTCCATTTCAGATTTGCAGTTTCTCAGAAACTCTCCAGACATTTGATACTTCTAAATACTTCAAGTAACCATTAGCTTATGTTTTTCATCTTGTTGCATACTACTGTAGCAGAAGTAGAGAGATCAAAGAATAATATCGGTCTAACTTTTCTATGCTTTAACTTTTTGGTTCTATAGGAACCAGAAATTATAGTCACAGCTGAAATGGATCCTCCGACATTCCACAATGTCCTATTTGGCCATTGGTATGAAGAGCCAGCAATAAAGAATCTAAAAACATCTTTGGCCATATGAAAGTTACATACTTCAAGAAAAGCTGTCAGATGACTTTGATCTTACTGCTTTAGTAATATGAACCAGCACAGACAGTCATATAAAGGGCAGGCCAATTAAGGTTGTTTAATGAATAAACCAAATAAAACTATCAAATACCAGATTAAAAGAAAAATAATCAGAGAGAAGGATACAGAGTCAAATGTAAGTGGGGAAAAATTTTCTTGCAGTTTAAAAAAAAAACAAAAACAAAAAAAAAACAGTTAATCCAATTCTTAAGCCATAATTAAATGGCCTGAAAAGTTTAAAGATAGTCTATGCCCTGAACTACAAAAGAAACCATACTTAAACACATGAAGATTGATGCTGTCCAAAAAAATACCCTGCTTGTAGAAATTATAAAGAACCAAACATCTTAGCTATGTTATGACTTTAATTGTAGGAAAAGTAAAAAACAGTAAAAGAGAAGCTAGATACATCTGTGTTCAGATGATCAAGGAATAAATATATTAGGGGTTGGGGTTAGTGTCAGGGTTATTTTTTCTCACAGTATAACCTGTCTTCTGGCTCTTACCAATCACATCTTATATCTGAAGACGCATTAATCTAGGCATGATATTTTCTCATAAATAAGGTTAGCAATGCTTTTCTCATTAATAAAGACTTGAAAATTGTATGCTTCAGAGTTTAGAAAAGATATTTGTCCAATGCACTATAATCTTTAAGTTAAAAACAATCAAGATAGTATATACTAAATTGGTGAGTTCTATACATTTATTAACAATTAAAACGATACAGTTAAATAACAGAACAGACATAAACAATCAGTGAATTTGGGTAAAAATAGTTTATTATTAGAAATAATATTTTTTCAACCAATAAAACTACTTTGCCTGAGTAAAATAAATGAATCCCCATATTAAGGTCATTCAGGGTGTGTGTGAAAACGATTCCTGAACTAAATATTTGAAATCTTATTAGGCAAGAGGATTAGCTTAAGTTGGGTATAACAATTTAGACTCTGCAGAAGAAACTAGGAAACTTAACCACGGTCTCATTCGTTTGAGAAATTGCTTCAGAATCTGCCTAAGGGTTGAAACAGACTCCACTGAAATGCACTGGAGAACTGGGTCCCCAGACAGACCCTTCTCAGATTACACAGAGCAATTGCTGTAGGCTTGACCACAAAAAAGACCATGTGCTCTGAAACGCTCCATGCAGGACAACCTGCTGGCATTCCTGCTAGATTAAACAATATGTCCTTGCAACTCACCAGATGGATTTTTTGATAACATCAAACCCCCAATCCAAAAACTTTCAGCAGCCAGACATTCAGTTCAAAATCTCCCCTGATTGTTGCCAACACAGCAGCTGCCAGGAGCCCAAACCTGACCAACAGAGTGTTTTCCATCTTCCCATTAAAAGGAGGGTGAGGAAAGGACATCTTCTCTGTCCACAACTGTCTGATTTGATTTGGATTTGGAGGAAAGATGGGGGAAGGGAAAGGGGAAAGGAACAAAATATTTTGGCTACGCTAGGAAAATGGGAAAGTCCCTTTAACGGCCTTCTGATTTCTGAATGGTTTCCTGTCTTTGTTTGGGGTAAGAGAGAAGCCAGGATATATGAAATCTTATTTTTAGTTTAATTCTTTGGAAAGGATTGTATCTCACCAACTTCAATGAGTTCAGAGAAAGGAAAAAGAGTAAATAAACAGCTTACAAGCAGGCTGTCCTTCTTAGAAGAAATAAACTGGACTTTTCTAAAACAAGAAGTAAAATAGAAAACATTGAAATAAATCTAGGCAAAAATAAGATTCAGCTTAAGCCACAACTACCCAAATCATCTGGATGGGTGTATGACAATGGGATTGGCTTTTATAGTCTCTCTTGATTTATTAAGGAGGGACTGGAATCATTGTGGTGATTAGAATATGCTTCAGAAGTATTCTAGGGTCAAAACCTCTAGCTCAATGATTTGGCTATAGCTGAAAAGCTGGATGATGAATGGATACAAAAGTTTCAGTATATATATATATATATATATATATATATATATATATATAATATTATTACTCAGCCATAAAAAGGAAATGATTTGAGTCAGTTGAAGTGAGATGGGTAAAGTTAGAACCTGCTATACAGAGTGAAGTAAGTCAGAAAGAGAGAAACAAATACATTAATGCATATATATATGGAATCTAGAAAAATGGATGAACCTGTTTGCAGGCAGGAATAGAGACACAGAGATAGAAAACAGACTGTAGATACAATGGGGGAAGGAAAGGTAGGGCAAGTTCAAAGAGTAGCACTGAAATGTATACATTACCACATGTAAAATAGATAGCTAGAGGGAAATTGCTGTATAACACAGGGAGCTCAATCCAGTGCTCTGTGCCACCCTAGAGGGGTGGGATGGGGTGGAGGATGGGAGGGAGGGAACATATGTATACTTATGGCTGATTTACATTGTTGTATGGCAGAAGCCAACCCATTGCATAGCATTTATCCTCTAATTAAGAAAACAAAAAAGAAGCTGGATGAACACTGTGAGGAGCACAAAAAAAGTTTATGCCTCCCATAGCTACCATGCTAGCATGGCCTTAGCATAGGAATTCCTCCCAGAAACCTTCAAGCACTGCAGTTCTGCAGACAGATTTGCCAGGACACAAGTCATGGCTCAAGAGCTCTAAAGAGAACTCAGCAGTGTGGGATTAAGCTGGTTCAGCAGAAGTTTAGCAGATGAGTAGCTTACCATTGTGCTGGATGTGAGGAGATCTCCTTTTCTGGTAATTGCTGTCCTTTAATGACTAGGGAAGAAATGATTGTTCCCTTATAGTTCAGTTGGTAAAGAATCTGCCTGCAATGCAGGAGACCCTGGTTCGACTCCTGGGTCAGGAAGATCCACTGGAGAAGGGACAGGCTACTCATTCCAGTATTCTGGCCTGAAGAATTCCATGGACTGTACAGTCCATGGGGTCACAGAGTTAGACACAACTGAGTGACTTTCACTAATGACTAGGACTTTTAATGATGGAGTGGAATGGAATCAGTACTCTAAGTAATAGATCCACAACATTTTGTGGGAACTGAGATAAAAATCAATGCATTCATTATGTCATGAAGAGATGGAATCTTGAACTGTAGGAATAAGACTAAATTGGCAAATATCCAGGAGGATTAAGGAGAAATAGCAATCTAGATGAGAAAACATGTTCAGAGGTATAGACAGTTCTAAGAAGGTCCGTTCAAAATTCTGACAGTTAAATATACAGAGAACACTTCATGGTACGTGGATGGACCTAGAGATGATCAGACTAAGTGAAGTCGGCCAGTACACATTATTATACTGTGTATTGTAGATACACGGTACTATATATAAAATAAACAACAAGGATCTACTGTATAGCACAGGGAACTATACTCAATATCTTAAAATAATCTATAAGGGAAAATAATCTAAAAAAGTACATATTTTGAATCACTTTGCTGTACACCTGAAGCATTGTAAATTAACTATACTTCAATTTAAAAACAAAAAAACAAACAGAAAGAAAGAAAACATTCTATGTTGGTAAGTGAGATTGCAAACCATGTAGCAAATTCTTCCATCTCCATTTGCACAGCATCTGTGCTGTGACTTTAGAAGGGGTGGATTCTATTTCTTTACCCATTAGATATGGGCTTTACTATGTGACTTGCTTTGGCCACTGGGAGGTTATCGAATATGGCACAATCAGCCCCTTTTTGAAAGGCCAGATGACTGCATATAGACAAGCCCAGGTGAAGCTAAGAGAAAAATTCAGACTCAGAACAGTGAGCTAAGAAATGATTGTTCTTTTAAGACCCCAAGTTTTGGGCCTGGTTGCCTACACTGCAAATGTTGATAGCTGAGATGCCACAGAAGAGCCAATATTCTTAAATGTGGGGAAAACAAAAAAAAAGTGTCACTCTGCAAATGATAACTACCACACACCGCAAAGGGAGAGAGTACAAAATCTCATCAAACAGGGTCAAGTCTAGGATCTTGGAACCATGCTTTTTCTCTGTAGTTCCACCATGATCCTCTCTTATTGCCTGATATTCTATAAACTCAAGTCAAGATGTAATGTTTCTCACCATCAACCCCTGCCCATACATATAAAATAGACAGGTCAAGAGGAAGATGTTAGAATATTTAAGTGCGTACATGACACATAAATGAAGGAAATAGTAGATGCTGCAAGTGGTCAAAAGGCTCAGACTCTCATACCTGTCTCTTTCTTTCTCTGAGCCACTTTGTCCTCAGCTGGCTACTCAGTAAATTCAGGTTCTTTCCCCAGTGAGATAACCCAGACCTTCATTCTCATGGGTCAGAGTGAAGAGGTCCTGCCTTCATGCTATAATGCTCTACTAATTTTTATCGCTGGACCTTCTCATGGTACACCCTCTGTTCTGGACTCAGTCCCTCCTGCTCCATTTACATACCAGCCACACATGTTGGTAACAGGAAGCAAGACCTGTTGGGGTACAAATCAGAGCAGGAAGTAAGTGAGTTGTGGAGAACTCAGCCAGTCCATCTTCTCCATTGCCATGAATTTGGGACTCCTCCTTTGGATCCTAGATAAGGGATCAGGAAACTTTTCCTTAAAAGACAAGATAGTAAACATTTTAGACTACAAGACAAAATTAAGGATAAAACATGGATATTTATATAATCATTTAAACTGATGCCACTGTATAGTACAGGGAAATATACTCAGTAATTTATAATAACCTATAAGAGTGTATATATATATATATATATCTGAATCACTTTGCAGTACAGCAGAAACTAGCACAACATTGTAAGTCAACTATACTTCAATAAAATAAATTAATAAAATTAAAACATACAAACCAATCTGAGCTCACGAGCTATAAAGTACATATATAAGTAAAACTCAAAGACAAGCCAGTGATCAAATTGGGCTGCCAGGGGCATAAATTGCTGACCCTCAGTCTGGGTGATGCCAGGTATTTTTGGCACATGGAATTATTTTGGCATTGGTGACCAAGTCAAGACTTCAATCAATGAATGGAACAATTAGAACCACTCCCAGTGCTGGTATGTGAGCCTCTATCAGTAAACTTAACCTGGTTTAACATTAAGCTTCTCTCTTGACCTAATAGGCACAGAACCTGTCCCATACATCACCCCTAGGCTCTTGTTATATAAATTGACAATGCTGCACAACCCTTAGGTGTGCAAGCCTTGTCGTTCTCGATTTATTCTCTAAAGACTTCCACAGCTACCCCAGGGCACTGATTCTAGCTCTAGAGCTAAAGATTTCAAGGTGGTTTTAGGGAAATAATGTCGTTGGGAGAATCTCCCTTCCCCTTTCATGTTGACTGCTTTAGGCGATGTTATTCTAGGCTTGAGGAGCAAGACAGGAAGCATCTAATCAGGGAGGAAGGGCAACTTCCTGCGGCAAAACCACTTTCGCTATTTGAGCAGAAAAGGGATCCACTAAGAGCTATTAGCTTCTCACTCTTCCTGGTAGGCTTGGCATCAGCATTGCAAACCACAAGCTCAAGGGCCCCAGATTCACTGGAGTAAAAGTTCCACTTGAGACAAAGCTACTGCTCCCAGGGCAGACCTGTCCACAAACACCCAAACTCTCGGAAGAGCCAGACCTCTGTGCTGCGGTCTGAACCCCTGCACAAGCATCCGGAAAGGATATCCTTACCCACTCCTTACCCCACACACCACTGCCAGAGGATCCTGTTACTCTGAGTCACGGGCTTGGAGAAATAGATTGACAAAGTCTAGGCACCCCACCCCACTCTAGTACTCTTGCCTGGAAATTCCTATGGACAGAGGAGCCTGGTAGGCTGCAGTCCATGGGGTCGCTAAGAGTCGGACACGACTGAGCGACTTCCTTTTCACTTTTCACTTTCATACATTGGAGAAGGAGATGGCAACCCGCTCCAGTGTTCTTGCCTGGAGAATCTGAGGGACGGGGAGCCTGGTGGGCTTCCGTCTATGGGGTCGCACAGAGTCGGACACGACTGAAGCGACTTAGCAGCAGCAGCTGCCGCAGGGTGTCTCTTGGGCATGTGCACATGCTCAGTCACGCAGTCGTGACCTACTCTCTGCAGCCCCATGGACTGTAGTCTGCCAGGCTCCTCTCTATATGGGATTTCTCAGGCAAGAATACTGGAGTGGGTAGCCATTTCCTACACCACGGGATCTTCCTGACCCAGAGATCAAGCCTGCATATCCTTTGTCTCCTGCATTGCAGATGGATTCTTTACCTGCTAACCCATCAGAGAAGCCCTCCTGCATTAGCAGGCAGATTCTTTTCCACTGCACCACCCGTGTCCTGTACCCTCCGTTATTAAAGAAACATTAGAAAAGCTGTTGTCTGGGTTCTGGAGACTAAAGCTGCCCAATGGTGCTAAAAAGATAAATAAAATAACCCATTTCAAATATGACCTGCTCAGAGAAATGTCAGGCAATGGCAACCCACTCCAGTACTCTTGCCTGGAAAATCCCATGGGCAGAGGAGGCTGGTAGGCTGCAGTCCATGGGGTCGCTAAGAGTCGGGCATGACTGAGCGACTTCCTTTTCACTTTTCACTTTTCTACATTGGAGAAGGAAATGGCAACCCACTCCCAGTGTTCTTGCCTGGAGAATCCCAGGGACGGGGGAGCCTCGTGGGCTGCCGTCTATGGGGTCGCACAGAGTCGGACACCACTGAAGCAACTTAGCAGCAGCAGGAGAGCGTTCAGCAAAGATGTGGAAGCAGGAGTATTCTTGTAGAGAATACTTTCTGGGGAGAAAACCTTACCAGAAGAGCAAGCCTTATTAGACACACTGCAGAGCCACAGGTGCAAGTGATCAAACACCAGACACAGGGAAGGAAAGTGCAGGATTCTGTAAAAGTAAGACCACAGGACAGCTGAAAATGAGCAATACAAGTCCCGTGTTTTAAAAGTAGAAGATAAGACATGCTGGAGCAGGTAGAGAGAAAGGACTTCTCCTACACTGTTGGTGGGAATATAAGTCGGGGCAGAGAACAGTGTGGAAGTTTCTCAGAAAACTAAAAATAGAACTACTGTATCATCCAGTAATCCCATGTCTGGGCATATATCAGGCTAAAATCATAATTCAAAAAAATACATGCACCCCAAAGTTCAATGCTGCATTATTTACAGTAGCCAAGACATGGTATCAACATAAGTGTCCATCAGCAGAAAATATGCATACACACACACACACACACATATACCTGCATTAGAATATTACTCAGTCACAAAAAGGATGAAATAATGCCATTTACAGCAACATGGATGGACCTGGAAATTGTCATATTAACTGAAGTAAGTCAGACAGAGAGAGACAAATATGATATTACATATGTGGAATTTTAAAATATTCTACAAATGAATTTATTTACAAAACAAAAATAGACTCATGTATACACGTGTTCCCCATCCTGAACCCTCCTCCCTCCTCCCTCCCCGTACCATCCCTCTGAGTCGTCCCAGTGCACCAGACCCAAGCAATATTATAAAGTTAAAAATAAAATAAAATAAATTTAAAAAAAAAAAAAAAAAAAACAACTTTCTATATGGGGAAAAAATAGACTCAGGGACTTTGGGGGAAAAAAAAACTTATGGTTATCAAAGGTAAAAGGTGGGGAGATAAACTGGGAGTTTGGGATAGATATGTACACACTGCTATATTTAAAACAGATAACTAACAAGGACCTACTGTGTAGCAGAGGGAGCTCTCTTCAGTGTTATTCAACAGAGTATAAGGGAAAAGGATATGAATAAATATATACACACACATATATGTATCAATATGTATAACTGAATCACTTTGCTATATCCCTGAAACTACATAGCATTGCAAGTCAACTATTAGTACAATAAAATAAGTAAATAAATATACAGATTCTTGGCTTCAGTTAAAAAGGAAAAAAAAAGGTAGAAGAGACAGACTTAGAAGACAGAGCAGCTGAGAGTTTAAAAGAAAATTAGTAGAAAATTGATGTCAAAGATCTCAGGTGAAGGGAGAGATTTAAAAAAAGAACATTGGAGTAGGTGTTAAAATAGTTCAGAGGTCAATATCTATATCTATATTGCAGAAGTCAGCAATTAGGGGAATACAAGTGACCTCCACTGGAAAATAAAATTGCAGGAGAAGTCAGATTGTAGCTGGTTGGGAAGAGAAAATGAAACGGACAATGCATTAAAATATAGGCACTTCCCTGACAGACAGCAGAGCAAGAAAACGAAACATTCAGTTCAGTTCAGTCGCTCAGTCATGTCTGACTCTTTGCGACCCCATGAATCGCAGCACGCCAGGCCTCCCTGTCCATCACCAACTCCCGGAGTTCACTCAGACTCATGTCCATTGAGTCAGTGATGCAATCCAGCCATCTCATCCTCTGTCGTCCCCTTCTCCTCCTGCCCCCAATCCCTCCCAGCATCACAGTCTTTTCCAGTGAGTCAACTCTTCGCATGAGGTGGCCAAAGTACTGGAGTTTCAGATTTAGCATCATTCCTTCCAAAGAACACCCAGGACTGGTCTCCTTTGGAATGGACTGGTTGGATCTCCTTGCAGTCCAAGGGACTCTCAAGAGTCTTCTCCAATACCACGGTTCAAAAGCATCAATTCTTTGGCGCTCAGCTTTCTTCACAGTTCAACTCTCACATCCATACATGACCACTGGAAAAACCATAGCTTTGACTAGACGGACCTTTGTTGACAAAGTAATGTCTCTGCTTTTCAATATGCTATCTAGATTGGTCATAACTTTCCTTCCAAGGAATAATCGTCTTTTAAACATTAGAGATGGACAAAGACCCCAGGCAGAGCTCTTTGTGTTTAATGTGGAAAAATCTAATCAAGTGTAGATGTTTTTCCTTTGTGAAGAAGAAGAGTGACCTTCTCATTTTCTGAGGGCAGGATGGAGGGCAAGCTTTGCAGGCAAAGGGTGTCAGTATGGCCACACACAGGTATTTCCCAGCCACGCTGAGATCCAGCCTCGGGCTGAGATGCTTCCAAATGTCCTTCTGGATCCTCACAAGTAATGATCATAGTAATACAGATGCTAAGGTTACATCAGGAAGGTGGCATGAAGATGAGGAAGCAGATGATTTGAACTCGTGGTGGGGGTTCTTTTAAATCATGGACCAAATATGTAAACTGGGCTTGTAAGAAAGTGATCCAAGAAGGTCACTAGGTAATAAGGCAGTTTCAAGAGCCTGAAAACTTTTATGAAAAAAATGTGAATCAATGAAAGTTTTCCATCAAAATACCTATGAATGGGGGCAGAGAGAAAACTATTTGTTAGGAAGAAGAGAGTGAAGGGAGAGAGGAGGATACAGGCAGATCAGATTAACACTGAAGCTTGAACGTTGAGTATTTGAAACATGAACACTTGAATGAAAGGGCCCTGATTCTTTTCTGAAGCAAGGACACTTGTTCCACACTCTGAAATAACGAAACACTTTCTGCAAGGTCAGGGCCTTAATAAAGAAGGAAAGGATTATCTAATGTCCAAATATATGTGGCTCCAGGTGCTGAGCCTGCTGCAAGCAGAGCAGAGTGAATTGTGATCCACTGCAAGGCCTGCTGGGAGAGGGGACAGCCTGTAATTATCATGGGCCACCAAAAAACCTTTGTGATTTCTAAATATATGTAAAATGTTAACCTGTAAAAGTAAACTTCTTCAAAATCATGCATTTATTCCCACAGTTAGCGCTTACTGATGTTTTTCTAAATACCAGGAACTATGATAAGCATTTGGCATATAATTATGAACAAAAAGGTATATATTACCATTCCTAGTGGAGTTGCCAGATGAGTTGGGAGAGCAGGATAACCACACAGTGACGTCAGTGTGACATCACACAACAGCAAGTGCCCAAAGGGGAACAGCCCTGCGGACCCAGGAGGAGCCTCTCAAGGCAGAGGCTGGGGGGGCAGCCAAGTCTCGCCCTGAAAGTCTTGTTTGTACCATGTCAGCAAGGTGAGTTCAGGAGATGAAGGATCTGAAGGACTAAGTGTGTGGTGCTGGTGAAAAAAAGCAAAAAATTCCCTGGTGAGTTTCAGTAACAGAAAGAGGGCCAGAGGGTGGAGGGAAAGATGAAGATCAATCCATAAAAAAGCTCCTGAGGGACAGGAAGGTCAGACTGCATCATAAACTGGTCTTAGAGCCATAAAATTGAAAAAGCTTTCACCTCCCCGGAAAGTTAACAATCCGTGAGTGGTTTTAACAGGAAAAGGACATAATCAGATTTTGTTTAACAAATCAATCTGGCTGTCAAATGCACTGAAGGGGAAAAGGAAACAGTTATCTCAACAGAGGGGACTGTCACTCAGATCAAGAGAACAACATGAAGATGGAGAAGTGTAGATGATTTAAGAGTTGTGTCAGCCCAGAGACTGGAAATTTAAGGTGGGAAGAGGGAGTTGGAAATGCTAGTTTCTTCCCCAGCTTCTACCTCTCAGGACTGGATAATAATAGGTAATAATATAATATTATTATTATATATTAACATGGTTAATACTAGTAAAATCAAATTATTATAAAGTTAATAATATAGGATAAACATTAATATGTGATAATTAATATAATGATATTGAGCACAGAAAGAGATGTGAAACCCTGAGGTAAAACCAGATTTTAGGGGAAAATATCATAATTTTTTAAGGCATGTTGAGCTTGAATTTCCTAAAAATGAGACATTTAGAAAACAATTGACTCCAGTAGCCCACAGATATATCTCTGGGAGTCATTAGTGGCATAGAGGTATGTGGAACCGTGAGCATGGACACAATTTATGTGTGGGAAGAGAATAGAGGGTGAAAAAAGAAAAGACCAGGAAGGAAGCCTTAAAGTATAATGTACAAAGATCAGAGGAAGGAGGAAGTCGCCTTCCTAAAGGGATTCTTCCAGAGAGAGAAAGCTGGACCTGTGTCCAGGAAGCCCAGGAAAGGGTGTTTCTAGAAGGAAGGGCTGCCTGGTATGTGCAGGTGCCCTCCGAGGTCAGAGAAGATCCACACTGAAAATATCCACCGTGTCTAGGGAACTGCCTGCCTGCGGATTTTTACAGAGATGCTTTTAACAGGGGGATGGAGCCAAACTCAGAGTGCAAGGTGTGTGAAGATTGAAAAACAGAGACACAGACTGGAGACAGGCTGTTTTAAGAAGTTGAGGAAGGAAGGTCAAGGAAGAAATATGGAATGGTTCTTGGCCTGCCCTAGAGAAGGAGTCTCATCTGATGCCTTTTTTAGTTCTGTAGAGTTCAAAAGTTAAATTTAATAGAGCACTTAAAACTAGATGATCTCACACAAAACTCCCACTGTCCTTGACATGTCCACTCATTGCACCACCAGGTTTATGGCACTCCCCCATCTACCGAAAGAAACCCTGAGGGTGGAGGACTTACATGACTTGCCCAACTTGACATCTGGATGGGAGTGAGCCAAGACTGAAACCCAGGGCTGCTGACGCCCCGTCCTGTGTCCTTTGCAGAACCCTAACCATAACTGTAACAAAGTGAATGTGTTAGTCACTTAGTCGTGTCTGACTCTTTGGGACCCGTGGACCGGAGCCACCAGGCTCCTCTGTCCATGGGGATACTCCAGGCAAGAATACCGGAGTAGGTTTCCATTCCCTCCTCCAGGGAATCGTGCTGACCCAGGGATCGAACACACGTCTCCTACATTGTAGGCAGATTCTTTACTTCTGAGCCACCAGGAAAGCCCTAACCAAACCATAACCTTAACTCCAATTCCATGCTGCTTCCCAGGAAGCTCTCAAGATCATCAGGGCTTGTGATGCAATTCTGGAGTGACCAGCGGCCCCACCTCAAACTCTCTCCGTGTGACTCCGGCCCTTGACTGGGCAGGTAGAACCAGAACCCCTGCTTCTGCAGCTTCTGGGGCTGACGTGTCCCTACCCCCACCCCCATCCCCGCCCTGCATTGATGTGTTCAAAAGAAAGCAGCATGGGTCCCCGGAGAGATTTCCCTCAGAAGCAGTGTCTGCAGATGGGCAAATACACAGTCAGTCATGACTCATGACCTGATGAGCGTCAGAAACCATCAGGAATTCAATAAGGAGTAAAGCTATCGGCCAGGTTCACATTTTACGCTCACCGTGGCTGCCCTCCAAATGTCTGGTCTCCAGGATGGAAACATCTTTCCTTAATTCTGTTATGGTTCTCAGTTCAGGGGCTGCTAGTGTTTCAGAGATCAATATAGCTCAACACAAAAACTATTTTCTGCCTTTGTCAGGGAAACTGGGTTACTGTACTGTCTTTGCTGTTGTAGAAACAACAGAATAGTATTTGTAACTGATATATCCTTGGAAAATTATTTGCACAGTTTTTCTATTAACTTTCTGTTATTTGTGGCTTCGGGTAAATCAGTTTTTTTTTTTTTTTTTTCTTGCAAGCTTTCTTTCTTCAGACAGAGTTGAGGACAACAAGATGCTGGCTAAAAGAAACAAAATAATGTATATACCCAGGAAGACATCATGTATGATTATGTATTTTTAAGGCAATAAAAAGAAAAATGTTTTTATTTCATATAACATTGGTATTAATTTTCCTCTGAAATACTTTCTCATAAAATAATTTATGACCTTGTCATAATATGTTCTTCTTCCATGATCTTTAAGGAAGCATTTAGGAAAATAAATATAATCCTTAAAAACTAGACAAATTGTTATTTAACACATCTAAGAGTCAACATGCCTCCTGCTTCTTTGTGAGTTTCTTGAGCTTGAGGCAAACATCAGGATGACCACAGTCATGGTTCATGTTCCTGGGCAGCAGATTCTGAGTGAAAGGTAGAAGTCAGGATGTAGGAGGGACATGAGGACAGGCCATTGTGATCGACACCTGTTAGACTCCAGGGAAGTAAAAAGGAGGGGCCGAAGGAGGTGGTGGGACCCTACAGTTCCAGCAAAGTCTTCCATCAGCCCCTGAGGAGCGCTAAGGCTCAGATGGCCCCTCTTGGATCTCCCCACAGGGCAGGAGGATTCAGAAGTTTATAGCCCATGTCTGCTGGTCATTGCACTGAACTTCCTGGGACAGGACATGACCTTGAGCCCTTCAGCTATAACAGTTAGCTCTACCTACCTCCCTACCCCATGTGTACACTTACATTTCACTTGTCTTTTCTTACAGTGGACAATGCTGCCAAAATTATAGAAAGAAATAGATAACAAGTATATGTTGATTGGTGACAATAAGGGGGAAAAAAAAAGCATATTAAGTTCAGACAGCTCCTTTGCCACCAACAGCACTGCTCCTCCATTTTCAGGAACATAACCTTGCTGACACATGGGCAGGTCGCCCTCAGCAAATGTGAATGTCCTCTGGTCGCTCCTAGTTGCTGTTGCACTTCGATTCCATTTCACTAATTCATAGAGTAAGATTCATACCATTAAAAAAAAAAAAAACCACTCAGAGTTTAATTTAGGGTTAAAATTCTCACCTTCCCAGAATATTATTCCCTTCATATGAGCCACCTGCAGGAGAGAAGAAAAATGAGTGAACTTCATTTTTCTTTATTCTAGGCTGGCTTCTCCCCATCTCCAGCCCCAGGATGTCTGTTGCTTCCGATTTCTGCTGTTTTCGGGGGAAGGGGCAGGAACACAGGAGAATTCAGGAGCAACTTAGTTAGCAAGGAGAAGAGTTAAAGTAATGGGAAGTTGTACTTGCCTGAGCACTGAGCTGTTATTGATTTCTTCTCAGCATCACAAGTGGTTAACCCTTCAGAAGACCTAGGTGGTGGCAAGCCAGCTCTCTCTCCACACGGGCTACATCTGGTCTACAGAGCTTTTCTGGTGTAGATGGAAGTGCAGCTTCTGAGCACTCAGCAAGCCCCACTTCCCCTCATCCCCCCACTCCCACCATCCTCTGCAGCCTCAGGTATGTCCTGACTAATCCTGTGAAGCCTTCCCACTAGGCTTGAGATGAGGGAGACATGTTTCCTGCCCATGGGAATTTATAGGACCCAGTGTTCTCCAAAGAAAGACTTGGTTTCCAACATCCCCAGACTTTCAGCTCCAACTTCACATCCTCTAAATCAACGAAGGGTCAGAGGTCCCAAGCCAGGTGTCTTCACCTCTTTCTCAAGTCTTGTATGGGTGGACCAGCATATCACTTTGGAAAGTAGTGGTACCTTCCTTGCCATGATGGTCTTGTTGGTGAGCTTTATGCCTCATTCAACAATGTGGCCATAATAATCCCACTTTAACAAGCTGTTCTACACATTATACATTTGAAAGGTAGGAACAGAAGCCATACATATTAATCAGTCATGCTCTTAGGAGACACAAAAGAAACATGTTCCATTACTCACACAAGACTCTGAGACCTGAGCTGAACTCCCTTGTACACCATGGTTGCTGGCATCTGTAATGATACAGTCAAACTTTTCTTTACCGATTTAGGTCTTTGAACTAACTCACAGAACTGCTTGTCAAACCCAACTCACAGGAATCAAAGATGTTATTTGGTATCAAGCTTTACTAAGTAATTCCAAGGATGCAGGCAAGCACATAGTTCAGACAAAACAGCAAGGCACCTGAGCCATCGATGGCAGATCCCTAGACTCTGGATCAGAATAGATACATTCTACAACTGGGCTTGCTCATACAGCTAGAACATTTAAAATATGCACAGACTCCAGGGAGTGAATCACCTACATTTCTCAGAAGGCAGATCTTGGATTTTACTTTTCTAGGACATCCTTACCTAAGGGCATCCTATGAATAGCACCTCAGAGTTAAGGGTTTTTCTTCCTATCAAATAACATTAGCCTATGACCCAGAGGTCAAGTTGACTAAGAGATCAGAGAGTATCACCCACCTCTTTTTCTTTCTCCCAGCTGCACTCCCACCACAAATAAAAGGAGTGAGAGGACTTCAGATTACTCTTTACTCCAAGGTAAAGTGAAAGAAAGAAAGTGAAGTCGCTCAGTCGTGCCCAACTCTTTCCGACCTCATGGACAGTAGCCTGCACCAAGCTCCTCCATCCATGGGATTTTCAAGGCAAGGGTACTGGAGCGGGTACCATTTGTCCAAGGTACTTAATGTTAAATGTACAAATGGGACAAAAAGAGTAGGTTTACCTCAAGGGCATAATTTATAACCAAGTGTAATGCAGATATTCAAGGGGATTACATAAATATAAGCGACTCATAGCATGTGGTGGTGACGAGGAGAGAATGGAGTCATTCATCATAGGCAAGATGAGGTACCATTGCCACAAACATGGGATGGGAGGTTGGGATCTTGAAATGGCAAATGCTCACCACATCCTCAGAAAAGAATTGGAGGAAATGCCAAAATAGATCAAGGTTAAGACTAATGGGTTTTTAAATTATACTGTGGGTCAACTGTGCACCACTGGAGCTCACCACTTACTGGGTTTCTGAGAAGTTTGGAAAAAAAATGTTGCTGAGTCAAATAAACTTAAAAAGATCTCTTTGGCAGAAAAGGTAAAGAGTAACTTCACCTTAAAAGGTAAAGAATAAAAAGAGTCAACCAGGAAACCTACATTTTCCTGAGGCTCTACCCTGAGCTTTCTCTGACATCTGTGCTTTAGAATTTCTACTGCCTTTTACTATCTCCCTAGTCTTCCCTCTATAGTTCAATATATTTTGAAGGCATGGTCTACTCCTGGAGACACTGTAGGCTTTTCGAGAGGATTTTTGAAATGGTTTTATGAATATGCATGAAATCATTATTCTGATGTTAGAGCTGTGCACTGCCTCTCACCTCTGAATATTTTTGAAAAGAATAAGAATCAGGGTCTTATTCTGCCATGCTTTCTCTTTCTCATTTACCTCAAAGCAATCACAGATGCATTTCTTGGAAATGGTAGTGATGCTCTTTTAAGAAAATTTTATAACTCAAAGTCAAAGATGCATATTTGAAAGATAAAAATCTGATTAAGAATAAAATCTTACTCAAAGTAAATTCTATGAAAATACCTAATGGAAAAGTCAGGTAACTCATGTTCTAAAAGATTTGCTTCCTGCTGTATAATCTGTAAAGAAGTTACAAAGAAAGACATGAAAAAATCCGACCCAGTGAAAAATACCAGAGGGGAAAGGTGGTGAGTGAGTTTCAGTAAAAGTAAACTTAACTTGGAATTCTAATTCTATGTCAGATGAATGGATAAAGAGGATGTGGTACATATACACAATGGCATATTACTCAGCCATAAAAAAAAAAAG
This sequence comes from Bos mutus, assembly GCF_027580195.1. Lineage (NCBI taxonomy): Eukaryota > Metazoa > Chordata > Mammalia > Artiodactyla > Bovidae > Bos > Bos mutus. The sequence continues at coordinate 29,980,563 of NC_091633.1, forward strand.
AAATCCTGGCATTTACAGCAACATGGATAGACCTAGAGATTATCATACTAAGTGAAATAAGTCAGAAAGAGAAAGACAAATATCATATGACATCACTTATAGGTAAAATCTTAAAAGATAATATGAGTGAATCAGAACTTGGCCTAGAGAGAAAACAAACTTATGGTCCCAAAGAGGAAAGGGGAAGGGGGATAACTTAGGAGTTTGGGGTTAACATATACACTGTACTGTATATAAAACAGATAACCAACCAGGACCTACTGTACAGCAAAGGGAAATATACTCAGTGTCTTGTAATAATCTATAAAGGAAAATAATCTGAAAAAGAATATTTATATAGTTATTCAGTATTGTTCAAGGCCATTCCAGTGTGAACATCAAGCAGCAAATTGTTCTTCAAATCCCAGACACATCTTGCTGTAGATTTCAGTAAAGATGTTAAACTATATCTATATCTGTATATATATATATATGCATTTTTTTTTAGTTTGCTACAGGTATGTAAAAAAAAAGTTCGAGCAAGAAAGATGCTGGGAGATGAAACCTTTTGTATCCTTTTGCCAGTCTGCTTTCCTCCACTTTGCAGATGCAGATGAAAAATCCATTGTAAACTCAGGATTCTTCATAAATGCAGAATCAGAAAAGTGAAGATTGTTTGTATATGGTGAATATTCATTAGAAATAGACATAAACTTCCTAACAGTCTTCTAAGGTGTTCTGTTTTTTTCTTTTTCAATGCATTGTGTCACTCAATCTTCACAAAAAACAAACTAGTTAGGGGGAGTCATCTCCATGGCATTATGAGAACACAGATGCACAGAGGTTAGTGCATTTGACCAGGGTGACGCAAGGTTGGATGATGGAGTCAGAATTTGAAACCAAGGGAGCACTATAAGGTTATTCCCTGCTTTGCTATCTCTTCAGTAATACATGGGAAAGGCAATGGCACCCTACTCCAGTACTCTTGCCTGGAAAATTCCATGGACAGAGGAGCCTGGTAGGCTGCAGTCCGTGGGGTCGCTAAGAGTTGGACAAGACTGACGGACTTCACTTTCACTTTTCGCTTTCATACATTGGAGAAGGAAATGGCAACCCACTCCAGTGTTCTTGCCTGGAGAATCCCAGTGACGGTGGATCCTGATGGGCTGTCGTCTATGGGGTCGCACAGAGTCGGACACGACTGAAGCAACTTAGCAGCAGCAGCAATACATGCCAGGATCCAGGTAACGCCCTGGAGGTACCATAATATTCAGCCTTGTTTGTTATGAATCCTCCTCTAATTTCATCCTCCCTGCCACATGCTGAGTTTTTCCAGGTACCCTTTGGACCCTCCCCCAGAGTGTGACTCATAACATTCCACAGACTGTATGGAGGGCTCTGTGGATGAGGAGTCAACAACGTCCATCCATCTCTACAACCATGCTACAAAATCATCAGTAGGGTCTGACTTCAGTTGCTCAGACTTGTGTGCAGTGTGTCCCCTTGAGGTGCACTCTAACAGCACTGCTGTCTCACTCCCCTGCTTCCCAAGTCCCACGTGTGACCTGCGGGTCTCAAACCTCTGCTGTTGGCTTCAGTGTAGTTAACCTTATGGGTCTTGATTTGATGGCACAGTTTTGCTTCCCCTCTTTTCCATGCATCTTACATACCCAATGCCTCCACAATTGTCAGGGAATTTTCCCAATGGGTAACTAGTATGGGAAGCCTCATCTAAGGTCTTTTTTGGGGAACCCCAGCCAAGACACCGGACTTCCCATACAGAACACATTCTGAAATGAACTTTCCTTGACTGGCTTGAAGCAAGCTCATTTGACCAGGATTGCTTTGTTTCCAGCTAGAAACAGTTTGTCTATGTTGCTTTTGCAGACATCAGTTGTGTATTGGCTTTATCGTTCAACTTGCAATTTTGGTATTTCTCCATCCTGTGAACTCCAGTAATCTCCAGTAAACTCCAGAACATCCGGTAATCTCCATATTACTGTCTGCTGTGAACTTGTACTCATATAAAAATGTACAGATCCTTCTTAGCACCTACCAAATATTTTATGACGCTTTTTAATATTCACCATAACCTGTAGTTAAGCAAGATAATGATTATTGTCCCCATTTTGACATGAAGCAGCAGCAACTGGGAAGGGAAGCTATCCAGGCAGTCATTAAGAGGTTATGTGGATGAACCCTGGATCCAGGTCCTCAGGCTCCTTCACTTCTGAGACTATGTCTTCACTCCCTAGAAGTCATCAGGATCATTTTTACATGTTCTTAAAACCTCTTAACTCTGCTACTTTCTACACTCAGAAAAACTGATCTTACATGGATCATCAGAGCAATCTGGGACCTTTAATTTCATGCACATGTGGTGAATAATTGCATTCAAATGGTAAATCTCTTCCTGTCAGTCAGTTGTACTCTGGATGCACCAATAGGTAACTTACCATGGTTACATCATCTGCAGCAAAATCCAAAACACCCCACAGCATGCATAGGAAGGTGTCTGAAAAGGAAAGTATCTATCTGATCCAAAAAACAGAATTCGGAGTGTCAAAAAATGTTTCTATTATTCACCTTCTGCACTAAATCAGGTTATTTTGACCTCACACTTCAGAGTTATTTTATTCCTGGATTTATCTCAGAAATTATCAAGCAGAGACATGAGGGACAAAATCCATATATTTTGATGATAAAATATAAAACTTTTAAAATATACTTATCTTGGCCCTTATAATACTATAGTATGTTTATTCCTCTTTCTCATTCTTTGCCTGAAAGTGTTTATTTATGATCCAGATTTAAAATAGTGTATTTGATAAAAAATCATTAATTATCTTACATTGATAGGAAAGAAAGACAAAACATACAGGAATATATTGACTCTTCCCAGTATTTTAAAGCATTTAATCTCAGTTTTCCGTTGGAGATTTTAATTCAATTGGGCATATTCTAAAATTTGTGTTTCTGTGATACATTTCTTTTAAATTGAAGTGTAGTTGATTTAAATACATTTCTTTTTTGGTTTATGAGGGATAGGGGAAGGAATTTTTAGAGGTCAAGTTGCCTCTTCTTTCTGCACAGAAAACTTTCCTTTGCCAGCAAGAAGAGTGTTGATTGAATTAAGACCACTATTGTCTTTACTGGGGAAAAAAGTCCACATCTGTTCTGTTGTAAATGAGAACTTGACAAAACTACTTATTTATTCTTCTTATAGCAATCTTTTGAATACACTTAGCATTCAGTAAGGGCTTCCTTGGTGGCTCAGACAGTAAAGAATCTGCCTTCAATGCAGGAGATCCGGGTTCAATCCCTGGGTCAGGATAATCTCCTGGAGAATGGAATGGCTACCCTCTCCAGTATTCTAACTCAGAGCATTCCATTAAAACAGTAAACTTAATTTAAATCAACAAATACTTATTGAATGTCTACATACCCTTCTAGACTCTGAAGTTATATTGGAGAACAAAACAAATCCAGACTCATGGAATTTTTATTTTGGTGAAGAAATACAGACTATGGCAACAGATGGTTAAAAAGATGTTGCAGAGAGTTTAATGTCAAGTAATAGCACAAAGTAAGGTGGTGGGGGTGGAGCTGAATTGGATACAGGAGTCAGAGAAAATCTTACACGTGTAAACACAAAGGAAGGAGTAAACCCATCTATTCAATAATAGAAGAAAGAATATTTCAGACAGAAGGAGAGGCAGTGAAAAAGTTCTGAGGCAGAAACACACCCAGCATATTTAAGGAAAAACAGGGAATAAAGAAGGGTTTCATGCAGCATCCAGGTGCCCATGATCTGTGGTGTAAACTCCAGCTACTACTTACAGGATAAAAGAGGAAGCTACAAGGTGATAAGCTGAGGCATGACTCAGTCTGACTCAAGTTTTTGAATGAAAGCTTTTCTAAAATTTTGACTGCTGTGAAAGGGAAAATGTCTCTTTAGAAAGCCATTGCAATGTTTCTTAGGAGAGATGGAGGAGCAGGATGCCAGGGCTGAGAAGTGATTTGCTGCTGGGTATATTTTCATGGAAGAGATAATGTGGCTTCCTGGTGGATTGGATGGATTTAAAAATGAATAAAGAATAATCTAAATTGTTTGGCCCAAGAAATCTGTACAACAGGCTTTTTCCCTTTGAGAAACAGGAAATCCATAGAAATTGTGGGCTAGGTGAAGGATAGTTTGATGAGCTACGTCTAGATCCTAGTGGAAAATGTCTCCTAAATAGTGAGACGAAGGTGTTAGTTTATAAGAAAGTCAGGGCTGGAAATAAACATCCAAATTATTAGCACACAGAGGATTGGACAAGACCACAAAAAAGATTGTGAGCTAGAGAAAACAAACGGGAACTCAGAACTGCATGGACTTTGTTCATGAACATGTTCTGAAGCAACAGTTTCAAAGATAGGAATTTCCTACGAATTGGAAGGACTGATGCTGAAGCTTAAGCTCCAGTGCTTTGGCCACCTAATGTGAAGAGCTGACTCACTGGAAAAGACCCTGATGCTGGGAAAGATTGTGGGCAGGAGGAGAAGGGGGTGAAAGAGGATGAGCTGGTTGGATAGCATCACCAACTCAATGGACCTGAGTTTGAGAAAATTCCAAGGGATAGTGAAGGACAGGGAAGCCTGGTATGCTGCAGTCCACGGGGTCACAAGGAGTCAGACACAACTTAGCAACTGAACAATAACATGGATTCAAATATGCTATTCTTATAGAATTGGTACCAGACAAATTAAACCTGGCATCATCCTTTCATAAAGGATCTCTTTTTCCCACATGTGGCTAAAAGGCAAGGGGTTAAAAATTCTAAGTTCTGGGGATATCTGTTTATGGAAGATTTTCTCACAAATTAATGTTTGATTGTGATAATGTCAGTCAAAGAATGGTAAACGGTGAAAAGAATTATATGTACAAAAGCACATAATTACTTCCAGTAATCCTTCCTTAATTAATAATTACCCCAAAATATCTCCTGTCTTTGTAATTCATCCACCTAACCCATGGTTTCACTTAAAGGCTTTCTTTAGTTATAAGTAAATTGAATAAATCTACTTATAAGCCCTATAGATCGGTGTGGTTGTGTCTTTAATACATTCCCATTTTAATGTGAACTCCTGAAACACTCTTAACTTTGTTCAAAACCATTGATTTTGTAGAAACAAAGCTGTGACAAAACACACACAGGACTTGGGATACCCAATAGCTTAGGATGGTTCTCTCTGGTCTAAGAGAGAGACAGGGAGAGAGAGACAGAGTGGGGAGAGAGGGACTTTTTAAATAACATTAAAGCAGTGTTAGGCCTATTATATAACACTAGAATTTTACCACTGTACTAACTTCAATATATTATTTTGTATGTGTGTACATTCAGTTACTGCTCAGTTGTGTCCGACTCTTTGCAACCCCATGGACTGTTACCCACCAGGCTCCTTTTCTTTGTGGGATTATCCTGGCAAGAATACTGGAGTGGGTTGCCATTTCCTTTTCCAATTATTTCCTATACTTTTACATATTTTACTACATATATGTTGCTATATATTATATTATAATACCATATATCATTATATTATATATAATATACACAATATATTATATAATATATTATATTTATTTTGTATTTTATATAATTTATATAGTATATATTTATATATAATTTATATTTTAATGTATATTTATGTGTGTGTATATATATATACAATCTGTATTTATAAAATAATAAATAATATTTATTATTTAATATAATATATTATAATAATATATAATAATAATAATAAATAATATTTATGAAATACAGATTGTGATATATTTAAAGTAGGCACCATACACAAAAACTGTTTTATAGCAAAACAGTTCTCTGGCACTAACCTGTCACACCAGCAACATTGCAGCATTCTTGAATGTTTGAGTAATTAGATAACAAACCTTTTTTTGGAAGCAAATACTAGCATCACAGAAGTACTAGGAATAAAACATAGAATATATTGATAATAAGCCAGTGTCACAAGACATAATTCCAGATTCATACACATTGTGCAACGATCATTTATATTCCATTCAGCACCAGGATACTTGAAATGATCTGCCAATAACAGCTGCTATGATGGGTGCCTGTGGACCACATAACAACAATATGGCAGATGTGTGTACTCACCACAGCCATCAACACAACAGAAGGAGAGGAACCTGCTAAAGCTCTCTCTACAAAAAAATATATATATATATATATGTATACATATATATATATATATTGCACTGTTTGCAGGTTAGAGAAGAAAACTCCAAATTCAAGGGACAAAAATGAAATTAGCTGTTTATCTTGCAATTTATAGGCTAAACTAGTAACCAGTCCATTATGCTCCAATAAACTGTTTTGGCATCCTAAAACATAGACATGTATCTCCTTCTGTCTTCTCATTGGCTTTGCATGAATCCATTAGGCTTACAGGCAAGAGAGATCAGTTGTTTCTATAAATGCCATCACCACAGACCCACCTTAAGCTATTCTGAACTTTCCACACAAACACAGACCTGAAAACACACAGGGAGCAGCATTTTATGATAAAAAACAGGGACACATTTATGTTTAACTGTGATTTAGGTAAATTACTCCAAAAAAATAATTCTCTCAAGCATGTTTTGTCCAGCAAATGTGATGGTCAATAAGATAACCTCTTGACAATGACAATGTTTGTTCTTGTTGTCTATTTAGGTTTTCTCAGGTTTATCATTTTGATTTCTTTGGTCCTTCTATAGGTACTTGTGTTCCAAAGAAAAAAAAACAGAACACAGGCTTGGTTGTTCTAGACTTCCATGGGGATGGTTTCCATCAAGACTAACCCTCCCCGTGGCCTGTAGGTCAAACTCACCTTTCTTCTCCTACTGTGGTCAAGTAACTGGCTCAAAATCAAGGGAAGCAGTTGGTGAGGACATCTGAGGATCCTGTTTCCCCGGTGGAAAGCAGACCACAGTTGGGAAGCAGATTGCACCCCGGGCAGGAAGAAGGAACGAAGTGTGAAAACACAAGTGAAAAGGCAGCTGCGAATACTTTCTCCTATAAAACATGCTAACTTTACACTGTAATTGCTAGAAGCTTTCGAAGCCTAAAATACTATGATTTTGATATATACTATACCTAGATTTTTTTTTTTTAATTTAGTTGTCCCTGAAGAAAATACAGAGATGAACACTTTACATTATAATTGGGAGCTGTTTAATGAAATTCTAGTTTTTCCAGCCTATTTTAGTCTGCAAAAACATAAAGAAGTGAAAAACTTTAGAAGTGTCTCCCTTCATTCCAGACATTTTTCACTGATAAAAAATCAGAGAGGACAACTTCCAAGTTAAAATTGGCCAAGACTCTGTGACTGGCAATTGTCGGCTGGTTTTCACTCCCTCCCCTGAGTGGTGTGTCTGGATTTTGAGCAGTAAACCCTTTGAAGTCCACAGGAGCTCGACTCAGAAGGAATTGTGTCTGGTGAGGTTGGTCTTCGCTTTTTCACTTTCCCTCAACCCCCCACGTTCTGTAAAGGTTTAATGTTGAACTAATATATATCCCTGTTTTATCTTCTGCTTTTCTTCATACTGCTATAAGAAGTTGCATCTAAATGGTATAATTCAGAGGAAATGTTAACCTGCATACTTTCCAGAAACAAAAATATTCAACTAAAATGAAAAGCACAATGTCTTAAGAAAATTATGCCCGTGTAAGCATGATAAGCATCTCAGAGGACTGGAAAGGAAATGTTAAAATATACATACATATGTAAACTTTAGACAAATGATTCAGAAAAGCATTCCAATTAATTCATAAATTACTTGACTTCTCTTTGTCTGTCTGCCTCCCCCTAACTCCACCATCTCACTCTGTTTCTCTGTGTCTCTCTCTGTCTGTCTCTCTCTTGGTCTCTCTTTCTCTATCTCCTCTCTTTCTCTGTCTTTCTCTCTGAGTTATAAGACCTGAAGTAGTGGAATCATTTGGCTTCAGATTTTCCATATTAGTGTCTAGTCTAAAATGGAATTTCTTTTGAAAGCTTAAGCAAAATCTGTCTGGCTGTTTGTGAGTTATGGAAGCATAGAAGAAATATGCTTCTCCAGTTATAAAAAATACTGTTAAGATTTTCTTTCCACTCATGTAAATTAAATGGCACCAAAACCATAAACTTCAGACTTGGAAAGATTTAAATCACAACGAGAAAAGAAAATGTAGCTGAAGTCAGTAAAAATCTAAGTATTTTTATTGTTTAATTTACAGAACAACAAGAAAAGTGTTTTGAGATACCTAGCAAAATATGTCTGTCTACCTGTCTAAAAGGTCACAGAATTATTTTCATAGGGTAGTTACCATGCCCATCTGTATGCATGAGTCCTTTCTCTCTCTCCCCTAAATTCTAGGGAAATTAAGTTTAAAAATTGCAATATTAAAGTTAAGGTTATTAAGAACTTAGAAATCAAGAAATTATTAAATTGATAACCCATGAGTAAAATTAAATATGGAGCTTCCCTGCAAATTAGACAGTAAGGAATCTGCCTGCAATGCAGGAGACCCAGGTTCAATCCCTGGGTCAGGAAGATCCCCTGGAGAAGGTAATGGCAACCTACTCCAGAATTCTTGCCTGGAGAATCCCATGGACAGAAAAGCCTGGCGGGCTGTAGTCCATGGGTCGCAGAGAGTCAGACACGAGTGAGTAACTGACACTTTCACTTTCAAAATTAACTATGAGTGAAACTTTTGTGTATATGTATAAAACATCATTGTCAAAGCACCAGGATGATGTCTTAAGTACAGGTCAAGTTTTCTGTGTCTTAATTTGAGCATATCACATGTTGTCCTGTGTTCCACTCTCACTTCAGATTAATTCAGCCCTGACATACCCTCTCTCATCCCTGGTCCCTCATCCAAGCACTTAACCAGTTCTCCTTCCATCCAAAGCTAAGATTTTAAGAAATGCTATGCACCACAGTTTAAAATCGTCTACTTTATTACTCTAGATGAGTCAAGAAACAGCAATGTTCCCATAACTTTCAAAGGGAAGCATCGTCACCTGCAGTTGTCTCCTGTCTGAGATATGAGTGAGAAGGTTGGTACAGTCTTCAATCCCTAGTCCCTGTTTTCAGCAACATGACACTGGCTTTGAATTTGTCATTGCTCTCCTGCATCCTCTTGCATACTTCACTATAAGTATCTTCCTTATGTCTCATAACATATTTGATATGAGACTCAGAGTCTGTTTTTCTTTCCTTTAGTCTGCCTAACACCTTGAACCACATCATTATTTGTGTAGATCATCATGTTAATACACTGGTCTTTTAGTTTCAACACCTCAGTCAGACTGTATTCCTCTGACTTCACGCTGAACCATGCCCACCTTTGATCCATATTACACTGTCACAGATTAAGATCTCCTCCTTTTCACCAGACTTCCTGTCTTGATTCAGGTTTCTTCCTCCTGTCCTCACTCCATTCTCCACTTTGATTTCTAAACACAACTTTATCTACAGCTCTTTAATGTATAGTTTTCCAGGTTATGACTTCATATAGCCATATAATTGGATTTCACCTCTAAACCTCAGTCTATACATTCCAAATTATCTACTGGTCTGCTGCTGTGAATTAATAATCAGACACTTTTGTCTCCCAGCCCATTCCCTTTTGTTACTATGATGATGACAATGACAGTGGTGATGATGATGATTTGATTTTTCTCTTATTTTTTTAAGTTTATGCACAATGCTTGAATCTCCATCTACTAAGCAGAATTAGAGTATTTCTTAAATCTTTATTATGTAAGAAGAGGAATATGAAATTATTACTTCTGGAGAAAAGAACCAGTTCCAAAACGTCTGCTCTTCATTCTATACCTCTCTGGGTTGTCCAAACAACCTGCCTTTGAGTTGCTTATGAAGTAAATAAAGTAAAATGGAGATCTGATTATGATGTCCACTCTCAGTGATGGTGTTTTTTCTCAAAAAACAGTATCTTTTCTGTCCTCCCTTTATGTTATAATTCAGGTATATATCTCTTCCCACCCCATCCTTCACCCTCCTGCCAAATCTCAGGACTTAATTTGTTTCCTCCTTTACAATGTCTTTCCCTACTAATCTTAGAGCTGTATGCAGGTTCTGGCCAACTTTCCCAGAATGATCCCCTCACACTGTGGATGGGCTTTACTCACCAGGTATGTGAGTTTCACAGTTGCAAACTCTATGCTATGCTAAGTCACTTCAGTCGTGTCCGACTCTGTGTGACCCCATAGACGGCAGCCCACCAGGCTCCCCTGTCCCTGGGATTCTCCAGGCAAGAACATTGGAGTGGGTTGCCATTTCCTTCTCCAAAGCATGAAAGTGAAAAGTGAAAGTGAAGTCGCTCAGTCATGTCTGACTCTTAGCGACCCCATGGATTGCAGCCTAACAGGCTCCTCCGTCCATGGGATTTTCCAAGCAAGAGTACTGGAGTGGGGTGCCATCACCTTCTCTGGTTGCAAACTCTAACTATCTACAAATAACTTATCTGGTATAACATGATGCTGGATCCCATATGCAATTCTTGATTTTTTATCACAGCGATTTATCAGAAAGAAAGTCGGGTCTGCCACATCCTTGGGTTAAGACACATTGACCAAGTTCAACCCCTTCCTTATAGCCAGATTTCTGTTCACTTTACCCTGGTTTTGCCCATGCTCACCAGCATTAGCAGCGGCAGCCTTGCAGGTGAGATCCCAGCAGACTTATGGACAAACTGACAAAACTAGGACTTAAAGCTCAATTTCTCTGATCCCTCTAGCTTCTCTTGGCTAGATTGCAATTATTTCCAAATCAAAGAGCATTTAGTTTTTGCTCCATGAAGAAATTACTTAAGCTCAAGTAAAGTAGCCAGTAAGCATTTCTGAAATAATATGATGGAACTCAAAAGTTCTCAGTATACTTTATTTTAGCAACACTCCCTAGCTTCATGAGCAAATGTATACATTTATTTTCCCCTTAATTCAGTAATTTCAGTAGAGTTCTCATTTGGGAGAATATATTTTCTCTTATGTTTTACCTGCATGCCTAAATAAATATAACTTTTTCTTTCACCATGTGTTTTTCAAAGTGAACTTCCATTTCAAGTGGTGACCAGCCCAAGTGCCATGATTCCCCAGCAAGGCTCTGAATTCTGGTCCCCAAACCAGACAGGATGCATTCATCACCTGGCCAAGGGGGCCATTCCCTCAAAGGAAACTCCTTGGGCTACTTGAAAGAAAGAGACAAAGAAAGACTCTCACAGACAAGAAAAGAGAATATGTATTTTAAACCGTTCCAAAAATGCTTTCAGACATTGAGTACAAAACACAATGAAAGGACAGTCTCTAAAATTGGACAGAAGAAAAATGTGGATTAAGAAAGCCACATTTTCCATTTTGGCAATCTAAAAGGTTCATCCCCAGTAGAGTATTCGCCATCAAATAAGAACATCAATTTATTCCAGGAAAGTTTACTGAATCTACATCAGCAAAATACGGCAGCATTTCTTTACAATGAAAATATTCAGCTGTATAGTTATATTTTCATCACTGTTTAAGCCTGTGTCCTCTTCTACCTCTCATCACAAAATCTAAAACATGATAAGAGAATTTCATTTTTCATCACTGTAGCAGAATCGTAGAGATGAGAAGGTCACCTAGCTTTGTTTCCTTTGCTTTTGGTGCTTCATCCACGTTGAGCTGTTTTATTCCTTCCAGTTCCTTATATCTTTACCATCTCTGAATCAATGGATGTGCTGGTCTCTCTATCTCAGGTGTCCAGAGCCAACCTACCAAGCACACCCCATGCCTCTATCCTTTCACTCAGCAAACACTTCAGGAGAGCCTTCTGTATCCCAGCACTGTGGGGATGGAGGTGTGGCACCAGGGAGCTCATAGGATTCACATTCCAGGAAAGGGACAGAGGCCTATAGAGATAAACAAGAGTCATAAGTACCATGATGATTCAGATTTGGGGGCGGAGAGATGATGTACTGGGACAGTGGTGATGATTTGGGAAAACATTGACAGAGAGGTGATGGGGGCAGTCACTTGTGCATTCTAGCAATCACAGTCTCTGAGGCTAGAGCTGGCTGTTAGGTTTGAGGATTTGGGAGGCTGGCAGGATGGGTGGAGAAAGGCACAAGGGAGGAGCATGCAGCAGGGGGTGGGGAGGAACACCCAGAGAAGAAACAAGACCACGTGGCCTGCAAAGGACCCTGATGGGCGCTCTGAACATTGGGTTGAATGCTTGAGTAAAGCATGTGGCATCAGAGGGCTTTGTGTCAACAAGTGTCATAAACTGACTCCAGGTTTCACCAGGACTCCTGAGGGGCCGGGCGCCATATTGGGGATACACTGCAAGGAGGGGCCAGAGAGGGCTTAGGAGGCTGCATCCATAAAGATGGTGGTCTGGGGTACCAGAGTGGTGGTGCTGGGGGTGATGAGACAGTGCAGGAGTCTGCATATTTTGAAAGTAGAGCAGATGGGACTGATTGAGGGATTGGATATGAGTGCCCAACTTAGGTGTAACATCCTCAAGGAAATCTGACCTCAGACCAGGTTAGGACCTCCTGGTACACCTCCCAGGGGCCCTGACTCTGTCCTTGTAAAGAAAGCCCCTTTTCAGAGTTTGGATCAGTGTATTATATCTTCTGCTGAAACCCCAGCTGTTAAAAAGTGCCTTCCCCATGCTGGATGCCAAAGGAATATTCAATGAAACTATTAAGAGAAGGAAAAATTTACAGCATTTGTATAGTACTTTAGCTCTACTTGTAATGTTCTATTGTGACTTTCTGGCTTGATAAACTCCTATTCACCCATCAAAACCTAATGCAAATATCACTTGAATCCTTCATCTCCCATTTCCCAAAGCAGTTAATTACCACCACTCCCTTTGTTTTTGTATCTTGTACTATTGGGTGTTTTACAATGGACTTTTGTGGGGTAGTTAAAAAATCCAACAGATGTGCCCTTAGCAAACAAAGATATCTATTAATAACAGCTCAGGGTTTCTGTTTCTACAAAGTAATAAACTCTCCTAACGCGCCCTGCCCCAAGAGTATGTGCTATGTACACAAATGCCAGTATAAGTGACTTGTAAAGATGAGAGCAAAAAAATATCTTGAGTATTTATAATATGTCATGTTCTACTTTAAGTATTTGAACAATCACATTTACTTTTCACAAAACGCTAGTAACTGAAACAACCGTTATCCCATTTTACAAATTGGAGAATTAAGAAATAGGTCCTTGGCCAGTTCACACATGTTGTCAGTGCTGTGGCTGAGACCTGAGTCTTGAGTAGAGACTGTAATGAAACAAGTTCTGTGTGCTGCCTTTCAGCAGACAGAATAGACGCAGGAGATTAAATTTAGGCTAAATCAAGTGTTCAGAAGGAATAGGAACTCAGACCCCAAACCTGAGACCAAAACTGACGATATTGACATGTATCTTCCAGAAATGGGAGAGGTGGGAACTTTCCCATGGGATGTGATAGGAGCAACCAGAATTTTTCACTTTCATTTCCAAGAGCTCTGACATTCTTCAAGAAACACATTTACTGTCGTGTTTATCTCTTGTCATAAAGTTATTTCCTGCAGAATGCGTGTTTCCTGCTCATTTTATGACCTGCTACTCAGAAATTTCTTATCTGATTTAATGAAAGAGATTTATTCAAGTCTTCCTCCTCTCAAGAGGAAGTCCACTCAAACTTGAAAGACAAAGTGACTAGACCATGATGATACAGGTAATTTCAGGGAAGCTGCCTATCTCTGACTCCTGGTCTAGTGCTGCATATCAGACACCACATTTACATTCATAAAACAGAGTCACATACAAGAAAACTCAGGCACAGGGAGAAAGAAAAGAAAGGAGGATTTATTATCTTCTCTTAAAATTACAAAAAGCTCGAGATACAGGATGTTACAAATTTCATGCAATGGAAATGCTTCTTCTTATTGATACTGCAAATTCTGTGTTAGCTCCTGGGTGGGCAGTATTCCCACCTAATCATGCTTTTTAATGTGGCCTCTGTCCTGCCCATAAATTATTTCATTCAAGTCTGGCATTGCATTGAGAACTTTGAATCATTTGTCTTCCATTGACTATCCCTTTCCTAAGGTGAGGGCTTCTCTGGTAGCTCAGCTGGTAAAGAATCTGCCTGCAATGCAGGAGGCCCTGGTTCAATTCCTGGGGTGGGAAGATCTGCTGGAGAAGGGATAGGCTACCCACTTCAGTATTCTTGGGCTTCCATGGTGGCTCAGACCGTAAAGAATTTGCCTACAATATGGGAGACCTGGGTTCAATCCCTGGGTTGGGAGGATCTCCTGGAGAAGGGAATGGCTACCCACTCCTGTATTCTGGTCTGGAGAATTTCATGGACAGAGGAGCCTGGCAGGCTACAGTCCATGGGGTCGCAAGCTGCAGTCCACAGGGTTGCAAAGATTCAGACAGGATTGAGTGACTTTCACTTTTTTAAGGTGTGACAGTAATAGCTTTCCATGTAAATGACCTTATAACCCATTATCAAATATTTGGCAAGGACCCTTCCTGAAGTAGACACATAAGAAAACCAGAACTTTTTTTTTTTTTTTTTTTAGCCAAGAATGTCCAGGAAAGTAGATGCATACTGTAAAAAAATAGTAATGATAATGATAAAGTCAAGCAATAACCAGATTAACTGCCATGGATGCTTAAGTATGAACGTTTTTCAAAAGCAAAGTTGCAAGTTCTGGCAAATTCTTAGAACAAACATATATCACAAGTTATGGACCCTCATTTCCAACCTTTACTTCCTGCACAAGCACTAACCCCCCAATGCCTCTATCCTGTCATCCTCCTAACTCTCATGTCCACACATATTCTGTTAAATTTCTTCTAGTTTTTTTTTTCTTTTTTCAATTAATTGACTTGAATTTACATTGCCCTTAACATTAAATCTTTGCCTGAAACAAGCTGAAACCATTTTCTACAAATAGTTATAGGGTGAAGTAACTTTGGCATTAGTTCAGTGTGCTACCATTTCTATGAGAATGTCTTATCTTATGTCCCTGGTCTGATGATGATACATTGAATGATTAATTTGTTTGTATCCTCAATTAAACTCTGAGACTTTGGCTGCATCTTAGGGTTGTTCATCTCAGTCATAAACTCTTCAGTTGGATGTACCTATTTGTGTCTTCTGGAAGGACTATTTGGGGAATAATTCTGAACATCTATTTTTCTGGACTCTTCAGTTCAGTTCAGTTCAGTCATTTAGTCGTGTCCAACTCTTTGCAACCTCATGAATCACAGCACACCAAGCCTCCCTGTCCATCACCAACTTCCAGAGTTCACTCAGACTCACATCCATCGAGTCAGTGATGCCATCCAGCCATCTCATCCTCTGTCGTTCCCTGCTCCTCCTGTCCCCAATCCCTCCCAGCATCAGAGTCCTTTCCAATGAGTCAGCTCTTCACATGAGCTGGCCAAAGTACTGGAGTTTCAGCTTTAGCATCATTCCTTCCAAAGAAATCCCAGGGCTGATCTCCTTCAGAATGGACTGGTTGGATCTCCTTGTAGTCCAAGGGACTCTCAAGAGTCTTCTCCAACACCACAGTTCAAAAGTATCAATTCTTCGGCGCTCAGCCTTCTTCACAGTCCAACTCTCACATCCATACATGACCACAGGAAAAACCATAGCCTTGACTAGATGGACCTTTGTTGGCAAAGTAATGTCTCTGCTTTTGAATATGCTATCTAGGTTGGTCATAACTTTCCTTCCAAGGAGTAACCATCTTTTAATTTCATGGCTGCAATCACCATCTGCAGTGATTTTGGAGCCCAGAAAAATAAAGTCTGACACTGTTTCCACTGTTTCCCCATCTATTTCCCATGAAGTGGTGGGACTGGATGCCATGATCTTCATTTTCTGAATGTTGAGCTTTAAGCCAACTTTTTCACTTTCCTCTTTCACTTTCATCAAGAGGGTTTTGACTTCCTCTTCACTTTCTGCCCATAAGGGTGGTGTCATCTGCATATCTGAGGTTATTGATATTTCTCCTGGCAATCTTGATTCCAGCTTATGCTTCTTCCAGCCCAGCGTTTCTCATGATGTACTCTGCATAGAAGTAAAATAAGCAGGGTGACAATATACAGCCTTGACGTACTCCTTTTCCTATTTGGAACCAGTCTGTTGTTCCATGTCCAGTTCTAACTGTTGCTTCCTGACCTGCATATAGGTTTCTCAAGAGGCAGGTCAGGTGGTCTGGTATTCCCATCTCCTGGACTCTTAGCTTCTCTGTAGTCAGGGTTTCCAGACTAGTAGATCAGATTGTTCTCTCTTGCTGCCAACTTATCCCTGGAAGAAAGTGGACTGAGAAGCACTTCTGAGAGGTTACTATGGGCATAATCACTGATGTCCTTTTTAGGCCTAATGCTTCATGGGTTCACCTTGCTACTGCAAAGAAATCCAGAACTGACTCTTAAGGACATGTGCAAATAGCCACTGAACCATGACTCTCTAAGGCTAGCTGCTTTCTTATTCACTGCTCCTTCAAAGGCATACCAGTTCAAAGACATGGCAAATCCAACCAACCTTGATAACAATACTGCCAACGCACATTGCTGCTGCTGCTGCTGCTAAGTCGCTTCAGTGGTGTCCAACTCTGTGCAACCCCATAGATGGCAGCCCACCAGGCTCCTCTGTCCCTGGGATTCTCCAAGCAAGAATATTGGGGTGGGTTGCCATTTTCCTTCTCCAATGCATGAAACTAAAAAGTAAAAGTGAAGTCACTCAGTCGTGCCCGACTCTTAGTGACCCCATGGACTGCAGCCTACCAGGCTCCTCCGCCCATGGGATTTTCCAGACAAGAGTCCTGGAGTGGGGTGCCATTGCCTTCTCCTCCAATACACATTAGTAGCTTTTAAACTTTGAGGAAAATCAGGATCACATGGGGAAGCCTGTTAAATGCACATTCCTGGTACCAAGCACTTGATAACATCAAATCACAGGGTTTGGAGTGATAAGAAGTCTAAAATTTTTTTAAAGTACCACAGATTTTTTGAGATAGGTGGTCTTTGAATTACAACACTGTGAAAATTACTGACCTCTCACCTGTACTGCATGTCATCATGTTTTCCTTAGTTTCACATAATTATTCCTGTGCATTTAGGCAATCAGTAGAGGCTCTATCAGGAGAAAGCATAGTGGTGCTTTCTTTCTCAAGTGATGAGAATATTGGGAAGAATCTACTTTCAGGATACATTCCTCTACTGATGGTCCCATCAGCATATAAACTGGCAGTAACTTGTTTACTGGTATTTACTTCTTCATTTATTAGTTACTGCGTAATTGTGCCCCTAATTACCATATCAGAGCAGGTAAAAATTTGAAATGGCATTAATTTGCACATTAGAACCCACAGAATTATCATAATGTAGAACAAGCCACAGATAAAAGTACATAATATACTTGTCAGAAAGAAAAGTAAGTGTAAAATTATGACATTGAAAAATAATAACACATCAATCTGACATTTCCCTCAGATGATAACCTGACCTCAATTGTATTCTCTTTGATTAAAGCTAGATATTTTCTTGAAAGTTTGCTCTCTGCTCTCTCATTTTATCCAAGTTGATAGGTCAAGAGAAAAACAGTAAAGCTAAGAGAAATGGCTCCATCACTGAGATGAATGTCAAATCTTTCAAGAACCTCCAGAATTTACTGAGCCTGCAGGATAGCTTTGTGATCTTTTTGCGTGAAATCCAGTACTATGTCAGCCTCTTAGGGTCTCAATTGCACCTTTCTCGAAAGACCTCAAGATTTATTCCCCCAGCTCTGAATGAGTAAAAATGTGTTTTGTTGAAACTTCCCAAGAAGTAACTGGATTTGCTATGGAATCTTGTATTGTTTATGGGCCTGAGAAACATGTTTGGCACTTAATGATTCCCAGACTATTTCAACTTAAAAAAATAAAATAAAAACAAGATGGAGAAAGAAAAAAATGGCAAAGAAGAAATGGTTTAGAAAAAAGCTAAATATTTTAAATGCTAAAAATAAAACTTGTGATTTTTAAACACAAATAAGTGAATGCAAAGGTTTGCCTACATGCCAAGAAAAGTTTTGACTGATAACCTTCTCAAATGAGAAAGTGAAACGTTAGAGAGAGTGATAGAGAATAAGATATCTGGGTGGCCCGCTGAAATTCGATTCTGTTGCTATTAGCTCTGGTTTAATTATCTTCCGCTCCCTTAAATTTTCCTCCAAATGCTAATCCTCCCCATGAAATCTCAGCCTTTGCTTCTGGCTGCCCGTTTGTCAACACTCTGAGAAGGAATGCATTCTGCTTAACATCTAGACAATTAGAAGCAATACATAACACATAGTAATAAAAGGTAGATTTTGAATGGCTACATGTATTGTTTGAAACATATTTTTGTTAGAGAAAAAAAAATAACTTTTATGCTTTTCACAATATTATTGGGTGGAGGACCTAAAAGCAGTTTTTTTTTTTTTTCTTACAAGATGTTACCAATTTAAAATTAGCTTTAGAATACTTATTTATATGATAAAGGTGACAATTTCTGTGAATATAACAATTAAACTTTTTTATTACTGAAATTAGGTTATTGAATACATTTCATGTACATTCTGTTGAATAATTTTATCATCTTAATATGTCCTCAGATGTAAAAAAAAAAAAAAAGTCATATTTAATTGAAATACTAAAGGTTCCATCTTATTAAATAAGGAAGCTGACGGAATTTTCCCAATTAAAATGTCAAAATTTCTTAAATTAAAAAAATGTTAAAACAACAAAAATTCTGGAATACAGTGTTACAATCCATATGATTTTTATTCCTTATTTGCTCATTGCCAAAATTCAGAGAATTAGACAACTCTAAAAGCACAAGTTACAAGAGCACAGTATTTACAATTTGATAAGTATCTGAAATGCAGAGAAAGAAAAATATATAGGATTTCTCTGAGGCTTTTTATAGCAGCATGTTGTTTATACCAAAATTTGATTTTCATGGCTCCTCCAATTCCTTTCTGTACTCCTCCTCTTTCTTCTGGTACCCAAAACCCAAGGAGTATCTCCATGGTCTACCTCAGATTCTTCAAGGCTCCCAATCCAATGAATTCTCCAGAATACCCTTACTGGACAATGTGCATGCTTGCGATAACCTCTCCCTCCAGCTCTTCTGGTAATAAATGCCCTGATCAACTAGTTTAAGCCAAAATAAAAATTACTGGCTCTTTTATGGGAAATCCAAGTGGTTGTATAACTTTTTTGCACAGAAGGGTCTAGTACTTTGAGTGATGTCATTAGGAATCTTCGTCTCACATATATCATTTATTTATTTTTTATTGTCAAGCAGGTTCTGCCTATGAAGAGCAAAAAAGTATCCAGAAAGCAGTAAGCTTTGTATGGTGCTTACTATCTACAGTCCTAGAAGGAGAAAAACCCTTTCTCTTTCAGCGTACATATAATCATCCCTAAAAGGGCCCTGATTAGTTCTGCTTGGATCATGTGACCAAGCTAGACAGTCCCCAGGTTTACTGGGACAGGACTGTTATTAGTCAGTAAATATCAATTTCCCACTCCTCTGGCAGGGAAGATATCATAACTGATAACACACTGAGTTACTGGAGTTTATACAAGGAAAGAAAGACCATGCTTTTGTGTCCACCAAGGATTAAATCTACCATATTAGACTTTTTTTTTTTTTTTTAAGGATTCTTAATAGTAAAACTACATTCTGGTAGTGGAATTGATAGGAGTATGATTGGGATGCTGAAAAAATTGTTTACTAAAGGATCCTTCCTTGTGGCTCAGCTGATAAAGAATCCCCCTGCAATGCGGGAGGCCTGGGTTCGATCCCTGGGAACAACTCAGGGGGATTGGTTGTTCCCAATCCCCTAGAGAGGGGAAAGGCTACCCACTCCAGTATTCTGACCTAGAGAATTCCATGGACTATATAGTCCATAGGGTTACAAAGAGCTGGACATGACTGAGCAACTTTCACTTTAAAGGATCCTTCCAGGGTCCACTTGAGAATGGCTTATCTTAACTTGGTTTTTATTTTGTGTTCAAGATGACCTAATCTCCAAGATTTTGCTGTTGCCTAAAAATATATGTGCAGTTAAACCCTTCCAACAGATATATGGAGGTTAATCAATAGGCAAAGGATAAAAAATATGCATATATTACACTTCTAAAACAAATTGTAGCCCATACAGGAAAATGTACTGAGAAGTTTGTCTCCAATTACTTTTTGAAACACTGTGATAAACAAAATCATTCTCAGTTAATGTAGAATCACATTATTGTTTAAATAACCAGGTAAAAAGAAAAAGAAATAGGAAGAACAGATTTTTTCTCAAAATATAATTCTTCAAACCTCAACTTTGACATCCCTGATGAAAGATTATCTTAATTTGTTAAAATTGGATGGAATCTTGGACATAACTCACACAAAATTACCCTCAAGACCTCTTTGAACCTGACATAATTTATACTATGTTTATTTATTAGGATAGCCATCTCTTCACTAAAAATAATATATTCCTGAGAGACATCATATCTTGCAGACATATGGCATCAGGTATTACCCAATCCTTTTCTTAAAAGACCATGAACTCTGACATTTAACTCTTTAGAATAAAAAAATACTATGTTGTCAACAATTTTGCTCATTGAGCATGCATGTTGACCTTGGATTGAAAGGTGCTAATATAGCTGAAAACTCTACAGTTGCTCCTGCCATGCCCCACCCTATGGGTGGCCTCAGTTAGCGCTGGCACTCTTCCAAAGCTGCTTCCACTTGCGGAGGGGGACAGTCTCATTCATCTGCAGACCTATAATAACCATGATCAAGCTTTGCAACCAGTAATGCTGGGTACCAACCCCACATATCAACCTACCCACAGTGGTTATTTCCAGGCCTGGAGGAGTCAGCTAGGGGCTAGCCCTGCCCACCAGCATGCCCACAGCAATCAAAGAGGAAACAGAAGTGTACACACATTTCCCACATAAGGGACATCCCTTTTTCTGGTGTCCGGGGTGGGATTACACCACTGGGCCCCATGGGACATCTTCTACTTAAAGTCCCTCTTTAAAGACAGGGGGATATGGCTAAAACACTGAATACATAGAAACAAAGTGTTGTTGGAAAAAGAGATTTAGGAAAATGAGGAGACAACGGAATATCTTTCAAATGAGAAAATAATACAAAATCTCAAAAGAAGAACTAAACAATAGAGAGATAAGCAATTTACCAAGTAAAGAGTTGAAGTATAAAAATGCTCACTGAATTCCAAAGAAAAATGAATGAACTTGGTGAGAACTTCAACAGAGTTAGAACATATAAAAAAATACAAACCAATTAGGTTGAAGAATGCAAAAACTGAAATGAAAATACCCTGAAGGGATTCAACAGCTAAAATTGAAGACAGTTTAAGGAACCTCTGGGATAAGCTCAAGCTTACAAACATTCACATTATAGGGGTCCCAGAAGGAGAAGAGAGAGAATATGGGGCTAAGAACATATTTAAAGAAATAATGGTCAAAAAATTTCCTAACCCAGCAAAGGAAATAGACAACTAGGTCCAGGAAGCACAGAGATTCCCAAATAAGACAAATCCAAAGAGACTCACACCAAGACACATTATAATTAAAATGTCAAAATTTAAAGGTAGGGAAAATCTTAACAGCAGCAAAAGAAAAACAATTAGTCACAATTAGCAAAAGAAAAACAATTAGTATTAACCCACATTAAGCTGATTTTTCAGCAGAAACTTTACAAGCCAGAGGCACTGGCATAAAAAATCCAAAGTACTAAAAGGAGGAAAAAAAAATTACAACCAAGAATACTCTACCCTTCAAGATTTTATTCAGAATTTCAGAAGATGTACAGTTTCCCACACAAGCAAAAGTTAAAGTTCATCACCACTAAACCGACCTTACAAGAAATGTTGAAGGGACTACTTTTAATAGAAAAGAAAGGTCACAACTAGAAACAAAAAGTTATGAAAGAAAAAAATCTAACTGGTAAATGAAAATACATATTAAAGGTAGTGGATTAACCATCTATAAAGTCAGAATGAAGATTAAAAATTAAATATAGCAAAATCATCTATAACTAAAACAATTAGCTAAGCAATACATAAAATGAAAAGATGTAAAATATGAAATCAAAATTATAAAAATTAGTGGGGAAAAAAGACAGCAGTTAGAGTAAAAATGTGCTTTTAGAATGCACCAGTATGTGATCATCAACATAAAAACATAAAATAGACTGTGATATACATAGATCATTATATATGAATCTAATGGTAAATGCAAATCAGAAACCTATAACAGATACACAAAAAAATAAAGAGAAATGAATACAAACAGAGCATTAAAGTCATCAAATCACAAGGAAAGAGAATAAAAGAAGAACGGAATTGAAAATAACTACAAAAACAAACAGAAATCAATGAACAAAATGGCATTAAGTACACACCTATCAATAATTACTTCAAATGTAAATGAAATAAATGTTTCAAGTAAAAGACATAGGATGTATTAATAGATAAAAATGACAGTACCCACATATATGCTACCTACAAAAGACTCAAGATCCAAAGACACACAGATTGATGGTAAAGGGATGGAAAATAATACTCCACACAAATGGAAACAAAAATAAAGCTTGGGTAGAAATATTTCTATCAGACAAAATAGACTTTAAATCAAAGACAATTGCAAGAGATAAAGAAGGGTATTACATAAGGATAAAGAGATCAATCCAAAAAGAGGATACAACACATACATATCTATGAACCAAACATAAAAGCACCTAAATACATAAAGCAAATATTAACAGATATAAAGGCAAATGTTGATAGTACAGTAATGTAAGGAACTTTAACAGCTCATTTATATCAATGGATAGATCATCCAAACAGAAAGTAAACAGAAACACTGTCCTTAAATGATGCCTTAGCCAAATTTATATATATATATATAACATTCTAAGCTAAAACAGCAGAATACACATTCTTTTTAAATGCATATGATGCACATGCAACATTCTCCAGGATAGATCACATGTTAAAGCATGAAAGGTCTCAATAAATTTAATAGCATATTTTCCAAACACAAAGTAATGAGCTAGAAATTAATTAAAAGAATAAAACTGGGGGAATAAACACAAAAATGTGGAGGCTAAGCAGCATGATACTAAACAACCAATAGATCAACAAATAAATTAAAAAGGAAATCAAAACATATGTTGCAACAAATTAAAATATCAATTTAATATCAAATTAAAATTACAATGATCCTAAATCTAATGGACACAGCAAAAGTAGTTCTAAGAAGGAAGTTTATAGTGATACAGCTCTAACACACACACACACACACATGAAATGTGAAAAGATGTGGATAAATAATCTAAACTTACATCTAAAGAAACTAGAAAAAGCAATGAAATAAAAAATTAGTAGAAAGAAGAACATAATAAAGATTAGAATGGAAGTAAATGAAGTAAAGAATAAAAAATAGAAAAGATCAATGAAACTAAGAGTTGATTCTTTGAAAAATAAGCCTTTATCCAGACTCATCAATAAAAAAAAAAAAAAAAAAAAAGACAAGGTTCAAGTAAATAAAATCAGAAAGTAAAGAGGAGATGTTACAACACCACCACAAAATCGAAATCCAAAAGATAAGAAGAGTTTATTTTTGTGTATGGTGTTAGAAAGTGTTCTAGTTTCATTCTTTAAAAAATGATTGACCGGTTTTCCCAGCACCACTTGTTAAAGAGATTGTCTTTAATCCATTGTATATTCTTGCCTCCTTTGTCAAAGATAAGGTATCCATAGGTGCGTGGATTTATCTCTGGGCTTTCTATTTTGTTCCATTGATCTATATTTCTGCCTTTGTGCCAGTACCATACTGTCTTGATGACTGGCTTTGTAGTAGAGCCTGAAGTCAGGCAGGTTGATTCCTCCAGTTCCATCCTTCTTTCTCAAGATTGCTTTGGCTATTTGAGGTTTTTTGTATTTCCATACAAATTGTGAAATTATTTGTTCTAGCTCTGTGAAGAATACCATGGTAGCTTGATAGGGATTGCATTGAATCTATAGATTGCTTTGGGTAGTATTCTCATTTTCACTATATTGATTCTTCTGATCCATGAACATGGTATATTTCTCCATCTGTTAGTGTCCTCTTTGATTTCTTTCACCAGTGTTTTATAGTTTTCTATATATAGGTCTTTAGTTTCTTTAGGTAGATTTATTCCTAAGTATTTTATTCTTTTCGTTGCAATGGTGAATGGAATTGTTTCCTTAATTTCTCTTTCTATTTTCTTATTATTAGTGTATAGGAATGCAAGGGATCTCTGTGTGTTGATTTTATATCCTGCAACTTTACTATATTCATTGATTGGCTCTAGTAATTTTCTGGTGGAGTCTTTAGGGTGTTCTATGTAGAGGATCATGTCATCTGCAAACAGTCAGAGTTTTACTTCTTCTTTTCCAATTTGGATTCCTTTTATTTCTTTTGCTGCTCTGATTGCTGTGGCCAAAACTTCCAAAACTATGTTGAATAGTAGTGGTGAGAGTGGGCACCCTTGTCTTGTTCCTGACTTTAGGGGAAATGCTTTCAATTTTTCACCATTGAGGATAATGTTTGCTGTGGGTTTGTCATATATAGCTTTTATTATGTTGAGGTATGTTCCTTCTATTCCTGCTTTCTGGAGAGTTTTTATCATAAATGGATATTGAATTTTGCCAAAGGCTTTCTCTGCATCTATTGAGATAATCAAAAGGCTTTTATTTTTCAATTTGTTAATGTGGTGTATTACATTCATAGATTTGCGTATATTGAAGAATCCTTGCATCCCTGGGATAAAGCCCACTTGGTCATGGTGGATGATCTTTTTAATGTGTTGTTGGATTCTGATTGCTAGAATTTTGCTAAGGATTTTTGCATCTATGTTCATCAGTGATATTGGCCTGTAGTTCTCTTTTTTTGTGGCATCTTTGTCAGGTTTTGGTATTAGGGTGATAGTGGCCTCATAGAATGAGTTTGGAAGTTTACCTTCCTCTGCAATTTTCTGGAAGAGTTTGAGTAGGATAGGTGTTAGCTCTTCTCTAAATTTTTGGTAGAATTCAGCTGTGAAGCTGTCTGGACCTGGGCTTTTGTTTGCTGGAAGATTTCTGATTACAGTTTCAATTTCCGTGCTTGTGATGGGTCTGTTAAGAGTTTCTATTTCTTCTGGTCGAGTTTTGGAAAGTTGTACTTTTCTATGAATTTTTCCATTTCTTCCCCATTGTCCATTTTATTGGCATATAATTGCTGATAGTAATCTCTTATAATCCTTTGTAAAAATAGACTCAAAATGGACTAAAGATATAAATGTAAGACCAGAAACTATAAAACTCCTAGAAGAGAACATAGGCAAAACACTCTCCGACATGAGTCACAGCAGGATCCTCTATGACCCAGCTCCCAGAATACTGGGAATAAAAGCAAAAATAAACAAATGGGATCTAATTAAAATTAAAAGCTTCTGCACAACAAAGGAAACTATAAGCCAGGTGAAAAGACAGCCTTCAGAATGGGAGAAAATAATAGCAAATGAAGCAACTGACAAAAAACTAATCTCAAAAATATACAAGCAACTCCTGCAGCTCAATTCCAGAAAAATAAACGACCCAATCAAAAAAAAATGGGCCAAAGAACTAAATAGACATTTCTCCAAAGAAGACATACAGATGGCTAACAAACTCATGAAAAGATGCTCAACATCACTCATTATCAGAGAAATGTAAATCAAAACCACAATGAGGTACCATTTCACGCCAGTCAGAATGGCTGCGATCCAAAAGTCTACAAGCAATAAATGCTGGAGAGGGTGTGGAGAAAAGGGAACCTTCTTACACTGTTTGTGGGAATGCAAACTAGTACAGATGCTATGGAGAACAGTGTGGAGATTCCTTAAAAAACTGGAAATAGAACTGCCTTATGACCCAGCAATCCCACTGCTGGGCATACACACTGAGGAAACCAGAATTGAAAGAGACACGTGTACCCCAGTGTTCATCGCAGCACTATTTATAATAGCCAGGGCATGGAAGCAACCTAGCTGTCCAGCTGATGAATGGATAAGAAAGCTATGGTACATATACACTATGGAGTATTACTCAGCCATTAAAAAGAAGACATTTGAATCAGTTCTAATGAGGTGGATGAAACTGGAGCCTATTATACAGAGTGAAGTAAGCCAGAAAGAAAAACACCAATACAGTATACAAACGCATATTTATGGAATTTAGAAAGATGGTAACGATGACCCTACATGTGAGACAGCAAAAGAGACACAGATGTATAGAAGTCTTTTGGACTCTGTGGGAGAGGGAGAGGGTGGGATGATTTGGGAGAATGGCATTGAAACATGTATAATATCATATAAGAAACTAATTGGCAGTCCAAGTTCGATGCAGGATACAGGATGCTTGGGGCTGGTGCACTGGGATGACCCAGAGGGATAGTATGGTGAGGAAGGTGGGAGGGTGGTTCAGGATGGCGAACACGTATAAACCCATGGCAGATTCATGTTGATGTATGGCAAAAACTATACAATATTGTAAAATAATTAGCCTTGAATTAAAATAAATAAACTTAAATTAAAAAAAACAAAATATTTGAATACATTATCATGTAGTTATATGTCAACATGTTGGACAACCTAGAAGAAACAGACAAAAACCTAGAAACATACAAACTTTCAATACTGAGTCAATAAAATAGAAAACCTAAACAAACAAATTACTAGTAATTAAACTGAATCAGTAACAATAAAAACAACAACAATAAGCAAAGTCTTCACAGGTGAATTCTACCAAACATTTAAAGAAGGGTTAACACATATATTCTTCAAGTAATTTCAAAATTTGAAGATAAAGAAATGTTTCCATCTTCATTCTACAAGGCCTGTATCACCCTGATATCAAAACCATATAAAAACACTACAAAAAATTTACAGAGCAAAAGTTCATGATAAATTAGCTGGAATAGGATAAAGCTGAAATCAGGATTGCCAGGATAAATATCAGTAACCTCAGATATGCAGATGAGACAACCCTTATGGCAGAAAGTGAAGAGGAACTGAAGAGCCTCTTAATGAAAGTGAAAGAGGAGAGTGAAAAAGTTGGCTTAAAACTCAACATTCAAAAAACTAAGATCATGGCATCCAGTCCCATCACTTCATGACAAATAGATGGGGAAACAATGGAAACAGTGACAGAGGAGGCACCGAAATCACTGTGGATGGTGACTGCGTCCATGAAATTAAAACACACTTGCTCCCTGGAAGAAAAGCTATAACCAATCTAGACATCATACTAAAAAGCAGAGACATTACTTTGCCAACAAAGGTCCATCTAGTCAAAGCTATGGTTTTTCCCATAGTCATGTATGGATGTGAGAGTTGGACCATAAAGAAAGCTGAGCACTGAGGAATTGGTCTTTTTGAGTTGCAGTGTTGGAGAAGAGTCTTGAGAGTCCCTTGGACTGCAAGATCAAACAGTCAATCCTAAAGGAAATCAGTCCTGAATATTTATTGGAAGGACTGATACTGAAGCTGAAACTCCAATACTTTGGCCACCTGATGCAAACAACTGACTCATTGGAAAAGACCCTGATGCTGGGAAAGATTGAAGGTGGGAGGAGAAGGGGAAGACAGAGGATGAGATGGTTGGATGGCATCACTGACTCGATGGACATGAGGTTGAGCAGGCTTCTGGAATTGGTGATGGACTGGGAAGCCTGGCATGCTGCAGTCCATGGAGTCACAAAGAGTCGAACACAACTGAGCTGAACTGAACTGATTCATGATAAGCAAAAATCCTCACAAAATACTAGTAAATGGATTTTTAAAATGCATTATACATTATATTAACACACACATATGGAATTTAGAAAGATGGTAATAATGACCCTTACACGAGACAGCAAAAGAGACACAGATATAAAGAACAGATTTTTGGACTCTGTGGGAGAAGGTGAGGGTGGGATGACTTGAGAGAATAGCACTGAAACACGTATATTACCATATGTGAAACAGATCCTGTCCAAGTTTGATGCAGGAAATAAGGCACTCAAAGCCAGTTCACTGGGACAACCCTGAGGGATGGGATGGGGAAGGAGGAGGGAGGGAGGTTCAAGACAGGGGACAAATGTACACACATGGCTGATTCATGTCAATGTATTGCAAAAACCACTACAATATTGTAAAGTAATTAGCCTCCAATTAAAATAAATAAATTAATTTAAATTAAAAAAACATTAAAAGGATCATACACTGTAATCAAGAGGGAAATTTTTTCCGGGGAGGAGTGTATGTTTTAATATTTGATAATCAGTGAATTCCCTGATGGTCCAGAGGTTAGGATTTGGTTTTTTCACTTCCATAGTCCCAGGTTAAGTCCCTGATCGGGGAAATAAAATCTTGCAAGCTGTGTGGGATGGGCAAAATAAAAGGAAAGATCTGAAAACCAATCAAGGTGACATACCACATTAAGAAAACCAAAGGTAAAAATCATATAACCATCTCAATAGATGCAGAAAGAGCCTTTGAAAAAATTCAAATGATTCATTTGAATCATTAAAAATTGAGTCATTAATATCATTCTCATTAATATTAACATTCATTAATATCATTAAAAATTCTCAACAAAGTGGATAAGGAAAGAACATGTTGCAACATAATAAGGGTCATAAATGATAAACTCACAGCCCACTTCATTCTCAAGAGGGTAAAGCTGAAAACTTTTATTCTAAAATGAGAACAAGATTAGAATATTAGAATACTCACTCATACCACTTTTATTCAACATAGTTTTTAAAGTTATAGCCTCAGAAATCAGACAGGAAAAAGGAAATAAAGCATCCAAATTGGAAAGGAAGAGTAAAAGTGTCACTATTTATAGATTACATGATCTAAATATAGAAAATCCTAAAGACACAACCAAAACAAATCTAATCAATTCAGTCAGTTGCTTAGTCATGTCCAACTCTTTGTGACCCCATAAACTGCAGCATGCCAGGCTTCCCTGTCCATCACCAACTCCCAGAGCTTGCTCAAACTCATGACCATTGAGTTGGTGATGCCATCCAACCATCTCACCCTCTGTTGTCCTCTTCTCCTCCTGCCTTCAATCTTTCCCAGCACCAGAGTTTTTACCAATGATGGTTCCTCCCATCACCTAGCCAAAGTACTGGAACTTCAGCTTCAACATCAGTCCTTCCAATGAATATTCAGGATGAATTTCCATTAAGATTGACTGGTTTGATCTCCTTGTAGTCCAAGGGATTCTCAAGAGTCTTCTCCAACACCGCATTTCAAAGGTATCAATTCTTCAGCACTCAGCTTTCTTTATAGTCCAACTTTCACATCCATACATGACTACTGGAAATACCATAGCTTTGACTAGATGGACATTTGTTGGAAAAGTAATGTCTCTGATTTTTAACATGCTGTCTAGATTGGTCATAGCTTTTCTTCCAAGGCACTAGTCTTTTAATTTCATGGCTGCAGTCACCATCTGCAGTGATTTTGGAGACCAAGAAAATAAAGCCTCTCATTGTTTCCATTGTTTCCCCATATACTTGCATGAAATGATGGGACTGGATGCCATAATCTTAGTTTTTTGAATGTTGAGTTTTAAGTCAGCTTTTTCACTCTCCTCTGTCTCTTTCATCAAGATGCTCTTCAGTTCCTCTTCACTTTCTGCCATAAGGGTGGCATCATGTGCATATCTGAAGTTGTTTATATTTCTCCTGGCAATCTTAATTCCAGCTTGTGCTTCATCCAGACTGGCATTTCACATGATGTACCCTGCATATAAATTAAATAATCAGGGTGATAATATACAGCCTTGACGTACTCCTTTCCCAATTTGGAACGAGTCCATTGTTCCATGTCTGCTTCTAACTGTTGCTTATTGACCTGTGTACAGATTTCTCAGGAGGCAGGCAGGTTGTCTGGTATTCGCATCTCTTTAATATTTTCCACAGTTTGTGATCCACACAAAGGGTATGGTGTAGTCAACAAAGCAAAAGTAGATGTTTTTTTCTGGAACTCTTTTGCTTTTTCCATGATCCAGCAGATGTTGGCAATTTGGTCTCTTGTTCCTCTGCCTTTTCTAAATCCAGCTTGAACATCTGGAAGTTCACGGTTCATGTATTACTGGAGCCTGGCTTGGAGAATTTTGAGTATTACTTTTCTAGTGTGTGAGATAAATGCAATTGTGCCATAGTTCAAGCATTCTTTGGCATTGCCTTTCTTTGGGATTGGAATGAAAACAGTTCTGTGGCCACTGCTGAGTTTTCCAAGTTTGCTACCATGTTGAGTGCAGCACTTTACCAGCAGGATTTTAAATAGCTCAACTGGAGCTCCATCACCTCCACTAACTTGTTCATAGTGATGCTTGCTATGGCCCACTTGGCTTCACATTCCAGGATATCTGGCTCTAGGTGAATGACAACCTCATCGTGGTTATCTGGGTAGTTAAGTACTTTTTTGTATATTTCTTCTGTGTATTCTTGCCACTTTACTTAGTATCTTCTGCTTCTGTTAGGAGTAATAATAGAACTTCTAGCTTTATTAGAAGTAATAAAGAGTTCAATATAGTTGTAAGATATAAAACCAATATACAGGCCTTTTTTGCATTTTTATACACTGGTAAAAAAAACTACTGAAAGAGAAATTAAGAAAACAATCTGATTTACAATAGTCCAAAAGAATAAAATACCTAGGAATCAATTTAACCAAGAAGGTGAAAGCTCAGTACTCTGATATCTATCAGAAACTGGAGGTGAAATAAATTGAATACGACAGAAATAAATTGAAATTTGCACCATGCTCTTAGGTTGGAAGATCCATGAATATAGTTAAAATGTTCATATTACCCAAAGAAATTACAGATGTAATGCCATCTCTATCAAAATATTGACATTTTTCACAGAATTGAAACTAATAATCCTAAAGTTAAGTGGAACCACAAAAAATCCAAAGCAATCTTAAGAAAGACAAACAAATTTGGAGGTATCATGCTCCTGATTTCAAACTACACAACATAGATATAGAGATCAAAACCGTGTGGTCGGTTCAGTTCAGTCACTCACTCGTGTCCGCTCTTTGCAACCCCATGAATTGCAGCATGCCAGGCCTCCCTGTCCACAACAAACTCCCAGAGTTTACTCAGACTCAACTCCATCCAGTCAGTGATGCCATCCAGCCATCTCATCCTCTGTCGTCCCCTTCTCCTCCTGCCCCCAATCCCTCCCAGCATCAGAGTCTTTTCCACTGACTCAACTCTTCACCTGAGAGGGCCAAAGTACTAGAGTTTGAGCTTTAGCATCAGTCATTGCAAAGAACACCCAGGACTGATCTCCTTTAGAATGGACTGGGTGGATCTCCTTAGAGTCCAAGGGACTCTCAAGAATCTTCTCCAACACCACAGTTCAAAAGCATCAATTCTTCAGTGCTCAGCTTTTGTCACAGTCCAACTCTCACATCCATATATGACCACTGGAAAAACCATAGCCTTGACTAGACACACATTTGTTGGCAAAGTAATGTCTCTGCTTTTGAATATGCTATCTAGTTTGGTCATAACTTTCCTTCCAAGGAGTAAGTGTCTTTTACTTTCATGGCTGGAATCACCATCTGCAGTGATTTTGGAGCCCCCAAAAATAAAGTCTGACACTGTTTCCACTGTTTCCTCATCTATTTCCCATGAAGTGATAGGATCAGATGCCATAATCTAAGTTTTCTGAATGTTGAGCTTTAAGCCAACTTTTTCACTCTCCTCTTTCACTTTCATCAAGAAGCTTTTTAGTTCCTCTTCACTTTCTGCCATAAGGCTGGTGTCATCTGCATATCTGAGTTTATTGATATTTCTCCCAGCAATCTTTATTCCAGCTTGTGTTTCTTCCAGTCCAGTGTTTCTCATGACGTACTCTGCATATAAGTTAAATAAGCAGAGTGACAATATACAGCCTTGATGGACTCCTTTTCCTATTTGGAACCAGTCTGTTGTTCCATGTCCAGTTCTAACTATTGCTTCCTGACCTGTATATAGGTTTCTCAAGAGGCAGGTCAGGTGGTCTGGTATTCCCATCTCTTTCAGAATTTCCCACAATTTCTTGTGATCCACAGAGTCAAAGGCTTTGGCATAGTCAATAAAGCAGAAATAGATGTTTTTCTGGAACTCTCTTGTTTTTTCCGTGATCCAGCAGATGTTGGCAATTTGATCTCTGGTTCCTCTGCCTTTTCTAAAACCAGCTTGAAGATCTGGAAGTTCATGGTTCATGTATTGCTGAAGCCTGGCTTGGAGAATTTTGAGCATTACTTTACTAGCATGTGAGATGAGTGAAATTGTGTGGTAGTTTGAGCATTCTTTAGCATTGTCCTTCTTAGGGCTTGGAATGAAAACTGACCTTTTCGAGTCCTGTGGCCACTGCTGAGTTTTCCAAATTTCCTGGCATATTGAGTGCAGCACTTTCACACCATCATCTTTCAGGATTTGGAACAGCTCAACTGGAATTCCATCACCTCCACTAGCTTTGTTCACAGTGATGCTTTCTAAGGCCCACTTGACTTCACATTCCAGGATATCTGGCTCTAGGTCAGTGATCACACCATCATGATTATCTGGGTTGTGAAGATCTTTTTTGTACAGTTCTGTGTATTCTTGCCATCTCTTCTTAATATCTTCTGCTTCTGTTAGGTCCATACCATTTCTGTCCTTTATCAAGCCCATCTTTGCATGAAATTTTCCTTTGGTATCTCTGATTTTCTTGAAGAGATCTCTAGTCTTTCCCATTCTGTTGTTTTCCTCTATTTCTTTGCATTGATCTCTGAAGAAGGCTTTCTTATTTCTGCTTGCTGTTCTTTGGAACTCTCCATTCAGATGTTTATATCTTTCCTTTTCTCATTTGCTTTTCGCTTCTCTTCTTTTTACAGACTTTATTTTTCTGGGCTCCAAAATCACTGCAGATGGTGACTGCAGCCATGAAATTAAAAGACGCTTACTCCTTGGAAGGAAAGTTATGACCAACCTAGATAGCATATTCAAAAGCAGAGACATTATTTTGCCATCAAAGGTCCGTCTAGTCAAGGCTATGGTTTTTCCTGTGGTCATGTATGGATGTGAGAGTTGGACTGTGAAGAAGGCTGAGCGCCGAAGAATTGATGCTTTTGAACTGTGGTGTTGGAGAAGACTCTTGAGAGTCCCTTGGACTGCAAGGAGATCCAACCACTCCATTCTGAAGGAGATCAGCTCTAGGATTTCTTTGGAAGGAATGATGCTAAAGCTGAAACTCCAGTACTTTGGCCACCTCATGTGAAGAGTTGACTCATTGGAAAAGACTCTGATGCTGGGAGGGATTGGGGGCAGGAGGAGAACGGGGCAACAGAGGATGAGATGGCTGGATGGCATCACTGACTCAATGGATGTGAGTCTGAGTGAACTCCGGGAGGTGGTGATGGACAGGAAGGCCTGGCATGCTGCGATTCTGGGGTTGCAAAGAGTCAGACACAACTGAGTGACTGATCTGATCTGATCTGATCTATTCTTTGGAACTCTGCATTCTGATGCTTTTATCTTTCCATTCTCCTTTGCTTTTCCCTTCTCTTCTTTTCACAGCTATTTGTAAGGCCTCCCCAGACAGCCATTTTGCTTTTTTACTTTTCTTTTCCATGGGGATGGTCTTGATCCCTGTTTCCTGTACAATGCCACACACCTCTATCCATAGTTCATCAGGCACTCTATCTATCAGAGCTAGTCCCTTACATCTATTTCTCACTTCCATTGTATAACCATAAGGGGTTTGATTTAGGTCATACCTGAATGGTCTAGTGGTTTTCCCTACTTTCTTCAATTTAAGTCTGAATTTGGCAATAAGGAGTTCATGGTCTGAGCCATAGTCAGCTCCTGGTCTTGTTTTTGCTGACTGTATAGAGCTTCTCCATCTTAGGCTGCAAAGAATATAATCAATCTGATTTTGTTGTGACCATCTGGTGATGTTCATGTGTGGAGTCTTCTCTTGTGTTGTTGGAAGAGGGTGTTGGCTATGACCAGTGTGTTCTCTTGGCAAAACTCTATTAGCCTTTGCCATGCTTCATTCCATATTCCAAGGCCAAATTTGCCTGTTACTCCAGGTGTTTCTTGACTTCCTACTTCTGCATTCCAGTCCCCTATAATGAAAAGGACCTCTTTTTTGGGTGTTAGTTCTAAAAGGTCTTGTAGGTCTTCATAGAACCGTTCAACTTCAGTTCCTTCAGCATTGCTGGTTGGGACATAGACTTGGATTACTGTGATATTGAATGGTTTGCTTGGAAACGAACAGAGATCATTCTGTCGTTTTTGAGATTGCATCCAAGTACTGCATTTCGAACTCTTTTGTTGACCATGATGGCTACTCCATTTCTTCTAAGGGATTCCTGCCCACAGTAGTAGACATAATGGTGCAAAAACGACACATAAATCATTGGAACAGAATGGAGTTTAAATATAAATCCATATTTTCATGGTCAATTAATTTACCGTAGAGGAGTCAAAACTATATAATGGGCAAAAAAACAGTCTCTTCAACAAATAATTTTGGGAAAACTGGACATCTACATATGAAAGAATGAAAGGAGACCACTTTCTTTTAACATATTCAAATCTCAAAATGGATTCAAGATTTAAATATAAAACATAAAACCATTAAAAGTCCTCGAAGAAATCACAAGCAGTACAGTTTGACATCACTCCTAAAAACTTTTTTTTTTTTCGTATCTGTCTCCTCAGCTTATGGCAACAAAAGCAAAAATTTAACAATGGAAGACAATA
Source organism: Bos mutus (assembly GCF_027580195.1). Lineage (NCBI taxonomy): Eukaryota > Metazoa > Chordata > Mammalia > Artiodactyla > Bovidae > Bos > Bos mutus. The sequence continues at coordinate 30,015,436 of NC_091633.1, forward strand.
AGAAAGAATTTGCATAGTGAAGGAAGCCATCAACAAAATCAAAACGTAACCTACTAAATGGGAAAAGATATCTGCAAATGATATGACCAATAACGTGTTAATATCCAGAATATATTCTTAAAAATACATAACTCGATATCCAAAAAATAAATAGTACTGAACAATCTAATTTAAATTGGGCGAAAAACAGAATAGACATTCTTCTATGGAAGACATAGAGATGGCTAACAGACACATGAAAAGATGCTCATGGATAAAGAAGATGTGGTGTATGTATATATGTACACATTTGTAAGAATTCTACTCAGTCATTAAAAAAATGAAATAATGCCATTTGGGACAATATGGATGGAACTACAGGGTATTATGTTAAGTGAAATGTCAGACAGATAAAGTAAATACCATATGAATTGGAATATAATTGAGGAAACTAAAACAAAAACAAAAACAGATAAAGCAGAATCAGACTTACAGATACAGGGAACAAGCTGGTCATTAACAGAAGAGAGAAGAGTAATGGGTTGGGAGAAATAAGTGAAGGGGGTTAGGAGATATAAGCTTGCAGCTATAAAATAAATAAGCCAAGGGATGTAACATACAACATAGGGAATATAATCAATATCATAACATTGTATAATGACAGTTACTAGATTTATCATGATTATCAATTTGCAATTTATATAAATGTCAAACCACTATGTTGCACCTCAGAAACTAATATAATGCTACATGTCAACTACACGTCAATTAAAAAAAAAATTAGTTTGCAGCCAGAGTATCATAGAAAGATGCTGGGAATGATGTAGTACCATAACATAGTAAGTAGTATTAGGAATTAGTTATATAATATAGTCAAAACATTTTAAAAGATTATTATATTCATAATTTTCATTAATATAGAATACTAAAGCTTTTCACCAACCTAGATAGCATATTCAAAAGCAGAGTCATTACTTTGCCAACAAAGGTCCATCTAGTCAAGGGTATGGTTTTTCCTGTGGCCATGTACGGATGTGAGAGTTGGACTATGAAGAAGGCTGAGCACCAAAGAATTAATGCTTTTGAACTGCAGTGTTGAAGAAGACTCTTGAGAGTCCCTTGGACTGCAAGGAGATCCACCCCGTCCATTCTGAAGGAGATCAGCCCTAGGATCTCTTTGGAAGGAATGATGTTAAAGTTGAAACCAGTACTGATGCAAAGAGTTGACTCACTGGAAAAGACTCTGATGCTGGGAGGGATTGGGGGCAAGAGGAGAAGAGGACAACAGAGGATGAGATGACTGGATGGCATCATTGACTCGATGGACGTGAGTCTCAGTGAACTCTGGGAGTTGGTGATGGACAGGGAGGCCTGGCGTGCTGCGATTCATGGGGTTGCAAAGAGTCGGATACGACTGAGCAACTGAACTGAACTGAAAGATTTTCAGTACTCAGCAAATCTATGTACTGGTAAACTCTATGTTTATATTTTATTTTTTTAATTTAAATTTATTTATTTTAATTAGAGGCTAATTACTTTACAATATTGAATTGGTTTTGCCATACATCAACATGAATCCACCATGGGTGTACACGTGTTCCCAATCCTGAACCCCCCTCCCACCTCTCTCCCCATACCATCCCTCTGGGTCATCCCAGTGCACCAGCCCCAAGCTTCCTGTATCCTGCATCAAACCTGGACTGGCGATTCATTTCTTATATGATATTATACATGTTTCAATGCCATTCTCCCAAATCATACCCCCCACTCCCTCTCCCAAAGAGTTCAAAAGACTGTTCTATACATCTGTATCTCTTTTGCTGTCTCGCATACAGTTTATATTTTAAAAACTACTTTCTGAAATGTCAGAGCAGCATTAAAATATCCCTAGTTCTTAGACAGACATGCTCTCTGCCAACTTTGCTGTATTTCCATCACGCCTCACCTCTCTTTTTCTCCTTCTCTGTTTTCAATTGTCTGTACACACACACATACACACATATACACATACGGATCTTGTATATGCAAAAATGGATTTCCATTATACTTAGTAAGAAACCTCCTCATACTATGTAGGACTTCAGGCACAATCCATTGAATGGCTTTGCCTTAGACCTGGATCGTGGTGTCACACAGGTTCAACACTCTGTGTGAAGCTTCTCCAGGATGTGTTGTTCTTTAGTATTCCATTTTCTGCATATTTGTCAAAGAGCCCAGGGACAGAATACCATGGCAGCATTCAGTCCTGGATTGTCCATAAAAATATTTGACCATAATATGTAGTGCAGATGAAAGCAAGAAGCCCTGGCAGCTACAGTAAAGCCTGTTGAAATGAGGCAGATCATAATTTTTAAAGAATCTCTGGGACACAGCTTCAAACAATGAGGTTTAGAAGTGGGTAGTTGGAAATTATAGCAACTGTGAAACCTCTTCATTAACCTTCAAGGAAGCTTCATCATTTTGAGCAAAGGCTTCAGGTTGTGGCACTCCTAAAAAGAAAAGTATGAGTATGCTAAGTAAAGAGAATATTATATTATCTCCCATTTTATTATGAGGTTACAGTGTCATGCATTTAACTACATTTATAGATCTTTATTGGAGAAGGCAATGGCACCCCACTCCAGTACTCTTGCCTGGCAAATTCCATGGACAGAGGAGCCTGGTGGGCTGCAGTCCATGGGGTCGCTAGGAGTCGGACACCACTGAACGACCTCACTTTCACTTTTCACTTTTATGCTTTGGAGAAGGAAATGGCAACCCACTCCAGTGTTCTTGCCTGGAGAATCCCAGGGACAGGGGAGCCTGGTGGGCTGCCGTCTATGGAGTTGCACAGAGTTGGACACGACTGAAGTGACTTAGCAGCAGCATAGATCTTTATTACCCATCACATTTCCCTCAAAAGTAAAGTGTAACAACAAATAGTCTAAGGCAAATGTACATTTGGATATGTAGATAATATCTGTATGCATGATAATATCTAATTCAGCAGAAAATAGTGAGGATCGGGTTAGTCTATTTAAGTGAATATTTTAGATAATAAACTTGAGGCTCTTTTAGGTACGAGGAATTTGTGATATTTCTCCTTTTCATAAGCAAATTATTATGTATGTCACCACATTCAAATGAATTTTTATTATAACTTAGATTTTTCTTAATCTGTCGATTGGTGTTAAAATCTATTTAGATATCTAGCAATATTTTTGAATGAATTTTATGTTGTCTACTGCACTCATGTGGAGTAGGAAATGGCAACCCACTCTAGTAATCTTGCCTGGAAAATTCTGTGGACAGAGGAGCCTGGTGGGCTACAGTTGGTGGCGTCGCAAACAGTCAGATACACAAAGGACTGAGCATGCATGCCCTGCACTCATAATGAATTATCCTTCTGTAGCATCAACATTTTCACTATTGTCCTTGTGCCTACTTCTGGCCACCCTCCCCACCTCTTTACTTTCAGCCCTCCTAGTCATTTCGTGGAATGATAAACAATGTCATCCAGCTATTTCAAAGTGTCACTTAAGGAGGCTTTCAAAAAAAAAAAAAAAAACAGGCTAGTAATCCCTATAGCAACTGCTCTCAACTTCCCTACACACTGCCTATGAAAACTCCAAAAACATATAAAACTCAGAAAGAGATTCCACGTACCTCAAGGCAGACTGGATGGAGCTGAACACACAACTAAAGGAAGGTGAGAAGGCCCTTCAGCTACCTTTTCAGCTCTGCCCACTGGACCAGCTAAGCAAGATACATGCCAACAGGGAAACAGAGCAGTTACTCTTCAGTTGAATAGATGTCACAGCTTACTCATTTCAGAATCCTCTTCTTGCTCAACTTAATCCTACCCTCTGCCTCAATACCTCAGCACATACACATGCACACACACTCATAAATACTATCTTCATTCTTTTAAAGATTAAAGCTTCAAGGAAACACCCAGACAAGGAGAGAGTAAAATGATTTGGAGGAAGAGGGATTGGGTGCTTGGCATCTCTTTGGAGAATGTAACTCCTCAGTTAAAGATTGTAGATGGCAGAAGACTGAATAAACCTCAAAGCATGGGAATTATCATTTTTATATATTCCATTGCTTTGCAACCTAATGACTTTATGACATTTGATTTTAGTGCTCTGAGAACTGGGCTAAAACCTGTGCACAGTGACAGGACAGCACTGGAATAAATCCATGTAACATCAGAGAAACAAGGACAGGCCAGTCAACACAGTTTGTCCCTGGAAAACACGAGGTCTAGAGAGCTCCCCATTCAATTACGACTGAGAAAAAGAAGACCATGTGGTCTTAAAAACACTGCCAAGCAAGGAAAAGCAGCTGAGAAGGCTAAGCAGCTGAGAAGCCAGAAATATTTCTAGGAAAAGAGCAACATTCTCAGGAAAAAAAAAAAAAGAAACAATAAAAGACAAATGCAAGCCACATATGAAACAGTTTCAAAAATCTTCAAAAATGCTATAGTTTAAAAAAGATCCTCAACCTATTAAAAGCGAAATAGGTTAGATGAGAAAAGATCACAGTAGCAGTAACAAAATGCACATTGAAGCTAATAAACAATGACATTGACAAAGAATAAAAATCAAATCCTAATATGAAAAGCAAAGCTAGACACATTTCTGAATTCCACAGAGGAAAGCAAAACAGTGAGTAAAAATTTATAACTGAAAGACATACAATGACCACCAGAAATTAATAGAAATAACCGGGGAAGAAAGTACAACATGTAAAGCAGGGGCAATGATGAAAGATTTAATGAAATAAAATGTCTATGTGTTAATAAATGGCCAGTATATAGATTAGCAAAGCTTAATAACTGAGTGTAAGAATCATAGAGACTTAAAATATGCTTAGAAAAAATGGTGTTAGGATGAATAAAAAAAAATACTAAATACACCCGTACCTTTTGTTTTAATATAATAAGAATTAGGTTAGCCCTTACTTCTTTAAAACATTAAATGCAGAAAAATAAAAGTAAATTTCTAGTATTTGAGACAAAAAATTACTCATTAAAAACTGCATTTCCTGTCAAACCATCCTCTGTGGGTGCAGGCCACAAGAAAACGGTATTTGCAAGTATGCAAAAGCTCAGAAGATATAACACTAACATGTATGGATGAAAAAATAATAGAAATAATTTAAAACTGTACCTTAACAGCTAGGGATAATCTAACAATTCTTAAATAGATTATCACATTAAAAGGCTGACTCTAAATATTAAATATGTTTCAATGGTATATGTTTAAATTTGAAATATTTGAACTTTTTTCTAAAAACAAGATGTATGACATAAATAATATTTTGATGATAATCTAGGTAGACATCTTTAGAGTGATGATCACAATTTCATGTTACCATGGAACCTGGGACATAAGACAAGTTAGGAATGAGAACCCACCTTTGGACAGAGAGTGTGGGAGGATGCTGAGCTGGGGGTGTGTCTGCTACTCAAAGACACAGAAGCCACCAAGACCCCTCAGAGCATTACCCCATAAAAGGACCTGAGTACATTTCAAGAGAATCCAGATCTTTATATGTAACACTGCAGTTTTTTAATATACAAAGACAATTCCAATATTGAAAAAAAAGCACTGGAGGTGCCAAGCAAAACATGTGTCTGAGATTTGAGCCACAGCTAACCAGGTCTTAACCTAAACATTCAAAAAAATTAGAATGTTTTAGAATTCCAAAGATAAATAAAGACCAGGGATGGTAGGTGGGAGGTTTGGAGTGTAGAAATGTCTTGCCTTTCTGGGATAAAGGGGGATCCAAAATGAGTATTTGATTAGAATAGTAGGAATATAGCCCAAATATTTGAGGATAAAAATATACTGACAAAATTTGTAACTTTTCAGTAATAGAATAGGATAAAGAAAACAAACCATGGCTAGGTAGCAGTGTCCAGCTGGGCTGACTGAGAATTCAAAAAGACAGTAAAGTTTAAAATAGTGGTTACTGCTTTTTAATACAAATAGTGCTGAAAAGAAGACTAGAGAGGATAATGATATTCAGAAACTAAGTAGAAGATTTCCGTATTGATCCAGGTGTTGAGAGTCTGCCTACCAGTGTAAGGGACATGGGTTTGATCCTTGGGTCTGAGAGGACTCCATACGCCGCAGAGCAACTAAGCCCCTTGCCACAACTACTGAGCAGCCCTCAAGCCGCAACTACTGAAGCCGGCTGACTCTACAGCCTGCGTTCTACAGCAAGAGAAGCCCATGCACTGCAACTAGAGAAGAGACTCTGCTCTCTCTAGTGAAAGCCTGCATGCAGCAACAAAGATCCAATGCAGCCAAAAATAATAAAATAAACAAATGAAAATTTTTTTAAAAAGAAAGAAGCTAAGTAGAGTGGCAAGATAAAATGCAATATATAAATCCAAGTAGTTTATTCATTTATTTATTTTGAAATATGATTTAGTGAGCAGAATAAAATAATGTTGAAAAATATAACTATGAATAAAACCATTTTATTAAAGATTCAATTTTTGTAAGTAACTGTAACTTTGAAAAATGTCTTTATAAATATAAGCATTTGAGTAAGTATTAGTCCATAAAGAATATATGAAGACATTTTCTAAAGCACAAATTTTACAGCCCACGTTTCTTACTATTTACATAGGGAAACTGAGTCAAAAAAGCTACCAAAACTTCAAATGGAGGTTATTTAGAAAGTAACAGTGAAAATGTGCTTATTAAAAATATGGGATGTGACAAAAGTTGTAGACAGTGGCAAATGTATACCTGTAGAGGCTTTCATAATTTTAACAAAAGGATAAAAATAAATTACAGATGAAAATAAACATTCAAAGTAAGAAAGAAAACAAAAGTAGACTACATAAAGTTCTGAAGATAAGGAAAAAATGAAATTGAGGATATTAGAATAGATTTTAAAACACAATTTTTAAAAAACCATGAAAAGTAAGGGCCAAACAAATCAAATGATAAGTACAAAGGAAATTCTCACTAAAATAATTAACAAATCAGTTCAGTTCAGTTCAGTCACTCAGTGGTGTCTGACTCTTTGCAACCCCATAAATTGCAGCACGCCAGGCCTCCCTGTCCATCACCAACTCCTGGAGTTCACTCAAACTCACGTCCATTCAGTCCATGATGCCATCCAGCCATCTCATCCTCTGTCATCCCCTTCTCCTCCTGCCCCCAATCCCTCCCAGCATCAGAGTCTTTTCCAATGAGTCAACTCTTCGCATGAGGTGGCCAAAGTACAGGAGTTTCAGCTTTAGCATCAGTCCTTCCAAAGAAATCCCAGGCCTGATCTCCTTTAGAATGGACTGGGTGGATCTCCTTGCAGTCCAAGGGACTCTCAAGAGTCTTCTCCAACACCATAGTTCAAAAGCATCAATTCTTCGGTGCTCAGCTTTCTTCACAGTCCAACTCTTACATCCATACATGACCACTGGAAAAACCACAGCCTTGACTAGGTGGACCTTTGCTGGCAAAGTAATGTCTCTGCTTTTGAATATGCTATCTAGGTTGGTCATAACTTTCCTTCCAAGGAGTAAGCATCTTTTAATTTCATGGCTGCAATCACCATCTGCAGTGATTTTGGAGCCTAAAAAAAAAAGTCTGACACTGTTTCCACTGTTTCCCTATCTATTTGCCATGAAGTGATGGGACCAGATGCCATGATCTTCGTTTTCTGAACATTGAGCTTTAAACCAATTTTTTCACTCTCCTCTTTCACCTTCATCAAGAGGCTTTTGAGTTCCTCTTCACTTTCTGCCATAAGGGTGGTGTCATCTGCATATCTGAGGTTATTGATATTTCTCCAGGCAACCTTGATTCCAGCTTGTGATTCTTCCAGTCCAGCGTTTCTCATGATGTACTCTGCATAGAAGTTAAATAAGCAGGGTGACAATATACAGCCTTGACTTACTCCTTTTCTTATTTGGAACCAGTCTGTTGTTCCATGTCCAGTTCTAACTGTTGCTTCCTGACCTGCATATAGGTGTCTCAAGAGGCAGGTCAGGTGGTCTGGTATTCCCATCTCTTTCAGAATTTTCCACAGTCTATTGTGATCCACAGAGTCAAAGGCTTTGGCATAGTCAATAAAGCAGAAATAGATGTTTTTCTGGAACTCTCTTGCTTTTTCCATGATCCAGCAGATGTTGGCAGTTTGATCTCTAGTTCCTCTGCCTTTTCTAAAACCAGCTTGAAGATCTGGAAGTTCACGGTTCACATACTGCTGAAGCCTGGATTGAAGAATTTTGAGCATTACTTTACTAGCGTGTGAGATGAGTGCAATTGTGTGGTAGTTTGAGCATTCTTTGGCATTGCCTTTCTTTGGATTGGAATGGAAACTGACCTTTTTGAGTCCTGTGGCCACTGCTGAGTTTTCCAAATTTGCTGGCAAATTGAGTGCAGCACTTTCACAGCATCATCTTTCAGGATTTGAAAGAGCTCAACTGGAATTCCATCACCACCACTAGCTTTATTTGTAGTGATGCCTTCTAAGGCCCACTTGACTTCACGTTCCAGGATGTCTGGCTTTAGGTGAGTGATCATACCATCATGATTATCTGGGTCATGAAGATCTTTTTTGTACAGTTCTTCTGTGTATTCTTGCCATCTCTTCTTAATATCTTCTGCTTCTGTTAGGTCCATACTTTTTCTGTCCTTTATCTAGCCCATCATTGCATGAAATCTTCCCTTGGTATCTCTAATTTTCTTGAAGAGATCTCTAGTTTTTCCCATTCTGTTGTTTTCCTCTATTTCTTTGCACTGATCACTGAGGAAGGCTTTCTTGTCTCTTCTTGCTATTCTTTGGAATTCTGCATTCAGATGCTTGTATCTTTCCATTTCTCCTTTGTTTTTCACTTCTCTTCTTTTCACAGCTATTTGTAAGGCCTCCCCAGACAGCCATTTTGCTTTTTGCATTTCTTTACCGTGGGGTGGTCTTGATCCCTGTCTCCGGTACAATGTCACAAACCTCATTCCATAGTTCATCAGGCACTCTATCTATCAGATCTAGTCCCTTAAATCTAGTTCTCACTTCCACTATATAATCATAAGAGATTTGATTTAGGTCATACGTGAATGGTCTAGTGGTTTTCCCTACTTTCTTCAATTTCAGTCTGAATTTGGCAATAAGGAGTTCATGATCTGAGCCACAGTCAGCTCCCAGTTTTGTTTTTGCTGACTGTATAGAGCTTCTCCATCTTTCGCTGCAAAGAATATAATCAATCTGATTTCGGTGTTGACCATCTGGTGATGTCCATGTGTGGAGTCTTCTCTTGTGTTGTTGGAAAGAGGGTGTTTGCTACAACCAGTGTGTTCTCTTGGCAAAACTCTATTAGCCTTTGACATGCTTCATTTTGTATTCCAAGGCCAAATTTGCCTGCTAGTCCAGGTGTTTCTTGACCTCCTACTTTTGCATTCCGGTCCCCTATAATGAAAAGGACATCTTTTTTGGGTGTTAGTTCTAAAAGGTCTTGTAGGTCTTCATAGAACCATTCAACTTCAGCTCCTCAGCATTACTGGTTGGGGCATAGACTTGGATTACTATGATATTGGATGGTTTGCCTTGGAAATGAACAGAGATCATCATGTCGTTTTTGAGATTGCATCCAAGTACTGCATTTCAGACTCTTTTGTTGACCATGATGGATACTCTATTTCTTCTGAGGGATTCCTGCACACAGTAGTAGATATAATGGTCATCTGTGTTAAATTCACCCATTCCAGTCCATTTTAGTTCGCTGATTCCTAGAATGTCAATGTTCACTCTTGCCATCTCCTGCTTGACCACTTCCAATTTGCCTTGATTCATGGACCTAACATTCCAGGTTCCTATGCAATACTGCTCTTTACGGCATCAGCCCTTGCTTCTATCACCAGTCACATCCACAACTGGGTTTTGTTTTTGCTTTGGCTCCATCCCTTCCTTCTTTCTGTAGTTATTTCTCCACTGATTTCCAGTAGCATATTGGGCACCTACCGACCTGGGGAGTTCCTCTTTCAGTATTCTATTATTTTGCCTTTTCATACTGATCATGGGGTTCTCAAGGCAAGAATACTGAAGTGGTTTGCCATTCCCTTCTCCAGTGGACCACATTCTGTCAGACCTCTCCACCATGACCCATCCATCTTGGGTGGCCCCACACGGTATGGCTTAGTTTCCTTGAGTTAGACAAGGCTGCGGTCCGTGTGATCAGATTGACTAGTGTTCTGTGACTATGGTTTCAGTGTGTCTGCCCTCTGATGCCCTCTCGCAACACCTACTGTCTTACTTGGGTTTCTCTTACCTTGGACATGGGGTATCTCTTCACGGCTGCTCCAGCAAAGCACAGCCGCTTCTCCTTACCTTGGACGAGGAGTATCTCCTCACCACCGCCCCTCCTGACTTTGACGTGGAGTAGTTCTTCTCGGCCCTCCTGCGCCCGCACAGCCACCGCTCCTTGGACGTGGGGTTGCTCCTCCCGGCCGCCGCCCCTGGCCTCAGGCGTGGGGTAGCTCTGTAGTTAAACCCTGAAAAGATAATATTATGCGTAATTCTGTGCTAATTCACCTGAAACTCCTCAAGAAATGTATGTTTTTCTAAGAAAAAATAAATTACCAAATGGTTACATTTTCCAGCAGCTGAACCTCAGGACAAATAAGAAGTAAACTTGTTTTACAGACAGAACACAAGGGTACATAGCAAAAAAGCTGCCATCCTGCTACACCACTTTCTGCGTGGTGACCTTGGCAAAGTCAGTTCAGTCATTGTCCACTCTTTCTCCACTGATTGAAAACTTGGATAGTGGTCATCACTGGGGTCTCTTTCAGCATCAGAATTCTCTGATTTCTCCTACATGCTAATCCACACAGAAGCAGGAGTGTATGGAAGGATAACAAAACAAAAAAGCAAGCAAAATCTCAAAGCATCATAATTACACTGTGGATAGAACCTCTGGCTCATCATCATTTCACCAGGTATTGGTTTCTATTATTTGGAACAGTGGAGCTTAGGGGAAACATACAAGCCAAAGCATTTAGTTCAATATTTCATTCATTCCCTGGCTTGCCCTTGAATTCTTTCTTCTCTTCCCGTTTCTTAAAATCTTTTCCCAAGTAACAAGATGTCATCCATGGTCTTTTCTTCTGGAACTGTTTGGGTTGGTTTCCTACAGCAAGGTCTCCCTCACATTCATACTTTTGTTTTGTGGTTTCTTTTTATATTATTTTATGAAATATAGCTAAAATGAGCATCTGTGTGCTTTTCTTCCAAAACCTCTACCTCTCACTCTTCCTCTGAAATTTATCTGTAGGTTTTCGTATCATTTGGCAGCTCAATAAGCCCTATAAGTAAATCTGGCCATAATAATTTTTTTCAAAATTATTTTTCCAACTAATTGCCAGCTGCGATAATAGCCATGAAGTGAACCAAACAATTAGAATTCCTTATCAATGTGCCTGTGGAGGATGGGGGAGGGAAATGGGGGGAGAAAGCAGAGGAGGGTTCATCCAAATATATCAAGAACTGACATCTAACTAGTTTATATTTTTCACTCATCCTATGATTTCCACCACTGTTAACAATTAACCATATTGTATGAATGGTTGTGGTTCTCCTTTGTAAATACTGAAGTTAATTTTTCCTTTATCCTTTAAACATTTGTGTTCTGAGAGAAGCTACCTATAACAACATTGGGCTCTCAGATGTGATAGAACTATCCATCTGAAGGCACAATGCCCATACCATGGGTGACATTTACTGGACACTTTGATATACTGTTTCCTCTAATACATATGTTAATATCCTAAGCTTAAAGTTCCACAAGAGCAGGTCAATACCACATTTGTCACAGAATGCTAGGAGAACATCAAAGGACACAGGGTGGGCTCTCAATAAATATTATTGAATGAAGACAGGAGCAAATCATTGCCATTTTGTCTTTACAACACAGAAGAGTAAGTGCTGAAATCCTTATTTAATCCCATACACAAGGACTTGGAGAGGGTGGGTCACTTGCAATCACATGGCTAATAAGTGGTGAGTTAGAGTGTAAACCCAAGTGTGACTGGGTCCCATGCCCTCACCTTTTACTGCCTCAAATCCACCACCAATGCACTGAACTTCTGCCCTTGCTTCAGCGAGGGTGGGACAGGTCACACAGGACAGGTAGCACTTTACAGACATCTATTGTGTATTATTGGAGAAGGCAATGGCATCCCACTCCAGTACTCTTGCCTGGAAAATCCCATGGGTGGAGGAGCCTGATAGGCTGCAGTCCGTGGGGTCGCTAAGAGTCGGACACGACTGAGCGACTTCACTTTGACTTTTCACTGTCATGCATTGGAGGAGGAAATGGCAACCCACTCCAGTGTTCTTGCCTGGAGAATCCCATGGACAGGGGAGCCTGGTGGGCTTCCGTCTATGGGGTCGCACAGAGTCGGACATGACTGAAGCGACTTAGCAGCAGCAGCAGCAGCATTGTGTATTATAAACATGTCTCTCTTTTTTTAATTTTTATTTTATTTTATTTTTTTAACTTTGTAAGCATGTCTCAAAATTTCTGGAGCAATCTTGGATGTGTTTGAGCTAGAGAGCTCTGCAGGTCTGAGAAACAGAAAACAGTCACAGGAAGGGTCATTGCACGCAGTTTGCATGGTTCAGACCAAGGCTTCTGACCATATTTTACTATTTATAAGTAGTAGCAAATTCCTGGACATTCTAAGAATTTTAAGTCATTTCCTGGGCCCTTGTTAAAACCATTTATCTTTTCTAATCAAAAAAGCAATCTAAACACAAACGAGATTGATATTATTAGAGAAATCCTTTGGTATTTTAACTATCCATCATTATAAATCAAACATTAAAAATTTATTTTACATAATTTAAAAATCAATTAGCAATTTGTCTGTTTTCAAAGTAAATACACATGCACAGAAAGAAAACTCCAGTCATGAAAGGTAAAATATGACTCGCGTGGTGGTACTCCGCCCTAATAGACAAGACCACAGCAAATAAAGTCCACATGACTCTTCCTTCATTGTTAGAATTTCTTCAAATGCTATGAAATGAGATAATCAAGATGTGATATAAGGCTAATTATTGCCTTTCTTAAAAAAACAAAAACAAAAAAAAGGTTATGCAGCCTTTCCACAGACAGAAGCCAATTCTGTCTTTATTACTACTAAGGATTACTAAGGATTTAAAAAGATCCCTCTTCATTTGATGAGAGTTTTTAAGTCATTTATCAAAATTCCAGGGTATATCCAAAAAGATTTCTGTGAAGAATCATTGTTATATTGCTATTGATACTATAAATGTATAAGTATCTTTTCTTCAAAAAAGATCAGAGTATTTATATATATATATATATACACATTATATACACACACATATATATACACACATATGACATGGGTTTGGGTGGACTCCAGGAGTTGGTAATGGACAGGAAAGCCTGGCGTGCTACAGTTCATGGGGTCGCAAAGAGTGGGACATGACTGAGTGACTGAACTGAATTGATATAGACATGTATTTTATAGTATAAGGTACCAAACTCTGCCTTAGTAGCACATATAGTTTGTCACTCTGCATTGGTCATTTTTTAATATGCGGTGTAATATACATATGATCCTCCATTAAATGAATTGGATTGATAAAACAAACATTTGAGGGAATTCCCTGGCAGTCTATTGGTTAGGATTCCACAGTTTCATTGCCAAAGGCCTCGGTTCAATCCCTGGTTGGAGAACAAATATCCTCCAAGATTCATGGCACAGTCAAAAAAAATTGAAAATAAATTTAAAAAATAAAAATAAATAAATGTAAATCCCAAAACCAAAATAAAATAAAATTTGACTGTACATCAGAATTACAATTCAATTTCTTTGTTACTCACAATCAAGATCTAAAACCAGGTAATGTATGATCCTGTTTGGATTTTCTCTTATACAATTAATTTTGGTGTTTCATTTACCTGGTTATCTGCCTCTCACTTTCCATATACAACAATGTATGAATATATACTACATATTCATATGAAAATATATATTTCTTGCACATCAATATGAATATTGACAAAATCTAGAGACAACTTTCTTCAATGGGTAATCAAAATTAAAATTAATAATTCTTTTCACTCATCTTTACTTACCCTAAGAGCTATGCTGCCCATAACATCAAATAAGTAAGCACTGGCCCTCAGATCTTTCCTCAGATGCCAAGCAAGTTTGGCTCTTTACTAACTAGCCACACAAACATGAAGCCATAAAAATACCACTCAACCTGTAACTGGAGAGAATATCCTGCCATCCACGCCAGCAGACTCAGACTGGTCCATGCGGACAGGACTGTGATGTGGCTTCACACAGTCAAACACCGTCACCAGTTCTCTCTTTTCTTGACCTCAGTCTCTGTTCGGGTCAGTCCTGGCCAAGCCTGTACAGCCAATGACAACCATCTGGTTCTCTTTATGTCACCAAGCACAGTGTCCAACGCTGCATGTTCTGAAAAAGAGCAAACAAGAGCCAGGATTATTCTATTCCTATGGAACGCTAATTTCCATATACAAATTTGGTAATGACGGATAGAATTGTTCATTATGATCTGGAGGTCCTTTAAGACCAATTAGAATTCACATTTATCTACTTAAATTCAAGCACAGGAAAGAATGAACTATTACCTAAAGAAGGACACCTCATGTGACAAACAGAAGCTTTGATTCTGCTTCTCATTGGCCATCACTGGCCATTTGACCCTCAGGTGACTGCCCTGAGCCTTGTTTTCTTCATCTCTAAAAAGGGGCAGTGCTAGTCTCAAACTCAACACCTACTTCATAAGATTATTTGTGGGGATTAAATGAGAAAATGAGACTAAAGAAAGAACTTAGCAGTACCTGGCACATAGGAATGACTCAAGAAATGTTTTCTAGTATTTTTATGTCTTCCAAGTCAAATGTAAAATAACCTTGATTTCAACAAGTAATTATTGCTGGATATCATTCCAAGCCTGCGACCCTGACTTTCTAGTAGGGAGAAACTGAAAATATACAATGAGCATAATAAAGTAACAAAACTATGGAGATTCAGAAGGTGACTAGAACAAAAGAGACAAAGAAGTAAAAGTAATAGAGTAAGGATGACCAAGAGTCGGTGGCAGGGCTGATTGTAAAGTGATCGAGGAAACCTAAAATAAGATTTGATTTGTTGAGTTTCTGAGTTTAAGCATTATTAAAATTCTACTATTTTTCTCTTTGTAAATAGCATGCATTAAAACAAAAAAGTCACTTGTCCGTATTACTCAGCAACATATATTTTTTTCAAAATCAGAAGTCTCTAGATATGTCATCAGGCCTCCCTAAAAATGACTGAGTTGACAATTGCATAATCAATTGTTGACAACAGGTTATATAACCATCTCTAGTGTTATGTATAAATCAATGCTGTCACAGAAAACCTGGCTCTGATTTTATCATGACTTTTCACACATATTTCTCCTTTCCAAAACTAAAGCTGTTTTCTATCAGGACTCTGAGAGCTCTGAGATAGTCACCTGGCAAACAAAGCCCTCCTGCTTTCAAAAATGGAAAAAAAAAAAAAAAATGACCCTCTGCGTGTTCCAAAACATGTTCTATGGAAATCTACATGTTAAACCAAAAAAAAAAAAAAAACCGCAGTAGTGTCTGGAACATTTTTCCAATTATTTTATTTCTAAAAAATTATTTTCTCTTGGTGTTCTTTAAACTTTTAATTTGTTCACAATCCTCTCCTGAAATAAACTTAAAAACTTGAGAAAGCTGTACTGACACTTTTTAAAAATACCTTTCTGTGGGGAGGAGAGGGAGGAATCCTTAAGTAACATAAGATAGTTCTTTGAATTCTGAAATCAAACAAGTCACAGAGTCTAACAGAGTTTTATTTTGAAAATGGACATTTGTTTCAGTTGAACCTAGAGAAATGCTGAGAACTATATAATTACATTTCCAGAAGAAAAAATTTCATGGGTCTACTGTACATTTCTTGTTTTTGTTTAATCACTTACCCCCTACTTTGCCTCCTCCTGAAAGCACGAATGATTAAGAGGAATAAAATTTAAACAACTCTCTGCTGGAAACATTAGGCTCTCTTATCAAAGCAAATATTCTAGAATCCTGATCCTTCCATTTACCTTCAGAGAATACCCTCTAGCAATTCCTTTATTTTAAAATAGTTTTTAAGTAAATGCCTGCCTTAGTTTTTATTTCATTTTTATTAGTAATATGACTACAATTCACTTCTGTGGAATCATATGATAGTAAAAGAAAACGTGACTATCTCAACACACACTAAATTTCCACTGAAACACTTTCCTCTGAATCGCATGTTTGATCCAGAAATAGTGAAGGTTTTATTTATATGTATAAGCTCTGACATTTTGAATTTTAATAATATATATTTACTAAGCGTGACTATTATACTACATACTCCAGCAACTTTTCCAATTACTCTTTAATCTTTTCCTGACTTGTTTCTCCTCACTCCAATATAAAGGAGAACTTAGAAGAAATATAAGCATGCATATGTACACACACACACACACACACATCCTACCTTGATTTCCTGACTGACAATTTTGGAGAAAGTAGTGATATATAAGACAAAAAATGAGAGATTGACGTGTTTTGGTCTTAGCAAGAATGGCTCGATACATGCTAGCCAAAGGAAAAAATAGCAAATACAATGTTATGAGGCTTAGTTAATGGATCTGAGTGGCACCAAAGAGTTATTGAGTCTGGTAAACAATCTGCCTGCAGTGCAGGAAACCCAGGTATGATCCCGGGTCAGGAAGATGCCCTGAAGAAGGAAATGACAACCCATTCCAGTATTCTTGCCTGAAGAATTCCATGGACAAAGAGGCCTGGCAGGCTACAGTCCATGGGATCACAAATTTGGACACAACTGAACGACTGACACTTCTGCTTTCAAAGAGTTATTGAGGTTTCTATAGCTCTGATTTTTGCAACCTTTTGGGGATTTGCTTTGATTCTCTAGAGACCTACATATATCAATTTAAGAATCATTGTTCCTAAACATTCCACATGGCCAATAAAGTCAGAAATATCAGGATAAGTTTCTAGAAGCAAGGTTTCCAAGCAAAATTTTTCTAATCTCCACAGAGATCATTGGTTAAATTTTAACTCTGGCATTTATGAGTAGACTTTATTTCTTTTTGTACACCACTGCAGTAATCTGTAGTTGGCCATTGTGAATGAGTCTTTTCAAACAATGCATTATTGAAAAAAGTCAGATGGTAGCTGGAAGCTTTGTCAGAACAACTGGTCACATGTGAAAATCTTGTTAATTTGATACATATGTAAGAGCAAGTTCATCAGGTAATAAGGGGCCAGATCATTAAGGCAGAGTTCTCTTTCCTAGTCTCACTACAAGCAGACACACTGTACCCATCCCTCAAAAGCAGTATTATTCCCTAGTATAATGATTCTCAAGGAACTTTATTAGAGAATTCCACAAATGAGGGGCCAGCCTATCTCTATTTTAATCACAAATCCCTAGCCTGTAGACAAATTCTCATGAAGTTATATGGGATAAAATAATAACATTTTTTATAAGTATGTTCTCACATTCACACGTAAAGCTCTCCAAAAGCTGAATATGGTTCAGTTTCCACAGCGCAGAATCTGTTAATTGGATCTGCTTATGTTTTCCAACTCACAGCATCCTGCAGTGCTAAGTATCTAATATAAACACTCCCTACTGAGACTCCTCATAAACTCTGGAGTTTTTTTTCTTCCTTGAAACCAACTTGTGAATTTAGATGGCCTAACTTCTAAAAATAAACTTGGCTTTTAATTTTTTACTGGTGTACTCCAATCGCATACTTAGAGCTTAATAATGATTATCCCTCTTGCAATCTTCCCCAAAAGACTAATGCAATGTTCATGTAAAAAGTCCAAAGAGAGGAGGGTAGAATAATTTAAGATTTGGCAATCTCAGCTATTAACTTCAAATGAGTCCATTTTCTCTCTATAGTTTTTGTAGTTGTTTTAACTTTAATGTGACTGAAATAAGCATGTATTCAAAGAATGCAAATCTAACATATATATTTTGATGTGTTTCTGCAAGTCCTCAGAGCAGAGATCCTGACTCTCCTTGCTCTCAGCTGTATTTTGAAGAATGTCTGTGCAGAAATCAACATTGGAAGATAGAGATAGCATCTCCCTTTAGGACATAAGACAGGTTTTCTCCCATGCTGGGAAGACTGTCTCTGTCTGGAACAGTAGGCACGCAAGTTTACTATCCAGTGTAAAAAGTTCAAGTTTCTAAACCCCTTCAGCTTCTCCTTTACCACAACTCACTGAATGTGCAGACATTATCTGACCTTCACATCATCCTGTATGAATTGCAACTTAGGGACCTGGCACAAAATATGCTGATGTGTGTGCAGCTTGCTGTAATGTGAGTAACAAAACCCAGTGTCTCTGATTCAGGAATTTCACAGCAGTAACATTTAAGGTTAAAAATGGATAAAACTGGGATAAAGTCAGCAAGATGGTAGAAGGGCAAGTCCTAGACCTTCCTTCCCCAGAGAGACACTGACTCAAAGACAAAACACAGACCAATTCCTTTCATGAGAGATTCAGGAACTAGTTAAGAGCTCTGTACCCACATCAAAGCTGGTTAAAAGACTCATAGCACTAACCTGCTGCAGTCCCATCCCCGCCTCAACCCGCAGCTCAATGTAGCATGATTGGGAGAATCCCCAGCCCCCAGGTTCTTCTGGGGAGAAACAGAAGGTTGAAACATATGTCCAACATTCAGGAGGGCTGTCTAAGGGACTGGCTTCTGCCTTTCCTGTTCTGGCATTCTTGTGGGACCAGGCATGTTCTGGATGCAGGGATGGGTCTGAGAAGTAAGAGAGGTGGGTGTCATACTCCTCCTCCAGGGAACCCACAGTATAGCAGACAGAAGCCAGTACAGCTCAGGAAACAAAATAACAATATGTCCTTCACTATCAAAGAATTATTTTAAATCTAAATGGTTGAACTCCTTAATTAAAAGACATAGAGTGGTTGAGTGGAGTAGAAACAGTAATAAGATAGAATTGTATGTTGTATTTAGACTGAAAGGCAAACATGGGCTGAAAGTGAAAATATGGGGAAAGTCTATGAAAAGGCTATGTGGTAACCAAACGAGAGTATCGATGGCTATAATCATATCAAACAAAATATTTTTTAAAGCCAAAAACTGCCACAAGAAATAAAGATGTTCATTATATAATTATAAAATGGTAAATTCTTTCTGGCTTACTTCACTCTGTATAATAGGCTCCAGTTTCAAGCCAGAAAGAAAAACACCAATACAGTATACTAACGCATATATATGGAATTTAGAAAGATAGTAACAATAACCCTGTGTATGAGACAGCAAAAGAGACACTGATGTATAGATCAGTCTTATGGACTCTGTGGGAGAGGGAGAGGGTGGGGAGATTTGGGAGAATGGCATTGAAACATGTATAATATCATGCATGAAACGAGTCGCCAGTCCAGGTTTGATGCACGACACTGGATGCTTGGGGCTGGTGCACTGGGACGACCCAGAGGGAGGGTATGGGGAGGGAGGAGGGAGGAGGGTTCAGGATGGGGAACACAGGTATACCTGTGGTGGATTCATTTCGATATTTGGCAAAACTAATACAATATTGTAAAGTTTAAAAATAAAATAAAAAATTTTTTTAATGTAAAAAAATAAAAGTTTGGGAAAAAAAAAAGAATTTTCCTGACTTGGAAAAAAAAAAGGTAAATTCACCAAGAGGATGTATCATTTATAAACATATATTCAGTCAACATCAGGGTACCAATACATGAGGCAAACATCTATGCAACTGAAAAGAGAGATGATAAAACCAAAAGAGAAGGAAATTCCAATGCTTCATTTTCAATAGTGGATAGAAAATCCAGACAGATGATCAATAAGGGAACAGGAACTTGAATGACACTATAGATTACACCATTTAATAGATATATACAGAACATTCCCAACACCAGCAGGATACACTTTCTTCTCAAGCACGCACAGAAATATCTCTAGGATAGAAAACATATCAGTCACAGAGCAAGTCTTAAATATATTTAAGAATGTTTTAATTTTTTAAATATTTGTTTTATTTGCCCGTGTCAGGTCTCAGTTGAGGCTTGCAGGCTTGGTTGTTCTGTAGCATGGGAATGTTAGTCCTCAATCAGGGATTGAACCTACATCCCACACACTGCAAGGTGACTCTTAACCACTCACTGGATCACCAGGAAAGTCACAAATTTAGGAATAGTTAAATCATACCAAGTAACTTTTCTGATCCCAATAGAATAAAAGTAGAAATCAATAGAAGAACAAAAGTGGAAAATTAACAAATGGAAATTGAATAACACAATGATTGAACAACAAATGGATCAAAGAATAAATCATCCAGTATATGAAGAAAAAGTTTGAGACAATCAAAAAAGAAAAAAGAAAATACCTAAGTTTATGGGATATGACAAAAAAATACTAAGAGGAAAGTTTATAGAAGGGAGCATGTACATTAAAAAAAATCTTAAAATAGAAGAACTTAATTTTAAAGAAGAGCAAATAAGGAAAAAGTTAGCAGAATAAGGAGAATAGTAAATATTAGAGTAGAAATGAATAATATCAAGAATGAAAAAAATCAACAAAATTGAGTTAGTGTTTTTAAAAGATCACCATCTAGCTAGACTATAAGGGGGGAAAAAAAGGAAAGAAGACTCAAACAAGATGAGAAATGAAAGAACAGACAATAACATATACCACATAAATAAAAAGGATTATGTATCACAAACTGGGTCACCTAGGAGAAATATAAATGCCTAAAAATTTGCAGCCTACCAAAACTAAATCATGATGACATAGAAAGCATTAATAGAATATTACCTAATCATAAAAACAGAATGAAATAATGCCATTTACAGCAACATGAATGGATCTAGAGATTATCATATTATGTGAAGTAAGTCAGATAGAGAAAGACAAATACCATATGATAGCACAAATGTGGAATTTAAAAAATTATGAAACTGAACCCAATACAAAACAGAAATAGATCCCATAGTCATGGAGTACTTAGATTACTTAATCACACAATAGCATGGTATGATTTATGATTGAGAATTTACTTTTAATTTTGAAAATTATTTTTCCTGATAATAGAAATAATAGAATAAGTGAGGGTCTGAAAGAGCCTTAAAAACTTTTGTTTACATTATTATGTTGGAGGGTCTATTGCAATTATTTTTCAGAGTTTTTGAAAAATAGATGTGTTGCCTATACCTAATTTTTTTTGTTTTTTAAGTGAACTCTTTATGGCAACTCTCTAATGAAAATCTCCAGAGAGCTATGGAGATGTATGACAGCATTGCCAGGATGAAGCATGATATTTCACTTATGAAAATGTGTCTACTGTTAGAGTCTCTGGGCACACAGGCAGCACAGAATCACTGATGAGTCAAAGAAAAGGCAAAGCCAGATTCCTTTCCCTCCACATCCCCACAGCAAAGCAGGAAGGCCAGCAAATCTGCCTTCTGCCTATTCTGTTTCCATAAACTCCTTTCTTCACTGGAAATTTATGTCAATAACTAAGGGAGAGGGCTTCCAAGCACTAGGAAAACAACTCCTGTTTTCATTTAAATGCCAAAATGCATCAGTAACCATTTAAATCAGGACTCCATACTACCAGGATACATCACTGAAAACACCTGCCACTATAAATACATTCTTCAGAGGGTTATGCAAATGGAAGACAACCAATAAGAAGAAATTCAGGGTGGGGAGATTCCCTGGTGGCCCAGTGCTTAGGATTCTGCGCCTTCACTGCAAAAGGTGAAGATTCAGTCTCTGGATGGAGAGCGAAGATCCTGAAAGGCAAGCAGCAGGGACAAAGAAAAGAAGAAGGAGATTCACAGTTACCTAGGGAAATTCAATCTAAAAAGTTAAAACTGTTAGAAACTCTTTGAATCAGAAGTCTTATTTGCAAATTTAAGAAGTCAGTGATTTTAATGTACATCAAAGTCACCTTTGATTTTAAGAATTCTAATTTCCTTTTTAATTTCTAACACACTCTCACATAGGCAAGCTCTGTTCACTCCAAACAATGCTTTTTGTTACCTCACTTTTATATTTTCTTTCTCTTAAGTAGTTCCTCTTACTGGCCACTTGATGATTCAGTGAATCTATTAAATCACTTTTCTAGAATAATTTACACTAAAGAAGTGGCTTCTAAATTAAACACTTGAAATTGTTTTATTTTTTCAATAAGTTTTGTGTCTGCAGAAAGGGATCACGATGCAGACAAATCTGTATTAGGACAATTAGAAGCAATGGTAACCTTAAGATCTCTTTAACTAGGGTCACTGGAGGTTAGTTCCATTGCTTTCGGTCACTCATCAAGTTCAAGCCTCAAACAAAAGTTTCCAACACGTGCTGGTGCTCAAGGGAAAGGGTGGTGGAGGGTAGACTGGGAGTTTGGGATTGTCAGGTAAACACTGCTGCTGCTGCTGCTAAGTCGCTTCAGTCATGTCCGACTCTGTGTAACCCTATAGACGGCAGCCCACCAGGCTTCCCCGTCCCTAGGATTCTCCAGGCAAGAACACTGGAGTGGGTTGCCATTTCCTTCTCCAATGCATGAAAGTGAAAAGTGAAAGTGAAGTCGCTCAGTCATGTCCGACTCTCAGCAACCCCATGGACTGCAGCCTACCAGGCTCCTCCATCCTACTATCTATAAAACGATAACCAACACGGACCATTTGTATAGCACAGGGAACTCTGCTCAATGTTGTGTAACAACCTAAATGGGAAAAGAATTTGAAAAGGATAAATACACGTATATATAAAACTGAGTCACTTTGCTGTACACCTGAAACTAACACAGTGTGGCAGGGAAGCACCTAATCTACTACACTCCACATAAAATAAAAATTTTAAATAAATAAAATTTTTAAAAAGCCCAGAGGAGCGTTGTTCTCAGAGCTGGGCCCAGCCTCCACTGGAGGGATGTCTGTCAGCTGGGTCAGGTCATGGGCCCTGGAATACAGGAAAACACTCAGGACAGAGCTCACCCCTCCTCCTCCAGAGCCTCTTCAGCGCCATCTACTGGCAGAACCTAAGAGGGATTTTTGAGGCTTCTGAGGTGGCACAATGGTAAAGACTTGACATGCGAATGCAGAAGCAAGAGAGGTGGGTTCCATCTCTGGCTGCGAAGATCCCCTGAAGTAGGAAATGGCAACCCATTCCAGTATTCTTGCTTGGAAAATTCCATGGACAGAGGAGCTTGGTGGACTCCAGTCCACGGGGTCACAAAGGGTCAGGCA
Organism: Bos mutus; assembly: GCF_027580195.1. Taxonomy (NCBI): domain Eukaryota; kingdom Metazoa; phylum Chordata; class Mammalia; order Artiodactyla; family Bovidae; genus Bos; species Bos mutus. The sequence continues at coordinate 30,038,744 of NC_091633.1, forward strand.
GAGTATGAGTACAAAGGGATTCAGGTGGTGATGTCAGCTATGTCTTCTAGAAGCCCAGCTTTATGGCCTCAAAACGAAGTTTATGGGAGTAGGTTTGGAGCTGCAAGACAGTCCTTACAACCAGCACACTTAAGGAGGCTTTCAACATCACAGAGGATGCAGCAGCTGGAGTCCCAAATAACGGCTCCATTACACAAGTCAAGGGGAGCCTGGCTCTGGCCACTCAAGCTAGAGGGTCCTGATTCACACCATGAATCTGCAGACACAGCCCTGGAGCTGGGACACATGCAGATCACGGCCCAGGAACCAAAAGTGACTACAGAAGAATTTCGCTCTAACCTCTTGGATTGCATTGACATGTGTGTGCTCAGTCATGTCCGATTCTCTGCAACCCCATGGACTGCAGTCTGTCAGGCTCCTCTGTCCATGGGATTTTCCAGACAAGAATACTGGAGTGGGTTGCCATTTCCTTCTCCAGGGGATCCTCCCTACTCAGGGACTGAACCCATGTCTCCTGCATTGGCAGATGGATTCTTTACCACTTGCACCATCTGGATCACATTAAAGTGACTGACATAAGAATTCTTCAGAAATGTCCATCCAAGTGTTCTTTGTCTCCATCCAATCTCATCAGACATTTCTTTCTCTCCTCTGCTTCTTCAACATCCAAAAGGAAAATAGCTCCCCCTAATCCCAGTCCACCAGGCTTTCTTTCCTCCTCTTTCCCACTGTTGTACAATTTTCACGTTAATTACAATGAATTAACTATTAATTCAAATGGGAAATTAAACTGGAGATCAAACTATTCAGTTAAAAGAAATCAATCCTGAATAGTTATTGTAAGGACTGATGCTGAGGCTCCAAAGCTTTAGCCACCTGATGCTAAGAGCCAACTGATTGGTAAAGACCCTGATTCTGGGAAAGATTGAGTGCAGGAGGAGAAGGGGGCGACAGAGGATGAGATGGTTAGATAGCATCACTCACTCAATGGACATGAGTTTGAGCAAACTCTGGGAGATGGGGAAGAACAGGGAAGCCTGGCGTGCTGCAGTCCATGGGTGTGCAAAGAGTCAGACACGACAATAACTATTAATTCACACTTTTCCCTAGAGTGCATTGTAATTCTTCTTTATGACGGACTGTCAGCACTACTGGCCCCAGCTTGTCACGCCTCTGCTTTCAGGCTCTTTGACTGGAAACCGTATCTCCTGGCTACATTAACACAAGTCTCAGCCTTGTGACTTGCTCTGGTCACAGAAATTTGGGGCCATAAGACACAAGAAGAAACTCGAGAAAGCATTTTCTGACCTGGATTTGCTCTCATCCTGCCCTGACACCATGAAAGCGTGGCCAGGCTGGCTTGCTGCAGGAGGAGAGAGGCTTGGTCCCAATAGCACTGTCATCCCAGCAGGACTTGTGTATTGGTCCACCTGAGAGCAGATAAATAGACCCACCAAGCCCAGCTGAACTCTCTGAGAATAGATTGATGGGTAAATAAATCCTTATTATTATATTAAGTTCCTGAGATTTGAGGTGACTTGGTAATCATGATCATGGCAATAGGTAACTGATATGCTTCTTAACAGAAGAAAGACAGGGCTGGAAATTATAATATTCTCTTTGGTGTGTCGAAGAAACAACAGTCTGTGCACCTTTATTCATTAATATTATCCTCTGTCATACTTCAGTTAAATTAAAGCACACAGATAAAAACAAGCTCAAATGTCAAGTAAGACACAGATGATTAGTGGCCTGTTTACAAGAAAAGATTATCAACTAAGAATTGATTCAGAAGAATTTGATTTTGAAAATTTTCAAATCTTATAGTTAATCCAGGAGTTGGTGATGGACAGGGAGGCCTGGCATGCTGTGGTTCATGGGGTTGCAAAGAGTTGGACACAACTGAGCAGCTGAACTGAACTGAAATCTTTTCATTACAATTTCATGAAAAGTCTCTAAACTTAGCAGAAAATCATTAAGAAGCAATAATGTACCCAGAGTTTCATTTTTAGAAGTTAGGTCAAATTTTGAACATATCTTTTAACTTGTATATGCTCTTATTCAGAATTACTCATTACTCTAAAAGATTTTCTCAGACATATATCAAAGAGAATAATGATGAAGGATTTAAATCAGAAAACTCTTAGACTATATTTTTATCCTGTTCAGTCAGTCTCCAAGAACTTTGGATAACTAAAAATATAATTACTGCAATCTCTCTGAAATCTTTCTTGATCACGTACGTTTTTGGGGAAAATATGGCTCATGCTAGGAAAAAAAAAAAAAAAGGCAACCAGCAACTTGCCATTCCTAACATGAGAGTTTGAGTTTTCAGCAGATTATTCAAGATGAGTATCAGGAAAGGAAACATGTAAGAAAATGGCAACAATCACCAATGTGCTACCTATCCAGGGCTCTATATATCTGGCTTCCCTAGTCCAGGGTATAAAAAAGAAGAAATGAGTAACACAGGCCATATTCATGTGAGGTACAGTGACTCTAAGAGCTCCCCCTTCCTGGTACCACTGTCTCCTTCCTTTCCAGACCTGTCCCCATCCTCTCCATCTGCCATCCATGGCTAGACCTCCACAGTGTATTAAACATCAGCTACACTGAGGACATTTGGACCAGAAGAATTTCCCTGAAGTCATAAGTACAGAAGCCATCCTGGCATTGAACTGAAGGATAAATGATACTGGCTCATAAACAGGGAGACAGATCAATGGAATAAATAGTGCGTCTAGAAATTGATCCAAGAACATCTGGAAAACTACAGATGATAAAGGTTGCATTTCAAATCAGTGAGCAAAGTGTTTAATAAAACTGAGACAACCAGGTAGCTATCTGGAAGAGATTAAAGTTGGACCTATACCTCAAAACTGACCTCAGGTATATCAATGATTTGAATGTATGAAAAGAAATAATAAAAGAGAAGAAAACAGGTGAGAATTTTTAAAAAATTCTAAGAGATCTTTCCAATCTTGATGCATAAAATGAACTAAAGCAAGATTATTTTTTATTTCATTCTGAGAGCATTTATCAAAAGATGACAACAAAGTAAGAAAAAGCATTTGCAGTACGTATCACAGACAAAAGTTAAATTTCTTAATATATAAAAGGTTCCCATGTGGAAGATGCAGAATATAGTATACTTCCATTTCTGTACAAAAGGGGAATTTAACAAACAATTTGTTTGAATATAATTGAAATATATGAGAAATTATTTCAATATATTTCTCTGTAAATATATGAGAAATTATTCATTATGTGTTGTCCAAGGTAAGGAGTGTGAGGGTGAAGAATGGTCAGGATTAGAAAATGGAAGAGAGATTTTTTTCACTCTGTATGCCCTGAACCGTCAAATTATGAATTCTGGGAATGTATTATTTATTCAAAAATAAATAAATAAAAGTTGAATTAAACTTTTTAATTTATAAAAAAATGATATCCTCATATTTTAATCAGGGTTGTTGATGCTTTCCACACACAGAATATTCCTCAAAATCTCAAAGTTTAACACATGAAAGATTTGTTTCTCGCTCAGTAGAGCCCGGTATGTGTTGGATGGCCCTGATAGATCTGGTATCCATGACATCTGGAGTGAGTGGCCTTCAAGATTGGTTGCAGTGGAAGAGAGGCATAGAAAGCCCAGGACTGAACACATTTCCACAAACAATACATAGGCCAGAGCCGGTCAAGGGGCCCAGAGTGATTGCAGGACAGAAGTGAAAGAAAGTACGTGCATGGAGTTCCCGATGCTCACCACTGTGCTAGCCACTCCTTAGTTAGCTTCTAAATAAAGGTCTTATTAATTATGAAGCCTCATATTTTATGTAACCTCAGTTTTATGTGCTTTTGGTACTCCATGTTAAAAAAATCATATTAACGAAAAATGAGGATCTCAATAAACATTTTTTCCAAGGAAGACATGCAGATGGCCAACAGACACCTGGAAAGATGCTCCAAATAACTACTCATCAGGGAAAGGCAAATCAAAACCACCAGGAGAGATCATCTCATACCTGTCAGAATGGGTATCATCAAAAAGTCTGCAAATACAAATATGGAGAAAAAGGAACCCTGTTACACTGTTGGTGGGGATGTAAATTGGTGTAGCCACTATGGAAAACAGTATAGCGTTTTCTTAAAAAATGGTTACACCTACCATATAACCCAGGTATTTATCCAAAGAATATGAAAACACTAACATGAAAAGATATACGCATGCCTATGTTCCTTGCAGCAGTATTCACAATAGCCACGACAAGAAAACAACCTTAAGTGCTCATGTCCACAATAGAACGTTACTCAGACTGAAGCGACTTAGCAGCAGCAGCAGCAGCCACGGGAAAAAAAAAAAAAAAGAATGAAATTCTGCCGTTTGCAGCAACATGAGTGGACCTAGAGATTATCATATTAAGTGAGGTAAGTCAGAGAATAACAAATCTAAAAATTGAACAAATGAAACAAAACAAAACTCACAGATACAGAGAACAGGTTGGTGGTTATTAGAGAAGAGGGTTGGAGTGGGCAAAAACAGTAAAAAGGGTCAGTTGCATGGTGACAGGTGGTATTTATAGACTCATGATGGTGACCATTTTGCAGACTATACAAACATTGAATTATGATGTGTACACCGGGAAACAGATGACTCACTGGAAAAGTCCTTGATGCTGGGAAAGATCAAGGGCAGAGAAGAAGAGGGCGTCAGAGGATGAGATGGCTGGATGGCATCACCGATGCAATGGACATGAATTTGGGCAAATTCTGGGAGATGGTGAGGGACAGGGAGGCCTGGCATGCTTCAGTCCATGGGGTTGAGAGTTGAACACAACTGGGTGACTGAACAACAACAACACCTGAAAGTAATAAATGTTATACACAAATTTTATCTCAAGCTTAGTTTAAAAGCACATCCAGAAGCATAAATTTGGAGTTTGGGATTAGCAGATACACACTACTATAAATAAAATAGATAAACAACAAGGAATTACTGTATAGCACAGAGAACTCTACTTGATATTCTCTAATAACCTATATGCGAAAAGAATCTGCAAAAGAATGAATACATGTAATATGCATAACTGGGTCACTTTGCTGAACACTGGAAACTAACAAAACATTTTAAATCAACTATGCTCTAACATAAAATAAAAATTAAATTAATTTTTTAAATCATAAAAATTTAAAAAAGCATATTCATACTTCAAATAAAGATACTCAGATGAGAGCTCTAGGGTTTCTTAGAACACCTGGTATATCCTATTTTAAATACAGAAGAATAAACTTGGACCTAGCATAGCAATGTTAATAAATAGGCAATTGGTCAATCTAAATTTGCACGTGCTTTCAAATGCCTGGGCCCAGTCCTCTTAGGCTGCGCCAGGTCAGATTAAACAAGAGTGGTCCAGTCAGACATCAACCAATAGTTTGAAGGCAGATGAGCTCACACTATCCATTTTGTCAGGATGCTTCAGCCAAGTTTTCATATGCACAGCCAAGGAAGGCTACTAAGTGTATTCCTCCTCCACAAAATATAAAGTAAGCCTCAAAGAGAGCCAATGCAACGTTCTGCAGGCTATTTTTAACCTGGAAAGAACTGTTTGTATTGAATCTTGATTTTCATCTCTCAATTCTCCTTTGAATCCATGTTGCCAAGCTGTGCTTTATCACTTTGCAGCAACAGAAATGAAGTTTTCTCCTAAAAAGTGGAAAGCAGTGGAGTAGATGATTTGATTGTTTCTAGGTACCACGAGGTGACAGATAGCCATGATTTAGCAACATACTCAAGCTTATCTCATTTTGCAAAAGTGTTTATGTACCAAAGAGATCCCTGGATTGATGGTGATGAATGCCAGCTGTCCCAAAGAGACTCTCAGGGCTCCAGACAGAAAGCCTTAAAAACTGGGACCTGGACTGAGGGATTATTCCCTAGAAGAAGGGAAGAAAAGAATTTGGGAAGAGATTGATCCACATTTTAGCAGAGAAACCAAAGCTAGTGAGGGTTCTCTTAGCACATCATTTTAATAAGGCATGGCAGTAACTGCAAAAGCAATGTGTGAGCAGGGCATGTTTACCTCTCAAATGTATGTTGTTTTTATTTACCTGGGGTGCAAACGCTGCAAGGCCAGAGTGGTCAGACACCAGCAGAACGTTGAGTCGTGAGCACACCCTACTGGTTTGGTGTGAGACCACAATAAAAGGTAAAGCATTGATCTGAAACTCTTCATTCACCGCTGCAGTGCCCCTCGCGGCCCTTTTTAGATTAAGTCTCTCAGGAAGAGAGCAGTTGGAAAGGATCACGTGACACATCCATTTGTTTTCTAGTCACAGGAGAACAAGCCTCATTATAATGGCGACGTATTCATATTTAAGTAAATTTGTGTTCATCTTGCACGGCTGTAAACACTGCTATTTCCTAATTCAAATATGGCCAACATGATGAGTGTATTCATGCAGGAGAAAAAAAATTCCCCAAATGCGACAGAGCAATTAGGTTTGGATTTCCCCTGTGGAACAAAAATGTCCTCCTCGGGGGGCCTCCATGTGTTGGCACCACCCAGCTGTTGGAAGAATTTGCTGGATGAAAGCAAAATCCGGGGGAGAATGAGGAGAAACAGGTGGAGACATCTGCAGGTGTCTCTGCGGATCCAGGTCAGACTGACTCACTTCACCAGAGTCCTCCACGGACTGCATGTGAAGTCCACTAACACTCCGTGCAAGTTGATGGCATGAAAAATGTCTTAAAAATAAAAATAGAGGGAAAGGAAATGTATCAGGGAATCCAAAAACTTCAGAAAGGATTAGATCCTGTTGAATATATATATTGTATACATTAATCTGTATTAATATGTGCTTAATATACATATCACTATTATTTTAATGTCATATTAAAATTATGAAATGGGGCATGTTGTATCATGTCCATAATTTAAAACACACATGTCCATGCACACACGCAAATCTTTGAGACTTTCTTTCATTTTTCACCCAGCAGTGGTGACCAAGACCACAGGGCTATTTTTGCATAATGATTTTACTAAATCTCAATAGCTGTGCATTGGAATTTCATTATGACTGTATTCTCAGTGTCCAGACAATAAAGGATGAAAAATCTTTCACTAAATTCCTATTAGTAAATGGGGGCAAAGAAAAGAGAGTTTATCTTCTACTTTTATGAAGTTCAACCATTTTGTTTTAGAGATCAGATAACTATTAGATACTATGGCACAAGAGGACTTTCTTCCCAACTTTTATCTGTCAGGCACAAGAAATAATTTTGTGACCAAATATGAAACCTCTTCCAATATAATACAATGAAACTCAGCAAAACTTGTGCAGCTGCAAAACATAATTAATATTTGGCATTATTTGCATCCATTTGTTTTTGGCTCTAAACTAACTCTGAAATTCCAAAAGCATTATTCATTTTACAATGGCAGCATTCCTGAATTTGAGGTTTGCGCTTTTAAAACTTTGACTCATACTATGTTTTTAAAATTGAAATCTGACAGATGATTGTGTAAAAATGGCAGGGGAAAGTCAATGAGCCCAAGCATCGTGACTCTCTAGGGACCTCTGTGAAATCCAATATGCAGCCTGCTACCTGATGAATCTAACAAAGCTGGTTGGAACCACATCTCTGAAAAGCATGGCATGGCCCCCCTGTTACCTACAAAATTAAATTCTAAAATCTTGTCCACACATGCAGAGTCCTCTTCCTCCAGCATCTTCATCTTTACTTGTATTATTTTCTTTTGGACATTCCTAAATTCCAACCTCACTGAATTATTTCTGATTCATACTTTTTAATACATACATGTATATTTATTGAAATAAAGTTGATTTATAATGTTATGTTACTTTCAGGTGTACAGTAAAGGTTCTTTTCCCTTATAGGTTTTACAGGATATTTAATATAGTTCCCTGTACTATACAGAAGGTCCTTGTTGTTTATTTTATATGTAGCAGCATACATATTTTAATCCCAAATTCCTAATTTATCACTTGCACATACCTTTCCCATTTGGTTATCATAAGTTTGATTTCTATGTCTGTAGGTCTATTTCTGTTTTGCATATAGGTTCATTTGTATTATTTTATTTTAGATTCCACATATAAGAGATATCATATGATATCTGTCTTTGACTTACTTCACTTAATATGATAATCTCTATGTACAACCAAGTGGCTGAAAATGGAATTATTTTATTCTTTTTATGGCTGAGTAATATTTCTTTGTATGCACCACATGTTCTCTATCCATTTATCTGTCAATGGACATTTAAATTGCTTTCATTTCCTGGTTATCATAAATACTGCTGCAATGAACATTGGGCTGCAAATATTTTTTTGAATTATAGTTTCAAAAAAAACTATAATGGAAACTCTATCTTTAATTTTTTTAAGGAACCTCCATACTGGCTGCACCAATTTACATTCCCACAACAGTGTAGGAGGGTTCCTTTTTCAAATGGACAGCCTTAGAAAAAATAGACAAAGTCTTAGAAAGGAGAATTATTTTCTACTTCTTCAAATTTTTCTCCTGCTTTTCTCTATGTGACTCTGCTGCTGCTGCTGCTAAGTCACTTCAGTCATGTCCGACTCTGTGTGACCTCATAGATGGCAGTCTACCAGTCTCCCCATCCCTGGGATTGTCCAGGCAAGAACACTGGAGTGGGTTGCCATTTCCTTCTCCAATGCATGAAAGTGAAAAGTGAAAGTGAAGTCGCTCAGTCGTGTCCGACTCTTCGTGACCCCATGGACTGCAGCCCACCAGGCCCCTCCATCCATGGGATTTTCCAGGCAAGAGTACTTGAGTAGAGTGCCATCGCCATCCCCGATGTGACTCTAATGCCATTCAAATTCCATTCCAACCACATCTAATAGTAGAGATGAGGGTGACAGTGATGAGTAGCAGCCAACATTGGTAGGGGCTCATCATGGGCTAAGCATTGAGCTGAGCCCTTCATACCTTGCAGTAGGTTCTTTCTTCCTCTGGACATCCTTGTTGTGGTAGGTTCTGCTGTTCATGAGAAACAGATACAGTAATAATCCATCCAAAGTCTCATACCTTAAATGCAGAAAAGCTCACATGGCAAATGACTTTTGTCTTTGGGAAAGTTTTCTGATTTCTCAGATGTTATAACCCAACTTTATCCAGATATGTCAGGTAGAACTTTTAGGCGGTTTTTGGTGGAAGTTGTGGTCACCAACAATTTTTAGCTGATGAGTCAGAAGCCATTCATTCCCCTGCTTTGGAAGCTCAGAAAGGCCCAGCACTCTGTCTCCTTAGAGGTCTGTCTACCACCAGGCAGGAAAACTCCACTTTCTCCAGAGCCAGATTCCAGGAGCAAGAGTAAGTTTACCTTCATGCTGGCAAAGGGCCACCCAAATCTGCTGGGTTCCTGGTTGGATACAATGAAATTTTTTCTTTTCAATTTAACTAGAATAGCAGTTCTTAGAATGATAACCAAGGCTCTTTCAGGGAATCTGCAAGGTCAAAACAACTCTGTGATAATACTTAGATATTATTTCCCTTTCATCAGTGTTTCAGCATCTACAATGATGGTGCAAAAGCACTGACTAGTAAAACTGTTGGAGCCTTTGCACAAACCCAAGGCAGTGGCACTAAACTTTCCTGGAGAGTTTTGTGTTCTTGACTGCCAGTGCATTCCCAGGGGTAAACAAAAAAAGCTCTACTTAGAAATGACCCTAAGAAAGCTACCAAATTTATTGATTTTGTTACACCTAGACTCTTGAGAACATGTCTTTTTAATGTTCTGTGTGCAAAATGGAACGTTTATATGATGTCCATACCAAAGTACGATGGTTGACTCAAGGTGAGCACTTGTGTGGTTGAGCTACAGCTGAACTAGAAGTTTTTATCATGAATCTTACTTTTACTTGAATTAGGAACTTAAAGACAAATTATGGTCACTCAAATGGGTATTTGGCAGGCACCTTCTTATAAAGGAATGAAATGAACCTGCTACAAAAAAGAAAGCAATCAACAAACAATACGTGGCACAGTTATAAAATTGGAGGTTTCATGCCAGATTTGGAATTTTAGAACTTTGTCTTCTTTATCATATTGGCAGTTTCCCAATATTTATAAATTTTTCTTATAAGATTGGTGGTTATATTTATGACTCTGTGTGTGTTTATTAAAACAAAGTGTATTAAATATTTGGAAGATCTGGATAAGTTGATGTATTCATATGTCATAATAACTACCACTTGATGTTTCAAACTCATGCAGAGAGAGATGATCCTTTCAAAGTGCAAGATAGACCAATGGACCTTATTGGAACAGGATACAAAATGTTCATGGAAATAGTTTCCAATTTCCTTATAATCTTCAATAAACTACCATTTGTTATGTTGTCATATAATATTTTAAAATCCAAAATTATCTGCAAAGGATACTTAGTTACTTTTTTTCCAGTTACATGAGTCAGATGAGGTTTGAGGTCAAATTTTTTTCATGTACTTCAACCCAAACTATGTATCTCAACAAATTGGAACATTATGAGAATCAGATATCTTCTAATAATCCAGACAGTAAAGAAATTTTCAAAAATGTAAAACAAGACCATTTTTGTTTTTAAGAGTAAGGTCATTCTTCATAAATGTTTATGTTTAACCCATTTACTACTACCTTTAAATTAATAAATATTTTAGTTCCCTTTTTAAATTTCTTAACATATGTTCTTATGGAATTTTCAATCAATTTTAAGACTATAGAAGGCTTTTGAGACCAAAAAGATTATGTAAAATTGAGCTAGGTCTTTGTCTTTAAGAATAAGACAATGAGCCTTCCTAGATTTTCATGCACTGTTCTCAAAAGGATGAAAATATCTGGGAAACATCTAAGTTGATCCATGTATCTTGAATATCTTTATTTCACCAAAAGACACCATTTTGACATTTAATATGGTAACCAATGCTTGCTCCTTGGAAGAAAACCTATGACAAACCTAGACTGCATATTAAAAAGCAGAGACATTATTTTGCTGACAAAGTCCATACAGTCAAAGCTATGGTTTTTTTTTTTTGTTGTCATGTGTGGATATGAGAGTTGGACCATAAAGAAGGCTGGGTGCTGAAGAATTGATACTTTCAAACTGTGGTGCTGGAAAAGACTCTTGAGAGCCCCTAGTACTGCAAGAAGATCAAACCAGTCTATTCTAAAGGAAATCAATCCTGAATATTCATTGGAAAGACTGATGCTGAAGCTGAAGCTCCAATACTTCGGCCAACTGATGCAAAGAACAGACTCATTAGAAAAGACCCTGATGCTGGAAAAGATTTAAGGCAGGAGGAGAAGAGGATGACAGAAGATGACATGGTTGGATGGCATCATTGACTCAATGGACATGGGTTTGAGCAAGCTCCAGGAGATGGTGAAGAACAGGGAAGCCTGGCGTGCTGCAGTCCATAGAGTCACAAGGAGTTGGACACAACTGAGTGATTGAACAACAACAACTCACAAACTAATGCCATTTCTGATGTTCACAGATGGTAAAAGCATCATGTGCTGACCATGACAAAGCATGAATAGTCACCAGAACTTGGGCTTTCTCCTTACAATATTAGCTGATGACACTTGTCACTTACATTCTCCATTAGAATTCAAAATTCAGCAACTGAATTTTAACTTAATCTAAATAAGAAACATGTAGTACTACACACCAATGCTGAAGTTTTTAAAATAAAGTCAGATATTGAAATAACCAACCAGATGTCATCTCTCTTTGAATCTCATCAGTTCTCTTTATGTGCCTCTTTCAAGATACCTATTTATATATTCTACCATTTTAGTATTGAAAACTTTGTGCATTTATTTTACTCCCTAGTCTTTTAAAGAATTCTGCCACATTACACATCCAACTACAGCAGATAGACTTAAGATATGATGATTGGACAAAGCAAGTCCTCAGAAGCAGGAGAAATCTAACAATGCCAACAGGAAGCTGGACAGGTAGACCTGTATTTCCAGAAATACACAAGGAACGAATGGAAATAAACAGTAAGAAAGAGTTGGATGTCCTGATGGTAAATGAAATATAGCAATGAGCACACAGGAGTAGACATTATCTGGACACATGCAAGTTTTATTTTTAATAACAAACATCTAAAAACTGTTAGGAAAGACTTTTGAATCCATCAAAACTCAGATTGGGACTTAGGTCTTGAAGGAGAAATAAAACGGATGTTCATAATCTTAGAGAGATTTGACTATTCATTAATTATGAATTTAAAAACTCAGGAATAAGAAAACAAGACAATATTCCAGTTACCTGTCTATCAGAATATATGATTAATGAATATTTTCTTTTAGTTTGAGTGAAGAGATGACTTTAGACATGTAGGACATTTCATTCTTCCTAAATAAATTCAGGACATGGAAGAGCAACTTCAAAGGTATTATTCTTAAAAGAATTAGAGACAAAATATTTCAAAAGAAGCACACCGTTGGAGGAAAAAAAAGAAGTTTGGATTTTAATCCTAGCTTGCCCACTTTCTAGAAATACAATCTTGAGCAAAACACATAACTTCTCAAAATCTGTTTCCTCATTCCTAAAATAATGGAGAAGGCAATGGAAACCCACTCCAGTACTCTTGACTGCAAAATCCCATGAATGGAAGGGCCTGGTAGGCTGCAATCCATGGGGTCGCAAAGAGTTGGACACGACTGAGCAACTTCACTTTCACTTTTCACTTTCATGCATTGGAGAAGGAAATGGCAACCCACTCCAGTGTTCTTGCCTGGAGAATCCCAGGGACGGGGAAGCCCAGTGGGCTGCCGTCTATGAGGTCGCACAGAGTGTGACACAACTGAAGCGACTTAGCAGCAGCAGCAGCAGCATTCCTAAAATGAAGGATAATATTTTCTTAATAGGGCAGTTATGATTATGAGATGTTATGTGTAGGAAAGTATAGGACATGTGTAAGTGTGTTAGTTTATTAATTTTAAGAGTAAGAGGTCATTGATTTTGATCACAGCACAATTTTTAAAAAGCAGCTATTATCACAATTTCTAAGAAAAAAAATCTGCAAGAAATCCCCGAATAAAGAAGACACAAAAGAAAGCAAAACATAAGCATCACTGAAAGTATATTTTAAATAGAAATGGAAACAGCTACCATAATGCAAAAATAGCATGGTTCTCATTACAAAAAGTTTCAGGGGTTCTACTTACCTTGCAATAAAGACTTCAAAGAGAAGGGAGATGTGAGCAATCAAAATTCAGAGACATGGGTAGGTTTCTGAATGGGAATGGGGCAAAGAAAAAAGTTATTAGTTTACAAGGTGAAGACCAAAGGAGACATAATAATAAAAATAAAGAGAACAGTAAAAACAAATAGTTTTTTTTTTCCCTTGGGTTTTCTGCATAAAGAATTTATGCAAATTTATTGGCAAATTAAAAGTTAAATGTTTTCCGTTATCTCTTGTATTTTTACTTGAAATACTACACAAATTTTGAGTAAATCTTATTTATTTCTCTATAAGTTAAATTCATTTGAAAAGATTTCTTATGTAATGCTGTTCTGAAAGTCAAAGAATTTAGACATACGTTGTGAGGCTATTTATAAAATTTTTATTGCACCACAAAGGCCTGACTAGCGTGGGTGATGTTGTTGAGTTCCTCTTAGCTCATGGAGAACAGAAAAAAAAAACACCGCAACTCTCATTATGACCGCATAATTAACCTAATCTGAATTGAAGAAGAGAAATTCTTTGTGGTAAGTTAAAATGCTATAATTATCTGTTTTCAAACTTTGTTTTACAAACACCTAGGCATAGGTAAAATCTGTTAAAGGAGTGAACTTTCTGATTCTCAACTTCTATGATTTTATTTTTTTAAATTTTTTATTAAAGAATAGTTGATTTACAATGTTGTTTTTCTTTCAGATGTACAGCAAATTGACTGTTATACATATACATATATATATATTCTTTTTAAAAATTATTTTCCAGTATAGTTTATTCTGAGATACTGAATATCTCTGTTTTATACAGTAGGTTCTTGTTGGTATATTTATTTTATATATACTATATATATTATCTATAAAATATATCCATTTTATACATAATAGTGTATATTTGTTAATTCCAAACTCCTAACTTATCCCTTCCCTTTTTTATGTTTGGTAACAGTGAGTTTGTTTTCTATGTCTGTGAGTCTGTTTCTGCTTTGTAAATAAGTTCATTTATACCATTTTTAGATTTCACATATAAATGATATCATATGGTATTTGTCTTTATTTCACATAGTATGACAATCTCTAGGTCCATCCATGTTGTTGCAAATAATATTATTTCATTCTTCTTATGGCTAATATATATATATTTTTATGGCATATATATATATATATATACACCACATCTTCTTTATTCATTCATCTGTTATTCACCAACTGATGGACATTTAGAACACTTTCATGTCCTGGCTATTGTGACTAGTGTGGCAGTGAATATTGGGGTGAGTGTATCTTTTTGAATTACAGTTTTCCTCTTTTTTAGATATGTGCCCAGGAGTGGGATTAGGTCCCATTTGTTTATTTTTGCTTTTATTTCTATGGCCTTGGGAAATAAGATTAATGTCAGAGAATGTTTTGCCCTTCTTTTCTTTTAAGAGTTTTATGGTATCTTGTCTTTAAGTTATTTTGATTTATTTTTGTACGTGGTATGAGGGTGTGTTCTAGCTTCATTGATTTACATTCAGCTGTCCAACTTTTCCAGCACGACTTGCTGAGGAGACTGTCTTCTTCCCACTTTGTATCCTTGCCTCCTTTGTTAAAGATTAATTGACCATAGGTACAACTTCCATGTTTTTAAACTCCCAAGTATACACTCTCTTAAACTGATCCCTCTGTGAACACACTTTAGATTGAAGTTCAAGATCTCCTTTCCAATCTCTCTCTGAAGACATCCTATGCCCATCTCAGTTATTACAGACCATAACTCCAGGGTATAAAACTTTCAGGGAAGCCACAAAGAGGTATAAACATACTCTATGTTGGTGTTGAGAAAGGAAATGATGGACGATTGATAAATATTCCTGTAAGTCAGGTAGTTTACAATCCTTTTTTTTTTTTTTTAAACAAAATGGAAGAAAGACCTAACTGGTAGTGATCTATTATCTAATTTGTTTTTAACAATCTGTGTTATTTGGAATGATAACAAGGGAAGACTTCAAATAATTATGTCAAATTCTAATGACAAAGCATCTATTCCTACTTGTTTATCTATGTAATAAGTTTATGAACATGTACATGTAAGCAGACAAGAAAGAATGTGATTAGAATCATGTTTGAACACTATCTAAATCTAACAACAACTAGATATCAATACATAAATTAATTTTTAATTACCTCCTTTCAGAGATCTATTAAGAGAGATATACCAACAAAATTCTTACTATTATATTTAATAATTATTTCTCAGAATTTTAGTATATATGCTGTTTTTATTATATTATTATAATTATAATGAAAACTCAATTCAGAAAAATTCTTTCATCTGAGATTTGCAACTACAGGACTCTTTAATTTTAGATTTCAATTATACATGAGTATGTGTTTGTTTTCTTTTTGGGTAGAAGTGTGAAAGGAAGATCAGTAGAAGGCATTCAAATGTAAATGTACTTCATGTATTTTTAAAAACAGATGATGGTTTACATCAAATTGCTGCAGGGTTTAAACTCAGTAAGATACATTTCAAAAGATGAAGCACTACTTCTAACTTAGTTTTGATCATTTACAATATGTTGGGAGACTTTCAATTGCAATATTTATATTTATGATGAAACCTTCTAAATGGTCAGCTAAACATCTGAAGTTGTCTGCAGTTTACAAAATTCCTTTAGAAATACAATAATAGAAGTCTGAAGCCCAGGGCTCTAGTTTAAATCATAGACTTACAAGAGGCTTGATTGAGACTGATGTTTCTAAAACCTCACAGTGGTCTCTACAGACAAGAAGAAAAAGTAGCGGGGTTTTTTTGAGTTTTTGTTATTTCTTTTTCAGTTCAGTGACCAGGTCTGGTCACTGTCAACTCACAACACAAGATTTATGATTTTGAATGATTCATTGACAGTGACCATAATTTGTTTTTAAAGACTTTCCCTTTGAAATGTACCTTGATCTTGATATATCACTCCAGGTTGATCTCTACAGGAAAATCTGGCACCAAAAGCTGTGATGCTTTTGAGGGGAGCTTTATGTGATGATTAGATTTCAAAGCCACTAAAGCCCGTGATAATCTCCTACATAAGAGTCCTAAACATGACTGTTTGTGAAAACTCCCTTAGTCCTCTAAGGTTTCCCCTTCCCATTTTCTCCAATATCATCAAAAATACGCCCTGATTTTCTTTGAATCAGAAGTTTTAGCACCTTGAAAGCCAGCCCTTCATTTGAAATAATTCCTCCAACCACACTGGGAAATTTGGGGGTAGTAACAACTGCTAAGCACTCAGGCATAATAAAAACTCATCTCTTCTAAACATTTAAAAATCAGTGTTTATAAAAGTCACATCAAGTCTTCAGTAAATTTTTCCATACCATATGAGTATTTCTAGAGCACAGTGAGAAGCACAATATTTTCCCTTTTTAAAACATGACCGTTATTACTTTGTACAAATTGAGTGTTTTGAGACCCAGAAGACCACTGCAGATACAGGCGAGAAAAAAGTCAATGGCTCTTCTGATGGCTTTAGTAAAAGCTGTCAGAATTCTTTACATTTAACATCTGTACGACTAGTAAGAAATGTGTGTGTGTGTGTGTGTGTGTGTGTATAGATGAGAGCTCCAGCTGCTCATAGATTGAAGGACTCTCCATGGCATCAGCAGATAGGAATGATATTTCATTCACCCTTTGGCCATGGATAAGAGTCAACAAGCTCCACATGATTGTTCTGGGTGTTAAAGTGTGTCTGCTTTGTAATCGTTGTCTGAGACCCAAACCCTTACTTTACAGTGCTTAAATAATTGATTTCACCCAGCCTTCAGTCAGAGCTAGAAAATCCCAAATATTTTCCCATTAAGCCTCAGAGTAGGGCACTGCTTACAATGCTCAAGAGTTTCAAAATTCATGGATTCATGGGAAATCATAGACTTTACAAAGAAATCCATTTTGGCTGGAAAGGAAAGTGAAGGACTCATGCTGATGATTTCATAACATCAAGAACCAGAGCTGCAGGTTGAGTAGGTAAAACAAGAATATTATTAAACTCATGAAAGATGTAAGCTTATGCTGGTCTTCCACAAAGCAGATTATTCCCTATAAATGTCATTGCTATCTTTTAAATAAGTGAACTTACCAAAAAACAGGGGTTCAGTGAAAGCCTACAGTCATCCACATGCTATAAAACATTAGGACAACTAAATCTTAAGATCAAAAACTCCCTAATGAAGAGCTCAAAGATGAAAAATCATTCTGAATCCTTAGTCACCAAAGGAAGTAAGTTTAATGAAAATATATTCAGGATGTCCTGTCTACTGTTCTAACCAATGAAATCCAAATTTTATTCACAGTTGGAATGAAAGGTAGATATATGTTTATTCAAAACAGAAGTACAAACTTACTTTCATTGTTGACATTTGGTTGTTTGACATCCTGAAATAATTTGAAGCATATTGCAAACTGAAGCACAATATGATACAGACCACTGAAGGATAAACATAACAAAGTTAACTGAAGGAAATTTGAATAACTGCTTTGACATACCTGAATTGAGTGGATTACCATACTCAGGCAATAAATTTGGCTGGAAGGATTTTGACTGCAAAACCAAAAGATATGAAACATTTTGGGTTGCACTGATTTCACATTTTAACATCAGATAGTGGAAATATTGACCTAAAGTCACTATTTCCCCGTAGAATAAATGTGTGTATACTGTAGCTGGCCACATGGATGCTAACCTAAGTGCATATGGAGATACATGTAGCAAGTGTGAAGTTGGTGACCGAGATATCAGATGCAAAAATCTCTTGAGCGTACAAAGTGAAAGAAAGTGAAGTCGCTCAGTCGTGTCTGACTCTTTGCGACCCCATAGACTGTAGCCTACCAGGCTCCTCTGTCCATGGGATTTTCCAGGCAATAGTACTAGAGTGGGTTGCCATTTCCTTCTCCAGGGGATCTTCCCAACCCCGGGCTTGAACCCGGATCTCCCGCATTGTAGACAGATGCTTTACTGTCTGAGCCACCACTGGGAAACTGGGTATTAGTGCCTACAAAACGTAAGAAGCACACAAATGTAACAAGGAATTTGATGCATTTTTAACAGATTCCTAGGCTGGTGAATTTAATGGAAAGTGGGCGGGGAAAATGGTTTGCTCTTTCTAACTATACCACAGAAATCTTGACAAGCATGTTTTCATTTTAGTGTTTCTCCTTAAGATCTTTCCACAATCATCAGGAAAATTGTCATGACAGATTTTGAGAAATATGTGTGTATATATATATATATATATATATATATATATATATATCCTGTAATCTGTGGTTATATCTCTGATATGCTCAGTTTTATGCCTGAAAGTGTGTGAGGTGATAAGCTTTAATATGTGTATTGCCAAGTTTACATATTTGTAAGCAAATAGAAAGGCCTTCACAATTTATGAAAGTGCTTCCTCATCAACTGCAGGGTAGCCCTCTGCAAAACGGATGGAGGTGATCCCATGATCCCATGACCCTTTATAGGCGTGGCTGAGAGAGCACCTGGTGGAAGCCTTATTGTGCTATGGATTCCAAATGATAAATCCCTGTGTCATTTTATTGTGTGAATTATATGATGATTACTGTCTTGCTTTTTGACAATTCTTTAATTTAGTGAGAAAAAGATTATGATCTGTGTTTAAGTTAATAGAATTTTTGCATAGGAAGACATGCGTAATGGAAGATAAGAAATATGTGTTTATTTTTAGCAACACTTGGTGAGAAAAGGCAGAAGCCAAATATTCCATTTCAACAAACATTTCAACTCCCTCTGCAAAGAAACCTACTCTGAAGCAGATAGAACATCCATTTCATTTCTTTTCCTAAGGCGATGATTGAGTCTAAGAAGCAGGTCCTGTCTGAGGTGCAGCCTCTTTGGCAGGATTCAAGGGCACAGGTAGCTTGTCTGAATGCCCTTCACATTTATATTTTTCTCAGTCTCTTGGCAGCCATCAGGATCTGTAATAATGCCTTCTCCTACATAATCCTTTAAATTAAGAGCAGCACCCTAAGTTCCCAAAGAGCAAAATGCAAAAATAAAACCCATCAGGCAATACCATACTTTAAGTTGAAAACACAGCATGACAGAACAATAATGAAAAAAACTCTGTCATGGTCTATTAAATCGGGATTTTCACTCTTTAAAAAAAAAAAAATTACATAGATGCTCATCACACCTCAAATGATTGATAGAACCACAGAGCAATGTTGAATCTTTCATTCAAACAAGATTTTTTGATTCCTTCCTTTCAGGGTTTTGGGCATCCCTGGAGACATGTGGACCATCAGGCTATTTTCTAAGCAGGGAGACAGAAGATGAACATGATGTTAGACTGTGATGACTGCTAATAGGAAGGATAAATCAGAAAGGGCCGGTGAGACGGGCTGGGTAGTGTGACAGTTGCAATTTTCCAGGAGGGGTGGGGTCAGGGAGGGACTCTGGGGAAAGTAACTATGGAGTCAGCAGGGAACCTGCTTTGCTCATTTCAAGACCATTATGAAGGCCACTGTTGACATGGATGGTGATTGACAGATTTGGGTTGTTTTATTTAATCTTTAGAAAATCACATTTTTATTTAAAGGGTAGAAGAAACTTTGTTTTCTATTTTAACAATCGTGGCTAAGATGGCAACACTTTTAATTGAAGGAGCTAATAGGAGAAGCTACCGCTTCACCAGAAAATGGCCACAGAGGTGACCATTCTCATATTTTCCCCTTAGACCTCAATAGTCTCCTCAGAAGAACTCAAGGGAAACTGGTGTATTTCACTTTAGAGTGATGTTCACTTTCTAAAAAGAACCATGTCTGCAAACTCTGAAACCCAGTTTAATGAAAGAAAATAATATTCAACTGATTAAAGCTACAAACACGAAGACAGACTTGATGCCAATAAAGTCCTGCAGGCCAGTCTTGGCAATGGTGACCCTTTAATAAGCAAAATGTCAAGGAGCTTTCCATAAGAGAGTAAACAATCCACAGATCTTTTCCTCATAAATGGACAAGTTGTTCTGTCTCCACGTTGTTTGTCATCAGTACATTTTAACAAAGAGGCATTGACTTCTCTTCCTTACTCATCATTCCTCCCCACCAAAAAAAAAAAAAAAAAAAAAAAAAGAGGCCACCTCCCAAACCTATTCCTGATAAATACATAAGCTATTCTTGGAAGCAAGAGAAAATTAGCCTTAAAAGGAAAATAAGTGAATTTAACAATGTTGTGCATTAAACTACATGATAAAAGAGAAAGGAATAAATAGAAAATGCCATCTGGAAAGCGAAGCCAGTGACTCACCATTGTTGGATGAAATGACCCCAAATAAGTACTTTTTCATGATGAAATCAGAGTTCTAAGCCTCTAAAACTTCAAAGAGGAAGAGTTTCTAAATGTTACATTGAGGGACCCAAAGATTCTTCTCATTCTTGAACTTTATTTTGTTGTTTACTTTCGGCTGTGTTGAGTCTTCCTTGCTTCGTGTGGGTTTTTCTCTAGTTGCCGCAAGTGGAGACCGCTCTCTAGTCCTGGTGCACACGGGCTTCTCACCGTGGTGGCTTCTCTTGTTGCAGAGGGGTAGGCCTGTAGGGCTTGCAGGCTTCAGAGGTTCCTGCATTCAGACCCAGTAGTTGTGTGAACGCTTAGTTGTCAAACAGCATGTGGAATCTTTCTGGACGAGGCATGCAACCTGTGCCCCCTTCATTGGCAGGTGGATTCTTAACCATTGGATCACAAGAGAAATCTCTGTTCTCATTTTTTTAAATAGAAGTATTATTTAACATATAGGAACTCTACTTAAAAAAAAAAAAAACTAATCTTCTCTCCCTTTCCATTCAGTAGCATGCATTTGTGGTGACATAATCTTGAGATCTACAATGTACAGTGATCTCTGTTCTAAACAAAAAGACTATTTTACCAGATGGTAAGCAGCTCTGACAACTTTTTAAAATTCAAATATGAACATCTAATTTTGCACCTCAGTAAAGAATCAGAATCTCCTATCTCCAAGTATAAACACATTTTAATTGCAGTTCTTAGAGATACCCCAGGCCCCATACTGAGTACCTGCAGCCCAATGCTTTCAAGCTAAGGTTGCCATCTCCAAAATTGTTCCAAAAGTGTTCAGAAAAGAAAAATTGTATGGTTAAAATTACATTACAGGTGCTTCATTATTCCTCACCATATTCAATAACAAGATGGCCTGAACTCCAAATAAATTCTGCTCAGAATCACCAAATCATAAATATTATTTTCAACCTTTGCTGTTAGGCAACTCAAAATATGCTACCATTCCCTTCATTTTGAAGACTTTTCAAGCATATTCTTTTCCCTAAACTGCTGTTTAAGTAGATTGAAAATATTTTCTCTGAACTGAGACTAACATTTCAGAAATCACCTCAGCCCCAAAAGATTTGTTTTTGTTCCATCTAATTATATTGAATATGTGCTTTGTAACTAATTTTGTGTGCGTTGGAGGTTTCTATGTCTAAAATTGGTGGCTTGAAAAGAAATAGGTATCTCTTGGCTGTGCTGTAGATAATTGGGAATGGTACTCTTGACACACAATCATATTCTATATTCACTGGTGGTCTTTTGCTACCTACAGTTTCCCATGTGAATTCTGAGAGGCCTAGAGGTTTGCCATACTTGTAAACTATTAAATTAGCCTAGTTTCGAGGATGTTAGTAGAGGATACACATTCCCTGGCTTGGAGACAAGAGAGAAGCAGAACCAGCAGAGTCAGCAGCCTGGGTGTTAAGTTCAGGCAATTCCCCTCGACCCCCGCATCCCAGTGATTCACTGAGCCCACAGAGGGCTTGCACCGTAGCGGACAAACACAGCCTGGGGAATCCAACACCTGGTCTTTGTCCCTAAGGGATTACACCCAGGGAATGGCTCTGGTGAGCGTGGTCGGAGCCTTGCATGCAGCCCACCTAGTGGGTGTGCCCAAAGCACTCAGGGGCTGATCCTCTCGCCCCACTGGGTGAATTGTTACTGCAAAGACATCCTGATTGATGTGGACTTGTATCCATCCCAAGAAAATCTATTCATTGTCTCTTTCTCTCCCTTCCTCTTTTTCACTCTTGCTCTTGCTCTCTCTTTCACACACACACACACACACAACCACACACACACACACATCTTTTACAAGTTAAATCGAAACCCAAACCTTAAATAATGATGCACCCTACCACCTGCTCCCAAGCCAACCAAATTACATCTATGATATTGTAGAGATGGCTTTCTCTTTTTGTTTAGCTCTTTTTTCTTTTGTTTAGCTCTTTGCTTATTAAAAAAAACAAACAAAACAAACAAAAAAAGCAGTTACCTGGATTAGGTACTTTTTCAATGGGGTCAGCTGTACTTTAAGACTGGATTGAGATCATATCATTCTCCATAGGATACCAAAAATGCAAATAGCTACAAACATCTATCACTGTGGAAAATAACCATATTTTAAATGGTTAAAGCTGTGAGAGCTTAAAACAATTGTTTTGTGCTTATACCATTTTGAAAATATTTTTACAAATTAAAAATAAAGGCTTGCATTACTTTAGTATAAAATATATGTATAATTTTCACATTATCAGATCATAAATGTATATGTTTTTCTGTGAAATTTGGGCTGTGGTATCTTTTGACTCTTCTTTTTATATTCCACCTGGGAGTGTCTAATTCCTCATTTGTGCTTTAAAGAGCAACATGTGAAAGAGAACAGCAGTGAATTTAGAAAAACCTAAGTCAGAAACAGCATCCTGTTTTTAAAGATACCTTTTTTCAGTCTCTTCCCCAATTTTTGGTTTATGAATATGTCTTTTCTGGACAGCTTGCCTTTAAAATGAATTAGAAACATGGGACTTACAAAGTGTATTAGTAATAATAAAATTATATGTTAAATGCTAATTTTTAACTTTAATACATGCATAAATGTCTACTACAGGCTTTAGAGACCGAATAATGAATTTAGCCAGGCATAACTCCAGCCAAGCATTTCCCAAAAATGTAAATGTAAAAAAGAAAAAGTTCTGAAAAAATAACCCAGACAAATGTACCCCTTTAACATAAACTATCCAAAAATGTCCTTTTAATCTTAAGAAAGTAAAGGTAGTATCATTAAAGTGAGAAATAAAACCAGAGTGAAAGAAAATACTTTCCAGAACTTTACCCTACCCAGATCATTTTAATTACATTATACCAAGGAACTGCAGTCATAGCATCATCTTTAAGTAGTATTGCCTCCTTCTTTTGTTCACTGAGAATTATTGTCTAGGTGCCCCAAAAGCTTTAGTTACACTATTGGGTCTTGAGGTCGGAGAGAAAAGGAAGACTGAACAGGGTCTCCATATTCCAGAAGCTCAAATTCTAGAGTTAGAAAAAAGCCATTAAACAACTACGACATTGGAGGTGATGTGCTCAGTTGCTCAGTTGTGTCCGACTCACCTGTCAAGTGGTCTCTGCAGTGCACATATGCCTTGGGCTCTAGGGACTTGGACTCCACAAGACTGTTAAATCTGTGCCTTTTGACTCTCCTATATTGTTGGTGGGAAAGTAAATTGATGCAGCCATTTACAGAGAACAGTATCCCTTCAGTTCAGTTCAGTCGCTCAGTGGTGTCCGACTGTTTGCGACCCCATGAATCGCAGCACGCCAGGCCTCCCTGTTCATCACGAACTCCCAGAGTTCACTCAGACTCACGTCCATCAAGTCAGTGATGCCATCCAGCCATCTCATCCTCTGTTGTCCGGTGCTCCTCCTGCCCCCAATCCCTCCCAGCATCACAGTCTTTTCCAATGAGTCAACCCTTCGCATGAGGTGGCCAAAGTACTGGAGTTTCAGCTTCAGCATCATTCCTTCCAAAGAACACCCACGACCGATCTCCTTTAGAATGGACTGGGTGGATGTCCTTGCAGTCCAAGGGACTTTCAGGAGTCTTCTCCAACACCACAGTTCAAAAGCATCAATTCTTTGGCACTCAGCTTTCTTCACAGTTCAACTCTCACATCCATGCATGACCACTGGAAAAACCATAGCCTTGACTAGACGGACCTTTGTTGGCAAAGTAATGTCTCTGCTTTTGAATGTGCTATCTAGGTTGGTCATAACTTTCCTTCCAAGGAGTAAGTGTCTTTTAATTTCATTGCGGCAATCACCATCTGCAGTGATTTTGGAGCCCCCCAAAATAAAGTCTGACACTGTTTCCACTCTTTCCGCATCTATTTCCCATGAAGTGATGGGACCAGATGCCATGATCTTCATTTTCTGAATGGTGAGCTTTAAGCCAACTTTTTCACTCTCCTCTTTCACTTTCATCAAGAGGCTTTTTAGTTCCTCTTCACTTTCTGCCATAAGGGTGGTGTCATCTGCATATCTGAGGTTATTGATATTTCTCCCAGCAATCTGGATTCCAGCTTGTGCTTCTTCCAGCCCACCATTTCTCATGATGTACTCTGTGTATAAGTTAAATAAGCAGGGTGACAATATACAGCCTTGATGGACTCCTTTTCCTATTTGGAACCGGTCTGTTGTTCTATGTCCTGTTCTAACTGTTGCTTCCTGACCTGCATATAGGTTTCTCAAGAGGCAGGTCAGGTGGTATAGTATTCACATCTCTTTCAGAATTTTCCACAGTTTATTTTGATCCACACAGTCAAAGGCTTTGGCATAGTCAATAAAGCAGAAATAGATGTTTTTTCTGGAACTCTCTTGCTTTTTCCATGATCCAGCAGATGTTGACAATTTGATCTCTGGTTCCTCTGCCTTTTCTAAAACCAGCTTGAACAGCAGGAAGTTCACGGTTCACATATTGCTGAAGCCTGGCTTGGAGAATTTTGAGCATTACTTTACCAGCATGTGAGATGAGTGCAATTGTGCAGTAGTTTGAGCATTCTTTGGTATTGCCTTTCTTTGGGATTGGAATGAAAACTTACCTTTTCCAGTCCTGTGGCCACTGCTGAGTTTTCCAAATTTGCTGGCATATTGAGTGCAGCACTTTCACAGCATCATCTTCCAGGATTTGAAATAGCTCAACTGGAATTCCATCACCACCACTAGCTTTTTTCATAGTGATGCTTTCTAAGGATCACTGGACTTCACAT
Source organism: Bos mutus (assembly GCF_027580195.1). Lineage (NCBI taxonomy): Eukaryota > Metazoa > Chordata > Mammalia > Artiodactyla > Bovidae > Bos > Bos mutus. Next base: position 30,064,055 of record NC_091633.1, read on the forward strand.
TCCAGGATGTCTGGCTCTAGGTGAGTGATCACACCATCGTGATTATCTTGGTCATGAAGATCTTTTTTGTACAGTTCTTTTCTGTATTCTTGCCACCTGTTCTTAATATCTTCTGCTTCTGTTAGGTCCATACCATTTCTGTCCTTTATCGAGCCCATCTTTGCATGAAATGTTCCCTTGGTATCTCTAATTTTCTTGAAGAGATCTCTAGTCTTTCCGATTCTGTTGTTTTCCTCTATTTCGTTGCACTGATCGCTGAGAAAGGCTTTCTTATCTCTTCTTGCTATTCTCTGGAACTCTGCATTCAAGTGGGTATATATTTCCTTTTCTCCTTTGCTTTTCACTTCTCTTCTTTTCACAGCTATTTGTAAGGCCTCCCCAGACAGCCATTTTGCTTTTTTGCATTTCTTTTCCATGGGGATGGTCTTGATCCCTGTCTCCTGTACAATGTCACAAACCTCCGTCCATAGTTCATCAGGCACTCTATCTTTCAGATCTAGTCCCTTAAATCTATTTCTCGAAGTATGGAGGTTCCTTAAAAGCTAAAAATAGAGTTACTATGTGATCCAGCAATTCCACTCCAGGGCATACACCCAGAAAAGACAAAAATTTTAATTTTAAAAGATGTACATGGACATAAGTTCATAGCAGCACTATTTGCAATAGCCCAGACATGGAAAGGGGCTTCCTAGGTGGCTCAGCAGTAAAGAATCCACCTGCAATTCAGGAGACATGGTTTGATCCCTGGGTCAGGAAGATCCCCTGGAGTAGGTGTCAGCAGCCCACTCTAGTATTCTTGTGGGGAAAAATCCCATGGACAGAGGAGCCTGGTGGGCTACAGTCCATGGGGTCAGAAAGACTCAGACATGACTAAGTGAGCATGTACACAAACATGGAAACAACCTGTAATTTTTTATGTCTGAGTAGTATTTCATTGGTTATGTGTAACACATCTTTATCCATTCATCTGCTGATGGATTTTAAGCTGCTTTCACATCTTGGTTATTGTAAATAATGAACATAAGGCACCTGTATCCTTTTTAATCGCAGTTTTCCTCAGATATATTTGCATCCTTCTTTTGTACTCTGGTTTTTGGCCTATGCTTGTATCCTTCATTTCCAACCACTGACTGGTTGCAATTTCAGACTCAGTCACCCTGAGACTTCCCCTCCCAACCCCGTTAGCATTTCTTGTCCCTATTATGGGGAGGCATCATTACTCTCCATCTCAGCTGGCTGGAAAACAATGGAGAGGCTTTGACTCCCCTTCTGTAAAATTTCTAGATCCAACAATTGGATCAATTTGCACTGAGGCTCTTTAAAAGTGCTGGGAAGTGTAATAATGCTCCCCTAGGCAATCCTTTATGTTCCTTTGAGGGAGTGTAAATTCATCCTAATCTCTACAGCAGCCAGCCACCTGGAGGGGAAACTAAAATGCCAACCAATCTTCACCAAGTGTTTTTGCAATATACATCTGCTACTGTCCTTAGCAGCCAGGAAAACTCTGGAGGCCAGTAACCCATTCTCTAGTGTTCCAGAAATTGCTTGAAATGTTTAATCTCAACTTTAAACCCTTTACAATGCTTCTGAGAAGTTGGCTTGAAAATAGCACACATGTGAACAAAAATACCAGCCAATTGATAAACAAACAAAACTGAAGGGCACTCAGAGAAACAGGAAATATTTGGGAGGGAAGTGATAACATGAGTTCTGGCTTCTCCAATAGAAATGAGTTGCTCTGAGTTTCTGTCATGCTGACAGTTTCTTTGAATGGAAAATTGGTTTCTTCCCAATCCCACTAAATATTGAATAAATAGTCAGAAAACATTATTTGAATCTGAATCAAAGGATCCCCATTTCAGAGCATGGATCACTACCCCTTCAATCATTCATCACCATTCCCCTGCCCTGCTGTCATCACTTTGATCATAACCTCTTAGACTGAACAATCATGCTACCCTTTAACTTGTCAATGGCAGAATTTGGGGTGCTTTTGAGATTAGCCTTTTCATAGAGCAATGGTAGGCAGAATTGATATTTGTGCTCTTAATTACTATTTAATTTATGAAAATTACAAAGTCAGGAGTGAAATTTCTCTAGAAGTTTAAAATTCAGCTTGCAAACATTATATTTTACAGGACTGTTAACCTTTAATCAATTAAAAGCTCTAAGTTATTTCAACATGTATTTATAAAATTACCATATTCCATTTCCCCATAAATATGTCTGCCATAGCAAACAAACCTTTGCACACACTTAAAAAGATCTTCAAAATCTAGTAAGTGATTTTATTATTGTTATTCTTGTTGTTCAGTTGCTCAGTTGTGTCCAACTCTGCAGCCCCAAGGACTGTAGCACACCAGGCTTCCCTGTCCTTCACTATCTCCCTGAGTTTGCTCAAACTCATGTCCATTGAGTCAATGATGCCATCCAACAATCTCATTCTCTGTAGCCCACTTAACCTCCTGCCCTCAGTCTTTCCCAGCATCAGGGTCTTTTCCAATAAGTCGACTTTTTGTATCAAAAGACCAAAGTATTGGAGCTTCAGTATCAGTCTTTCCAGTGAATATTCAGGATTGATTTCCTTTAGGATTGACTGGTTTGATTTCCTTGCTGTCCAAGGAACTTTAAATAGTCTTCTCCAGCACCACAGTGCAAAAGCATCAATTCTTCTGCACTCAGTTTTCGCCATGGTCCAACTGTCACATCTATAGATGACTACTGGAAAAACTATAGTTTTGACTATATGGAGTTTTGTCAGCAAAGTGATGTCTCTGCTTTTTAGCATGCTGTCTAGGTTTCTTGTAGCTTTTTTTTCCAAGGAGCAAACATCTTTTAAATTCATGACTGCAGTCACCATCCACAGCAGATTCTTTATAGTCTGAACCACCAGAGTAGCCCAAATGAATTTATAAATATAGTAATTCTTAAGTTCTAATTTTTAATATTAGTTGTAATTTATTTTTAAATGAAATCACAAATACAAATTCATTTTTCAACTACATATTTTAACACTAGATAAAAGATACCTAAGCAAGCATCATAGTACTTATAATACACAACATATACAAATTATCCTCACCAACATAAAATGTAAATATCACAGTTTTGCTTTATTATGTCTCTATACCTAGTTCTAAATCTTTTGGGTTAAAATATTTAATTACTGTCTTCACACACTGGGGCTGCCTCCCCTAATGTTGGGGTCACCTGCTCATCACCCAAAAATGGCACAGTCTAAAAACCTGCCTTTCAGACAACCAAGAAATTCTGTGACTCCCTAGGGCAAGCCTGTATTTCTTGCAAAACAAAACAGTTAACAGTTCTTGTAGCTCTTTTTTTTTTTTAATACAAATAAGAAAAGACAAGTTACTTTCTAATGGCCTGTTTGGTCAAGATTATGTTGAAAATAGGGAGTGAAGAGCTTTGGGGTTTCCTCCAGAGTATTAGGAGGGGGTCGAACATAAAACAGGATGAAGGGTCCACCTGGCAGCTGCCACCCAGGAAATAGATGGAGATGGGCAGGTAGATTTATGAAGAGGAAAGACCCTGACCATCCCAAGAAATGGTCACATCTAGTCTGTGGACAGTTAGGAAATATTAATGGTAAAATATTAACATTTGTAAAAAATAGCCATTATCTTATCAGAATTTTTAAAAGTGCTTTCAGGTCAACATTTATTGAAAAGTATCACAGTTCATTCAATTTACATTTCAAAAGTCCTGAGATATATTTAGGTCTTAAAGATTAAAATGTCATTTCTTCATAGTCACAATTCTGTAAAATTCTGAGTGTATTCGATTAAATAAGGTAGAAATATTAAGTGCCTTTCCTTCAAGATTTTTATGAAAGTAAAGAAGTTTGCTTCGAAAGCATACAAAATTTAAAAAATATTTCAAAATCAATTTTGTTAAGATAAATTTCAAAGAAGCTGTGGGTGGCCAGACAAGATTTTCCACAGCTTTAGATTTTATGGGTTTTTTTAAAGATAATTTCTTAATTTTAGAGATCCTATGTTTATCATATTTTCCACTTTAATAAAGGCTACAAATAATGATGATAGTTGGTAAATGCAGATTATTTTAAAACTTTTATCAGATAGATCTCTTTTTTTAAAAAATAAGATACAATTAGCGAAAATTAAACATACCACCTTCTCAATTCTCAGAGGTTTTCAAAATTATCAGTGAAAACCTCACATTTTAGTTGTTTTTAAATTAACTTAATAATACAATGGAAAATATAGAGAAGGAACTAATTGATTTGACCAGCTAAAGAGTCATGTACTCTATCAGCTCTAGAGAATGGTTTTAACTTTGTCCCACTAGATGAGTTCAGTCATAATTTTAATTACTTATTATAGAAACAAGTAAATATAATTATTGCTTCTTTTGCCATTGAAATATGTCAAAATTCTTCGATCACAATGTAAAATTCCAGCAAATTTATTATACTTAAGTCATTTATACAATTTTAAATCATCTTAGCTGCTCTCAGGAAACATACATTTGAAACATAATCAGGATATAAAAGGAAAGTGTCAATTTTACTTAAAGGAAAGGATGAGCATTTCATGGAGATAACACAAAAGAGACAAAAGACCTACCCTCTCGAGATGACCTGGGGACAATTCACACAAAATGAGATAACGTGTTATAAGGCTACTGTGAATAGAACCAAAAAGAATTTCTCCAAAAAATATATAAAAATATATATATATATGTATATTTATATATATGGTGTGTGCCTGCTCAGTTGTGTCAGCCTCTGTGACCCTGTGGACTGTAGCCCTCCAGGCTCCTCTGTCCATGGGATTCTCCAGGGAAGAATACTGGAGTGGGTTGCCATTCCCTTCTCCAATGTTCAGATCAGATCAGATCAGTCACTCAGTTGTGTCCGACTCTTTGCGACCCCATGAATCGCAGCACGCCAGGCCTCCCTGTCCATCACCAACTACCCAAGTTCACCGAGACTCACATCCATCGAGTTAGTGATGCTATCCAGCCATCTCATCCTCTGTCATCCCCTTCTCTTCCTGCCCCCAATCCCTCCCAGCATCAGAGTCTTTTCCAATGAGTCAAGTCTTCGCATGAGGTGGCCAAAGTACTGGAGTTTCAGCTTTAGCATCGTTCCTTCCAAAGAAATCCCAGGGCTGATCTCCTTCAGAATGGACTGGTTGGATCTCCTCGCAGTCCAAGGGACTCTCAAGAGTCTTCTCCAACATCACAGTTCAAAAGCATCAATTCTTTGGCGCTCAGCCTTCTTCACAGTCCAACTCTCACATCCATACATGACCACAGTAAAAACCATAGCCTTGACTAGATGGACCTTTGTTGGCAAGTAATGTCTCTGCTTTTGAATGTGCTATCTAGATTGGTCATAACTTTCCTTCCAAGGAGTAAGCGTCTTTTAATTTCATGGCTGCAGTCACCATCTGCAGTGATTTTGGAGCCCAGAAAAATAAAGTCTGACACTGTTTCCACTGTTTCCCCATCTATTTCCCATATATATATATGGATCTACAATATTTAAAACCAGACATCACACTTATATATGGTAAGAAGTATCACATAATAGTCCAGGGATCAGTCTCAAACCTGAGAGCATGTCAGGATGTAAGACCCTACAGAAGTGCTGCAGCTCATCCATTCCCTCACCCCACCACACAAACTACTAATTGGGGTTGAGGAAAGTCCCTGAGACCAGGCCCTCCTGTATTTCATTTTTTTAAAAGTCTTCATTATGTCTTCAGAAACAGCCTCCCAGTAAAACATATAGCACATTCATTCCAAACATTTCCTTCTAAATCTATTTTTTTAATAAAAAGTAGAAGAATTCTATCTGCAATACCAATGAGAACAAAAACTCCCACTGGTCATTGTTTCAAACCTCTGAAAATAAGTCCAGTCAATGAAACACATCAAGCAAGGCTATAGTATGTAGTTTGTATTAAAACCCAGCACAGAGATTCCAAGTAAATGACATTTAATTATGGCAGTCCTGGAAACACTAGCAATAACAGCCATAGAGTTATAATGTATTTACCTGCCACTTAGAACTTTCATGTATTATTTACATTCATGATAAAATTTTAAAATAATAAATTAGCATGCAAAGTCAAATGTTAAATCAATCATGGGCAATTTTGCCTATTCTTGCCAGAGAAAATTCTGAACAAAGTTACCATGTAACTGATATCCAACTTTCTTCCACAATATTTTCAGTGCCCTAATGGAACTCTTTTGGAACCAGATGACCACAGGGAAAATAATGGAAATTGTTTGCATTACAGGCTACTGGTCATTTTCTTGGTTCACAGTTTCAGAATTGAGGATGGAGCCAGAAGTTATGTGGCCTGACCATTTCTCAGGGCCTCAGTATTATTTATCTCATTGAAAATAATTATGAGTTGTTCAATATTAAAGGAGACTGAGAATTAATAGAGCTGTTAAGTGTTTGGAAAGCAGGAAAGTACAATACAAGTGGGTTCTGTCTATCACCCTGGTATGTGGAGCATTCATGTCTTCACTCCCATTAAAATCTCAGACTAAAATGCTTGGGAGAATGCAAAATTTCAAAAATGCACCTCTTCTAGCTTTTCAGACAGCCATTTTCAAGACATATGTATATACTTATATACATATTTACATATTTATTATGCCATATTTAAAACAAATGTAAGTTAGGGACAAGAAGATACAATTTAAAAATTTAAAAGCCTTTATGTATGTATATAACTGATTCACTTTGCTGGACACCTGAAACCAGCACAACATTGTAAATCAACTACACTCCAATAAAATTTAAAAAAAAATCAGATTAGAATTAAAAGCCTATATAGAGAAAATTTCCACTAGAAATGGAACATTAATACCAAAATGGACACAGTAAATTAAAAGTATCGAATATGCACAGACACACACACTTGGCCAGAGCTGAAATATTACTCCCAAAGGGGTGCCCCCATGGTTATTATTGATCCACTGGGGCATAATTTCAGAAGAAAGAGGTAAGAAGAGCAGCCCAACTCCAGACCGACAGCAGCTTGAACCCTGCATCGTGTTTATGAACACCTGCGCCTGCTATCACATGCCCTTCCATTGGAAACTTTCTGCTAAATCTGTAAAATTATTTCACTGTGGCCCCATGCTTGGTCCAGCCGAGCCGACACCTTTGATCTGGGTCCCCAGGGAGCATTTATTCATGTGGGCGGCAGCAACAGCTGTAAACACAGCGCTAATGCTATCAGGGTGTTAAATTTCCCTTTCTTCTCCAACTGAAATCTGTGTTTCTCTGTACTCCACTCCCCATTGATAATACTTGTAACTTTCTGAAGTTTCAGGATAATCTGTCAAAGGTAGTTGCTTTAAAAACTGTGACCATCAAGTTCCATTAGAACAACAACAGAAACCATTTTCTCCCTTCTCTTTGGTAAAGGGAGCTGACTGCAGCTAATAAATCCCAACCCTCAAATTTCTGGTCTTCTGTCCCTGCCCAGTAGCTGTATCTCATAGTTGTTCATTATCTATGATTGGTGAAGCATGAAGTGAGGCAAAAGGTGAGCCTGACCCCATGCATGCCATGTCCATCCCTCCTAGACAGAACAAAGATAAAGGACCCTAAAGTAGAAAGTGGATGACTGTTTCCATGTAAAGCAGGAGGAAGATTTCCATAAGACCAGTGTCCATGGTCTGACGCTGTACTTTCTAATAAATTTCCCTTTACATCCTAATTGTTTTTCCCCTCTACCATCTTCCATCTTCAAAGTCAAATTTCATCAACTTCTTGCAGTACCTTGCTCCTGGCAACCCTCTTCTCAGCTCTTAGAGCTTCAAAACTAGATTACACAAGAGGCCTCTTACCAGGTTGTTGGGCTTCCTAGGTGGCACTAGTGGTAAAGAACCCACCTGCCAATGCAGGAGACAGAAGAGATGCAAGTTCAGTCCCTGGGTGGGCAAGATTCCCTGGAGGAGGGCATGGCAATCCACTCCAGTGTTCTTGCCTGGAGAATCCCATGGACAGAGGAGACTGTTGGGCTATGGTCCATAGGGTAGAAAAAGAGGTGGACATGACTGAAGTGACTTAGCATGCACGCACACTCTTACCAAGTCATATGCCGTCCTTCCTTCCTTCCTCTACTGTCTACCTATCTTGCAGTGGAAGAAGGGTTTTTGTACTATTTCACTGTTCAAAACTTCTAATTGAATGAGTACCCCTGACCTCGAAACACAGATCTTACCTGTGGGAAAGCAAAGAGGGATTTTAAGGTCCTGATTTGAATTTCTGTCCAGGATTCCTAGACTGGAGGAGACTAGACTTCTTGCCCTTGTCCATCTCCTCCATCTTTGGACAGCCATGCTCTCAAAGTGCCTCCACAAACCACCTGGGAGCTTCTTAGATGAGAAGACTGTTGGCGCTGAATCAGGATCTCCATCTTTAACATCATCCCCTAAGCACAGGAGAGATTGAGAAGCACTGTGTTAGGGAAAAGAGCCCTCATTTCCTTGCTAATCCTGGGCCACTGCTCTGCTGGCTTCTGGATGGCTTCGTCCCCCTCCGGCCTGACACTCTTATTTTGTGAATCAGTTGTCTGGAATCACCCACTTGGTGACTTTCACCAAATTCACTTTTCATCTCAATCCTTGGCCGGAAACCACCAATTTCACATCTCACATGCAGTGGATGAATGTGAAAACTGTTTATATGAGGCACTTAATTACATAAAAATAGGAAAGATTGTTTTCAACAAAAAGTAATGAAATTTATTTAAGACAGAGGGTCTTAGAAGAGTACTGTGGAGAGTGTCTGGGCAAAGGAAGGATCTTCTCAGCAACAGAGAGAAAGACAGATGGGTATTACTAATATCGCTAAGTTACTGCTCTCCACAGGACTCTAGTTACCACTGTTTCTGCTCTTACTTTTTTTCCTTGACAGACATGCCTGGAGGAAGGAGCTCATTTTCATCCTCCTGTACCCAATGGTGTTCTGAGTCCTCCTGACATGTTACCTAAAGTAACCCACCAACTCAGACCCCCAACCCCAGAGCAGATACAGGCCCAACCTGCTGTGACTATCAGAGGTAATACAATTAGACTCCATCTTCTGTTCCTGGGCATAAATACCACCATCATTCCAATTCTAGACTTTTCGTTGTGACTGAAATTCCCTTTCTGAACTTTTCTTAAAATCTACATAGTTTAAAGCCCACAGTCAGGAGATCTCTGTAAGCAACTGTCAGAGGGAAAATCTTTTCATTTTAGTCCTGGAATTGCTGTTGTTCAGTCACCAAGTCATGTCTGACTCTTTGTGACTCCATGGACTGCAGCATGCCAGGCCTCCCTGCCCTTCACCATCTCCTTGAGTTTGGCCAAGTTCATATCCATTGAATTAGTGATGCCATCCAACCAACTTATCCTCTATCATCATACTTCTGCCTTCAATCTTTCCCAGCATCAGGGTCTTTTCCAGCGAGTCAGCTGTTGGACTACTTCTAAATACGATTTGGGACATTTATCACATTTTCCTTGAAAAGTAGACACATCCATTCTAGACGCTAGAATGTGTGTGTTTATTAGGTTCTGTTTGTTCGTTTGCTTGCTTTTTGCTTAGAGACCATGCATACATGTGTGTGCTCAATCACCAAGTTGTGTCTGACTCTTTGTGACCCTATGGACTGTAGCCCACCAGGCTCCTCTGTCCATGGGATTTTCCAGGCAAGAATACTAGAGTGGGGTGCCATTTCCTCCTCCAGGGGATCTGCCCAACCCAGGGATTGAACCAGCGTCTCCTGAATCTCCTGTGTTGGCAGGTGAATTATTTACTGCTAAACAACACGGGAGGTCTTAGAGACCACGTCTTATACCAATTTTTAATCCCTCAGAGCTGATGGTAATGAAACTTGATCTTCAGTTATTATTCAAAAGCTTTTATATGAGAAAGCAATCTGAACCTTGATATTTCCTAAATCACTAACATTTTCTTGTCTTTTCCAATTGAACCAAAGCATTGTGTTGGAGAGTCACTGCCCTCTATTCCAGAAACATTGTTCATTAAACTTCTGAAAATCTCTACGTACCACATATTCCCTTTAGAGAAAATATACACATGCAGTTCCTTTTCATAGTAATTCTGACTTTAAATTTCAAGATCTTAATCCTAGCATTACATTTGGGAGATGAGCAATATCCTATTAATTTGGAGTTTCACATTTGGGAGTTTACCAAGTTCTACAAGGCAATTTTACATCCTGCCCCAACTATCTTTAATGACCGAGTAAATTCTCAGCCTTGGTGGACAACCAGGAAGTTGGTAAAGGGCTCAGTGATGATGTTCACCCAGCAAAAAAGTGTATTCTTCCTCGTCTCCCACTAAACACACTGGCTTCTTCTGCCACTTCAGAAATCATCAAATTGTGCAGAGGTCAGTTATGGCAAATGTGCATTTGAAAGTTAGTGAAAACATTTCCGGTGCTAATTTTCATATAACAGATTTAGACATTGTAATCTACCAATAAGAATTATATTAATAAACTTTATATACTATTCTTAAGTTTTATATTAACAAGAAATCTTTAAAAAAAAACAGAAATCAACTGCATCAATAATATCTTAAAAGAGGGCATTCAATGTATTATTTGCTTCTACTAAAAAAAAAAAAAAATGTGTGTGAATTTCAAAGCCGTATGCGCTTCAATGATGGCTCAGATAGTAAAGAAACTGCCTGCAATGTAGGAGACCTCGGTCTGATCCCTGGGTTGGGAAGATACCCTGGAAAAGGGAATGGCTACCTACTCCAGTATTCTTGCCTGGAGAATTCCATGGAAAGAGGAGCCTGGCAGCTACAGTCCACGGGGTCCCAAGGTGCTGGACACAACTAAGCGACTAACACTTTCACTTTAAAAACCATGCACGTCAAGGCAGACAGAAAGATCTCAAGTCTTATTATGACAGAAATTAAATAGAATGAAGATAAATATACACTCATTTCAGGAAAATTTTATAAGGTAGAAAATGCAAAACATGAATCATGAGGCAAGCTTCCCGTTATGTTATGGCTACAAATAATTAATGTTGAACCACAAAGAAAGAGAAGGGTGACTTCCCCCTATTCCCTCCCTCAATCCTAAATCTCTTGAGTATTTGCCTGTTCGCTGATGTAATTTTCCTTTAATATTATGAAATTAATTTTTTTCTATTTAAAACAATTTAACCTACAGTAAGTTTTCTGAATGATACTATTTTGAGAAAGAACATGTCCTTATTGACTTGTTGAAATTATCAAACTTTCATTTGCCAACAATGTAAAAATTAGCATTTAACTTCTAAGGAAAAAGAAGAGTCTAATTATAGACAACCCACAGAAAATGTCCTAAAAGCAGTGCTTAAATACAGTACTAGAAATCATCCAGGTAATCTTACATATTCTAAAATGACAGTCTTTCTGAATAAGAGACTTCGTTATATGTGTTAGACTTTTATAGGAGCAAAAATGAAGATAAATTTTATCCAATTCATTCTCTTCTTAGGTAGGATGCTCCCTCATACTTACTAAGCAAAGAACATCAAGGCAAAGATAGAAATATCTTTTTAACCTCAAAAAATGGTCCTTCTTCTGCAATAAATGAGGAAGAAAGGACAAATTTCAATCTTATTTTTTTTATAAAACTTTCAATTAAATTTTCAGTTTTTGCAAACAACCCATTATGTAAAATTTAGAAAGCAGGAAACCAAAGCATGTAGCAACTCAGTTTTCTCTGCTCCAGGAGGTGATGAATTTCCAAACACGAGGCAGTAGATGATAAAAACCCTGAAAAGTGGAGTTTCTATTTCCCCACATTCTACCTCCCCCAGCAAGCTTAGATATTTATTTTTGTAATTTTCTTGTTGTTGATGGGGAAGGTATGTCCTTTTTCTTTTCCAAACTAAATAACTCCGACATGTGATTCAATAAGGGGCCCTCAGAACCATCCTTTATTCATCAAATCAAGAAACTGTGAAATAGGAAGCGTAAGTGATTTTGCTTAGATTTCAAACAAACTCTTGACTCTTCCCTGGTCAAGAGTGGCAACTAAATTTTTAAATTTTTTTCTAGAAAAATCCCTAAAAGGAAGAAATTCTTGAAATGAGAATTCAGTATGAATATGAGGATGCATTTCTTGAGTAACAGATTTAACATTGACTTGCATAAGAGAAGCCATGTATGAATGTGCTGGGTCACAAAATTAGGCATTGGTGATATTTTCACCAATGTGAAAAACTATTATACAGACTGGGAAACACCAAATATTAGACAAAATTATCCATTGAGCATTTCATTCTGCCAAAAGTGAGGACTATTCTAATATGAGATCATCTCAGAGCAGTGGTTTTATCACCAAAGTAATTTTTTTTTAGTATAGAAAGATAAAAAACAATATTTACATTATCAGAAAAGGACATTAACTTCCTCATATACAATTTGTATATAAATATTAACAACTAATTTATGTCATCTAACATTATTTCCCACTGGACATAAAGTTGGTGTTAACTTAGAATCACCTAGAGTTTGGTGGGGCAAGTCCATATATCCAAGCCTTACCTCGACCCAACTAAGTCATACTCTCCAGAACATGAGCAATTTTCTAAGCTCTCCAAGTGATTCTGAAGCTCTCTAAAGTTGGGGAACCACGACAGTTGAACAAACTATTGAGTAAGTTGGTGTACTTTGGGTGTATTCATGGGTAGGGGGTGAAAAAGAAATATGTGTTTTAGTTTTAATTGTTTTTAGAAAATAAGCAGAACTTCCTTTTTTCAGTAATGCTTTAATATATAGTGTCTTAGAAACTGGATGTCAAACATCTTGGTGTTTTAAAACACAGAAAATGCCAGTCAATATAAAAGAATGCCTTTTATTTCAGTTTGAGTTGGGCATGCTTAGAATTTAAAACTAAAACTTCCCGTTCACCATTAAATTAAAAAAAAAAAAAAAGAACAGTAAGACATTAAGTCGATTTAGTCAGACAAAACAGGAACTGTAGCTGTTATGTGAGTAGCTAAGAGGATATGGGCCTCACATACCAGCTCAGGATCCCCATGCAAAGCAAGTTTATAGCACATAATTATCATTACAGCACTGTATTACTTGGTGACACATATGGTATTACCAGAAAGAATTTACTAAAATTCTGAGTCTGAAATTTAAGCCACAGATATGTACTTGATAATAACATTTTGTTTTCATATGGGGAACTGTTTTTAAAAAAGTGCATGGATTATGCTATGAATTTTGGAGAAGTCAAATTAACATGAATTCATGTGAAAAACAACATTTTAAAGTTTGGATTAACCAAGGAAAAAATATGTCTGGTGGAGGAAGAAAATTCATGCTTTAATTTTATGAAAACTGAGTTGATGAGAGAAAATGATTTTACATCTTAAATAACGTGGTCTGTCCACCTCTAAGAGCACAGGAATTTAGACAGTGGGGAAAGTAGTCTTTGAAACTGCTAATAAAGAATCTATTTTTAAATCACATTAATTTATTGTAGAGTAATACTTAGATTATACCCTGTTCAAACTATCAAACTCCCTTGCCACTCTTCAAAATCTGTGGGTCTTGATTTAATACTGAAAACATTCCCCAAGTTACTCTGGTTTATAAATGCCCTGAATGTTATCTCCATCTGTCTTAGATTGGAATCTGTGGAAATGCTCTGTGAGATCCAGAGGGGCATACAGAAATTTTACTAGGAAAGTTTTCAAAGAAACACCTATAATGAAGGGAGGAGGGCAGGCATGGAAGAAGGTAACACTGAGTACAGACACCTCTGACTGAGACCTCTGACAGATGCATCAGGAGCTGTGCAGCTTCAGCGGTTGAGGCAAGGGGGTCCAGCTCGGTCTGCCCACCAGCCAGCGGGCCAGGCACTGGAGGGCCTCCACCGCCAACCCTTCTCCCCAAGGAGAGTGTAACTGGAGGTGAGGCAGCTCCATAGGGCTGAGCAGAAAGACCTGATTGTGAGAAACCAGCAGCTGATAGAGCAGTGAGTGCATTAGACCTGAGCATGGGTCTGAAACAAAGGTGCCTCCATAATGCTGAAGAATGAAAGACAGAAAAAAAAAAGGACAGAGAGAAAGAATGAGGGAGGGGTGCAGGGTGGGAGGAAGGAAGGAAGCAAGGAAAAGCGGGGAAGAAAGAGAAGAAAAAAGAAAAGAAAGATGGGAATGAGAGGAAGAAAAGGGAAAGAAAGAGGTGAAGGAAAGGCAGGGAAGAAGGGAGGGAAAGGGGAAGAACAAATCTGGGCAGAGCATGATGGTATGACTGCTCCCTACAATCCACCCTGCACCACTCAGACCACTTCTTGGAGGGAGTTAGAGTAAGTCTGCCCCCTGGGGAGGAGCTTTGGCTCCTCTTTGGTCAGAAGAAGCAACGATAGCTCAGGTGCAACAGCTGCTTCTCAGATCCCATCTGTTACCTCTCAGCCCTCTCTACTCCACCACGCACTCTGAATGTCCCTCCTGCTGGGCTGGTAATTCAGTTGTCCTGCTTGGAGAGTTGACCTAGATCCTCACTCCCAGTGGACCTGAGCCCCTTCCCAGGTCATGGCAGCTCTGTTGTCCATTTATCCCCAAAGTGGACCCCAAGCCCAAAGGAGGACTGCTTGGCAGCAAGTATCCTCCACGAACCATGTGTCACAGTGGCGCATTTAGTCTGATCTGAGCACAGCTGTCAGGACAAGAACTTTCAGCCTGTGCACCTTTATAGGTACATCCCCTTGTCTTTTCCCGAAACCGCCTCAACCAGATCTTCCAAATTTCCCTGTTTGATCAGCTCCAACCCCCACGTGTCTGGATATTCTTACTTTGTCCCACTTTTCTGTTCACACACAGTCGATAAGTAAGGGCACCTCCCAGAACCCTGCCCAGTGGGAGCACTTGCCCTCACCACGCTTTTCAGGGCCATCCTGAATGGGACTGTTGGGAGCTGCATCTTTAGCCATCACTAACAAACTGAGCAAACTGATGAGTGAACCAAGGCAGCCTCTTCCTCTTCTATCAGGTGGTTGTAAGGAACCTCAATTCCCACAGGAAGTCAGAGGGGAGGGGTGACAGATGGGATGGTAAGGGGCTTTCCACCACCTGCTGGCATAGCTAACCTGTACCATCTGGTCCTTCCTGTGTCCAGGGCTTGCAGCATCACTTCCATCTGGCAGCAGATCCCTGCCAGACTTACCCGATCTTGGCTTGGTGGTTCAGCAGACACTAGCTCAGGCCACATAAGGCTGGCCACTTGGTGTTCTGTGGTCTATTCTCTACAAGGGACCAATGGTGTTCCAGTTGGTGTTTTCTGAATGATGTATCATTCATTAATGCTTTTTCCATTTCAGAGCTCTTTCCTACCTGGGCCCTGATGGAACTGGCAGCCTTCCACCCAACCGGTGTATCAGTTAGAAGAGACTTTCCAAAGGTGGACCATACTGCCTCCAGAATCTGAAAAACATCTACCAAGAGTTATATTTCTTACTGGTGGGAGGTGAACTATGCCAGAGTTTGTCCTTCACTTCAGAAGGGTTGTCCTGAGTTCCTTAGGCCACTAACCCCGCTAAATACCTGGTTGATGTGGTGGCCCCTTAACCCTCATGAGCATCGTCTTCCACCCTACAGGATGCACGTGTCTTAGCACAGCGTACACACTTTGTGCTCATGTGGCCCTATTACCTTGTGGTCTTCAATACATCAGAGCAATGTGACAATATGACACGCCACAAAGTCTCCTGTCCAGGCCCCCTTTGGACTGTACTAGTAGGACATTCAGTTGGAGATATAACAGACATAGAGCCACACAGTAAACATTTGACCCTAGTAAGTGCAAACAGTTTCTAATCCTCTTTTCTGATACAGATAGAAAGGAAGACATCCATCAGATCAATGACAGTATATTGGAGGGCAGAATTTCTGTTCATCTCTACCAATAAAGGTCCCTCACTCAGCATAACAACTACAGTGAAGGCTCCTGTTGGATTCAGTTTGTAGAATTCTGCTGACATCCACCGTATTTCTGTAAAGACCAGACCAGTTAACTTAATGGGAATATGATAGGGACCACCTCGGATTCTGTCTCATACCAAGACACAGGACTGATTTCCAGTCTCAGGCAGAAAGGGCAGTTTCACTGGCTTCTACTGCCCAAGGATCAAGAACCAACTGAGGCTTTTGTCAGTTACCAAGATTGCCCACTGTGATCCCATTTACTTCCTGGCCGCTGTCTGCCACCACACTCCTAGGAGGATTGCAATGACGCTGGGAGGTCTCTGGCTGGTGATATCAATCTAGACCCTTGGGGAAGGATCTCTGAAGGTCCGAGCATCTCTGTCTTCCCATCATACACTTGCATTAGTTAATTTTCACAATTCACTTCAGAGAAGGACTAGGAATTACCACTGAGTACCCTTGCTGCTGAGATGCAGGGTCTATTCTCCTGAGAATCTTGTTTCTCCCTCAGTGACCAGTTCCAGGTCTGAGGACTGGCGCAGGTCCAGGAACTGGGTAAGGAACCGTGACTTTTTACTGAGGCACCACCTTTGGTTTCCTGCTGATCCATCGTTGATTATTTTTCATTGTATAAATTCAGAAGTACCCTTGTTGGCTGCCTTTCACTCTTGTCTCTAGGAGGACTGACCATATACCTGTCTGAAATTTGATCCCCCTTGACTGTCCCCTCAACTTTGCAATGGATTGTGATCATCACACATACCTTGCACCACTGCCTGAACTTTATGATCATTTGGAAGCTTATTATTAGTTTTGATGGAAAGGTTGTATGCCAGCACATTCTACTACTGGCCAGCTGAACTTCTAATGATGCTGATGTCATTCTGCAGCAGATTTATTTGTTAAAAAGTGTACCCAAGGAGTCTTGGTGCCAATGATACTTCTAGTTTGAAGCAGAATAATATAACCTTTGGAGAAAAAACTCATTGCTCAATATCTGAGAGTTCACAGCCACATTATCTTCCAACCCTAATTAAGTGAAATGCAGGTATATTTCCATTGCTGAAACTGCCATGGAACTTCACAGATAACCATTTCCTCCCACTGAATTTCTTAAAATTCTCAGATGCACTGGAAATTTAGTAAGCTGCCGGAATCTGCATTAAGGCAAGAAACAAGATTTTATGGTGAGAGCTAAGATAGTCCTGAAATAAATACACATATGCAAAGAACAATAATGCCACCAAGCATCACAGCGTGTGAATGAAATGAAATGTGGCATTTTTCTTGGGCCATGCAACTGGGGCATCACAGAAAGTAGAAACCAACGAGGTTATTTAGGTCATTCTTTTTACCATGGAAACTGCTATTAGATTGTTCCAGGTGGGCTATAATCCCTAGTGTTTTCCCAAATTTCAAGTGCACACATGAGCACTAGAGTGGATTGTCTGGTGAAGGCTGCTGAACTCTGAAGTTTCATCTTGGAATGCGGGGGCCTGAAATTAATCAGCTAGGAAGAAGCCAAGCAACTTGTATTACAGAGTTACTTTATATTAATTCCAAATTACTCTGGTAAAAATATAGGCAGAAAAAATATTAGAAGCAGCTTTGATAAGTATTTTCTTTTAGAATCCTGTCTGCTTATTTTTCACTCAGAATTTTTAGGGAAATGAAGAATATGAGAGTTAGGCAGATAATCTAATAAACTTCATTTTACACATAAAATATCTGGGGCCCTAAGGTCTGCCTTAAATCAGATGTGTCTCATGCAGATATTTCATTATTCCCAGTGAGATACACAATTAGAAGCTTTCTTTCTCAAAAAGAAGTGAAATTGACATTCTGACAAGATAGAAAATGACATTATTACACTGTATCATGTTTTAATGATTTCTCAGACATCCCAAAGTTATTCACAGTTATAAGGGAATAGAAGACTGAAATGTAATTGAGGTTATATAGTTAGTGGTAAGATTCTAACATTTTGTCCTTTAACATTTGATCTTAAATTTTTATCAGGAAACATTATTTTTAAAAAACATAGTTTCTAAAATGTAGGACCCCATTTTCCTTACTCTTGACTTAGGAGTAAGTATTCCTTAATTAGGCTGACATTGAATTATTAATATATTCTGAAATTTAAAAAAAAATTGTGACCTGGTTTCTTGGGATGTCTGAGATGATGAAAGTGAAAGTGGAGAGTGAAAAAGTTGGCTTAAAGCTCAACATTCAGAAAACAAAGATCATGGCATCCAGTCCCATCACTTCATGGGAAATAGATGGGGAAAGAGTAGAAACAGTGTCAGACTTTATTTTGGAAGGCTCCAAAATCGCTGCAGATGGTGACTGCAGCCATGAAATTAAAAGACGCTTACTCCTTGGAAGGAAAGTTATGACCAACCTAGATAGCATTTTCAAAAGCAGAGACATTACTTTGCCAACAAAAGTCCATCTAGTCAAGGCTATGGTTTTTCCAGTGGTCATGTATGGATGTGAGAGTTGGACTGTGAGGAAGGCTGAGCGCTGAAGAATTGATGCTTTTGAACTGTGGTGTTGGACAAGACTCTTGAGAGTCCCTCCATTCTGAAGGAGATCATCCCTGGGATTTCCTTGGAAGGAATGATGCTAAAGCTGAAACTCCAGTTCTTTGGCCACCTCATGCGAAGAGTTGACTCATTGGAAAAGACTCTGATGCTGGGAGGGATTGGGTGCAGGAGGAGAAGGGGACGACAGAGGATGAGATGGCTGGATGGCATCACTGACTTGATGGACGTGAGTCTGAGTGAACTCCAGGAGTTGGTGATGGACAGGGAGGCCTAGCGTGCTGCGATTCAGGGGGTCGCAAAGAGTCAGACACGACTGAGCGACTGAACTGAACTGAAGTCTGGTTTGCAAGAATCCTAAATTTAGTTTCTGTAATCTAACTTAATACTGCATAAAATGTTTTTTAATCATCCCTCAGTTAACTTGGTGAGATTAAAAATCACTCCATAGCCCCAGGTGAACAGTCAGTTAACTCTGAATTGAAATCTCAAGCACAACACATATTGTGTTGTCTGTGTGGAGCCATCATCCTTCCGTCTGGTCTGTAGACACCGTTTTCAATACCTGTGGGTCTGCTGAAAGCATGGCTTCCTTGTAGTTGGGGGATGCTTTCCATCCTCTTGACACCTTTCATTATGGGAAACTGTTGAGTTTCTCATCTGTGACCCCAGGAACCTCAGAGCCCCAGGGAGTTCTCGCAGGCCCCAGTCTTAGACCATGCAGGCTGCCACACTCTGCTCTCTCACAGCTGGAACAGGGCTGGCAGAGGCATCTGTGGGAGACCAGATCCCAACCCCCAGTCTGTAGCCTAGGCATGAGTTCTCAGGTCCACCCACACTATCTGCGGGTCATGTCTCCTTTGCCAACCTGGCAGAGCTGAGCAGCATAGCGTCGTGTTTTCTGAGACCACACCAACATCAAAGCCTGCAGTGGTTCCCTTCTCTCTTCTTCCTTCCTCCTCTCCCAGACAGTAAAATTTTATCTCCTGAGGGAATAAAATTTGCCTCTCGTGTTATGATTTGAATTATTTTTCAAATTCATAGTTTGCGGATAAACTTGTGTTCTGATTCCGTCATACTCTTATTTACAACACAAAAATTTTTCTCTCAAAAGATGGTCTCTTCTGGAAGACCACAACTACTTTGACAAATTTAATTCTGAACTTAGACTGTCCCTCTATCGCCCCAAGGTCAGTTATTTAACTTCTCTGTAACTCAGTTTCCTAACTTGTAGAGATGTGAGGTGGATTCGATGACTGAGACATGAAAGCATTTGAAACAGAGTAGATACATAAATGTACTAACAATAACATTATCTTTATTACTAATATTTTTATCATTGTTGTTACTTTTAATAGACAAAGACTAAGGGAAGAATCTTAGATGTAAAAAAAAAAAAATTGCAGAGAAGAACTGTCTCAATACCTAATAGGTTTATACTGGCACAAAGTTATTCCATTTACTCAGAGTAGCTTTGTGAAGAAGAAAGCTTCTTTAGTCTTAAAGAAAAAAAAGGACAAATTTTAAGAGATTTACTGATGCTGTCCATGTCACTAATATGGAGAAAGAAAAATACGAATTTAATTCCTTGACTTCAAAGCCACTCCTATTATTGAATAATTTATGAGTGGACAATGGAAAAAACCTTCTAAACTGGAAAAGTGAAACTAGATTTTAAATTGAACTTGGTGAAATATTAGATTTTTTGAAAAAATACATCCTGAGACTCTTGCTGTGTAGAGCTTTATGCTAGATGATACGGGTCATACTAAAACTGAGATGCATAACACTTTTTCTTTATCGTCTAGGAGTTTACAACATAAAGAGATAAACAGATAGATGCACAACTAATTACTTTGTAGCATATAAAACACTTTGAATAAACACAATTTGCTGTGGGACCAGATGCTGAATTTCATACTGATTTAGACAAGATCCAAAAGACTTCATGAAAGATATAACATTTGATGAGGACTTTTTAAAAATATATGCAAAAGAGTGCTGGTAAATTTTTAACAATTAGTTCCCCCAAAAATATTCAGTTCAGTTCAGTTCAGTCACTCAGTCGTGTCTGACTCTTTGCGACCCCCTGAATCACAGCACGCTAGGCCTCCCTGTCCATCACCAACACCCGGAGTTCACCCAGACTCATGTCCATTGAGTCAGTGATACCATTCAGCCATCTCATCCTCTGTTGTCCCCTTCTCCTCCTGCCCCCAATCCCTCCCATCATCAGAGTCTTTTCCAATGAGTCAACTCTTTGCGTGAGGTGGCCAAAGTACTGGAGTTTCAGCTTTAGCATCATTCCTTCCAGAGAAATCCCAGGGCTGATCTCCTTCAGAATGGACTGGTTGGATCTCTTTGCAGTCCAAGGGACTCTCAAGAGTCTTCTCCAACACCACAGTTCCAAAGCATCAATTCTTCAGCGCTCAGCCTTCTTCACAGTCCAACTCTCACATCCATACATGACCACTGGAAAAACCATAGCCTTGACTAGATGGACCTTTACTGGCAAAGTAATGTCTCTGCTTTTGAATATGCTATCTAGGTTGGTCATAACTTTCCTTCCAAGGAGTAAGTGTCTTTTAATTTCATGGCTGCAGTCACCATCTGCAGTGATTTTGGAGCCCCCCAAAATAAAGTCTGATACTGTTTCCATTGTTTCCCCATCTATTTCCCATGAAGTGATGGAACCGGATGCCATGATCTTCGTTTTCTGAATGTTGAGCTTTAAGCCAACTTTTTCACTCTCCACTTTCACTTTCATCAAGAGGCTTTTTAATTCCTCTTCACTTTCTGCCATAAGGGAGGTGTCATCTGCATATCTGAGGTTATTGATATTTCTCCTGGCAATCTTGATTCCAGCTTGTGCTTCTTCCAGTCCAGCATTTCTCATGATGTACTCTGCAAAGAAGTTAAAGAAGCAGGGTGACAATATACAGCCTTGATGGACTCCTTTTCCTATTTGGAAGCACTCCGTTGTTCCATGTCCAGTTCTAACTGTTGCTTCCTGACCTGCATACAGTTTTCTCAAGAGGCAGATCAGGTGGTCTGGTATTCCCATCTCTTTCAGAATTTCCCACAGTTTCTTGTGATCCACACAGTCAAAGGCTTAATTCATTATATTTATATATATATAATATGTATAATTAACTTTATTATTAAAATTAATGATACAGATCTATTAACCCACCATTTGCAAATAATGAAATGGGCAATATTCTTTTGTAATTTCTATTTTGACATACACTCACAAAATACTTTCACTGATTTTTGCCAAACTCTGTGCCTATAGATGACCAATATTGGCATTTAATAAATGAGTGTGATTGCAAATACCCTACACTGTAACTTCAATAGCTTGTCAGTGGTGTTAGCAACTTAACAGTATCAGTAGTAGTTTTTCTATTTCTTCAGTCTTTCATGCTCTTCACTAGGTAAGAACCACTAAAATGACACATTTTTAAGCTTAATCCACATTATTGACATTCTTTCCAGTATTTTTTTAAATCTGGAGATAACCAATAAGATGATCAAAGTCTGATTTGTTGTGCTTGCTGATTTCCATGGTCTGAATATTCTAATATGTCTGATTTCAAGCTATCAGCTACATGAAGATGTTGAAAACAGAGTTGAAAAAAAGATTTATCTTTGTACAACAGTATGTTATAGACTTAAGTAGAATAAAAACACACAAAATGAGAAATGTTAGTAAAATAGTTAGGTAAGTGATGTTTTTACTATGTCTCATAAAATACTTGCAAATTTGCCACTGGACTCCACCACCCTGGCTCCAAGGGGACTCTGGAACCCACTGGATATAATGTTTATAGAATATCTACATGCCTGGATCTTTAACCTAATTTATAGATGAAAAAGAGAGGATCAGAAAAGTAACTTGTCCAAGATTATTCGAAAATGAGGCAGTGGAGATATGCTTTTCCTACATGATGCCATGAGCCAAATTGCTCTCATGTCTGTAACTTACAGAGAGTGGTCTAAATACAAGGCCTTTGGCTCCTCTAAGTAGAAACCCCACATCCGGCACTGTTCAGCCAGCTCTGTGTCAGAAAGTGCACCAGAGCCAGCTTATACAGTGCTTGTTGTTGTGCTGCTGTTGTTTAGTCACTAAGTTGTGTCCAGCTCTTTTGCAAACTCATGGACTCCCTCCAGGTTCCTCTGTCCATGGTATTTCTCAGACAAGAATACTGGAGATGGTAGCCATTTCCTTCTCCAGGGGATCTTCCTGACCTAGGGATTGAACCCGTGTCTCCTACTTGGAAGGCGAATTCTTTACCACTGAGCCACCTGGGAAGCCCACAGTGCTCCATTACTCCCATTTTAAACACACGTGGCTAAGTAAGGCAGTTAATGTCAGGAAAGGGTTTGCATCTGGGAGAACGGTAGTGTATCAGCGCGTGGACCAAAGGTGTGATGTCATAGCTGGGGGTGTGTAGACTGGTTGCCTGCAAGGTATTCCTCACTTTGGGGTGATCCACGTATTGGGCCACTCTGGTGTCCAGGCAGCAGCTCTGTGGTCCTTCGGTGTGGTGGATTTCTGGAGGCTCCCTGCCACTCTACACAGAGCTGAGACTGTGCCAGGGCATGGTTCCCTTGCTTCCAGGGAACTTATCCTGCACGATGGTGGTTGGAGCACTAACCTAGAGATGGGACATCCACACACTGCTTCATAGCTGCTTGATAAGCCTGTGTGTCTGTGTGTGTGTGCCTGTTTTTGTGCCTGAGTGTTTGACTGTGTGTCTGTGTATGCTTGTGTATGCCTCTGTGTGTTCCTGTGTGTGTCTGTGTATGTGTCTGTATGCCTGAGTATGTCCACATGTGCCTGTGTGTCTATGGGTAGTATCTTGTGTGTGCCTGCGTGTATGCACATGTTTGTATACGTGTGTGTGGGTGTTAAGTGTACGTGATAGACGGCATCTGGTCTGAGACTTATGTTCTTTAAAGTCTGGGCCTGGTGGGCAGTAACATCTGACCCTCTTTCTCCTCAATGTTTCCTACAGCTGATACTGTCTCTGAAAAAGAACACAGAACTTGGTCTAAATTGCTTCTTAATAGCAGGCTTTTGAATTTTGATCGGTAGGGAAATAAGAATTTCACAAAGAGGAAACCGATTCTTCCAGAGTTCAGAGGTGCCTGTGGGCAGCAAAGAAGAAGCCAGCATGCGTTGGGGAAGCTGCATATCCTTGTACGAGAGCCTGTCACCGGTCCTGGGAGTCAAGATCACAGAATGTCCAAGGGGGATTCTCCCAGGCCAGTTCAGTTCAGTTCAGTCACTCAGTCATCTCTGACTCTTTGCAACCCCATGAATTGCAGGACTCCAGGCCTCCCTGTCCATCACCAACTCCCAGAGTTCACTCAGACTCAAGTCCATCGAGTCAGTGATGCCATCCAGCCATCTCATCCTCTGTTGTCCCCTTCTCCTCCTGCCCCCAATCATTCCCAGCATCAGAGTCTTTTCCAATGAGTCAACTCTTCACATGAGGTGGCCAAAGTACTGGAGTTTCAGCTTTAGCATCATTCCTTCCAAAGAACAGCCAGGACTGATCTCCTTTAGAATGGAGTGGTTAGATCTCCTTGCAGTTCGAGGGACTCTCAAGAGTCTTCTCCAACATCACAGTTCAAAAGCATCAATTCTTCAGCACTCGGATTTCTTCACAGTCCAACTCTCACATCCATACATGACCACTGGAAAAACCATAGCCTTGACTAGATGGACCTTTGTTGGCAAAGTAATGTCTCTGCTTTTGAATATGCTATCTAGGTTGGTCATAACTTTCCTTCCAAGGAGTAAGGCCAGGACTAAATGCTCATTTGTAGCAAACCACTTAATTTAGTTCTTTTCAATGTGTGAAAGTATCTGCTTGCTTTTTTTTTTTTTTTTTTTTTAAGAGGGAATTCCAGGTGTGTCTCCAAAAGTATTATTTTTCTCTAACACCCTGGCCACTGGAAGGTCACCCCATTGTTTCACTTCTAACTCACCTGTCACTTTGCCTTTCAAAGAACATCCAGGCCAGGGCTCTGCTGTCAACCACTTGGAGCAGCTGCTGTTTTGTCTTCTCCACTGAGCTTCTCAGATGTCAAACATGGTGACTCCTCCCTATAGCCTCAAGTGGGTGAATCTTAAGGGGTCCTTTGTCCTGCACCCATTTGGATCTAATAACCAACCCCTTCCTTCTGCCCAAAGATCAAAAATCATCAGGACAGCTTTCACCTTTTCCTCTCTATTCAGACATTTTTACTTTCATCAGCAAATTTACTCCTCAGTGAAGTAAAGTTCCTTCTCTGAGAGCTTGCTGAGGAAAGAAGGTAGGAAGATTGTGATCAATTTTGAATGCTAAAGAGTTTGGCCTGGACCCTGTGACAGCACAGAGGGCTCTCCAGGGAAGTGAGGTAACCAACCTGGATTTTAGAAACAATTAGGACATCAGCATGATGCCTGCTTTAGATAAATTAGAGGCAGAGTCAGGGTCAAGGGGCTGGTTCAACAGGTCAGAGTGAAAGTGATAGGACCTGAGCCAGTGTCCTAACACTGCATATGGAAGGTAGGGAAATATTTGAGATTCTGGAGTAGACAGTCAAGGGCTCCAGGGTTGATTGGAAGGGGGAAATGATTGCAGTGGCCAAAACAATTCAGGGGTAAAAACAGGGGACAGAGGAGGGAGGTGGGGTCCATCACAGGATGTGGATACCACATGTGTGTGGAAGTGGCCAGTGATATACTGAAAAGGCAGATCTGATAAAAATAGGAACTGAACTGAATGGGAAGAAATTTAAATTATTTAGTGAAGTAGTGTAATCCTCTTCAGTAGAGAGTATATTATCGGTGTCTTAGAAAGACTCTTAAAGGTCACCTTGTCCATCTTCAATATGTATGCAGCTAAAAGAAATGATTATAGGGACACGAGGGTGTGTCCACGATGAAGGAGAAATGCATTTCTTACCATCAGAGTCACTTTTAGACTGAGAAGTCCACCAACAATAATATTAAGGATTGGAAAGTCTTTGCATCTTATTAATATTTTTGATACAGAAGCTTTGAACAAAATGAGCCTGTTAGGATTATAGCTTTAATTATCCTTGTTGTAAATGGAATCATACCATTTCTCTGCTCAGAATTTATGAACTGTGCTCCGTCACCCGTAGCATAATCCCACCATCAGCCAGTCTGATTCCTCCTCCCACAAAGCCCTTTGAAGGGCTGCAGGAGATGCAGGCACAAACCCTGTCTTCAAAGGATTAGCCCATCAAGCAGGTTCTAAGGTCCTCACTTTTCCATCTGGTGGGTTGGTTATACTCAGACTCAAAAACATGCTGAGTGAAAAATAACTAGAAGGAGTAAAGGAGATAAGAAAGCTGCATTTTGGAAAATGAGGGCAAAGAGGTAGATGGTATTGCTGAGCCACAGAAAACAAGAGGGACTTAATTATCACAACTTAAAGAAAAGGAAAGACAGGCTCTGATGTCTCAGGCAGAACCACCACAGTCAGCATCACCACTGGAGGGGCTCTGTTTTCCTAAGCAGCTGAAAGCAACTAAACAGAGAAAGTTGGGAGGTTGAGGGTAGAGGAAAAGTAGTATATAAAGAATGGATAAACAGCAAGGTCCTACTGTAGAGCACAGGGAGCTATGCTCAATATCCTGCAATAAACCATAACAGAAAAGAAAATGGTGTGTGTGTGTATATAAATATATATACACACACAAAAATTGAGTCACTTTGGCATACAGCAGAAATTAACATAGTATTATAAATCAACTATACTTCAACAAGGGCTTCCCTGGTGGCTCAGACAGTAAAGAATCTGCCTGCAATTTGGGAGACCTGGGTTTGATCCCTGGGTTGGGAAGATCCCCTGGAGGAGGGCATAGCAACCCCCTCCAGAATTCTTGCCTGGAGAATCCCCATGGACAGAGAAGCCTGGTGGGTGTAGTCCATGGGGTTGCAAAGAGTCAGATATGACTGAGCAACTAAGCACATACTTCAACAAAGCAAATTAAAAAGATAAAGGACTCAAAAAATAGAAATTCAGCAATCTTTAATCTGAGAAAATTTTAGTTTGGCAAATAATTTTGAAATAAATATATTTTAGTTTTATGATGTCTTTGAGAAGCCACACATTTTTAATCAGGAGAGGTAAAAAGTCAATGACCATAAACAAATGAATGACAATAAATAAACAATAATTATTATCAATAAAGATTGATACTAATTAGTCAGGGATAGTTTTGTTGGTTTCAAATGCTATTTTCTAACAAATCTTTAATTCTGAAAAGTCTAACTCTAAATTCCATGTAATTTATCTCCATGTAACTTTGATTCTGAAACTACCTTGAAAAAAAGAGACCAGAGGAAGATGGATAAAGAGTGCCCCTAAAATAATAAATTTGAATGATAGAATTTCTGATCACCTCAACAAGTAGTGTCATATAAGTAATTTCCAGGAATGTATATATTTCTTCCACAAACTTTACCAAATTCATGTTTCTAAGATTATTATGGAGTCTGGGATCCATGCAGCTCCACAATTTTTAAAGACACCAACTCTTTGTAGGGGGCAACATCCCCAACCCTATTTGTGAAGCCAGGTTCCATCCCACAGCCTTTCCAGAATTTTCCCTCTGCTGACACAGGCAGGATGACTTCCTGGGAGTGGCAGGGAAGTGTGGTTCCACACAAGAGGAGATGAGCCTGCCTGGCACCTACAGGGTCTTCATGTGTCTGCTCTGAAGACTCATCTCCATTTCAAGGCTTCCCCCAGGGTGGGTGGGGATCTCCCTCTGCTCAGTCCTGCTTCCTGCTCTTACCCTTAGAATGGGAACCCAAGAACTCTCCTCTGTAAATGTCCTGCATGTCCATCTTTATTGCCAAGGACCAGACCTCTAATATCATTCAATCTAAAACATCTAGCAAATGAATATATTTGCTGGTAGTAGTACCCTGGCAGCAACATTTAATGTAGTTTCCAAAAATGTTCACCAAAAAAAGAGTAGTTTAGTGAGAAAATATCAGGCTTATTTATTTGAAATCATGAAATGGATAGACAGAGTTATAGTTTTGACAAGATTAAGAAACCATCAGAGAGATGGTTAAGACAAGGGTCAAAATTTAGAGTGCATATAAAATATCTTCATTTTTATAGTGAACATTCTTTTTAGAAAAGAGCAAATTAGTTGTTTATTAAAAACAAAACTTTAATATTAAAATATTCTTCAAAAATAACATTGTATAAAAAAGAAGTGTTAGTCACTTAGTCGTGTCTGATTCTTTGAGACTCCATGGACTGTGTAGCCCACCAAGCTCTTCTGTCCATGGAATTCTCCAGGCAAGAGTACTGGACTGGTTAGCCATTACCTTCTCCAGAGGATCTTCCCAACCCAGGGATTGAACCCAGGTCTCCCACATTGCAGACAGATTCTTTACTGTCTGAGCCACCAGAGAAGCCCATATAGAAAAAGAGGACAATGCCAATCCAATTAAAAAAAAAAAAAAAAAAGCTATACTTGGCCTTTTGCTTGTGGAAGCAGGATATGAAGTATTGCTGTGCAAAACACCAATCTTGTGTCTGCCATAACTAAACTGTTATCACTGAGAGATGAAACGTGTCCATGTTTCAGCTGAAACCTGCTGCGTTTGCAGATTCAGAATAGCCATCATGACATCATGACGGGGGAGTTCACCTCCAGACGTGAGCTCACCCATCCAGGGCATCATCACTACATGGATCATGGCAATGATTCTGCCAAAGCCTTTCTGCTCTCATGTTTCTCAGTTGCAGAACACTGCCCTAAGATGCAGAGAAGTCAATTGATCTGTATTCTTGCAACATATTATTTCACAGAATTTCCTATTTCCTACACTTAACCCCAAAAATATACCATTCAATTTCTCAATTCTGATTCAATATCCAGCAAAATTTTTGCGATGTTCATTGAGATTTTTAAATAACTGTCTTCAGCAAACATGCTGTAAGTAGTGACACATACAGAATCATGTTGTTTGAAACCTAAGAGAGCTCAGCTTTCACTTAATTTCTTTTTATTTTTTAAAACAAGTCCAAAATCTTTATTTTTACACACCTGAAAAACCTTCTGAAGTCTCAAAGTATAAAATGGATGTCTGCTGCTGTTAACTGCGATCTCAGCACAAATACATATACGATTAAAATGTAAATATGCATTTATGGGAATTAAGCAACACTGGAAAAAGAACTTGGGCTCAAAACATAGTTAGCAGTTTGGGCCAATGTTTCCTTCTCACAAATAGTCTTTGGTGTGGATTTTTTTGTTGTTTTTCAGTCACTTACTCATGTCTGACTCTTTGCAACCCCATGGATTGCAGTACACCAGGCCTCCCTGTCCTTCACTATCTCCCCAAGTTTGCTTAAATTCATGTCCACTGAGTTGGTGATGCCATCCAACCATCTCCTCCTCTGTTGCCTTCTTCTTCTACTTTCAATCTTTCCTAGCATCAGGGTCTTTTCCAATGAGTCAGCTCTTCACATCAGATGGTCAAACTATTGAAGCTTTAGCTTCAGCATCAGTCCTTCCAATGAATATTCAGTGTTGATTTCCTTTAGGATTGACTGGTTTGATCTCCTTGTTGTCCAAGAGACTCTCAAGATTTTTCTCCAGCACCACAATTCAAAAGCATCAGTTCTTCAATGCTCAGCCTTCTTTATGGTCCAACTCTCACATCTGTACATGACTACTGGAAAAACCATTGCTTTGACTATACTGCTAATTTAAAACCAAGAATGTACCAACCAAATTTATAAATCATTTTCTGACTTAATCCTCCATAGAATTTATCACCATGTCCCAGATGCATTGATAGGTCCAGGCTTCTAAGAAACAGAAATCAGGGGTTACAAGGAAGGTTACAGGGGTCTGCTCAGTGGCCTGACCTCACAGGAGTTAATCCTCATATTGTAATGACTTTAAGGGAATTTAGAAATTATTTCAAGCTAAACATATTATTTTGACTAGTTTAGACTAACTACAAGGTTTTTTGAGATGCTACTACAAGCATGGTACCGAACATGTTCGATTTACACAAAGGCAAGCCTAAGTCCATTTGCTGCATGCTATTTGAGGAGGCAAAATCTCCTTTTCTCTACCATCCTCTCTCTTGAGGTTTGAAGGTCCTTATTAAAATGCGAATATTTTCTGGGTGGATTTACTTCTCAGAAAAGCCTTGAGGCTAAAGAAAAATAGGTTGCCTGAAATAGCTAAACTGTCTCCCTACTATTTCAAGCAGTGAATTTCATGAGCCTTTCTTCACCCCAAAAAGAAATACGTGGAAGAAAAATACCACAGCAATCATATCATTTATTGGATTGCAATGTGCCAGATATCATGCTAATGCTTTGTGCAACTTATTTATTCCTTATAGTATCCTTCCCACATAAGTATCATTAGAAACTACAGATCTAGGGAACTCTGACAGGTAGAAAGGTAAGTCGTTTTTTAGTCACTTAGTTGTGTCCAACTCTTTGCAACCCCAGAGACTGCAGCATGCCAGGCTTCCCTGTCCTTCACCAACGCCTGAAGCTTGCTCAAATCCATGTCCATGGAGTCAGTGATGCTATCCAACCCTCTCATCCTCTGTCATCCCCTTCTCTTCCTGCCTTCAATCTTTCCCAGCATCAGAGTCAGTTCCTCGCATCAGGTGGCCAAAGTACTGGAGTTTCAGCTTGAGCATCAGTCCTTCCAATGAATGTTCCTTTGATTTCTTTTAGGACTGGTTTGATCTCCTTTCAGTCCAAGGGACTCTCAAGAGTCTTCCCCAACACCAATGTTCCAAAGCATCAGTTCTTCGGTGTTCAGCCTTCTTTATAGCCCAACTCTTACATCCCTACAGGACTACTGGAAAAACCATAGCTTTGACTAGATGGACCTTTGTTGGCAAAGTAATGTCTCTGCTTTCTAAATGTTGTCTAAGTTTGTCATAACTTTTCTTCCAAGGAGGAAGAGTCTTTTCATTTCACAGTTGCAGTCACTATCTGCAGTGATTTTGGAGACAAATAAATAAAATCTCTCACTGTTGCCATTGTTTCCCCATCTATTTGCCATGAAGTGTTGGGACTGGATGCCATGATCTTCATTTTCTGAATGTTGAGCTTTAAGCCGACTTCTTCACTCTCCTCTTTCACCTTCATCAAGAGGCTTTTTAGTTCCTCTTCGCTTTCTGCCATAAGGGTGGTGTCATCTGCATATCTGAGGTTATTGATATTTCTCCCGGTAATCTTGATTCCAGTTTGTGCTTCATCCAACCTAGCATCTCACATGATGTACTCTGCATATAAGTTAAAGAAGCAGGGTGACAATTTACAGCCTTGATGTACTCCTTTCCCAATTTTGAACCAGTTCGTTGTTCCATGTTCTGTTCTAACTGTTGCTTCTTGACCTTCATACAGATTTCTCAGGAGGCAGGTCAGGTTGTCTAGTACTCCTATTTCTTCAAGAATTTTCCACAGTTGGTTGTGATCCACACAGTTAAAGACTTTAGCATAGTCAATAGAGCAGAAGTAGATAGGTAAGTGTTTTGCCTAAAGTCACAGAAGTAGCAGGAAAGACAGTGAATACAGCTCCACTTCTGTGACACTGACCTTGACACAAGCTGCCTCTCAAGATGTGTCTCCATCTTCTCATCATTTTCGCCTGACTCGGAGGGAAAGACATTAAAGTGTTTATCTCCATTGGCCATCTCCACTGTCCATCCTATCCATTTGACCTATACTAGGAAAGCAATACTGCATTTCTTGAATTTTTCTTCCTCACCCCATCATGCTATTCAGCATTCCAACTGATCCTGTGAACAATTTCCTCCTTTCTGCTTTGTTGACCAACAAACATACTCACCTCCACCATCTCTATCTATCTTTTTAAAGATTTTATTGAAGTATAGCTGATTTACAATGTTGTGTGAATTTCTACTGAATAGCAAAGTGATTCAGTTATATGTATATGTATACATTCTTTTTATTATTCTTTTCCATAATGATTTATCACAGGATATTGAATATAGTTCCCTATGCTGCACAGCAGAAACTTGTTGTTTATCCATCCTACATAAAATAATATGCATCTGCTAATTCCAAACTCCCAATCTGTCCCTCCCCTGCTCCCCTCCCCCTTGGCAATCACAAGTCTGTTCTCTATGTCTGTGAGTCTATTACTGTTTCATAGATAAATTCATTTGTGTCATATTTAGATTCACATGTAATATCATACAATATTTGTATTTCTCTATAGAATTTGCTTCACTTAATATGGTAATCTCCAAGTCCATGCATGTTGCTGAAAACGGGATTGTTTCAACATTTTTCAATGGCTGAGTAATATACCATTGTATATATGGACCCATCTTCTTTATCCATTCATCTGTTGTTGGACATTTAGGCTGATTCCATATCTTCTCTATTGTCCCTTATAACCACCTTATTATTTCTGCACTTTTTTTTTAGAATTTCTTGGATCAGTTCAGTTCAGTGGCTCAGTCATGTCCGACTCTTTGTGACCCCATGAATTGCAGCATGCCAGACCTCCCTGTCCATCGCCAACTCCCAGAGTTCACCCAAACTCATGTCCATCGAGTCGGTGATGCCATCCAGCCATCTTATCTTCTGTCGTCCCCTTCTCCTCCTGCCCCCAATCCCTCCCAGCATCAGTGTTTTCCAATGAGTCAACTCTTTGCGTGAGGTGGCGAAAGTATTGAAGTTTCAGCTTTAGCATCAGTCCTTCCAATGAACACCCAGGACTGATCTCCTTCAGAATGGACTGGTTGGATCGCCTTGCAGTCCAAGGGACTCTCAAGAGTCTTCTCCAACACCACAGTTCAAAAGCATCAATAATTTAGCACTCAGCTTTCTTCATAGTCCAACTCTCACATCCATACATGACTACTGGAAAAACCATAACCTTGACTAGATGGACTTTTGTTGGCAAAGTAATGTCTCTGCTTTTGAATGTGCTATCTAGGTTGGTCATAACTTTCCTTCCAAGGAGTAAGCGTCTTTTAATTTCATGGCTGCAGTACCATCTGCAGTGATTTTGGAGCTCAAAAAAATAAAGTCTGACACTGTTTCTACTCTTTCCCCATCTATTTCCCTTGAAGTGATGGGACCAGATGCCATGATCTTCATTTTCTGAATGTTGAGCTTTAAGCCAACTTTTTCACTCTCCTCTTCCACTTTCATCAAGAGGCTTTTTAGTTCCTCTTCACTTTCTGCCATAAGGGTGGTGTCATCTGCATATCTGAGGCTATTGATATTTCTCCTGGAAATCTTGATCCCAGCTTGTGCTTCTTCCAGACCAGCATTTCTCATGATGTACACTGCATATAAGTTAAAGAAGCAGAGTGACAATATACAGCCTTGACGTACTCCTTTTCCTATTTGGAACCAGCCTGTTGTTCAATGTCCAGTTCTAACTGTTTCTTCCTGACTTGCATATAGGTTTCTCAAGAGGCAGGTCAGGCGGTCTGGTATTGCCATCTCTTTCAGAATTTCCCACAGTTTCTTGTCATCCACACAGTCAAAGGCTTTGGCATAGTCAATAAAGCAGAAATAGATGTTTTTTTCTGGAATGCTCTGACTTTTTCCATGATCCAGTGGATGTTGGCAATTTGATCTCTGGTTCCTCTGCCTTTTCTAAAACCAGCTTGAACATCAGGAAGTTCACAGTTCATGTATTGCTGAAGCCTGGCTTGGAGAATTTTGAGCATTACTTTACTAGCGTGTGAGATGAGTACAATTATGTGGTAGTTTGAGCATTCTTTGGCATTGCCTTTCTTTGGGATTGGAATGAAAACTGACCTTTTCCAGTCCTGTGGCCACTGCTGAGTTTTCCAAATTTGCTGGCATATTGAGTGCAGCACTTTCACAGCATCATCTTCCAGAATTAGAAATAGCTCAACTGGAATTCCTTCACCTCCACCAGCTTTGTCTACTGATTTCTTGGATAAATGTTCTAAAAATATAATTTCCATTTTTCATCAAACAATTTAAGTGATTTACAGAGTGGTTTCCAAAAATGGCTACAACGAGGCTCAGAGTTTTTGCTGCTGATTCCTGACTCCTAGTGACTGTGCTGCACTCGGTCAGAAACCAAGTTGTTACCATTTCCTTCATAATAATTGTTTCCTCTTTATTTCCATTGTGATCACCAGATTTGATGGGTTGGAAATTGATTTTTCATCTTAACCTTGCATTGGCACTCTGCCTCTTGTCTTTCTGCTTTCCAACATATAGAATAACACCACTGCAGAATGTGACCTCCTAGAATAGCACTTTGATCACATATCTGCCTTGTATCTGAACTTGCCAGGCATCCTTGTGGTCTCAGGACAACAGAGAAATTTTTCCACCAATTTCCCAAAACTGTCAAAGTGTGAACTCCCACTCCAAGTCACTATTCACTTCCTTCTTCCTTGTGCAAAGCTCCTCTTCTCAAAGTGCTCCTTCCTGGTTTCCTCCACCCAGCAGGACTGTCCGTCCTTCCTGGCTTTGTGTTTGGACCATTATGTGCTCTATGTGGCATCACCTCCTTAGCATCACTCAGGTCCCTCCACCATGACCTCACATGCTATAGAGCTCAGTTTCCTCTGGGCAATCTTGCCTCACTGTTTCACCCAGCAGGCTTCCAACACTGGGCTTTTACAATTTGACATTTTTTTAAATGTCCTGTTACTATTATGGTCATGACTGTGTGTCTTGCCTCTTGTTTTCTTGAGGGCCATGTAGGATCTGGACCATTTCTCTATGTCTGTGCTCCTACCCCACAGTGTAGAATACAACACTTTGCTCATATCTGGGCATGGCTATTTGGTGAAAAGGTAATATATAGCTAGGATTTTATATTAATTCATTAAAGAATTGGCAACCACCCATTAATGGAATCCTGTAACAAGAAAACACAATTTTTAAAAATACTTTTCAGGATACAAATGGTTGGACTTGTTCCCACCTTCCTCACCCCCCACCACATATAATGTGCAATTTATCAGGAGACCTTCTGGGAACTTAGTCTCTGTTAAAGAGCTTACTGGACCATTAATAGAAGGAAACAGGTTCAGATTGCTAGACAATTAAAAGTTTCAATTACCTCGAAGACAACTCCACTCTGGTAGTAAAAATAAAATAAAATGCAAACCTATAAACGTGTTCCATGAAGGCTTCTATGAATACGAGAAACAATGGTTGAAAAATGAAGCATTAGGCCAATTTCTCCAAAGACAGGTTAATGCTCTTACAAATTTTTCCATTTGTTCCTTAAATAATTCTCCATTTCACGATCTGAGCTGTCCAAGTGCTAACATCATGCCTTCCTAACAGTGCCAACTTACTCTTGGCACAGTTACAGCTTAATTTTTGAAAGACTGCATTTTATATGCTCTATTTGTAAGGCAAAGTTAGACAAAATTAGGACATGAAAATTAGCACAATGAGGAAGAATAAGAAGAACAAGAGGTCTGTGCATGCAAAGAGTTGCAACAGATCATAAGTATTGCTTCTCAAAATGAGCTACACTGTACAAAAGAGAATTCTGGATAGGACTCTGCATGAAAAATGAGGACTATTTTCTAGATTGTCAGCTCACTGTGAGCTCATGAGGAGATTTGCTCGTTTTAAATAACTTAGGAGAGTGTTGGAGAACTTGAAATAGAGTCAAACATTACCACAAATAGGACTGTGTCCTATGAGACCATTGGTTGTTTTCAGGCAAATAATTAAATTAATATTATAAAGCAGCGAGACCATTGATGTCTTTGAATGATTTATATTGATTCTGCAAATGACAACTATATCAGATAACTATGAAACTTTAGTAGTAATTGTCATAAGCTAAAAATAAATGTGAAAATAATCATGATTCAATAGTTCACTTTTATTGAAAAAAATCTGGACTTCTGAAAAGATAGAGTACATGTAACTTCTCTATTCCTCTCAGTAAGAAGACATAACAACCCTGAATATTATGTATAAACAACATGTAAGTACTCCTCAAGATGTAGAGAAAAAGGTGAAGTAGACCAGGACCTCAGTGTCCTAGGGGTGACACAGTTGTGAGTGCCCTGGGTCCCCTTTTAGTCTAGAATCCCTCAGACAGGGTCCATAAGATACTGGAGAAGCAGACAACATAAAGTAAGGCCAACAGGGACAGAACAGAGAAGCTTGCTCTCTCACCAAAGGAGTAGGAAAGGGACATCCCAGAGAGACGGAGAACTTCTAGAGCATAATCACTCTGCTCCAGCCAAAACCAGAGGAAAACTAGTCCACCACCATCCCTGTCATCACAGTCCACATGGAGAGCATAGACTCCACCCTCAGCAAACTCTAAAAAGACACCCCCCCTCCTTGTGTTTGAGAAGCAGGGAGTCTGGGCTCCCACCCACCAGCAATAATGGACCTCAACAACAACCCAGTGGTGATGGGACCTCCCTCCACAGGGTAAGTGGATCAGGTAAAGGTAGTCATTAGGTGCCTCCTCCCTCCCAGCAAGGACATTACAAATGGAGCCTCCTGGGAAACTTGATTGCCCACCTCCTCCCAGCAAGAAGGAGCTCCCAGTGGAAGGAGCCCCCAGTGTGAGTGGAAGCAAGTAGAAGACGTCCCATATGCAGTCAACAAGCAGCACTCTCTTCCTTGCTAAAGGGGTGTTATGAGAGGTTTGCTAAAACACATGATTTAAATAAGACCCAGACTCCCAAAACATTATACTAAAATTGTCCAGATTGCAATCAAAAGTCACTCATCTTACCAAGAACCAAGAAGATTTCCACTTGAATGAAGTAAGATAATCGATAGACATTAACACTCAGATGACACGGGTGTTAGAATAATCTGGCAAGGATTCCCAACAGCCATCATAAAAACACTTCCAGAACCAATTATGAACATGCTTGAAACAAATTAAAACAAAACAAACAAACAAACAAACAAAACAACAGCAAGTTTTAACAAAGAAGTAGAAGGTATAAGGAAAAACCAAATTGAAATTTTAAATTGAAATTTACAAAAATCTGAAATAAAATCCCTCATTAGAACAACAAAAATTACCCAGTCTGAGAAACAGAGATCAAATCAACTAAAAAGAAAGAAAATGGCATGGGAGACTATAGCAAAAATTCTAACTTTTATGTCAACTGAGTAACTGGAGCAAAGAAGAAAGAAGACAGGGTTGAAAAAGTAGTTAAGCAAAAAGTGGCTGAAAATTTCCCAAGTCTAACAAAAGACATAAGCTTACAGATTCAAGAAGCTGAACAAACACTAAACATGGTAAGCCCAAAGAAATTCATGCCAAATTGTATCATGTATCATAGGCAAACTTCTGAAAACTAAAGACAAAAAAATATATTAAAACTAAAAAGAAGTCACTCTTTAACCCATAGGGAAAAAAAACAATCTGAAGGATAGCAGATTTCTGAATGTGAAAGAATGAAACCAGCAGGAAACAAGCACTGAGAGAGAAGAATTGCCCATAAGAATTCTATATCCAGTGAGAATGTCCTTCAAAGAGAAAGGATAAATCAAGAGATTCTCAGATGAAGGAAAACTAAGAACTAAAACTAAAGTCATCAACAACAGTAGGGTAGTCATCAGACCTATCCTAAAAGAATGCCAAAAGGAAATTCTCTAACCAGCAAAAATGATGAAAGAAGGAATCTTGGAATACCAGGAAATAGGAAAGAGCAACAGAAGGAGTGAAACTATGTCACTCTCTTGAGTTTTCTAAATTGTATTATGTTTAATGGCTGAAGCCAAACATATAACACTGCTTAATGTGGTCTCAGTGTACGTAGAAGGAATACTTAAGGCAATTATAAAGTAAAGGGCTATGAAGACAAGTAGCTTTCTACCTTTCACTTGAACTGGACAATATTGATACTAAAAGACTGTGACAAGTTACATATATCTATATATCTATATATATATATAAAATAACCTAGTAACCTAGAGGGAAAAAAGTTTTGTGCAACCACTAACAAAAACAAAAACAAAAAATAGGACAAAGAAGATACAATCTGTTTGTAGGTCATATATTAAGTTAGCCATAAAATGCATTCCAATATACATTAGGTACAAACAAATACTGTTTGATTCCACTTACATAAGGTACCTGAATAGTTGAATTCACAGAGTCATTGATAGTACATTGGTAGATGTACATTGGTTGATGCCAGGGGTGTGGTGTGGGGAGGGGTAGGATGAGGAGATGGCTGAAATGAAAGTGAAAGTCTCTCAGTCATGTCTGACTCTTTGCAACACCACGGACTATGCAGTCCGTGGAAATCTCTAGGCCAGAATAATGGGGTAGATAGCTGTTCCCTTCTCCAGGGGATCTCCCCAACCCTGGGATCGAACCTAAGTCTCCCGCATTGCAGATGAGTTCTTTACCAGCTGAGCCACAAGGGAGAGATGGGTAGTTAGTGTTTAATGGGGACAGAGTTTCAGTTTAGGAAGGTAAAAAATTCAGGAGATGGATGACGATGAGAGTTGCACGACAATGTGAATATACTTAGTGCCACTGAGCTATACAGTTGAATGTGGTTAAAATAGTACAGTTTATATTATGTGACTTTTACCACAATAAAGCAAAAGCTATACAGAGAATGCACTCGAAAATACTATACTCCACATGTCAGAATCATACTGATGGAGAACAGATTAGTTGTTGCCAGGAGCAGGGCAATGATGGAGGGGAGATGGTGGGGCGATCATGAAAGGGCCACAGGAGAGAGGGCTGGAGGTGATGGAGCAGTAGTCAGGTGGATCTCCACATGTAATATAGTGACATCCAACTAAACACACTTGGTGTCAATGCCAGTTTTTTGAGTTTATAACAAACTCTAATTATATATGATGTAACCATTGGGAGACCCTGGGAGAAATGTGTATGGCATCTGTCTCTCCTATTTTTTGCTACTTCCCGTGCATGTGTAATTATTTCAAAATGAAAAGGATTTTTTAAAGTGCTAAGTTAGACAAGCTAAATCAGAACTAAGTGGCTACAAAAAGAAAGAGAGAAAGAAAGGAAGAAAACATTCTATGTCAATACGCCAGTGTAAAATGTGAGGTTTTGAATGTTAACATCACTGGCAAACATACCTAGAAAACTATGTTTTTCTATTCTTTAAAGCAGCCATTAATTAGAAAATGCCTTCTTGAATAAGCTTTTGATTCCTGTTCCTCTGTAATCTCATCAAGCTCTACTTCCTACCTGTATCCACCAGGATAGTCTAGGTTAAGATGCAGTTATAAGCAACCCCCAAATCTCACTGGCCTGAAGCTACAAACATTTCTCTGTCTTTCATGTACACTGGATTGTTTCATATACACTGGGTTGTCTGGCATCATCCTTCAGATGCATCTTGCTGATGGAGTGTGCAAATGGAGATGCGGGATCTCTAGTGCCACTGGTCACTGTGACAGAGGGAACCCAAGGGGTAAGCCACTTATGGCTGTGGCTGCAGGCAAAGCTTTGGCTTCATTCTGTGTGTAAGCAGTATCACCAGGGTCCATCACTAAGTCCTATGTTAATTGCATCCCCAGTTTGGTTCCATGCTGATTACTGTTGCTGGGCAAACATTGATAGGATAAGTGGGGTCCATCCTTGAATGTGTCTGATACCACTCCCAACCAAACCCTAAAAAGTAGATGAGGAAGGAATGTCTCCAAAGATAAATTCAAGGCACTCTTACCATAAAGAAAGAGGGATTGTTTCTGGGCAGGTAAGTAGCACACATTCACTATAAAAAATAACTATGGTGAGTATTACATTACAAAGGGATAACTCTTCCAATAGAATAGAAGGCCCTTTATATCTGTAACAAGGAGGTATTTGATTATGCATTTCCTGGCATAGATTTTAGCCTGGTACATAGTAGGTAACCAAGAAATCTTTGCTGAAAGGCTGACTGAGTAAAGTAAGGAAAGGAAAAAGGAAGGAAGGAGATGAAGGGAGGGAAGAAGGGAGGAGGAGGGAGAAAGGAAATATAAAATGAAGAAAAGAAATATAAAAGGAAGGGGAAAATTGACCATTCATGATTGAATTAGACAGAATTGTATTTTTTTTTCATTTCAATGCCTAATTTTATAAAGCAAAAAATTAAAACAATGTTAGTTGAAAACAGAAAATATAACAATACAATATGTTTAAGATATTTCATTTGAAATTAATCCACTAAACTCACAACAATTGGTGCATTACATCATTGGTTTAAGGCAGCAATTATCAAAGTGCTTTTCATTGAAAAACTGCCTTGAATAAACAAACATCATATTGGCAAGAGGAGCTACTGTAAATACTTTACTGCCTTGCAGTTTACATGCAACAATTGCTCTAACAGCACAAATACAAATACAATTAAAATAACTATGATCATTAATAATTCAAATATACTTTTATAAAATTGGTAACATTCACCAGAGGCTACCTACAAAGGAAATGATGACAGTGAGACAAGTAAAGAAGATAAGCGTATGAATTTAGGCCCTTGAAAAGGGTCTGTGAACAACCTAATATCCTTTGATTCTTTTCTGCTTTACACTAGTCAAAAAGGATTTCATGGTTTGGAAGTAAGAACCCTGCAGGATGCAGCAGAGTTGGTGGGGGGAGGCAGTGGGGCGCAGCTCCCAGGGGACCTGAAACACCTATGTCAGGCACGCGCTCCTTGTTTCACATCCTTGCCTCTCTTTTTTCTTCCTGAGGAAGGAGAGCAAAGGAGGCAAAGACAGGGAAAGTATACCTTCCAGGGCATCATCAGGGGAATCCTTTTGTGTTTACATTCACTTAAACCTCAGCTACCACATTGAAGACAGTTTCCGAACGCTGGCCGCATGATGGAGTGTTGTTTTTATAGCAGCGACATGTCAATGCTGGTGCCACAGAGCAAAATATTTATGCAGCGAGGCTTGTTCGCGGCATTTGTGTGGAAGGAACACCGCCCTTACTGCTTTAAGGGCCATCTCACCAAGGCGGTGAAGGGAATTATACTGTACTTTAAACCAAACTTTACATTTTCAGAGGGGCAAACATATGCATTTGTTTGTTTTAAGGGCAAGCACAAAAGGACTATTTTCAAATTAAAGATCCATTTTATCTCAGATCAGTAAAGCACGCTTTAACTTAATGTGGATTTAACTCAAGTTTGCAATTATAGGGTAGTTAGTGTAGAAGCTGTGCCTGACTAGTCCTTCTGCCCCTCTAAACGTGGAGAACAGCAGTCATACCTTACTGGTGGTTTACACTTAATGACACCTAAAGTATCTTAGGAAAATTATTTGTCGTTCTTAAACTGTTTTCTGCATTTCCACCAGTCACTCATGAATTTTATTGGCTGTAATTTCTTTCCCTCCACACTCAGAGAGATCTCACTGACACTGAACTTCTTGGAGGCCCCTCCAGTCTCCATCATTGGTGATCATGATGCATAACTTATTGAGAGATGATGGGCAGATGCCAGGGGTCCCCCCAACTCCGGCCAGGCCATTGGAGGGGCATCTCATTTGGATCTGCTTTGAAGGTGCTGTGAGGATACAGCAGATCCATCCCCTCAGGACTAAAGCTCAGCTGGGTTCCTGCCCTGTGGTTGTTGGGAGCTGGACAGCCCTGCCCAAGAGTGCCCCTCCTTGTCCTGCATACCCGAGATTCAGGGTAGTAAATCCTCGGACCCCAGGTCCTAAGTCAGGACAGCTGAGAAAGGCATCTCATGTCTAGGGCTCCTGGAAGTGTGGCTGAGGCTTTGACTGTGACTGCATGCTCCCCTCTGCCCAACACTGCTGTCTCCTGTCCCTCAGAACTGTTGATTCATGTATCAAAAAGGTACTCTGTGTGAATCTCTGTCTCTCTGTTCGCTTCCTGGAATGGGATCGAATGAATCCACTGCCATGGGCAGTCTGATTACATATAGGATCTAACTTTATCAGACTTTTCGTGTCTTGAAAATTTAAAACAAGAAACAAAGCAGGCAGGGGGACTTGGTGATGGAGCAGAGAGAGAGGCATGGAGACACCTGGATTTAGCCATGTTTTAGAAAAATAAGCCAAAGTAATTTGCAAATAAAGAAAAAGAATAACTGGATCCACCAAGAGAGGCAGTGATTGGAGAAGTCATGTAGCCCAGACATAGAAAGTATCTGCCACTTTATGTCCCTGGAATTCCAGGCTAATATTACATGTTTTAACAACAAATACCTATGAGATCCTATAACTACACAACTGCTTCTCTTCACTTGAGTTAGCTTAAATCCATTTTTAATAGATATTTTGCAACCAAAATAGCTTTGAATAAAATGATATCCATAACATAAATTACGAATTTAAATTTTTTGGAAAGCTCAAGGCAAAGAAAATATTCCATACTGTCTTTTGGGGTGAAAAGTTCACTGAACCAAGGATTCAGTGGCAGGTCATTTAAGAAGGACCATCACTCAGGAGAACCAGTCCAGGATGGAAAAGGATGCAGAAGAGGAAAAAAGCAAGCAAAGGCACAGTTTTAGCTGAAGCCCCAGATGTAGACAGATCTCAAAAAGAGTTCTGGGCAGGAAGGAAAGTACACTTTAGAGCTCATTCCACCACTGGCTGCAGATGTGTGTGTGTGTGTGTGTGTGTGTGTGTGTGTGTGTGCATGTGTGTGTTCTTGCCATGTGGAGGGACTTCCGCTAACACCCTGGCTTTCCATATGTGAAAGTGCAATGACCAAGAGCAAACCTCTAAACATGGCAAGTGTGAAAATGGGAGCTTGAGGATGACAGACGAAACCAGGAAAAGGAATCTGAGGGATTCTGGGTGGGGCATCAAGAGTGAAACTGTTTTTCCAGTGGAACAAAATG
The DNA here is from genome assembly GCF_027580195.1 of Bos mutus. Taxonomy (NCBI): domain Eukaryota; kingdom Metazoa; phylum Chordata; class Mammalia; order Artiodactyla; family Bovidae; genus Bos; species Bos mutus. Next base: position 30,106,424 of record NC_091633.1, read on the forward strand.
CCAGATGCAATTCTCAGAATTTGGAGAGACCACTCTGTTGGCTTTCTAAAAGCATGTCCACAACTGTTGCTATTCTTTGTGTTGCCATGTATATGGAGAGACATTCTGTTCCACAAGCCTCTCGATAAGCACATCAAAATTATATTCCACAAAGCCACCTAATCCTGTCTGACTCAACCAGTCACCAATTAGGATAAAGTCACCAAGAGGTCAAATACAGTATGTTTCACCTCATAAACCAACTGCAATTAATTGGTATTGGTATTTAAGCTATCCTGAGAAGTAGTACTGAGAAGAATCTTAAGGCCAGATTTAGTGGGGTGGGGGAGTTTTGATCTATTAGCAGTATCTTCCATAGGTTCAAGGTAGTGGAATAATACAGATATTCCCAGTTACTTGTACTACCTGTTGATTTGGGGTGGGTAGTGGGGGGCGGTGTGGAGGAGGAAGTGTTATCCCAGGGCAAGAAAAGCAAGGACAGATATAGAGGCTGGAAAAGTGTTTAGATGTTCAGATGATTTGTCTTCAAACTGCCTGTGTGTTCTTTGGTGGCTCCTGATCTGAATCTAAGTCTTATTCTTTCTGCTCTTAGGTTCTCTAAAAAGCTCTCTTTCTCTTTCAAACTCTCTCCAAACCAAGGCATTTGTCCACATGCAAATCAACTTATTATCATCACTGTTAAACTTCACCGTCTTAACATTCGAAAAAAAAAAAAAAAGAAGGAAAATAGAAGGGAAACTTAGTTCTCTCTTTTGAGTCTGAGTATGGCTGAAAGTGGCATACTCGTGAATATGGCTGGAATTGGTAGTGATAGATTTTATTTTCTTGGGCTCCAAAATCATTGCAGGTGGTGACTGCAGTCGTGAAATTAAAAGGCGCTTGCTCCTTGGAAGGAAAGCTATGACAAACCTAGACAGCATATTAGAAAGAAGAGATAACACTTTGCTGACAAAGGTCTGTACAGTCAAAGCTGTGCTTTTTGTAGTAGTCATGTACGAATGTGAGAGTTGGACCATAAAAAAGGCTGAGCACTGAAGAATTGATGCTTTTATACACTGGTCTTAGAGAAGACTCTTGAGATTTCCTTAGACTGCAAGGATATCAAACCAGTCAACCATAAAGGAAAACAGCCCTGAAATATTCATTGCAAGGACTGATGCTGAAGCTGAAGCTCCAATACTTTGGCCACCTGATGCAAAGAGCCAATTCACTGGAAAAGACCCTGATGCTGGAAAAGATTGAAGGCAAAGGAGAACGGAGTGGCAAAGGATGAGATGGTTAGATAGCACCATCAACTCAATGGACATGAATTTGAGCAAACTTCAGGAGATTGTAAAGGACAGAGGAGCCTTGTCCAAGGAGCTGCAGTCCAAGGAGACACACAGAGTTCGACATGACTTAGCTACTGAACAACAACAAAACTCCACAGTGTGACTTCAGGGTTTTTGGTTTTGTTTTGTTTTTCCCAACCAGCTCTCTATTATGTGTCAGGCCCCTGGGGACCACACCCTGGAATAACATGTAGAAATCATTTCTAGAAGCTTTTAATCGAATAAGGGATACATCATGAAAACCAATGCTTGCCTTCAGTTCAGTTCAGTCGCTGAGTCGTGTCTGACTCTTTGCAACCCCATGAATCACAGCACGCCAGGCCTCCCTGTCCATCACCAACTCCCGGAGTTTACTCAGACTCACGTCTATCGAGTCAGTGATGCCATCCAGCCATCTCATCCTCTGTTGTCCCCTTCTCCTCCTGCCCCCAATCCCACATCAGCGTCTTTTCCAATGAGTCAACTCTTCACATGAGGTGGCCAAAGTACTGGAGTTTCAGCTTCAGCATCATTCCTTCCAAAGAAATCCCAGGACCGATCTCCTTCAGAATGGACTGGTTGGATCTCCTTGCAGTCCAAAAGACTCTCAAGAGCCTTCTCCAACACCACAGTTCAAAAGCGTCAATTCTTCGGTGCTCAGCTTTCTTGACAGTCCAACTCTCACATCCATACATGACTACTGGAAAAACCATAGCCTTGACTAGACAGACCTTTGTTGGCAAAGTGATGTCTCTGCTTTTCAACATGCTATCTAGGTTGGTCATAACTTTCCTTCCAAGGAGTAAGGGTCTTTTAATTTCATGGCTGCAGTCACCATCTGCAGTGATTTTGGAGCCCAGAAAAATAAAAGTCTGACACTGTTTCCACTGTTTCCCCGTCTATTTGCCATGAAGGGATGGGACCAGATGCCATGATCTTCATTTTCTGAATGTTGAGCTTTAAGCCAACGTTTTCACTCTCCTCTTTCACTTTTATCAAGAGGCTTTTTAGTTCCTCCTCATTTTCTGCCATAAGGGTGGTGTCATCTGCGTATGTGAGGTTAGTGATATTTCTCCCAGCAATCTTGATTCCAGCTTGTGCTTCTTCCAGCCCAACGTTTCTCATGATGTACTCTGCTTATAATTTAAATAAGCAGCGTGACAATATACAGCCTTGACGTACTCCTTTTCCTATTTGGAACCAGTCTGTTGGTTCCATGTCCAGTTCTAACTGTTGCTTCCTGGCCTGCATATAGGTTTCTCAAGAGGCAGGTCAGGTGGTCTGGTATTCCCATCTCTTTCAGAACTTTCCAGAGTTTATTGTGATCCACATAGTCAAAGGTTTTGGCCTAGTCAATAAAGCAGAAGTAGATGTTTTTCTGGAACTCTCTTGCTTTTTCGATGATCCAGCAGATGTTGGCAATTTGATCTCTGGTTCCTCTGCCTTTTCTAAAACCAGCTTGAACATCTGGAAGTTCACAGTTCACGTATTGCTGAAGCCTGGCTTGGAGAATTTTGAGCATTACTTTACTAGCGTGTGAGATGAGTGCAATTGTGCGATAATTTGAGCACTCTTTGGCATTGCCTTTCTTTGGGACTGGAATGAAAACTGACCTTTTCCAGTCCTGTGGCCACTGCTGAGTTTTCCAAATTTTCTGGCATATTGAGTGCAGTGCTTTCACAGCTTGCCTTAGGATATACTAAAGGAAAACATGGGATCAGGGAAGTCATGAGCTGTTGCATCCTGGAAAAGTGAAGGACCAGGTAAATCAAAACACATGATTCTTACCCAGAAAAACTTAGTCTGCTTTATTTCACTATAAATCCTTAGTTTTGGAAATGAGTCTTTTTGACATTTTAAAACATTCTAGTTGAAATTTTCTTTTACATATTCTAGTTAAAGCATTCCCTGTTCCAGAAACCAGGAATATATCCATTTTTAAAAAGTAGTAACATGCAATGGCAAAAGTAGTGATTTTTTAAGTGAGCTCTGAGAATATCAAGGTTCTCAGGGAAGCCCACCACTGCGAGCCTGGTGATATGACTGAGCCCTGTGTTTTGCTCCTTTCACATATCCATCTCCCTTTCTCTGAGCATCAGCCAGACTCCTCCCCACCCAGTGGTCTTAATCTCTAGGGCTTTCAGTGACACATCTGCCTTTGACCTTTCTCTTTCCTCCCAACAGATGTGCTCGTACCTGTATCTCCTAAGCATCGGGCCTTGTTCCTCCGTTCAAATTACCCCACTTGTCTACTCCAACATGACTTGAGCCCTACAGCCACTTGGAACAGAGTTATATAAATCAAAATCACATGAAGGCATCTGAAAACCCTAGAATGATGACTCCGTTGTGTTGAATTTTCACCTTCCTATCGACCATAGAGAGCTGAGATGTGGGTAGACCACTCATCATCCAAGGTCAGAAGATGCCCTTTGTAGGGATGCAGGAATGGGAGGCACACCAGTGATTGTACACACCAGCACCCCAGAGCTCCAGGAGAAGATCTGCGGCTCACAGGGAGGAGAGCAAGCCACAGGAACCTAGAATCTTAAGGATGACACTCAGAAAAGACAGCGTTAGGTGTCAGAATAAAGATAGTGATTTGAATCCAGTTAATAACAAGATGATAATACTCTATCATTATGAAAGCACGCTAAGTCGCTTCGGTCATGTCTGACTCTGTGTGACACTATGGGCTCTATCCCACTAGGCTCCTCTGTCCATGGGATTCTCCAGGCAAGAATACTGGAGTGGGTTGCCATGAGCTCCTCCAGGGGATCTTCCTGAGCCAGGGATCAAACCTTCATCTCTTACACCTGCCTTGGCAGGCGGGTTCTTTACCACTACTGCTACCCGGGAAGCCCAACTATCATTACATAACCATATAATTATTGTAATAAATATAACACATAGATAGTATATAATTATATACTAATCATGATAAGAATAATTGCTCATGTTTACTGCCTGCACAACAGCATTCCAGGCACTAAGCTAAGTGTTTCTCCTGAGTTTTCTTTTTTAATCCTTAAATGAATTGGAAAGCTAAGCATTGTTCTCCTCTTCTTAGTGGAGGACCCTGAGATGAAAGAGGTGAAGTGACCATTCCAAGGTAGCCTGGCTGGTAACGGCTGTTGCTGGCACTAAACATTTCTCTGTGGTCCTAGAGCCCTGACGGGAAATGTCTGTGCCTTTCACAGTAAGTCACTGGAAATATCTTCTTGGAGTGCAGAAGTTACAGCAGGAAGCACGTTTTCAGAACACAACAAAGAGATAGTAATGCTCAGAAGATACCGGAAGTCACTTTTATGGAAATCGGATGGGAGTGAGCAAGACAGGGAACACAATTCCTCCCTGAAAAGTGCATTAAGAAGGTAGCTTTGAATGTGAAATACAGATTTCTGAGCTTAAAAACAACTAACAGAGGCTCTTTCTTGCGTCCAGCCTTTCCTTAAGGGAAATAAAGCAATCCCATTTCTCATTTAGGTACAAAGGAGCAGAGGAAATATTCTTAGAAATACAGTTTTAGCAAATTGACTCCCTATGGTAACATGTAATAATGAACTGCTAGGGAAAAAAGTGAATGTTTTTCCTAATTAGAAAGACTCCTTCCCCATACTAGAACACTGAGAATCAGGGATAAAAAAAGTTAAGCGGCTCTGAAACTTGAAAAATATCCTTTTTAGGTCTTAGAATCTTTTAGGTCTTCCCAAGTGGCACTGGTGGTAAAGAACTTGCCTCCCGATATAGGAGACATAAGAGACACAGGTTCAATCCCTGCGTTGGGAAGATCCTCTGGAGGAGGAAATGGCAACCCACTCCAGTATTCTTGTTTGCAGAATCCCATGGACAGAAGGGCCTGGCAGGCTACAATCCATAGGGTCGCACAGAGTTGGACACAACAGAAGCATAAACATATTATAGGGAAGAATGTGAGATCTCGTGAGAGACGATGGGAAAAATGTCAAATAGATAAACCTTGGATGCAAAATGTATTTCAAACACATGATCCAATCTGTGCATTTGATGCAGGACAAAATTGAGTTACTTGAGATAAAACACAGAATTGAGAGTGTTTTGTCAAGGAAAGATGAAAAGTGAATATTTTATAGCATTCAATTTAATTACTGTGTGTACTGACATTTTTATTTTGTTTGCAGCTTTTTATGAAGTGCAAATAATACCAAGAAAGAAAACTGCAAAGATTTAATGTATGAAATTTGATGGGATTGAAGGTATGTATGCCCCCATGAAATGATCCCTACAATTAAAGTAATAAACATATTCATCAGCTCCATAAGTTTCCTCCTTTTTTAAAAGATGCATATTTTGGAGCTTTACATTTATTTACGTTGGGCATTTAAACATTTAAAGTCTTATTTATAATATTCTTGATTTATGCTCATATTTTAATTTACTTATTTGATTATTTATTCAATGATACATATTAATTGAGTATTCATTATGGGTCAGACACAGTTCCAAGAAACATTCAGCACCTTTCAGTTCAGTTCAGTCGCTCAGTCGTGCCCAACTCTTTGCGACCCCATGAATCGCAGCACGCCAGGCCTCCCTGTCCGTCACCAACTCCCGGAGTTCACCCAAACTCATGACCATCGAGTCAGTGATGCCATCTAGCCATCTCATCCTCTGTCGTCCCCTTTTCCTCCTGCCCCCAATCTCTCCCAGCATCAGAGTCTTTTTCCAAAGAGTCCTTTAGAAAACAATATTCTACACTGATCTCTTCTTTCTAAACTTCACAATATGTATATTTTGCTATCATGTTCATGTATGTACAAGCAGGGTACATACATATGTGAGCATGCACACATGTGTGCACATGTGTGTGTCTGGTCAGGTTCTCTAAGTGGAATGTTAACAAATCCACAAAATCATGATGCAGTTTTTATTTCTTACTGCTGCTTCTGCAAAATACTGAGATTTCCTTGGCATGAGCAACACAACAATGTGTGAGTGTAACGTTGCCAAGATTTTTGAAGGGAGTTTTTCACAGCCAGTGCCTGTTTTTCATTGTGGTTGAAACCCTCTTTTTCCTCCTTCTCTTTGAGGTTTACAATTCTTCTCTGTTAATCTATGATAGAACTTTTGAATTTTAAATGGTGGGTCTTTAGTATTATTAGCTAGATTAGGTCTATCCGTTGCTACAAAAGCTACACAGATAAAAAATTAATTTCTTATATGACACAGAAGAAGGAAATATCTTCAATAACCTTTAGGGAAAATACAGCTGGCTTTACTTTTGTATTACTGGCAGGTATCTAACTATGCGTGACTGTTATTTCAGTTCAGTCACAGTCATGTCCAACTCTTTGCGACCCCATGGACTTAGTGCAATGGGCTTCTCTGTCCATGGGGATTCTCAAGGCAGGAATACTGGAGTGGGTTGCCACGCCCTTCTCCAGGGGATCTTCCTGATTCAGGGATCAAACCCATGTTTCCTTCTGTTCCTGAATTGAAGGTGAATTCTTTACCACTAAGCCACCAAGAAGCCTATCTAACTATAAAGCCATGAAAAGGTTGTATCACCAGATAGTTTAATCAACCTGATTTTTATTAAAATAAGAATAAAATGATATGTTTGTACGAACTTATGTACAAAGCAGAAATAAAGCCACAAACATACAAAACAAACTTATGTTTACTGAAGGGGAGAAAGAGAGAGGGATAAACTGGGAGATTGGGATTAACAGATATATAAGAAATAGGTAACCAACAAGGACCTACTATACATCACAAGGAAATCTGCTCAGTATTTTGTAATGGCCTATAGAGGAAAAGAATCTCAAAGAGAATGCACATATGTGTATGCGTGCATGCTAAGTCACTTCAGTCATGTCTGACCCTTTGCAACCCCATGGTCTTGTAGCCCCACCAGGTTCCTCTGTCCATGGGATTCTCCAGGCAGGAATACTGGAGTGGCTTACCATTTCCTTTCCATATATATGTATATGGCCCACTTGCTGTACACCTGAAAGTAATGCAACATTAGACATCAACTATACTTCACTTTAGAAAAAATGAAGATGCGAACCCTAAAAGATTATATTAACCCTAAGAAGTATGATAATAAAAATCATCAACTAAACAGGAGACAGCAAAATAAACCTGAAGCGTCATGGGTTCCATACTTGAAGTAAAACATTTTCTAAGAGACCAAAACAGGAAATCCTATGTCAGGGTTAACACTCTGCACACAAGAAACATGTGGATTATGCATTTATTAAAAATTTATTTAAAAATTCACTTCCAATATAGATGGAATATTTGTGCAAAAAAGATCCCCAAAAGAGATTAAACAACTTTAATTTTTGCTTCCTTGATATTGTGCACAATTAAAGCCATAGAAAAAAGGGTTTGGCCTGTGAATAGCTTGAGCTGATAAAATAGTAAAACATACTCTCCCCCAGAAAAAACATTAATTTCATCATTATTATTACCAGTAAATCACACACATGGTTTTGCTATAATTTATTTATAATTGATTTAAAATCTAATTGCTGCTGCTGCTGCTGCTGCTAAGTCACTTCAGTCGTGTCTGACTCTGTGCGACTGCATAGATGGCAGCCTACCAGGCTCCTCCATCCATGGGATTTTCCAGGCAAGAGTACTGGAGTGGGTTGCCATTTCCTTCTCCAATGCATGAAAGTGAAAAGTCAAAGTGAAGTCACTCAGTTGTGTCCGACTCTTAGCTTCCCCATGGACTGCAGCCTACCAGGCTCCTCCAACCATGGGATTTTCCAGGCAAGCATACGGAGTGGGGTGCCATTGCCTTCTCTAATTACCTTCATATTTATCTTAGGAATAAGTTCATCAGAAGACTTAAAGTGTTCACCTAACAACAAAATGTTATAATTAAAATTTTAACAGAAGGAGAAGATATAACTAAATTTTGGTATATCTCTGCACTGGAATATAGTGAAATCATTCCATTAAACTATGAGACTTTAATGGTATGGAGAAAACATTCATCATACAGTATTATTAATACAAGCAAAATTAGGCAGAAATGTATCAACATTATGAGACCGAATTTACGAGGTAACGGAAAAGAATTACACTCAAAGTTAACATTAGGAAAACATTTTGTTAAGAAAATCTAGTCAACACTTCTGAAATTTGCAAAAGTGATAGGTTTTATCAAGGGAGACTGTTCTTGCTGTTGTCACATTCACTTCATATATTGAAAAACGGAACATCGCACGCAATTTTTTTTTGTCAATTTTATGATTAGAGGTTTTGAAGGATCTGTGTGTAATTTTCAAAACAAATATGAAACCAAATCTAACTTGGAAAACATCACATCAAAGACACAACTTACTTAGAAGTGACTGCATAACATAGGGAACTCAGCTCAGTGTTCTGTGATGAACTAGAGGGGTGGGTGGGGGTTGGGAGGTCCAAAAATGAGGGGTATATGTATACCTATGTCTGATTCATGCTACTGTATGGCAGAAACCAATACAGCATTGTAAAGCAGTTATATTCCAATAAAAAAATTTGTTTTAAGTGAGAACCCTATTGAGTTTGACCTCCATATAGGAATTCTTTTTCTATGCTATCTTATTGTAAATCAGAGCTATGTTGCTTGGGCCATATGGTTATTCTCTGAGCACATGGTGAAGGTTACTTTCTTATGTTTTTGGAGGCTGGGAGGGGAAGACCTCCATGTGAGCATTAGGTGATTGCTCTGCTAGAGGTGAGTCCAAAATCCACCTAGAGATTAATGTGCTTAAGCTTTCAATGTCTTTTCTGTCATCTCTCCCATAATTTCACCCAAGAAGGTTCTGTTTTCTTTCTTAGTAATTATCAGTGACATACATATGGTGACTTAATCCGTGAGAATCTCCCTGTAGTTGTGTAAGTCAAATTCACCTTGCACTGAAGCATCCTTGAATTTTAAATGTTAAGTGTAGTCAGGCTGGGAGCCTGTTTCCCATGGGCTCTGATGTGTAGGACAGTTTTCACTGGCACTAAATGCAAGTTAACATCTGCAGTGCTGATAAAAGAGATGATCTCTAAGTTAAACATCCCACCTCCCCCTGTGTGGCCTTTTCCAACAGATCAAGTTTACCACATGCTTTACCCACAGATTCAGGCTTAGTCCCATCACTCTTCTGCAGAAACTTAGAAATTAAAGATCATGATCACGTCGTCTTCCAGTTCCCTGTGTCATGTCACTGATTTCTAACCTTTTTTGGATCAAGTCCTCTGACAGTGTATGTGTGTTTACAGACTGTCTAGGTCAACTTCATGAAGTTCACAGGGAATTTTAAGTGCATTTGCTCTAAGCGCTAAAATGTATAAACAGATGTCTGTAGTACTGGCTTGGAATAGGGACTCTTTCCAATTGAGAACTATGCTGATTTTCTGAGAAAATTCTGTTACTGAATCTTGTTTTCCCACTGATTTACATTGCTATTTCAGAGATGCATATCTAAGTCACTTGTTTTTACAGAAAGATATAATAAAGTGATTCTCAGACTCAAGCATACCTGGGAAACAGGGACTTTCCAATATCACATTATCAAGAAACAATAACTTCTGAAATTAATCTGTTGAGATACAAGATGAAGAAATGTATCATAATGGACAAATTCTCCATGGATTCTTCATAACAAAAACTGAATCTTTCATTTTTTACCTTTATACTTATGAGGAGATCTATCTCAAAGCACATCTGGATATACATCTTTCACAAGGGCTGGAAGGGCAGGTGATTTGGCAATGCTGTTAAACAGCTTGCAATTTGAGACAGCAGAAGACTGAATAGAATCCTTTGAAAAGTACAGGTAAAAGTACAAGTGTGATTAGAAAGAGTGTCAGTGGAGAAAGTACAGGGGAATGCAAGACAGAGTGACTTTTTGACTAGAATCAGTTCAGTTTAGTCGCTCAGTCGTGTCCGACTCTTTGCGACCCCATGAATCGCAGCATGCCAGGCCTCCCTGTCCATCACCAACTCCCAGAGCTCACTCAGACTAACGTCCGTTGAGTCAGTGATGCCATCCAGCCATCTCATCCTCTGTCGTCCCCTTTTTCTCCTGCCCCCAATCCCTCCCAGCATCAGAGTCTTTTCCAGTGAGTCAACTCTTCACATGAGGTGGCCAAAGTACTGGAGTTTCAGATTTGGCATCATTCCTTCCAAAGAAATCCCAGGGCTGATCTCCTTCAGAATGGACTGGTTGGATCTCCTCACAGTCCAAGGGACTCTCAAGAGTCTTCTCCAACACCACAGTTCAAACATCAATTCTTCGGCGCTCAGGCTTTTTCACAGTCCAACTCTCACATCCATACATGACCACTGGTAAAACCATAGCCTTGACTAGACGGACCTTTGTTGGCAAAGTAATATTTCTTCTTTTCAATATGCTATCTAGGTTGGTCATAACTTTACTTCCAAGAAGTAAGCATCTTTTAATTTCATGGCTGCAGTCACCATCTGCAGTGATTTTGGAGCCCCCCAAAATAAAGTCTGACACTGTTTCCACTGTTTCCCCATCTATTTCCCTGTATATTAATACACAGAATCTGTCCAATTAACAAAATAAGGATTGAAATAGTAAAGGATTAGGAATAAAACTACCATATGACCCAGCAATCCCACTACTGGGCATATAACCTGAGAAAACAACAATTCAAAAAGACACAGGTACCCCAATATTCATTGTAACATTGTTTACAATAGCCAGGGCAAAGAAATAATCTAGACGTCCATGGACAGATGAATGGATAAAAAATATGTGGTAACAATTATACAATGGAATATTGTTCGACCATAAAAAGGAACGGATTTGAGTTAGCTAGTGAGGTAGATGAACCTAGAACCTATTATACAGAGTGATGCAAGTCAAAAAGAGAAAAACAAATGTTTTAAATCAATTCATTTACATGAAATCTAGAAAATGGTGCCGATGAAACTATTTGCAGGGCAGAAATAGAAACATAGACTTAGAGAACAGATGTGTGGACACAACAAGGGAAGGAAAGGGTGAGGTGAGTGGAGAAAGTAGCATTAACATATATACACTATCACGTGTAAAATAGATAGCTGATGGAAGCTGCTTTACAACACAGGGAGTTCAGCCTGTTGCTCTGTGGAGACCGAGAGGGGTGGGCTATGGTGGGGCAAGGGAGGCTCAAAAGGGAAGTGATATATGTAAACATAAGAAACTAATACAACATTGTAAAGCAATTATACTCCAATGTAAAAAAGAGAAATAGTAAAGGATTGGGAAACACAATTTTATGACTATGACAAAAATGATCACAGTGACACAGATGAAAGGCACATGGAAAGTCTTTGTTTAAAGAAGCAAAAAGGAGAGTATTGGGGTAAAAAAGGTCAAAAGGAGCATGTGCCTAGACTGTGTTCAGGATAGCTGTGTTGTCTATGGCCTTGAGAATGGTTTCCTCATGTAGCTTACTAGTGAGCACTGGGGTAAAATGTAATATTGTGGGATCTCAACATAACATTTACTGAGGACCTCTTATATGAGATCAGTATTGGCCACAAATAATACATATTGAGTGAGACCTGTGAATCCTTGAGCTTGGCCCCGATCTGCTAGGGGAAGAGGAAGGCACCCATGATGGGTCACAGGTATCCAGAGGACAAACCGTTACTCCACACCCATCCTGCAGCAGCCACGTCATACCACACCTCACTTGTGCAATCTAGTTCCCAGCAGTGGTCCTCTGATCTCTGCATCACACGGGAGCCAAGGGGGAAATCAAGATTATTAATAAATTGCCTAAGGTCATGTTAGTGGTGATGGATTGACCCCAGAGCCCCAGCAGAACCACCCAACCTCTTGGTGGATAAAGCAAGGTGTGAAGCACGCACTTTTGGAAGCATTAAAAATCTGTGAAGTCATGGCAGGGGAAGTGACACTTGTACTAATTCTGGAAGGATGAACAGGATTTTGCTATAAATGAAAAGAATAAAGGAGTTGAATTTGGAACAAATAGCACCTGTCGAGGTACAGGGCTGAGCAATTCATGGTGACAGAAGCCATGAAAGAGCCGGCAGAGTGGACCATCTGCACCAGTGTCACCATAGAGCTGTGGGAACTTTATTGCACCAGGTGACAGAGGAGATTTTTGAGGCAGGGATGTATTTGTGTTTTATTTAGATGCATTTTTAGAAATAAAAAGTCCATTGTGTTTAGTGAGAAGGGGGCTAGAAAAGGGGCAGCAGTGGTGTGGAGACAGAAATCATGTGCAAGAGGAGATAAATTAAGAAATTGACAGTAAAGCTTGAATGATGATGGAATCTAGGCTGGAGCAGTGGGAATGGGCCCAAAATGAGCTAGTTCACCAGTGAAATTGGTCAGGCTAGGTGGCCAATAGAGGCTTAATGGAGTTAGCGAGGGAAGTGTTCAGGATGCCTCCCAAGGTTACAACGTGGTAGATACCAGTCACTAACTAATGGGAACAGAAAAAGAGGAGGAGTCGTGAGAAAGGAGGTTGGGTAAAATGAATTCCCTCCAAGTGGTACCTACAGAATGTTCAGGTAAACTGTTCATTTGACCTAAGCTTGAACTCAGAAGAGCAGGATGGGAGGTGGGGATTGTGAAATGACCAACCCATGGGCAGTTGAAGTCAGGAAGTGCAGGGGTTGATTCAGGAAAAGTGCACGAAGAACCAAGTTGAGTAAACAGAAATCAGCATGCTGCTGCTAAGTCACTTCAGTTGTGTCTGACTCTGCACGACCCCATAGACGGCAGCCCACCAGGCTCCGCCGTCCCTGGGATTCTCCAGGCAAGAACACTGGAGTGGGTTGCCATTTCCTTCTCCAATGTGTGAAAGTGAAGTCGCTCAGTCATGTCTGACCCTCAGCGACCCAATGGACTGCAGCCTTCCAGGCTCCTCCGTCCATGGGATTTTCCAGGCAAGAGTACTGGAGTGGGGTACCATTGCCTTCTCTGAGAAATCAGCATAGGGGACTGAAATGCAGTGCTCAGAACCTGGAAGAGAACCAAGAACAAAGGCATCCTGGGAAACAAGAAAAGAAGGTGTGTCAAGAAATGGAGTGGTTGGTTGTGTCACAGACATAATCATTTTAATGATACAATATACTTTTAAATGCTATATAATAACTTAACCTACATTTCTTTTTTTTCTAAGGTGGTTGCATCAGCAGAGGGTTTCAGAGTTCTGACTTGTAAAATAGCTAGTGGTTGTAGTTGACCACAGCTCAGTGTACACCCGCACCTGCAGATCTCCAACAAGTACTTCTTCATATGTCAGTGCTTATCAGACTTTAATGGGGATGCAAATCACTGAAGGGCTTATTAAAATACAGGGCCCAAGTCAGTAGATCTACTCTGGGGCCCCAGATCAAATTCTGCATTTCTAACAAAGTCCAGGTGATGCCGATCTTACTCCTGCATGAATCCTTCTTGTGTCATTGTTCTTGTTCTTCAGTCCTGTCCGACTGTGACCCCATGCTGCTGCTGCTGCTGCTAAGTCGCTTCAGTTGTGTCCAACTCTGTGCAACCCCATAGACAGCAGCCTACCAGGCTCCCCTATCCCCTGGGATTCTCCAGGCAAGAACACTGGAGTGGGTTGCCATTTCCTTCTCCAATGCATGAAAATGAAAAGTAAAAGTGAAGTCACTCAGTCGTGTCTGACTCGTAGCTACCCCATGAACTGCAGCCTGGCTCCGTCCATGGGATTTTCCAGGTGAGAGTACTGGAGTGGGTTGCCATTGCCTTCTCTGCTGTGACCCCATAGTAAATCAGATTTTCCTGTCCTTCACTATGAGTTTGTTCAAACTCATGTTCATGAGTCAGGGGTGCAACCATCTCATCCTCTGTCATCCCTTTCTCTTCCTGCCTTCTGTATTTCCCAGCATCAAGGTCTTTTCCAGTGAGTCAGCATTTTGCATCAAGTGGCCAAATTATTGGAGCTTCAACTTCAGCATCAGTCCTTCCAATGAATATTCAGGGTTGATTCCCTTTAAGATTGACTGATTTGATCTTGATGTCCAAGGGACTCTCAAGAGTTTTCTCCAGCACCGCAGTTCAAAAGTATCAACTCTTTAGCACTGTCGTTTTATGGTCCAACTCTCACATCCATACTTGACTACTGGAAAGACCATAGCTTTGACTATACAGACATTTGTCAGCAAAGTGATGTCTCTGCTTTTCAATATGCTGTTTTGTATTAACTAGTATTGAAAACCTAGGCTTCTTTAACAGGAACACCACACCCAGGGCAAAGAATGTTCAGATCTCAGCACTTTTGGTGAATTGCAGCAGTGGGGGGATCAACTTTTGGACAAGTGGTCCACGCACAGAATATAATATGAAGCTGTGACATTTGAAGTTTGGTATGAGCACTATAAACTTCATTTGGGCATTCTTTGGCACTGCCCATTGCTCAAACTACCACACAATTGCACTCATCTCACACTCTAGCAAATTAATATCCAAAATTCTACAAGCCAGGCTTCAACAGTATGTGAACCATGAACTTTCAGATGTTCAAGCTGGTTACAGAAAAGACAGAGGAACCAGAGATCAAATTGCTAACATCAACTGGATAATCAAAAAAGCAAGAGAGTTCCAGAAAAACATCTATTTCTGCTTTATTGACTATGCCAAAGCCTTTGACTGTGTGGACTGCAGTAAACTGTGGTAAATTCTGAAAAGCAATGGGAATACCAGACCATCTGACCTGACTCTTGAGAAATCTATATGCAAGTTAGGAAACAACAGGTAGGGCTGGACATGGAACAACAGACTCGTTCCAAATACGAAAAGGAGTGTGTCAAGGCTGTATATTGTCATCCTGCTTATTTAATTTATATGCAGAGGACATCAAGAGAAACACTGGACTGGATGAAGCACAAGATGGAATCAAGATTGCCGGGAGAAATATCAATAACCTCAGATATGTAGATGACACCTCCATTATGGTCTGAAATGCAGTTCTTGGATGCAATCTCAAAAACGACAGAATGATCTCTGTTTGTTTCCAAGGCAAACCATTCAATATCACAGTAATCCAAGTCTATGCCCCAACCAGTAATGCTGAAGAAGCTGAAGTTGAACGGTTCTATGAAGGCCTACAAGCCTTTTTAGAACTAACACCCAAAAAAGATGTCCTTTTCATTATAGGGGACTGGAATGCAAAAGTAGGAAGTCAAGAAACACCTGGAGTAACAGGCAAATTTGGCCTTGGAATACGGAATGAAGCAAGGCAAAGACAAATAGAGTTTTGCGAAGAAAATGCACTGGTCATAACAAACACCCTCTTCCAACAACACAAGAGAAGACTCTACACATGGACATCACCAGATGGTCAACACCGAAATCAGATTGATTATACTTTTGCAGCCAAAGATGGAGAAGCTCTATACAGTCAGCAAAAACAAGACCAGGAGCTGATTGTGGCTCAGACCATGAACTCCTTATTGCCAAATTCAGACTGAAATTGAAGAAAGTAGGGAAAACTACTAGACCAGTCAGGTATGACCTAAATCAAATCCCTTATGATTATACAGTGGAAGTGAGAAATAGATTTAAGGGCCTAGATCTGATAGATAGAGTGCCTGGTGAGCTATGGAATGAGGTTTGTGACATTGTACAGGAGACAGGGATCAAGACCATCCCCATGGAAAAGAAATGCAAAAAAGCAAAATGGCTGTCTGGGGAGGCCTTACAAATAGCTGTGAAAAAAGAGAAGCAAAAAGCAAAGGAGAAAAGGAAAGATATAAACATCTGAAAGCAGAGTTCCAAAGAATAGCAAGAAGAGACAAGAAAGCCTTCTTCAGCAATCAATGCAAAGAAATAGAGGAAAACAACAAAATAGGAAAGACTAGAGATCTCTTCAAGAAAATCAGAGATACCAAAGGAAAATTTCATACAAAGATGGGCTCGATAAAGGACAGAAATGGTATGGACCTAACAGAAGCACAAGATATTAAGAAAAGATGGCAAGAATACACAGAAGAACTGTACAAAAAAGATCTTCATGACCCAGATAATCACGATGGTGTGGTCACTGACCTAGAGCCAGACATCCTGGAATGTGAAGTCAAGTGGGCCTTAGAAAGCATCACTACGAACAAAGCTATTGAGGTGACAGAATTCCAGTTGAGCTGTTCCAAATCCTGAAAGATGATGCTGTGAAAGTGCTGCATTCAATATGCCAGCAAACTTGGAAAACTCAGCAGTGGCCACAGGACTGGAAAAGGTCAGTTTTCATTCCAATCCCAAAGAAAGGCAATGCCAAAGAATGCTCAAACTACTGCACAATTGCATTCATCTCACACGTTAGTAAAGTAATGCTCAAAATTCTCCAAGCCAGGCTTCAGCAATATGTGAACCATGAACTTCCTGATGTTCAAGCTGGTTTTAGAAAAGGCAGAAGAACCAGAGATCAAATTGGCAACATCTGCTGGATCATGGAAAAAGCAAGAGAGTTCCAGAAAAACATCTATTTCTGCTTTATTGACTATGCCAAAGCCTTTGACTGTGTGGATCACAATAAACTGTGGACAATTCTGAAAGAGACAGGAATACCAGACCACCTGATCTGCCTCTTGAGAAACCTGTATGCAGGTCAGGAAGCAACAGTTAGAACTGGACATGGAACAACAGACTGGTTACAAATAGGAAAAGGAGTACTTCAAGGCTGTATATTGTCACCCTGCTTATTTAACTTTTATGCAGAGTACATCATGAGAAATGCTGGACTGGAAGAAACACAAGCTGGAATCAAGATTTCCGGGAGAAATATCAGTCTCAGGTATGCAGATGACACCACCCTTATGGCAGAAAGTGAAGAGGAACTAAAAAGCCTGTTGATGAAAGTGAAAGAGGAGAGTGAAAAAGTTGGCTTAAAGCTCAACATTCAGAAAACGAAGATCATGGCATCCGGTCCCATCACTTCATGGGAAATAGATAGGGAAACAGTGGAAACAGTGTTAGACTTTATTTTGGGGGGCTCCAAAATCACTGCAGATGGTGACTGCAGCCATGAAATTAAAGGACGCTTACTCCTTGGAAGGAAAGTTATGACCAACCTAGATAGCATATTGAAAAGCAGAGACATTACTTTGCCAACAAAGATTTGTCTAGTCAAGGCTATGGTTTTTCTGTGGTCATGTATGGATGTGAGAGTTGGACTGTGAAGAAGGCTGAGCACCGAAGAATTGATGCTTTTGAACTGTGGTATTGGAGAAGACTCTTGAGAGTCCCTTGGACTGCAAGGAGATCCAACCAGTCCATTCTGAAGGAGATCACCCTGGGATTTCCGAAACTCCAGTACTTTGGCCACCTCATGCAAAGAGTTGACTCACTGGAAAAGACTCTGATGCTGGGAGGGATTGGGGGCAAGAGGAGAAGGGGACAACAGAGGATGAGATGGCTGGATGGCATCACTGACTCGATGGACGTGAGTCTGAGTGAACTCCGGGAGTTGGTGATGGAAAGGGAGACCTGGTGTGCTGCGATTCATGGGGTCGAAAAGAGTTGGACACAACTGAGCAACTGATCTGATCTGATTGTATTGAAGACTTGACTTCAAATGTCATCTTTAACTGAATGATCATTTACATCATAAACTGAAGTAATTACATATAGCTCTTCATTCTAGGAACCAGTTTTATAGTTAATTTGTTATGCAAACAAAAAGGAAATCTAGTGGATTTGGGGGAGGGTTGGTTTCTGAGAAATATCAGGAATTTACATCTATACTAATATCAGGGCTCTATCCAGGTACTTAACCACGGTTGCTGCTGCTGCTGCTAAGTCACTTCAGTCGTGTCCAACTCTGTGTGACCGCATAGATGCCAGCCCACCAGGCTCCCCCATCCCTGGGATTCTCCAGGCAGGAACACTGGAGTGGATTGCCATTTCCTTCTCCAATGCATGAAATTGAAAAGTGAATGTGAAGTCGCTCAGTTACACCTAATAAAATACCTATGAATTGTCTCAGAAACCAACTGGAAGTATGAAAGCTTTTAAAGTAATTTGAATGTTGGCTTTTAAATTTATTTATTCAAAATTCATTGAACAAGTATTTGATGTGAGAACTTTAGGTGGTTATTGAGGCTACTGATGAATTTAATTCTATGGGGTAACTGACAGCTGCTTATGAACCTTGAGGAGGAAAAGGGACTGGAAGATTCAAGTCATTCCTCATCAAAGCATCTCAGGATCTCTGAATCCAGAGGGTATCAGCTGTAACTTCCAGGTAAGTGGGCACATTGAAGACTTTACACATCCTTCACCATGTCTGATAGAAACAGCAATTGTCTTCAATGAGGTGTCACCTCACACTGGTCAGAACAGCTATCATGAAAATGTCTACAAACTATAAATGCTGGAGAGGATGTGGAGAAAAGGGAGCCCTCCTCCACTGTTCGTGGGAATTGATACATTAGCTATAGAGAACAGTATGGAAATTACTTAAAGGAGCTACTGTATGATCCTACAATCCCACTCCTGGGCATACATCTGGAGAAAACTCTTAATTCAAAAGGATACATGCACCCCAATGTCAATGGCAACACTATTTACAATAGCCAAGACATGGAAGCACCCAAAGTATCCATTGACAGGCGAATGGATAAAGAAGATGTGGTACATATATACAGTGGAATACTACTAAGCCATAAAATGGAATGGAATACTACCATTTGTGGCAACATGGATTGACCTGAAGATGATCATACTAAGTGAAGTAAGTCAGAGAAAGACAAACATCATATGACATCATTTATAAATGGAATCTTGGAGAAGGAAATGGCAACCTACTCCAGTGTTCTTGCCTGGAGAATCCCAGGGACGGGGGAGCCTGGTAGGCTGCCATCTCTGGGGTCGCACAGAGTCAGACACGACTGAAGCGACTTAGCAGCAGCAGCATATATGGAATCAAAAAAAAAAAAAAAAAACCTGATACAAAGAAACTTATTTACAAAGCAGAAATAGACTCACAAAGAAAACAAACAAGGTTATTGAAGGAGATGGGAGGAGGAGAGATAAATTAGGAATTTTGGATTAGCAGATATACACTATTATATATAAAATGGATAAAAAACAGGGGCCTACTATGTAGCAAAGGGGACTGTATTCAATATCCTATAATAACCTATGATGGTAAAGAATCTGAAAAAGAATAGATATGTATACACATACACACACAAACATACATGAATCACTTTGCTGTCACCTGAAACTAATACAACATTGTTATCAACTATACTTCGATACTAAAATGGTTATATAAAAAAAGAAATAGCAATAGTTGGATGGACATACAGGGCTTCATGACCTGTTTTGATTCCAGGATTTGGCTGAGCACCCCTGGTCTAGATTTTCTGAAACAGACATTGGGCTGCAAAGACTCAGACAATGGCAAGTCTTTGATAGAATTCAAGAGTGAAAATGAAGCTTACTTTATAGAGAGAAGAACATAGATTTTGTTTATTTACATGCTAATTTTAAAAGGAAATACAAATGCATGCACAATAGTTGCCTTCTCCCAGGAAGAGAAACCAAATATGAACCTCCTAATTTTCTCCAAAAGTTTTTATACATCTGTGTGTGATATTGAGTAATTAGTCAGTCATGACACGTTCTCACTTCCCTACTCAATCTCCAGCTGCAAAAATTAAGATGAAAAACTCTCCACAAATGTAATCATTACAAAGTGTTGAAGCAGATTTGGATGAAAGACAGTTTAGAAACAAGTCATTCAGATTTATTGCCATGCCAGTCGACTGCAGCAAGACACATGTCTTGTTACAGCAGTTTGTTTGCCTTTATTCCATGATGATGACACAATGCATTGTCAAAGTAGATACACGTTATGCAATACAGGAAGAATTTGATTTAGCAAGTCTCATACATTAAACCACCCAGATATATGATGTCAGTCAAAACTCATTGGTTGAATGATCAAGTGTTTCAGAAGAGTTCTCAAGATATTCACCATAGAATTGGTCAATATACATCTCTTCATCTTATGCTTTTTGTTTCTGGTAAGTTTCTTCTCAAGGTGGTCAAGTCCAGTAGCCTCTCAATCTCCAGGGATTCCAGGAGCTAAGCTGGAAGCAATACCAGCTCCCTCCCTCCTGCTTCTGCTGAAATCCTGGCAAATCATGTTTTCAGATCACAGCTTTAGGACAGAAAGCAAGGCATATCAAATACGGCCAATGAATTATTCATGTACTTCCTGCTTTCCTTGTAATAGATTTTTTTTTCCAGATATGTATGACATGTACTTGTTGATCTCTGAATATTCTGAAATTAAGACTACCAGTCTAGAAATTTGGAAGGTAAACCCTACCATACATACTATCATTAAAAAAAAATAGCATCTCCATTAGGATATATTAATTTTATTCCTGCTGCTGCTGCTGCTAAGTCGCTTCAGTTGTGTCCAACTCTGTGTGACCCCATAGACGGCAGCCCACCAGGCTCTGCCATCCCTGGGATTCTCCAAGCAAGAACTCTGGAGTGGATTGCCATTTCCTTCTCTAGTGCATGAAAGTGAAAAGTGAAAGTGAAGTCGCTCAGTCGTGTCCAACTCTAGTGCAGGTTAAATATAGAAAACCAGGAATACATCTTATTCTCTAAATTGTAGAGGGGATTGTGCCTCAAAATTTGTCTACTGTTTACTATTATTATTAAATAGACATTTTAGTTATATCAGAAACTAGGTTATTTCATATAAATGATATTTTACTTACATCTCTCTGTGGTGTCATTGGAAGGGAAAGGTAAGTCGTTCAGTCATGTCTGACTCTTCATGACCCCATGGACTACAGCCTACCAGGCTCCTCCATCCATGGGATTTTCCAGGCAAGAGTACTGGAGTGGGGTGCCATTGCCTTCTCCAAATGTCATTGGAACCAGTTATCTACTAGTTAAGTCTAGCAGGTACTTCTGCACTAAAATTGATCACTTTTTTCCCCCTAGAATTTCTTTTGGTTATAGGAAACTTCTATTCTCAAATTATAATTCTATTTGGCAAACAAGTTTTAGAAAACTAAAAATGGAATCAAGGATTTATCCATACCACATTGAGTAAACAGTATTCTGGATGTAATCTATGCATTATGTAAATAATCACAAAAGAATTAAAGGCATGGAGATTATACAATTAACATAATATTTTATAAAGAAAGAATGAAGAAATGAGAGAGACTGATAGAAAGTTTGGAAAGAAGATAACATAAAGAGCAGATGAAAATTTCCCTAAGTGTCTTAAGTTATAGAAGAGTTCATTAAAAGCTAAATGTTAAACATTTTAAGTAAATGTTTCAATGTTTTGTATTAGTTAAATATTTATTAAACCATAAAATTAATAATAAACAACAATGAGACTACTACTGAAAAGGTAGACGACATTATCTGAGAGCTTACTTTCCCTTCTTAATAGAAAAATGATAGATGCTCACTGAAATAGAAGCAAGTGCTTTGCAAAGGATTCTATGCTTTTAATATGTTTTTAATAACATTTTTTTTCACAGCTTTAGAGAGATCATTTAGAAAGATTGTATCTTATATTGATGAAACATTTTCCAAAGAACATATTTCTTGTTCAATTTTAATTTTTTGTCTGTAAGTTGCAAAGTGAAGGTATGTATAAAAGTTTCCTGGAGATATAGCACATATGATACGATCTCCTTGCGAAGAAAATAATACCTACTGGTCTCATTTGCCAAATAGCACTGCATAACAAATACCCTCAAGATTTCAGCAGCTTACAACAAGAATTATTTATTTCTCAGTCAAGTGTGTGTGGGCTGTCTGGAATCTGCAGAACTTGACCCCATGGCAGGAACTGGGTTCAGAACAGCAGCAGGAGTCCACTGTGCTCGCTGGGGCACACTCTTCTCATGGTGATGGCAGCAAAGACAGCAAACTGTCTGTACCAGCATATGGCACCTGTCACAGGTATTATACTTCCATCTTGTAGGTTATAGCAAGCCACAGCAAAGACCACATGCTGATAGACACATACACCTCCAAGGGAGTAGACATCAGCTACTACTACCGGGGACAAAACTGAGACCAGAAATGCCATTTAATTACCTGTATGTTTATCTACGCATTGACATGCATAGATAAACATGGTGGGGAACATGGTGACAAAATTTTGGATTTTTTTTTTTACTTTATTCTTTGTTCTTTTTGAGGGGGAGGGATTTTATTTCTTAAATACTGCAGTACATAATTTAAAAATTTACTGCAGTCTTAATTATTTAGATTGACTTTATTGAGATATAATTCAAATATTTCACCATTTTGAAGTGTAGAGTTCAGTGGTCACCAGTATCTCATTCAGAGTATTTTCATCACTCCAAAGGGAAAAGCTGTCCTCCTTAGTAGTCCCTGCCCTTTTACCCACTTCTACCAGCCACTGGCAAAACACTTGTCAAATTTCTTTCTGTGTAGATTAGTCAATCCCGAACATAGCATATAAATGTAGTCTTACATTTTATGGTCTTTTGTGAATGGCTTTTTCTACCTAGCACCATGTTTTCAGGGTTCATCCATGCTGCAGCATGTATCAATACTTCTTTACTTTTTATTTTTATTGCCTAACATTGTATTGTATAGATACACTGTGCTTTGTTTACTTATTAGTTGATGGACATTTGGGTGGTTTCTTTCTTTTTTTTACTATAATGAAAAATGTTGCTATGAACCATCGTGTGTGGGGATTTTCCATTTTCTTGAGTATATACCTGGGGGTAGAATTACTAATTCATATATTTACTCTGGGTTTAAGGTTTTGAAGAACTGCATCACTATTTTCAAAGTTGCTACAGTAGTTTACAATCTGACCAGCCATGTATAGGGTTCCAGTCTCTCCACATCCTCATCAACACCTACTACTATCTGTCTCTTTGATTCTGGCTGTTTCACTGGGTGTAAAGTAGTTGGCTCATGATATTAGTTTGTATTTCCATAATAACTAATAATGTCGGCTATCTTTTCATGTGTGTATTTGCCCCTTGTGTATCTTCTTTTTTTGAGAAATGGGTGTTCAAGCACTCTGTTCATTTTTCTACTATCTTTTTATTGTTGAGTCATGAGAGTTCTTTATATATTTTAAATATCAATATAAGATCTTAATCAGATATTATAGGCCTCCCTGGTAGCTCAGAGGGTAAAGCATCTGCCTGCAATGTGAGAGACCTGGATTCGATCCCTGAGTTTGCAAAACACCCTGGAAAAGGGAAAGGTAACCCACTCCAGTATTCTGGCCTGGAGAAGTCCATGGACAGAGGAGCTTGGCAGGCTACAGTGCATGGTGTAACAAAGAGTCGGACACAACTGAGCAACTGAACATGCACACAATCAGATACGTGAATGGAAAATATTTTTTCATGTTATATGGTTTGTCTTCTCATTTTCTTAACAGTGTCCTTTGAAGTACAGAAGGTTTTAATTTAATAATGTCATTTTTCTTTTGTCACATGTGTTTTTGGTGTGTATCTGAGACATGACCAATCACCTAATCTAAGGTCATCAGAAATTTCTCCTGTATGTGTTTCTAAGTGTTTCATACTTTTACCTCTTACATTTAGGTCTTTGATTCATTTTTGACTTAATATCTATACATGGTAGGAGTTAAGGGTTCACATTTATTTTTTTGCATATGGATATCCAGGGGTCCTGGCACTGTTTGTTGAAAAGAATACCTTGTCCCCATCGAGCTGTCTTGGTAGCATTGTCAAGATCAATTGACCATAAATATTAGAGTTTATTTCTGGACTCTCAGTTATCTGCATGTCTAAAGTATTAGCCTTACCACACTATTTTTATTGTTTCACAGTAAGTTTTGAAATTGGGAACTGTGAGTACTCCAAGTTTGTAGCTCTTTTTCAAGATTTCTTAGCTATTTTGGGTCCTTTGCATTTCCATGAATATTAAGATCAGCTTTCCTGTTTCTTTAAAATGGTAGCTGGGAGTACATATGTATTTCTAAAACAATAAAGTTATTAATCTTAATAGCTATCCTTCCTATGAAACTACTAAGTCTTTTTCTTAAATTGTGTATGCTGCTGCTGCTAAGTCGCTTCAGTCGTATCTGACTCTGTGTGACCCCATAGACTACAGTCCACCAGGCTCCTGTGTCCCTGGGATTCTCCAGGCAAGAATACTGGAGAGGGTTGCCACTTCCTTCTAAATTTTGTATAGATTTATACTAAATAAAATTACTGTAATGGCTTAGAAGTTACAAAGACATTGCATTTAGTGTAAGCAGCTAGGCAAATGCTTTCTGAAGCAGATTACAAAATATAATTAACATTTTAATACACACGGGGGGACATTATTGCAATAGATGAGCACAGGAACAGTGCTCCACAGACAGTGCTAGCATACAAAACAGAAACAGACTCTCAGACACAGAGAACAGACTTGTGGTTGCCAAGGGGGAGGAGGAGTAGGGGAGGGGCAAGGGGGAGGGCTGGATTAGGGGTAGCAAACTATTATATACAGGATGGATAAACAACAAGGTCCAACTGTACAGCACAGGAAATTATATTCAATACCCTGTGATAAACTATAAATGAAAAAGAATATGAAGAAGAATGTATACATATGTATAACTGAGGCACTTTGCTGTATACCTGAAAATAACATAACATTGCAAATCAATTATACTTCAATTTAAAGAAAAAGCTGGAAATGTTGGATTAAATGCAGTTCCACAGGTCACAGCTATCACATTTCACAGTGTGTTGTTAAGTCTAATAACAGTGGTCAAATGGCCAGATAGAGACGTGGTAGACTTTCCAGGACGGCAGCCAAGCTGTATCTCGTCAGCCTCCAGGCAGCTGGGACAAAATTATGATAATAAGTCAATAATACCGAGTAGGTATTTTCACTTTGTCTTTCACGTGGGTGGGCGCAGGGTAGGACTGTCAGGCGGGAAAGTGCTTGAAAGGCTATTGCCTGGAAGAGCCTGGGACCTAAATGGCCTGCCTTGCGATCTACTTCTAAAACACAGGCCCACATCTTGATGTGTGCCATGTTAGGTATATGGATCCACATGCTAGAGGGGTCTGGGCTCACCCCTTCTAGTATCAGCCACTGAAAATGCAAAGACAGGAGTAGGAAGTTATACTCCCCCATTTCATACCGCCATCTAATCTGTCATCAAGCATTTCATTAATCACACACAACTCCAAGTCACTTGCAACTTAATTTACCACTAATCAGTATCAAGATAACTGAAAAAAAGAAAACTACTGCTCAAAAGCACAGGCGTCCAGAGGCAGGAAAGCCTCACCAGAAATGCTCACTTTTTTGCCTGTCTTTTGAACTGATTTCTCCTTTTGCAAAATAAAAGTAATGGTGACACAAATCTTGCAAACACACACTCAGTTTCTCCCCAAAATAGCTGCATTCTTTTATTTGGTGATTCAATACATTTTTAATTCCAATAGTCACCACATAACCTAGGCACAAGATTCAGCATTGTACAAGCGAAGGATTTGACTGATTTTCTTTTCAAATTGCCAAAGAGTACAATAAGTGAATTGATTAAAGGATATACTTCTGTACATAAAAATATTCATGTATTTATACAAGTGTATGGAACAGAGTTTAAAGATAATCTAACCAGAACATCACAATAAATAGGATGTGTTCCTATAGGACAGCCGAGCATGCTTTGTCAGGAGGTTGTCAAGTCTCTTATTCTCAAGGTGCTTTATGATCTTCTGAGCTGGGCTCACATTTCCCTAAAAAAGGGTTAGAGGTTAGTAACGCCTGGACCTGGATGCCTCTGGGGGTATTCTGCTTTTTTACTTGCATCCCAGTAAGAGGAGTTGAAGACATGATTATTTATTTTCCAAGAGTCTTTGCAACTTACCAAATTCTATCCATTTCCCAATTAATATTTGAAAAAGCAGATTGATCTAAGCTCTAGCACCATACAAGAAGGAAATGCATGTATTTTTGTCAGAGCAACAATATTTTATATCATCTTTGTCCCTCTGGCTATAACAATTCTGTTTAGAAAATTTTACCAAGCTAAAAATAGTTGATCTAGGATGTCATAAAAAAGAATATTAAATACCTTTGGTAAAAATAGATATATTTAACAAGATTAGAAAAGCAAACAGTTATAATGTCAAAAGGAGACTATAAAAAATGTACACAATAAAACAAATAAACCAACTTATAAAGTGAAGATAAGGCCACTCTTCTTCTCAGGTTTGTCTGTTCCAAACCATGCATGGAGGTCTCTTCTTCTAAATGGTAGAAATCTGATTAAGAAATATAGAATATCCAGTCTCTCCTATCAGCATGACAAGTTTAATTCATGGCAACACAGTTCCTTTTTAAAACCCATGTTGGTAGAACTTAGAACACTCTTATACATGTGACTAGAAGAAACAATCCGAGATTTCTGTGATTTTAGCCCCAGAGCACAGGGCTTAGAGTTAAGCAAGGCGACAGAACCAGGGGCTCACAGGCAGTGTTTCCTGTGCTGACATGAACCTAGGCCACATCCAGACAAGAGACACAATGCAGCCGAGGGCACTCATATGGACTTTGCAACTAACTAGAAATCTACAAGGTTCATTCCTTTTCCCGGCGAGGACGTTCCTCTTGTCGTGGGGCCTCATCTCCAAACAGCCGTTGCACAACCCCTAATTCTGCCCGGTGTCTCCTCTCTCAGAACACGCTGTAAATCCTGAAGATGAAAGGGCCCTGGAGCCAACAGCCGGGACTGTGGATGGAGATAAGGCACAAGTTCCGTCGCAGAGGCAGCCCTGAGCCACCGCGAGGCATTATCCCCCAGGGTTCCCCCTGCACACGCAGTCACACTCCTCATGGTGCTCGAGGGCCACGTCTGTGAGTGACTTATGCAGCCCCCGGACGCCTGTCTTGGGTCTCAACTGAAGGACCTGAAAAGGAACAATGGAAACCACCTTTAAAATCAGACCATGTCTGCAACTTGTGATTTCATGGACAGGAATGATTTCAGAACAGAATCTCGGGGCCCAACAATGACTTAACACATTTTAATTTCTACTCCTGAAGGCATTATGAACATATTCCCCCACCCTTCAAAGAAATCACAAGTGATTATCATCTTTTCATGAAAGGAAAGACCTTTTAATACCAACAATTAGGAAGGAGGCTGCTCAGAATAAATAGACTTGTGGTTGCCAAGGGAGAGAGGGACAGGTGAGGGAATAGATTGAGACTTTGGGATTAGCAGATGCAAATTAGAGTATATAGCGTGGATAAACAACAATGTCCTACTATACTGCATAGGGAACTATAATCAATATCTTGTTATAAACCATAATGGAAAAGAATATGAAAAATAATATATATGTAAAACTGAGTCACTTTGCCATACAGCAGAAATTAACACAACATTGGAAATCAACTATACTTCAGTAAAATAAATTAAAAAAAAAAGTCCTTAAATTGAAAGATTCATTATGCCCTCTTTCCCTTACGAATTTAACTGTAATCAGAGGGAATTTCACCTTCTTTAGGTGTTTTGGAAACCACTACTGAACAATTTGTTTTTCTGTTTGTTGTTTTCTTTCATTCATTTATTCACATGCCTAGCAAATATTTATCCTTGGAGCATGGCAGGCAAGTACTGCGATGCTGTGAAAAGAAACCCGACCTGTCTGCAGCTGAGTCTGCTCAATTATGCTGCTCATTAACGTACTTGGCTACACGTCAAGTCCTCTGTAAACTTGATGAGATGGATTAGATGTACTTCGTCGACAACAGCTCCATCACAGTTAACTTTCTGCAGCTGGGTCCTACTGTGTCATGTACAGTTGGCAAGAATAACAAGAATGCCTCTATTAAATGAAGTTATTTGCAATTTGGATGGTTGAGATTTTTAACCAGAAATACAGCAAAACAGACACTGATACTAAACACACCCTTTTCAGACTGTGATGAAAGGATACAGCTATGTATTCTGTACGTGATTCTCTGACATATTTGATAAGAACTAACTACTCAACGTATATTACATTTTAGGTCTTATAACAGAAATCATACAAAGTTTTAGAAATTATGTGGCTTTGGCTTATGAAAAGAGCACAAAATAATGTGAAGTTGTGCAGTTTGCTCTCTGACTCTGACACAGATAACTTTGCAGAGCAACTTCTGAAAGACACCATTCTGGAAATATTCATTAATCCAAAATGGCACAAATCGGGTTTTACAGAGGCTTCCCAGGTTGCTCAGTGGTAAAGAACCTACCTGTTAATGCAGGAGACTCGGGTCTGGGAAGACCCCCTGGAGAAGGAAATGGCAACCCTCTCCAGTATTCTTGCCTGGATAATCCCATGGACAGAGGAGCTTGGCAGGTTATAGTTCATGGGGTTGCAAAGAGTTGGACATGACGTAGTAACTAAACAACAACACAACTGGTTTTATGACTGTTTTGCTTAAATATTTAAAAATGAAAAACAAAGAATCATCCTCCCTTTGGAGTATCTGGTCATATCAAAGGTTAATTAGCTGACAATTTTTGAATGCTTACTGGGTATCAGGTGATCTAATAGTTTTCACATACTTTAACTCACTAGAATTCTATGAAGTAATTTATAATTATTAGCCCTAGTTTACACATGAGTGAACAGAAGCTTAGAGAGAATGAGTGACACAGTCACCATCTGTACTTTTGCCAAATGGGAATGATTACAATGATAGATAATAATTTCACCAAGACCCAGAATATTACTAGTCATATACTCTACTTATTTAGTAACTTTCTTCCCAGAGAGATAAACTGCAAAGGCTTATGATAGCCATGAAAAAGAGTAAACTTTTAAAGTAGATTTTCTATGACATTTACAATTCTAGAGTGAAAATTATTCAGACTATTATTTTCATGTGAAACTTAATCCAGTGAGATTAATACAGTATATGTGTTGGTATTGATCTCCCGCTTTTGATCAATATAAGGTGGCATCAAAACCAACTACTTGTAAGATGCTGGCACTATGCCTTATCATCACTCTCAACAACTGGCTTCTGGATCAGGTCAGGTGGATTGATACATTGCAACATTGGCAGTGTCTTTAATTCCTGTGTCCACTTATATATATTCTCCCAGTTGGCAGGGGGAAGAATGACCATGACTGGTAAGGGTTAGTAAGACCCCCATATACAGTTCTGCCAGTCTATGTTACACCAGGCTACAACCCAACAACCCTTCCTCCCTCTGCAGAGCTTACCCAAGATGCAGTCACCACATAATTGTCCCCTCTCCACCCCATCTTCATCCACCCATGCCTGTGGATATTTACGAAAGCAAAAGAATCTCATAATGTTCCAAGGGTGTTCAGGTCTTGAATGTGGTGCAGGTTTAATTAGTGTTTTCCCTCTTAATTCCCTTTGAAAGCTTGGACTTTGGAAGACACAGAGAGACCTGGAAAATGACTAGCTGGTCTCAGATAATGTTAAAAAGGGTTACTGGTCTTTAGCACAGGGCTTATGATATAGGAAAGAAAAGAAGTAGAAGCATATCTCACAAAGGTGTTGAGGAAGAGACTCAAACTACAATTTTGACTGTGTGAAGAAATAATGCAAGGGAATGCTAAAACTAGAGACTCTGGAGAGAACAGATCAGGCCAGAAAGACCCATCAAGGAACATTGTAGAGTACTACTGTCCCAAATTCTGGGTGGCACAGAGCCTTGGGTGATGGGACACGTTACTAGAGTAAGGCAATTGAGTGATATGATTATTCCCCCCCCCCAAAAAAAAACACAGATCTACACAAGAAAAGACTATGTATTATGAAAAATGAAACTAGAAGTATAAAGATATAAACAAGATGAACGCCGATTAGGGTGACTAAGAACAGGGGAAAGGAGCGATATGTTTGTCAGAATATCTTACGAATGTTTTTGCCAGAAAGAAAATATCGTATCTATGGGCAAAATTCATTAAATCTTTATTGATTATTTGCCATAATCAAAGAATAAGGCTGGACAAGGTGGAGGGTAGAGAAATAAAGCTGAGTGAAAGTGTTAGTCACTCAGTCGCGTCCAACTCTTCGCAAACCCACAGACTGTAGCCCACCAAGCTCCACTGTCCATGGGTTTTCCAGGCAAGAATACTGGAGTAAGTAGCCATTCCCTTCTCCAGGAGATCTTCCTGACCCAGGGATTAAACCTGGCTCGCCTGCATTGCAGGCGGATTCTCTACACTCTGAGTCACCAGAAAAAGCTGAGTGAGACAATCACCAGTATATATGGAGGGCTTGAAATGTGCCAGACCTCATTCTAGGTATTTGTAAGCATCAGCTCCTTGAGTCCTCATAATGAAGCGTGAAGGCTTACAGCTCACATCACAGATGAGGAAATTGAGGGGCCAGGGATTAAGCAATTAGCTCCAAGTCACACAGCCTTGGATTCCCTGCACTTGAGCCCTGCATTGTAATGGGATCTTTATTCTTAATTCTCAATTTGGGAGAAACAAACACAAAGTAATAACAGTTCTCTAACAGAAATATCTTTAAAGTTGCACACATGCAGGAGGATGAACTACAGTTGTGCTGGGATTGACAGGAAACTAAAAAGCGATTCAAGAAAGTTGTAACATCTAGGTTTGCTGCTGCTGCTAAGTCGCTTCAGTCGTGTCCAACTCTGTGCGACCCTAGAGACGGCAGCCCACCAGGCTCACCTGTCCTTGG
This sequence comes from Bos mutus, assembly GCF_027580195.1. Taxonomy (NCBI): domain Eukaryota; kingdom Metazoa; phylum Chordata; class Mammalia; order Artiodactyla; family Bovidae; genus Bos; species Bos mutus. The sequence goes on from NC_091633.1 coordinate 30,137,418, forward strand.
GATTCTCCAGGCAAGAACACTGGAGTGGGTTGCCATTTCCTTCTCCAATGCATGAAAGTGAAAAGTGAAAGTGAAGTCACTCAGTTGTGTCCAACTCTTAGCGACCCCATGGACTGCATCCTACCAGGCTCCTCCATCCATCGGATTTTCCAGGCAAGAGTACTGGAGTGGGGTACCATTGCCTTCTCCGAACATCTAGGTTTACACATACATGAAACCCCTGTCTTGCTTTTCTGAAAATTTGTATTTTGGAGACAGGGAAATTAAGAAAACATTTTTTGTTTTTGGCTAAAATGGCTTCAAATAAAGAATATCTGATTTTAGATACAAAAGCAATAAAAATCTAATTTGATAATATTTTATCAAAATATAACATTGTTATATTTTATGATTTTTTAATATAAATTTATTTGTTTTAATTGGAGGCTAATTACTTTACAATATTGTATTGGTCTTGCCATACATCAACATGAATCTGCCATCCGTGTACACGTGTTCCCCATCCTGAACCCCCCTCCCACCTCCCTCCCCACAAAGAACTAAACAGACATTTCTCCAAAGAAGACATACAGATGGCTGGCAAACACATTTTATGATATTTTCAAGTTTGTGAAAACCCAATGAAAATGTTAAAGGAAGTCAAAAGAGGGACTTATTCAGTTATATTTGTAGTGACACAAATAGATACACTTCAGCTTAATATGTAGGCAAGCTGCATAAAAGAGCCGGATGAAAGAGAGAAAAAATAAAACTTCTAAGCTCTGTCTTTGCTTCTGCTTTGTCCACGAAGTAGAATAATCTTTAAACTGAAAACTGGACCAAGGATCATCAAAAAGAATGAAAGCCTTCACTTTAAATAAGTCTGTTGATGTATGGCAAAATCAATACAATATTGTAAAGTAATTTGCCTCTAATTAAAATTAAATTAAAAAAATAAATAAATAAGTCTAGATCTTGATTAATGGTATTAAATAACAATGATTTTAGAAATGTTATATTATGTTTTGAAAAAGTTCATTTATTTAGAAGTAATACTAAATTTACTAGTCTCAGAACACACAAAGTATAAGGCTGAGAAAAAATTAGGGCTCAAGAACTATGAATTACACCAAACAAATAATCTTTTTTTATAGGCTAATTTGATTGCTAAAAAAAAAATAGTATCAAAGAAAATTTTATAATTCCAACAAAACATTGAAAAAATTAAGACAGGATTAGGTTGGCTATATCTGTGAGAAATGTGGAATTGGTAATCATATATCTGTGCACATACACATTAGAGATATTTGTGGGAAATGTACTCCATGATCTTACAACTAGATAAACACGCACAGTTGTGTAAGTGTGGACATACAGGTAGTGCACACAATCAACCCCACTTGCAGGCTGGAGAGAATGAATCAATGCCCTTCTGAAGAGTACTAGTGCAGAAGCTCTGCCCATGGCCTTTCCCCACAGAAGAATTTTACCTGAGACTTTAAAACAGATATTGCACACTCTGTGGCAACTTTCTAGATAACTCTGAAACTAATGGTATTTGAAAAGAAATTTACAAGTATAGGATGGAGGAGGATCCTCTTGATCTGAGGACTGATTCAGCAGCCCCAAAGCCTGACATGGACTCAGCATCTGATAAGCTTGTTTAGAAAAGCTCACAAGACTCCTCTGGCTTTTATAGCTCTTCACAAGTTGGGTCATAAACCCAAGACTTGTTGGCTAAATCATGTCCCCAAATACACTTTCCTTAGTAAGTACCTGCTTTAGAAAGTTCAAGATTGAATAATTTTAGGTGGGGAAAGAGTCACTCCAGTTTATCTCCTACTTTAATCACATCCTTTTACATTATACCAATCAATTCTAATATCAGCCTACCATTGAGGCATTTTGACTTTAACATGTTTTAGAACGAGACCCTGTGGGCCACTCCCCCACTCCATGTCCTCATTTTGTCTTTTGTCTGTAGAAAAACTATTCAAAGAATAAATTTAATAGGAGAAGTGAGAAAATGCAGAAAGTAAACAGTCAAGTAAAACAAAATAATAATAGTTTAGTCATTAATCAAAGTCAAGGACCTTTAGAGTTCTTCCTCAAGGGCTATAGATAGTATCCTGAGCCATATCCTTTGAGCTGTTTTCCAGACACCAGGTAAAAGAACTTAACTATATGCTCCCCATAAGCACAAGCATATAGACTCTAGACCAGTTGGAACCAGAAGGTTAATGATGCTGACTTCTGATGACCTTACCACCAACCAATCTGAAGAAAGTTCATGAGCTGAAACCATTTCCCTTACCCCGTCTTTAAAAACCTTTTCCTGAAGGCCTTCGGGTGTTCAATCCTTTTAAACGATAACTACCTGGACTCCTTGTTTGGCACCTATAATAAACATTGTATTCCCTGCACTACAAGCTGGGTCAAAAGACTGACTTTACTGCTCGGGAGGGCAAGCAACCCAAGTTTGGTTCAGTAATAGAACTGCCATGTGAAGGGTTTTTTCTCAACTAAATTCCCAGTTCTCAGAGTAGCAACAAAGCCATCCCCTGGGCAGAGTGGGACTGGGGTTCCTCCTGAAACAGAAATGGAGGGTGTTTCTGGCACAAGGGTCTCTAGATGCATGTGGAATATGAGAGCAAGCAGTCCTACTTATTTTCCAGACTGCCAGTTTGGGATGTTATCTTCTAAAAACTATCATCTAATAATTGTCAGAGAATAAAACCATTAGGAAAAATCGATCCTAGTTTGCATTTTTGTAGGCTAAGTGTTCTGATGATAGTTACAGCAAGTTAATAATACACCTAGGGTAGAAACAGGGAACTTCTATTCTGGAATTCAGTGCTTTTTTCCTATTTAGTCAACTGCCAACACAATACCAGGGAAGAGCTGGGCAGCCCTGTCACATGAGTGCAGTTTATGATATGACATATTCAGATTACCCAGCAAATGTGGGTTCTGCTGGTGTCTTCATATATAAGAAAAATCATTTCATTTATTAAGTAGATATTTATTTTGTGCCATTCTCTTATTTAGCAGAAAAAATAAAAACAAATGAAGCCATACTGAAATGAAGTTAGGAGGCAGACCTTGGTTTGGTTTTGTAAAAATTAAAGTTTGTAAAACATGTTTTGTAAAGACTAAAGTTGAGCCATCAAAAAGGGATTGCTTCCTAATGTGTGAAAGCTATGTGCTGCTAGAGAGGGTGGCGGGGGGTATAACTGGGGATAATTAATAAGAATTTTAAATGTTTAAGCTCTAACATTACCAAGGCTCTGAAAACCAAAAATTACCAATATTTCCTATTGTATTTTCCTTAATTACATAGGATAAAGATACAGAAAGATGAAGAATCCATGCAGGTTTAACATACTATTTGGGGCCACATGAAAATAGGAAGACACAATATAAAAGATGAATAATAGGAAGACACAATATAAAAGATGAATAATAGGCAGTATAATATGAATATACTCTTGGGATTTTTGTGTTAGCACTGTCCCAAATGGAAAAATAAACATCAAAGATCTATTTCCTCCAAAACAGACCATAATTTACCTCCAACTTGTCTTTAAAATATTTTCCCTTGATATTTTGAAAAGGTGAAAATTTCATCCATTTTTCCCCATCCAGAAGAACATATTGTGCTTTTTCTATGAGGAAAAAGTCCCCTGATCACCCGTGATTATCCATTTGGAGGGCAAGCTGTCCAAATCCTTCATGTCTGGCTTTCTGAGTTCAAGTTTCTAATTTTTTTAAGTAATAAATAAAAACAGGAAGTCTTCTGTAAACCTTGGTTTGGTTTTGTTTGGTTTCCCTGAAGATGACCTCTCCTTTAAAACAACAGGCCTTCTCTGGTGCACTGCTTTATGATATTCTGGGACACGACCCCCAACTTGAAAGACCAGGAAAGGCAAGGACGTCCGTACCTCGTGATACTTCTTGGTGACCTTGCTGGGGACACACTGACACTCGCTGCAGGTGTGCAGGCAGCACGCGCAGTTCCCGCCACAGCGCTTCACCAGGAGGCAGCCAGGCCAGAAGATGGTGTCGGTCCTCTTCAGCTCCTCGCGGACGGACACGGAGAAGTTGCGGGGCGTGCAGCTGTAGAGCCGCACCTCCTCCTTGAGCAGGTTCAGGTCCACCACTGCGGGGCACACAGGGAGCCAAGAGAAGGTGAGCTCTGAGCCTGACGCACTTCACTTAGCTCTTTTTTTCTCACACAGAAATCTATTTCATGAACCATCACCTTAACAATAACCCTAATTATTTAACCAGGTCTTAGGGTGATGCAGCTTGTGGGCTGGACTATTTTATGGCAAACAGAGCTTACTTGTGACCCAGGGATGGTTGAGAGGTAGCATTGTGCAGAATTGATGGAGCCAACAGAAACAGTTAAGAGCTAAACATAGGAAACTTTACAGGAAAAATGGGGCTACATCTTCTAACCTTTGGAAGAAAAGCAAATATGGGACACATTGGAGGGAAGAAAAGAATGTAAAATGAATGCTTTGACGAAAAAATAAATCCATGTTTTAAAAGGATGACAAGCTCATGCAATGAATGAAGAATGAAGTTTAGAAACTTGCTGGCAGAACTTTGCACGAATCATAGAATGTGAAAAGGAATGAAGAAAATGAGTTTTTGAAGACAACTGAGTGGACCAGGAATGAAAAAGAAGACACATTTTAAAAGAGCAGGAGTTGTTGGAAAGCATTGCTTCTGGCATGTTGATTAGCTTATGGACTTGGAAATTTAGTTTAACTAGACACCTTCAGATTTGTAGTCTCCTTTTAATGGATGGAAGTAATGTCTAATTTATAACCATTGCCTCTATTCTTTTAGTAACTTGGTTAACAATGTTGTGCTTTATTCTTTAGAATACCTACTTATGAAGAGGAAAAAAATATCCTTTTATTAATTGTTGCAGTAAATTCTCAAAGAACCATTGCCTTTAACTACAAGATGACATTGCCTCAGTTAAATTGTATCAGAATAACATGTCACATTTAGTATGAACTTATATATAAAATATGAAGTAGTTGATAATTACTAGGATAAGCATTTCTAAAATGATCTTAATTTCTGGTTTAAGGATTTGCTTTTTCACCTAGAAATATTCAAATAAAAGTAATTCCAATAAAACTGAAGTTTTGAATAATATATAATCCGTCAGAGTTTTTTCCGTCAGTTCAGTTCAGTTCAGTCACTTAGTCGTGTCCAACTCTTTGCGACCCCATGAACCGCAGCATGCCAGGCCTCCCTGTCCATCACCAGCTCCTGGAGTTTACCCAAACTCATGTCTACTGAGTTGGTGACACCATCTAACCACTTCATCTTTTGTTGTCCCCTTTTCCTCCTGCCTTCAATCTTTCCCAACATCAGGGTCATTTCAAATGAGTCAGCTCTTCGCATCAGGTGGCCAAAATATTGGAGCTTCACCTTCAACTTCAGTCCTTCCAAAGAATACCCAGGACTGATTTCCTTTAGGATGGACTGGTTTGATCTCTTTGCAGTCCAAGGGACTCCCAAGAGTCTTTTACAACACCACAGTTCAAAAGTATCAATTCTTCCATGCTCAGTTTTCTTTATAGTCCAACTCTCATATCCATACATGACTACTGGAAAAACCATAACCTTGACTAGACGGATCTTTGTTGAAAAGTAATGTCTCTGCTTTTGAATATGCTGTCTAGGTTGGTCATGACTTTCCTTCCAAGGAGTAAGCGTCTTTTAACTTCATGGCTGCAGTCACCATCTGCAGTGATTTTGGAGCCCCCCAAAATAAAGTCAGCCACTGTTTTCACTGTTTACCCATCTATTTGCCATGAAGCGACAGGACTGGATGCCATGATCTTCGTTTTCTGAATGTTGAGCTTTAAGCCAACTTTTTCACTCTCCCGTTTCAATTTCATCAAGAGGCTTTTTAGTTCCTCTTCACTTTCTGCCATAAGGGTGGTATCATCTGCACATCTGAGGTTATTGATATTTCTACCAGCAATCTTGATTCCAGCTTGTGCTTCCTCCAGTCCAGCATTTCTCATGATGTACTCTGCATAGAAGTTAAATAAGCAGGGTGACAATATACAACCTTGACAAACTCCTTTTCCTATTTGGAACCAGTATGTTGTTCCATGTCCAGTTCTAACTGTTGCTTTCTGACCTTCATACAGATTTCTCAAGAGGCAGGTCAGGTGGTCTGGTATTCCCATCTCTTTCAGAATTTTCCACAGTTTATTGTGATCCACACAGTCAAAGGCTTTGGCATAGTCAATAAAGCAGAAACAGATGTGTTTCTGGAACTCTCTTGCTTTTTCCATGATCCAGCAGATGTTGGCAATTTGATCTCTGGTTCCTCTGCCTTTTCTAAAACCAGCTTGAACATCTGGAAGTTCACGGTTCACGTATCGCTGAAGCCTGGCTTGGAGATTTGAGCATTACTTTACTAGCATGTGAGATGAGTGCAATTGTGTGGTAGTTTGAGCATTCCTTGGCATTGCCTTTCTTTGGGATTGGAATGAAAACTGACCTTTTCCAGTCCTGTGGCCACTGCTGAGTTTCCAAATTTGCTGACATATTGAGTGCAGCACTTTCACAGCATCTTTCAGGATTTGAAATAGCTCAACTGGAATTCCATCATCTCTACTAGCTTTATTCGTAGTGATACTTCCTCAGGCCCGCTTGACTTCACATTCCAGGATGTCTGGCTCTAGATGAGTGAACACACCATTGTGATTATCTTGGTCATGAAGATCTTTTTTGTATAGTTCTTCTGTGTATTCTTGCCACCTCTTCTTAATAGCTTCTGCTTCTGTTAAGATCCATACCATTTCTGTCCTTTATTGGGCCCATCTTTGCATGAAATGTTCCCTTGGTATCCCTAATTTTCTTGAAGAGATCTCTAGTCTTTCCTATTCTATTGTTTTCCTCTATTTCTTTGCATTGATCGCTGAGGAAGGCTTTCCTATCTCTCCTTGCTATTCTTTGGAACTCTGCATTCAAATGGGTATATCTTTCCTTTTCTCCTTTGCTTTTCGCTTCTCTTCTATTCACAGCTATTTGTAAGGCCTCCTCAGACAGCCATTTTGCTTTTTGCATTTGTTTTATTAAAATTCAGGAACATTATCTAAAATATAAGAGCTATGTTAAATATATATTCATTTTACTGACAACATCATAAATAATATTTTCTGGCCAAAGTTAAGTTCAGATAATAATCCAGTTGTAAAAATTAACTGACTAATATTTGAAAATATTTTTAAAATGACAAGGTAAGTAAGAATCAAATGCTTGCTTTCTTTAGCTATGTTTTACTTGTGTATGTGGTCAAGTTTTTCTAAAATGTCAAAATAAGTCAAGGTAAGTATTTTTAAGAAACACATACAAGATTCTGTATATGCAGTTGTAAATTATAAACACATGTAAACTATACAGTTGACTAAAATTTGTCAAGAACAGGGAAATACCAAGGAAATGGTAATTTAATAGATTCATTTCAGCCTCATTCAACTAAAATTTTTTTTTTCCAATTCAACAGAAAAATTACTCTTTTATTTGAATATCTAAAGTTTTCCCTTTCATCTGAAAAATGATCCTGTGTAAGTAAAACTTTTAAATATTTAAGAGGAAATGAATTCATTCTTTTAAGTGCCATTAAAGACCAACTTAGTTCTAATAAAATTAATGAGATAATTAGTTTAAGTGATGTCACCTGTTTTATCTGATTTCATTTTGCTGGACTAACAATCTATGTACATACTGCTCTTTAACTGTCAATGCTGTATAGGAGTGTCTTTGAATCTTTTCTCTAGAAGTTAATATCTAGGCAAGAAGCGAGAAAACCTAAAACAGACACACACATACAAAAGCCAGTTGCCAAAGTTTTTAATGCTTATTTAAGATTTATACTTCTTTAGAATGTGAATGAAGCTCTTAGCTTTCAAAGGATATTCATCTACCTCAAAGAGTTTTAAACATACTATTTCATGCAACTAGAAAATGAGACTGTATATGTTCCCTTTAAAATGTTTACTTAACCACAATAAAAGGTTAGATGGATTTCCCAAGTGAACCAAGTTATGATACCTGCTACAATGTGAAAATTTAAACAGACTTTCAACTTAGCTTCCACTCATCTATCATGTTTGACACAAAAGTCAAAAGCCCTTTTTAAGTACTAGTTAAGCCTGACTTAAAAAAATGAGTTTTTCTTTTCTGTAGTAGGAAGATATGAATGAATACACTGAATTGGAGGAAGAAAGGGAAAATAAAGAAACGGAAAGACATGAATGCAGTCTACTCTGGGCTAAAGAAGGACTTTAAATTTAGCATATGTTATTTGAAATTTATGATTCCTACTGCTAGGACTTCAAACTCATCTAAGCTTCATTAAAATAAGTCATGTGACTATAATTGGTGTCACGAATTCATCAAATATTGTGTAGAACACCTAAGCAAAAAAAAAAAAAGGGGGGGGGGAGAAAAACAGAGAAAGATCATGAATCAACACACACTTTTGTATAACTTTACTATTATGAAGTTTCCCTCTACAAAATATTTGTAAAGTAAACTTAGCCTTCAGATGCTTTATTTTCTTTTTGTGACTACTAAGACGATGCATGCATTAGCTTGTCTTTCTAAAGAATGAAGATGTGAAGCTTGTCATCAATGAACACTGTTTTTCTAATACCTATTTTCTTGTTCAGATTCATAAATATTGCAAGTTTTACTAAAAAGGAGAACACTGGTTAAGGAAAAAAAAAACAAAAACAAAAAAAAACCACGATCACATTTTACTTTGTCAGTGTTCATTCTTTTAAGACATTCAGCCCAGGGAAATTCTATGACTGTATTGCAATCTGAGGGTGGTCTTTCTAAGATGAATGTGGTAACACTGTGATATGTTTATTCTATGGAAAATCTCTTTCGATGTCTAATTAGAAGCTTTTAAACGTTTTACTCCTCGTTCCTTTGTAGAGAGACTCTGGGGAGGGGAGTTGGTTTTGTCTACATAGATGTTATCCCACACCTGCATTTTAGTTTATGTAAAGTTCCAAAAATATACACTGCTTTTCTCACACTTACCGTATGCTTAAAAAGTTAATAGATTTGGCAAACTGCAAAGGGCTTCAATTTGGAAAGTGTTAAATGAATACTTGAAAGATGTGGTTCAATGCTGGGTCTTTTAAATACACCCTAGCCTCTGGCCAAATCTTCACTGAGCACCACATGGAGAGATACAGGCACATGGGCATAGCTGGAGGGGAGATTTGCAGGTTCCCATCCCAAGAACAGCTATCAAAAAACTCAGAACCCAGCTGACTCCCTCTGCTTCTTACAGATCCACTCGATAATCTACTCCAAATTTGCTAACAAAGGCTGTATTCAGGGGTGTTGCAGCCAGCCTCACAAATCTCCATCTTCCCGTTCCTGAGCAGGAGGGAAGGGAAGTGCGGTTGGTGAGTTATTCATCAAGATCACATCTTATAAATATGTAACAGCTTTCAGGATCTGGGCGAGATTTGGCTGCCTCTGGACAAGATTTCCAATATTGCTGAGAGGAAACCAGGGCTGCTGGCCCAGCAGAATATCATGCTGGGCAAGTCTCAACAGGATCTGCTGAGATGGAAGGTCCTGATCAGAAGGGCTGCAGCTCTAAGGAGGAAAGGGTGGGAATAGGGTTTCTTTCTGAAGAACACATCTGATGCAATCTGCCCCTGTGAGTTGCTCAAATTAACTAAATATTCTGCTTTCTATAGACATTCTACAGACTGTTCTTCCATTTTTAAAGACCCTAGGTAGATTTTAAAGTATCTGACAGACTGAAACAGATTTTCTGAGGGTATTTTAATTAGCCAGTTGCATTTTCATTTGTGTCTGACAGGGATGCTTTCCAATGTTAATGTTACTAGGAAAGTTAACGGACCTTAGAGCAAATTCTGTTACCATTATTTCCAATTTCTTGACCATGTGGAATTAAGTTTAATTATCAACACTTTCACTCTTGGAAGGAGATACTCTCATATAGTCAAAAGTGATCATTTCAAACATATTTATACAAAGAAAGAATCATCATGGTGTGAGTTCCTTTAGAGCATTATTTTCTTAAAGTGATTCCTATCTTGGAATCTACTAGGTCTGTTTTCTGGGGAGTCATGGTTATTTTTCATAGTATTTAGAAAAGTTTCTAGGCTTAGGAAATGGAAATGGATATAATTCTGATTCAGGAGACATGCTAGACAAAGATTTTAATAGAGCTTTCCCCTTTTCTAGCCTCAAACATGGCTCAGCAGCTATGATAATTTCTGCTGAATCTCTAATTTAATATACACCAAATATTGTTTGAATAAGCAACAATTCCTGTGAAATGTAACAGAGGACTTCATCAACATGATATTTTTGAATTAAAGAAATAACAGGCATTTTCAGCAAAAGCATCTCTTTAAGTCTCCCATACCCAGTCAGAAGAGCCTCCTTTTATGTGCATTTTCATTTAATATGTAAATATGCTCAAATATTAAGAACATGGAGCATTTAACTTTATCAAGGAAGAATTTTCAACTCTACTCGTTAGACCGTATGGCAGAAGAATCCGAAACATGAGCTGCTAAGAAAATTAGATGAGGTTCTAACCTGAAGAGAGAGCTTACCTCTGGATTTTCTTCCAAACACAAAATTCTTGCCCAGCAGTTGCAAAGAAGTGGGCCTGTAGAGATCTTCTAAGTCTAACTGCCATCTGTCTGGTTCAAGATACCGAATGAGGTCTTCCAAGGTGCTAAAGGCAGTGACGGCGTTATTCAGGAGGTCCAGTGGCAAGGCTGAGGCGGGCAGTGAGGACGGACTCACAGTTTCTGTGAGCTGCTGAAAGCAAAAGGAAGCCAGTGTCAGGTGGACTCTGCTGCAGAAATGACAACACGTGCCTTCTGGACTCAGGCACGGGGTTAGGTAGTGAGACTATGGCTGAAAACACGGGGAAGCGAAACTTTATTTAACCTCAATGACCAGTAATAATTGATACTTTGCAAAGACTTCATGTAGATGAACTTGGACGGAGTTTCTGTGGAAGATTTTCAATGGGGAAGACATCCATTTTTGTTAACACAAACCATGGTGGGTGTGGGTACCTGCTGTTACACAAAACAGATGATGCCTCTGTGGTCCAGTCATGGACTTAACAATGGAAGCCTTAAAAGAGTTTATCATTTTTTCCTTTGTTTTCCACTTTTCATCTGCCTCATTCTGGGAAATCACCTGGTGGGTTTATTAATGATTGTCAGAGGAACTAAAACTTTAATATAAAGTGATTGATCCATGAAGAATATGAATAAATTGTAAGTGAAACACCTTTGACATTGGAGAAGAACTTGTAAATCAAGATAGGAAACATCCAAACCATAAAAGAGAACTTTGATAAATTTGCCTAAAATTTTTAAGTAAGCAGAGTTAAAATACAGACACTGGGAGAATACCTTGGCAAACCACATACCTGCCACAGGATAGAGAAATAAAACAAACTCAATAGAAAATGGGCAAATTCCAGACAAGAAGTTTGAATGGCCACTAGACATCATATACACAAAAGAGATACTATTTCACTTACAGGAGATTGGTGAGCATTTAAAAGAAAGGATTGCCAAGGATGTGAGTGAATTGAAATTTCTCTAGTCTGCCTGCAGAAGTGAGTATTAATTGGTACCACTGCAGTTGATGTAACTGATGTGCACAGGATACTAGAGTTGAAGATGGATACATCCCATGTCCCTATAATTCAGTTTTAAGGTTATAGCCTTTTATTTGTGCACATGAAGTATGTGTGCAGGAATATCAATTCATCAGTGCTGAAAAGGAGCAAATCAAAACAACCTAAAATGCTCAGGTATAGAACCATGGATTAAAATACACCATTTTAAATGACAAGCATCAAAATAAGGCAATAATTTCAGGAAAAGTTCAAAAGTAATATCCCCTTCCCCAGTTTTTAAAGTGGGTTAAGGGTGAGGTGTGGTAGACCAGAACTGAAATCAAAATAGACAAAATAAATACAGGAACAAATGCTCCACCTCACCTTTAAAGTTTATTTATTTACTTACAGGGGAAGGAAGACAAATAGTATGAAATAAAGCATTTACATTGACTGATGTATTACAGTAAAATCCATAATAACAAAAAGTTGGTAACAATCTAGACTTACGATAGTGGAATAGCTAATAACGTTGCACTCATAATCTGAAATAGTGGGACAGACACTAAAAATGAGGTTCTCTAGTAAGATGCAGAAGCAATCTAAGTGTCCATTGACAGATGAATGGATAAAGAAGATGTGGTACACGTATACAGTGGAATATTACTCAGCCATGAAAAGAACAAAATCCAGCAACGTGGATGGACCTAGAGGTTGTCATACTAAGTGAAATAAGTCAGACAGAGAAAGACAAACGCCATATGATATAATTCATACATGAAATCTAAAAATTGATACAAATGAACTTATTTACAAAACAGAAATAGACTTATAGACATAGAAAACAAACTTATAGTTACCAAAGAGGATGAAGGATAAATTAGGAGTTTAGGATTAATAGATACATGTTATTATATATGAACTAGATAAATAATAAGGACCTACTACTATATAGCACAGGAAACTATACTCAATATCCTGCAATAAACCATAACAGAAAAGACTATCTATTGATATATACATTTATGTGTGGTATACATATACATATATATATAATTCACTTTACACTAGAAACTGACATAACAGTGTAAATCAAGCATACTGCAATAAAAATGCAGTCCTCTAGGATTTTTTACTAAGAAATAAATGTCTAAAATGTAGTAAATGATAAGTAATCCAAGCTCTTTAAACTTAGCATTATTTTACCATGATTTCAACCCACATACTTTGAAGCAAAAGAAAACAAAAAATTAAAAATGCCTAAAATGTCAAGAGTATTCATATACAGTTTTAATGAGAACAGGTGATTTTCGTTTCCTTCCTTATAACTGTGTATTTTAAGCATTTTCTATAATAAGTATGGATTCTTTCTGGAGATCAGGTAAAATGATTAACATTTGCTGTAATTAAAAAAAAAACACTATCATATCAGCTCTTCCTTTTCATCTTCATTACTCAGGTCTCATGCAGAAGCTGAAAACCACGGACTATATTTAGGAGCCTGTAAATCTGTCTCCTTGTCTTCAATCTTCCCTCATTCCTTTTATCCTATGCTGCATAACCCTGGGTTAATCTACCTAAAATAAGCTATCGCCGATCACGGGATGAATCTGGACAAATGCCTAGAGTGATTTCTCATCTGGAGGATAACATCCAAATTCCTTACCCTGTACTCAGGAGCTTCACCACCTGACCCTCACTCACCTTTCCCATCTAATCCTCCACTCATCAAAGACAAGCACATTTTGTCCCAATCAATCTAGTCTTCTTACTGACTGCTGCACATGTCATATTCCTGACCTTGACCTGTACCCTTGCTAATGCTGCTGCCCTGCCCCCATGAGCACAACTCTGTCTTGTGATCTGCACAATAAATCTTGACCATTTATAACCGCCTTCCTTGAAACCCAACTCATCCATGAAAACTCCTCCAGTAACAGAGCCATGGCTGCCCTAAATACAGCAATTGTGTTAATCTGGAAAAGACCCCCTCTCTGGACTATGCTATGGGCACTGGGGTTGAAAAGCAGAAGCTCCACTGTCACTCAGAAAAAAGGACATTCGTTCTCTGGGGCAGACAAGCCTCTGTTGGGACTCGTAGCTTCGTGGGTCCAGAGCTCCTCTTGCCTGTGGTGGTGGTGGTAGTGGGTTTATAAAGGCTGATCAGTAGAAATGAATGTGGCAGTTTTGGTCAACACTGATTTCATTCTTATTTTAAAGATCTACTTTCAAGAATGTCAAAATTCTGGCTAAACTATTAGCACTATGATGTTTTCCATTATTATAACCAACTTTTAAGAGTAAAAACCAAATTTAATATATTTCTCTTTACTACCAGAATTTTTTAATTGTCTAAGAAATGAAAAATTACTTTGGCAGAGTACTATTGTGATTTATGGGGTCGCAAAGAGTCGGACACGACTGAGTGACTGAACTGAACTGATTGTGATTTATATATAAATAAATAATTATCTAATAAAAGTGTTCATTACTAGGTTAACCAATTTGGTTAATATTGATGTAGTTTATAATGTGAAAAAGTTGATGCCATGTTTTTGAAATATTTCAAACTATCAGCCAAAATGTGTATTACTCAAAGAATAACTGAGTTATGACTCATGACTATGATGATACAAATCAATTGCGTCAATCTACATACAGAGAATAAATGTATAGAAAGCTGACACAAAATGTATCAATATATTATTCATTAAAGTGTCAGGTTATGGATGTATATTTTAGGCAGGATATAGAATTATTTATGCTCTGGAGTTGATTTATTTTGCTTCCAAGTCTGTTGGAAATGTAGTGAATTCCTTCAAGAACAATGAAAAGTCCCAACTAAAATCAGTCCTGCTGAGATAAAGTTTAAAGTAGCTATACAGTTAAAGAAAAACAAAATAGTTCTGTAATGTTGAACAAACAGAATATGCACATCCTGAGTTCAATGAGGTATCTGAATATCAATCCCCTCGAGTGACCAAGGGAACCAAACCACCTGACAAATGTTACTGCATGTAGATACTTGTGCTGTGTCCACACTTTTAAAGATATAAATTAAAATAAGATAATGCTTAAAAAAGATAACCACACACACACATATACATGTAGGCACACGGGGAAGTCCCCATCTAAAGAAAAAAAAAAAAGGCGGGGGGAGAATTAACTTACTTCCCCTTGGATTCAAACATTCAATCCCCCGGACAGAAGAGAGGAAGTGGTGCTTTTCTTTTTTAAGGGCTTTCTCATGACTGTCACCCACCCACTGGTTCAAGGAACATTCAGATTGTTCACTTTTGAGGTTCTGCTTTTCTAAGTAGTCCAAAGGGATTTTCAGAGAAAAGGGGGAGCAGCAGAAAAAAAGAAGTTAGAGGGAAAGATATCTTCTACTGTTTTTAGTCTTTCATTTCTCCTTGAACCAAAAACTCCACTTTCCAGTACAAGCTCAGAGCCTTTCTCCCATTTTAAGTGCCTAGCAAATTCTAACAATACCTCTGCTGTATAAAAACACCTAGAGGAGTGGGGTGGGGAGGTAGGTGTAAGGGAGGCTTAAGAGAGAGGGGACGTATGTATACCTATGGCTGAATCATGCTGATGTATAGCAAAAGTCATCACAATATTGTAAAGTAATTATCTTCTAATTAAAAACAAAATTAAAAAAAGACATGATTGAGCAGAGTGGCTTGAATAGTTCCTTTAGCCACTATGGAAACAGACACCTACTTCTAGGCTATGGATCGTGCTGAGACTACCCAGTGGATGACAATGGCCAGAAATGGCAAGCAGAGTTTCCTGGTTTCTGTAATGTACTAGCTAAATCAATATCACTACTTCAATAAGCCAGAAAAGGGCTTTTCTGCTATTAACTGCAGCGTTGCAGCAGTAATGTGGTGGAAAACCTAATCCTATTATTGTTGTTCAGTCGCTAAGTCGTGTCCCACTCTTTGGGACTTCATAGACTATAGCATGCCAGGCTCCCCTGTCCTCCACTATCTCCTGGAGTTCGCTCAAATTCACGTTCATTGAGTCGGTGATGCTGTCTAACCATCTCATCCACTGCTGCCTCCTTCTCCATTTGCCTTCAGTCTTTCCCAATGCAGAACTTAATCCTAGCCTAAACCTTTTCGGGCACAGAACTTTGCAAAGGCAGATCGTGAAAGAGGAGAAAAGAGATCTGAAATCTCTGTGCAATGAATTGTCCTGTCCAACCATTTCTAGAATGTCAGGATCATGTGTCATGATCCTACACAAGGTGAAGTCTTCTCAGGTCCTCAAAGAAGGTCAGTCTGAGTGGTGACATGATGTGAGCAAAGAGCCTGATGAGGAGTTAGGGAGCCTCTGGTGTACCCCTGGAGCTACTATGTCAGGAGAGGGAATTTCCACAAACACTGTAACCCATGAGAGCCTCAGTTTTCCCCTCTGTAAAGCAGGGCTGCTACACCCAGTGCCTTTAAGTTTCTTTTCTGCCTTTAAATTAAGAATCTTATGTCATTGCAGGATACAGGAGAGTCCGTAGTCCCCCCACTCTCGCCAACACCTCCGTCTCTTGTCTTCTTGACGATGACCGTCCTAACAGGTGTGAGGTAATAGTTCACTGTGGCTTTGGTATGCACTTCCCAAATGGTGAGTGATGCTCAGCATCTTTTCATGTACTGTTGGCCATTTGTCTGTCTTCTTTGGAAAAATTCCTATTAAACTTCTCTGCCCATCTTAAAGTTGGATTTTTGTATTGTTTCATTGGTTATTGAGTTTCATGAGTTCTCTACACATTTTGTATATCAACACCTTATCCAGTGTCTGGTATGCACATGTTTTATCCCATTTCACAAGTTGCCTTTTGATTGTGAGTACCTTAATGGCAACCCACTCCAGTATTCTTGTCTGGAAAATCCTATGGATGGAGGAACCTGGTAGGCTACATTCCATGGGGTCGCAAAGAGTTGGACATGACTGAGCGACTTCACTTCACTTTTGATGTGCAGAAGCTTTTTTTTTTAGTTAAAGTCCTACTTGTTTGATTTTTGCTTTTGTTGTTGTGCTTTTTGTGTCATTTCCAAAATATTCTTGTGAACTGTTAGTGAGTATGTAAATTTGTTTAGCCACTACAGAAAACAGTAGGGAAGGTTAGCAAAAAATGAAAAATTGAACTGCCATTTGATCTAGCAATTCTGGGTTCTGGGTTTGAAAGAAGAAGAAATTTGTAGGAAGAAGTCCTTCACAGAACGGGACATTTGGACACAGACATGCACAAAGGAAAGCCCATTTGAAGGCACTGAGAGAAGGTGCCTGTCTACTAGCCAAGGAAAGAGGCCTCGTAAGAAACCAATCTTGCTGACACCTTGATCTCCAACTTCCAGCTTCCAGAACCGTGAGAAAATGAATTTGAAGTTTAAGCCACCCAGCCTGTGGTACTTTGTAACAGCAGCCCTGGCAGACTAAAACACACTGTCATGGAATTCCCGACTTAATATTGATTACAGCAGCAAACAGAGGTTAATGTTATACCATGTCCATTAAGTCATTTAACAAACATTTATTAAAAAGCCCATCACGTGGGCACTGTGAGCAAAACAGACCAAAATTCTCGCTCTTGGGAAGCTTAACGTTTACATGCCAAGTATTCTGTTTCATAGCAGAGACTTTTTCCCTTTGCCAAAACAAAGCCAAACTGAGAATTTGCTATCAAGAATCACATAAGCAACTCAACAATGTTCAAACAAATCCTGGTGAGTGTGGACCATAAAAAGGGAACCTAGTAGGAAAGAACAAATGAAAAACAAATTTATTTCTACTTTCATTATTGAAACATAACAGATAGCCCATGTGTTTGGATGAGGTAAGGCCCACGTGGATGGGTGTTATAAGCTCAAGACAGCAAGTTAGTTCCTCTGTTGACTTCTACAGGTTCATTTAAAAATCAGCATATTGGTGGTTTTGTATTTTGATGGCTACCTTAGATATCTTTTGCATTAATTATCATCTCTTTTTTTCAGAAAAAGAAAAGCTGACTTCCTATTTGGAATAGTACTATCTGAACTGCTTGTAATTCTACGATAAACACTTATCTCAAAAAAAAACAGAGCTTGTCTTTTTATTAGGATTTCTCTGGCGAGCGCCATCTTAAAAATATAACATTGACAATGAACCTTCCTTGGACAAACACACACACACCAATGTTTACCTTGAGTAGCATAGCAACTGCTGCAAACATTTAAGACCTGCAAAGATTTATGCTGCAGTTTTTCTAGCCAGGCATACAGGACATTTCAAACTGATAAGGAGCCTTCACTTCAATCATACCTGACAGGAGTATTAGGAACGCAGTTTAGGTTTTATTGTTGTAGTAATTAAAACACAAAAGAACAACAAAATAATCATCCAGGTAAGGGAAGAGGAAAAAGCACTCAGCCTTTTGCAGCCTTGTGTTACATCATCCAATCTCAGTTACATCATGTCAAGCTGATATATTGAGCACAGGGCTGCCTTTCAAAGAGCTTAAGAAACAGACAGTGCCTGCAGACAAAAATTTATGCCAGGAATGACTGACGGGAGGTGCTGTAAAGACACAAGAATGCTATGGAACAATTCACTTAAACACACTTCTTCCTCCTGCTCATATCTGAATCCATCCCCAAAGTTATCTGCGTTAGGTTTTTAAATTAGTTTTAAGCTAGCAAAGAAAATCAGATGTTTGCATTCATACTCAAGAACAGATGTTTTAATACTGGGTGAGTGATGCAGATTATATATTTAAGTGATAAATCCTCGGGAAAGTGGCCAGTTGCATTCACGTTGAGTTGTAACACTGAGCGGCTCTTACTCAGAGAGCTTGGCCATGGAATAAACCTTCGTTTGTCTACACAGCCAATCCCAGCGACCATCCAGGCTGAAAAGAGAATCATGTTTATCCTCCAGCACTTAAAAGCTGTCATTTCAAGGCTCAAATCTTGCCTTCCTGGTTTCATGCAAACCCTGAGTTGCAGCCCTGTTCTGCCTGGGCCCAAATATGGAAAAAGAGATGGCTGGCTTTGTTGAAAAGGTAAAAAAAAAAAAGACGAATGTTTATGTTAGAAGCAGTTTCTTACTAAATTAGTGGATGAGACTGTTACTGGCCCCATGTTCCAATCAGTGCAAAAAAACCACCACCTGACTAGACTTGCAATCACAACACCATTATCCCCACTCCTCCTGACCTAAAGTTCCTGGTTTATAGCCACCCCACTTAAAGAGTTTCCACCTCCTGCCAGCACCTCAGGATGGAAGGTCCCCCAGAAACCAGGCCTTCCAAGACAGCTGACTGCAGGCTGGGGAATCAGAACGGGTTTCCACTCCTGAGTTAAAACTGTGGATTAACAGTAACAATCTGGACTGAAAGCTAGGATCCATAGGAAGTTAAATAGCATTTCCACAATGGCATCTGTGGGAAGCCAAAATGAAGGTTTTTTTTTTTTTTTTTCCTACTGCGATCTTAAAAATGATTCCTCTGAATCAAAAAATGTGACAGGCCCTAAAAAGCTGAGACAACATCTAGCAGCTACTAGTGTCTGACAATAAAGTACCATGGGAGTTTCCCCCTAATCTTATTATAGTGAATACTTGTGGATTTGCTTGTTTCCATTCTCAAGAAAGGACTAACAGAACGGAACTTTGGATGAAAAAGGAGGCAAGCTAAGAACTGTTAAAAGAAAAACACTCCTTCCATGCAACCCTTGTGCAACTCAAACGAGAATCCTTAAGGCTCTTTCTTACAGAAATTTCCCTTACAAGTCAATATTTATTCAATGTAATATTTAACAGTCATTAAGGGTAACTTGCAGAATGTTTTGTGGGGACCTAGCTGAGAAATGGCATCTCTATTAGTGGATATTTTCAATCATCTGTTCAATAAACTGAATAGTCAGATAAGACCCTCAACCTCATTCAAATATTGGTGGGAGATCATACTTGGGGCAAAAAAAATTAGTCCAGAGTAATTTATTTTAAAATAGCTTAACAACCATGTGAAAACAGACAGCTAGTGGGAAGCTGCTATATATAGCACAGGGAACTCAACTCAGTGCTCTGTGATGACCTAGAAGGGTGGGAAATGGGGAAGGGAGGTTCAGGAGGGAGGGGTTGTATGTATACATACAGTTGATTACTGTACAATATAGATTAACATAACACTGTAAAGCAAATATATTCCAATAAAATTTTTTTTAAATGACTTGAAAATATAAAAAGTGTGAGCAAGTAGCTTAGACTGGGGACAGTAAGAAGAAGTCCCACTTTGAGGGGAAAATGAGATCATCTAATGGAGGTAATTAGCATGGATGTAAAGTATGAGAAATGTGGTGTTGGAGAAGACTCTTGCGAGTCCCTTGGACTGCAAGGAGATCAAATCAGTCAGTTCTAAAGGAAATCACTCCTGAATATTCATTGGAAGCACTGATGCTGAAACTGAAACTACAATACTTTGGTTACCTGACACTAAAAACTGACTCTTGGAAAAGACCCTGAAGCTGTGAAAGATTGAAGGCAGGAGGCTAAGGGGACGACAGAGGATGAGATAGTTGGATGTCATCACTGACTCGATGGACATGAGTTTGAGCACGCTTCGGGAGTTAGTGATGGACAGGGAAGTCTGGCATGCAGCAGTCCACGTGGTGGCAAAGAGTTGGACACAACTGAGTGACTGAACTGAACTGAAAGTATGAGGGCCAAGAATGTCACCCCCACCCCTGCAGCACATTTTCTGAGTCCATCTTGACACCTGGCTCCATCCATCCTTCTCACCTGGAGAGATGAGCTCCTGGGTTGTGCTTCTGGCTGGGTGCTCCTAGTCACCCACCTCCAGGCTTGGACCTTGCCAAACTTCTACCTGTATTCCTTCCTTGTGTGACCTCATGGGGCTTTGCACATTTCCTGTGACTTACATGCTAACAGCACCTTCCTCTTGGTAGCCTGCACCTGTGGCTACCGTGGAAAAAGGGACAATCGTGTGGAGTTGTCCTCTGCTCCTCTCCTTTGCCTGCATCCTGCTTCCCACCTTATCTTGGCTCTACTATCAGACAAGGGTTAGTATCTCTGATAACATGATTTACAGTAAGAAATACAGGTTTGGTGTTCGTTCTGTTTCTGCAGAGTTCCTAAAACCCTTGCAATTTCTGAGAGCAATAAGTGTGTCTTTTGCTATGTTAATGCGGTGACTCTTGGCAGCACCTAAGAGGGGCTGATTGCCAGGAGAACCAACCAGGTGACTAGGGGTTTGAGTCTCTTGTCACCTCCCTTCCCCTTTGTCCTCCCCTCCTCCCCACCTCCCCCCACCTTCAGGGAAGGGAGAGAAGCAGGAGGGTGAATGTACTGTCAATGGCCAATGGTTTGATCAATCATGACTATGTAATGAAGCCTCCATGAAAACCCCAAAGGGTGGGGTTCAGATAGCTCTGGGTTGGTGAACATGTGGACATTTTGGGAGAGAGGTGAGCTCAGGGCATGGAAGCCCAGAGGCATTTCCTCATACCTCACCCTGAGCTTCTTTCTATCTGGCTTTTCCTGAGTTTTATCCTTTTATAATAAACTGATCATCTAGTAAGCAAAATGTTTCTCTGAGTTCTGTGAGCCATTATAACAAATTAACGGAATCTGAGGAGAGGATCATGGGGACCTCTGATCTCTGGGCAGTCAAGTCAGAGGACTGGTGACATCTGAACTCACTACTGCTTTCCAAAATGGAGGAAGCTGTTGGAACCTCCCAACTGTAGCTGGTCGGTCAGAAGCCCAGGTGACAGTTTCTGAGGTGGGGAGGGAGGCAGTCTTGTGGGACTGAACTCTTACCCGAGGAATCTGAGTCAAGTGGTAGGTAGTACACCCAGCTTGTGTTGGAGCATTGCTTCCAACACAAAGTTGGTCTCAGGACCAACCACCCCAAAGAGGATCTGACCACTTTTCACCACTTCCATGGCTACCACCCTAATATCCAAGTCACCACCTGTAACAGTCTTCTAGCTGGCCTGCCTGTTTTTGCCTTTCCCTTTGTTGACTGAATTTATACAATTTTACCACAAAGGGTCAAGAGAGTATAGTTAAAATACTATTTAAATTTTACTTTTTCTGAAACATGTATCTTCTTTTAAACATTACATTTTTTAAAAAATGGCCTGTTTTGAAAGATGCTACAGATAACCAGTGGAACTCAATGGGAGAGGTCTGTACTGAAATCATAACTTTTGTATAGTTCTTATGCTTCTTGAAATCTGCCACTCACACTCCTGACATCCTTCCTTGTATCAGGGGAAAGGCACCCCTTCCTAGCCCTCCCTCAGAGGGTGGATGGTGTAAACCATGGTCTCTGCTTAAAAGCAGGAGAGCCATTCCCACTAGCCCAAGAAGATGGAGCATTTCCATAGATTACACAGTGACTATGTCATTTATGTGAGTGTCTGTAGGGATCACTGTTTAAGGCCTGGATGATATTACTTTTATTAGAAAATTGTAAAAGAATTGAGTTCAGTTCAGTCAGTTAGTCGTGTCCAACTCTTTGCGACCCCATGAATCGCAGCATGCCAGGCCTCCCTGTCCCTCACCAACTCGTGGAGTTCACTCAGACTCACATCCATTGAGTCAGTGGTGCCATCCAGCCATCTTATCCTCTGTTGTCCCCTTCTCCTCCTGCCCCCAATCCCTCCCAGCATCAGAGTCTTTCCAATCAGTCAACTCTTCGCATGAGCTGGCCAAAGTACTGGAGTTTCAGCTTCAGCATCATTTCTCCCAAAGAAATCCCAGGGCTCATCTTCTTCAGAATGGACTGGTTGGATCTTCTTGCAGTCCAAGGGACTCTCAAGAGTGTTCTCCAACACCACAGTTCAAAAGCATCAATTCTTCGGCACTCAGCTTCCTTCACAGTCCAACTCTCACATCCATACATGACCACTGGAAGAACCATAGCCTTGACTAGATGGACCTTTGTTGGCAAAGTAATGTCTCTGCTTTTGAATATGCTATCTAGGTTGGTCATAACTTTCCTTCCAAGGAGTAAGCGTCTTTTAATTTCATGGCTGCAGTCACCATCTGCAGTGATTTTGGAGCCCCCCCAAAATAAAGTCTGACATTGTTTCCACTGTTTCCCCATCTATTTCCCATGAAGTGATGGGACCAGATGCCATGATCTTCGTTTCTGAATGTTGAGTTTTAAACCAACTTTTTCACTCTCCTCTTTCACTTTCATCAAGAGGCTTTTTAGTTCCTCTTCACTTTCTGCCGTAAGGGTGGTGTCATCTGTGTATCTGAGGTTATTGATATTTCTCCTGGCAATCTTGATTCCAGCTTGTGCTTCTTCCAGCCCAGTGTTTCTCATGATGTACTCTGCATAGAAGTTATTTAAGCAGGGTGAAAATATACAGCCTTGACATACCCTTTTCCTATTTGGAACCAGTCTGTTGTTCCATGTCCAGTTCTAACCGTTGCTTCCTGACCTGCATACAGATTTCTCAAGAGGCAGGTCAGGTGGTCTGGTATTCCCATCTCTTTCAGAATTTTCCATAGTTTATTGTGATCCACAGTCAAAGGCTTTGGCATAGTCAATATAACAGAAATAGATGTTTTTATGGAACTGTCTTGCTGTTTCCATGATCCAGTGGATGATGGCAATTTGATCTCTGGTTCCTCTGCCTTTTCTAAAACCAGCTTGAACATCTGGAAGTTCACATTTCATGTATTGCTGAAGCCTGGCTTGGAGAATTTTGGGCATTACTCTACTAGCGTGTGAGATGAGTGCAATTGTGTGGTAGTTTGAGCATTCCTTGGCATTGTCTTTCTTTGGGATTGGAATGAAAACTGACCTTTTCCAGTCCTGTGGCCACTGCTGAGTTTCCCAAATTTGCTGGCATTGAAAGAATTGAGAATTGAGTAAAATAGTATAATTGAAAATTTTAATAAACAATTGAGCTATTGTACAGACTTAAGGAATTATCACATACATTTTTAATTGTACATTTTGTTGGCCCTGTTTTGTCAGTTTTACTCAACATCAATTACTTTTAAAAGTCTAGTTCCTGATTTATGCTGTTTTGTGTTGCATGGAGTGAGTGATTTAGCTATTTAGTCCATGTTCATTGACACCAGGCTCAATATCCTTACAACACTGACAGGACACATCAGAGCCTGCCCTACCCACAGGGAACATCCTTGTTCAAACTTTTTTATATTAAGTCGCTGTTTTAGTGGCATTTAGAGCAACAAGTTCAGTAAATGCAAGTCTGGGTATGTTCATGGCTATGAATAACTCTATGCTGAAAAACTTGAAAAAAGTATAATAATGTTCATAACTAACATCTCTAGTTTCAGTTTTCTGAATTCAAATTGCTTGTCTAAAAAGTCTTGCTATGAAATGAAACAAACAGGAAACCCATGAAAAATGCAAAATTTCACTCATCAGGCCTACTGTGTAACTGAATTTTAACAACAGTATATGACAGTGTATTAAAACAAATTTCTATAAAATAACAAGCCAGCTATGGAGGAAAATACAAAGGACAATTATTTTATGGAGTGTGAGGCCATTTTTCTTGTACATTATCACTCTGTGATACACCTGAGAGTGAGTGTTAGTCACTCAGTCATGTCTGATTCTTTGCACTCCCTTGGACTGTAGCCTGACAGTCTCCTCTGTCCACGGAATTCTCCAGGCAAGAATACTGGAGTGGGTAGCCATTCTCTTCTCCAAGGAATCTTCCCAATCCAGGGATCAAACCTGTGTTTCCCGCACTGTGGGCAGATTCTTTACTACTGAACTACCAGGAAAGCCAATGATACAAAGTCTTCCATGACTGTCCACACCTCCCAACACTTTCAAAAAATAAAGGTAAAAGCAGTTACACATTCTTTCTTTCACACCAGTCACTGCACTAAGATGAAACTGTGTTACATGGAACTCTGTCAAAAAAAATCATGCAAGGTGGGGGAAAAAAGAGAACATTTTTGTGAAAAGTTGCTACTGTTATTCCTAAACACAGCTGAAATATCTTTTCCTTCTGTTGATGTCAGTGAGACATGGCTTTGAAAACGGGCAGATGAAACTAACACTGCCCTGCAAACTGTACTATATGATACAGGTGCTTGGCAGGGGTGATGGAGAAGAATAGCCACTGAGCTCCTGATGGACAAACCATTGTTCCCTGTGTAAGGATTGCAACACTGTTCAAAAACTAAGTGCCTTGAGAGCATGTGTGTATTTCCAATCAGAAAACAAGAGGCCTAATGAACAAAAAGAATTTGAAGACAGAGAAGAATTCATATCCACTGTAGGTAGAGAGTGACAGAGAATACCCTTCCCATAAATTGTATGGAAATAAAGTATAAGAGCATCTCTGGATGACAGTTGGATGATATTTTCAACAAGCCTTAAAAATGCCTGTTTTCTAAGATCTTATAAATTTATGTTCAGAAGTTTATCCTAAGGAAATAATCAGAGGTACAATTCAAGAATATTGATTGCAGCAATATGATTAGAGGAAGTAAAATTAAAATAAAAAATGTTGATAAAAAAGTTTAAAAAATGTTCATAAAGGGAAGATTGTTAAAAATGTGATTATACCATTTGTGTATACAGTGGTCTATTGTACTGTTAATTTTTCAGTGCGGGTAGCACAATGTAGAAATGAGCCCTGACAGCATGGGGCTATGACAGGCCTTGTGAGCTAAGCCGTAAAACAAAAAAGAATTGACATCACAAACAGTCTGAGACTGGAAAACAGCCAGCCTGAGACTTCCTCTGTGTTCCCTAATTTAAGGTTAATAAACCTCTAGAAGTAGCCCCTTCGGTCATCACTCTGACAAGCAGGGCATCTTCTGGATGCATTTCCCTTCTTGAACGGGAGCATCTGGCCTTAAGTAACTGGGTTACTGGACAGCTGTGTCTGCCAAGTGAGAAGGGCTGAGAGTTATTTGGGAAAGGGCAACAGGGACTTCTCCCGGGTGGCTCAGTGGTTAATACATCACTCTTCCAGTATTGGGGGTGGATATTCGATCCCTGATCAGAGAACTAGGATTCTGTATGCAGCCTGACAAGGCCAAAAATATAGAAAAAAAAAATTAAAAAAAGTTATTTTAGAAAATGCAACAATCACATGTATACAAAAGGCAAAACTCTTCCAACCAGAGTCAACTCGCTGGATCATAAAAAAAAACAAAACAAAAACAGTATTTTCTGCATGGAGAAATACCAGACTTTCTAGGATACTCAGAAGAAGCCAAGTGACAATTGAGTTTATTAAAGATCAGGGTACATGATTAGGCATCTTCCCACATGTTTTCTGTCTTGTCCTTATCTTGTCCCCCTACTCTGCCACCCTTTGCCCTAAGTACCCTGTGCTCTGGAATCATCTTTACTCCCTTCATCTCTACCTCCTTCTCTAAAAATTCTCATTCTTTCAGCTAATTTCAACAAGGCTACTGAGGGGGTAATGCTGAAACTAAAACTGTTATGGTATAGAAAAGTAGATACATCCACAACTAATAGGATCTTAATTATTCAAATAAGATAATACATATAGTCATTCAATTATTTTTATTTGCTAATTCTGGCTAATAAAAGCTATGACCAACCTAGACAGCATATTAAAAAGCAGAGACATTACTTTGCCAACAAAGGTCCATCTAGTCAAAGCCATGGTTTTTACAGTAGTCATGTATGGATGTGAGAGTTGGACTATAAAGAAAGCTGAGTGCCAAAGAATTGATGCTTTTGAACTGTAATGTTGGAGAAGACTCTTGAGAGTCCCTTGGACTGCAAGGAGATCAAACCAGTCAATTCTAAAGGAAATCAGTCCTGAATATTCATTGGATGGACTGATGTTGAAGCTGAAGCTCGAATACTTTGGCCACCTGATGCAAAGAAAAGACCCTGATGCTGGGAAAAATTGAAGGCAGGAGGAGAAGGTGACGACAGAGGATGAGATGGTTGGATGGCATCACCGACTCGATGGACATGAGTTTGAGCAAGCTCTGAAAGTTGGTGATGGACAAGGAAGCCTGGTGTGCTGTAATCCATGATTTTGCAAAGAGTCGGACATGACTGAGCGACTGAACTAACTGAACTGAATTTTAGCATCCCAGGTGGGGAGCCATCACAGAGTTTCAAGCAGAGCCATGTTATCATTTGAATATATTTAGAAAGGGTTAGCTCACTGCTGTGCTGAAATCAGACTTCAGGAGAGTACTTAGGAGGTAACTCCAATAATTCAAATGGAAAGCCTGAGGAGGCAGTTGGATATTCAAGAAAGGATCTCAGGTTAGATACAGGGGCTGGATAAATTTCTGAGCCAAAGAAGCCATGCAACCGGCTAAGCTTGCAAGATGAATGAATGTTGATGAGGGAGATATGAGCACCATTACTTCCAAGCCTGGATAAAGAGGTCTTGATTAAAAATGGGAATGACCCTAGTGATACTCCCATAATTCCATGTCCAAGAGAGAAGGAGGAAGCAGTAAAGGGGACTGAGGTGGGAGGAAACTGGAAACAGTGTAATGATCTATGAAGAGGTGGAAACAGTATAGCAGGAGGAGATACAGGGTGAGCTCTGTCCAACACTGATGATGGGTGTGATCAGAGAATCATACACTTGGCTTAGCCATACGTGTACTACATCATTTTATATACAAACTCAAATTGAGCATCCTCAGATTTTGGTACCCAAGGCAGTCCTGGACCAGTCCCATAGGATTCCGAGGGACCTCTGTGTGCATTCATTGGAGACATTGCAGGCATGATTTTGGTAGAGAGGGGTGGGGACACAAAGCTTCACAAGCGTGAGTTTAGGAGAGAATAAAATCAGAGAGACTGGAGAGAGCAAACACAAAGGACAGCTGTGTGGAGTCTCTGAGTGGAGAGCAGAGGGCAGGCGCAGCGGTTGGATGAGAATGTGGGATCAGGAGAAGGAGAAGTAATAGTCTATTTGTATGCTAAGGGACATGTGCCAATAAAAGGTAAAAAAAAAAAAAAATTAAGACGGTGCAGGAGAGGGAGACAGGGAGCTGGAGCTCTGCTAAGTATATGCAGACAACGGAAATAGGAAGGAGGCAGGCAGGCAGGTCAGGTGTTCCGGGCGAGATGGGTAAAGAGCAGGATGAGAGCTTG
Organism: Bos mutus; assembly: GCF_027580195.1. Lineage (NCBI taxonomy): Eukaryota > Metazoa > Chordata > Mammalia > Artiodactyla > Bovidae > Bos > Bos mutus. The sequence goes on from NC_091633.1 coordinate 30,165,203, forward strand.
TGATTGCTGGTATTGTCCTTATGAAACAGTAAGCAAAAGCATTATTTGTGAGTTAGGATGGGAAAAAAGATGCTCAAGGTTTGATGAGAGAGAAGGTATCATCCAGTAGAGTTGTGGAGAGTGGGAGGAAGGGCAGGCAAAGAGGTTGTAGAAGGACTGTGCAAGCCCAATATGTGTGAAACTCACATAAGTGCACAGATGATCCTACTAAGACAAGTAAGTTAGGAAGAGAAAGACAAACACCATGTGATAACACTTACCTGTGGAATCTAAAATATGACACAAATGAAACAGAGGGTGTGTGCTCAGTTGTGTCCCACTCTTTGCGACCTCATGGACTGTAGCTTGCCTGGCTCCTCTGTCCGTGGGATTTATCCTGGCAAGAATACTGGAGTGGGTTGCCACTTCCTACTCCAGGGGATCATCCTGACCCAGGAATCGAACCCGCATCTTCCGCATCTCCTGCACTGCAGGCAGAACTTTACCACTGAGTCACCCAAACAGAAACAGACTCATAGACATAGAAAACAGGTTTGTGGTTGCCAAGGGGGAGGAAAGGCAGGGGAGGGATGGAGTGGAAGTTTGGGATTAGCAGATGCAAACTATTACATATAGAATGGATAAACAGAATATTCAATATTCTGTGATGAATCATAATGGAAAAGAATACAAAAAAGAATGTGTATATATATATACACACACACACATATATATACATAACTGAATCATTTTGCTGTATAGCAGAAATTAACACAATTATAAATCAACCATACTTCAATCAAATCTAAAAACAAAATAAAATAAAAAGCATGATCAGTCAGAATGACAGCAGAGTTTCCTCCTGGACTCCACTTAGAGTGGGGGGGTGTCATTTTGTGGTTGGGTATTTCTAGAACATTCTTAAGTCAGGTGCATTTGCCAAATGTCTCAGAGAAGGAGACCCACACATAAGGAGTCAAAGCAGGCAAATGCTGGGGTGACAGGGGCAGAGACCAGCCCAGAGCAAAAACTGAGGACAGAAGGAGACAAAGAAACCGTGAGCTCAGGGAAGAAACTTGCAGGTCCAGAGAAAATCACTGGGTCCTTCAAGGAGCTCTGAACTTCCAGAATGTTTCTGCTGAGAACCTTTAAGAACTTGACTATGATTCAGCAAGAGTCAATGCTAATCTATTGCAGAGATTTCTGAAGACAATCTGATAAAAATTTTTTTTATAAAAAGACATACATTAATTATCAGAAACTCAGCCAGCCAAGTCCTTAACTAAACTGGGCATTTGGCTAACATTAAGTCATCACTGTAAACCCAATGTTATCTCTTATTCAATGTGAAAAAATACTAAAATTAAACTTCTAATTGTAATTATTTTCTAACCAATTAGCTTCAAAAAAGGGTATTTGGCTAAAAGTATGGGTGAGCTTCATAAGGAACCTGAAACTCTGAATATAAGCACTGTAATTTCAGATAAATCAGCTTTAAAGGCATACAGTTAAGTCTAATCACATGAATATTCATGCAATGAATACGATGCCATTATTTTTCCCCACTGTTTCACGAATGGTTACTTTAAAATGATTTATCTTTCTAAATGTCTTTCCTATTCACTGATGTGGAAATACTTTCCGAATTCTGATGATTTTATGCAGAATATATGGAAATAATTACAGAGCAGTGCCAGCAGAACTGTGGTTTTAGATGCTCCGATCAGCTGTGGTTTCAGCTTGTGCTACTGAGACTCACAGTCTAGGAAGTGGTTAGATTTGTTTTGGGGTTGAAAGTACAGAATTATATATTTGTTGACACTGGGCTAACCCCTTTCTCTGATATTCAGAACATGGCATAATCCTGTATCCACTGACTAAGGCAGTTTCTCGGTGAATTTTGGCAATACTTGGGTTTGACTGAGTGGACTGCTGCCTCACGAGAGCATGGATTTCCTGTGCTAGTCAAGCTGGATGATGCTGGTCAGATGTGAGGATTTCCCTTTAACTCAACACAGAGTGTGAACAGAAAAATAGAACCTGAAACAGCTATCCATAAAAGAAAATTTAAAAATGACCATGTTGCATCTGACATGCCTATAAAAAATCCAAGCTACAAGGGCTCAAAAATGAATTTTCTGTTTTTAAATAAAGTATAGTAACAACTGCTGGTGCTGAAGCTGAAGCTCCAATACTTTTGCCACCTGATGTGAAGAACCAACTCACTGGAAAACATCCTGAGGTTGGGAAAGATAGAAAGCAAAAGGAAAAGAGGTGGCAGAAGATGAGCTGGTTAGATAGCATCACCGACTCAGTGGACATGAATTTGAGCAAACTCCAGAAAATGGTGAAGAACAGGGGAGCCTGTCATGTTTCAGTCCATAGGATCACAAAGAGCTGGACACAAATTAGCAACTGAACAATAACAATAACAACAAGAACTTTAGGAAAGGAAAAGCAAAACAGAAGAAACAATGTGAAAAAATGAACCAAAATGAATGAATGAATAAGTGTTATTTAAAATAAGGTTTGGGTTCTAAAGAACTGATTCACACATTAATCGGGGGGACATTTGAAACTCTGGTAAACACAAAGCAATGCCAACACAAATTTTATAGAAGTGAAATACATAAATCCAGTAGCACAAGAGACAACGTGATACATGGACATCACCAGATGGTCAATACTGAAATGAGACTCATTATGTTCTTTGCAGCCAAAGATGGAAAAGCTCTATACAGTCAGCAGAAACAAGACCTGGAATTGGCAGTGGCTTAGATCATCAGCTCCATATTGCAAAATTCAAACTTAAATTCCAGAAAGTTGGGGAAACCACCAGGCCATTGATGTATGACATAAATCAAATCTCATGATTATTCAGTGGAGTTGAGGAATAGACTCAAAGGATTAGATCTAGTAATCAGCGTGCCTTAAGATCTATGGATGGAGGTTTATACTGTTGTACAGGAGACAGCAACAAAAACCACCCCAGAGAAAAAGAAAGGCAAGAAGGCACAAGAATTACAAACAGGTGAGGAAAGAAGAGAAGTGAAAGGCAAGGGAGAGAGAGAAAGATATACCGACCTGAATGCAGAGTTCCAGAAAAGAGCAAAGAGAGATAAGACGGCCTTCTTCAATGAACAATGTAAAGAAATAGAAGAAAACTATAGAATGGAAAGAGTAGAGATCTCTTCAAGAAAACTGGAGCTATCAAGGGAACATTTCAAGCAAGGATGGGCATGATAAATGAAAGAAACTGTAAGGACTTAGCAGAAGTAAAGAGATTAAGAAGAGGAGACAAAAATACACAGACGGACTATTAAAAAAAAAGGTCTTATGACCCAGATAACCATAATGGTGTGGTCACTCACCTAGAGCTAGACATCCTGGAGTGTGAAGTCAAGTGGATCTTAGGAAGCATTACTATGAACAAAGCTAGTGGAGGTGATGGAATTCCAACTGAGCTATTTCAAATCCTGAAAGATGATGCTGCAAAAGTGCTGCAGTCACATGTCAGCAAATTTGGAAAACTCAGCAGTGGTCACAGGACTGAAGAAGGTCAGTTTTCATTCCAGTCACAAAGAAAGGCACAGCGAAAGAATGTTCAAACTACTGTACAATTGTGCTCATTTCACATGCTAGCAAAGTTATGCTCAAAATCCTTCAAGTCAGACTTCAGCAGTACATGAGCCATGAACTTCTAGATGGACAAGCTGGGTTTCAAAGAGGCAGAAGAACCAGGGATCAAATTGCCAACACCTGTTGGATGATAGAGAAAGCAAGGGAATTCCAGAAAAATATCTACTTCTGCTTCATTGATTACAGTAAAGTCTTTGTGTGGATTACAACAAATTGTGGAAAACTCTTTAAAGAGATGGGAGTACCAAACCACCTTACCTGTCTCCTGAGAAACCTGTATATGGGTCAAGAAGCAACAGTTAGACCTGGATATGGAACAGCTGACTGGTTCAAAATTGGGAAAGGAGCATGACAGGGTTGTATACTGTCACTCTGCTTATTTAAATTAGAGGCAGAGCATATCATGCAGAATGCTAGGCTGGATGAATCACAAGCTGGAATCAAGATTACCAGCAGAGATATAAACAACCTCAGACATGCAGATGATACCACTCTACTGGCAGGAAAATGAACAGGAACTAAAGAGCCTCTTGATGAGAGTTAAAGAGTCAATGTATGGCAAAAATCACTACAATGTTGTAAAGTAATTAGCCTCCAATTAAAATAAATAAATAACAACTAAAAGAAAAAAAAAGCTGGCTTGAATCTCCACATTAAAGAACTAAGACCAAGGCATCTGGTTCTATCACTTCATGGTAAATAGATGGTGAAAACAAGGATGCAGTGACAGATTGTATTCTCTTAGGCTCCAAAATCACTGCAGATGTTTATTGCAGCCATGAAATTAAAAGATCCTTGCTCCTTGGAAGAAAAGCTGTGACAAACCTAGACAGCATATTAAAAAGCAGAGATATTACTTTGCCAACAAAGGTCTATCTAGTCAAAGCTATGGTTTTTCCAGTAGTCAGGTATGGATGTGAAGGCTGGACTATAAAGAAAGCTGATCCCTGAAGAATTGATGCTTTTGAACTGTGATGTTGAAGGCTCTTGAGAGTCCTTTGGATTACATGAGATAAAACCAGTCAATCCTAAAGGACATCAACCCTGAATATTCACTGGAGGGACTGATGCTGAGTCTGAAGTTGCAATACTTTGGCCAGCTGATAAAAAGAGCTGACTCATTAGAAAATATTCTGATTCTGGGAAATACTGAAGGCAAAAAGAGAAGAGAGGGCAGAGTGGTTAGATGCTATCACTGACTCAATAGACATGAATTTGAGCACACTCTGGGAGATGGTAAAGGACAAGGAAGCCTGGCGTACTGTAGTTCATGGGGTCACAAAGAGTTGGACACGACTTAGCGACTGAAGATATAGAGCAACATTTAGTCTTATGTAATTCCCAACAGAATTGTTCACAAAGTAATAAAAATGTTAGCATTGGTAACTTTACGTAGATGCACTACAAAGGCAACTCTTAAAACATTAAAACCACATAGAAAAGAATGAAATTTAGTCATTTGAAGTCATATGGATGAATCTAGACTCTGTCACACAGAATCAACTAAGTCAGAAATAGAAGAACAAATATATTTACACACGTATGGGATACAGAAAAATGATATTGATGAACCTCTTTGCAGAGCAGAAATGGAGACACAGTCATAGAGAACAGACATGTGGGCCCAGTGAATGAAGGAAAGGGTGGGATGATTTGAGAGAGCAGCATTGAAATATATACATTGCCATGTGTAAAACATAGCTAGTGGTAAGGTACAGTACAGCATGTGGAGCTCAGCTCCATGCTCTGCAATGACCTAGAGAGGTGGGATGGGGTAGGGGGTGGTAGGAAGGCTCAAGAGGGTGGGGATATATGGATATATATGGCTGATTCACGTTGTGCAGCAGGAACTAACACAACATTGTAAAGTAACTATTTTCTAATAAAAAACAATTATATTCCAATAAAAAATGGTAAAAAACAAAAACAAACAAGCCAGAAAAACTTCCACATACTCATTAGGTGATACATGTAGGTATGGTAGCAACAAGGGCTTGAGAACATCATCTCCATTTGGCCATCAACTGTTAAATCTATTCTTGGACGGCCTGCAAATTTTGATATGCCTAATGAAACCCAACTATTTATTATTCATAGAGATCAAAAGGGATATATGAAAAGTACTTTCACCATGCCTAACATCTATAAATATTTTCTGTCAATCCCAAAGGTTGAGGAAAAAATTCTAGTGTCTTTGCTCATACTCAAAAAAATGTGACACTAAACTGAAATTCTTAATGTTCTCAAAAGTAGAGCACTGGGGATGCATAGGTAGGTAGGAAACTGATGAAATAAGTATTAATTTCTGTATGATTTATACACGGATGAAAGGTTGAAGAAATACAGATTTCACTGGCGCCATAATCCAAATACAGAAAGAAAAATACAATTATATTAAAACAAATTAGAGTAAGAATAAATGGCAATGTCTGTGGGATACCTGAGGAAATTTGAAATTAAATTAATACCTAAAAGTCACACTCCATGCAAAATATTTTGGTTTACTTATTTAACATATATCCCAAAGACATTGTTTTAAAAGTAATAAAACATGTTAATAATGGTCACCTTACACAGATGCAATACAAAGTTGAACATCGCAGAAAGGAAGATTTAAAAACAAAACCCAACATGTCAGAATCAGAAAACCTAAGATGAGCAGGAAAACAAGAGCATGCATGAGCAGAGACATAATTTGAAACCGAAGCATCTTCCAAGCAAAACGTCTCAATTGAGTGACAGTTATTTTATGAAAAATGCTTTATCTTCAGGCAGAAGTGTCATTAATACACAAAGAGTAAACACCACAAAAGGCCCCATTTTGTGTTGTGTGCACAGCTCAGGAAGCCCAGAGACTTGTCTAAACCATGAAACACAGGTTTCCAAAAGCTTTCATCTCTGTTTCCAGTTAGTCACAGAGAACCGATTCACACCCTGCCTTTATGAGTTGGCCCTGGACGGCTTCCCATCTGAGCTCCAGCCTCTTCTTTGGTGTCACTGAAAATGCACAGAGAGCTGGAAGGTGAGCCGGAAGTGATATCCTACCCCTGTGCTGATGGCTGCCGGCACCACACAGTCATGGGGAACAGGCAGGTTCAGGGCTGCTGACTCAGAAACCATTACATGAACTCTTAATTCCTGCACTAGAAGCTGGATGAGTTCTTCAAAAGCCAAGTGCAAAATCAAACAGTGTATCACCACAAACAAGCTGTCTATTTTAATATCACAGACTATAGGGAGGCATTCACTTTATAGTTTCTATTCAAGGCATTTCTGAAAAGTCACCAACAAGCACAAGTTTGTAAAGGAGTAAGTTTTCCATAGGTCAACATTGATGAAAGACCTCAAATCTGGATTTCCAGAAATCCATTTTATGTTTTGCAAGATATCATGGAAAGAGTTCTTCAATATCAACTTTGGAGACTTTGAGAATGAATTATTATATATTTTAGCACCATATGGTATTTTCCCAGAAAGATGAGAAAAATGGTCCAAAGCCATACTCTTCCATCTACAAATAATGCATCTTTTACAATCATGTCAGATTTCTCAAACTCAAGTTGTGGCATGTTCAGTGAGTTGTGGGATTGATTTAGTATATTTAACCAGCATTCTTAAAAAATAAAGAAACAGAAAAGGTATTATAACAATAATTTCATATATTGAGGTTAAGTATTATTTCATCATACAAAAATGTACATACACATATACTTTAAAATGTGATTTTGTGTGTGTACCCAGTGCATGCATACAAGACTAAAAAGTTTAACATATACTGATCTAAGGAGAGAATAGCTTGGCATCAGATCATGCCAGAAAATGTGACCTAAAATAACACATTTGTTGATGACTGCATGCTAGACACTGAGCTAACTGTTTGACATTTAATCTTCAACAAGGCTGTAAGGGAGAAACCTCTCTCATTCTCCTTCCGCAGGTGGGAAAGCTTGCCCAGGGTGATAAAGGCAATTAGTACAGGATCAAGATTTCAAGCCAGATCTGCAACACTCAGATCTGTCATCACAGAAGCCCCTTGCAATAAGTCCCTGGGAAAAAAAATCTCAGCCAAGGTGGTAATCTGGAGTCTAAGGACACGTGAGGAGCACCAGGAAGACAGAGGAATAAACACTCCCGCTAAGACAGATGATTCAAAACTTTGTGTACCATAAAACTTTGTTCTAGCCCAGCATTCATGACTTGTATTCTGTGGGGGTTATGACAATTCACAAGGAAAATAAACCAGAGCTCGTTTTAAGCTGCATATCTTCAGCTTGATTTGTTTACAGCCACAAGGAGACTGACACACTCGTGGGGGGAGAGTAGGAGGGGATAGTTGCTTGTAGTTTACAGACTCAGTCACCCTTTCCCTTAGCACAAGGAGATGGGCAACTCAGAGCACATCTTATGGTAGAAGGTCATATGATACCTTAGAACGTAGAACACTTAGTTTTGAAGTAAGGAGTTAGGTTGGGAGAAGGCAATGGCACCCCACTCCAGTACTGTTGTCCAGAAAATCCCATGGATGGAGGAACTTTGTAGGCTGCAGTCCATGGGGTCCCTAAGAGTCAGACACGACTGAGTGACTTCACTTTCACTTTCCACTTTCATGCATTGGAGAAGGAAATGGAAACCCACTCCAGTGTTCTTGCCTGGAGAATCCCATGGATGGAGAAGCCTGGTAGGCTGCAGTCCGTGGGGTCGCACAGAGTCGGACACGACTGAAGCGACTTGGCAGCAAGGAGTTAGGTTACGTTAAAGAAGGGTTAAAAAACAAAAACAAAAATAAAAGAATGGTACAGGGTGGGAAAGTATAGAAATTCAGAAAGACTAAGTTTTGAAAATAACAGAAGTCAAGCAGTTGTTTAGGATAAAGAGCATCTAGCAAGAAGGAAAGAAAAGAAAGAGGGAGGAAGGAAGAAAGGTAAAAGGAAGGAAGGAAGGGAAAGAGAGAGGGAGGGAGGAAAGCAGGAAGGCGGGAGGGAGAAAGGAAGGAAAGGGTAGCTTGCTCGTCCATTACTTTGGTGAATGTCTAACAATTTTTCATAAGTCATTTAACTTTTTCAATAATATGAAAGCATCTCTTCCTAAATTTTCATGTGAATTTCTCTATAATAAAGGACAGCTCACTGTAGGAAACTCACTCCTTCAAGCTAAGTAACTTGCAGATGCCGTGTTATTCTCTGCAGTGTGAAAAACAGTGAAGCAAAATCACAGGAAATATTACAGATGAGAAAAAAAAATTTTTTCTACAGTGTGCCTGGCATATCATTCCCACTTGACAGACAAACAAAGGCACAGTTACCAGCTATCTTTCTACTGGCCACACACACTTAATTTAAAATTTCCCAGTGACAACTATAAGGCAGTATCAGTATCAAAAGTGAACCAAGGACAGGAGTCCTCATCTCAGCTGACCTTCACTGAACTGACCTCCTGGTGTAGGTGACCTTCCTATCGCACAAAGCACACTGGCCGATGACTCCAAGAGCTCCGAGGGCTCACTGAATGCTAATGGCATCCTCTCTGCTCACCAGAGGTGGTGGTGGGGGGGGGGGAGTTTATGCCTACCAAGAGATGGATGTATCATTACCCAAACTACTGCTATCAGCAGTATTTGTTTCTGCAACACTCCTAATTTAAATATTATATAACCCATTCAAACAGGGCTGTTGCCTCTTTGAAAACATAGATGCTTCCCAAGGATTCCAACCAAAATGAGTTACTATACAAAGGTGCTGTTCAAGCAGATGTGAGAGAGAAAACTGTAACATTTAGGATGGAAAACCTTCCAACATCTTATTAGAATTCTGCCTTGAGATTGCTTTGAAAGCTATCTTTGACTTCTCATTTTTACTTAATGACACCCAAACTGGAAGTGAATATTCAGGCATTATACCTATGATTTCTGAAACAAATATAACAAGATTTCAAGTAGCACCGTGTGTATGTGCTAAGTTCCTCAGTTGTGTTCGACTCTTGTGAACCCATGGACTGTAGCCTGCCAGGCTCCTCTGTCCATGGGATTCTTCAGGCTAGAATATTGGAGTGGGTTGCTACGACCTCCTCCAATCTTCCCAACTCAGGGATCAAACTCATGTCTCTTGCATCTCTTGCACTGGCAGGTGGATTATTTACCACTAGCTCACCCTGGGAAGCCCTACTTAAAGAAAATTGAGTGAAGTGAAAGTCACTCAGTCATCTCCAACCCTTTGCGACCCCATGGGCAATACAGTCCATGGAATTTTCCAGGCCAGAATACTGGAGTGGGTAGCCTTTCCATTCTCCAAGGGATCTTCCCAACCCAGGGATCAAATCCCAGGTCTCCCTCATTGCAGGTGAATTTTTTACCAGCTGAGCCACAAGGAATGCCTATTTAAAGAAAAGGTCTGGATTTAAATAAAAAGCAGTGAAATTAAAATTAAATGCTTGCAAGATAAACAATAAGGTCCTATTGTATAACAAAGGGAACTATATTCATATCCTGTAAAAAACACAATGTAAAACAATATGAAAAAGTATATCTATAAATATACATATGTATGTATATGTGTACATAAATGAATCATTTTGCTATACACCAGAAACTAATACTGTTGTTCATTCGCTAAGTCATGTCCAGCTCTTTGCAACCCCATAAACCATAGCACTGCAGACTCCTCTGTCCTCTACTATCTCCTGGAGACTAATATGATGTCACAAATCAATTATACTTCAATAAAATACATTAAAAAAAATTCAAATATTAAAGTTTATGTATATCATTGTTAGGACTGTCCTCTTGACTCCTGTATCAACTAATAGATGCACTATCAGGCCCCAGTGAGTCCATGAGCTGGACTCCAGGGAATTCTAAACTTAAAACATAGCTGGAAAAATACCATGCGCTACTATATTTTGCTTCCATAGTAGTTTAACTTTTGCATACTGTACAGTTATATTTACAGTGTAAATCCTCCCACATACCATACCTGTTGGAACCAAATCACACAGATTTTGCATGAGAAGAGACCTAGTAGCACTGAAGTCATCAATCTCTTCTGCAGCGATGAAGGGCTTTTAAAGCAATCAGTTCTGAATCTTGACATCAGTTTAAAGCTGCAGATAATATCTTGAGCGCTCAGCATCCTAAAACTTCATTAATCTCTGTCTCAGGGGCAGCAGAGCCTTATTCACGAATTAATTTATAGTGACTATTTACATTTCACACATTCACTCTGAATCCCACATCAAGGAGGGGTGATTTGTGGTATTATTTTTGGTTTTATAAGATTTATTCTATGATAGACATTCTAGTCTACACTACAGAATTCTGCACCACACTACAGAATTTCAGATCACCTAGCTCAGAATAGGGGAGAAGGCAATGGCACCCCACTCCAGTACTGTTGCCCGGAAAATCCCATGGATGGAGAAGCCTGGTAGGCTGCAGTCCATGGGGTTGATAAGTCGGACACGACTGGGCGACTTCATTTTCACTTTCCACTTTCATGCATCGGAGAAGGAAATGGAAACCCACTCCAGTGTTCTTGCCTGGAGAATCCCATGGACGGAGAAGCCTGGTAGGCTGCAGTCCGTGGGGTCGCACAGAGTCAGACCCGACTGCAGCGACTTAGCAGCAGCAGCAGCAGTAGCAGCTCAGAATAGAAATCCTTCTCATGATCGCAGCTGATAGTCTGAAGCCATTTCATGATGCAAAAGTGTGTGCTCTTTCTTTATTGAGTCATTTAAAAAAACTATGTATTAATCAAACATCCTTTTAACTTTCATTTCCAAAAGTCTTTTTGCATAACACTGTTATTAATACCTGCTACAGTACCGTGTATTTTTATCCCAAAATTTCTTTTCGTGGTTGGTGGGCTGTGTCTGTGTCACTTTCTAGGTTGTGATATGCTTCTGTGTACAGTCATGGGAAATACTACCTTTAGGGAAAACCAGGTGAAGAGATCTTTCTCACAGATGAATGTCAGCTTACAATTATTTCAAAATAGAATGTTCAAATTCTTATTGAACAAAAGTTGATTAGGAGATAACACTATGGTTGAAATTCATGATCTATCTTTTTTTTTTTTTTTTTCTGTTTCTTTCCTCTGAATCTTAGGCAAGCTTCATTCTTTCTGGGTATACTCCCTCACAGGGAAAATGGGAATCTCTTCTCATAGTTATTATAAAGAATAAATGAGAGGACAAATATCAAGAACCCAATATAGTAGCAAATATTAAAGAAATGGTTCATACTACTATTATTTATGTCAGAAGGCTGGAGTGTTTTTAATCAGCTTAATACAAAGTTACAGTTAAAATACAAAATTCCATATATCTTCAGGTCAAATGACTAAACCCCTTACTTAAGCCAAATTGCCATGGCCTCACAGTACAAATAAAGAAGTGAAAACTAGATGCACAAGGGCACTACAACACAGAATCCAAAACGGTGCTTTCAAAGAGTTAATTTACTTAAATTGCTCAAATATGGAATAATGCTACAGCATTCTTGCCAAATAAACTGTGGCAAAGCCAGGGGCAATAGTGAAGGCTTTTTATGGAACAAGGAGTTCTATTGGAAGAGACAACATCACCTGCATGATGCCAGGATCTGGGAAGACCAATTGAAATACACAGCACAAATGCACAACTGTCAATCCGCACTTGTACTGCTACCATTACAGACTTCAGCGGAGTTCCACAAGGTGAGTAAGCAGCATATAAACATTAAATTCACGGCAATCAGTTCCCTGCAGAAGACCAAGGCTAAAAGGGAACCTCCAATGTTAACAAAACACTGCAGCCTGGGTGGATTCAGGAGTTCCTTTTATTACTTTTACCAGTAATGGGCTTAGAATACCACAAAGCATCACTCATCATATTCGAAACAAAAAAAAAGGAGAATATTTCTGTCAGAATGCTTGAGATGACTTCTAAAGACTCTCATCCAAAGGATGTGTCATCTCTTTCCACATCGCCTCACTCAAGCATTGGAAGTCAAGTCTGAGCACGCAGTGTCTTTCTGTCTCTGGAACAATTTGGTGTCTTTCATGTGACTCTTCCTAAAACAACTCATTATCCTTAATGCTATTTCATTAACTTATACCCAGCAGGAAAATGCCTTTTTTTTCCCCCAAGCTCTATCAGAATGTTATTCTTCTGGAAAAAGGCATTTCCTCTCTAGCGGTGCTATGAAATTTATAAGCACAATTTTAGACGCAGTATTAGAACATTTGCACAAGCTGACTTGGAGCTACCCATGTTTATTTCCTCTTCCTATCTTAGGTTTTATTTTAGAGCCTTGGATAATTGCCACTTCAATGCCTTTCTTATTATTCTCTCAAAGGGAAAAAAAATGTTTTTAAATGGAAACCTTAGCTTTCTTAAGCAAACCTGCTTTAGAAGTACTTAAGATAATTCATATGGTATTTTAAGGCAACAGATGACAGCCTTAATCCAGCTTCTGAATAACTACTTGCAGTGGAGAAACACAGGGCAAGGTACGAGACAGGTATTTCCATAATGGCTTTTACTCACAGTGAAACAAAAGCTGACTTACTTTTTAAAAAATTTATATTATTGGAGTATAGTTGATTTACAGTGTTGTGTTAGTTTCAGGTGTACAACAAAGTGAGTCAGCTTTGCACATAGGCACATTCTTTTCCATATTCTTTTCCAATATGGTTTAATGGTCGACTTATTTGTCTAGAGTGGAAATGACCTAGGCAGACATAGGACCTCTGTCCTGGGGCCAAGACACTGAGCCTTTGGTGAACTCCAGGTAGTCATCCTGCAAACAACTGTGAAATAGCATTCTCTGCATATATTAATACTTAGAAGAATGTTTTCTCTTCCATTCACTTGAAATCTTATCAAGTGTCTACTAGTTTTCAGACATTGTGCACAAAATGCATAATTTCAGACTAAAAATGCTCTGGGTCTTCTTTGGTATTCCAGTCGGCTACATCATTTTGATGCTTCATAGGAGACTGTCGATGAAGTTTAATTTGCCTCCTTATGCTTGTTTTCCAACTTTATTTTTCTGTTTCTTTGTACCAGTGCTAGCCTTCAGTTTCCTTAATGACAAAATCCTGAAAAAGTCTTTGGAGCTGAAAAGATTCTAGGTTACTTACAGGCAACTGTGTAATTTTTCAACTGCAATGGAACTTGATGGATAAATGAAATATGATCAGTGAGATAATGACTCCATGGACTTCTTATTTTTTGGTAATACAGTGTTTACTTTGAAAGTGATTATTAAAGGAACTTACATCTTGTTTGCACTTTAAAGGTAACTATGTGGAAAAAGTATAATAACCCTCAATATTTATTACCACTATAATTTTATAACATTGGTAAATTCTAATTTAGCTCACCAACTTCTCAAAGTTCCCAAGTAGCCATAACATCATTATCAGCAGAAATAACAGTTAGGTGTTTGAATAGCAAAATATTTGTTTCTCAATGACCTTCCTGATATATTTTCCCAAATCAGCCCAGAGGCAGCGTGGCTTTCAGTTCAGTTTAGTTCAGTCGCTCAGTCATGTCCGACTATTTGCGACCCCATGAATTGTAGCACGCCAGGCCTCCCCGTCCATCACCAACTCCCGGAGTTCACTCAGACTCACGTCCATTGAGTCCATGATGCCATCCAGCCATCTCATCCTCTGTCGTCCCCTTCTCCTCCTGCCCCCAATCCCTCTCAGCATCAGGGTCTTTTCCAATGAGTCAACTCTTTGCATGAAGTGGCCAAAGTACTGGAGTTTCAGCTTTAGCATCATTCCTTCCAAAGAACACCCAGGACTGATCTCCTTTAGAATGGACTGGCTGGACCTCCTTGCAGTCCGAGGGACTCTCAAGAGTGTTCTCCAACACCACAGTTCAAAAGCATCAATTCTTTGGCGCTCAGCTTTCTTCACAGTCCAACTCTCACATCCATACATGACCACAGGAAAAACCATAGCCTTGACTAGACGGACCTTTGTTGGCAAAGTAATGTCTCTGCTTTCCTTCCAAGGAGTAAGCGTCTTTTAATTTCATGGCTGCAGTCACCATCTGGCAGTGATTTTGGGGCCCAAAAAAATAAAGTCTGACACTGTTTCCACTGTTTCCCCATCTCTTTCCCATGAAGTAATGGGACCAGATGCCATGATCTTCATTTTCTGAATGTTGAGTTTTAAGCCAACTTTTTCACTCTCCACTTTCACTTTCATCAAGAGGCTTTTTAGTTCCTCTTCACTTTCTGCCATAAAGGTGGTGTCATCTGTATATCTGAGGTTATTGACATTTCTCCCGGCAATCTTGATTCCAGCTTGTGCTTCTTCCAGCCCAGCGTTTCTCATGATGAACTCTACATAGAAGTGAAATAAGCAGGGTGACAGTATACAGCCTTGACGTACTCCTTTTCCTATTTGGAACTAGTCTGTTGTTCCATGTCCAGTTCTAACTGTTGCTTCCTGACCTGCATATAGGTTTTTCTTTTTTTTTGATGATTTAGTGTTTTTTTTTTATTTTATTTTTAAACTTTACATAATTGTATTAGTTTTGCCAAATATCAAAATGAATCCATCACAGGTATACATGTGCTCCCCATCCTGAACCCTCCTCCCTCCTCCCTCCCCATACCATCCCTCTGGGTCATCCCAGTGCACCAGCCCCAAGCATCCAGTGTCGTGCATCGAACCTGGACTGGCATCTCATTTCATACATGATATTTTACATGTTTCAATGCCATTCTCCCAAATCTTCCCACCCTCTCCCTCTCCCACAGAGTCTATAAGACTGTTCCATGCATATAGGCTTTTCAAGAGGCAGGTCAGGTGGTCTGGTATTCCCATCTCTTGAAGAATTTTCCACAGTTTATTGTGATCCACACAGTCAAAGGCTTTGGCATAGTCAATAAAGCAGAAATAGATGTTTTTCTGGAACTCTCTTGCTTTTTCCATGATCCAGCGGATGTTGGAAATTTGATCTATGGTTCCTCTGCCTTTTCTAAAACCAGCTTGAACATCAGGAAGTTCATGGTTCACATATTGCTGAAGCCTGGCTTGGAGAATTTTGAGCATTATTTTACTAGCGTGTGAGATGAGTGCAATTGTGCGGTGGTTTGAGCATTCCTTGGCATTGCCTTTCTTTGGGATTGGAATGAAAACTGACCTTTTCCAGTCCTGTGGCCACTGCTGAGTTTTCCAAATTTTCTGGCATATTGAGTGCAGCACTTTCAGAGCATCATCTTTCAGGCTTTGAAATAGCTCAACTGGAATTCCATCATCTCCACTAGCTTTGTTCGTAGTGATGCTTTCTAAGGCCCACTTGACTTCACCTTCCAGGATGTCTATTTAAACATCCTCACTTCACTGAGTCATAATCTAAAAATAATCGTTTAAATGAATTATGGGGGTTAAATGATATAAAAATGTCCATCAAGGGCTTCTCTGCTGGCTTAGTGGGAAAGAATCCACCTGCCAGTGCAGGAGATACGGGTTCAATCTCTGATCTGGGACGATCCCACATGCCGTGGAACAACTGCACCACAAGTGTTGAGCCTGGGCTCTAGAGTCGGTGAGCAGAAATTACCAAGCCGACATGCAGCAGCTACTGAAGCCCATGCCCTCTATAGCCTGTGCTTCACAACAGGACAATCCACTGCAATGAGAAGCCTGTGCACCATACCCGCTGTTTGCCACAGTAAGTGAAAAGCCCATGCAGCAACAAAGACCCAGCACAGGCAAAAAAAGGTATGTCAAAACCAAAAATGTGCCCATCAAGCATTCAATTAATATTCATTCTCTTCTGCCTGATTCAACTGTTTCCAAGCTGACATTGTTAAGCAATCTCTTTCCAAAATATGTTTAAAATATACTTGACTTTCAAAAATTAACTTCTCCCTCCACAAGGAACTATACTAGATATTTTGTAAGAGCCTATAAGGGAAAAGAAAAAGAATTTTAAAAAGAACACACACATACATACACACATGTATAACTGAATCACTTTGCTGTTTACCTGAAACTAACATGACATTGTAAATCAACTATATGTCAATTAAAAAAAAAATCATAAGACTAATCATACCGACCTTTTAGTTTTGTTCTAAGACTGTCAGAGGAAGAAAAAATATATAAGACACAAAATCAGGTTCATGTGGTTTTAGAGTAATCTTAAATAAATAACAAATATGTTATCTTAGTTAAGGGAATAGGTAAAAATGTAAAAGCTCTAGTCTTAATGTTCAAAGCATTCAAATGCATGAATAGCACTACTCAAATAAATGAATATTTGAGGAATGTTTTTAAGGATAGCATTTTCTCAGATGTGTCGATCATATATAAGTTGTTTGGTATGACTGACAGGTATAGAGAATGAATCATGGTTGGTATCCTAGTGCTTACTACTATGCATATGTGTATCAGTCGCTCAGTCATGTCAGACTCTGAGACCCCACAGACTATAGCCCACCAGCCTCGTCTATCCAAGGGATTCACCAGGCAAGAGTACTGGAGTGGGTTGCCATTACTTCTAGGCAGGATATTAATCCTGAAACATAGTTCAGGAAATATTAACTAGCTCATCAAGTCCTCTCTGCCTCTGCAACTTTAAAAAACTAAACATAATATTAGCATAATCATGCAAAGCAACCTCTACAGTGGCTTATTTCTGGGCTGGGAGGGTAGCAGTCATTCTACATTTCTTTTACCTTAATATTTATATTCTATTGCTCTTGCTACAAGTTAAGAATGTTGCCTACAGCCGGAAATAGACAGGGTAGCCCATTCTCAAGACTCTGACTTTTAAAGGTATAATGCTTTTCATCCATTTAGAGATAAAAAGTTGCAGATCAGAGAATAACATTTATCTTGTTGGAGGTTTATAAGAACACTGTGACCTGACCTAAGATGGACAGCTGCAAGCACAAAGGATTTTAAGACCAAGAAGTGTGCAACAACCAACCACGCCCCTAACTCACTTGGCCTTTAAAATGCTTTCCTAAAACCGTTTGGGGAGTTTGGGGTTTGTGGGACAACTAATCACCCATCTCCTTTCTTGGCCCTGCAATAGACCTTTCTCTGCTCCAAACTCTGAAGTTTTGGTTTGGTTGGCATCACTGTGCAATGGGGCCACACACTTGAGGATCCTGGTATGGGCAGCAATTCCTTTCTCCAAGGGTTCTTCCTGACCCAGAGATCAAACCCGGGTCTCCTGCATTGTAGGCAGTTTCTTTACCATCTGAGCCACCAGGGAAAGCCTTGAATTAGTAACAGTTCCTAAAAACCAATTACAGAGCACCACACCCTGCATGTACTGTGTCTTCAATATTGTGCAGACTTTGTGAATGTTTTTTTAACTGGATAACTCAGTCTTTAGTAAGAAATTACTATAGGAATAAAAGAAAAGAAATGAAACTATAGTGACTGTAGCTCTGCAGTTCTAAAGGTATTTTTAAATGCATAAGCCTTTAAGGCAAAAAAAAAAAAAAAAAAAGGAAAGGCGCCTACTGAGACAACACTTGAAAGCTACAGGCAGGTGGATGTGTAGTTGTTGCATTGGTGGACCTGCAGGAGGAAAGGCCCAGAAGCCACCTCACCGACACGAAAGAATCACCCAAAGCTGTGGGGTCGGGTGGTGTCAGGTACTTATGGCTGTGGTAATGACGGGAGGCTGCAAAGAGGGGGACAGGTTGGAGATCGTGAAACATCAGACACCCCAAAACTACTTCGGCGCTGGAAGAGGGATTTAACCCAGCTTGAATTTGTTCCCTGAGCATGATTAACACAAGGATTTATGGCCTGAGGAACCCAAGCAGAAAAGGGAGCAGCACTGTTTTTCTGAATGTGCGGTGAGGAGGAGGTTGAATATAAACCTTTATACCTAATGCTGTGACTCAGCTCTGAGTCCAGAGAACTGGCAGCCAGGACTCCTTAGAGAAGAGACAAGGGGAATCTGGGGGTTTTCAAGGAACTGACCCTGCCAGCTCACAGAACAGTAAACACCTTTGTCAGCAAGCCCATCACATGCACAGAATGTCCAGTCAGCTTCAAAGTGGTCAACTCAGATTCTAGTCTGAGCCAAGAATTCAAGTTGGAGGGTTAAATCAAGGCATTTTCAGTTACGCAAGATCACAAAAACTTTCTCTATGATACTCCTTTTTTCTCAGTAAATTCATGGGGCTTTTGCTCCCTTCCCAAATAAGGAAGTAAAGTAAAAGAGAGGAAGACAAAAGATCCGGCAAACAAGGGATCTAATTCAAGACAACAGCAAAGGGAATGCTCAGGACAGTGGTGGAGGCAAAGCCTCAAGGATGATGGCTGGGCAGCAGGTAAAGGGCAGCCAGCCCACAGAGAAGCAGACCGACTGTTCCTGCAGGGATTTCTTCTGGAAGATGAATTTATTAGGAAACTTAATGCATCTGACTACACAGAGAGCAGATTCACAAAATTTGAGGAGTGATTTGGGGATTAATCAGTGATAAATATATAGAAAGATAAGCAAGTCCCCAACCGATATAGCTCTAAGGAAAATAAAACAAAACAGAGGGCAAGAAAGGAGACGCTGTCACAGCATACTTCATGGCTTAGCTGTGAGAAATGATTGCGTGGCTGCCATGATGTACACAATGCATCTGGATCTGGACATAGTTAGGATCCAACAGAGGGTAGGGGGTGCGGGGGAGGGGACGGGAGGTGTCCACAGGTGTGGAAGCAGGAGGGTGAAAGAGTGTGCAGGCCTCACCTTTAGAACATGAAGTCAAGGACGCTCACAAACAGTTCTTAAAACCAAAGAAGCAAGAAGTAGCAACAAACGCCGGTGACCTGAAGGTCAATTCTAAGAGCATCACTTAACACCAGGATCTAAGGCCTGATGATCTGAAGTGGAGCTGATCTAATAATAACAGAAATAAAGTGTGCAGGAAATGTAACACGCTTTGGACTTCCCTGCTGGCACGGTGGATAAGAATTGCCTGCCAATGCAGGGGACACAGGTTCAATTCCTGGTCTGGGAAGATCCCACATGCCACGGAGGGACTAAGCCTGAGTGCCTCAACTACGGAAGTACACATGCCTAGAGCCCGTGCTCTGCAACAAGAGAAAGCACTGCAATGAGGAACCTGCACACTGCAACTAGAGAAGAGCGACCACTCTCTGCAACTTGAGAAAGCCTGCACGTAGCAAGGAAGACTCAGCACAGCCGAAAATAAATAAATAAATACAATATGATGTGCTTGAATCATCCTGAAAACCATCCCCCACTCCACAGTCTGTGCAAAAAATTGTCTTCCATGAAATTGGTCCCTGGGAGCTGCTGACTTAAAGGAACCAGAAGTGCCTGCCTCCAAAGGACAACAGTTGGGTAGAGAAAAGGGGCATGGGAACGGCCAAGTGTGTAACTAGCCCAAGAAGAGCTGCTTTTTAAAGACAAGCAACTGTAACTCTGACAAAATTAAGATTGCATGTCAAAGCATACAGGAAGAATGAAAGAATGTTTCTTGATGGTCGGGACAGTCTTGTTTAACTGGCAGTGTCTCATCACCCTCATCACACCCGAGAAAAAAACATGTATCCTGGAACGGTGCCTTGGTGCTGGGCCTTCGCCATCTGCAAATTATCAGACAAGCTAGTGTTAACCCAGAAAAGATGGCAGGTGGTCATGCATCGTAGCTCCAGGCATAACAGACACTGACAGTTGACAAACTTGATGGGTTTTAATCGGAAGCTCAGAAAAAGTTGGTACAATAAAAGCAAGTACTACAAACTGAAATCATGAAAAAAAAAATCTCACTGGAATAATTGGAAAAAAATTGAAATATATCCATCTAATTCTAAGGGAAAATCTCACTCTTTTTTGAAATCTGGAAAAATAGAGAACACATGGGCATGTTAGCTATAAAATATGCAAGCAGAGTCTCCAGTCTACCCATAAAATATTCATGCTTGTTTGAATATAAAAAAGTATTTCCCCAACATCTTGTAGTAAAACTGTCTGTATCCTGCTCAGTTTGTGGTTTAGAGCATACTCCTCCCTCTAATTCAGTGTGAGATCGTCTCGGATCAGAATCTCTAAGCACATTTGATGAAAATGCAGATAATTTTATTTTTCTCCAGAAAAAGAGAATCATAAACTCTGACATCTGATAATATACATTTTTAATAAATTCTTGAGAGATATTTATTATATAGT
Source organism: Bos mutus (assembly GCF_027580195.1). Taxonomy (NCBI): domain Eukaryota; kingdom Metazoa; phylum Chordata; class Mammalia; order Artiodactyla; family Bovidae; genus Bos; species Bos mutus. The sequence goes on from NC_091633.1 coordinate 30,185,978, forward strand.
TGCTATCAAATTTATGCTAGATAATTCCCAGGTGTTTATTTGTTTGCTAGTTTGTTTGGTTTTCTTTAAGAGTTGTGATATCCTCTGCTCTCAACAGTGGCCTCTCTTCCTTCTCAAAATCTTTCCCGCTACTTGTAGGACATACTGACACACACAAATACTTGTACAGATATATTTTGTACACGTATTGTACAAATATTGTACAGTATATATTTCTTCTCCAAAGCAAGAGAGGCTCTTAAGAGACAGAGGGCAATACCATATACATCTATGAATTTTCTCATAACAAAATATCTCATCACATATTCTTCAATAAATGCTAAAAGAAAAGAATTATCAGGAACATGGATGGGGATATTGAAGAAAACATATCTATTTTGTCATTTTAAATGGTGACAAACTTACTTCTAGAGAGCAGTTCTCTTCATTGGATTTAGATTGCTGTGTTGACCCTAAGCTTTTAAATCTTTGTGGCTTTTGATGTGAAAATATGAATCAAACTCCAAACTTTCAATTAGTCTAAATTCTAATTTATAACCCACTTGGGTATATTAACTTAAAATGATCTGTCTGCCTTTTACCGTTTCTGCAGTTTTAGCAACTGCCTTTTTCTTTCCAACTACAAATCATTCTATCTGTGAGATTGTTTCTTAGATAGCTCGGAATTAACTGGAACAAAAAACATCAGCAGAAATGGAAGACAGCCCATACTCTTCACGTGAAAGGGAGCTCTGTGTCCAAGGGTTGGAGGGTGGGTGTAAAAATATATTTAACAGCTCTTAGCCAAGTAAGAGTTTAGTCTCTGCAGCAATTGTATAATTTCTTTGATGCAAAAAAACACTGTCACCTCAAGACTCCCTGCATAAATATACAAGTAAGTTGTATATTTTAATAAAAATCAAATCATTCCAATGTGTTTCAGACTCTAGTGTAGACATATTATACTTAAAATACTTCTTGCATTCTTTGCTACAAAAAAAATTCTAAGAACACATTTTTCTCTTAATTCTCTCTTAAGGTAAATAAAATTTAATTTTAAAAGGTTTAAACCTAAATTTTTATTTGTTCACATCAGTTTAATATAATAACATAGGAATGCAATGCAGTTTGTTATGAAGATTTATGATTCTTAAAAATCTTGAATACATTTTGACATTTTCTCTCCTATGGGACTTGGGTTACGATACTGTTATTTATTTATTTATTTTTCCTTCCCCTGAGAAAGTGAACCAATGAATCTGATGCCTTGTTTGAGAGTTAGCTGGAATTTTTCTTAAACTGAACAACATAAAAGCAAATCTGGCCTTCAGGTAAGCCTCTTCTTGACAAGATCATAATAGTGATAAACCTACCGGCATATCCAGAAGGGGTGGAAAACATCTCCTCCCTCCTTTCTTGCCCCCAAGGCCAATATTCACTGAGTGGCTCTGTACCCCTCATCCTGCATAATTAATAACTCCTTTGGTGATCAGTCATGCATTCCTCAATGGCCCCTCAGGCCTCAAGTGTCCTCTGAGCCTGCCTGGTGGAAACCACACACCCTCTGCTCCCAACCCGTCGCCCCTTCACTTCCCACATGTACTTCGCAGGAAAGCTCATTGGGTCAGGAGAGCACATGCTGGGCTGCAAGTGGTTGTCATACTTACACTTTCTCTCACATACATTCATCTCTGGGTATAATTTTACTAGTAAGAATAAAACATGTGTGATATCCAACAGGTGCCAGTTATACATATCAAAAAAGAAAAAGTAACACAGGGAACTAGGTTCAATATACTGTGATAAACCATAATGGAAAAGATTACATAAGAAAAGAATATATCTATATCTATACAGATATGTATAACTGAATCACTCTGCTGTACAGAAGAAATTAACACAACACTATAAATCTACTGTATTTCAATAAAAATGTAAAAAGATTAAACAATAACCTTTGGTAATTTAAGAAAATTAAAATTAAAATCATACTAATAATGGAACAAATTTGGAAGCAACTTAAAGGAAGATGAGTTGCATGGGATTGTATTAAAGAAGGCTTCGATTCATTCATATTCCACCCTCCTCCTCCTTTCCTTTATTTTCAGACAATAAAGGAAAGAAGATCAAAATATATGGAGTCAAGGGGACTTCCCAGGTGGTCCAGTGGTTAAGAATCCGTCTTGCAATGCAGGAGATGTGGGTTTGATAACTGGTCAAGGAACTAAGATCCCATGTGCCATGGGGCAACTAAACCCAGGTGCCACAACTACTAAGCCTAAGCCTGTGAGCCACAACGAGAGTGTGTGTGCCACAACAAAAGATCCTGCAGGATGCAGTGAGGAACACGTGTGCCACAACTAAGACCCAATGGCCAAATAAATAAATAAATAAATTGAAAAATTATATGGAGTCAAGTGGTATGGTAGCAGCTCTAATATCTATTTTTTTGATCTAAACTGATCCAGTCATTAAATTGAAAAGGAGAGCAAATAAACTGTTGAAAATACTGTTACCACTTCTGATCAGAATGCTTAGGTTAAAACTCTTTAAAACATAATATTCAATAAAACCATTTTGAAAGAAAACAGCAGTAGTTTAATCACCCTTCAAAATACTAACCAGATTGGAGAAAAAGAGTCCTCAAAACTCAGAACCATTAAAAAAGTATGGATTACAAGTAATATTATCCTCAAGAAGAATAGCTCTCTTATATAAATAAAACCATTAAAAATACTCAGATCTGGATTTATACATTTTGTTTCAAAAACAGGTATGGTTTTGTGATGTAACTGCCCAACAAATACATATTTTAAAAATAAATACTGTTTCTTGGTTAACAAAAAATATGATACATATTTTACATGAAGGCCAAGATTTTTTAAAAAATAAAACTTTTCACAAAGTTTTTGATATGAAAAAAGATGTTATTTTTCAGCCTTTGTAGGTTTAACATTTTAAAATAATGGTGCTTATACTACAGTACACAAAGTAAAACATACATACTCTATTATAAATTACTCCGAAATTAAACAAGAAATTTTCTTTTCTTTCTAAGAGATCTGAAATGTGCACTGGCTCTCAATGTGTGTGGCCTCCAAACAGAAACAAGCTTGCACTGTTTTATTTCAGTTTTGCTTCATTTCTTCCCAAACAATCTCTCACTGCTAATCTACCGGGCCTTTTTTCCCCTCTCTTCTAGCATAAAGGAAACAAAAATCAAAGACATTATTAACTCCTTATGCACCACTGGGAAGCTGAATATATATCCTTTGCCCTGGTTTTCTTTTCCATTACTTATTAATGGAGCATGACTGGAGAATATACATTTCCACAAATAATTCTTGAAAACTGCATGAAAATTCTAAAATTTTTAATGTGTGTAGTCAATCTGTTAGTACTTTTTAAGCTCTTAACAACTAGCCATATAGTTTCAGGTACATATCTTATGCTAAGTTTTTCCCTAAACTAACACTTAGTCTATAATATCTACTTGAAAGAGCAAAATGTGAAGATGAATTTTATTTATGTCTTAGTCTAAGGTACCTGGGAATCAAGAAAAAGTATTAGAAGTTTAATATTTCAAAGGAAAGAATATCTATATACAATATATGTAAAATATACTAACGACTCCCCTCGTGGCTCAGATGGTAAAAAATCTGCCTACAAGGTGGGAGACCCAGACCAGCATCACTTTGTTCACAATAGTAAGGGATCCCTTGTTTCACTGTATGCTCTCATTCACTAGTGGAGTGAAAGATAGTGGGTGAATCATCTTACAAAGGTAAGCACAATTGTTAATGGAAACACGTGTGACAAAAACTGCTTCTGAGAATTTTAACTAATGCATTAAAACTCTCCTGCTAAGATGTATGGTGATCAGAGCCATGGAATTTTAAAGGCTGACTAGAATCAAATATTCATTCAAGCTCCCAAAAAAGGACTGCAGAGTTCAGTCTTATTTGTTAAATACAAAAGATATTAAAATAAACTTTCTTTATAATTATCCCAGAAAAGTGCTATTATACTCCACAGTTTTCTATGTATGAAAAGATGCAAAATATTCATTCAGATAATTATTAAAAAGCAGGAAAGATGACTATGTACATCAATGCACATGACATCATAAGTAGGCACTAATTTAACTACTTGGGTGTCTAGTCTCCAACCAAAAAAGATGCCAATTCCATTCTTTAAAGACGGTAAGCATCATGGTCCTTGGCAATAGAACATAACACACCAGGCCAAGGAGAATATTTGGTGTCATTACTCTATTGTTCAGTTTTCTGGTTTATGAGTCATTACTACTGTGCAACATACAGTAAATGAGGCAGCTCCATGGGGTTCAGAGACCCTCCAGGAGCAATGGAGGATGAGGTACCACTGAGCAGCTGCACAGCGACAAACCTCAAGGCACGAAGTTCAGAGCCCACTCGGGACCTGTGCTGAATATCGTCTTTAGTACAAAACCGAGAAGCCATCAGGCCAGTGGCCCCTTGGCTCTACCTTGCACTGATGAGTTTACAGTCAGTGGGACTATGGCCTCTGGGGAGCTGGGGGAGCTAATTATGAAGTTCATCTCTGGCCAAAAAAGGAAGAAAAAAAAAAGTATGAGTGATGATCCAGGGGTTCAGAGGAGCACTTGCCCCTGAGCAAATGCCACAGAACTTTAAAGCCTATGCTCCAAAAGGCAATCTTTCCCCCTGAGGCTTTCCTTCACTGATACACAGATAAGACTGATGGATGCTGTCCTGTTGGCAAGGATGCAACGGGGCAGAGGGACAGGCAGGGAGGGGTGCCATTAGCGATGCATGGTGATAATTCAAAACACTCCGTGAAGTTGCAAAGCAAAATTACTTGTCAAAGTTTCACCTAGCAACTTCAGGCAGTTATTGAGAGCAGAATGGGTGTGGCTGCATGGGAAGAGAGATGGGTGCATGCAATTAGGACAAAGGACAAAGGAAGGAATGGCAGATAAACTGTCAGAGAAAACTTAAACCTGAAAGAAAGCTTGTGACACGGTACAATTCACGTACCAATGATCACTCCAGAGAGCAATCTGGCAAGACTGAAATCACCACATCACATAAGGCAATGCAGGAACCACTGTCCTGTTCTCTCATTTCTCTGTCCCTAGCTTGCTGGCTTTCTAAGCAGAAAGCAAACTAGAATAAGGGCTCCTGTGCTGTTTTTCCCAGGCAGCCATCACTGGGCAACTTAGATACAAAGAAAGACACAGCTCAACAGAGCCCAGGAGTTTGTCAACCCCCAGCCCCCAAAGTCCATATTTACAATTCATCCAGCTATTTCAATAATGATCTAAAAATGCACTGAGTTTAATTTTGATGATGCAATCAGTGATTGACACCCTTTCCACCCAGAATCTCGAAATGAAGTTCCTGGTATTAGTCACAGTGAATCTCTGGTAACGAGTCAAATTCAGGGGGCAAGACCCTTTCTGGTCCAGAGGATGGGTGGTACTTACAGCAGATCTTCTATATGTCTTTATCTCATCTCCAGGCTCAGGAATCTGACATACACTTACATATAGAAACACAAGTGTCAGTGAACCTGCTGTTACAAGTTAAGCTGAGGTGACTGTGTTGCATGGTCAACTCAATGCTCAACCACTTACTGAAAAACTGTAACGGGGCTGGGACTAAACGAGGCCTTGTACATTTCCTGTTTTTGTCTTTATATATTTAATTTCCTCCACACAACTGCATGGGCTACACAATCAGAAAACTCATGAGACCATAAAATTAGAAAAAGACAACCATTGGTGTGGGCATACATATGTTTTCACTTTCATGTCTTATTCTGCGGGATGATAATAGGTTGCTATCAACATAATATGAAGATGCTAGCTGATTTAAAATACAAATAACTTATCAGTTTCAAGTTTATTTTTGTTACAGGTTTGGGGTAAATCAAATCTTCTATATGATTCAAGATCTATCATTATGTTTTACAGCAAAATTTGATTGTTTCATATTTAAATATATAAGAATATTAGCTGTGCTAAAACCCAAACTGAAAATATGGACTGCATAACTTTGTGAAAGTGTAGCCATGGCCTCCAAGGCTATTTTAGACTTAAAACAAATATTAAACTCACAAATTCTGTGAAGCAGAGTACTGTGAAAGGATGATAAATTCCCAGTGGCTTCATTCAAGCTAAAAATCACAGTATCAATGCATTTTTAAATAAGTTCATCTTTGTCTACCATTAACACTTTTCTAGATGAAATTATTAAATTTTATTAAAGCTACTGTATATTTAAGATAAAGATACCTTAAATAATCTATATAAGGAGACTGATCGAAAGTTACCATATAAAATTCATAACATATATTTTAGAAATATCTCCCTTATCTTAAATTGCACACAATAAACAATTCTGTTACTAAATAAATAAAATTTTCATTTTCCAGCTTTAATTTAAATTTTTTTCTTTCATTTCAGATGTATCTCAAATAACACTTAATTTCACAATTTAATCAGTGGCTTAAATAGTATTTCCAGAACTGAGTGTGGGTAATCAAAAAGGGAAACTTCTGTTTAATGTTATAATACAAATATATTAAGCAAAATATTGATTCCATATTTTCTAAATTACCTCATGAATTGCTAGTGTGCTAGGTATATTCTTTTATAAACAGTTAGGATATACGTATTAACTAAATCATGTAATTCACACCATACTGTGCTCCCAGTGTGCAATGATTTGCTAAATCTGTCAAAACCATTAATGGTATCAATTTTATACTGTTTTAAGTGGTGATGGTGATCATATTTGAGTAGTATACTAGGGGACATCACATTTGTACTTCTGAATTGCTATTATAAGTAGAATGGGATAAAAATAGCCAAAATGATTTCAATACTTTTGTTATAGTGCAATAAATAGATACAAATGTTTACAATAATACATAAAGGGTACAAGAAATTGTGACACAAATGAAAATAGAGTAACAATTATAATCAGAGAAAATAGATTTCTTAAATTCCTGTAAGAATTTTGGAACTTCTCTACTGGGGCACAAAGGACATAAATATTATTTAACCAGGATAAACATTAAGATAAGTAGGAAAATTGAGATTACTGCTTTTAAAATATATATTTTACTAAAACATTGATTTGAAAAGAATATTTAACACGTTTTGTTGTTGTTCAGTTGCTAAATTGTGTGTGACTCTTTTGTGTGCCCATAGGCTGTAGCCCACCAGGCTCCTCTGTGTATGGGGATTTCCCAGGCAAGAACACTGGAGTGGGTTCCTATTTCCCTCTTCAGGAGATCTTTCGAACCCAGGGATTGAACCTGCATCTCCTGGATTGGCAGGTGGCTTCTTTACTATTGAGCCACTAGGGAGTTTGCTGCTGCTGCTGCTGCTGCTAAGTCACTTCAGTCATGTCTGATTCTATGCGACCCCATAGACAGTAGCCCACCAGGCTCTGCTGTCCCTGGGATTCTCCAGGCAAGAACACTGGAGTGGGTTGCCATTTCCTTCTCCAATAGGGAGTTTCAGTTCAGTTCAGTCGCTCAGTCGTGTCCGACTCTTTGCGACCCCATGAATCACAGCACGCCAGGCCATTTTCCAAAAAAAAAAAAAAAAAAGATGAAAAATGTCATGGATGTATTTGTAAGGGACCCACCTAAAAAAATCAACGTTTGGTGGGTATGGAAAGAAATAGAAAGAACAATGTCACCTTAATGGGGGAGAAAAAAATAAAACATCATATAAAAGCACTAAGTCTTAAGGCAATACAGACACTAAAGATTTAAAGTGACAACACGGAAGTTATTTGTGATAACTATAGTGACACTTATGAAAAAACATCAAGCCAGAGTAAGTTTTTGGTTCTTGGTTTTCCTTAATCTCGTGTTTAAGAGGGGAAAAATAAATAACCAAGTCTGAAATGCATACGTAGGGGCATCTCTAAGTGGTACTTACTGGCATGACAATGTTGTAGTGGATGCAGAACCCGGGCTCCGAGGGAAAATACTCATCAGATACAAATCTGATCCTGATTTGATTTCCTTTAGAAATCTGCTTTCCTGGCACACTGCCAGACCCACACCAGCGCCCTAAAATGGTTCCATCACTTGGTTCTTCAACCTCTACAAAATCATACCTGCAAGAGACCAGGAGAAAAGAGACATAAAACCATGATCTGTTATTTTAAGAATTCAAGGGAGTGAGTTCATCTCAAATTTAACTGTGTAAATAGAATAAAATATGCCAAAGATGAGACACAACTGAAAAAGCATTTTCAATTAAAGAAAGATGAGTCTTCTATTCTAAGCCCTCCATTCTTATTGGTAAGGAAACTCCAAATTCACTAAACAGCCACGTCAAACTTAGACATTTTGTATGTAGCAATCATATCTGACAATTTATGAATTATTCAGTTTAATTTCCATTTGGATATGGCAGTTTTGCTCTACTCTTAATTTCCATGATTATTGTCCAACACTTCCCGGCAGTAACTCCTTCACCTGGTCAGATTCCTTGCTCCCTATCCTCATCTGTGTCCAAACTTTTCTAGAGCCTCTTCATTATATACATATTCTCCAAATCCCACTCCGTACTACATTGCCTCTGTGAGACCTTTGTGTGTCCTCAGCTCACAGACGTCTTTCTCTTTCTGTCAAACACATATTTTCAACATTTAACTACATATATGCACGTGATACATCTAGTTGGCTAGGCTGTAAAACTCTTGAAGAAACGATTCAATTCTCTTGTGCTTCTAGTTTACACTGCATTACACATGGCATCTTAAACCTAAGCAGTGAATGACTAATACTTCTCTAACCACTGTTACCTTGGGTTTGAAGGTTTCGATCAGTGGTACTCATGGAGAGCAGAGTTGCCTTATAGAATGTTCCAGAAATGTGTAGAGGCATTTTAGGTTGTCTCAGTGATGGTAGATGAGGAGGGCAAGGTCCCTGGACACCCAACACAGGAGAGTCCAGAAAACGGGTATTCACTCCACACCCTCCAGGCCTTTCAAACAGTTCACTGGACATTCACATAAGCAACATTCTTGCTATTGTCCATCTGAGTCTGCAACATAATACTGTCTCACATATAAAAGCAAATATGTTTCAAAGGTTTAGTTTAAACCCAATTTTCTAGACATTCAACTATCAAATAAGTTGAACGAAGTGTCTATGCTTTGGAAAAAGAATTACTATTCTAGAGAATCAAACCACTAACAGGAGCATGACTTATACTCTGCATCATGATGAAAACAATTAGACATACACATTTAGTCTATTACCATAGCTATCGTATACACAATGAGTCTGTTACTTAAAAGATACAAACATCTGACTACTTCATTTTTGTGCAATTAGGCATGTGTATCTATGTACTTAAATGCATTATTTTAATATAAATTACTGCTGTTATGTCAACTTTACATAGCATGTAGGCCTTTATATCTATTTTTAAACAACTGCATATATAAATAGAGGATCACTGTTATGAACTGCATTTCAGAATTCTTAGGACATTGCCAAATTTTTCTTAAGGGAGGTCTGGCGTGGATGAAAACTATTGGTAGATTTTTTTTTAGAAAGTCTAAAACCAGTATATACCAGACAACGAAAATTAATATATTTTGCATAGTATAGAATTTACAGAAGAAAAAAATGTTGAAAAAGGACAAAGTGCATAACAAACCAATTATACTTATAAATCCTATTCTAAATAATTAGCCAGAACTCTCTAATGGAAACTATACCTGTTCCAACCTAATTTTTCTTGTCCTTAAATTAGGATAGTGCAACCTGACTCACAGGGATATTTTGAGAAAAGGGAAATGGAACAGTTCCTGAGCAGTGCTGAAAGTGTTGTGCTATACAGCTGCCAGTTAACAGTTTGCCCCACATCCCTACCCAGCACATATTGCCCCTACTCCATACCTATAACCCTGAGAGTTTGAAAGCATAAATGAGAAGAACTCAAATACCAAAGGGAGAGAGCACTTCTGCTCTATCACATGACAAGTCCCGGATATAAACTACAAATGCATAAGCCTCCTTAGGACAACCATCCCAGGAGCCTGCTCTAAGTGTGTGGTGGGAACAATAAGTGGAGCACAGGGGAGGAAGACGGGGGTAAAACAGACTGGGTGGTTATTTCAGACATATCTGGTACAAAAGTTGATAACCAGCATTTTAAATCAAAGAGTAATGTTTATATCAAGATCGTTTCCATGTGGAACAAAGCTGCTATTCACAGAGTATGTTTGCTCTGTGCTTGGGAGGGAAACTAGCTGATAGACGTCACCACCAGGACTAGTTTGCAGAGAGCTGGTTTCAGGCTGGTCAATCATTCTGTGAGTATTTGTGAAGCATGGACTTGGTACAAAGTGTTTGGCTAGACTCTCAGGGTGCAAATATGAAACCACAGCTCCTGTGGGCTCAGGGTCCATTAAACCCTGGCGGGTGCTCTAATGAGAGTGCGTAGGAAACACTGTGGAATGCTGGCAGGGTGAGGGAAACCCTACACGGTGAGATTAGGGTCGGCTTACAAGGGAGCATCTGGGCTGCTGGGGGGAAGAGGTGGGGGAAGGCATTCTAGCAAGAAGCACAATCCTGAGGATGTAACAGAAGAACCCCAGGGCCTGGCTGGTTGTCTGTGAGCACAGGATGGAGCTCAAGCTGAGAGGACAGGTGCAGGTGAGGCCACCTTGGGATTCCAGGGTCGAATGTGAGAATGTTATTTTTTAGACCAGTGTTGAAAGCAGGGAAGCACAGTTTAAAGAGGTTCTATGTTACTTTAAAATATTTAGGTCAACATTTAATTAATTAATCTTTTAGGCACTACCTGTATTTTTTTCATTTTTAATTCAAGTATAGTTAATTTATAACCTAATAATTTCAAGTGTACTTGAAAAGTGATTCAGTTCTACATAAATATATATAATATATATATATATATATATATATTCAGATTCTTTTCCATTATAGATTATTACAATATAGTGAGTAGAGTTCCTTGTGCTCTACCGTCAGGTAGTCCTTGAGGTTTATGGGTTTTATGCACAGTCGTGTATATGTTCACCCCAACCTACTGACTTATCTCCCATCACCCCTTCCTGCCCCTTCCCACCCCTGCTCTTTTCCCTTTGGTAACCATAATTCTGTTCTCTATGTCTGTGAGTCTATTTCCATTTTGGAAATAAGCTCATTTATATCTTTTTTTTTTAAGATTCCACATATACATGAAATCATAAAATAGTTGGGTTTTCCTGCCTGTAAATCACCATTTGGAAAAAGTTGAATTTCACAGAAAAATCTGAATTTCAGGCTTTCTTAAAACAAACTTGAACATCTGGTCTTTGCCAGATGTTCAAGTATTCTTTGCCCTGGTGTGGCTCCTTGTGGGCTCAGGTCTGTAGAACTGGCATCCACTCCAGGAGAGGAGGGGCCTTTCTCTCACTCACAGCCTCGCCCCAGCACCTGTGTGTCAGGCACATAGATTGTTCACTACCTGAGGTCAGGATGGCCTTTACTCCTTCATGGAAATGGAGGCTAGGCCAGGGAACATGCTCTTTCCAGTTTTTAAAAACCCCTGTCTAGTTTCTTTAAAAAACCCTGTCTAGTTTCTATGGTGCTTTTTTTTTTAGTACCCAGATCTTCACTGATCTCCATCACTTGCCCACACGGGCATCTGAGTTTGCAGCCTACAGGGCAGCTATTGGAAGTTTCAGTGAGGGAGCAATATAGACACAGGATCCCAGTACACCTGAGGATGCCAGGAAACCACATCATCTCAAGTGTGGGTGGGCAGGAAGGAAGAACTTTTAACAAAAAGAGCCTGAAAAGGAGCCATCAGGGAAGCAGCAGGAAAACCACTGTGACAAATGACACAGAACCAAGAGAAAAGGGAGGGACAGGGTCCATCCAAGCAGAAGTGGGCAGATCATCTACACCAAAGAGGACCAAAGAGGGTGAAAACCAAGAAGCTCTCCTGGGACCTGGCAATTATGAAGTCGTTTTCAATCAGCTGGCTGGGTGAACGCATAAGACCAAAACACTATTTCAGATCTTTCTTTAAGAAAATTATTTAGTTTTTATCAGCATATAGTTGGCTTACAATGCTGTGTAAATTGCAGGTGTACAGGACAGTGATTCAGTTATACATATAGATTTATTGTTTTTCAGATTCTTTTCCATGGTAGGTTATTATAAGATGGTGAGTATAGTTTTCTATGTTATACAGTAGGTCCTTGTTGATTATCTATATATCAGATCAGATCACTCGCTCAGTCGTGTCTGACTCTTTGCAACCCCATGAATCGCAACACGCCAGGCCTCCCTGTCCATCACCAACTCCCGGAGTTCACTCAGACTCACGTCTATTGAGTCAGTGATGCCATCCAGCCATCTCATCCTCTGTCGTCCCCTTCTCCTCTTGCCCCCAATCCCTCCCAGCATCAGAGTCTTTTCCAATGAGTCAACTCTTCACATGAGGCGGCCAAAGTACTGGAGTTTCAGCTTTAGCATCATTCCTTCCAAAGAAATCCCAGGGCTGATCTCCTTCAGAATGGACTGGTTGGATCTCCTTGCAGTCCAAGGGACTCTCAAGAGTCTTCTCCAACATTACAGTTCAAAAGCATCAATTCTTCGGCGCTCAGCCTTCTTCACAGTCCAACTCTCACATCCATACATGATCACAGGAAAAACCATAGCCTTGACTAGACGAACCTTTGTTGGCAAAGTAATGTCTCTGCTTTTGAATATGCTATCTAGGTTGGTCATAACTTTCCTTCCAAGGAGTAAGCGTCTTTTAATTTCATGGTTGCAGTCACCATCTGCAGTGATTTTGGAGCCCAGAAAAATAAAGTCTGACACTGTTTCCACTGTTTCCCCATCTATTTCCCATGAAATGGTGGGACCGGATGCCATGATCTTCGTTTTCTGAATGTTGAGCTTTAAGCCAACTTTTTCACTCTCCACTTTCTTATAGTAGTATGTTAATCAAACCTTCTGAATTATCCTTATTCCAGCCATTTTTAAAATAACTGTCTTTCTAAGGCAACTTCCCTGATGGCTCAGATGGTAAAGAATCTGCCTGCAACATTTGGAAGATCCCCTGCAGAAGGAGATGGCTACCCACTCCAGTATTCTTATCTGGAGAATTCCAAGGACAGAGGAGTCTGGCAGGTTACAGTCCATGGGGCTGCAGAGAACTCAGATGCCACTGAGCAACTAACACTTTCTAACAGAAACATCTCAAGAGATAAGAATATCATTTATAAGGAACTTAAAATTAACAACTCACATAACTATTTTGCTGTACATAATTTCCTTTTGATTTCTGTTAAAAAAGAAACACCACTGGACTTCCCCAATGGCTGAGTGGTTAGAACTCTGTGTTTCCACTGCAGGGATAGGGGTCGGATTCCTGCTCAGGGAATGCCATGTGGCACAGCCAAAAAAAAAAAAAAATCACGACATTATATGTGTTAATCTCTTAAGTAAGCCTTTTAAAAGTATGTAAAAAGAGTTTTTAACCACACTAGGAAATATTTAGATTATAAATGTTAAGCATGTATTAAGGAACAAATAAGTCTTAAACTTTGTCTTAGCTAACTTGTACAAAAACCACTGTCAAGTACATTATTACTTGTTTCATGAAGACTTTTTACTGAATTTGATGTCATTCAAAAAAACACATAGCCCTAATCTTTATAACAATTTCTGGATTTGCAGTGAGATAGCTGGCAATTCATTCTCACAAGCTCATACAAGTCTGAGGCATACATTTATCACTGTGTTTTAAAGCTCTACATAGTTTTGCATTCCATGAAGTTAAATGAGATGAACGTCTAAAAAATGCTATGTCCTTTGCCTTAAAAATAGTAGAACTTAAAAGTTTTGCTACAAATTGTTTCGTGGTAGATTAGGCATTTTAGGATTTTTTTTTCAAAAGTGGAATCTATGACAATATAACTATAAATTTCATCCATATATTCTACCATTAATTGTACGAGACAAAACAGTAAATTCTCTTGCTAAAAACAGCATTTTAAAAATTTAAATTATAGTCAAATCATCTAAAACAGAGCCAGTGAAAATCTACCTGGGATGCATCCCCATGTCTCATGGTTTTTTCAAAACAGAAAAACAAAACAAACAAAAAAAATTATTGCCACTTGATTCCGTATTTTTCTCCAAATTGTTTATGAGTATGGTTGTACTTTGGCCACCTCATGTGAAGACTTGACTCATTGGAAAAGACTCTGATGCTGGGAGGGATTGGGGGCAAGAGGAGAAGGGGATGACAGAGGATGAGATAGCTGGATGGCATCACTGACTCGATGGACATGAGTCTCAGTGAACTCCGGGAGTTGGTGATGAACAGGGAGGCCTGGCGTGCTGCAATTTATGGGGTCGCAAAGAGTTGGACACGACTCAGCGACTGATCTGATCTGATCTGATGATTAGAAAAGGACTAATGCAGTCAATCCAACTGTCTTCCACAATAATTTGAAATAATTCTTTTTTCTTATAGAATGCCATGTTTGGAATATGGGCTTCATTGCATAAGCTGGTTGGCTGATACAATACAGCACAGTTCAAAATATTAAGAAGAAAAGGAAAAGAGAAAACAATGATAAAGATTATCTGTGAACCTCAGCCAAATGAACAGAAGGAAAGAAAAACAAACAACGTTTGACCCATAAATGTAAAATTACAAAACAATCATCTCAGGTTCAGAAATCTACACATGCCCAGGTGACTTTTCTGGAGACACGGTAATCCCTATAATACACTCTCAGGTATTAATTTCCAATGTGCACAATTGCTCACATCAGTATTTAAGGGATTTACTAAACCTACATTAAGGGCCAATCAAACATCACTTTCTCAAGGAAACATGATACAGGCACATAGCGCTAAGTGGTTTATAATGATCACTCCCTTTCTCTATCATACCCCTGGGGACCCAGGGAGGATTTATGTCCTTTTATGTTTAACAAACAAGTCTGGTATTGTAGACAAAATTTTCTTTCTCATGTGGGAATTTAAAAACTGTGAAGATAGGAGGGTTGCTGAGGAGTAAACCAAAGAAACAAATTCACTTGTAAACACAATTGTTTGACACCCACCTTCCTTCCACAAAAATAAACCAACCTTGCAAGACAGGCTATTTCTAGTTCATACTAACTAAAACCCTGTCAATTAAATCTGCCCTGAAAATGATCAGACCTGAAGGTGGCATGAAACTCTGCCAACAAGTAAACATGCATCTTAACAAGGCCTTGCTCTGCATGTGTCAACAGGAGCCTGGGCTTGTTGAGAAAGGCAATAAAATTAATAAGACGACAATTACCCAACAGTGCTCACTGGCTTACACTTCAGCTTAACAGAAGACAACCCAGACCCAGAGTAAAAGCTTTAAATCCCCATTTGGACACATCCATGCTTTACCTTATAATGAAAATATGTTTTAATAATTATACATCATACACATATACATTGGTCTCTATATATTAACTCATTTAATCTTCACAAAAATCATAAAAGGTTGATATTTTCATTGTGGCCATTTTATAGATTATAAAATATGGAAAAGCTAAGTACCTGGGCAAAGCCACAGAGCAACTAAGTGTAGAACAAAGGCTTCAGTTTTGACAGTTGAGTTTCAGATCCCATGCTCTCAAGAGCCAAGTCATACAGCCTACTATACTTAAAACACGTCTACTTAACTATACTTGCTCTATTTTGAGAGCTAATGGTGTAGAATTCACATGCCTTTGTTCAGACTGGCCACATGATTTTGTTCAGTGGCTGGAGAAACATCAGTTCAGTTCAGTTGCTCAGTCGTGTCCGACTCTTTGAAACCCCATGAATCACAGCATGCCAGGCCTCCCTGTCCATCACCAACTCCCAGAGTTGGTGATGGAGAAACATCAAGGATCATTCAAATTGAACTGATCAGTCAACTTGAGAATTTGGGCATACCTAGCTATAGATATTTATGTTAACTGACTCAGGGATGTTTATTTCTAAGCACTCAAAATTCTTTATGGAGAATTTTAAACCTACACAGTGAGTCAAACAAAGGAGAACATTTCAGAGAGAGAACAACATAAGATGGAGTAATTCTCAGGAAAATACAAGAGTTCTATATGTAAAACTGGGGATGTTGTACATGTACATGGTGGACTGCACACAGTAGGAAGTGAATAATTTTAAATTATTACTATGTAAAAATACTGGAAATATATAAGCCATAAGTTCAGTCCACAAAGATAGAAAAATTAAAAAAAAACCAAGAGAGTATAAGATGAAAACAGGTAAAGACAAAACTATAAAAGATATATTCAAATATAAAATTAGGATTCAGAAACAAAATCAGAATAAAAGAGATGGTTCTCAGAAAGGGGCGGGGAGGGAGAGAGAGAGATGAGGAGAAAATGGAAAGATACAGAAGGGTCAACAATTTACATACACAGGAATGATAAAATCACAGATAAAAATGGATTTCACATCTGCAAATATGCTTTAGGTAACACTATACCAGTTAAATCTGAAAGGCTAAATGACATGGATGCCTTACTAGGAAAACATAAATTATAAAGCTTGACTAAAAAAACTAGAAAAAGTGAACAGACTAATAACACCAGAAGAAAGTGAAAAGACTGTCAAATCTTTATCAATAAAAAAGATGCAATTGCATGAAGTTTATAGAAGAGTTCTATTTGATTTTAAAGGAATGATAATTTCAATTTTATACAAGAAATCATAAAAAAAATTTTAAGATAGATATTCACTCAATTAATTTAAAAAAGGCTAGCCTAAATTTTATGAATAGAGTTAACAATACTGTATCATATAGTTGGAAGTTGCTAAGAGTGGATCTTAAATGTTCTCACCACAAAAAAGAAGTAGAGTGATCTGAC
The DNA here is from genome assembly GCF_027580195.1 of Bos mutus. Lineage (NCBI taxonomy): Eukaryota > Metazoa > Chordata > Mammalia > Artiodactyla > Bovidae > Bos > Bos mutus. The sequence goes on from NC_091633.1 coordinate 30,202,888, forward strand.
AGTAAGGGGCTGTGAACCAACCCATAGTGGTAACCATATTGCAACATACAAGTATATCAAATGAACATGCTGTAGGTCTTAAACAAACACAATATTACATATTAATTACATCTCAATGAGACTAGAAAAAATAAACATTTATAATAAATGGGAAAAAGTATTATGTCCTAGTTTTTTGAAATGCCAATATCAAACATGAAAAATGAAGATCAATTTCATTCATAAATGGAGGGAAATGCAAAAATTCTAAATAAAATTTAATCAAATATCATCGAACAGTGGATTAAAAGATATAATGCTTCTTAACAGAGTATGAATTTAGTTCATAAACTTGAGGATTAATATAAGAATAACTTTTAGAATATTCAAAGGAGAAAAACTATATGCTCATATTAATAAATATTGAAAAACATAATAAATCAAATAGATAAAAACTGAGTCAACTGTGAAGTGCAGGAAATATTTAAATCATGGTAAAACTGGATAACATAAATTAACTGCAAATAGTACATTAAATAAAACCAAATTCATTCTCATTAAAGTTAAAACAAAGGCAGGACTGGCCAGTCTATTGTTTTTCAGCATTTTGGAAGAAAGATTTAGCTACTTTAATGAGAGGAAAGCAAATAAACATAATAGAAACAGAGGAAAAAATTATCGTTGGTGCTCAGTCGCTCAATTGTGTCTTACTCCTTGCGACCTTTTGGACTGTAATCCATTAGGCTTCTCTGTCTGTGGGTTTCTCCAGGCAAGAATACTGGAGTGGATTGCCATATTCTCTTCCAGGGAATCTTCCCGACCCAGGGATTGAAACCACATCTCCTGCACTGCAGGTGGATTATTGACCACTGAGCCATTGGAGAAGCCCCCAAGATGATGCTTCAATTCAGTTCAGTCGCTCAGTCGTGTCCAACTCTTTGTGACCCCATGAGTCACAGCATGCCAGGCCTCCTTATCCATCACCAACTCCCGGAGTTCACTCAAACTGATGTCCATCAAGTCGGTGATGCCATCCAGCCATCTCATCCTCTCTCGTCCCCTTCTCTTCCTGCCTTCCATCCCTCCTAGCATCAGGGTCTTTTCCAATGAGTCAACTCTTCGCATGAGGTGGCTAAAGTATTAGAGTTTCAGCCTCAGCATCAGTTCTTCCAATGAACACCCAGGACTGATCTCCTTCAGAATGGACTAGTTAGATCTCCTTGCAGTCCAAGGGACTCTCAAGAGTCTTCTCCAACACCACAGTTCAAAAGCACCAATTCTTTGGCGCTCAGCTTTCTTCACAGTCCAACTCTCACATCCATACATGACCACTGGAAAAACCATAGCCTTGAATAGACGGACCTTTGTTGGCAAAGTAATATCTCTGCTTTTGAATAAGCTGTCTAGGTTGGTCATAACTTTCCTTCCAAGGAGTAAGTGTCTTTTAATTTCATGGCTGCAATCACCATCTGCAGTGATTTTGGAGCCCCAAAAAACAAAGTCTGACACTGTTTCCCCATCTATTTCCCATGAAGTAATGGGACCAGATGCCATGATCTTCATTTACTGAATGTTGAGCTTTAAGCCAACTTTTTCACTCTCCTCTTTGACTTTCATCAAGAGGCTTTTTAGTTCCTCTTCACTTTCTGCCATAAGGATGGTGTCATCTGCTTAGTTCACAACAAATCCCTTAATGCATGTTGATGTATGGCAAAACCAATACAATATTGTAAAGTAAAAAAAATAAATTAAAAAATTAAAAAAAAAAGAACAGATTTTACTCTATAAACATAGAAACTGGAAATGCTTGGGCATCATCCTGCTATGGGGAGCAGTGGCTTGAGCATGGGGGGAGAGGATGTAAAGAATGACTCCAGGCTGTGAATATCCTGAAGACCTGACAGAGATGGTATGGGTGTGAGAGAAAAACAGGTGTCAAAGATGACTTCAAGGTTTTTGGCTTTTAAAAATCAACCAGAACTAAAATAGAATTTAGTTATCTCAACAAACTTGAGATCAATATACAAGGATCAATAGTATTTCTTACTGATATTATTTAAAAAAAAAAAGAGTAACTGATTAGAGAAAAATGTCAAAAATGTGTAGTAATGTATTTAACCAATAAAATATACTTTATGAATAAAGGCAAATGATATTACTAAGTGACAAAAAGGCATGCATTTACAGTTGTTCAATTGCCCAGTTGTGTCTGACTCTTTGCCACTCCATGGACTACAGCATGCCAGGCTTCCCTGTCCTTCACAATCGACCGAAGTTTACCCAAGTTCATGCCCTTTGCATTGGTGATGCCATCCAGCCATCTCATCCTCTGATGTCCTCTTCTCCTTCTGCCCTCAGTTTTTCCCAGCATTAGGAAAGACTTGCCTTAGGAAGACTTTCATTAGGAAACAGCATTTCCAATGAGCTGGCTGTTCACACCAGGTAACCAAAATACTGAAGCTTCAGCTTCAGCATCAGCTCTTCCATTGAGTAGTCAGGGTTGATTTCCCTTAAGATTGACTGGTTTGATCTCCTTGTTGTCCAGGGGACTTTTAGGAGTCTTCTCTAGCACCACAGTTTGAAGGCATCAATTCTCTGGCATTCTGCCTTCTTTACTGTCCAGCTTTCTCAACCGTACATGACCACTGGGAAGACCTCAACCTCTGTCGGCAGAATAATGTCTCGGGTTTTCAACACACTGCTTAGGTTTGTCATAGCTTTAATGCCAAGAAGCAACCGTCTTCTGATTTCATGGCTGCAGTCACCATCTGCAGTGATTTTAGAGCCCATGAAAAGGAAATCTGTTACTACTTCCAATTTTTTCCCTTCTATTTGCCATGCAGTAATGGGGGAGGATGTCATGATCTTAGTTTTGTTTTGTTTTAGTCTTAAGCCAGCTCTTTCACTGTCCTCCTTCAGCCTCATCAAGAGGCTCTTTAGTTCCTCTTCACTTTCTGTCATTAGAGTGGTATCATCCGCATATCTGTGGTTGTTGACATTTCTCCCACCTATCTTGATTCCAGCTTGTAACTCATTCAGGCATTTGTCATGATGTGCTCAGCATATAGGTAAAACCAACAGGGTGACAGCAGACAGCCCTGTTGCATGACTTTTTCAATATGGAACCAATTAGTTGTTCCATACAGGGTTCTAACTGCTGCTTTTTGACCTGCATATAGGTTTCTTAGGAGACTGGTAAGATGGTCTGTTATTCCTATCTCTTTAAGAACTTTCCACAGTTTGTTATGATCCACACAGTCAAAGGCTTTATTGTAGTCCATGAAACTGAGATAGATGTTTTTTTCTGGAATTCCCTTGCTTTCTCTATGATCCAGTGAATGTTGGCAATTTGATCTCTGGTTCCTCTGTTTTTCTAAACCTAGCTTGGACATCTAGAAGTTCTTGGCTCACATAATGCTGAAGCCTAGCATTAAAAATTTTAAGCATGAACTCACTAGCATGGGAGATGAGTGCATTGTCTTATGGTTAGAACATTGTTTAGTACTACCCTTCTTGGGAATTGGGGTGAGATTGACCTTTTCCAGTACTGTGGCCACTGTTGGGTCTTCCAGATTTGCTGACATACTGAATGTAACACCTTAATGACATCATTCTTTAGTGTTTCCTATAGCTCTACTGGAATTCCATCACATCCACTAGCTTTATTAAGAGCAATGCTTCCTAAGTTCCACTTGACTTCACACTCCAGAATGTCTGGCTCTGGGTAACTGACCACACCATCATAGTAATCCAGTTCATTAAGATCTTTTTTTGTACAGTTCTTCCATGTATTCTTTTCATCTTTTCTTTACCTCTTCAGCATCTACTAGGTCTCTACTGTTTCTGTCCTTTAATGTGCCCATCTTTGAAAGAAATAGTCCCTTGAAATTTCCAATTTTCCTGAAGACATCTCTAGTCTTTCCCCTTCTGTTGTTTTACTCAAGTTTTATGCACTGTTCATTGAAGAAGGCCTTCTTGTCTCTTCTTGCTATTCTTTGGAACTCTATGTTTAGTTGGAGGTACCTTTCCCTTTCTCCCTTGCTTTTTACTTCTCTTCTTTCTTCGGGACTTCCCTGGTGGCTCAAAAAGGTAAAGCGTCTGCCTACATTGCAGGAGACTCGGGTTCAATCCCTGGGTCAGGAAGATCCCCTGGAGAAGGAAATGGCAACCCACTCCAGTACTCTTGCCTGGAGAATCCCATGGACAGAGGAGTCTGGTGGGCTACAGTCCATGGGGTCGCAAAGAGTCAGACACGATTGAGCAAAAGCCTCCCCTCCTTCAGAAACCACTTTGCCTTCTTGCTTTGCTGTTTCTTTGGGATGGTTTTGTTCACTGCCTCCTGTACAATGTTACGGACCTCTGTCCATAGTCCTTCAGGCAGACTGTTACCTAGATCTAACCCCTTGAATCCATTCATTACCTCCTCCGCATATTCATAGGGGATTTGATTTAAGTCATACCTGGCTGGCCTAGTGGTTTCCCCCCTTTCTTTAGTTTAAGCCTGAATTTTGCTAAAAGAAGCTGAGGACCTGAGCCATAGTCAGCTCCAGGTCTTGTTTTTGCTGACTGTATGCAGCTTCTCCATCTTGGCCTACAAAGAATGTAAACAATTTGATTTTGGTATTGACCCTTTGGTGATGGCCATGTGTAAAGTCATCTCTTGTGTTGTTGAAAAAGGGTGTTTGCAATGACCAGTGCATTCTCTTGGCAGAATTCATTTAGCAGTTTCCCTACTTCATTTTGTTCTCCAAGGCGGTACTTGCCTGGCATTTATGTTAACTTTTACCAAAATCCCAAGTCTTTTAAAAAATTTGTGCAAAATAATAATCACAACAACAATGCAAGAAACATGGAATACACACTATTTGCAGGTACTTTATGAATATTAACTGACTCAGTCTCCAACACAATGTTATCTTAGCTCTGATTATTAAAACCAGATTAGAGATGGGGAAACTGAGGGGTACAGAAGTAACAAAACAAGTCACACAGCGAAGAATAATGGGGGGAAGGGACCACGTTCCAGGCTTCAGAGCGCATATTATTAGCCATTGAACATACTGTCTCTAGATAAACAGAAAAGAACGGGCCCATAGAGCGCCAAGAATTCTGATGACAATTCCCCAGATTTTGTTCTTCTAAATGAGGATAATACTGATTAACATTCAAGCTTGTCATGAAAAGTCAATGAGAGAATGTACCTGAAGTAATAAGAATGATGACTAAGGAGTAAACTTCTCAATAAGTGGTATTGTTTTTAATAACTGATCAGCCCTGGGATTTCTTTGGAAGGAATGATGCTAAAGCTGAGAAACTCCAGTACTTTGGCCACCTCATGCGAAGAGTTGACTCATTGGAAAAGACTCTGATGCTGGGAGGGATTTTTTGGGGGCAGGAGGAGAAGGGGATGACAGAGGATGAGATGGCTGGATGGCACCACTGACTCAATGGACGTGAGCCTGAGTGAACTCTGGGAGTTGGTGATGGACAGGGAGGCCTGGCATGCTGCGATTCATGGGGTCACAAAGAGTCGGACACGACTGAGGGACTGAACTGAACTGAACTGAACTGAACTGATCAGCACAACCACAAATGCAATGACTCCACTCTGTGAAATTGCAGATCCAGAGCTCCTCATCCAGCCCTAAGTTGCAAGGTCACAACCTCTGGCTCCAGGCAGACCTCAGAACCAGCCCCTCTGGGCTTTCTTCTCTCTGTTACAGAAACATCACCTTGTTTCATTGCCCAATTCCTGAAATTATGCCAAGATTCAGGAGCTCACTTTGCTGTGTCAACTGCTGAGAACTCCCTCTGAAGACAAAGCTCCTTTCTATTCTGAGGCCCACTTTTAGTCATCATTACTATCAAATAATTATTCTTACAATAAATCCACAAGAACACATGCACTTGCCTAGTGTGATACTTTGTGGTGTGTGGCTATTTATTAAACAGGTTGTTGTTCATTTGCGAAGTCATATCTGACTCCTTGCAACCCCCTGAACTGCAGTATGCCAGGCTCCTTTGTCCTCCACTATCTCCTACAGTTTGCTCAAATTCACATCCATTGAGTCCATGCTGCTATCATACTTTGCCACCCTCTTCTTTTGCCTTCAATCTTCCCAGCATCAGGGTCTTTTTCAATGAGATGGATATTCGTATCAGGTAGCCAAAGTATTAGAACTTCAGCTTCAGCATCAGGCATTCCAAAGAATATTCAGGGTTGATTTCCTTTAAGACTAACTGGTCTGATCTCCTTGCAGCCTAAGGGACTCTCACGATTATTCTCCAGCATCCCAACTAGAAAGCATCAATTCTTCGATGTTTACCTTCTGTATGGTCCAACTTTCGCATTAGTACTAATTACTGGAAAAAATATAGCTTTGACGATATGGATCTTTGTGGGCAAAGTGATGTATCTGTTTTTTAATACACTATCTAAGTTTATCATAAGCTTTTCTTTCAGAGAGAAGCCATCTCTAAATTTCAAGGCTGCAGTCAGCATTGCAGTGATTTTGGAGCCTTCAAAAATAAAATTTGTTACTGCTTCCACATTTCCCCTTCTGTTTGTCATGAAGTGATGGAGCCAAATGCCATGATTTTAGTTTTTTGAATGTTGAGTTTCAAGCCAGCTTTTTGACTCTCCTCTTTCATTCTCATCAAGAGGTTCTTCAGTTCCCCTTCATTTTCTGCCATTAAAGTTGTATCATCTGTATATCTGAGGCTTTGATATTTTTCCCAGCAATCTTGATTCCAGCTTGTGATTCATCCAACTCCACATTTCACATGATGTATTCTGCATATAAGTTAAATAAGCAGGGTCACAATATACAGCCTTGTCCTTTCCCAATTTGGATCCAGTCAGTTGTTCCAAGCCTGGTTCTAACTGTTGCTTCTTGAGGTTTCTCAGGAGACAGGCAGAGTGGTCTGGTATTCCCATCTCTTTAAGAATTTTTCACAGTTTGTTGTGATCTACATAGTCAAAGGCTTTAGGAAGTCGATGAAGCAGAAGTAGATGTTTTTCTGGAAGTCCCTGGCTTTCTCCATGATCCAAGTGAGTATTGGCAATCTGATCTCTAGTTCCTCTACCCCTATTAAATTCAGCTTGAACATCTGGAAGTTCTCAGTTCACATACTGCTGAAGCCTAGCTTGAAGGACTTTGAGCATAACTTTGCTAACATGTGAAATGAGCACGATTGTATGGTAGTTTGAAGACTCTTTGGTATTGCCCTTCTGTGGGGTTGGTATGAATGAAAACTGATCTTTTCCAGTCCTGGCAACTGCTCAGTTTTCCAAATTTGCCAACATATTGAATGCAGCACTTTAACAGCATCATCTTTTAGGATTTGTAATAGCTTAGCTGCAATTCCATCACCTTCACTAGCTTTGTTCATAGTAATGCTTCCTAAGGCCCACTTGTCTTCACACTCCAGGATGTCTGGCTCCAGGTGAGTAACCACACCATTGTGGTTATCTGGGTCATAAAGACCTTTTTTGTACAGTTCTTTTGTATATTCTGGGCTTCCCTTGTGGCTCAGCTGGTAAAGAATCCACCTGCAATGAGGGAGACCTGGGTTCAATCCTTGGGTTGGCAAGATGCCCTGGAGAAGGGAAAGTCTACCCACTCCAGTATTCTGGCCTGGAGAATTCCATGGACTATACAGTCCATGAGGTTGCAAAGAGTCAGACACGACTGAGCCACTTTCACTTCATGTATTCTTACCATCTATTCTTGATCTCTTCTGTTTCTGTTAGGTCCCTACCATTTCTGTCTTTTATCATGCCCTACCTTGCATGAAATGTTCCTTTAATCTCTCCAATTTTCTTGAAGAGATCTCCAGTCTTTCCCATTCTATTGTCTTCCTCTATTTCTTAACATTGTCCATTTAAGAAGGCCTTCTTATTTCTCTTTGCTATTCTCTGGAACTCTGCATTCAGTTGGGTATATCTTTATCTTTCTCCCTTGCCTTTCCCTTCTCTTGTCATCTCCTGCTTGACCATATCCTATTTACCTTGATTCATGGACCTAACATTTCAAGTTCCTATGCAATATTGTTCTTTATAGCAACTGAACTTTACTTTCACCACCAGACACATCCACAGTGGAGCACTGGTCCCACTTTAGTCCAGCTGCTTCATTCTTACTGGAGTTATTTGTAATTGCCCTCCACTCTTCCCCAGCAGCACACTGGACACCTTCTGACCTGGGGAGCTCATCTTCTGGCGCCATATCTTTTTGTTTTTTCACACTGTCCATAGGGTTCTCCAGGCCAGAATACTGGAGTGGGTTGTCATTTCCTTTTCCAGTGGATTATGTTTGTCAGAAGTCTTCACTATGTACCTGTCCATCTTAGGTAGCCCTGCACAGCATAGCTCATAGCTCTTCATTGAGGCAAGCCCCCTTGCCACGACAAGGCTGTGATCCATGAAGGGGGATAATTAAGTAACAGGTCATATAAATGATTGAGAATATACCTTTATCACATATGCCAACAACTACACCACTGTAGTACTGACAGATAGTAGAACTGAAATTAATGTTCTCCTTAGACTTAAGCAAAAGTTTTCTCTCATGGATTATCATCTTGTTTGTTTTTCCTTCTAGTTTTAATACTTAGAGTAAGGACAAAGGAGAATTTGCCTATAGATGTAGGAAGATACATGGAAAAAGTAGGGCTTCCTGTAATGCATTTTAACTCTTGAGTTTCAGGAAACTAGGAATATTGAAATGGCAATGCATGTATCAAGGTTTACTTAAAGGGCATCAAAATTTAAGACAAGAAAGAAAGACTATGAATATACTTTCATCCACCCAACACCAAGGCCATCTCATGCATAGAAACCACAATTAACTATCACCCAAAGGCACCTTAGAGAATGCTCCTTCTGTATTCTGTTTACCTACCAACTAAAAATATTCTTTGAGTAGCTGAGTTCCATCGCCTAACACATTAGCAAAAGGCTATCACACCATTAATCAAGACATTTTTAAGGGACTATAATTGGTTAGGTTGTTTCATTTTTTAATCTTTGCTGTATTGTCATAATTGCCTGGACCAAGGAGCAGTAGATATGGGTTTTTCTAAAGCTGAGAGAAATATTTAAGTAGTGTGATAATAAAATTTGGATAGGATTCATGCAATGCTTATCAAAGCATTATCATGACTTCAGGCCTGATTTTAAAATAAAATATTTAAATAGCTGATCAGCAGCATAAGTGATTTTAAAAGGCTTATCTGTTTAGACATACAAATTTACCTTTTGATGATAAAGTCTGTAAAAATGACAAAATAAGTTTACTACACCAAAGTGAAATAAAAATATTCTTCCTCTTAAGATACTAGAGAATTTCAAGCATAATCCTGAATATGAGTGCTATTTTTAGAACTCAAGTACTTATTTTGATCATTTATACTCATTAAAAATTATTTCATAATACAATGATTTATGAGAAAAAATCTTAAAAAAATACTTTCAGGGTTTTAAAAAAAATCTGGCCATCAAGTATTGTTTATAATTCAAAGTTTTAAAACCAGTAAGAAGATATCATAGCCTAGTACTTCAAGAAACACAAATAGATGTGCAGACCACTTCAGTCTTGACTCATGAACTGCTTTTTTTAAGGAAATAGCTGTTCAATAATAAATGGCTTCAGACATCAGGTTCCTCTTCGCAAAATGAAGCAGTGAACTAGTTAGTCCAGAAGGCATTGCTTTTTTAAATCTTAGCTTTTTCTTTTTTCTGGCTTAAGATTCAAATTACATTTCCTTCGATGTGTATAGTCATGTCAAAAAAAAAAAAACAACTTAAACACAGAATATATTAGTAGAGCACACCCACTACCACATTTTTCCAGAACGTCTGATTGTTTTCCAAAATATGTCTATGTGGCACCGTTATCACCAGATACCATCATTTTCTACAGCCAATCTCCATGGAAACCAACTTATAAATATCAGTATATTATGAAGTCAAAAATATATGTATATAGTCCTGGATGGAGGTGCTGAGAGACTGAGCAAATGTGCCAATGATTTGTCTGGTTCTGTGCACAGCCAGCCCTCTCACCAAGCAGCCTAGGAATAGGGGCTTTCAGCCCCCCAGGGAGTGAAGCCCCCTCCCTTCCTCCTAACCAAGGCACTTCCACAAAACCTTTCCAAGTGCTTACTGGTATGAAAACCTAGGGCTCCCCAACTGCAATGCTGTCTAGCAGCACAAAATCCTTTTTCTTTTAAGTTGAGCAGCACAAACCACACCTTAAAAGGTTAGCTTTATGGGAAAAGAATCTAAAAAGGAACATATATATATCGAGTTGCTTTGCCATATACCTGAAACTAACACAACACTGTAAATCAACTATACTCCAATTTTTTTTTTTCTTTAAAAAGATCTTCTTTTGGAACACAAAAGCACGTTTTGGAATTCATGTGACATAGGCTCCATCCTACTCTTCTGATAAGAAATAGGCCCCTTATCCCTCCTTCAAGATACCAAGAGTGGCTCCAAGGAGTACCAACAGGATGGGGTCTGGCATAAAGAAGATGCTGAATTAATGGATGCTTTTATTATCAAATGAAAATTTTATTAGATTCCTAGACTTTCTCATTTCTCATTTACCTGTGTTGTCTAAGTCACAAAAGTGGAATTTTACTGCTATTTTGTGCACTTTTCTAACTTTTCTTCAGTGATCACTCTATAGAATACAGGCATATATTTGTGTATGTATATACGCCCATCCATATGTAAATATACACATATACACACATATGCATGTGTGTACTTAGGGTATACATATATAAAGTAGAATAGGTAAAATTCTACTCACAACACTTTCATTTTTATATCACTCCTAAGTACACATGTATCCACTTTAAGGATATTCATTATTAATCTATACTATTAATCTCTTGGAATACTATACAAATATTTATATGTATATATGTGCATCCATACACACACACACACTCCAGAAGCTGAATTAGGTAAAGATGGTACAAGTTTTTTAAGGTTTATTTAGCAATTTAAAAAATTGATTTTCACTTTGAGTTTCTCTAAGATCATCACTTTTACTTCCAATGAAAAAAGATGTATGGGATATATGGGATTATATTTTCCTCAGAACCTGACTATGGAATGAGGCAAAAGAAAAAAAAGGCTGCCATATCTCAAGAAACTAAACAAAACAACAATCTTCATATTTGGGGAAGCATTTCAGATTGCTTGGTGGTTTAATCACTGGTAAGTCCTGCGAAGGCAATTACTTCATATTTTGAGCCTGAAAAGGGAAATGAGAAACAGGAGGCTTTGTGCCCACTTGGCTCCACCCGCCTTCCTGGGCAACATCCCTCGGCTGGGTTTTCTTGGCCCAGGGATTGTTTTATTTTCCTCTTCTCACTTTAAACATGTTCCTCTTGCTCTGTGTTTCTTTCCTTATCCTGGTAAAATTACCCCTTTGAGGGGCTTTAATATCCAGGATTCCTACCACAGGCTTTCACAGGTTCCTGGGCTACCAGAAAATTCAGCTGTTTTCAACAACTGACAGAAGGGGTAGAACAGCTTTTTATTTTATTTTTTAAATTATCTCCTGACTTCTACTCATATATTCAGAAAATCTTATCTACCTACTTATTTCTACTAAGCCTCAATGTTTTCTCTGAAAATGACAGGAATCTATCATTCACTTCTGAACTTTATTAATCTTGTAAGTAAACAAGAAAATAATATTTAAAAAAAGCAGCAGAGTACCAAATCATGTGCCATTTAGGCCAAACCGATATTCAACAAGAGCCACGTATAGCAATTTATGTGTTCTGGTTTCAGTTACAAAGCTGTTGATATTTTCATTTAAACCAGAGTTTAAAATATGAAAAAAAAAAAACACATGTAAAATGTAAATGTCTACTACTGTTTTAGCACAAGATATAAGCTTAGAATATAAGCTCTTAGAAGGCAGGGGCTGCATTTCTTTCCTTCCTTCTTCTTTTTTTTTTTTTCGAAATCTCCACATCCTCAGCTTCTAACTACTATGTGACACCAAGGCACAAATACTGATGCATTCATTCCATTTCACTGACGCGAGAATCGAAGTGCTTCAAACCACACAGGAAAGTGAAAGATAAGGCAGCACGCAACCTCCCCACACCCCCGCGCTCTGCAGACTTCACTTCAGCGATCTGATGAAACACAGACAACTTTCCCGACTGCTTGTGGGCTTTTGGGCAACTGAGTAATTGTGGGCTGCGCAGGGCGTTAGTCATCCTGAACCTCAACCTGGGTGAGACAGCACAGTTCACCAGATGGCGAGTATGATCCCATTTTTCAGGACAGCAACTCCAGCAATAATATTCCTGTCATAGGTCAAGTACGCACTTTGTATCACCAATTATGACTCATGGGTTCCAGGCACACACGGCGGGACATCTCATGGATCTACTTAGAACCTGCCTAATGGCAACTTTTAAAGTACTGAGCATGGACTCCTTTAAATCAATGAATCCCACACACTCAACACTTTATAAGGCAACTGATTAAGTGCTGCAGGACCAACAGTATTAGCTCTATCATTTCCCTTGGCAAAACTATGTGTAATCTTCACATCTCAGCTGAATGTCATCTTCTCAGAGACTCTGTACAGGCAAAAAGGCTGCAACCTTCCCCAGCAAGGTCCATACTACACACATTACTGCTTTCAATTATATTTTTTGTATACCTGTCTCCTTACTATTCAATGCTTTCTGGAGTTCAGGGGCCCATCTAATAATCTTCTATTCCCAGTATTTACTTTGGTTTTTGATTTATACATAGCAAGGACTAAATGATTGATAAGTAATGGATGGATGGATAGATGGTTGGATGTTTGGACAAATGGATGGATGAGTTTATACATACATATATGGGTATGTGTGTGCTAAGTTGTTTCAATTGTGTCCAACTCTGCGACCCTATGGACCATGGCCTGCTAGGCTTCTCCATCCAGGGAAGTCTCCAGGCAAGAATACTGGGCTGGGCTGTCATGCCCTCCTCCAGGGCGACTTCCCAACCCTTGTCTCTGGCATCTATCTGCATTGACAGGGGGTTTCTTTACCAGTAGCACCAACTGGGAAGCCCCCATATATGCTAACACACATATGTATATGCAAACATAAGTAGTTATGCTTACACAAATGGTCTTAAAATACTCCTATATAACTAATATTCATACTCGTAAACATTTTTTTTTCTTTCTCTATTTCTGCCTATTCACATGAAATGCAAGTGTAACTCACTTTCTCAACAATAATTGCAAGTGGCTTTTAAAAAATGAGACACTAGACTTTATTCAGAATAATAAATTAGACCCTATTTTTTAGAACTTTATTATAATGTTACTTCTTTCATTTCCTTACATGCTGCTCATTACCATGGTGAGTCCTCTGACTTGCTGTATACACTTTGCACACCAGCTGAATACTAGTTATGAAACTTGCTGTGTTTGAACTCTGCAATCTAGGTATCTCACTGTTTCTTTTTCAAATCTGTCTCCAAGTGGGGAGTCATACATCTCAATCCCAGGAATAGTTACTATACTGAATAAAGGCTTGTAAAGATAGTATTAATTACATATTCTCACATAAGCCTCAAGGCTTATTGTTATTATCAATCATTCTCTTTTAAAACAATATAGAAATATTGCTGATTTACCATGTTGTTTCAGTTTCAGGCGGACATCAAAGTGATTCAATTATACATATGTGTATACATCTATATATTCTTTTTTACATTCTCTTTCATTATAGCTTATTATAAAATATTGAGTATACTTCTCTGTTTATACAGTAGGTCCTTGTCAATTACATATTTTATATAGATAGTATGTATTTCAATCATTCTCTATGACTGAACGTTTTATATCTTTCAGGGCAATAACAGTCAGAACTGTAGCTAAATTTTCTAATCCCCCCCACCTGCTTTGTTAACGGAGATTAATGAATTATAAAGTGGTTCATGACTAATCCTCCCTTATCACAAACAGCCCAGCCCATGAATTGATAGTGCAAATATTTTTGTTCATTTCAAAATATTTTGTCTATTTCCTCTCTCAATATTGAAGTCCCATGATTTCAGGCCCTCATTAACATAATTCCAATTATTCTATTAGTCAGCCCTAATCCATACTTGCTCCTCCTTTGTCTACACAGTGTGAGGCCTGCCCACCTTAAAGGCTGGCCCACAAGCCACACACACTACATACAAATCACCATTGGTGATTTATCTGCTTTTTTGTCAGATAAGAATGTTGGACATTGCATTTTTCATTTACACTTAATGCATTTAATTCTGATTTACAGGTTGGTATCTGGAGAGCTTGCTTTTCTGAAGGCTGGCCTTGAGAAGCTCGTCCTGGCCCAGTGTGTTAGTCAAGCCAGATTTTGGATCATCTTAGCTGAAAGCCACCTTCTGGTGGTGGACTTATGAAGGAGATAAAGCTTTCAGGCCCTTCACAAACAAGGTGTTCAACTGTTGCTACCACACCTATATGTATCACATAATGAGTACATGGGGTTTTTTGATTTGTTTGCTTTTTGTGTTTTTAAACATTATCTTCATTTTACTGGACTATAATTGCTTTAGAATGTTGTGTTAGTTTCTGCTGTACAAAAACGAGAATCAGCTATATGTATATACATATGCCCTCCCTCTTGGACCTCCCTACCACCCACCCTCCACCCTCTACCCCTCTAGGTCATTACTGAGTACCAAGTTGAGCTCTCTGTGCTATACAGCAGCTTCTCACTAGCTGTCTATTTTACACATGGTAATCGGACAATTTTTAAGGCCTCTTTTAGTCTGTATCCTCTTTTGTAAAATAAAGATAATCCCTGCCATGATGGATTGCTGAAAGACCAGAACTCATGTGAGTAACCAACCTAGTTCAGGGCTTGCAAACAGTAGGCGCTCCATAAGTGGTGCTATTTGTCATGTGGCTCTGATCTGCTAGGGATCTCTGCCTAGGCCCTCAGCCACCTAAGACCATCAGTAAAGGGGTGTAGTTTGTAAACAGCCAGCAGTAAACAAATCATCTTCCTCTCATCCTTTTCCCCATTTTCCTTCCTCTGTCCTTCTTTTTTTCTTTCCTTCCCTTTTCTTTCTTTCTTTTCTTTACAGACTTCATGGAAAACTTCGAATAGATTTTTAAACCTTCCATCTTATCTCTAAGAAATTCCTCATATTCAACTTCTTAAACTATATAAACAAGAGTCTGCATTTTGCCAAGCGTAAAAGAAGACTGTCACCATTTGGAGAATGAGGTAGAACTATTATAGTTAACGCATTTGGAAGTTCTTAACCTAGATAAATAGTAGGGAAACTATGATTAGAGAGTTTTTGTGGGCAAAATTCTCTAGGATAACATACAGTGCATGCCTCACTTCCACAGAGATTAACCCCGATACCTCAGCGAAAACAGTGCCTACCACAATCCCATGAAATAATTTTAGAAGCAATAAATTATGACTGGTTCCATTTACGCAAATATTTTGATATCATGAACTGACTTGCTTATTCAAATGGACAGAGAGAGATGGAGAGCCACAGATAGAAAGGTCAAGAAGTGGGTGAAGTTTTTGAAGTCAGTGCACGGGGTTTCAGCTGAGAAAGAAGTCGGGGGTTAAGTCAGCTGCCATATGGGGGAACGATCTGTGTTTTTTGGCAGACAGGGAGCACCGTCTACTTGATACTCGAAAATGTATTCAGACAGTGTTCCAAGTGCTGGAAACAGCTATGAGGAGTCACCTTACGGGGAAAATCTTTGAGCAACGAAGTCTCAATATGTACTTCATGCAATGCATAAATCCTTTTCTGATTACCTGACTGTCGCAGCACGTTCATCAGAATTGCCGGTTCTACTACACTTGGGGATTTGTCATGGGCTTGAACCATACAGTTAAGAGTTTAAAACTGACCACAGAACACCTAAGTACCTTAGAGATTTCTGGGTAGTGAAATTTCTGTCCTACTCAATTAAATTTAAAGGAATATGAACTATGTGACAAATGAGCTTATCTACAAAATAGAAACAGACTCACAGACCTAAAGAACAAACTTATGGTGACAAAATGGGAGATGGGGACAGGGAAAATTAGGACAGATGCAAACTATTATGCAGAAAATGGATCAACAATAAGGTCCTACTGTATAGTATAGTAAAGTCTATTTAATATCTTTAATATCATTGCAATAAACCATAAAGGAAAAGAATATTAAAAATAATACACACACATGACACATATATAACTGAATCACTTTGCAGTACAGCAGAAATTAACAAAGCATTGTAAATAAAATATATTTCAAAAAAATCAATATTTTACTTCAAATAATCATATATCAAACTACAGTTTAACAACTATGAAGTGATTTCCACCCCCCATTAGAACAAAAAAGTTATAGTATTATCTTATACTTTAATATTTTCAAATACCTTTTATAAAACATTGCTTATTTGGATAAAGGTAAAACAAATGTTTGTGTGACCACACTATACATGTGGGTATTCTGAGCAAACACGGATCTTTCAATGTTGGAAGAGACTTGTATCTTCAACTGGGACCCAGTCCTATTTTATTTTATTTTAAGAGTATTCTGATAAAATTGTCTCAGTAATGTAAACAAAGGCATGTGGTTAATAGTAAAGGACAGAGCTAGATCTGAAACATGTCAGGCATTCCAAGCTGGTGTTCTTCCTAGGACCTTAAGCTCTCTCCTGTTCGTAAGTGGCCAACTCATCCTACTGAAAAAATCAGTCATTAGTATGTTACCTGGAGCAAAGTGCAAATTTCTCCATTTGCCAAACTAGCAGTCTCAATACTATGACCACAGAAAAATGCATTTGGAATTTCACCTTGACGCATAAGAAAGAATATACTCTCCTTACCATCTCCTCCATGATTTTACAAATAGTAAGAGAATAGAAACATACAGCTCTGTGTACCAGTAATTTTTTTCTATGGATAGAAATGAAAGAAGGTGTACATTACTGTGGGTAAGAACATCTCTCTGTGTCTACATAAAAAGAAGCAGCTCCCTAGATTAGTAACCATCCAATTGCTCTGAACTGGAGTTCACAGAGTCCATTCCATGGGGCAGGACTCCTGCCTTCTTTCCACTCTGCCCTCCTCTGAGTGGATATCTAAGAACACAGAGGTCTCCACAATTGTTCTCAAGTCAGGTGGTGGCTTATACCAGCGATTCCCAAACGTTGTGGCACCAAGGACTGGTTTCAGGGAATTTTTCCATGGATTGATGGTGGTAGTAGGGGTAGGGGAGGAGGAGGAGGAGAATGGTTTCTGGATGATTCTCAAAAGGGGTGCACAGCCTAGATCCCTGGCATGTGCAGTTCACAGAAGGGTTCTCACTCCTACGAGAATCTAATGCCACCGCTGATCTGACAGGAAGCAGAGCTTAGGCAGTAATGCATGTGATGGGGAGCAGCTGGAAATACAGGTGAAGCTTCACTTGCTCGCCCACCACTCACCTCTTGCTGTGCAGTCCAGTTCCTAACAGGGGGTTGGGAACCTCTGGTTTACACAACACACATCTGTCACCAATATTTCATTTCTTCTCATTTGTAGGAAAGTTACAAGTACCATAAACCCTTGCTTTTAAAGCATTGCGCCAAGTTAAGGTGAGGTTCCTTTGATTTCATTTAATGAAATGTGAAAGTGAGGTCCTTTCCATAGCATTTTTCTTTAATTATTCTAATTCAATAAAAGAACATTCTCTCTGATTTCTATGAGAGACTCTACATACCAACAGAAAATCCCTTTCCCTTATTCTTTCTCTGTTTCAGTGAGTGATCAGAGTTGCTTCTGTCTGCACAGAATCAGTCTGCTGGGGCTCACAGCAAGTCTGCCTCATCTGCATGGTGATAAGTATTCATATCTGAATAGTAGTACCACCATAATATTAATATACACACAATATGCATATCATTATATATTAATATATGCACAGTATGCATATTATCATATTCATATACACATGCTATTAACATCCTTATATATTCATACCCATGAACAATCACATCATTATAATATTCATATATATGTACTATTTATATCATTATAATATTCATATACATACACCATTTATATTACTACAATATTCATGTATACATACTATTCACATTGTCATAATATCCATACCTGTGTACTAGTCATATCATTATGATATTCAAACACATTATGCATATCATAATATTTATATACACACTATGCATATCATCATAATATTCATATACATATACTACACATATCACTATAATATTCATGCACACTCTATGCATATCATTATCATATTCATACACACATACAATTCACATCATTATAATATTCATATTCATATACTGTATATCACTGTAATATTCATATACAGACACTATTCATATAACTAGAAATTCATATAAATGTACCATTCATATCATAATATTCAAATACAGACACTATTCATATCATACTTATATACATATACTATTAGTACCACTATAATATTCACTGCAGATGGTGATTGCAGCCATGAAATTAAAAGACACTCCTTGGAAGGAAAGTTATGACCAACCTAGACAGCATATTAAAAAGCAGAGATATTACTTTGCCAACAAAGGTCCATCTAGTCAAGGCTATGCTTTTTCCAGTGATCATGTATGGATGTGAGAGTTGGACTGTGAAGAAAGCTGAGTGCCAAAGAAATGATGCTTTTGAACTGTGGTGTTGGAGAAGACTCTTGAGAGTCCCTTGGACTGCAAGGAGATCCAACCAGTCCGTTCTAAAGGAGATCAGTCCTGGGTGTTCATTGGAAGGACTGATGCTGAAGCTGAAACTCCAATACTTTGGCCACCTCATGCGAAGAGTTGACTCTTTGGAAAAGACTCTGATGCTGGGAGGGATTGGGAGCAGGAGGAGAAGGGGATGACAGAGGATGAGATGGCTGGATGGCATCACTGACTCGATGGACATGAATTTGAGTGAACTCCGGGAGTTGGTGATAGACAGGGAGGCCTGGTGTGCTGTGATTCATGGGGTCGCAAAGAGTCGGACACGACTGAGAGACTGAACTGAACTGAACTGAATATTCACATACACGTATCACTCATGTCATATTCACGGACCAGGAGATAAATGGTCACATCATTCCTTCTGCTGAAAACAGAGGTGTCAGCCTAACCAACACAGTGAAGGAGGCTGAGAAGCAGTCCTTAACTTCCCTTTTCTACCTTCATAGGTGAATTGCATGCATGTATGCTAATTCACTTCAGTCACGTCTAACTCTTTGTGACCCTATGGACTCTAGCCTGACAGGCTCCTCTGTCCATGGGATTATTTGGCAAGAATACTGGAGTGGGTTGCCATGCCCTCCTCCAGGGGATCTTCCCCACCCAGGGACTGAATCCAGATCCCTTGTATCTCCTGCATTGTCAGGTGGGTTCTTTACCACTAGTGCTACCTGGGAAGTCCCATATGTGAATTAGGTGCAATGAAATCTTTTAAGCTTAACTTGAGAGGGTTTTGTGATATCTTAATTTAACCTTTATCTGTTAATTGCATAGCAAAACAACAATCATTATGTGAAAGTTATGTGTCTTGATTCATTCTGGCAGAAACCTTAGAGGAGAAATCAAATAATACTTAGAAACAATTCCATCCATCAACTAGAAATAAATCCTCAGTCAGCATCTCTGTCCTACAAAAGCAGAGGACGTGGCCTATTTAAAGACTGACTTCGTTTTTTAAATTAAAAAAAAAAAAAACTTAATTGGAGGCTAATTACTTTACAATATTGTTGTAGTTTTTGCCATACATTCACATGAATCAGCCATGGATGTACATGTGTTCCCCATTCTGACCCTCCCACCTACCTCCCTTCCCATCCCATCCCTCAGGGTAATCCCAGTGTACCAGCTCTGAGCACCCTGCCTCATGCATCGAACCTGGACTGGCGATCTATTTCCATATGATAATATACATGTTTCAGTGCTGTTCTCTCAAATCATCCCACTCTTGCCTTCTCCCACAGAGTCCAACAGTAAAGACTGATTTCTTTAAGATGTGGTACATATATACACTGGAATATTACTTAGACATAAAAAGAAATGAAATTGTGCCATTTGTAGAGATGTGGATGGACCTGGAGACTGTTACACAGAGTAAAGTAAGTCAGAAAATATTGTATGTTAATGCATATGTGTGGAATCTAGAAAAATGGTGTCTGCCTGCTAAGTCACTTCAGTCGTGTCCAACTCTTTGTTAACCTATGGACTGTAGTCCGTCAGGGTTCTCTATCCAAAGAATTCTCCAGACAAGAACACTGGAGTGGGTTGCCTTGCCCTTCTCATGGGGATCTTCCCAACTCGAGGATCAAATTCATGTCTCTTACATCTCCTGCATTGGCAGGCGGGTTCTTTGCCATTGGTGCCACCTGGGAAGTTCCAGAAAAATGGTACAGATGAACTTATTTGCAGAGCAGAAATAGAGACAGAGACACAGAGAACAAATGTATGGACACCAAGAGGGAAAGGGAAGGATGGGAGGAATTGAGAGATTGGTACTGATATACATACACTATTGATGTGGTGGTGGTGGTTTAGTTGCTAAGTCATGTCTGACTCTTGATACCCCATAGACTGTAGACTGCCATGCTCCTCTGTCCATTGGATCTTCCAGGCAAGAATACTGGAATGGGTTGCTATTTCCTTTTCCAGGTTTCCTCCCAACCCAGGGATTGAACCTGGGTCTCCTACACTGCAGATAGATTCTTTACCACTGAGGCTTCAGGAAAGCCCTACACTATTGATACTGTGTATAAAGTAGATAACTAATGAGAGCATACTGTATAGCACTGGGGGTAAAAAAAGAAAGTGCAATCTATTTGTAGGACATATATTAAGTCAACCTTAAAAATGCATTCCAATTCACATCAGGTGCAGACAAATAAAATTTGATTCCACTTATACGAGGTACATAGAACCGTCAAATGCACAGAATCTGAAACTACTTTTGTAGAGGTTAGGGATTGGGGGTGGGGGTGGAGAGGGCAACTGGTGACAGTGTTTAATGGGGACAGAATTCAGGTTAGGAACGAGAAAAGCTCCGGAGATGGATGATGGTGAGATTTGCGCAACATGGAATTAGTGCCACTGAGCTGTACAGTTAAATATGGTCAATATAGCACGTAATAGCATTTTTTACATATTATGTGACTTTTACCACAGTAAAAACATTTTAAAAAAATTAAAGGTTGACTTCTTTATAACTCAGGCTGTCCACTAAATGGAACTGAGCACAGTCTAGCTCCCCAAGAGTCACAGCTACAGGAACTGAGGAAAGGATGCCATTTGAAAGCTCATAAAGCAATATAATAAGAAGAATTTAATACTGAAGATACAACTACCGAAAAAGCCCAATAAAACATTGAATATGTTAAGAAAAGAAAGACCAGCGCAGAGTATCTAAGACTTGTCCACATAGAAATCTTTTATTATTAATGATTGGTGCTGTATTGCTCTTGCTTGGTTTTTCTTTCGGGGTGAAATGATACAGATGGATTACTAGATAGCTAGCTAGTCACATGGGTATTTCTTTGGTCACAGAAGTTATCCACGTGTAAGTCATTGTGCCACTTGGACAAGCAGGAGGCTTCAGCATTGCCCTGAGGGAAGACACAACAGGAGCTGAAAATAAAGACTAGGCC
The DNA here is from genome assembly GCF_027580195.1 of Bos mutus. NCBI lineage: Eukaryota > Metazoa > Chordata > Mammalia > Artiodactyla > Bovidae > Bos > Bos mutus. The sequence continues at coordinate 30,224,588 of NC_091633.1, forward strand.
CAGAGCAGGGTGCTCAGATATCCCCCAAATTCTCATGGAGTGCAGACTCTCAGAATCTTCCAGAATAAATGCAGGAAAGTCAGAGCGGGGCAATCAACAGGGAAGGTGGGAGAAGGAACGCAGGCAAGAGAGGGAGATGCTGGGAGTAGGGAGTGATGAGGTAAGACAGGGAACAGATATAGTGGGCTGGAGACAGTGGCACCGGGTGAGCTGACATGGTTCTGGGAGTTACGGGATCCATTCTTCCTCTGCTGGAATGTTGATTTTGAATATTTCAAAACATAAAATCAAAACATCTCATTAGCCAAGAGCAGAGTCCCTTGATCTCAGACTTGGTCACATCCCCACCCTTCATTTTAAGCCCTCTTGGAAATGATGACTTTTTTCTAAGTTACAAAAGTAATTGCTACAGAGGTCAAAGGATGATGAAACTATAAATTATGCCACTGAGCTCACTATACTCAGAAGAGTGGCTTGAAAGGGCACAGGCAAAGTCTCCACTCTAAAGAAAGCTTCATTCTGTGGCCAGAAGTGCAGGTGAGGAAAACTGTAAGTGTACATTTGAAAGCTGCACTTAACTCATTTTGGGTTTAACACCAAGAGAGGAGATGGTTATTTTTGCACCATCAGCACTTTCTGGTGAAAAAACAAAGTTTTGCTTTCAGGAATCATTTCTCCAGCAATACAAACCACCACTTAATTTCAGGATGGGCAAGTAACCAAAATCTTGCCAAGCATAGTAACACTTTCTCCTGAAGTGAAGTGAAAGTGTTAGTCACTCAGTCGTGTCCAACTCTTGACCCCATGGACTGTAGCCCACCAAGCTTCTTTGTCTGTGGAATTTGCCAGGCAAGAATACTGGAGTGGGTAGGCATTCCCTTCTCCAGGGAATCTTCCCTGCCCAGGGATCAAACCTGGCTCTCCTACATTCCAGGTGGATTTTTTACCGTTTGAGCCAACTGGGAAGCACAGTACCTGTTCTTAGTTCCCCCTAGAGCAACTGGTCCAGGGACAGATACTTGGTTCAAACCAGCCCAATCAAAACTTTTCCAAAGAGGGGTGTGATTCCCAAGGCAGAGGAGTGTGGGGGAGAGATGGAATGGAGTTTGGGGATTAGTAGATGCAAACTATTATATATAGAATGGATAAACAACAAGATCCTACTGTATAGGACAGAGAACTATCGATATATTCAGTATCCTGTGATAAAGTCTAACAGAAAGGAACATGAGAAAGAATGTATACCTACATATAACTAAATCACTTTGCTGTACAGCAGAAATTAACACAACATTGTAAATCAACTATACTTCAATAAAATTGAAAGAAAATTATTTCAAAAACTTTTGCAGGAAAAGTTCCAGTCTCATTCAAAGATTGGAAGTGCTAATATCTTGGTGCTTTCCTGATTTGCTCTGAGATTTTATGAAAACAGATTGAGACTGAAGCAAGTCCATGGAGTCAGAGAAAGAGACAGAGTTGGTGGCATCATTCGAAACCTGGATGAAGTTCATCCCTGAAATATTCAAGAACAGATCCAAACATTTCTTTTTCAGTTGGTTACCAGCTAATTACTTGTGGTTACTTGAAAGTAAATAATCTTAAAAGTTACTCTTCTGGTATGAATCCCACTATCTTTCAACTGATGTCATTACCTATTAGGGGAATTTATTCTGTCCTGGCACTCCTGTAGCAGAATTATAGTATTATTCCCAGACTTTACGAAACTCTGGTGTGTATCCTTGCCCCTGACTTATCCCAATGAAAAGTGAGGAAGTCCATCTCTTTTCTAAAACAGAGAGGCCATTCAACATCCTAGATGATTCCACGGTTTGTCTTTAATATAAATTTTTTTATTTTCAGGCTTCTCTGGTGGCTCGGACAGTAAAGAGTCTGCCTGCAATGCAGGAGACTTGTGTTTGAGTCTCTGGGTTGGGAAGATCCCCTGGAGAAGGGAATGGCTACCCACTCCAGTATTCTTGCCTGGAGAATTCCATGGATAGAGGAGCCTGGAAGGCTACAGTCCATGGGGTTGCACAGAATCAGACACCACTGAGTGACTAACACTTTCACTGTCTATTGTCAGCAATTTTGAAATTGGTTGTTTGGTTCCTCCCCAGACTTGTGTCCCTGGGGCAAAAGGGAATGTAGCTTCGAAATACAAAGCATTGATCCCAGTGTAGAGTTCCTTTCTAAAAACTTTGTATTGGAGTATAGTTGATTTACAGTGTTAGTTTCAGGTGTCCCGCAAAGTGAATCAATTATGCGTACACATATATCCACTCTTTTTCTGATTCTTTTCCCATGTAGGTCATTACAGAGTATTGAGTAGAGTTTCCTGTGCTATACAGAAGGTTCTTATTGGTTGTTTTATATATCGCAGTGTGTATATGTCAATCCCAGTCTCCCAGTTCATCCCTCCCCCACTTTCCCCTTTAGTAACCATAGGTTTGTTTTCTATATCTGTGGCTCTATTTCCATTTTATAAATAAGTTCACTTGTAGCACTTTTTTTTAAAATTTCATATAAGCAATATCATATGATATTTGTCTTTCTTTGCACTCACATGCGTGGGCACGCTCCCTATCTCCCCACCCCTCCACTCACATGGAGCTTTCACAAGAAAGGAGGGGTGGGAAGAGAGAAATGTGCTTTCTGTGATAAGACCACACAGAAGATAACGAGGCAAGAGTAGGTCTGAGGAAATCTCAACAAGAGAATTTTGTGTTTGAAAATAACACAATTTCTTCAACTGTTTTAAGCGCCTTTATTAAAGTCTCTTCCAACCTATTTTGCATGGCTTTGGCCATATTCACTTCCGGTCCACACTCTGTTCTGCAACAAAACCCTCAACTTCTGAGAGCAAGAGAAGGGAGTCCAAATCCATTGGCTGGGGGTTCACAGGTGGACCCTGCCACTAGGACAGTCAAATCCCTGCCTCATCTCCAGGGCATCCCATGGTCCAGGCCAACTCATCATAGGCACATTTTTCCCCATTTTTAACAGTCTAAATCTGTTTGGAGGACTATTCCTCTTTAAAATTCTTCTAATTTTAACCAGCTCTTACTGAGTACCCACTAAGTTCTGGTCAGCTGGTGATGTTTTTAGTCCAGTCTATGGGGTCACATAGAGTCGGACATGACTGAAGTGACTTAGCAGCAGCAGCAGCAGTGATGTTTTAGCTATTCTTTAGGCTGGACACATGCTGTATTCCAATCCTTCTGGATGGTAACTGATTACTTTCTAATCATGACAGGTGGTGGAGGAGACCCTACATTTGCCCTCGTGGTCTCCTCCAGTGAACCCGCCCCGTTTGCCCCAAAAAGCAGTGACCAGTGTAGGCAACCAGGCTGCACATGACTGGCACAGATAAACGTTCAGGAAAGTCTTGGGGACAGATAATAAATGCTCCAAGCAAACCTGGGTCCCTTACCCCTTGCCAGAGGTTGAGGTAGGCACTCCCCATACCATCACCTATGTGTGTGCTACATGCTAAGTTGCTTCAGCTGTGTCTGACTCTTTGCAACCCCATGGACTGTAGCCCATGAGGCTCCTCTGTCCCTGGGTATTCTCCAGGCAAGAATACTGTAGTGGGTTGCCATGCCCTTCTCCAGGGGATCTTCCTGATCCTGGGATTGAGCCCGCATCTCTTATGTCTCCTGCATCGGCAGGTGGGTTCTTTACCACTAGTACCACCTGGGAAGCCTACCATCACCTATAATATTAGACAAAAGTCCTGGGTGTTCATTGGAAGGACTGATGTTGAAGCTGAAACTCCAATACTTTGGCCACCTGATATGAAGAGCTGATTCATCTGAAAAGACCCTGATGCTGGGAAAGACTGAGGGCAGGAGCAGAAGGGGACGAGAGAGGATGAGACGGTTGGATGGCATCACTGACTCAATGGACATGAGTTTGGGGAGGCCTGGTGTGCTGCGGTTCATGGGGTCGCAGGGAGTCAGACACAACTGAGCAACTGAACTGAACTGAACTGAACTTGATCTCACAGCAAGACGCCCACAGGGCCCCTTAAAAAGGCACAGACATTTTTCTCTCACCTAAGTGCTTCTTGCAATCCTGAATAGGACTAGAATGCCGAATTAGAGGTCCATTCTCAGCTAGTCATTCTGAGCCCCAGTTCTGCAGACTCCAACTGGGAATTAGGTATGTATGCAACTGGCTTCATGGGGTGCCTTTGGATGTCTCAGGGCTAAAATCACAGGTCGTTTATACCAAATAGTGACTACTACTTTTTCCTTTCTTTCACAATTTTAAGGGGCTCATGAAAACATTCTGCTTGAAAACTAAATTCTTAGGACACACATTGATGTGTTTCCAAGGTCATGAATGGCTAAATGTATTTTTTTCTTTTATTTCAGTTAAACTAAGAGATAACTTTATTCCTTTTCACAAAGTACCCCTTTTTCCTTAAAATTTTATCACCTAGAGCTTGCACTGTCATTGTAAAATTAACTTAAGAAATATATATGCTTGAAAGTTACATCTATTATGGGGATATATTAAAAAATTAGTTCTGAAAAAAATGAGTTTTTGAAGTCTGCATGGAAAGTTTAATTTGTGCACCCAATTTCTCCATAATAAATTAATAATAATTATTTATAGACTGTGGCTAGTAAAATACACAGCTACAGTCTGAATTAGAAGGGGGTCAACAAAGCAATCTAAATACAATCAGTTATAGTCATAACTGTGCTCTCTATTTACCATCTTCTGAGACTGGCGGCATTTCATTTTAATTGTCTATTTACTTGTCTGTGTCTAAACAGATTATGAGCTCCTTGAGGACACAAGTTACCTCCTCTTCACCTCTGCCCCACACCACTCCCACACACCTTCCACAGGGCTCAGCCAGTGCCTACTGGATTGACAGCAAATAAATGAGCAAACCACAGTGCCACATTGATGCTATTATGAACAGCAGGAAGTGAGGGAAAATGTCCAAAATATTTCTTTTTCATTTTAAAGGAAACTAACCATTTTGATCATCTTAAATTCTAAATATTAAAAAATGTGTTCGTTTAGTAGATTTAGCATTTTTATCATTCACAGTTTTCCACACTGGATGATAGCATTTCTTCCAAAAGAAATTCAGCTGTTTTGGTGGAAAAGAGCCACTATTTTTTAAAACTGAATTGTAGTTGACTGACAATGTTGTGTTAATTTCTGCTATACAGCAAAATGATTCAGTTATACAGAGGCACTGCTGGGCACCCCATTCTCTTCCACACTCTGTCCTTTATGGTCTTTCTCTTTGTAAAATATAATGTACCACCAATCTGTATAAATTGTTTACATCAGATTAACAAACAAAAAAATGTTAAGACTATTCCACCACAAGAGTCCCTTCTTAAGGACACCATGTGTCACTCATATAAGAACCACATATGCATACACAGTACTGAAAGACAAGACCTATTTTGGCAATTTTTACACCAAGTGTGTACACGTGCATGCCCACACACACACACACCAACACCCTCCACCATGTTGCCTGAACATCTTCTCAGGCTAGAAAATCAACAAAACCTAACTTTCCTTTGACTTGCTTTGTTCTCAGTAGTAATGTCAACCCTCAGTAGCATAAAAACACAACTCCCCCCCTCTCTCTCTTTTTAAATAAAAGATGATTTGAGAAGCCAGAAAGGCCATGGGGGTCAAAGTCACACACCTCATCCTGCTACCCTGTTTTAAGGATGCCTCTGAAACAGTGAGTCATATTTTCTGGATTCTCCTATGATCCAGCCTTGAGAGAATATTGACACTGAGGCAGTTTAAATTCTGGAGGTGAATTTTATCCAGGACACATCTATAATTTAGTTCTCCAGTCCTGTCTTGGAGAAGAGTCCATCTGGTCATTTAAAAAAATTCAACTTTGTAGTTGAACCTGAGAATACTATGCCTTGTTAGGAGGGACTTGGTTTTGCTGGAAACAGTGCAACTTCCAGCTCCCTGGTGGACAAAGTCAGGCAGAGAAACTCCCCTTGGTGTGTTACAATAAAAATTGTTGAAGAAATGATGAAAAGAAAATCATTGTTTTTGACGCAGTCCTGAACCATCAAGAAAATAAAATTCTCTGAAGTACAAACAAGAAAAGGAACCAAGATTTCGGGGAGGTGAATACACTCTGGGCCCTGTAGGCATCTGCTGAGCCTCTCTGTGGGCAATGGCAATGGATGACTGGGGTGGGAGGTTAATGGGTCACAAGTAGTCCAGGACCCAAGGCTGGACCCTTGCTCCATCTTTCCCTATCACTCTGAAAAATCTACCCCTTGAGGGGAGACTACAGCTAGATGTCAACAATTAAACTGATGGACAATTTCTCGACAGCCATAGATAGCAGGTGGCATCTTCACACTGTTGAGAAAACATAAGCACACAACCAAAAATCCTATATCCTGTCTGACTGACTTCCAAGAATGAAGGTGAAATAGAGGAATTTCTCAAATACACAAGACTTGAGTATTTACTACCAACTTCATTTAAGAGACTTTTAAAAAGGCAATTCTTAAATAAGTAAACTAATCCTACCACCGAAATTCTGAAATTCAAGAAGCAATTATTGGCACCAAACTTAGGCACATATAATAGCTAAGGAATTATTAATGATACAAAATAACAATAACAAATGTTTTACTGGTGACATTAAAAAATACAAAACTAATATTCTCAGGAACAAACACATACTAATCAGGAGTGGACAATAAGGATGAAACCACCCAGCTAAGTGGTTACAGTAACAGGGCATCACTATTTTATTGTCTTCATTATTTCCAAGGTAAATAACTTTACTGTTCATTACAAGCTGCTGCTGCTGTTTAAATCACTTCAGTAGTGTCCGACTCTGTGCGACCCCATACATGGCAGCCCACCAGGCTCCCCCGTCCTTGGGATTCTCCAGGCAAGAACACTGGAATGGGTTGCCATCTCCTTCTCCAATGCATGAAAGTGAAAAGTGAAAGTGAAGTCGCTCAGTCGTGTCTGACTCTTAGCGACCCCATGGACTGCAGCCTACCAGGCTCCTACACCCATGGGATTTTCCAGGCAAGAGTACTGGGTTGGGTTGCCATTGCCTTCTCCGGTTCATCACAAGAACTTCCCCCAAAGAACCACTAACTCCTTCAACTGAAAGCACCAGCAGTTACTATCTAGCACTACGGAACTCAAGCCTAAAAATCCCTGCTTTGTTTGCATCAATTTTGAACTATTATGTCCTGATTCTTACCCGACTCTTAATCCAATCTAAGGCTGATAAATCCATTCTGAACCAAACTTCAAATCCTCAACAAAGTCTGGTTTTGTGTTTCCTTCCCAGACCCTGCTGGAGCTTATCAAGAAGATCATCCCTGTGACTATGCTGAGCAATAAGTGCAGTTCTGTGTTACTAGCTTAGCGAACTGAGAGCAGGGAGGCAGGCAGCCAGGGTTCCTGGGAAGTTCAAGTGTTCTCAGGTAATCTTCTATTTGAGAAAGTCAGGTAAACATGAACTAGCCTTCCATATGGAGTTCCATATGCATTTCTAAGGTAACCATTTAACCGCGGAACTTGGTGCACACTTTTAGTATAAATTATTGACAGTAGAAAAGAAAACTGGAATAAGAAGACAAACTAAATGAATGCAAGAAAGGAAAGGGAGAAACAGCAACATAAGGGTAAATGGAATGCACAGAAGAACCAGCAGCACTGAATCTAAAGTCTGCATAATCAGAACCAATGTGCTAAATTAAGTACCTAAGTGATAATAATAAAAAGGTTTTCTTAAATATGCTCATAATTCAATTTTTATATCAGACAAGTCATTCTGTATTAACATCCTTTTTGTAAAATTGGAGTAAAGTAGCTTCGCAATACTGTAGTTTAGTTTCTGCTGTATAGTAAAGTGAATCAGCTATACATATATATGCAGCCCCTCTTTTTGGATTTCCTTCCCATTTAGGTCACCACAGAACACTGAGTAGAGCTCCCTGTGCTCTGAGTAGTGCTCCTTAGGTTCTCATTAGTTATCTATCTTATACATAGTAGTGTATATATGTTAATCCCCAATACAAAGCCTTTATAACTGAATTTTTCTTTTTAAAGTTGCTTATGTTCTTCTCACAAGAGACAAACAAAAGACACACACACACACATGCACGCGTGCACAAGGGCACGGGGAAATTCCAAGTAGAAGAATGGAAAGAGTGTCATGCAAATAACCACCACAATTACCTGACACAGTTATATCAATATTAGGCACAGCAGACTTCGAAGTCAAAACAAAACACTAAAAGAAATTAAACAAGGTCAGGTGCCTGAGCCTGCTTGTGCCAACTGGCCCAATTTAATAACATATAAAAACAAGAGTGGACTGTTCTACAGGATGAAACTGATAAATACTTTTATTCTCTATTAGGGGAATTTGACACATATCTTTGGGGAATTGGTATATCAGAAAAAAAACCACAATCAGGAAAGATACAGATGTTGTGATCAGCACAACTGCCAAAATTGATGTAACGTACATAACATGCACTGTTGTACCCACAATGGAAGACTAGTACATTTGGAAACTTAAAAAACCTCATGTCAGGGAAGTCAAGTCTTAAATTTCAAATAATCATGGACAGGCCATATTCTTTATCCAAAACACAATTAATTTAGAAATCTACAATAAAAAATACATTTAAAAAGCCTCATGCATTTAACATGAAAAATGAACGATATACTTCTATATGAGCTATAGTTTAAAATAAGAAAATGATGGATGTTATAAAACATCCTCAAATGGACAAAAATAAAAATACCACATTATCAAACTTGGCAGGATGTATGAAACCCAGGATTGAGAAAGCAAAATCATGTTGTGGATATGCAATAAGCAAGCAGTGTGAACAGTCAGAAGCACTCTACAGAATGTCGCCTACAGAACATTCTGGCCAGGATCTTTCAGCAGGACTTAATTATGAAGGCACACACAGACATGAAATTGAGAGACATTCCACAAAACAATTGGGCTGGATTGTTCACAAATATCAATGTCATGAAAACCAAGAAAAGGCATGAAAAGATTTCTGATAACCAACGAGAATCACTGATTGATTGCTGAGTCATAACATGATAAGAGAAAAAGAATATAAAGAAGTGATAACATTTTGGGATCATAGGAAACAAGAGAAAATCAACTATGCATTGGGTAATAGTTTTATATTAATGCTACATTTTTGCATGTGACACTGGTTTTGAAAACACATAGGAAATACCCTAGTTTTTAGGTGACACATGGTGAAGTATAAAATGTCATTATGTCTGGAACTTATTTTTGAAAGTTGAATTAAAAGAATAAAAAACGTTTCTCAAGGGGGAAATGCCTCTTAGAAAAGTAAGAAACAACAACAACAATAAACAAAATACTTCAAATAATATAAGAAAATTTCATCAATATGATACTCAATTTTGTTGTGTAACGACAAAAGTTCTACTTTCAGCACCCAAAGATGAAACAATGTCAACAATAAAGTAAATAAAAATAGCACTGAATTATAACACATGGCATAAAATAAATCTGTGAGTCTATACTGATACAAATGATTGAAGAAATAAAGAGAAAAAGGAAGGAAAGAAGGCAGGGAAGGAAAAGGCACAATTTTCCTTTACTGAAGAATTCCAAATAATTTATGTATATATTCCCCTCTCCAGGATGTGTAACAATCACTGTCTGCTGGAACATGGGCTGGTCTTAGTCACATACCAACAAAAACTAGCATATAAAAGGGAAATGTATTTTTTCACCAGGGGAGACGCCTGCCCAACCTAAGTGATCACTACTAACAGCATCAGTGATGAGTGAAGTCGGTAGGCTGCGCCCGTCGCTACAACAGGAGAAGAGCATCACCTTTTCTTGGAACCTTTCCTCCAAACCCATAACCTCAGCATATTCATAGGAAATACCTGGAAAGCCTAAATCAAGGACTCTTTTACAAAATACCTGACCACTACTCTTCAAAACTGTCAAGGTCATGAAAGACAAAAAAGGAAAAACTCACAGGTTGGAGGAGACTAAGTAAGGTCTGAAGAATGAATACAACGATCACCCTGGAAAGGATCCTGAGCCAGAAAAAGGTCCCAGAGTGAAAACGCCTGCTGCCATCAGTGTGCAGTTCAGTTAATGGTATTGTACGAATGCTGGCTTCTTAGGTATGCAACTATGCTGTGATGACATAAGATGTAACTGAACGGAAACCTGGGGATATGGAAACTCTCTGGATCATCTTTGTAGAACTGTTTAGTCTAAAGTTACTCCAAATTTTAAATTTTATTTTTAAAGAAGCAAACTATAAAATCAAGAAGCCAGGGCTCTTCTTGTGGTACAGTGGTTAATGAGTCCATCTGCCACAGCAGGGGACACAGGTTCGATTCCCTGGTCTGGGAGATCCTACATGCCACAGAGCAACTAAGCCTGTGCACTGAAACTACTGAAGCCCACGCGCCATACAGCCCAGGCTTCAAAACAAGAGAAGCCACTGCAATGAGAGGCCCGTGCAACACCACCACTGGAGGAGGCCCACACCCAGGAATGACGAACCAGCACAGTCGAAAATAAAGAAATATAAAAATAAATAAATAAATCTTAAATAAATCCAAGAAGTCAGAGACATCTCCGCGTGTGTTCAATAACATAATAAGAAATAGAAAACAGAGTCTGAAAGAACTGAATGGAAGAAAGAAATCTTTTTCAAAAACCATATCATTTTTTGGATAAATCTAAATTAATTTCCAGAATAATTATTAAACAAAGATCTTAGGAAGTTTGCAAGATGTAAGATTGATACTAAAATGGATTCATTTTGATATTTGGCAAAACTAATACAATTATGTAAAGTTTAAAAATAAAATAAAATTTAAAAAAAATGGATTGCATTACTTTACACCAGCAATACACAATTAGAAATGTAATTTTTAAAAAGGGATTTTAGCAGCCACCTCTAAAGACCATAAGAACCATATTGCATAGAAACCTGGAATATTATGTCCAGTGAAGTGAAAGTCACTCAGTCATGTCCAACTCTTTGCGACTCCGTAGACTATACAGTCCGTGGAATTCTCTAGGCCAGAATATTGGAGTGGGAGCCTTTCCCTTATCCAGGAGATCTTCCCAACCCAGGGATTGAACCCAGGTCTCCTACATTACAAGTGGATTCTTTACCAGCTGAGACACAAGGGAACTGAATGTGGTCAAGTAGGAGATAGCAAGATTGAACATCAGAATCTTGGGAATCAGTGAACTAAGATGGACAGGAATCGGCAAATTTAATTCAAATGACCATTTATTTGACCTTTATAATGACCTTTATTTGAATAAAGGCAAGAATCCTTTAGAAGAAATGGAGTAGCCCTCATAGTCAACAAAAGAGTCCAAAATGCAGTACTTGGGAGTGAATTAAAAAATGACAGAATAATCTTGTTTTATTTCTAAAGCAAACCATTCAACATCACACTAATCCAAGTCTATGCCTCAAGCACTGATGCCGAAGAAGCTAAAGTTGACTGATTCTAAAAGACCTAACAACACCTAGAATCAACACCAAAAAAAAAAATGTCCTTTAAATCACAGGGGACTGGATGTCCTTTGAATCATAGTAGGAAGTCAAGAGATACTTGGAGTAACAGGCAAGTTTGGCCTTGAAGTACAAAATGAAGCAGGACAAAGGCTAACAGAGTTTTGTCAAGAGGACATGCTGATAATAGCAAACACCTTTTTCCAACAGTGCAAGAGACAACTCTACACATGTACACACCAGATGGTCAACACAGAAATCAGACTTATCATGTTCTTTGCAGCCAAAGATGGAGAAGCTCTACACAGTCAGCAAAAACAAGACCTGGAGCTGACTGTGGCTCAGATCATGAGCTTCTTACTGTAAGATTCAGACTTAAATTGAAGAAAGTAGGGAAAACCACTAGACTATTCAGGTATGACCTAAATCAAATCCCATATGATTATACAGAGGAGGTGACAAATAGATTCAGGGGATTAATTATGGTAGACAAAGTGTTTGAAGAACCATGGGCAGAGGTTTACAACATTGTACAGAAGGCAGTATTTAAAACCATCTCAAAGGAAAAAAAAATGCAAGATGGCAAAGACGTTGTCTGAGGAGGTTTTAAAAATAGCAGCGAAGAGAAGAGAAAGGGTAAGATATACCCTACTGAATGCAGAGTTCAAGAGAGGAGCAAAGAGAGATGAGAAGGCCTTCTTCAACAAACAACGCAAAGAAACAGAGGAAGACAATAAAATGGGAAAGACTGGAGATTACTTCAAGAAAATTGGTGATATCAAGGGAATATTTCATGGAAGGATGGGCAAAATAAAGGACAGAAACAGGAAGGACCTAAAAGAAGCAGAAGAGATTAGGAAGAGGTGGCAAGAATACACAGAACTATACAAAAACTGTCTTTATGACCCAGATAATTGCAATGGTGGGGTCACACACCTGAAGCCAGATATCCTAGAGTGTGAAGTCAAGTGGGCCATTGCTGTGAACAGAACTACCGAAGGTGATGAAATTCCAGCTGAGCTATTGTAAATCCTGTAAGATGATGTCGTGCAAGTGCTGCATTCAATATATCAACAAATTTGGAAAACTCAGCAGTGGCCACAGGACTGGAAAATTCAGTTTTCATTCCAATCCCAAAGAAGGGCAAAGCCAAATAATGTTCAAACTACTGTACAAATGTCCTCATTTCATATGCTAGCAAAGTTATGCTCAAAGTCATTCAAGCTAGGCTTCAGCAGTAAGTGAACCAAGTACTTCTAGATGTACAAGTTAGATTTAAAAAAGGCAGAGGAACCAGAGATCAAATTGCCAATATTCAGTTGGATCATGGAAAAAACAAGGGAATTCCAGAAAAACATCTACTTCTGCTTCCTTAACCATTCTGAAGCCTTTGACTGTCTGGATCACAACAAACTGGAAATTCTTAATGAGATGGGAATACCAGACCACATTACCTGTCTCCTGAGAAACCTGCATGCAGGAAGCAACAGTTAGAACTGGACATGAAACAGCTGACTGGTTCTAAATTTGGAAGGAGTATGACAAGGCTGTATACTGTCACCCTGCTCATTTAACTTCTATGCAGAGTATACGATGCTAAATGCCAAGCTGGATGAAGCATAGCCACAATCAAGATTGCTAGCAGAAATATCAACAACCTCAGATATGCAGATAATACCATTCTCAGTTCAGTTCAGTTCAGTTGCTCAGTCGTGTCCGACTCTCTGCGACCCCATGAACCGCAGCACGCCAGGCCTCCCTGTCCATCACCAACTCCCGGAGTTCACTCAGACTCATGTCCATCGAGTCAGATGCCATCCAGCCATCTCATCCTCTGTCGTCCCCTTCTCCTTCTGCCCCAATCCCTCCCAGCATCAGAGTCTTTTCCAATGAGTCAACTCTTCGCATGAGGTGTCCAAAGTACTGGAGTTTCAGCTTTAGCATCATTCCTTCCAAAGAAATCCCAGGGCTGATCTCCTTCAGAATGGACTGGTTGGATCTCCTTGCAGTCCAAGGGACTCTCAAGAGTCTTCTCCAACACCACAGTTCAAAAGCATCAATTCTTCGGCGCTCAGCCTTCTTCACAGTCCAACTCTCACATCCATACATGACCACAGGAAAATCCATAGCCTTGACTAGACGAACCTTTGTTGGCAAAGTAATGTCTCTGCTTTTCAATATGCTATCTAGGTTGGACACAACTCTCCTTCCAAGGAGCAAACGTCTTTTAATTTCATGGCTGCAGTCACCATCTGCAGTGATTTTGGAGCCCCCAAAAATAAAGTGTGACACTGTTTCCACTGTTTCCCCATCTATTTCCCATGAAGTGATGGGACCGGATGCCATGATCTTCGTTTCTAATAGTAGGTTAAAAGTCAAGAGGAATAAAGAGCCTCTTGTTGAGGATGGAAGAGCAGAGTGGAAAATCTGGCTTAAAACTCAACATTCAAAAAATGAAGATTGTGGCATCCTATCCCATCATTTTGTGGCAAATAGAAGGGGAACAAGTGGAAGCAGTGACAGATTCTATATTTTTCAGCTCCAAAATCACTGGGAACAATGACTACAGCCATGAAATTAAAAGATGCTTGCTCTTTGGAAGGAAAGCTATGACAAATCTAGACAGTGTATTAAAAATCAGAGACATCACTTTTCCAACAAAGGTCCATCTAGTCAAATCTATGGCTTTTCCAGTAGTCATGTATGGATGTGAGGGCTGGACCATACAGAAGGTTGCTGCTGCTGCTAAGTCGCTTCAGTCGTGTCCGACTCTGTGCGACCCCATAGACAGCAGCCCACCAGGCTCCTCTGTCCCTGGGGTTCTCCAGGCCAGAACACTGGAGTGGGTTGCCATTTCCTTCTCCAATGCATGAAAGTGAAAAGCGAAAGTGAAGTCGCTCAGTCGTGCCCGACTCTTAGCGACCCCATGGACTGCAGCCCACCAGGCTCCTCCGTCCATGGGATTTTTCCAGGCAAGAGTACTGGAGTGGGGTGCCATTGCCTTCTCCGACAGAAGGTTGAGTGCCAATGAATTGATGCTTCTGAATTGTGTTGCTGGAGAAGACTCTCGAGAGTCCCTTGGACTGCAAGGAGATCAAACCAGTCAATCTTAAAGGAAATCAATCCTGAATATTCTTTGGAAGGACTGCTGCAGAAGCTGAAGCTCTAATATTCTGGCTATCTGATACAAAGATACAACTCATTAGAAAAGTGCCTGATGTTGGGAAAGATTGAAGGAAAAAGGAGAAGGGGTAGCAGAGGATGAGATGGTTAGATAGCACCACCAATTCAATGGACATGAATTTGAGCAATATCCAGGAGACAGTGGAGGAGAAAGGAAGCTGGCATGCTACAGTGCATGGGGTCACAAGAGTTGGACATGACTTAGCAAAGGTACAACCACATAGAGATCATAGAAATTAAATAATGGTGCTTCATATTTCTATAAAGAATAGTTTAAAACTGTACAGACAACAAACAATACCTAGATAGCTGCAGATGCACAGAGTTCTCAATGACAAAGATTCTTTACTATAAGGATGTCAATTCTTTTCAAAATGATCTATAGATACCACACAATTTCAATGAAATTGCAACAGGAGGTTTCAAGGAACTTGTTTGTAAAAAAAAAAAAAAATACAGTGAAAAGTAAAACACTGAGGATGCTCCAAAAGGAGGAAAACAAAGTGACTTCCCTATCACCCAGCTTCTATAAGGCTACTGTAATTAAAGGAGTATTAACTTGGTACACAGAAGGACAAAATAAAGCCAGAGAACAGAAGAGAGAACCCAGAAACAGACCACATCAGATACAAAATCTGACCTGCAAGTTAGCTGGCCTTTTTCATTGCAGGAAAGTTTGACTATTAAATATATAGTGTCAGGACACTATCAGATGCCCTAGTGAAAAACCTCTCATAGACAAAATAAATTACAGATGGATCAAGGACTTAAATATGAAAACCAAAATTTAAACAGCCAGAGAGTTCAGTAAAATCTGGGCAAAAGTCACGAGCAGGCATTTCACAGTAAAGGATTTCTGAGCAGCCAATAACAATACGAACATTTTCAATCTCATTGGTAGGAAGGAGAAACAAAATTTTACAATGAGGTATAATTTTATACATATCCTTCTACCCAGAATTAAATGATTGCCAGTTCAAAAGCTTGCAAAGAATGCAGAAAAATAAATTTCACATATTGTTGGTAGAACTGTAAACTGGTCACTTTTAGAAATAATTTAACTCTACCTCATAAAGCTAAAAATATTAATGTCTTAAGAACGTAATACCATTGTTAGCTATAAATGCCAAGAAAGACTTCTTGCACTTTTGGACAAGAAAAGCTGGAAGTAAGCCAAGGCTTCATCAGCGCAGAAGAGAAAAGGTTGCCTAATTATATAATGGATACTGTACACCATGGAAGGCAAACTATCTGATCTCTCTGAGTCCACATGAACTTGGAAAACCTCATGTTGCCGAGTTCTGCTGTTTTCACATGCACATCATCATAAAAGTAAACACACAGTATTATCACATTGATAGATACTTCAAAACAGACAAAAGTATATTTAAAATTATAGGATAATACATAGGGAGATAAGTACACATGATAAAATTATTTAGAAAATTGAGAGACCAGGTTTAAAAAATTAGGAAAATGATTTATGTTTGCAGGAATAATAAGAAATCCAGGAGATGCAAAAGGAAAGGATTTCAGAACTATTGGAAGAGTAACTTTTCTTAAGTCTCATACTGAGTGAAATTGAGTCACAGGGGCATTCTGAACAAGTTTATTTTTATGATCTAACTACCAACATGCATCACTCACACACACACACACACGCACACACCCCGCCACCTCTCCTGGCACACACTGTCAGGCGCCCAGGTATAACATGGCCCTCCTGGCACTGCCCTGTGGGAATGGAACTCCTGCCACTGTCACCCACCCTGGGCCTGGGAACCTCGAGCCTGCCGTCTGTGGTCACAGGCCACGAGACTGCTGTAGGTTAACTTGCTACTTTGCAAAGAGGGCCAGATCTTAAACTCTGCAATTTCTACAACATTATGGAATACTCCACATGAAAAGAAGGCAAGAGGTGCAGAAGAGAATGGTGAAAACCACTTCTGTGATTGTTAGGAAAATGGACTTTAGCATGTGTTGAGTTACAAACTATGAATGAGATGCAGGGTCGCTATTTGATTTCTCTGGCCCATTTGCTTATCTATAAAATGAAGGGATGAATAGCACCATCTCCAAAAATAGCTAGAATAACTTTTTGTTGTCCAGGCTTAAGTTTAGAGATGTTAGAGGAAAAATTAACCTTAAATGTGGCTATCCACAGAAAGAAGAAATTGGAAAAAAGTAACTACATATACAAAGGTTAAAGATACAAATTGTGATGACAGTGAAGTATAAAGTTTATTTTATCTGTATTGAAATATTTATCTGTAATATACCATAAAGCGAAAATTCTCTTTTAACTTGTATATCAAAGGGAAAATAAAGACCCTCACGAAGAAGCTCAAGTAAAATATTTTCATGATATACAAATGCCAATGAAGTGAAAAATCTTCCATAAGACCACCCAACCTTGACAAGTGTATTCACATAGGATTTAAAGAGTAATATTTGTATGACATACGGTAGGTGGTCTTTTGCATGGGTGAAATATTCCAGCTGACTTTAGTTCATGAAAGCTTCTAGGAGAATTATGATAAATGTCTACCTAGTCAACTATAATACAAATCTAAATTTCTAATTCTGCTTTCAGAATTGTATTTCTTTCTTATGATATTCAAACTTATGAGTCCCGTGTGTGTGTGTGTATGTGTGTGTGTATCTGTGTGTGTCCCTGTAGATATAGGATGCTATGGGTAATACGTATCCATGGATACTATTCTTTCTTTTAATAGCTTACTGTTTATCGTATTGATTTGGTTATGAGGAAGTTTAAAAGTAAAATTTTTGGCACTAATGGTAACTCTGGCACAACTTACATTCCTTTATTTGGTTTTTTACTCTATTCTATATTTTAAATTGCTTTACTCTATATGCATTTTTTTGCCATACATTACCTCAAACTATTTTCAGAAGTAGATGGAAACATAGCTTAAACAAGGATGTAAATTTCTTGGATGATCAGAAAAATATAAGAGGACAAAAGATGGCATTTAAAAATCACACACTCAGAATGAAGCATCCTGAAAGACTGTAACAGTTGTTACTTTGTTGGAATTTCAAGTATGATAACTTACTTGCATATGTCATCTTCTGGGTCTTCAAGCCCAAATCTCTCATCAAATGTGAGCTGTATCCACACATTTTCTTCTACTGCTACTAATCTCCATACCAAGTCCATATTTCTGGGATAAGTATGAGGAAACCTTGGGCTGTGAACACTTCCATTAGTAGACACGGTAATAATTCTCTCATGCTGGGGATCTTGAACACCTAAAAGTAGAACCAGAAGCAAAGCACACACTTAGAATAGATGTCAAAAATGATGGGTTTCAAAATAACTTCAGAAAAAAAGGTATCTGATACAAGTCCAAAGTTTCCCATGAACTGTAATTACTAAATGATCTCAACCCTTAAATGACCTTGAAAGAAGAAATGAGGTCAAAGCAGTCGTGTCAATATCTTATATGGGAATTATCAGCAGTCTACAAAGATAAGAAATTATAAGAAATGTTGCAAGGCTTCTCAGTGACTTTAAAAGGCTAACCTAAATTTTAAATATCTAAGAGGCAAATACAGTATAAAATAGTTTCCAAGTTTATTAGGCATGGCAACATTTTACATCATGAAATGCCAAAATACATTGTTAATAATATCTCTTACTTCTGATTAGATTGTTGGGGAGAAATGAGGGGTAAGGAAAATCAGTATTGTTAAGAAAAAAGTGTTCTTTTTTTTTTAATTGAAATAGTTGATTTACAAAGTTTCAGTATAACAAAGTGATTCTGCTATATATGTATGTATATACACATTTTCAGATACTTTTTTATTTTAAAATATTGAATACAGTTACCTCTGCTATATAATAGGTCCTTGTTGGTTATCTATTTTATACACAAGTGCATAGAGACAAAATTGTTCTTATGTCCACCCATTTAAGAGTTGATATTGAGGGGAAACACATGACGATATTTGGGAAATGAGCAGCTGTTAATCTACAAAAACAAAATCTAAGAAGTAAGATATTTGTGCCCTTTCAGGTTATGAAGATTCAATACATTAAGTTTGCTAAATCCTAGTAAAAACAAAACAAAGCAAAACAAAGCAAAAAAAAAATCACAAAAACCTTTAAAACAATCTTTAATTCAATTTCTAAAACAATTTAAAAGGCTTGAACTGGACCATGAACACAAAGTAATGTAAACGGCATAATACCTGACACTTTTTTGTTCAACTTTGATACACTCATAATGCCAGAACAGTCATTTTAAACTATACCAATACCTTAACTGCTGTCATGACTAAGAGATATGCTTCATAAGACTGAATTTTGTATTTGTGGTATTATACAGAGAGAAGAATATCATTACTTTATAAGCACCATTTTCCCTTTATTTGTCCTTCTCCCAATTTCCAGGCTCAACATACATATAGTTGCTTGTGGAAATATGAAAAGTTCCTCATTTTATTGACTCCTTTTAGATATGTTTCATCAAACTTTGCAATACAGATTTGTCTAAGGCCTTTTAGGTCATATGACATTTTATACTAAATTACATTTTTCTTCTCTCTTCTTTTTTTCTTTCTATTAGAGTTTTCTGCCTTTTCCTCTTTGATTCTTTCACTTCCAAACCCTAATTCTCTCTTTTTTTAAATTGCAATATAATTGATTTACAGTATTGTGTTAGTTTCTAGTTTCGGGTATACAGCAAAGTGATTCAGTTATATATTCTTTTCCAGATTCTTTTTCACTATGGGTAATTACCAGATATAGAATACAGCTCCCTGTGCTATAGTGTAGGTGCTTGCTGTTTATCTCTTTAAACACAGTTTTGTGTATCTACTAATCTTAATTCCCTTTTAACCAATGGAATGGACTTCTAGTGCTCAACTGCCTCTTCAGTATTTAAACTTCATTCACTCTGCCCATGATTTCACACCAATAACCTCGCTTCTTGCTCTGGAAGGCAGACACTAAGGTGATCTCCCGCCACCCTGTGTCTTTCATGTGTGCATGAACCCCTGCCTTGATTTCAACCAGAAACTGTGAAAAGGATGGAGCATTACTCCCATGATCAGATCAGTTAACTCTGAATTGATCATAAATTAGATTATAGGGGGAGCTGAACCTAAACAGGAAAAGCCCTGAACAGAAGCTGGGCGCTTCCTGATCTTAAGAAGTTCAAAGTATGAAAGAGACTGTAGAGGGAGTTCTGTGCTGCCAGCCTTGGAAAGGGAGGAGGTTGCATGCTCAGGATGTGGACAGCTGAGGGGTACTGAATAAGAGGGGGCTCCATCCTAAAGCCTCAGTAGACCTGGATGAATCCAAGGCAGTGTCTCTACCAGTCTCCAGAAAGGAAATCGGGTCTGTCTGATGCCTTGGTTTTTGTCTTGTAAAAACTCAGAGAAAAAGCCCAGTCTCCCAGACCTGAATTTCTGAGCTTCACACCTGAAAGCAAACCAGGGAAGTTCTGCAAAAATTGCAGGTTTCTGGGGATTTCTTACATAACAGTAGATGACTAACACATCTTCTACTGTGCACAAAGCTATTTCAGTTGGAAGTATGTCTCTTTGTCCCTGTTTCTCAATGGCAATTACAGTAATTCTGGCAACTTGTCATTTAGTAGTTATATAACTCAAAATACGTATTTCAACTGATAAAATGCAACTAAATAATACACTCTAAGAAACTTCCAGAATTCAAAAGACAATGTTAAGGATTATTTATTAGTGAGAATATGGTTAGGATTAAAGAATACCTGTTTTCTTGTTAAAATACCTCACATAATAGTAACAAGTTGTAGTTATGGTTCGTAAAGCAGCTTTTTCATTCTTTTAAACCCAGCTGTTTCAACAATGCTTCTGCTAAAGCTGATTTTATATTGTCTAAGACAAGATAAAGACAAATATGATTTCCTTCAAATATATACAGTGCATGTGATGGGGAATATCGTCATATTATGTAAATAGGCCTTTAAGTTCCATGAAATTTTTAAATTGGAAAAGTTAATTATTACTTATAATTACACTTATAATTTGTGCAGATTCTGTCTTATTGGGGGGATAATGCTTGGATTGGCCATTGGTTATATTAATATATATGAAATAATCAATACCTCTCCTACGCACATAATTTAGCACCAGTAATTATTATAAGGGAGAAAGCAATGGCACCCCACTCCAGTACTCTTGCCTGGAAAATCCCATGGATGGAGGAACCTGGTAGGCAGCAGTCCATGGGGTCGCTAGGAGTCACAGAAGGATCTATCAAGTTGGCTGAATTCTCTATACTGACAAATTTTTTAATAAATCAATGACAGTTTGCTATTAAAATTCAGTTAATATATCCTCTTTTTCAAAGATTTCTCTTAGAAGAGGTATTTCTCCACTCTCTGAAATTTTAATACAATAACATACATACTATGGAGGTGGATTAGAGTAGTTTATATTAAGAGGCCTTCTCATTTTGGCAACTAATATTTTTTTAATGAATTAATTTTTTTCCAATCAGATTTATTAAAATGTATTATTTACCCCATTCTGTCTCAAAAAAAGTGCTTTATGTCATCTGAGATACTCTTTACAAATATAGCTGTGTTTATGCTTTCATATGCAATCTAGAAAACTGTGGATTTAAAAGATCTGAATTCTATTTTTATATCTGCAGTCAAAAAAGCCCATAACTAAAATGTATATACTTAAATTATGTTTACATCTTTTTTTCCTTTATAGTTCACAATTTCATTAAACTATAATTAAGCATAATTTAAAGGCTGAAAATCTAGACCTTATTTGTGGTAAAAGAATTGTAAATTTCCTTTTAAGTTAAATTGCTGCTCCCTCCAAGTCATCTTGGAATGCAGTGAGGTTTGCCACCAAATACATATGATTTGCACATGACTGTCAACAGTTTATGTAAATCTCAAACAAGTAAGCCTATAATCAACAAGAAAAAAAAAAAGAAACAACATTTAGGATCTACCAAAATAAGACTGCATTCGTAGTTCTGTTGTTTAAAAATGATCTTTCCAAACATAGAACTTTACTAGGATATCAGGGTTGAGACAAGTACATATTTTGTGACTACTTTACTGAACATTTGCTTTTCCTAAACAATAAGCAGGATATTCAAAGAAAGTACCAAAGAAATGAAACAAATGTTTGGTGGCAAATCATAAAAGTATTTGCAACACTATACTTCAATGCATCCTAAATAAGAATAAGGCTTGTTTATCCAGATAGGATTAGCATGAAAATACTTACAGACAGTAAATTTTAAAATTTAAAATTAACACTTTTTCCTATCCTGCCCAATCTACCTTGAGGTAGGAGTACTGAAAACTAACATGAAATAAAAATTAAAAAAGGACAAGAAAGGAGATTAATCATGTAACTACTGTAAAACTGTTGACTATATATGTTCACATATAATACAGTTACAAAGAGACCTTCCTGGCAGTTCAGTGGTTAGGACTTGGCACCTTCACTATCATGAGCCTGGGTTCAGTCCCTGGTTGGGGAACTGATATCCTGCAAACCATACAGCTTGGTCATCAATTCAGTTATAAAGAATCATTACAGGGATTTCCCTTGTGGTTCAGTGGTTAAGAATCCATCTGCCAAGGTGCGGGACATGGGTTAGATCCCTGGTGCAGGAAGATCCCACATGCCACAGGGAGACCAAGCCTGTGCGCCACAACTACTGACCTGCCGCCTAGAGCCCACGCTCTGCAACAAAAGAAGTCACAACAGTGAGAAGCCTGCACAGCTCAGCTAGAGAGTAGCCCCTGCTCACTGCAACTAGAGAAAGCCAGCACAGCAACCAAGACCCCGCACAGCCAAAAATCACATAAATTAATTTAAAAAATAATCACACATTTGTATATTAACATTAAACATTATTAAATTAAATATGTTAACATTAAAATCAAAGTAGTTTTATACTACTTGGCATATTGGCACATAATTCTTTTAAAGGTATATTCATTATGAAGGAAAGCAGATAGGAATAAGAAAATCATGGAAAGCAATAAAAATTTAATACTTGAAAAAGTCATATTATTTTAAAAAAATAACATCAAAAAAGAAGTTTGTGGACAAGATATGATCCATAAAGAAAGAGAAACCATCCATGTCCTTCTCCATGCTGATGTTTTAAGTTGACTGTAGTAGAAAAGTCCTGGAGGATTCAGAAGGAGGTAAACAGAAGGGTCTTCAATCTTGGTTTAAAGTTCGGCAGAATTCGGGATCCTGTTAACATAGGCAAGACTGTATAGGAAGATGTCCCTGTAAAGTGGTAGATTTCACAGGTGTCTTATATGATTTTTGATGTGTTTATTTCTAAATATGTTATTTTCAAACTGGGTCAGAAAAGGCATTTCTGTAATACTTTCATCTATTTCCAAATCTTTCCTTGATACATAAACACAGTTAATGTCTTATTTGTGCTTTGCTCTGTTTACTAGTTTTTTTTTTTAATTGTAATAAACCTTTATTTTAATCTTGCTAGTTTTCATAAGCCTGTTTCCATTTTCAATCTATTTAAGCCTTAATTAACAAATTTTACTTTTAACAAAAGTTAGTTAAAATCATATGACACATATATACATATGCATATGTATATACATACGTGTATATGGTTTGTTTCACTGGCTCCATAAATGGCACCTTTTTGCCTGGAAAATCCAGAGTTATCTCAATTAATCTTTCCTGATTCTGTAGAGAGACAGTATACCTGAACTCCACAGTGCAAATAAATCTCTCTATATAAATTACAAACAATATAGGAGTTTTTCATGCTTAATATTCTAAATTCTGATTATTAGCATAAAAGTACAATAATATGCTAGACAGAAAAATAGGACTCATGTTTTTATTTTGTCATGACTCAATCTACCATTTACATACTATAAAACAATAGCAAATAAAAGAAACACAATCAGAAGTTAGTGCAGTCTACCTCAAACTATTCATGAATTACGTACAAGAACAAATGCTTACTAGGAAAAAATTTCAACATAGCAGATTGGAATGCAAAAATAAATCAAGAGATACCAGGGGTAACAAGAAAGTTTGATGTTGTAGTGCAAAATGAAACCGGGCAAAAGCTAACAGAGTTTGGCCAAAAGAACACATTGTTCATAGCCAACACCATCTTTCAACAGCACTAGAGATGACTCTGCATGTAGACATCACCAGGTGGTAAACACCAAAATCAGACTGACTATATTCTTTTCAGCTGAAGATGGAGAAGTTCTATACAGTCATCAAAAACAAGATCTGGAGCTGATTTTAGTTCAGATCATCAGCTCCTTTTTGCAGAACTCAGGCTTAAATCAAAGAAAGTAGGGAAAACCACTAGACTATTCAGGTATGACCTAAATCAAATCCGTCATGATTATACAGTGGAGGTGACAGATTCAAGGGATTAGATCCAGTAGATAAGAGTGCATGAAGAATGATGGATGGAAGTTCATAACTTGTATAGGAGGTGGTGACTAAAACCATCACAAAGAAAAAGAAATGCAAGAAGTCAAAGTGGTCATCTTCAGAGGCTTTACAAAGAAAAGAAGGCTTTTCTTCTTTGAGAAAAGAAGAGAAATGAAAGGCACAGGAGATAGGGAAAGACACACACAACTGGATGCAGAGTTCCAGAGAAGAGCAAGGAGAGATAAGAAAGCCTTCTTAAGTGGACAATGCAAAGAAATCGAGGAAAAATTCACAGAATGGGAGAGAATAGAGATCTATTCAAGAAAACTGGAGATACTAAGGGACTATTTCAGACAAAGACGAGCACAACAAAGGCCAGAAACGGCAAGGACCTAACAGAAGCAGAAGAGGTTAAGAAGAGGTGACAAGAATACACACAAGAATAATACAAAAAAAGATCGTAATGATCCAGATAACCACAATGGTGTGATCATTCACATAGAGCCAGACATCCTGAAATGCAAAGTCAAGTGGGTCTTAAAAAGCATTATGGGCTTCCCTTGTAGCTCATCTGCCTGTAATTAGGAGACCCTGGTTCGATCCCAGAGTCGGGAATAACCCCTGGAGAAGAGAGAGGCTATCCACTCTAGTATTCTTGGGCTTCCCTCATGGCTCAGATGGTAAAGAAACTGCCTGCAATGCGGGAAACCTGGGTTGGAGCTCTGGGTTGGGAAGATGCCCTGGAGGAAGGCATGGCATTATGACAAACAAAGCTAAAGGATGTGATGGAATTCCAGCTGAGCTATTTCAAATCCTAAAAGATGATGCTGTCAGAATTCTGTACTCAATATGTCAGCAAATTTGGAAAATTCAACAGTGGCTACAGGACTGGGAAAGGTCAGTTTTCATTCCAATCCCAAAGAAAGGCAACGCAAGAGAATGCTCAAACCTGCATACAAACACTCTTAGTTCACAAGTTAGCAAGTCAATGCTCAAATCCTTCAAGTTAGGCTTCACTGGTAGGTGAACTGAGAAATTCCAGATGTACAAGCTGGATATAGAAAAATTAGAGGAACCAGAAATCAAATTGCCAACATCTGCTGGATCATAGAAAAAGCAAGGGAATTCCAGAAAAGCATCTGCTTCATTGACTACACTAAAGCCTTTGACCGTTTGGATCACAACAAACTGTGGGCAATTCTTAAAGAGATGGGAATATTAGACCACCTTACCTGCCTCATGAGAAATCTGTATGCAGGTCAACAAACAACAGTTAGAACTAGACATGGAAAAATGGACTGGTTCAAAACTGGGAAAGGAGTACATCAAGGCAATATACATACTGTTAAGCTGCTTGTTTAACTTCTATGAGGAGTACATCATGCGGAATGCTGAGATGGATGAAGCACAAGCTAGAATCAAGATTGCCAGGAGAAATATCAATAACCTCGGGTATGCAGATGACACCACCCTGATGGCAGAAAGTGAAGAAGAACTAAAGAGCCTCTTGATGAAAGTAAAAGAGGAGAGTGAAAAGTTGGCTTAAAGTTCAACATTCAGAAAACTAAGATCATGGTATGTGGTCCCATCACTTCATGGCAAATAAATGGGGAAACAATGGAAACAGTGTCAGACTTTATTTTCTTGGGCTCCAAAATCACTGCAGATGGTGACTAAAGCCATGAAACTAAAAAACACTTACTCTTTGGCAGTAAAGTTATGACCAACCTAGACAGCATATTAAAAAGCAGAGACATTACTTTCTCAACAAAGGTACGTCTAGTCAAGGCTATGGTTTTTCCACTTCATGTATGGATGTGAGAGATGGATTATAAAGAAAGCTGAGAGCTGGAAAGTTGATGCTTCAGAATTGTGTCACTGGAGGACTCTTGAGAGTCTCTTGGATGGAAAGGAGATCAAATCAGTCACTCATAAAGGAAATCAACCCTGAATATTCATTAGAAGGACTGATATTGAAGCTGAAGCTCCAATATTTTGGCCACCTGATGCGAAAAACCAACTCATTGTAAAAGATCCTAAAGCTGGGTAAGACTGAGGGCAGGAGAAGAGGGCAACAGAGGATGAGATAGTTGGGTGGCATGACTGACTCAATGGACATAAGTTTGAGCTGACTCCAGGAGATCCTGAAGGACAGGGGAGCCTGGCATACACAGTCCATGGGGTCACAAAGAGTCAGACAAGATTTAGTGACTGAACAACAATACCTCAAATTATTCATGAATTATGTATGAGAATAAATGTGCACTAGGGAAAAATAAGAGATTGCTATATTAAGTAAGCCATAAAAACAAATGCAATTATTTAAAATACATACAATTGTGGTTCTTGAATCTATTCCAGAAGATAATCATTTATTCCTCAAGGGAATGAATAGTCAAAAATCATATACTGAGAACCTATTTTGTTTCATGCACTGCACCAAGGGCTTGAGATGTAAGAACACGGTGAAGCTTTGTACTCTTAATGTGACAATTTAGAAAACTGTAATTTAATATCTCTCCTCAACTAGAAATTCTAGTAAGCATATATTCAATTATCAAATCCCACTTCAGATAGAATGTAATCTTGAATTCCCTTTGTACATTCCTTTAGGGCTGCATCTTATAAAAGTTAGTTTTTCCAAGTGTAGTTGCTTTATATTGTTGTGTCAATTTCAGTTGTACAGCAAAGTGATTCAGTTATACACCCATGCACACGCACCATTTTTTTTTATATATTATTTTCCATTGCAGTTTGCCTCAGGACACTGAATATAGTGCCCTGTGCTATGCAGTAGGACCTTGATGTTTATCCATTCTCTATATATAATAGTTAACATCTGCTAATCCCAAACTCCCAATCCATCCCTCCCCACCTCCTCCCCTTGGGCAATACCATAAGTCTGTTCTCTATGTAGGGCAGCATATTTTAATCATCCTCTGTGGGCTGACCTTTCTTTCTTTCCTGCTCTACTCTGAGCTTCCAGTGAGATGGAAAAACCTAGACAGAACTGATTCTGGAGTCTGTAACCAGTATCTAGCTTTTTTCCCAGCACATGGCACCACATGGTACATATTGCTAACATAAAGAAAAATTATTTCCTAGCTCATGGCAAAAAAATTCAATATTTCAATATTTCATCCTTCACTCCTAAGTTTCCAGAGGCTATACATGTAAACATAATAAACTTTTACAATGTATATTCCTCAAGTCCCTTAATTCATATTTTACTCAAAGTTCATCTATTATTACATACACATATACTTCAGCTCCTGGTGACACGTTTTATATTACTCGTTAGTGAGATTTTCCATTGTCTTAATATACTCATTTTTAAATAAAGCATCTTCTATAATTTTACCACACTGAGAATACTACATGTATTATTATTTTATCTTAACTCGGAACTATGAATCACTTGATGGTAAAAATCTGTTATTTTAGGCAAGATACTTCATATCAGGTTTTAATTTTTATAAACTAGCAATAATCAGAGGCTGTTTTAAAGTTCAAATGAAATGATACTTGTATAAACTAACCACCTTGATAATTATAAATTAGTATGTATGTAAAACAGACGTCTTGTCCATCATATTCTATCTAATTCAAACAGGGAGAAAGAAATTTTTTTATCAACTGTCCAGTTTTTCTGATATTAGTGAACAGGAGATTGCTATGAAAGATAATGCAAAATTGCTCAGTATATACGAGGAATCCAAATTCACAAAGACCAAACTAATGAAGCAAGCAGTAATTTCTCAAGAGTGAATGCGAATTCCCAATTGCCTGAATCGGCAATTCAGGTTGACTGCAGAAGATGGAAAAAATGATAACTCTGTAGAAATTATGCAGTTTCTTTGACCTGACACTATCTTTTTAAAATTAATTTTTATTGGAATATAGTCGCTTTACAATGTTGTGTTAGTTTCTGCTGTACAACAAAGTGAACTAGCTCCCTGTATACATAAATCCCCTCTTTTTTGTATTTCTTTCCCATTCAGGTCACCACAGAGCACTGGGTAGAGTTACCTGTACTATACAGCAGGTTCTCATTATCTATTTTATACATAGCAGTGCATATAAGGGTTTGCATTATTTTGTATCTGATAAGAAGTAAATGAATTCAGCCATTACCATCCTACCTAACTACGAGCAATGGTAAGAAACGGGGACCCAGTTCAGAAGTTCAGAGCAAATCTTCCATGTGCAATGATGAACAGTTTACAAGTGAGCATCTTCCCAGAACCCCCCAACACCACCATGGTGAAGCAGTCCTGACAGACTCTACCCAGAAGTACGCCTGGAAAATCAACATACGCCAATTTCCCTTGTTCCATGGATTAGCTCTAATGGGACAATCAGAGTAAATCCAGTGGCTTTTTTCTTTATTCCCTCAACAGTAGAGGACTAGACCAAGTTGGGCACAGAAGTAAGGTCTAGAACTGCTGTAGTCAATAAGGTGTCATTTTAGAAGTCAGTCTGATGGAAAAGTTGATGCACAGAAGTAGACAGACACACAGTATGACAGCAAAACGGGGCCAGATCCCAGCTCAAACCACACAATAAATTCAGCCCATTTCTAGGCTTTTCAAAACATGATTAATCAAATTACTTACACCATTTAAGACATATAGAGTTAAGGTTTTTATACAAGCAACCAAAATTGTTACATAGCAAACATGTTTGGGTCTGCCTGGAGTGGCAGTTTCAGGCCATTTATCCTGGTGTGGCTATTGCTGGTGTTCCTTTTTCATTGCTGAAATATCTGAATTGATGTTACATCACAAGTAAGATCTATAAAATTCTTCTGGTATTGAGGCATGGGAAACAAATGGCAGTGATTTGACAACATGGTATTTTAACCTCAAGGTAATGGTAAAAATAATCTATTTTGGTTTGGGGGTATAACATTTTCAATGAAGGCTCAATTATGGAAGACAAACTTTCAATGATCTTCTTAGGAGATGGCAAGAGTGAACACCAACATTTTAGGAATCAATAAACTAAAATGGATGAGAATGGGTGAATTTAATTCAGATGCCCATTATATCTACTACATGGGCCAGAATCCCTGAGAAGAAATAGAGTAGCCCTCATAGTCAACGAAAGAGTCCAAAATGCAGTACTTGGGTGCAATCTCAAGAACAACAGAATGATCTCGGTTCATTTCCAAGGCAAACCATTCAAAACCACAGTAATCCAAACCTATGCCCCATCCAGTGATGCCGAACAAGCTGAAAGGTTCTGTGAAGACTTACAAGGCCTGATATGTGCTTGCATAGCCTCTCAGTCATGTCCAGCTCTTTGCGACCTCATGGAACGTAGCCTGCCAGGCTCCTCTGTCCATGGGGTTTCTCCAGACAAGAATACTGAAGTGGGTTGCCATGCTCTCCTCCTGAGGATCTTCCCACCCCAGGGATCGAACCCAGGTCTCCCACATTGCAAGTGAATTCTTTACCACTGGAGCCACCAGGGAAAGATCTTCTATAACAATACCAAAAACCAACCAACCAACCAACCAAACAAACAAACAAAAAAAAAAACATGGCCTTTCATCACAGGGGATTGGAATACAAATGTAGAAAGTCAAGAGATACCTGGAATAACAGGCAAGTTTGGCCTTGGAGTACAAAATGAAGCAGGGCAAAATCTAACAGAGTTTTGTGAAGAGAACACACTGGTCATAGCAAATACCCTTTTTCCCAACAATACAAGAGATGACTCTACGTATGGACATTACCAGATGGTCAACACTGAAATCAAATTGATTACCTTCTCTGAAGTCAAATATGGAGAATTTGGATACAGTCAGCAAAGAGAAGACCTGGACCCAACTGTGGCTACTATCATAAGCTCCTTATTGCAAAATTCAGGATTAAATTGAAGAAAGAAGGGGAAATCATAAGCTCATTCAGGTATGACCTAAATCAAATTTTTTATGATTATACAGTGGAGGTGACAAAGAGATCAAGGGATTAGATATGATAGACAAAGTACCTGAAGAACTATGGATGGAGGTTCATAACACTGTACAGGAGGTGGTAACCAAAAGTATCATCAAGAAATAGAAATTCAAGAAGGCAAAGTGGTTGCCTGAGGAGGTCTTACAAATACCTGAGAAAGAAGAGAAGTGAAAGGCAAAGGAGAAAGGGAAAGATATGCCAAACTGAATGCAGAGTCCCAGAGAATAGCAAGGGGAGAGAAGAAACCTTCCTAAGTGAACAATGCAAAGAAATAAAAGAAAACAGTAGAAAAGTAAAGACTAGAGATTTCTTCAAGAAAATTGGTGGTAACAAGCGAAAATTTCATGCAAAGATAGGCACAATAAAGGACAGAAACAGTAAGGACCTAATACAAGCACAAGAGATTAAAAAGGGGTGGCAAGAATACACAGAAGAACTACATAAAAAAGTTCTAAATGACCTGGATAAGCACAATGGTGTTGTCATTCATCTAGAGCCAAACATCCTGGCGTGTGAAGTCAAGTGGGCTTTAGGAAGCAATACTACGAATAAAGCTAGAGGAGGTGATGGAATTCCAGCTGAGCTATTTCAAACCCTAGAAAACAGTGCTGTAAAAGTGTTGCACTCAATATGTCAACAAATTTGAAAAACTCAGCAGTGGCCACAGGACTGGAAAGGGCAAGTTTTCATTCCAATCTGAAAGAAAGGCAATGCCAAAGAATGTTCAGACTACCATACAACTGCACTCATTTCACATGCTAGCAAGTTAATGGTGAAAATCCTTCAAGATAGGCTTCAGCAGTAGGTGAACTGAGAACTTGCAGATGTACAAGTTGGATTTAGAAAGGCAGAAGAACCAGAGATCAAATTGCAACATCTGCTGGATCATAGAAAAAACAAGGGAATTCCAGAAAAACCTCTACTTCTGCTTTACTGACTACACCAAAGCCTTTAAATGTGTGGATCACAACTTGGAAAATTCTTAAAGAGATGGGACCACCAGACCACCTTACCTTTCTCCTGAGAAAGCTGTACACATGTCAAGAAGTAACAGAAACATACATGGAACAATGGTCTAGGTAGAAATTGGGAAAGTTGTAGGGCAAGGCTGTATATTGTCACCCTATTTATTTAACCTATATGCCAAGTACATTGTGCGAAACATCAGGCTGGATGAATCATAAGCTGTAATTAAGATTGCCAGGAGAAATATCAAAAATCCCAGATATGCAGATGATACCACTCTAATGGCAGAAAGCAAAGAAACACTAAACAGCTTCTTCATGACAGTGAGAGAGGAGAGTGAAAAAGATGGCTTAAAACTCAACTTTCAAGAAACCAGGATCATGGTACCTGGCCCCATCAGT
Organism: Bos mutus; assembly: GCF_027580195.1. Lineage (NCBI taxonomy): Eukaryota > Metazoa > Chordata > Mammalia > Artiodactyla > Bovidae > Bos > Bos mutus. Next base: position 30,256,082 of record NC_091633.1, read on the forward strand.
TCATGGCAAACAGTTGGGGAAAATATGGAAATAGTGACAAATTTTATTTTCTTGGCTTCCAAAAGCACTTCGGACAGTGACTGCAGCCATGAAATTAGAAGGTGCTTGCTCCTTAGAAGAAAAGCTATGACAAATCTAGACAGGGAATTAAAAAGCAGAGACATCACTTTGCCAACAAAGTACTGTATAGTCAAAGCTATAGTCTTTCCAGTAGTTATGTATGGATGTGAGAGCTGAACCATAAAGAAGGCTGAGCGCTGAAGAACTAAAGTTTTTGAATTGTGGTGCTGGAGAAGACTCTTGAGATTCCCTTGGATAGCAAGGAAATCAAACCATGCAATCCTAAACAAAATTATCCCTAAATATTTTTCAAAAGGACTGATGCTGAAGCTGAAGTTCCAATACTTTGACTACCTGATGTGAAGAGCCAAATCATTGGAAAAGACCCTGATCCTGGAAAAGATTGAGGGCAGGAGGAGAAGGGGGGGACAGAGGATGAGATGGTTGGATGGCATCACTGACTCATTGGAAATGAGTTTGTGCGAACTCCAGGAGATTGTGAAGGACAGGGTAGCCTGGCATGCTGTAGTCCATGGGGTTGCAAAGAGTTGGACAGTACTTAGAGACTGGAGAAAAATAGAAACACAGAATTCTCCTTAAATGCTTTACTGAACGCCAATTAGTAATGATTATAATTTTATATACACACATTACTTCAGCAAAACATGTTTAGGCGATGATATTATATTTTATGAGTTAAAGTGTACAGAATTATACATACCACAAGAAGGCTAAAACCAGAATATAGAACAGAGATAAATAAGGAATAATTCACGTTAGAAAAGAAACATTCATTTTAAAGATTCACTACTGATTTCCTTTTTCAATATTTAATCAACTCTTGTTGAATTAAAATATTTTAAACATTGAAAGGCATTTATTTGAAATATTATCCCCCAAACCAGCTAACATTATTAAATACAAATTCATATTATTTAACCTCAGAACAATCAACTATGCTTAGTTAAGAAAAAAATATATTAAAGAACTTCATCTGTTTGGAGACTCAGCATCTGTCAGTATATTGTATGTGCACTGGACACATAATTTACAACCTTCAGATGGAATTTATGAGCAATTTCAAATGTTGAAAGCAGTGACCTATTTCTTTGGGAGCACACAACGTCTAGATACAGTAGTGACATTTTGATGGGTAGATGTTTAAAATGTATCAAGGACAATAATAATGAAAATATAATCAATACAAACTCATTCAAAAATGCAAATAAGGCCATTTGTTTATGAATTTAGTGAATATCTAAAATATGCTTAAGTCTAAAATATGTTTAAAATTCTCTCTTACATGAAACTCTGCATTAGGGGAAATAAATGATTTCTAAGAAACAATAGAAGAGGAATTTATTTCTGTCTTAACATATCTAGCAATCATCAACACTGAAAAATGAGACTTTACTGTTTCCTACTTATATTTAGCATTTCATATTCAAAGATGAATGTATATAATTTATATGTAATGAGCCTATGAGGTTCCTATAAATAACATTCAAAGATAGTAGGAAAAATAGTAAATTTGGTTGCTTCTATACAAATCATGTCCTCCCACTTTATGTTTTTAATATTATTAATTAAACACTGTCAATAAGTGACAAAGATTTGCATTTCCATAGCAATATTTGAGATTTAGAAGTTACATCTGTAGGAGGATATTTGGCTTCAGTAGGAATTCCACATCAAACTAGCAGCAATAAATGAAGAGTAATCACACTGGACATGACTGCACTTCAGAGGCTATATTTAAACAAACTTACACTTAAGGATATTCTAATCTTTCTGCTTGGCTGGAAAACATTACCTCCCACCCCACCCCCTACCCTCAACAACTTCCCTCAATCTTAACGTGATGTTAAAATGTGCATAAAATACAACTGTGGGGCTTTTAAAATCAGTGGAAGTCATAAAATAAAAATAAAACACATAACATCTATGGGTATATAGATTACTTAAATTCTATTCCTCAATGGCATTTTTAATAATGATCATGAGGTACCTTGGAGAAGGAATGGTAACCCATTCCAGTACTCTTGCCTGGAAAATCCCATGGATGGAGGAGCCTGGTAGGCTGCAGTCCATGGGGTCGCGAAGAGTCAGGAGCAACTGAGCAACTTCACTTTCACTTTTCACTTTCATGCATTGGAGAAGGAAATGACAACCCACTCCAATATTTTTGCCTGGAGAATCCCAGGGACGGGGGAGCCTGGTGGGCTGCCATCTATGGGGTCACACAGAGTCGGACACGACTGAAGCGACTTAGCAGCAGCAGCATGAGGTATTTAACCATGCTTAGCTATTTCATTTTCAGGTTATATTATTTTATCATCTAGTTAGTCTACTCTAAGAGAGTAAATAAAGAGATGTTGAATAATTGGCTTAACTATAACCACAGAACCATTAGCTGAATTCTCCAGCAACAGCCAGTTTTATGATAATAGTTTTAAAATCAAACCAAAGATCCAGAGAAAAGTGGTCTAAAAAGAGGAGCTGAAACACAGGGATGGGACAGAGTCAAGAAAATACATATTTTGAATTTTGGACACAAATTCAAAGCAGAGACTGAACTGAAACCTTACAGAATCCACCAGAAGTTTCATTTCATTCATTTCATGGATGATTATCTAACACTCCTTATTACTGCTTCCTTTGACGTTATCCAAAAATACCTACTACCCTACATTCTGATCTCAGGGAAGACTCTGAGGATACATCTCTCAGATTGGACGCTGTCAGATGCCAGAAGGAGATTGAAGAATCCTGTACAGCGTTTGCACTGTTTACCTGACTGTAATCCCCAGTCAGCAAATGGACGAGCTGCATTCGTGATCTCCCAGAGAGTGAACAGACCTGTCTGAACAGAGCATTTCCTTGAAAATTCTTGCCCATAAAATCTGATTTTGATGTTGAAAACTTTCCACCCATGTCCCCTATAAATCCACCGGTCCCTCTTCTGAAAGAATTGGAACACCATCCAAAGAAATGGAAAAAAGATAGGGAAACACTTGCCTGGGGGTGGGGAGAGGCAGGAGAAACCTAACAGGAGAAAAAAGTACAAAATGTACTTAATTTAATTACAGAAAGTGTAGTAATACTAATTATCTTCATATGTGGCTATTATTCTTATTTTCTAGTTGAGATCAGGCTTTTTAAAGAAAGATATGTATAATAAAAACTTTAATAACACCTAATCATTTAAAGCATGTGATTTAAATTCCTGCACGAGCACAGAGACCATCAAAACATTTAAAGAAGTTATCATAATTCAAAATGTGATTGCAGTGTTGGAATCCTGTTAAAAACCAACCAAAGCCGAAGATTCATGATAGGAAGGAAAAAAAAAAAAAAAACTGATATAAATATGTATGAAGACTTTAACTGATTAACAGGAACCTTTTATACAGCACTTTCTGCCAAATAAAATTAGTATCAAAGAAGAATGGGGAAAAAAGTCTAAGAATAATCAATTACAGCTTGAGAAAAATTCTGCCACTCTCTCTACACCATAACGTCAAAATAATGTGCCAGGGGAAGTTACTTTTAACACATCAAAGAATGCAAAAATGAGAACAGTTCGGTAACCCCGCTGCAGTTTGCACATTATTAGGAATATGGAAACAGTACTGAGCATTGGCACAATTGGATAGAAATGTAGAACTACAAGAACAGAAAAACTCCCACTGTGAAAAGAAGACAGTGAAGTCTGTAGTTGCTCATGTCATAAAATCAGATAAGAATATGATCCCACCTAAAAGGAGTCTCTTCTCTAATATGGTTCATTGTATAAACCTTAATCATGTGAGATTATGTCAAGAATGTATAAGTAAAGTTTAAAAATGTAAAGTAAATAAAAATATACATTTTGCTTACCTTTTAAATGTTCTTTCTCCTCTTTTCTATGCCAGTCCAGATGCTTGGGTATAGTTCCTCCCTGCCAGTAGATGGAGATAGTAAAATTGAGTCTTGTGGTGACCTCAAATCCTACTGTAGGGGGTTCAGAATCTTCAATTTCAGATTTTGGAGGTAAAAATGATTTTAATGATTTAAAAGACACATAAAGCTTGTGATCATTGTTATCTGAGTCAGTCAAATGAACTCATTCATGGCCATCTGTACCAATGTATAAGGGAGAGGGTCTTGGCTGGCATAGAAAAAAATAAAAGAAAGAGCATTATTTTTAGGATATATTCCCTTGATGTTTCATTCTTCCTAAATCTTGCTCATTTACTCAACTAATATTTATTGACTAGTGACTCAAAATTGCAGATTACTATCTCAATGTTTCCATATATATTATCTCTTTTTTTTTTTTAACAACCTTGTGAATTAGTAATAATTATCCCCTAATATCTTGTCCCAGGAACTATTTTTAAAAGTTGCAAATGGTGAGTTGGCTCTTGCTTGTCAAGGTTCTGTGGTCCACACAATGTTTAGTTAATGGCTTCACAGATTTAGACTGATTTAGTTTCTTCTTCCTACTGATGAAGGGACCTTGATGTTGTGGGAAACTCATTTTCTGTTAATAAAAACTGATTTGGTTTTATTTCATTTCAAATGAACACAAGTCTTGTGCCAGCTTCTCAGGAAGAAATCTAAACAGCTATGGTGCAGGGCTTCCCTGGTGGCACAATGGATAAGAATCCACCTGCCAATGAAGGGGACACGGGTTCAATTCCCGGTCCGGGGAGATCCCACATGCCTCAGAGCAACTAAGCCCGCAAGCCACAAGTAATGAGCTTGAGTACTCCTGAAGCCCTCCCACCCCAGAGCACATGCTCAGCAACAATAGAAGCCCACACACCACAGCTAGAGAGAAGCCTCCACTCACAGCAACTAGAGAAAAACCTGTGCAAAGCAACAGAGACTGAGCACAGCAACCCCCTGCAAAAAAAAAAAAGAAAGAAAACCACACTATGGTTCCGCCAGTTTATAGAGATCACATGGATCATCCTGAATAAAACAGAAGTTGAGACGAGAGTCCCGTGACTGTTTTTTCTCTTTTAGAAACTGCTCACTTAAGATCAAATTCATTAATATCTGTAATGACTGGGACTAGCTTCTGAAAAAGAATAAAATCATTATCATTTTCCAAAGCTAATAGGACATGCAAGTGTCTCTTGAAGATGATAAAGAGGCAAACTGGAAGAAAACTGAATTGAATATTGATGAAATTATGCAATAATTGACTCCACTTTTCTCAGTTTAGTAAACCCGTTAGAATTTTAATTAAGTGAAATCTATCCCTTAAAGTCTAGGTTTATTATTCCTTGTTGTCCTGGTCCTTGATACCAACACAACACATTTTGGAAAACTAGGGCATTATACAACTTCTTTTTAAGTCTTTATCGAATTTGTTACAACATTGCGTTTGCTTTATGGTTTTCGTTTGTTTTTTTTTTTGGCCCCAAGGCTTCTGAGATCTTAGCTTACCCCACCAGAGATCAAACCTGCACCCCTGCATTGGAAGGAGAAGTCTTAACCACGGGGCCTCCCGGGGAAGTCTCTACCCAGCTTCTTAAACAAGAGTAATTTGTTTAATCTAAGTAATCTGTTCAATCTGTTCTGTTCCAGAGCGATTGACTAAAATAAATCTACTCTCCTTACACAAGCACTGTGGTGATTCTGTCCAAATGAATACACTAATATTTATACACCTCTTTCTAGGTCTTATAAATTATTTTCAGATTACAAATCATTTTCTGACACACAAGTTTCTTTTGCTCTCACAATCACTTAGAAGAGCCAAGGTATCATGCAAAATTTATTAATGCAAAAAGAGTTGGTTGTCACCTTAAATTGACCATATAGTTTCTTGTCCAAACCAGCACATTTTTATGACTGAAATAAGGTGGTATTATTAATTGTGTCAAGACCACAGATATTAAACCATGATGGTCCCCAGACAACCTGAGCTCATGGTTACCGTAATGACAAACAGCTTTACCCTTCAATCCAGTGCTTTTGAGTCTAAATCCTATTCTCTTTCCACTACATCACATGACTCCAGGAAATTTTTCACCTCAAACATCTGTATGAAGAATTCTGAAGTGTCTGTTTTCCTGTTACCATCCATAGTTATTTCAGTTCACCAAGTAGAACGAATGCTTTGTTTTCATAAACTTAGTAATATCTAGTACTTTCACAGTATTTTATTCAATGTAGGTTAAAATAAAAACAGCAACAAAATAACAATCCTAACTTTAAACATTTCCTGTTTAACCTCTCTTTAATGGATTATTTCTGAGGTCTTTCTAATACTACCAAGGAAGCAGGAGACATTTTTTACCAATAATTGCTGATTTTCTGGATTCTAACTCCATTCCATTGCTTGGAATAATAGGCCTGATGTTAACTCTACTTCTAAGTGTAAACATTATTCCAGAATTCGGTACTCCTTAACAAATGATAAATTCCATATACATTTAGAGAAGATAAGAGGTCATTTGAAAGGTACCTTATCATTAGGGTTAAAAAGTATGGAAAAATGAAGCAATACTGAAAGTAAAAACTATATACCTTTCACAATGAATATTGTCTCATGTATATATATATATATATATATTCCCTTACTTGATTATTCAGTTTTTAACTTATCTGCATGTAATTTCATTAACAAACTCCAAGAGATTATGGATTTTGCTTAGGTGTTCATTTTGCTTTGTTTTCATTGTTTTTCACTAATGTATCCTCACCTATAATAGAGACTTAATAAATAAGTGTTGACTGGCTGGGTTGCCCAGAAGTAAAAGCACAAGTTTCAGCTGCAAACACACTTACAAAGGAAATGTATTCAGTAAAAAGTATGATATGTGGGTAGACTCCTGGCCTATTGCTGCTTTCTGAAGATTTCTGCCTTAAGAAGAAACAAAATCCCTCATGTTATGAGGGGAGATGTCAGCAATCGATTGCCACTCCAGCAAACCTTTTTCTATGGAGCTGAGTTATACTAAATTCGCATTTGGAGTTATGTCACCACATCTGAGGTCTCTAAAATAAAACTTCAGGCAACTGTAAAATTTCACCCATAGAGCATCATATTCAGGGAAGAAACTCTTTTTACCTTTCTGAAATCCAAAGTTAAATACTTGTTTTAAAAAATAGAATCCCCATTCTCTTGGTCAGACTTTAGAACCACACATATCTTTGAAACACAGATAAATTTGAGAGATTCTCTTCACAATTTGCATATTTACTACAATTTGCTAGAGGAGAGTTATAATAGGGGATGTTCAGAACTGACTGTGAGCATTATGGGATGGTAGGATAATATAGTAGCACCATCATGGTGAAGAGCATGCTATGGGCTGGTCTGGACAGAATATAACAATATAGGAAGTTGTTGAGACAAAAACAGACTTTGACATAATTTGCTAAAAATGCCTATAATCCTCTGTTCCCTTATTATTGCTCCAAATATAAAACTAGGCTTCAGGATTCTCAACGATGTTAAAGTTATGAACTAAGAATAACCAGAGCTATCTTTTTAAATCCTTTTAAACCATAGGCTTGAGAAAGTTTTGAGAATCTGATGAAAAGTATGAATACTCAAGCCAGGAAATTATATATATAAATACAGACTCTCATAATTTCATACAGTAGCATACAATTTCAGAATGTTCAACAAGCCCCTGAAAACTATTCATGAACCTTTTACCTATGAAATCAACACTCTCCTCAAAAATAACTTAATCCATCATAAAGCAACCATTTGGGTAAAACATCATTAGTGTAAACGAGTAACCAATTTAGCAAACGGGGATCAATATAAGAAATCATTCTGAAAGTCTAACTTGAGTTTTGGATTAAATAAAATATGTATTTATCTTAGAGTAAATTATACACACACACACACACACACACACACACACACACATATATATATATATATATATATATATATGCATACACACACACATATACATATATATATCTCAATATTCTTGCCAGGAGAATTGCAGGGAATATAGTCCCTGCAATTCTCCTGGCAAGAATACTGAGTAGGTATCCATGCCCTCTTCCAGGGGTTCTTCCCAAGCCAGGGATCAAACCCACGTCTCCTGCACTGCAGGTGGATTCTTTACCACTGAGCCACCGAGGAAGCCTATATGCCACATTACCATTTGTAAGATAGATAGCTTGAGGGAAGCTGTTATTTAACACAGGGAGCTCACCTCGGTGCTCTGTGATGACCTAGAGGGGAGATAGGATGGAGGTGCTAGAGGAAGGGGATATATGTATATTCACAGCTGATTCACTCTGTTGTACAGCAAAAACTAACACCACAGTGTAAAGCAATTATCTTCCAATTTAAATAAAAACTAAAATAAATAATACATACACATATATAGGTAGGTGTAACATGTTTTTTACATAAAAAAATAATGACACTATTTCAGACTTCTGGTGCAGAAACTCTATAAAACAGTTTAAAATGTTTTCTGAAAACATGTATCCAAAATATATAATTTAGAACAATCTAAGAATTATTTTCATGCCGTCCACGGGGTCCTCCAGGCAAGAAGGCTGGAGTGGGTTGCCATTTCCTTTTCCAGTGGGTCACATTTTGTCAAAACTCTTCACTGTGACCTGTCTTGGGTGGCCCTACATGGTGTGGCTCATAACTTCATTGAGTTACACAAGTCCCTTTGCTATGACAAAGGGCAATCCATGAAGGGGAAAGGAAATCAACCCCGAATATTCACTTGAAGGACTATGCTGAAGCTGAAGCTCCAACACTTTGGCCATCTGGTGCAAGGAGCCGACTCAACATTAGCTGGAAAAGCCCCTAACGCTGGAAAAGACTGAAGGCAAAAGGAAAAGGGGGCAGCGGAGGATGAGATGGTTAGGTAACATCCCAAACTCAATGGACATGAATTTGAGAAAACTCTGGGAGACAGTGGAGGACAGAGGAGCCCGGTGTGCTGCAGTCCATAGGGTCACAAAGAATTGGAGATAACTTAGTGACTAAATAACAAAATGCAAAACCAGAAATAGATTCACAGAGAGAAAACAAACTTATGGTTACCAGGGGAGAGTGTGGGAGGGGAGAAGATAATTAGGAGACTGGGATAAACAGGTATACCCGACTATTTATAAAACAGTTAAACAAGCACAGGGAACTATATTCAATATCTTCTAATAACCTACAATGGAAAGGAACATGTATACAATATGTATGTATGAGATGTATACAGAAAAGAATGTAACATATACTTTAACTGCACTCCTATATTTCAACAAGAAGGATTATTTACTGTAATAGCTTATAAATGCAAAGACAGAAAATTTACCATTTTTGAGCATTAACAGTGGACTAGTGACTGTCAGGGAGAAGGCAATGGCACCCCACTCCAGTACTCTTGCCTGGAAAATCCCATGGACGGAGGAGCCTGGTGGGCTGCAGTCCATGGGGTCACGAAGAGTCGGACACGACTGAGCGACTTCACTTTCACTTTTCACATTCATGCATTGGAGAAGGAAATGGCAACCCACTCCAGTGTTCTTGCCTGGAGAATCCCAGGGACAGGGGAGCCTGGTGGGCTGCCGTCTCTAGGGTCGCACAGAGTTGGACACAACTGAAGCGACTTAGCAGCAGCAGCAGCAGCAGTGACTATCAGGCATTAGTATGAACTATCCAACAACAATGCTGTCAGAGAGACCCTGGCACCAATGCTCCACCAAGCAGAACTCTTCTAACTGGATCAACACATCATGAGCACAGAGAATAAAAAGTGGTGACAAATGTGGGCACCCCCCCGCCCCCAGCAACAATGCTCCCGCCTGCAGGCACAGATTGATAACAAAGCTGCTTCCTTCTGAGGCTGGCTGTAACTGCACTGTAGGGTGGGTAGTAACAAGAGTTTACACATTCGGAAATGGGCGGTGGTTCTCCTGAGCCATGGAGGGGATCAGATAGCAAGAGATAGATCTAATTTGATCCTAGTTCTCTCCTGACCAAATTGACACTGATTCATGTGCAGAAAATATTTAAGACAACATTAGAAGTTGTCATCTACCTTTCATTTTTTTAAATTACATTCTTTTTTTTTTATTGTATTGTATTTTTTAACTTTACAATATTGTATTGGTTTTGCCATATATCAACAACCTAAAATCTTGTTCAGTCACATTGAAAGCAGTAACACAAGGATTGCATATGTTATACATATATTTTTTAATATTTATATATTTATTTGGCTTCACTGACTCTTTGCCCCAGCACTCAGGATCTTTAGTCATGGAATGTGAACTCCAGTTGTGAAAAGTAGGATCTAGCTCCCTGACCAAGGTCCCCTGTATTACGAGTGTGAAGACTTAGCCACTGGACCACTGGGGAAGTCCCTGTTGTTATTTTTTGCTTCTTAAGGAATTGTTATGATACAATTTAAATCTTTCACTAGATTTTCTATTTCATAAAGCAAATTTAAGAAAGTTTCAAAATATAACAGTACTATATATAAATTCTACCTAGATAGTTGAATATTTTTCTTGATAGTATTAACTAAAGCAGGTTGTTTCTTGACAAATGTACAGTAAGTTAGGTTCTTTTTCTCAGTGAACACAGTACAGAAACTTACAGGAAAACAGTGCACAGTGAGTACATTTTAAATCAGCACTGGATTCAGGCTCATGTAATGCTCTGGAACCAGCATTATTTTCTACTTGTCACTAGAGTACAAGTGAAGTGGAGAAGACAATTCACTAACTTAATCACCTTATTTCTCATTAACTCCTTCTCCATAAAAAATATAGTATAACAGTAGAGTATAAGAAGTCCAGTAGAATAAAAATCCTGAAAGGTGGTTAAATTATAATTTTTAAAATATGCCTTCACCCCCAAATTTCATGGTTTAGTCAGGAATGAAATATCTTAGCATGCATGTGAAACTGAATTTTTTAGTAAATCATAGAACATATTCCACATAGAATTAGACTTCATAGCTGTGTCTAAATGTTTCAGTCCACAAATATTCAACGACTGCCCACTGAGTTCAGGCTATAAGAGGGGTGCCAGGCTACTGCAGCCCGGTGGAGTCGAGGTTCACTGCCACACACGCAGGTGCTCCTTATTCGAACCAAAAAGTGCTGAGCAACAGTGAGAGGTGACTCTTCTACCTCTTGGACTAAGTGACTTTTAAAAGCATATCATAAGTCTCCATAGTCACTTCAGCTCCAGGAGTTGGTGATGGACAGGGAAGCCTGGCGTGCTGCAGTCCATGGGGTCGAAAAGAGTCAGACACGACTGAACAATGGAACTGATAGTCACTTAAGGTTTCTTTTGGCATCAAGAGATTGGTGGTTGGTGATGGTCCAGGTGGAAGAAGCTACTATACAGCCAAGGCCAAGTGTCTTTACTTCTCAATTCAAGTGAACTTAGCTATCAATCTATCGATATCTGCTTTGACCTTAAAATAAGCAGCAAGTCATCTAGAGAAGGCATAGAGAATTGAAAAATGTTCACTATAACCTCAGAAGGTATGTATTTTGAGTGTTATGCCTCTCTTGCTGTTCATGAGCACGTGATTATAGCTAGTTTGGGTATTTTTTTCTATATTAAACAGAGTTCTTAAATTAAAACCATAAACCTCCAATACAAAAGAATTGATGGGGAGTGCTAAGAAGCCATTTAAGTATCAAAAAAAAAAATGTGAAAGTGAAATTTTAAGCAAAAAAGACCAAATCATTTGACTCACTGACAAAGTGATATCATGTGAGGGAATTACATGAATGAACATTTTGTGGCCATACCTGTCACTAAAATGAAACAGAAGCATTTTGAAAGTTCAAATAAAATATTTTTATCTAATATAAACCAAATTGTTGAGCTGGAAACCACCTATTTCATAGCTCATTTTGAAGTCAAATAAAATTTTATTACTGCAAAAACAAACTGTTCTCAAAATGATTTCTGTGAAAACACTGTTATTTAAGGATTATCTGTCACTAGCTTTGAAAATATAACTGAAGAGTCAGTGCACCTGTTAGAGGATTGATTTATAATGTTTTACACTGAATAAAACATGCAAGGAAAAGTGGATATATGAAAATGACCCTCCTAAATTAGAAGCACATAGTTTTTTATACATTTTCAGGGAATGATTCTATGATTATTTTCTATCAATGAGCTGCCAATCAACGATGGAAAGATATGACAGTAACAAATTCCTCTTTTATCTGTTTCATGTTATTGTTCTATTTGGTACCACTTTCTACTTTCTGACCCACTTAAGATATCTTAGATTCTATAGAATCTAGTCTGATACCTGGAGTTCATTCTTTGCCAAGATTTTTTTTTTTTTTTTTTTTTTATATATTTTTTTCTAATTTTATTTTTAAACTTTACATAATTGTATTAGTTTTGCCAAATATCAAAATGAATCCGCCACAGGTATACATGTGTTCCCCATCCTGAACCCTCCTCCCTCCTCCCTCCCCATACCATCCCTCTGGGTCGTCCCAGTGTGCTAGCCCCAAAGTCCTCAGTATTCTTCTACAATCTCAAATCCTTGGCAAGCTTACTTCTTGAACTATCTTCCATAAGCATATGCTCTTTGAATCTACATCAACAGCTCAGAACTGTCTTTCAAACCACAAAACTCACATTCCCAAGTGCTTCACTACCTTCAAATCAATATATCCTACTGCAAACTTACTCATCAGGTCTAGATGGCCTTCTACTTTACTTTTATAATATCTATGAATGAAATCACCATCTCACCAGCCAGTCAGCCTCAAAACCTCATGATTTTTAACTTTTGCTTATGACACTACATGGTCAATTTAATATGATTGAGATGATTTTTAACATAAAACATGGCTTCAGTTTACTCAGTCCTGTCCAGCTTTTTGCAGCACTGTGGACTGCAGCATGCCAGGCCTCCCTGTCCATCACCAACTCCTGGAGCTTGCTGGAACTCATGTGCTTTGAGTCGGTGATGCTATGCAACCATTTCATTCTCTGTCATCCCCTTCTCCTCCTGCCTTCAATCTTTCCCAGCATCAGGGTCTTTTCTAATGAGTCACTTCTTGGCATCAGGCAGCCAAAGTATTGGAGTTTCAGCTTCAGCATTAGTCCGCCCAATGAATATTCAGGACTGATCTCCTTTAGGATGCACTGGTTGGATCTCCTTGCAGTCCAAAGGACTCTCAAGTCTTCTCCAAAACCACAGTTCAAAAGCATTAATTCTTTGGTGCTCTGCTTTCTTTATGGTCCAACTCTTACATCCATACATGACTATTGGAAAAACCATAGTTTGACTAGACAGATCTTTGTTGGCAAAGTAATATCTCTGTTTTTGAATATTCTGTCTAGGTTTGTCATAGATTTTCTTCCAAGGAGCAAGCATCTTTTAATTTCATGACTGCAATCAGTATCTGCAGTGATTTTGGAGCCCAGAAAAATAAAGTCTGTCACTGTTTCCATTGTTTATCCATCTATTTGCCATGAAGTGATGGGACCAGATGCCACGATCTTAGTTTTCTGAATGTTGAGTTTTAAGCCAGCTTTTTCACTCTCCTCTTTCTGTTTCATCAAGAGGCTCTTCACTTCCTCTTCGCTTTCTGCCATAAGGATGGTGTCATCTGCATATCTGAAGTTATTGATATTTCTCCCAGCAAACTTGATTCCAGCTTGTGCTTCATCAAGCCCAGCATTTCACATGATGTACTCTGCATATAAGTTAAATAAGCAGGGCGACAATATACAGCCTTGATGTACTCCTTTTCCTATTTGGAACCAGTCTGTTGTTCCTTGTCTGGCTCTAACTGTTGCTTCTTGACCTGCATACAGATTTCTCAGGAGGCAGGTCAGGTGGTCTGGTATTCCCATCTCTGGAAGAAATTTCCACAGTTTGTTGTGATCTACACAGGCTGGATGGCATCACCGACTCTATGCACATGAGTTTGGGTGAACTCCGGGAGTTGGTGATGGACAGGGAGGCCTGGTGTTCTGCAATTCATGGGGTCGCAGAGTCGGACACAACTGAGCAACTGAACTGAACTGAACTGAACACAGTCAAAGGTTTTGATTTAGTCAATAAAGCAGAAGTAGATGTTTTTCTGGAACTCTCTTGCTTTTTCTATGATCAAATGGATGTTGGCAATTTCATCTTTGTTTCCTCTGCCTTTTCTAAATCCAGCTTGAACATCTGAAAGTTCTTGGTTCACGTACTGTTGAAGCCTTGTTTGGAGAATTTTGAGCACTACTTTAATAGCCTGTGAGATAGGTGCAATTGTGCAGTAGTTTGAACATTCTTTGGCATTGCTTTTCTTTGGGATTGGAATGAAAACTGACCTTTGTCAGTCCTGTGGCCACTGCGGAATTTTCCAAATTTTCTGACATATTGAGTGCAGCACTTTAACAGCATCATCTTTTAGGACATGCAATAGCTCAGCTGGAATTTCATCACCTCACTAGCTTTGTTCGTAGTAATACTTTGTAAGGTCGACCTGACTTCCTACTCCAGGATGTCTGCCTCCAGGTGAGTGATTACACCATGGTGGTTATCTGGGTCATGAAGATCATTTTTGCATATTTCTTCTGTGTATTCTTGTCACATCTTCTTAATATTTTCTGCTTCTGTTAGATCCATACCATTTCTACCCTTTACTGTGTCCATCTTTGTATGAAATGTTTCCTTTGGAATCTCTAATTTTCTTGTAGAGATCTCTAGTCATTCCCATTCTATTGTTTTCCTCTATTTCTTTGCACTGATCCCTGAGGAAGGCTTTCTTATCTCTCCATGCTATTCTTGGAACTCTGCATTCATATGGGCATATCATTCCTTTTCTCCTTTGCCTTTAGCTAAACGCAAAGATATGGCTTAGGACCCAGTTGGTGTCCAATAGGTATAGTAAGTCCCCTAATTAGGAGCCTTCAATTTTCAAACTTTCAAAGATGTGAACATGGAGCTCACTAATAAGACCTGATGGAACTGGAGGCCCAGAGAGAGAATGAAGAGAGACAAGATGAAGAAGAAGTAACTGAAGAATAAAAACAGGTAATGGGGTCTTTATCTGAGGAGGCATTGTGCGTTTTTGAGAACAAGACCCAAATGCAGAACATTACATGAAGGCTGCAGCAGCTGTTCAGGATGAATCCAGCGCTAGGGCATCACCTATGACGAGAAATGAAGAGCTACCACCCAGACATCACTGGATTGCTTTTTCAAGAGGGCAGATAGAACTGAATCTTTCAAGGAACCAGAACTTGTGCCTCAACATCAGGCATGAGGCAGCTTGCACTCCGTGTCCTGTTGCTGATGACCCTTCTGCTCTACCATCGCCCACATTCTCTCCCTCCTCCAGGCGGCAGCTCTTCTTCTCTGTTCACCTGATGCCAGCCCCTGTATGCCAGTTGTTGTACTTCACTACTTTACTTCTCAAGGTACGGTACTGTAAGATTTAAAAGTTTTATTTCTTGTTTGCTTTTTATGTATTATTTGTGTGGAAAGTACATATAAACCTATTACTCTGTGTGTGTGTGTGTGTCTATGTGTGCGTGCACACACGCTTGTGCTTAGTTGCTCAGTTGTGTCTGACTCTTTGTGACTCCATGAACTATAGCCCACCAGGCTTCTCTGTCCACGGAATTCCCCAGGCCAAAATAATTGGAGTGGGTTGCCATTCCCTTCTCCATGGGGTCTTCCCGACCCATGGATCAAACCCGGGTCTCCTGGTCTCCTGCACTGCAGGTGGATTACTATAGAGTCGATCTTGTCAGTTGGGTACCTAGGCCAACTTTGTTGGACTTATGAACAAATTGGATTTAAGAAACAAGCTCTTGGAACAGAACTCCTTTTTATACAGGGAACTTACTGTATTGGTTACTATTGTTTCTACAACTGTCTTCAATATGGAACACTCAATTTAATCAAATGACAATCTTCCTCTTCATTAATAAAGGTTGAGTTTCCCAGCTCTGTGACCCTACAGAGTTTGCCATCTTCAAGTAACAATATATTTGTGTACTACATGGACATATCTATAAGTGAAACAAATCTGTATTAAAATGAATACTGATAATCCTTTAACTCCTTAAGGAATAGACTTAGGAAAAAACATATTTCACCAATATGCCTATTTATTTCTGTTTTTATCACAGTGAATTTTTAAGTGAACACAATTAAGAGGAAAGTTGTTTCTGACATTTTAAAAAAGGTTGGTAAGGCTTTTTGTCACACATGTACACACACAAAAGCTTAATTTTAGTAGGCAAATTGTGATTCTTTTAGGTCTTAAGTAACTATATCTTAACATGTCAAAAATATATTTTTTTAATATTTCACCCGAGTGTTATTTTGTTATTTAAATGTTTTTGTGTATGTATAAATCATGTTTAATTTCATTTATTTTCCCATGAAATGAAGTGAAGTCGCTCAGTCGTGTCCGACTCTTTGCTACCCTGTGGACTGTAGCCCACCAGGCTCCTCTGTCCATGGGATTTTCCAGGCAAGAATACTGGAGTGGGTTGCCATTTCCTTCTCCAGGGGATCTTCCTGACCCAGGGATCAAACCCAGGTCTCCCACATTGCAGTCAGACCCTTTAACCTCTGAGCCACCAGGGAAGCCTATACAGATGGCCAGTATTCTAAACACCTGTCCATCCTGTCTCACAAATTAGATTGCTATATGTGTATAAATCAAAGGGCTTCCCTGGTGGCTCAGACAGTAAAGAATCTGCCTGTAATGCAGGGGACCTGGGTTCTATCACTGGGTCAGGAAGAACCCCTGGAGAAGGGAATGGCAACCAACTCCAGCTAGCCTGGAGAATCCCATGGATAGAGAAGACTGTTGGGCTATGGTCCATGGGGTCACAGAGAGTCAGACATGACTTGAGCGTTGTTTTTTTTTTTTTTTTTAACGTTTTTTTGTGTATGGTACAAGTCATATTTAATCTCATTTATTTTCCCATACAGATGGCCAGTATTCTACACACTTGTCCATTCTGTCTCACAAATTAAACTACTACATGTATATAAATCAATTTATGTCTTTTTAAAATCTTTTTCAATGTACTATGTGGCTGTTCTTGAACAAAAAACACCATATAGTTATACCTTTATAATAAATTTTAATGCCTTGGTTACTCATAGCCCACTATTTTCCACATTAGTTTTCAAGTTAGCTAACTGAGTTCCATGAAATTCTATAAGAATCTCATTGAAATAATGCTTAATTTATAAAATTATTGGAGGACACTTTACATAACTGTAATATTAAATTCTCCCAGCAGTAAACACGGTATTCCTCTCATTTATTTACATTTTATGTTTTTTTCTTTTTAAGACTATTTGAACAACTCCAAAGATAGCTACTGAAAATATAAGGAACATATATAAAACTGCTATGGAGTACACTCCTGTCAGCTAAAAAATGCCAGCATCAGATTTGTGATCTGATTATCAACATCCCAAAGCTGAATCCAGGGGTATGAAATAAAAACAGATGCACGGTGGAAAAAGTAACCACTGCTAGAGTTCTCAAAAATGTCAGCTGTTAAAATGTTCTAGCTCTTGGCTCCTGCCCCATCACCAAAAGAGACACTTGCCTCACTTAAGACACATGCACAGCTTTACTGCTCTCCAGCTACTATTTCAGTAAAGTTCTAATTATCTTTACAAAGATCTCACACATCTGTTTTTAGTTGAACTGAAAGGTAGCAATTGTGTAGTTGTCATGAGTAGGGTAATTTTTCACACCTTTCACCATGGGTTCTTTGTCACACGACTTTCAGTTTTTCCTCAGTACTTACAACTCTGAAATCATCCTGTGTAACATGCATTAGCTTCATTGCCCCTCTCTCCTTTCCAGAAGAGGGATTCCTGGAAAGCTAACAAGTGTCTGTTCTGTTTATTGCCGCATCCCCAGCATCAAGAATAATACGTGGTCCATAGGAGGTGCATAATGTGTCTGTTGAACTAATAAATTGATATGTATCTAATGATATGCCTTATATGTAACTATACAAGTGTCAGACTGTCTTAATGGTCTCATTATTTTTTGAAAATTCACTAGCGATCCAGCAGTTAGGACTCTGAGCTTCCACTGCCCAGGTTCAATCCTAAGATCTTGCAAACCACATAGCACAGCCAGGAAAAAAAAAAAAAAGGTTTATAATTTTGTAATACTGCTGTCCATTTAGCAAGGACCCCAAAAGGACTGGCATCCTAGCCAAACCACCAGCATCTACGCAATAAAAATGACTGACTTGACTTACTTAACTGTCTCATGGCTCCTCCCACTTCTTCCTTTCAATTATTTTTACCCATTTATTACACTTTAACAAGTCTCTTTTTTATCCCCTCTCATTTAAAAGGACTTTCTTTTTCCTCTCTCCATTTATTTCACACAAAGGAATTTCATTAGGAAGAAAGCTTAGAATGTTTCAGACAAATTTCATAGGGATATATAGTCACAAGGCTGAAGTGAACTTAAATGTTTTTGTTTTAACTCTTGAACGAAAAGACGAGCACAGCACGTAATTATCTTCTGCTTCTAAGAAATTTCCTCTTTTGTATACTGTCTCTGTGAAGCTCTATTCTCCATAATCTTCTTGAAGATGCTGCTGCTGCTGCTGCTGCTAAGACGCTTCAGTCGTGTCTGACTCTGTGCAACCCCATAGACAGCAACCCACCAGGCTCCCCCGTTCCTGAGATTCTCCAGGCAAGAACACTGGAGTGGGTTGCCATTTCTCTCTCCAATGCATGAAAGTGAAAAGTGAAAGTGAAGTCAATCAGTCGTGTCCGACTCTTAGCGGCCCCATGGACTGCAGCCTACCAGACTCCTCCATCCATGGGACCTTCCAGGCAAGAGTACTGGAGTGGGTTGCCATTGCCCTCTCCGTGAAGATGCTATCCCTACCATGCTGCTGCTGCTGTTGCTGCTAAGTCACTTCAGTCGTGTCTGACTCTGTGCGACCCCATAGACAGCAGCCCACCAGGCTCCCCCGTCCCTGGGATTCTCCAGGCAAGAACACTGGAGTGTGTTGCCATTTCCTTCTCCAATGCATGAAAGTGAAAAGTGAAAGTGAAGTCGATCAGTCATGTCCAATCCCTACCATATTTACCAATAAATGGCTTTTATCTTGTTTACCTATATAACCTCAGATATGCAGATGATACCACCCTTATGGCAGAAAGTGAAGAGGAACTAAAAAGCCTCTTGATGAAAGTGAAAGTGGAGAGTGAAAAAGTTGGCTTAAAGCTCAACATTCAGAAAACAAAGGTCATGGCATCTGGTCCCATCACTTCATGGGAAATAGATGGGGAAACAGTGGAAACAGTGTCAGACTTAATTTTTCTGGGCTACAAAATCACTGCAGATGGTGACTGCAGCCATGAAATTAAAAGATGCTTACTCCTTGGAAGGAAAGTTATGATCAACCTAGATAGCATATTCAAAAGCAGAGACATTACTTTGCCAACAAAGGTTCGTCTAGTCAAGGCTATGGTTTTTCCTGTGGTCATGTATGGATGTGAGAGTTGGACTGTGACGAAGGCTAAGCGCCGAAGAATTGATGCTTTTGAATTGTGGTGTTGGAGAAGACTCTTGAGAGTCCCTTGGACTGCAAGAAGATCCAACCAGTCCATTCTGAAGGAGATCAGCCCTCGGTGTTCTTTGGAAGGAATGATGCTAAAGCTGAAACTCCAGTACTTTGGCCACCTCATGCAAAGAGTTGACGCATTGGAAAAGACTCTGATGCTGGGAGGGATTGGGGGCAGGAGGAGAAGGGGACGACAGAGGATGAGATGGCTGGATGGCATAACTGACTCAATGAACGTGAGTCTGAGTGAACTCCGGGAGTTGGTGATGGACAGGGAGGCCTGGCGTGCTGCGATTCATGGGGTTGCAAAGAGTCAGACACGACTGAGCGACTGATCTGATCTGATAAATAAATTGATATTGCACAATTGTTTCCACCAGGTTTATAACAAACACTTGTTTTGAAAAAGAAGAAATATGGAATGAATGCTTCAAAAGAATGCTCAGTTACTATACCACGGATACATAAACACCATGAAGTTTAAGAAATCCTTTAAATACAAAGCTATTGAGGAAATAAATGGTTTTCTCACCCATTCATGTTCACCACGGTAGCCCAAAGTTTAACCCAATTTTAATGCCATTTATTTATATATTACATCTTGTTATAGTTACATGAAAACAAAAGCTATGCTTTATAACATTGCTGCAACGTTTCTTTAAAGAAACTGTTCAAAGGAAATGGTAAAGAGGGAAAGATCATAGAAAACACTGAACACTGAGCGATTCAAAACACTAAGTCAACATGGAGGGAAAATCCTATAGGTCAACAGAATAAAGGTTCACAAGCAGGAGCTTTTTTGTGTTGAGTGTATGGTACAAAGAAAATCAACATGGGACATAAAGGCCATAATCCTTGGTATTCCTTCCTGTGAACAGCTCAGTCTGCAGTAGCAGCTGCAACTTCTCTTAAGGAGATGCCAACACGGGGGTTTAATCAGCTTAGGGTGGGAAGTGGGTAAGAAATTCTTTGCAAATATGAGCACTAAAAAAGAGACAAATGGAAAGAAGTGGAACAAATCTAGGCAATTTATAGAGGAACAGGCCTAAAAAGGATTAGGTTTAAAAATATTATCTTGGCAAAGACCGGAAATCAAGAAACAAATAAGCAAGGCAAGGACCCAGGGAGTCTAACCAAAAAGTGACTGGGTTGTCCACAGTTTTCAGTTACAGTTTTGATGGAATATATGAAGTGGTGCAGGGATAATAATGAAAACTGAATGAATAAACTGACTCTTGTAATGGGCCTTGCATAAGAGAATTCATCTTTCATGACTGTCATCTATTTCAAAGCATCCAATCATTTTTGCTCAATACCTATATCTTTAGGTTTTGTTTATAGATTAATATAAAGTGTGCTTAGATAATTAATTCAAGTGAAAATGAGTTAAGAAAGACTCCAGGAAAGTTTGTTAAAGAGAATATACTTCTTAGACTATACTGCTTAAATACTGTAGCCATGGGCTTTAAAAGATGTATTTTTTTTATGTTATTGGCTAGTCTGTAATACTTTGCTATTACTGTAAATGGATACTGGGATCCTGACCATGTGTTGTCCATAGAAAGATAAAGGTGTCACCAAGGATGTGTCAATTTCAGGCTTTTAACTTTATACTACTGCCTGTTATAGACCTCTAGAGACTAGTTCTCAAATGCTTTTTTTTTTTTTTTTTGGATAAATCTGTTACTTTTTTGGTCCTCAATAATTAAATGCCATATTTTAAAGGAATAAAACTAATAAAATAATAAATAACAAAAATCCTTAAGATTATAAAAATAAACCTCTTTAAAAAACATACATAAGATCACTAAACCTCTATTTACCACTTAGATTAAAAGTAATACTTTTGCCCACTCTTGTTACACTTGGACTCCTTTAACCAATAGTCACAGCCCTGTCCTTTGCCACACTTGCCGTAAATTTAATAATATACTGAAATTTATTTGTACATATACAATATGTATACACACATCACTAAACACAAATATAAACAGTGAGTCACAGGTGTGGATTTCTGGGAAATAAGAAAATGAGTCTATGGTTTGAAACAAACACAAACAAGGCTAGGACTTCAAATCCCAAAACGTGATTATGGATTTGTTTATTCTAACACACATTAGCAGACATTTCTGGTGGCATCGCTTTGATTAGCTTCAACTGGGTACGCTGTTGACTCAGAGCTTCAAAGGGTAGGAGGCCAGAGGGGGACCAGCACACAGCCATGGACCAAACGCATACACTAACCTCATCCCATGTGAGGATCCAGGCACATCGGCCAGGCTCTCGCAGCTTAGAGGCCTTTGCTGTTCTTTAATTAAAGAATGTGTTTAAATTTTATCTCCTTAACCAGGCTGGACATTACTTGAGGCTACAAAATATATTTTGGTATGTTTTCCTTTTCAACATTCCAAGTCAATGCAACTGAATATAGAATTGCAAATGATTCCATCTTTGACAAGAACCATTCTGCACCCAATAAGCATTTAAGTACATAGAATCTTAGGATTTCTGTAAATGATAACATTCAGACTGTTAGTCATTTATTAAAAAAAAAATAACTCTTACACTGAAATAAACTATCTATATAACATGAAATCTAGAAAACTCAGCAGTGGCCACAGGACTGGAAAAGGTCAGTTTTCATTCCAATCCCAAAGGAAGGCAATGCCAAAGAATGTTCAAACTGCCACACAATTGCACTCATCTCACACACTAGCAAAGTAATGCTCAAAATTCTACAAGCCAGGCTTCAACAATATGTGAACCGTAAGCTTCCAGATGTTCAAAGCTGGATTTATAAAAGGCAGAGGAGCCAGAGACCAAATTGCCAACATCTGCTGGATCATGGAAAAAGCAAGAGAGTTCCAGAAAAACATCTATTTCTGCTTTATTGACTATGCCAAAGCCTTTGACTGTGTGGATCACAACAAACTGTGGAAAATTCTTCAAGAGATGGGAATACCAGACCACCTGACCTGCCTCCTGAGAAATCTGTATGCAGGTCAAGAAGCAACAGTTATAACTGGATATGGAACAATAGATTGGTTCCAAATTGGGAAAGGAGTACGTCGAGGCTGTATACTGTCACCCTGATTGTTTAACTTATATGCAGAGGACATCATGTGAAATGCCAGGCTGGAGCACAAGTTAGAATCAAGATTGTTGGGAGAAATATCGATAACCTCAGATATGCAGATGACACCATCCTTAAGCAGAAAGCGAAGAACTAAAGAGCCTTTTGATGAAAGTGAAAGAGGAGAGTGAAAAAGTTGGCTTAAAACTCAACATTCAGAAAACTAAGATCATGGCATTCCATCCCATCACTTCATGGAAAATAGATGGGGAAACAATGGAAACAGTGACAGACTTTATTTTGGGGGGCTCCAGAATCACTGCAGATGGTGATTGCAGCCATGAAATTAAAAGACACTTGCTCCTTGGAAGAAAAGCTATGACCAATCTAGACAGCATATTAAAAAAGCAGAAATATTACTTTACCAACAAGGTCCATCTAGTCAAAGCTATGATTTCTCCAGTAGTCATGTATGGATGTGAGAGTTAAAGAAAGCTGGGCGCCAAAGAATTGATGCTTTTGAAATGTGGTGTTAGAGGAGACTCTTGAGAGTCCCTTGAACTGCAAGGAGATCCTACCAGTCCATCCTAAAGGAAATTAGTCCTGAATATTCTTTAGAAGGACTGATGCTGAAGCTGAAAGATGCACCTGATGCAAAGTGTTGACTCATTAGAAAAGACCCTGACACTAGGAAAGATTGAACGCGGGAGAAGAAGGGGATGACAGAGGATGAGATGGTTGGATGGCATCACTGATGCTATAGACATGAGTTTGAGTAATCTCCAGGATTCGGTGATGGACAGGGAAGTGTGGCATCCTGCAGTCCATGAGGTCACAAAGAGTCAGACATGACTGAGCGACTCAACGGATATAACACTAAATGCATTGTGAGATTTACAAAATAAACACAACATCTACTACTTATTATAACTGACCCCTGCCAAGATTAGGATTATCCAACTACTTTTCACCCATCTGATGAGTGGATAAGAAAGCTGTGGTACATATACACAATGGAGTATTACTCAGCCATTAAAAAGAATACATTTGAATCAGTTCTAATGAGGTGGATGAAACTGGAGCCTATTATACAGAGTGAAGTAAGCCAGAAAGAAAAACACCAATACAGTATACTAACACATATATATGGAATTTACAACGATGGTAACAATAACCCTATATACGAGATAGCAAAAGAGACACTGATGTATAGAACAGTCTTTTGGACTCTGTGGGAGAGGAAGAGGGTGGGATGATTTGGGAGAATGGCATTGAAACATGTATAATATCATATATGAAACGAGTCGCCAGTCCAGGTTCTATGCATGATACTGGATGCTTGGGACTGGTGCACTGGGATGACCCAGAGGGATGGTACGGAGAGGGAGGAGGGAGGAGGGTTCAGGATAGGAAACACGTGTATACCTGTGGCAGATTCATGTTGATATATGGCAAAACCAATACAATATTGTAAAGTTAAATAATAAAATAAAATTAAAAAAATAAAACAGAAAAAAATGAAAAAAAAAAAGAATAGGTTAAGAAAAATAGTTTGACCACAGCTCTCATCTCCTCACCCCTGAATCCAAAGTAAGCATGACTGCCAGCCTTCTTCCTGGTGATCCAGTTCAGAAACTTGCTCTGGTTCTCTGTTTCTGAAAGTGTAGTAAATGAACCACTAGCAGTTCTTAATGTGATTTTGGTTAGTACATTGAAAAGGCATGTTCTTTAACAGTTGATAATTCACTTTAATAGATATTATATATACTTATATTTTTGTTTCCATGGATATTTCCTATTGCTTTCTTTTAAAAAAAAAACCTATTCATTTAAGAGAAGAGTTGTTCAATGTAAGGGAAATTTTTTAGGGAATATTTGAGTGAAAAATTTAGTGACTAATAGGTGAGTATAATTTTGATAATAACTGTGAACATGTATAAAGCAGTGTCATATCTTGAATAACAGCAAGAAGTTCATGAGGATGGAATCAAGGCTGACATGCTCACTGTTTTATACCAAGGGTCCATCCAGCATGTTCTTTGGATTTATTATGCTCTTAAAAAAACATTTGGGAAGTATATAATTTGCCTTGTCACTTGATTAAAAAAAAAAAATTAGGCACCCAAAGTGAGTAGAAGAAGTCATAAAATCAGAGCAGAAACAGATTAAATAGAAACAAATAAAACAATATTAAACAAAAATGAAACTAAAAGCTGGTTCTTCGAAAAGAAACAAAATTGATAAACCTTTAGCCAGACTCATCAAGAAAAAAAGGGAGAGGACTCAAATCAATATAAGTACAAATGAAAAGGAAGAAGTTACAACAGACATTAAGGAAATAAAAAAATATCATAAGAGATTACTACAAGCAACTACATGCCAATTAAATGAACAATCTGGAAGAAATGGACAAATTCCTAGAAAGATACAACAGCCGAACTGAACCAGGAAGAAATAGAAAATATGACCAGACTAATCACAAGTAATGAAATTGAAATTGTGATTAAAAATCTTCCAACAAGCAAAAGTCCAGAACCAGGCTGCTTCACAGGTGATTTGTGTCAAACATTTAGAGAAGAGCTAACATCTCAAACTCTTCCATAAAAACTGAAGAGGGAGGAACACTCCCAAGCTCATTCTATGAGGCTACCATTACACTGATACCAAAACCAGACAAAGATATCATTAAAAAAAAAAAAAAGATCATAGGCCAATAACACTGGTGAACATAGATGCAATAACCCTCAACACAATACTAGCAAACAGAACCCACAAAACATTAAAAGGATCACACACCATGATGAAGTGGGATTTATCCCAGGGTTGCAAGGATTCTTTAATATGTACAAATCAATCAATGTGATACACTATATTAACAAACAGAATAATAAAAACCACATGATCATTTCAATAGATGCAGAAAAAGCTTTTGACAAAATTCAGCACACGTTTTTAATAAAAACTCTCCAGAAAGTGGACATAGAGGGAACCTACCTCAACATAATAAACACCACATACATGACAAAACCCACAGCAAACATCATTCTCAGTGGTGAAAAACTGAAAGCATTTCTTCTAAGATCACGAACAAGATAAGGGTGCCCACTACCTCCACTATTATTCAACTTACTTTGGAAGTCCTAGACACAGCAATCAGAGAATAACAAGAAATAAAAGTAATCTAGATAGGAAAAAAAGAAGTTAAAAAAAATAAGAAGCATCAGCTTTGAGCAAAAAAACAGCAAAACTACATATGTAAAGTGATTCAATGAATACTAAAGTCCAGTATTGCAAAGATCTTTTGTTGCTTTTACTGAAACTACCACAAGTCATTCCTGGTCAAAACCCCGAAAGCTGGCCCCTGGATTATAACAATATAACAAATTTGGTGTTTACTGTTACATATGCACATATCAACACTTGCAGAAGTAATGATGAGATTTGTAGGACTGAAGACAGTGTGACATGGCCAAATACCAGATATGAAGTCCCTTCTATACTAAAATCAAAACCAAAACCTTAACAACCCTTTGGACATTAGCTCTGAGATATTAAATTACAACATGCTCAAAAAATGTGATAACAATTGTATAATAATTGCCCAATTGTATAATTGTAAACATGTACAGCTGTGTATTACATGGTTAATAAGTTGACTTAACCACAACAAATACGGAAAGAAAAAATGTATACCATCAAATAACCATTTTCAAGGAATTAAAAAAGTAAAACTATAGACCATAAGCTGTATATCAATATTTATTTAAATATTTAAAATATTTATTAAATATCCAGTTTGAAGACTCAAACACAAGAACAACTTTAGTTTAAGGTGGTTTCTAGACAGACCTTGGAGAACAATGACGACTCAGATACAACAAAACCTATGACTACCAAAATAGATCTTACCCAATCTGGGGAGAATTTACACATGATAAAGTCAAGGCAGCTGAAATAAACAACAATAAAAAAATCAGTAGTTTCCCAATGATTCAGCTTAAGAAATTAAACAAGCCAATCCACCTGAATAAAAAGACAATACTGCATTTCCCTGCAGCTGCCTCTTGGTCAAAAACATTGGGTAGATGTCAGACATACAATTTATCTATTTGATAACTTATTTTTGAAATAGCTAGGGTGATTTTAGGTATATGAACCACCCTGATCATGTAGATATTGAAATTATCATAAAACAAAGCAAAATTAATTGATGAGTGCACAAAGAATTATTTTCTTCTCCTCCCAATCTCACCACATTCACTAATGTACTATCTATGGATTTTCCTGTTTGGGGTATTTCATATAAACAAGATCATATAATAAGTGGCCTTTTTATGAATAGCTTCTTTTACTTTGTTTCCTTATTGATTACCTGTCTGGATGATGAATTCACTGTTAGAAGTGTAGTATCAACAACCCTACTCTTATTGAATTGTCTGTTTCTCCTTCCTTATCTGTTAGTATTTGCTTAGTGTATCAGGGTACTCCCATGAAGTAGGATGTAAGCAGGAAGTTTTTAGTAGATGTCCTTTATCAAGTTGAGGAAATTTCCTCTACTCCTAGTTTGCTGAGGTTCTATTAGTAAAGCATTTTAGATTATTTGTTCCATACTATCTGCATATCGAATGATCACATATTTTTCCTGCTTTATTTTGCTGGTATGGTCAATTTCATTGATTTTTGTTTTATTTTCAATTTTGTCATTGTTTTTGCTGTTGTTTCTTTTTATTTATTTTAACCATTTAATTTTATCCTAAAATTTATCATTATTCATTTGTTTATGTTTAAATTGGAGGATAACTGCTCTAAATATTGTATTAGCTTCTGCTTTTCAACAATATGAATCAGCTACATTAAACTTTTAATTTTGTATTGGAGTATAGTTGATTAACAACGTTAGTTTCAGGAGCCCAGCAAAGTGATTCATTTATACATATACACTTATTTATTCTTTTTCAAATTCTTTTCCCATTTAGATTGTTATGTAACTTTGGACAGACTTCCCTGTGCTACACAGTAGGCATTTGTTCATTACCTATTTTATTTTTTTTTTGTATTTCCTTTTTTTTAAATTTTTTATTATTTTTTTTAACTTTACAATATGGTATTGGTTTCCATCTCCCCAAACTCCCTAACTTCCTGCCCCTTCTTCCCATCCTTCCCCCTGCCCCTATAACCATAGACTCATTCTCTCAAGTCTATGAGTCTGTTTATACTCTGTAAATAAGCATTATAGACTTCA
Source organism: Bos mutus (assembly GCF_027580195.1). Lineage (NCBI taxonomy): Eukaryota > Metazoa > Chordata > Mammalia > Artiodactyla > Bovidae > Bos > Bos mutus. The sequence goes on from NC_091633.1 coordinate 30,284,009, forward strand.
GTTCCTTGCTCCCTCTTTTAAGTTGCTTACTTTCTTAAAACCCTACTCTTGGAAAACAGCCCAACTGTGACACAGATAACAGGAAAATGAATTCTCCAAAGGCACAAGAAAGCCAAACAAGTGAGTGTCACTAGCAAATATAGTACATTAATAATAAAGAATAAAGCTGCTGATCAGTCGTTAAGCCTTTACATAAACAATGGGGCATTTACTCCAAATTCCAGTATTCTAAAACATGATTTATGGACATTTTCGAGCTACTGTATAGAACATGCAGATTTTCACTGTTTTGATTTTAGACAATAACACATTATTTTACTCTCCTGAAATATAGTTCTTTAAGACCGTATATTACCAGGCAGACTTTCTAAGCTACACTTTATATCTCACAAAGTAATAAGTCTTCCAAGTCTTATATATCTTATATCTGACTGTTTCATTATAGTACAACTGAAAAACCTTTTTTTAATTATTTTAAAATTTAAGTCTTCAACCCTTGGCATTTACTATCTATCTTTTAATTCCTTTGCAAATTGTATCAAAGAATTTTCTGACAAAAATATTTTAGGGAAAACAAACTGCCTCAAGATTCAAAAACCTTAAAAGAATTCTCTCCCCTGTTTCCAAGATATAATAATACAAAAATACAGCATGGTATAATTCATTTAATGTGAAGAAGTATTAAGGAAGTTATCCTTAAATGTGCATGAAATGCCCCAGATATAAGACAATCTAAAAAATCCTCCAAAAAGATAAGATAGTTAAATTATCACTTTAAATAAATAAAGGCACGGGGTTCAGAAAGCTAAAACATGCCACACATAAAGCTTATAATTACAGAAAGTTGTGTTGATAAAGATTTTTCTTCTTCTTGAAAAAGTAAAATTTGGCTCAATGGAGATATTTTCACTAAAATCAATCAGCAGTAGATTCTGAAATGGGGTTTCCCGGTGGCGCAGTTGTAAAGAACTGCCTGCCAATGCAGGTGACATGGGTTCAATCCCCGGGTCGGGAAGATCCCCTGGAGAAGGAAATGACAACCCTCTCAGTATTCCTGCCTGGAGAATTCCATGGACAGAGGAGTCTGATGGGCTACATACAGTCCATGGGAATCGCAAAAGAGTGGGACACAACTCAGCGACTTAACAGCAACAGATTCTGAAATAGACTTCCCTAAAGCCATTTTAAGCACAAATGTAAATGAAATACATACTGCCTTGTTAAGATACCTGCAGCCTTCAAGTCCACAATATTACAGAAAATGTCACTTGGTCACTCTGGCTTGATGTCATCACTGGTCTAGCCTTAATATCATTCTTATGCACTTCTCCTCGTGTGTCTCTATCAAACAAGACTGCATTCTTCTATGTACTGCATTCTTGTACGGTATTTTCCTATTATTTCAGAATAGAGTACAGTTGGAAAAGACCTAAGAGGTCTTCAGGTCCAACTCTTAACTTACAAATGAGGAGTATATAACTAAGCACCATGATATAGTAAGACCAAAGTCACTGGATGAAAGCCATTTGGGTTTTCCAGACTCTGAAACTGAAAACACACCCAGGAGATCTTCAGACCCTTGGTTTTCTTCTCATTCTAGCCCACAATACTACTCTCTCTTTCACATGCTTACAATTAGCCTACCTCGAGAATGATCAATTTCAGGGGAAGGGTCTATATTAATTTCTTTTTTGAAATGCCTTAAAAATGCAAACATTCCAATATTCTTGTCTTGATCAATAACCCTGCAATTTACCTTAGGCAGAAGAAAACAAATTAGCCAGAATAATTTCAGAGACCATTTGCTGTTGCACGTCACTGAATTATATGCGTTTTCTGAACTATCTTCTTGATAAGGGTAAGGATATCTTAAGGATCTGAGACTTGCTTTTTCCCTCTCAGTACCTTAAAGAAAACTCAAGTAGTTGTTTATCCAAACTGCTATTTTCTAAATTGTGATTTTTATCCACTGAAAACTTAACAATATCATCATAGCTTATGGGGACCCATTAGGGTTTTACTTTTACCACTGTGATGTTAAAGTCACTCAATCATGTCCAACTCTTTGTGATCCCATGGACTATACAGTCCATGGAATTCTCCAAGCCAGAATACTAAAGTGGGTAGCCTTTCCCTTCTTCAGGGGATCTTTCCAACCCAGGGATCAAACTGAGGTCTCCCACATTGCAGGCAGATTCCGAGCATCTACCTAAACCCAAGCACACCCACAAGAAGCTTTGGATCTCTTGACAAACACCACTCACACATCATTTTTGAAAGGACGTTAAGGATGCCCACCTCTTACAGGCCATTTAGAATTTATTCACTTTGACTCTTAGCAGATGAATTAAGCATGTGTATTCTTTTGTGGGTCTGTAAGGACCTCTTTCCCTCTATTTAAGTCAAGTACTGTTTGGACCCTGCCTCTAAGAAAAAAACTAAGCAAGATAGGAGGAAACCCATGCGAAGGCAAACCCAGCAATTAGTTTTGACCTTCAAATATATTTAGATTCCACAATAAGGTCTCATTTGTGTTGTTGTTGTTCAGTCGTAAGTCCTACTTTTTGTGACCCCTGGACTGTAGCATGCCAGACTCCTCTGTCCTCTACCATCTCCCAGAATTTGGTCAAATTCATACCAATTGAGTCAGTGATTCTATCTAAACATCTCTTCTTCTGCTGATGCCTTCTCCTTTGATTTTCAATCTTTCTCAGCATCAGGGTCTTTTCCAGTGAGTTGCCTCTTCACATCAGGTGCCCAAAGTATTAGAGCTTCAACATCAGTCCTTTCAATGAATATTCAGGGTTAATTTCCTTTAGGATTGACTGTTTTGATCTCCTTACAGTCTAAGGGACTCTCAAGAGTCTTCTCCAACACCACAATTTGAAAGCATCAATTCTTCAGTGCTCAGCCTTTTTTATGGATCAACTCTCACATCTGTACACGACTACCAAAAAAACCATAGCTTTGACTGTATGGACTTTTGTCACATTTACTTGCTGTATATTAATTAAGTGAAATCACCTGAAATCATGTATATGTAACATTTGTGAAATTTGATGAATTCTTCATTTTTATTTTTCTCCCTTTTCCTTGTAATATAAATAGGTCATGAAACCAAAGACTGTCATAATTATTAAAAATGTATACACTTTAGGAAAATATAAATACTATGCTATATTTTTATTGAGCTTCAGTATTGCTTTCTGTAGCTGATTGAAACATATATATATATATATTTTTTTTTTTGGATGCAATTGTTAATCTAAGAGGTCTGTCATCTACAGAAAGAAAGTTTATATTTGTATTGAGAAACTATTTCGAATGGCTTTGTTCTGTCTTGTACAAACTCTGTCAACTACACAATGTCTACCTTGGATCAGTTTAAAAGTTCCAGTTTTCTCAGAAAATGGGAGAAACCACCCACTAAGTTGACTCTAAATGATTACGCTGAGGTTGACTAATATGGTCGTGGACCTGTTAGAAGGTAAAGAGACACTTGTGTGTGTGTTTCTGCTCAGTCACACAGTTGTGTCTGACACTTTACAACCCCATGACTATAGTCCAGCAGGCTCCTCTGTCCATGGGATTTTCCAGGCATGAATACTGGAGCGGGTTGCCATTTCCTCCTCTAAAAGGCACATTCCCAACCCATGAATCGAACCTGTGAAAGAGACACTTATCTGACCCAAACATCAAATGTGCAAAAGCCGAGGCTTAGCAGACAGGGATCCCAGATTCTCCGCAGCAAATGCTTCATGTGAAGGTGATTTTACACTTGTTCAAAATGATTGCCTCACTACCATGAGGCAAACTCAATCACCTAATGAATTCTATTAAAGTGGAAGTTTATCAGTGTTTTCTTAGAAAAGAATGATGAAATCCATAGGCTTCATGTTGCTGAGAGTTCAGGCTTGGCTTAGGCAAGCCTTTCCTAAAAAGAACCTTTCCAGTGCCTATGTGTGTATCATAAACCTTTAGATAAAAGATATTTTCAGAGTATGCCTGGCACTGTTGCTTCAGGTGCTGCATATTTGGAGAGACCATAATAATACTAACAGTATTCCCTATGTTAGCCATTTGAGAACAAACATCCTAACCTAAGCAGAAACAGCATATGAGGAAAAAAAGGACTCAAGCCTACACATATGTATATGTATGTGTCTGTGTATGTGTGTTCACACACACATCCATCCATCCTTATACAAACATTTAATATCTAAATATTTTACCAGCAGTTCTATTCCACAAACAGAAGGTTTATGTCAGTTGATTTTATAATCTCTTCCATGTAAATAGCATCCAACAAAACCTTGCATTACATATATGTCCTAGTACAAATGATGAACATCACCTTTAACAGACAGGTCAATGAAAATGTAAGTTTCATAAATGTGGGGGCTGTAAAAATTAATAAAAATGCATTTAATAAAGGTTAGAATATTTATGAACCCTTTCACACTGCATGTATGATTTAACACTCAACATTTCTAAAGTTTAAATATGAATGGCATAGAAAAATAAAAATATCAACTGGTAATTCGAAGGAAGCACTCATTAACTGTCAAATTGCTGCTGTTTCATTTCCTAAGATGTAGCCATCTATATTCCTTATTTTCAGTTTCTAGTATAACAAAATAATTTTGGCAATTCTTTTAGCATCCTAGCACATTTAGAGAAAGATTTAATAGTACACTACATTTTATCTCCTAGGTTGATCATTATCAGCTAGAATTCCCATTCAATTATTAAAATGTTGCACTGCAAAACCCAACCTACACCCAATTGAGCAGGAAGCAATACTTCGGGGGGCGGGGGTAGGTAGAAATGAAATAAGAACTCAGATGCAGATAAGAATTGGGGAAGGTTATTTTAGAGCAAGAGAAACTTGTAGCAAGGTCTCTTACATAAATTCATAACTACTAATGTAAGTATATTGGGGGGTACATTTTGTAGAGACTTCACTTATCTGTCAGTAAAATGCCAAAGTACCAGGAACTATTTGTAGATGACCAAAAGATTAAATGCTACTTCATCCTTGATGATTATTCCTACAAGACTTGTTGTTTCAGTTGAGACTTTATTAAAAAAAAAAAAAATCTCTGTACAAAAATAGCGGTTTCTATCATTCAGCAGGTTATATGAAATATAGCGAATTAGTATTTGGCAGACACAATTTTGTTAATACGCCAACTGTCATCCCACTCTAACTATATGCTGTTAACAGAATCTTGGGTTTTTTCCTTCAGAAAAATAGACTCAGAAATGATCTAATAAAATGAATGGCAGTGTCTTTGCCCATGTGGCCAGTGACTGTTCCAGACAGAAGCCTGAGATCCATTTCTGGCCAATGACGGAAAAACTGCAATTTGAAAAGCTATGTTGAAGCTTCTTTTTCCTATGTCTGGACACAGCTCCGTCAGGAGGTGATACTGGGATGAGCCCAAGGTCTGAAGTCTATGGGCCAAGGATGATGGAGGTAAACGTTTAAAGAGCCTGGTGACCATGGCACGGAGCCCTGAAACTAAGTCATCCTGAACCTGCCTGAACTCCGGATGTCTTGTTATAAGAGACAATAAATGTAATAGGTAAGGCCAGGACTTGAGTGTTTTGTAACCTGCAGCTATTAGTATCTTATATAATGACCCTGTATTAGAAACTGTGTGTATATATATATGGGTTTCCCTGGTGGCTCAGATGGTAAACATAATGGTCTTCCCTAATAGCTCAGTTATTGCAGAAAGTGAAGAAGAACTAAAGAGCCTCTTGATGAAAGTGAAAGAGGAGAGTGAAAAAGTTGGCTTAAAGCTCAACATTCAAAAAACTAAGATCATAGCATCTGGTCCCTTCACTTCATGGCAAATAGATGGGGAAACAGTGGAAACAGTGAGAGAATTTATTGTTTTGGGCTCCAAAATCACTGCAGATGGTGATTGCAGCCATGAAATTAAAAGACACTTACTCCCTGGAAGGAAAGTTATGACCAACCTAGACAGCATATTAAAAAGCAGAGACATTACTTTGCCAACAAATGTCCATCTAGTCAAGGCTACGGTTTTTCCAGTAGTCATGTATGGATGAGAGAGCTGGACTATAAAGAAAGCTGAGCACCAAAGAATTGATGCTTTTGAACTGTGGTGTTGGAGAAGACTCTTGAGAGTCCCTTGGACTGCAAGGAGATCCAACCAGTCCATTCTAAAGGAGACCAGTCCTGGGTGTTCATTGGAAGGACTGATGTTGAGGCTGAAACTCCAATACTTTGGCCACCTGATGTGAAGAGCTAACTCATTTGAAAAGACTCTGATGCTGGGAGAGATTGAAGGCAGGAGGAGAAGGGGACAAAGGATGAGATGGTTGGATGGCATCACCAACTCAATGGAAATGAGTTTGAGTAAACTCTGGGAATTGGTGATGGACAGCGAGGCCTGGCATGCTGTGGTCCATGGGGTCACAAAGAATCAGACACTACTGAGCGACTGAACTGAACTGAATAGCTCAGTAGGTAAAGAATCCGCCTGCAGTGGAGGAGACAGGGGTTCAATCCCTGGGTCGGGACGATCCCCTGGAGAAGGAAGTGGCAAACAAGCCGGTATTCTTGCCTGGAGAATCCCATGGACAGAGGAACCTGGTGGACTACCCATGGGGTCGCAAGAGTCAGATATGACTTAGTAACTAAACCACAACCACATACACATAATATATATTCAGAAACAAAGCCACATGACCTAATATTAAGAAGCTTATTTCTGCATTCAAACGTTCTTTAGATCATGTACTTATTAGAATGTGAGGAAGATCACCATGAAGTTTCACAGCATCACAGTTTAGCGTATGTGTGAAAAACCAATTTAAGAATGCATTTATGCCAATTGTTTCCAATTGTTTATTTAAAAGTCTAACGTCAATTTGTTGGAAAGACTTTCTCTAGCTCTGCTGTCTAGTAACAAGTCAGGGAGGGAATGCAAGGAACCCATTTCGGCTCACTGTCCATTCTCCACTGATGGTCCTCACACTTCTCTTTTGGGAATAAGGACAGATTACGTGTGTTATCATCAAATAGGAGCATTACTATTCTGCCAGAGGTCACATAGGTTACATAGGTTATATTTAAATGCTTCATTGATAATAGGCTGACAATCACAGAAGGCATAAATCTTTTTTAAAAAAGGAATCAATTTTTAAAAGAAATGTAAGAGTCCATGTTGGTCTCAGGACAAGAAGCAAGTCGAAATTCAAGACTTGGAGGGAACAGAAGATAAGCAGAAACTGACACCCTAATTTCCATAACAGTTCAAAAAGCTTTCTATTAGGAATCTCTTTAAAATAATACTCTTAATCTCTGCTTGATAAATACCAACAGGAAATTAAACCATGGCTACCATGTGTGAGTCCCCAGGTCAAACAGACCTAAGATGCTACTCATCCTGGTATTTAAATAACATAAAGAAGAAAGCACCTTTCCACTGTGACACAGCATTTAAAGTTGCAATTAGTTACCTGGTCACCTCAGGAACATTGTTTTAGAATTCAACTTTATGCATATTTATACCACCTACATGTTCATAACTTAATTCAGTTCAACAGATCCTTTAAAGACACAAGATCTTTACTGATTATAAACTCAGATATAAACTTAGGTTTTAGATCAAAACATTCTCCACAGAGCACCCTCACCCTCATCACATGCTGCTGCTTCTTCCTTGTCCACCACCCAGAAATCCATCCTCAGGAGGCTCTTTCCTATATATTCTGCCTCGCTTTCTGTATTGATTTATTTTACTTGCTGCTCTGATTTCTTCTCACATCACTCAGTCTTGTTCTGTTTTGTTTACTTGCAATTCACATCATTCTTTTTTAGGATCTCATCCCTCTTTCCTCCAAAGCTGCCCCCCCCCAACAGTGTATATTTATCGTTTGTCAATTTTGCACATTTGTGTTTGAGGGTTCAGCAGGTACCTGCATGAAGTATTCACAACAGGCTGGAAGAAAAGGGTACATACAACTTTCATATAATTAGAGACAGGAACTGTTCATCCAAGAACTACAGGGTTGAGAAAAAAAAAAAAAAAAAAAACAAGTTTTTTTCAAACTCAGTCTGCTAAATGCCTTGAGTCACTCTTTACGGCTAAAGTACTGTTGAACTGCGTGGCATGTAATGATTCCTTTGTGAACCACCCAGAACTCCGAGAGAATGAACATACTGTGTGTGTACCGCTGGGATGAAGAATACAAATGATCATTATTCTGCATGATTACAAGCCTCCCATTTTTCACTCAAAGCTATTATCTTCAGAAATCTACTTTTCATGAGCAGACACAAACCAATCTTGCCCTCAGTCATGATTTCTTAACTCTGTTCACGGTTATCACTCTTTTCCTCCTCTTTTCATTTACTCAAATACCCAGATGTGTCTGCAGAATCTCGCATACAGATCTGGAAGTTTCTCTAAACATCACACCTATTATACATTAGGCCTAGTGAGCATCACATTTTATACTTTCCCTAACACATCTGCACAGTCTGCCCTTGGTATCCACAAGGCATTGGTTCCAGGACCGCCTCCCCCCTCCCCACCCCTGCAAACCTGCAGAAGCTCAAGACCCCTACATAAAATGATATTACCTACACAAAATGCTCAAGTATACTTTAAATCATCTTTGGACACTTTACAATCCCTAACAATGTAAATGCCCTATAAATCGTTGGGGTGTGCAACAAATTCAAGTTTTACTTTCTGGAATCTTCAGGGAATATTTTTTTCTCAGAATAGTTTTGATCTAGATTGGCTGAGTCCATGGGTGTGGAGGAGGCCTGACTGTATTTAAGACAGCATCTGATCCACACAGTGTCCCAGATTTATGGAGAAGGAACATACACTATTGCTACAGTCCATGAAAGTGTCCTCGGGCTGAACAGATTCAAGTCACCTGCCCAAGTATTAGAACTGGGATTTCAACATGTACAACTTTCAAGGCCCATGTTATTAATTGTCATACTCCCTGTATCATTCCTCATCCCTGTCCACGTGTCTACGAGACCAATCCTGTAACCTGGAGTTCAACGTGTAAAACCGGAGGCTTTATTCACTGACTAGAGCTTGTGGGTCAAGCTCTATATCTCCCTCCAACCAACCCATGTGGACCAGCTAAACACAGCCAACTTCAAAACCAAAAGAAGACCTGTAGCACACAGAAATTGTCTTGCTTTTGTTTAAATAGTCTTGACTTTTGCCCAATTCTCAACAGCAGTTAATTGCCATTCTCTGTGAAACAAAGAATCCAATTCATCTATATATATAAACAGTAGCCATGCAAGCTTCTGGAAAAGGAAATGACAACCCTCTCCAGTATTCTTGCCTGGAGAATTCCAGGGATGGAGGAGCCTGGCGGGCTGCCGTCTATGGGGTCGCACAGAGTTGGACATGACTGAAGCGACTTAGTAGCAGCAGCAGCATGCAAGCTTTACCTGAAAGGTTTAGTAAGCTGCATAAAAACAGCATTTTTTTTTTAAGTGTTGAAGGGTCCGATTGGCTTATCAGGGGAAAATGTGTATGATACCTAGAAGTAGGTGTAGGGATTTTCTTAGCTATTTGTTCAGTTCATTCCTTAGTTTCATGTATGTGTTTAATTTCACCTCAGCAGGTAGTCTGAGTTAATGCACACTGGTGGTCTGCATTTTGTGAGCTCCAGGGTTTACAAAGAGGTTGGGATCTGGCTGGAAGTAACATGAGTAGAGTGAGGGGAAAACACACAGGAAGCGGAGTCAATTGGAAGCACTGACTCTTGGACCAGAGCAGGGGCAACCATCCAGAGAGTGGGGAGGACCAGGAAAGTGGGGGATGACCACTGCAAAAAACAGATGTTCCTGCTGGAGGCTGTGGTTCTGCTAGCCTGAGAGCGATGTACCTCCCGCCCCCCATTCCCTCTGGTCCCTGAATCCCAGGCTTCCCTGCTTCAGCATCCTGCATGGCTGCTGCCTCACCTAGGACACCCTCTGCCCATACCCTCCCTCCTCACCTTCCAGACCCTGGAAATAAAGTCTTGGCTTCTTGGAAGAGCCTCCCCTGCACCGCCCCCATTACAGTATTGCATGCATTCTTTTTTGTGTCTTTAATGCAAGTACAATTGAATTACAATATTATGTTAGATTCAGGTGTACAACATAGCGATTCAGTATCTTTACCGATTATACTCCATCAAAAGTTATTACAAGATAAAGGCTGTAATCCCTGTGTTGTACAATATATCCTTGTCATTTATTTATTTTGTATTTTGATCAAGAGAAGTATGTCTTTCTTAGTCCCCTACCCCTCTCTTGCCTATCTCCATTCTCTCTCCCCTCAGGGAACCACTGGTTTGTTTACAAAAGCAAGACAATTTCTGTGCTTTTTATTCATTAGTTTTCGTTATTAGATTCCATATATGAGATATCCTATGACATTCATCTTTCTCCATCTGACTTATTATTTCATTAGTATGGCAATCTCTAGATCCATCCATGTTGCTGCCTATATACGTGTCTATATAGGTACCACATCTTCATCCATTCATCTCATGCACATGTAGATTTGTTTCTTTGTCTTGGCTATTGTAAACAGTGCTGCTGTGAACACTGGGGTGCATGTATCTTTACAAATTAGTGTTTTCACTTTTTCCATATATATGCCCAGGAGTAGGTCTGCTGGATCATACAGTAGTTCTTTTAATTTTTTGAGAAACTCCCATACTGTTTTCCATACTGGCTGCACCAATTTACATTGCCACCAACAGTATACGAGGATTCCCTTTTCACCACATGCTCACCAACACTCGTTATTGTGATCTTACTGATGATACCCTTCTGATGGATGTAAGGTGACATCTCATTTTGGTATTGACTTGCACATCCCTGATGATTAGCAATGTTGAGCACTGTTTCATTTACTTGTTCGCCATCTGTCTGTCTTTTTTGGGAAAATATTTATTCAGGTCCTCTCTTCCTTTTTCATTGGGTTTTTTTGGGTATTTTCTGATGTTGAGTTGCTGTAAGTTAAGGCTTCCCCTTCTCCAGTGCAGCCAAAGCACGTGCAGCCCTCTTGTTTAACTGCCCTCATCACTAAACTGAGATCTTGAAGTAGGAGCAAAGATCTCTGTAATTTCTTTAATTGATTTATAACATAGAGTAAATAGACGCTCAATTCATGTGTTGAATGAAAGACTAAAGTAAAAAAACAAACAAACAAAAAAAAACCCTTAATGAACTATACAATGTTTCACGTAAATCTTGCTATGGCAATACAGTAACAAACATAAATGTAAAGAATAGCTTTTTAAACCAAATACTCCCTATATCATTTCAATGTTTAAATTTTTCTGTTCCCCATCATATACACTTATTTGGTAACACATATGCACGTATATTACATTTTCACTGTGGATATTACACTCAAAGTCTTATGACCTCCGCCCTCAGAAAGGAATAGTGATTTCCACCTGGCCAGTGGCCAGAGACAAATTGAACTGACCTCAGATTAACCTTACAGCAAACTTGTCAAGTGATCAGTTAAATAAGTTAAGTGCAGACTCAGGCAAACAATATGAACCTTTCCCTCCCTTAGCATGTGTGCTAAGACACAGCACTGAGTAGAGGTAGCTGGCCTTATGGCTGAATAATTCACTGATCATTTCCACCAAAGCGAGAGCTTTCATTAAAAGTCTGATCATTTCCTGGAAAAATAAATTTTCTATCAGCATCAAAGCACAGTAAAGATTTGTATAACTGAAAAACCTGGACACAAGCACAAACTAGCCCTGTAATTCCAAATGCCACTATTGTGATGAGAAGGGTGTTCTATTTTGCCTAGACATGGGACCTGCTGGCTATCATCCAGTTGGCATATTCTGAACCCTGAGGTCCTGATTTAGTCTGCATAAACTCTGAACACAGCCAAGGCTAGGCTCAATGCTAGCCCTACCAATTATATAACCTGAAACAGCTAGGATCCCTGACCCTGTAAGTCCTTATCATTAAAACGGGGGAGAATGATGTCTACATTTTAAGACAGATTACAAAAACAAAATAAAGCAACAGTAAAGCCAGAAACCACTGAGGCATCAGTAGGCTCAGATACTCTCCAGTAATGACAGTCGCTCTGCCTATGTAGATTACACTCTGCTGCTGCTGCTGCTAAGTCGCTTCAGTCGTGTCCAACTCTGTGACCCCATAGACGGCAGCCCACCAGGCTCCCCCATCCCTGGGATTCTCCAGGCAAGAACACTGGAGTGGGTTGCCATTTCCTTCTCCAATGCATGAAAGTGAAAAGTGAAAGTGAAGTCACTCAGTCGTGTCTGACCCTTAGCGACCCCATGGACTGCAGCCTACCAGGCTCCTCCATCCATGGGATTCTCCAGGCAAGAGTACCGGAGTCGGGTGCCACTGCAGGCATAATTAACAAAAGTGACATTTCTCAATCCATCTTTGAGGTCCTAGGACCTATAAAAATGTAACACATTTAAAACAGAATGAATGGTCTTGCTCCAGAATCAATTCTTGATATAATGTATTGTTTTACTTTTGTTGTCGAGATTATTTTAATTACTTTTTCATTTTCTCCAATGTTGGCATCATTTTTCTTATCACAAATCAGAAATGAAAATGACACATAATCATAACAGAATACTGCCCTAATCTTTGATGAACAGTCAACAGGGAGTCTAAGAGAGGATATAAACTCCCGAGGGATTATTATGAAGAGAGTCAGAGAACAGTATAACTATATAATACATTAAAATATGGATGGAAACTCAAATATGCTTTTGTTACAGGAATTCTATAAATGAACTATGCAGCCAAAGGATTTCAGTTGAACTTATAATTTCTCAGCAAATGACACTGATGATGTAAACAGACCTGAGCAAGCACACTGGACCACGATATTGTTTGCTCAGGCAGGCACATGCAATTGGTTATCACTGTTTTGGTCCCCTAAGGCAAGGCTCTGGACTCGCAAGGCTGAGTACTGCCCATGTTTGGGGGACTTGACCTTCCTATTAAGTGCTCTGGAGTCAACTATACAGATACCTGGCACATGGCTGGCTAAGTCCTCATCACCCTGTACACCAGATATTTATACATTTTATTTTACATTGGAGCATAGTTGTATAACAATGTCATGTTAGTTGCAGATGTACAGCAAAGTAACAACAGGTGAGTCTTAAAAGCACCTGATGTTTGATATGTATGTATATATATACATACATACATATATATATATATACACACACACACATATATTATATATATATTTTTTTGAACAACTGACTGGTTCAAAATTGGGCAACGAGTGCAACAAGGCTGTATATTGTCAACCTGCTTATTAAACATATATACAGAGTACATCATGCAAAATGTTGGGCTGGATGAAACACAAGTTAGAATCAAGATTGCTAGAAGAAATATCAACAACCTCAGATACGCAGATGCTATCACTCTAACGGCAGAGGGAAGGAGAAGAGGAACTAAAGAGCCTCTCGATGAGGGTGAAAGTTAAGTGTCAGTCGCTCACTCGTGTCTGACTCTCATTGAACCCATGGACTGTACAGATGTAGCCCACCAGGCTCCTCTGTCCATGGAATTCTCCAGGCAAGAACACCGGAGTGGGTTGCCATTTCCTTTTCCAGGGATTATAAAGAAGTTAGCTATCAAATCATGAAGGCATGGAGGAATCTTAAATGCATGTTACTAAGTGAAAGATCTGAAGATTGGCATCATGTATGATTTAATCTATGACATTCAAGAAAAAACAAAACTATGGAGACAGTAAAATTTTCAGTGGCTGTCAGATGTCAGGGGTCAGAGGAGGTAAGGAGGGTCAGATAGGCAGTTGCACAGAGTATTGGGGGGCAGTGAAAATACTATTTACACCATAAAGATGGATACACATCATTATACTTTTGTCAAAACCCATAGAAAGTGTGACACCAAGAGTGAACCATAATGTTAACTTGGACTTTGAGCGGTAATCATGTGCCAAACCACGCTCATCAGTTATAATCAGTGTACCAGTCTGGTGGGGACGCTGACAGTGGTGGAGGCCGAGGGGCGTGTGGAGGGAAAGGGCATTTGGGAATTTGTAACTTCCCCTCAATTTTGCCATGAACCTGAAACTGCACTAAAATGTCTTTAAGCCAGAAAGAAAAACACCAATACAGTATACTAACACATACATATGGAATTTAGAAAGATGGTAACAATAACCCTGTATACGAGACAGCAAAAGAGACTCTGATGTATAGAACAGTCTTTTGGACTCTATGGGAGAGGGAGAGGGTGGGATGATTTGGGAGAATGGCATTGAAACATGTATAATATCATGTATGAAACGAGTCGCCAGTCCAGGTTCGATACACGATACTGGATGCTTGGGGCTGGTGCACTGGGACGACCCAGAGGGATGGTATGGGGAGGGAGGAGGGAGGAGGGTTCAGGATGGGGAACACATGTATACCTGTGGCAGATTCATGTTGATATATGGCAAAACCAATACAATATTGTAAGGTTAAAAATAAAATTAAATAAAAAAAAAAAAAAAAACCTTCAAAAAATAAAATAAAATTTATATATCTAGTTTTTCATTTTCATTTTATATTTCTCTTAAGGCATTATCTGTCATGTTTATGCACTCATTTGGTTCTCCTACTTTAGTCTTCATTTCTGAAATAATTTTTTCTTTATGAAAGAGGAGAGTGAATAAGCTGGCTTCAAACTCAGCATTAGAAAAACTAAGATCTTAGCATCTAGCCAGATCACCTCACAGCAACTCAAAGGGGAAGAAGTGGAAGCCATGACAGATTTTATTTTCTTGGGCTCCAAAATCACTGTAGCCAGTGACTGCAGCCATGAAACTAAGACACTTGCTCCTTGGAAGCAAAGCTATGGCAAACCTATATAATGCATATGTTGATGTATGGCAAAACCAATACAATATTGTAAAGTAATTAGCCTCTAATTAAAATAAATAAATTTAAATTAAAAAAAAATAAAAAGCAGAGACATCATTTTGCCTTCAAACGTCCATATATCAAAGCTATGGTTTTCCAGTAGTCATGAGTAGATTCACATGGTGGACTCTCACCAATACTGAAGCCCAATAAAATTATCGCATAGTATTTTTATTTTTCTGAAGTATATGCATTGTAATAATTATGACAATGTTTGGTTTCATGACCTATTTCTATTACAAGGAAGATAGGGGAAATATTATGAGAAAGAAGAATCCTTCAAATTTTACAAATGTTAAATTTATATGATTTCAGCTGATTTCATCTCATTAATATACAGCAAGTAAATGTGACAAAGTTCTGTATAGTCAAAGCTATGGTTTTTCCAGTAGTCATGTATGGATGTGAGAGTTGATCCATAAAGAAGGCTGAGCACCGAAGAATTGATGTTTTCGAATTGTGGTTCTGGAGAAGACTCCTGAGAGTCCCTTGGACTGCAAGGAGATCAAACCAGTCAATCCTAAAGGAAATCAACCCTGTATATTCATTGGAAGGACTGATGCTGAAGCTGAAGCTGAAGTTCCAAGACTTTGTCCACCTAATGCAAAGACTCAACTCATTGGAAAAGACCCTAATTCTGGGAAAGATTGAGGGCAAAAGGAGTAGGGGACAGCAGAGGATGAGATGGTTAGATAGCATCACCGACTCAATAACATGTATTTGAGCCCTCTGGCAGATAGTGGAAGACAGAGGCACCTGGACTGCTACAGTCCATGGAGTCACAGGGTCGAACGTGACTTAGCAACTGAACATTTTTTTTTCAGATTCTTTTTCATTATAGGTTATCACCAGATATTGAGTTAGAGCTCCCTGTGCTAAACAGTAGGTCCTTTTTGGTTATCCTTTTTATATATAGTAATTTGTATATGTTAATCTCAAACTCCTAATTTATCTCTCCCCGCTTTCCCTTTGGCAACCTGAAGTTTGTTTTCTATGTCTGTGAGTCTATTTTTTTATTAATGAGTTTATTTGTACACACACATATATGTGTGTGTGTGTGTGTGTGTGTGTGTGTGTGATACCATATTTGCCTGAGAATCTAGTTTTCTTAATGTGAAAAGAACTGTTCTGTTCATTATATACAACAGTAGCAATACATGTTTTCAACTTCAGTCTTATCATTTAGGGAGAGAAAGTGCCCAGGGACGTGAGACGTAAAAAGAGTTCTGCTGGATTTATTTATGAACTCGTTCATCACCCATTAAAAAATCTTCATGATGAAGCAACAGTGAACACAATTACTGCTCACACTGGTCTGCTAGTTTCCATGCTTGGTTAACCAGCAGTGAGGTACACTAACTAGCTCAAAGGGCAAGCAAAACAAATATAATTTTGAAACTCAGAATGTTTGGACATCTTAAGATGGAAATATATGTAAATATTATATTTCCTAGTCTTCCATTAAAATCATAGCAGAGGTTAGATTTTTTTTCCCTTTAGTTATGTTTTTCTCTCAGACTAGACCTTGAGGTCTCCCTTTAGATTATGTATTTCCTGAAGGTGATACACAATTAACTAAAATTCACCTTTTATTCCTAACATCTTTCAAGGTACCAGATATATATCAGGTACGCAAAAACAACTGCTCAACTAATTATGCATTCACATCTTTTAATTCATGAGTAAAAGAATGTCCATGACACAATGTATTACTCTATCATCACAAATATAGTAGCAAAAATTCTGGTGTATTAACTCCCCCTTCAAATTTTGACTATTTTATTAGAGGCTGTTTTAAAATCTTTTGAGAAATAAGAAGCCTAATTATAGTCTAAACATATAATGTAGAATTTCAAAACTTAGATTATCAGTCTAACTTTCTAACTGGGCTACTTATTTATCCAGGTCTCCCCCCAAATTCATGCTAAAGCCAAGGATTTAAGTCCCTCCATAAAGGACTGACAGATCTTTTTAACAGTATGTGACATTTCTGCCTTTGATGAAAAATCTGTCCCAGCAGGGTTGGTCTCATCGCTACTGTAATGTACACAATAGGTATCTAAACATACATTAAAAACATTCATCAACTAATTAATTAATTTGAGTAAATGCATGGCAGTAATTCAATTTATATTCAAAACAATTTCATTCTCTTGTTCAGAGGCAGGTCATAAACAGGAAATCTATCACAGGGAGCATAAAATTACAGCATAACAAGAACTTGCAGCATAGTACAGGGAACTTTACTCAATACTCTGTAATAACCTGTAAGGGAAAAGAATCTGAAAAAGAATAAGATACATGTAAACGGAGAACTGAATCACCTTGCTGTACACCCAAAACCAACATAACACTGTTAATTAACTATACCCCAATATAAAATTTAAAAAATTTTTAAGTTAATGATACCTTCAAGAAATGGGAGCCTGATGTTGCAGAATAATTGGGATTCCACCAAATAGAAAATTAAAGGACTGATTGGTTAATAAGCGAGAAGACAAAGATCCTGTCTGAGAAGTTAAAAGAAAAAATGAACAAACACCAGTGCATAAGTTCTTCACTCATTTTAGTCCTCTTTATGGATTTTGACCCATCCTTGAATTCTTCAGTTCCCTGTCTCTTATTACCGATACGCCTGATGATCTGGACAGACTGGACATGCAAATCAGCAAAGCTGCATGCAACTCAGTGTACAATTACATCCAATTATGAACTGTCCACCTTCCATGTGTTCCTCTTGCCTCTGCAAGTAAAGCGGAGTCCTGTGAGTTCAGATGACATGTTATATCTGTCTGTTCCCTCACAGAACGCACCACTAAGAGAGCTCTATGTAAGGGCCACTCCACAGGAGGACCATAGAAGTGACTGTCCAAACACAGACCTTCTGTTAGTGAACAGGGTCCCTACTGTTGACAAGGTGAGACTAGAGACCAACCAGCATGAGGTTCCACTTAGTACTCTAAATCTTCTATTTCTATAAAAATAAGGTTTTCACAAAAGTGCTATTGTTGCTGTTGTTCAGTGGCTAAGTCATGTCCAATTTTTTGCGACCCCATGGACTGCAGCATGCCAGGCTTCCCTGTCCATCACCAACTCCCAGAGCTCACTGAAACTCATGTCCATCGAGTCAGTGATGCCATCCAACCTTCTCATCCTCTGTTGCCCCCTTCTCCTCTTGCCCTCAATTTTAATTCAAATGCATTTATACCTAACTGGGGATAACAATCGACAGAAAAAACACGTGTCATAAAAGTGCTAAATCCTACCTTAATTCCTCAGAGATATAAACTCTATGTATATATCTGTCTGTGTATTCATAGTATAATATATGCACAAAACATTTGTGTTTTTTATTTTTAATTGGAGGATAATTGCTTTACAATGTTCTATTGGTTTCTGCTGTACAACAATGTGAAGCAGCTACAAGTATATGTGTATATATATATATATATATATATATACACACACATACACACACACACACACACACATATATCCCTTCCTCTTGAGACTCCCTCCCACCCACCTTCATATCCCACCCCTCTAGGTCTTCAGAGAGAGTCAAGCTGGGCTCCCTGTATTACACAGCAGCTTACCACTAGGTATCTATTTTACACAAGCCAAAACAGAATAATGAGACCAAAATAAGTTGCACAGAAAGGGAAAAGAGAATAAGTAAACAGGGAAGGATGGAATTCAAACAGATAGGTTAGTAAAATCACAGAATAACTGAAAATGCTGATTTACTTGAAAAACAAATGTGACTCATACATTAAGCATTAACATCAATACAATAATAATTAATCCGCTTTCACTGAGTGAATCAAAAGAAGGTGATTTAGTCAAATCTAGATAAAAATGAAGTTAAGGTTAGAAATAATTATACCATTTCAACCACAGATTACAAAGAAAATGAATAATAATGGACATCTGATACCAGGATTAAGGAATTTTGATTAATAAAATATTAAGGCAATTAATGAATCAAATATGACAAAACTTCTTATCAAATAAATAATTCCCAAATATATACAGGGCAAAATCTGCAGCAACATGAATGGATTTAGGGATGATCATACTAAGTGAAGGCAATGGCATCCCACTCTAGTACTCTTGCCTGGAAAATCCCATGGATGGAGGAGCCTGGTAGGCTGCAGTACATGGGGTCGCTAAGAGTCAGACACGACTGAGCGACTTCCCTTTCACTTTTCACTTTCATGCATTGGAGAAGGAAATGGCAACCCACTCCAGTGTTCTTGCCTGGAGAATCCCAGGGACGGGGGAACCTGGTGGGCTGCCATCTATGGGGTCTCACAGAGTCAGACACGACTGAAGCGACTTAGCAGCAGCAGCATACTAGGTGAAGTCAGCCAGACAAAGGCAAATATCATATGATATCTCTTATATACAGAATCTAAAAAAATAATACAAAAATGGACTTATTTACAAAACTGAAACAGACACACAGACACAGAAAACACATCTAAGGGTATCTAAGTGGAAAGGGTAGGAGGTATAAAATAGAAGCTTGGGATTAATAGATACACACTATTCTATATAAAACAGGTAAATGACAAGGACCTACTGTATAGTACAGGGAATTATCCTCACTATCTTGTGATAACCTATAAGGAAAAAGAATATGACAGAGAATATATATGTATGTATACATATTGATTCTTATAACTGAATCACTATGCTGTACACCTGAAACTAACACAACACTGTAAACCAACTATACTTCAATAAAAAAGTAAAGAAAACAGGAACACTAATTTTAAATAAAGTAAATATATAGAGAATAATTCAATCTTTCTTATCATAATTCAAAAATACTTCATAACCTTACAGTATCTAGAGACAAAGTATAAATATCATTATTGCTTTAAAGAAGTTTCTGAGGTTGAACAACACTCCACCAGTGACTCAGGTTATGTGATGTATGACTGGGAAAATGCTGGATGCTCTAATACTCTCATTCACTCCCCAAAATGACCCTGACAGGTAAGTGGTATCCTCATTCAACAGCTTAGAAACCTTAAGATCAAGAAGTTTACATGCCCCTAGACACACAGGGCTCCAGGTTGGACAGTCAACAGAAATGCCCTCAGATGTGAATTCCTCCTGCCCTTCATCATAGCTACCACTTTCAAACTTTTATTACAATTTTAAACTCATATGTTTTAATTAATAGACTGATACAACACAATACTAACAAATCAAAATTTCAGTTATGCATTTGGAAAAGTCATATGTTTAACACATTAAATGTGCATTAAGAGTTGAAAATACAGAGAAACCTACGCATATCCCACTGTGCAATCTGAACAGCAAGGTACTAATAGCAACCCAGGCAGTCAGAGGGTAGAAAGTTAGTCATCCAGGCACAGGAAGCTCAGAAACAAGGGCAGCCACTGACAAAGACGATTTATGAGGAAACTGTAAGCTTTAAGGACCACCAAGTACCATGCCCGGAAATAGATTTTTTTCAGAAGAAAAAGAAGAAGGGTATTCTATTAAGATTTGAAATGAAGTCAAGAAGAGACTACGTGTCTATGGACCATCTGCTAAAATGATGGCATCACTTTTGGCAGAAACTATCTCCATCACTTTTTAAAGATAACTTCATACGTAAAATAAAGAAGCCCAGTCAATGCCTCTCTGCAGTAACAAAGAAAGCTTTAGGTTATCCAGGCCTCTACATGTAATATGAAGGATGACAGAAACTTATTTGGGGATTTAAACCCGTGAGATAAATTCATTTGGTTTTATTGAGGAAAACAGACATTTGACTAAAAGATAAAGACAGAAGGTCTCATATTCTTTGATAATTCAACAAAGGAAATTGTTCAAATTAACAGTATTATTAGCCAAAATCATTATTTCAAACTCAACACATTTTATGTCAGCCTTCTTTCACTTTTCTTTTGGCTCTCTCTGCTCCCATCTCTGCACATTCACACATTTTCTGGTCCCCAAATTATGAGACTTCCCTGCCAGTCAGAAATTGACTGAATGAGCTTTACCTGGCCTGTCAGGAGAGAGAGGACTAGCTAAGACAAAGAATGATTTCTTGTTCTACATTAAATGTATGTTGAAAATATCAGAAAAAATATGAGCCAACTTCAGCTTCATGGTCTACACTGATTTCCAGAAATCTCACTATTAACATTCACACTCATAAATTATCTATTTGGGTAGATATGCATTGCTTTCCTGGTGGCTCAGTGGTAAAGTTTCTACCTGCCAATGAAGGAGACTCAGGTTTGATCTCTGGGTCAGGAAGATCCCCTGGAGAAGGAAATGGCAACCCACTCCAGTATTCTTGCCTGGAGAATCCCATGGACCAAGGAGTCTGGCTGGCTGTAGTCCATGGGCAAAGAGTCGGACACCACTTAGCCAATGAGCACGCATGCAGTCATCAAGCATCGTCAAGGACCTTTAGTCCCTCTTCAAGGGCTACAGATAATATTCTGAGCCATGTCCTGTAAACTGTCTTGTGGATACTAAACCCACACCAGGTGAAAAAAGTTAACTACATGATGACCGATTGTAGCTATGATATACGCTGCCACAATTTCGAGAACTGGTCTCAAGGAATGGGAACAAACAACCCTGGAACTGAAGATTAACTGTACTTAAAACAATGAAGATGACACTGGTCAGACCACTGATGACCAATTTCAAGACGACTATCAGAGCTGACTGCACTGTTTCTGCATGGAGCCCCCTCTCTCATCTGTAAAACCTCTGGCCCCCCGATTTTTGGATGCAGGGAGGTGGGGGAATCAGGCTTTGGACAGGTGTTGGCCCTTCCCCCACCCTCAGCTCCCTGCATCCAAAGTAAAGCCAACTTTCCACTAACCTCACCTCTTTATTGGTTTCTGAGCAGCAAGCAGCTGGATCCCACTTTCGGTCACTGTTCTACCCAAGCTAGAGTTCCTCTGCTTCTGCTCAGGATAATTCACCCTCTTCATAGCAATGGTTTCCAATCTTTCTTGGGCCCTAAGGCACTTTTCTTTTTCTAGGAATTCGATCTCTTGGGCAATTACACATACTCAAGTTACACTCATCACAACTAAAGCCAACAAAACAATACCACTCAAATGCATGATTGCCTCGCTGTCTAATGCTTCTTGAACACAAGGTTGATTCTCATTGTCAATAGATCTTCACCAACCATTCATTCACTAATCCAACAGCTCCCACTCCCACCACCTCATTCAAAGCCCCATTAAAATGGCTTTTCTTATGGTTCCTATCGATATCCCAATTGCAAATTCCAAAAGATAACTCTCAATCTGCAATTCACTGGATCTTTTTGCATCATTTGTCACAGCTGACCACTCCTGCTCTTCACAAAGTTCCACTCTTCTGCTAAAACTACCGTATGGTCATTCCTTCTCTGAAGCCTTTATCCTCAGTTTCTCTTTAGTACTGGTTTTCTCTATAATTTATATCCTATACTTTCTATTCCTTCCTGTAAGTGATAATTTAAGCACATCACTTCAACTACCCCTACTTGGCTGAAACCTTCCAAATAGCTCATTTCTAGACTTATGTTCATGACTCTGTATCTCTAAATAAATGCTGGTCACGTTTATTAAATAACTGAGTAGAAAACATAATATGTGTAAAATGTAAACCCTCATCCTCTCCTTTCATCTGGCTATAGCCCAGAGATGTCAATCATCTCTATGTTTATCTAATGAAAATCTCCAATCTTGATCTCTTACACATCCAACTGCTAGAATTCAACATGGCCAGCTCTGATTTTCTCCTTTTCACAGATTTCTTGAATGATCTACCTGAAATACAGGCTCAAAACTCATGATCAGCTCCCTGTCAACTCAAAAGCAGTGCCATTAGTTGAAGAATCTTTTTAGAAGGTCACCCTTACACCAGATCCCTTGCTGTGTGTTACAGAAACAAGACTGTCCCAGCCTCAGGATCATTACCACTTAAAGGAAGGGAACTTTTGAGAAACTATATGGAGTTGGAGACAGAAACTTGTGGAGTTGGGGGCAGAGGGAACAGGTAAGACATTGAGATGAGATGCTAGTGTTTTTAGTCTAAAGGATGAGCGAGAGTGAAAAAAATAACTGGGCAGGAAAGAGTGTGGAAGGCAGAGATGAAGTATCAATAGATAAGGCTGACTCGTGAAGAATGTGCTTCCCACACCCAGCTCCAGAGCTGGTGTTTTATCCAGATTGATGATTCTCAACATTATGATGCATATACATAATCTGGGCTGTTCTTATAAATCCTCGTCTGGGACCCAACCCTAGAGATTATGCCATCAGGTCTGAGTCTGGGCCAGAGAACTTGCCTTTTTTATTTATGTATTTATTTATTTTTGGCTGTGCTGGGTCTTCACTGCTGTGTGCACTCTCTAGTTGAGAGTGAGTGGGCTTCTCACTTTGTGGTTTCTCTTGTTATGGAGCATGGGTTCAGTAGTTGTGGCACACAGGCTTGCTTACCCTGCAGCATGTGGAATTTTCCCAGACCAGGAATGGAATCCATGACTCCTGCATTGGCAGGCAGATTCTTAACCACTGGACCACGTGGGAAATCCAGAAACTTGCATTTCTAACAAGGACCACAGGTGGCTTTGGAACTGGGCCTTCCATGGAACATACAAATATCCTTATAGAGAGTGTAGAGTCCTGAAAGAGTTCTCAGCAAGCAAGGGTAATGGTCAGACTTGCTTTGACTGTGTCTCTCTAGAAAGTAGGTGAAAGATTAATATGCAGAGTACATCCAAGGGACCACTAGAAGGCAATGGCACCCCACTCCAGTATTCTTGCCTGGAAATCCCATGGATGGAGGAGCCTGGTAGGCTGCAGTCCATGGGGTCACGGAGAGTTGGACACGACTGAGCGACTTCGCTTTCACTTTTCACTTTCACACAATGGAGAAGGAAATGGCAACCCACTCCAGTGTTCTTGCCTGGAGAATCCCAGGGACGGGGGAGCCTGGTGGGCTGCCGTCTGTGGGTTCGCACAGAGTCGGACACAACTGAAGCGACTTAGCAGCAGCAGCAGCAAGGACACTTCAGTAGGCCAGGATGGAGGGACAGGGGGTCCGACTCAGACAATGTTGGAATAATCGAAAGAGAATTTAAGACAAATTCATGGCAGATGAAACAGGTGACAGCAGGTGGACAATTATATCTTGGTGGTGAGAGAGAGATGAGAATAATGGCCAGGTCACATCCGTACGTGACTACTGGAAAAACCACAGCTTTGACTATTCAGATCTTTGTCAGCAAAGTGATGGCCCTGCTTTTTAAAACCTAGGCAGCATAGTAAAAAGCAGAGACATTACTTTTCTGACAAAGGTCCATGTAGTCAAAACTATGGTTTTCCCAGTAGTCATGTATGGATGTGATAGATGGATTATAAAGAAAGCTGAGTGCTGAAAAATTGATGCTTTTGAACTGCAGTGTTGGAGACCACTCTTGAGAGTCCCTTGGACTGCAAGGAGATCAAACCAGTCAATCCTAAAAGAAATCAGTCCTGAATATTCATTGGAAGGACTGATGCTGAAGCTGAAACTCCATACATTGACCACCTGATGAGAATAACTGACTCATTGGAAAAGACCCTGATGCTGGGAAAGATTGAAAGCAGGAGAAGGGGATGACAGAAGATAAGATGGTTGAATGGGATTGGCAACTTAATGGATGTGAGTTTGAGCAAACTCCAGGAAATAGTAAAGGACAGGGAAGCCTGGCATGCTACAATTTATGGGGTCGCAGAGTCAGACATGACTTAGTGACTGAATAACGACAGTCTAGAATAAAACAGAAGTCTAGTTTGGGGCATGCAACATCCACAGTGCTACCAGGACCAGGGTATCTGACATGCAGAGGAGGAGGCTGGGTTGGGCTGAGCTCAAGGATTTTACAGTCATCAACCAAAAGATGAGTTACAAAGACCATAAGAGTGGATACCTTCATAGAGCAAATTCAAAATTCAGCATGACACATCATACATTTTACAACCTCACCCCTGACTCCTTCAATCTTCTGTTTAACTACTGTCTACTGCCTTATCATTGGAAAAGACTCTGATGCTGGGAAAGACTGAAAGTAGGAGCAGAAGGGGACAACAGAAGATAAGATGGTTGGATGGCATCACTGACTCAATGGACATGAGTCTGGGTGGGCTCCAGGAGTTGGTGTTGGACAAGGAGGCCTGGCGTGTGGCAGTTCATGGGGTCGCAAAGAATCGGACACGACTGAGCGACTGAACTGAACTGAACTACCTTATCTTGTTATAAAGTATGTTTGTGATTTTGTCATAAAGTATTTCAAGCAAAAAGAAAAGTCCAGAAAATACTAGGATAAACACTTAGTACCTATGCCCCAATTTTCACAGGTCTTAATATTCTGTCAAATTTGCTTCAGAATTTTCAAAAGAAATTAATTATTGATGATACAGTTGAAGACCCCATGTTCCCTCTCATAATCCCATAGTCCTCCTCATTGCCACGGAGAAAACTTTTATGCTTATTTTGGTCTTAATTATTTCTTCAATGTTTTTATATGATCCCTAATATTCTATTGCCTTTCATGTTTCCGCACTTTATATATGCTCTATCAAACTATAAGGATTGTCTATAATTTACTTTTCCTAATTCAATGCTATAGTTCTGACTACATCCATATAAAGTAGGTTTTAGATTATTTATTTAAAGGCTGTATAGTGCATTGTATAAATTTACCATAGTTTAACCACAAGATTACAACTTGATGGACTTGCAGGGAGTTATTTAACAACCCATCTGCATTCTATGCCACAGCCAAACAACTATCTGTGGTCCTGAACATCTCACCTGTGTTCACCTCATCTCCACCTGAAGTATCCCTCCCAGCATCAGCACTTTTTAGCAAAGAATATGTTTTTTTCTTTTTGGCTTCCTTCAGACTTCTCAGTCTTCAACTATACAGAACCAAAAAATGGGCATGCAGTAATTATTTACTGGATTAAAAAAGTATTTAGTTCCTGAAGATTTCTTTAGAGAGCTTCTACTATGTTTCAATTGTTAAGAGTAACATACAGTGGTTTCAAAGACTTCCTACCCTACTGGCTCTGATGGTGAAGAAAGAGAGAAGCCACAAAGCAACAGTGACAAGTGTGTGTGTGTGTGTGTGTGTGTGTGTGTGTGTGTGTGTAACAGGGCACTTAAAGAAATTTTAATTTTTTAAAGAGATGAAATATTCAACCTTAAAACAAATGGGGGAAATAATATTATGAAATAAAATGATTTATAGAACAAATTAAATATCAACTTTCAATGATGAATTGATGACCTACATCATTCATGTGTCTGTGCCAATTTAAGTCTTTGCAGGAGAACACATACTCAGTAAAAACAACAATCAGGAGACCACGCCAAAGGTGAGAGAAGAGCTTATCACAAGAATTTATCATGTTCCCAGACAGTAAAATTATGTACCACTTCTACATCTATAGTTATTTATACACACTAGCAATAGACATGGCCATTTTCACCTACAAACAGTGAAAATTGCACCCAAAATGTAGACTAAAAAATTTACACAGCAAATTCAGAAACAGGTATTAAGAATGACAGTGACCCCAAAATGAAGAATGAACACTGACTGATAAGACTGAATGCTGATATATATGTAATTTAGAAAGATGGTAATGATAATCCTATGTCAAGGCAGCAAAAGAGACACAGATGTAAAGAACAGACTTTGGACTCTGTGGGAGAAAGCGAGGGTGGGATGATTTGAGAGAATAGCATTGAAACATGTATATTACCATATGTAATACAGATGACCAGTAAAAGTTCGATGCGTGGAGCAGGGCACTCAAAGCTGATGCTCTGGGACAACCCAGAGGGATGGGATGGGGAGGGAGGTGGGAGGAGGGTTCAGGATGCGGAGACACATGTGCACCCATGGGTGATTCATGTTGAATTATGGCAACAACCACCACAGTATGTAAATAAATTATCCTCCAATTAAAATTAATTAATTAATTAAAATAATAATAATAAAGATACCACTTAGAAATCCTGGCATCCAATCTCTGATTCATTCCCAAAGAGACTATTTGCCCAGATACCAAAGAAAATCTAGTTAAAGAGCTCAACTTTCTTTTAATTCCATTAGAAATATTTTTCTCTATTACCCATGGGGCCTTCTTTCTCTGAAATGGAATAAAGGAACATTATAGTCCTATATCATCCCACATTTAATTTATAGTAGATACACCACTTCAAACATACATGTGAGCTTGCATGTCCATTAATGCAAATGTGTCAGGAAACAAAAGCAAAACATGAAACCCAGTATTGCTGGGAGAAAGTTGCTCCTGGTTTTGTATGCTTGTGTCATGGTGTGTGTAAATGTGTCTATAATTATACAGAGAGACATGTATTTATCATCTACACATATGCATTTAATGTTTATGTGTACACATATAATATATACATGCATTTCACCTGTAAAACTTTTGAAAGCAAATAATAGAGGATTTCATATAATCCTTGTGCCCAAATACAAATCACTTAAATATACTTCTGACTTAGATTTCTTAAAGTCCTAAATTTTAAAAGTGGAAAATGTGAGCTTCTTCTGTTCTTCCATTTCATTAAAATTATATCCATTGTTAAAGATAGTAATTGAAATCCAATCTAATTTTTGTTTGTTGGGTTCTACCTTTTTGCTTGCAGTATAGTTGATTTGCAATGCTGTATCAGGTTCAGGTAGACAGCACAGTGATTCAGCTCTATATATACAGATTTTTTCATATTCTTTTCCATGATGGTTTATCACAGGATATTGTATATAGTTCCCTGTGCTCTATAGTAGGACCTCATTGTTTATCTATTTGATTTCTACTTCCTTGCTTAAACTCTAGAATGTTTATGGCACATCTTGAGGGGTGATTTGGACTCCTCTTTTGTAGGAATAATCACTTTCTCTCTTTGACTCAACTATATTTTTATCATCACTTCTAAAACATGTGATACAATGCAGTGTAAAACTATAATTTTAAGAGTAGACAGATGAGTAATGGGAGCTGACGTCTTGGTTCTTCCCTGTGTTATAATTAGGAATTCCTGGAAGGTAGCTTAGGGGGACAGTTTCCAAAAAAAAAAGATTTATGATGTACTTTGAAGAAATTCTGAGCATGGACAAAGGTTTCTCTTTGAAGTCTGGGGATATAATTAAAGTGGAAATAGACTTTGGGTTCATAAAGCTCTTATAATTTCCTCTCTGCACACTTGGATTCTGGCTACCCCTCAGTATTGTCTGAGGGCATCTCAAGGTGAGAAAGGGGATTAAACATGGGCTTTATTTGTAGCTCAATGGCATTTGCAACGGGGATTTTTTTCCCTCAATTACATGTAACACAGGTAGTTTTTTTATTAAGTTTTTTTGTTTTTTAAGAAAAGTTTGGGATTTACAGAAAAATTGTGAAAATAGTAGTGTACCCATCAACCTTAACCTTGCTTCCCATCATTAACATCTTAAAATCCCTAGGGTACATTTGTCATAATTAATGAACTGATACTGCTCCATTATCATTAACAAAGGTCAAAGATTAATTATGTTTCTTTAGTTTTCACCTACAGTCCCATTTCTGTTCCAGGACACCATACTGACATGGAGTTATTGTGTTAATACTACCTTAGGCTTCCCTTTAGGCTAAACAGTAAAGGTGGGGCTAGTGGTAAAGAATCTGCTTGCCAAAGCAGGAGACACAGGAGACATGGGTTCAATCCCTCTGTTGGGAAGATCCCCTAAGAAGGAAATGGCAACCATTCCAGTATTCTTGCCTGGAAAATTCCATGGACAAAGGAGCCTGGCAGGGTTCAATGGGCAGCAAAGAGTTGGACATGACTGAGTCACTAAGCAGCATGGTTCCCTTTACTCGATAGTTTCTCAGATGTCTCTTTTTTTTTTTTTCAGCTGACCTTAACAGCTTTCAGGAGCACCAGTCAGGCATTTTGTTGAACAGCCCTTAACTGAGATTTGCCTGATGGGCTTACCCTGGTAGCTCAGACGGTAAAGCATCTGCCTGCCAATGCGGGAGACCTGGGTTCAATCCCCGGGTCGGGAAGATCCTCTGCTAGAAGGAAATGGCAACCCACTCCACTACTCTTGCCTGGAAAATTCCATGGATGGAGGAGCCTGGTAGGCTACAGTTAGACACAATGTGGTATATCTGTCCTACTACTGAGCAGCACTCCACAGCACAGATGCACCAGATTTTTTTAAGCATCCACTGGTGGAAAGACACTTAGGTTGCTTCTAATTTGTGGCTTTCACAAATAAAACTGCTATGAAAATTCATATATAGATTCTTTTGGTGAGAGTATAGGTTTCATTTATCTGGAATAAATGGCAAAGAGTGCGATTCTGGATCACATAGTAAGTCCATGTTTAGTATAAGAAACCACCAAGCTATTTCCCCAAGTGCCTGGAGCATTTCACTTTCCCAACAGTATCACATCACCTCCAAAAACTATCACACTGGGGGCTAGGACTTCAACATATGAATTTGAGGAACACAAACATTCAGTCCATTAATACCCAGACCCTGGTAGAGATAAGAAATGAATCCAGTTCTGTCTGATGCCAGAATTAATCTCTTAAACACAACATGTGTATAATTATTCCAAAGAACAGCTGAATATTGGGAGTAGTAAGACAGAGGGGATATTTGAAAATAAATCCACACAATTACTGATAAGGAAAAGCTATATTTTCTATGGGTAGACCTGTTAATGATTTATTTATAATAGTATGATAACTGGGGAATCAATTATAGATAGGAAACAAATATTGATAATCTTCAGCAGAAATTCAATTGTTTTGGATCAAGGTTTCTATATGAAAAAAGGGTGGGGGGTAGAGACTGGATTTGAGGGAATGAGGAGAGTTTTGTTAGGATTCAGCCAAAAAAAGAACGAAGGGGGCAGAGAGTGAATTTAAACTGAGAAACTGATTTTTTTCTGGAGGTCATGAAAAGGGATTACAGGGAAAAGTATCTAATTCTTAGCAAGCTGAAGTGAAGCTGGACATTGAGCAAGGGAAGCCTTAAGGATTCATCAATAGTATAGTAGCTGGACTCTGCATATATTTCATTGAGCTGTGGTCTCCATCTGAAGAATGAGCTGGGAAACTCCTGGAGGACAGGCAGCCTGTGTTTGTAGACACTAAATGTGCTACACTT
This sequence comes from Bos mutus, assembly GCF_027580195.1. NCBI lineage: Eukaryota > Metazoa > Chordata > Mammalia > Artiodactyla > Bovidae > Bos > Bos mutus. Next base: position 30,314,209 of record NC_091633.1, read on the forward strand.
AAGATGTAGACACTAAATGTGCTACACTAAGTCCCGAGGTATGCAGAAAAGGGTGCCCTCCCACATTGTTAGTGAGAATGTAAATTGGTGCAGCTCCTATGGAGAACAGTATAGAAAACTAAAAGTACAGCTACCATGTGAAGTGAAGTGAAGTCGCTCAGTCATGTCCGACTCTTTGCGACCCCATGGACTGTAGCCTACTAGGCTCTGAGGAGCCTCTCAGTCCATGGAATTTTCCAGGCAAGAGTACTGGAGTGGGTTGCCATGTCCTTCTCCAGGGGATCTTCCCAACCCAGGGATCGAACCCGGATGTCCCACACTGAAGGCAGACGCTTTACCGTCTGAACCACCAGGGAAGCCTATCATCCTGCAAATCCACTCCTGGGCATTATCTGGACAAAACGATAATCTGAAAAGGCGTGCACCACTATGGTCACAGCAGCACTGTCAAGACGTGGAAACAACCTGACTGTCCATCAACAGAGGAGAGGGTAAAGGAGATGCGGCACATGTAAACAAGGGACTATTACTTGGGGAAAAAAGAATGAAACAATGCCATTTGCGGCAATATGAATGGACCGGAAGATGATCATACTAAGTGAAGTCAGATAAAGAAAGACAAATACCATATGATAACACTTATATGGAGAATCTAAAATATGATATAGTGAACTTCTCTACAAGATAGAAACAGAATTTCAGGCCTATAGAACAGACCTGTGGTTGCCAAGTGACAGACTGAAGTTTGGGATGCAAAGGCAAACTATTATATATAGGATGGATAAACAATAAGGCACTACTCTGTAGCACAGAAAACTATATTTAGTATCATGTAACAAATCATAATGGAAAAGATTTTATATATATATATATATATGTAACTGAATCACTTTACCATACAGCAGAAATTAACACAACATTGTAAATCAACTATACTTCAATAAAACAAATTAAAAAAATATGAACTCAGTCCCTTGTACACAGTAGATACTCAAATGATCATGCATTCCTAACCTCTAATGATTAGGAAGTAGTTACTGCACTCAGGGCAAATGCCCTTAGAACATTCTCTGTCTCCCTCCCTCTGTTCCTTGGTCCCTTCATCCTTCCCTCCTTCCTTCTTCCTTTCTGGCAGGTGAGGAAATAATAGGGAGGCAAAGCCAAAAACTATCCCTATATCCTGATTATCAACAGTATTAGCCTCATCTGTCTAAGTTCATGAGATTTCACAATTTTAATAAAAGGAGTCAAAGGCTTCAGGAGAAAAAAGAGGCAAACTCAAGATGTATGTAAGTATACAGTCACTACCGTATAAATATTTATATTTTTTGTTGACATTGGATGTATTCAGTAGGATATCACATAATAGTCCATACATACATTTACTTAAAATTATAGACAATAAAAAGAATGCTGCTAAAAAAAAGCTGGAGGCATTTTAAATAAAACTTCAAGAGCTATTTTCCCCTCCATGTTTACAGTTATAATCCTTTGATATGCAAATCACACCCATCCTCATGTTTTGGACAGAGGCTTCCAGTTGGGAAGTTGATGCCCACAGTACACTAACAGAAAGACCCAGATGCAAAGCTTAGGTTTAAAAAGCCTGTCTTTTAACAACAAGTCCTCTTGTGACCCTCTTCTCTTCAAAGAGTAGAGATCCTGGAAGATTTCTTACACACCCTGGGCACCATTGGCACATAATTTATACACACAAACCTTTCACATCCTTCAGCTAAGAACCAGCCTACCTAGATCTCATGGGTCAACAGCTTACTTTCTGTAACAGCTTTTATTGAGATCTAATTCATATCCACACAACTCGCCCGTACGAAGTACATAATTCAATGTTTTATGTAAATTCACAGTTGTATAATTCAGTACATTTTAACTAATTAATTGGTTATTAGTATGGGATTACCTTTTTAAAATTACCATTTACACTTATCATTTCACAAAATATTGGATCAACAAGCTCTCAGAATACAGTTCTTCCTAAAGAAAGATACTTAATCAGTTAAGTTATGGAGTATATATAGACACAGAAAGTATGAAAGTGAAGTCGCTCAGTTGTTTTCAACTCTTTGCGACCCCATGGACTATACAGTCCATGGAATTCTCTAGGCCAGAATACTGGAGTGGGTAGGCTTTCCCTTCTCCAGGGGATCTTTCCAACCCAGGGATCAAACCCAGGTCTCCCACATTGCAGGCAGATTCTTTACCAGCTGAGCCACAAGGAAAGCCCATATAGACATAGAAGAAGGTGTCAAATCCTCTCTCCATGCCCCAGGTAAAACATAAGCACTGCAGTAAAGGTTCCATAAAAATAATCTGAAGAGCATCTTTATATCATTTTAGTGCTGCCACACTAGTACACCAACTATTCTGAATTGTAAACATAAGGGGGGAAGTTGTATTTAAGCCTTAAGTCTGTTTTCCACTTACATATTAAAAAAATACATATTTTAAAAACAAATCCCCTGGCTAGAATCATAATAGAAGCTCTAAAATGCTTATTTTGCAAAATCTTTAACAAATTAAGTTAATCCAACTTTAATTTATCTAATCTACATGAGTTATATTCAGTGGAATATTTTGCTTATATGTGAAGCTGTTAGCTTTCAAACTATCAGAGTGTTAAAAAAATAATTCTGCATGAACAGTAAATAATGCTTTTTAATTTTTTTGATTTTCATTTGTTTCTCAAGCAGATTCATACTTAAAATCATGTGTCTAACATTCGAAAAAGTTTTGCTTCAAATCTAATTAAATTCCATTAGTAAGAAAACGGAGAAGGCAATGGCAACCCACTCCAGTACTCTTGCCTGGAAAATCCCATGGACAGGAGCCTGGTAGGCTGCAGTCCATGGGGTCGCTAAGAGTCAGACACAACTGAACGACTTCACTTTCACTTTTCACTTTCATGCATTGGAGAAGGAAATGGCAACTCACTCCAGTGTTCTTGCCTGGAGAATCCCAGGGATGGCGGAGCCTGGTGGGCCGCCGTCTATGGGGTCGCACAGAGTCGGACACGACTGAAGTGACTTAGCAGCAGTAAGAAAAAGGAGAAGGCAATGACACCCCACTCCAGTACTCTTGCCTGGAAAATCCCATGGACGGAGGAGCCTGGAAGGCTGCAGTCCATGGGGTCGCTGAGGGTCAGACACGACTGAGCGACTTCACTTTCACGCATTGGAGAAGAAAATGGTAACCCACTCCAGTGTTCTTGCCTGGAGAATCCCAGGGATGGGGAAGCCTGGTAGGTTGCCATCTATGGGGTCGCACTGAGTCGGACACAACTGAAGCAACTTAGCAGAAGCAGCAGTAAAAAAAAAAACAAAAACCACTTTTTAAATTTTAAATGCACTTAGTTTTCTAAAGTGATATTCTTACCAACTTGACATTGCTCAGTGAATCACTTCCACCACATCAACTTTAACTCGTAACTGAAGACATTTCATTGTTTTTTGTCTTATGGGTAATCTTTTTAACAGGCACTTTTAAAATGTGGTTATTCTTAAACTATTGTTTCTCCTTAGATATAACTATTGTTGGGGAATTTACTCTAAGAAATCATAATCATTTTAATCCTGAAATATGCTACGTATATACAGTTAAAAAGAGTATATATTCCACTTAGGAAAAATGAGGAAAAGAGGAATTTAAAAGGTTGTATCTGTAAGACTAGGTCCCTTAGATAGGTATGGAGTATTTTTATTAATTGTCATACTGAATATCCTTGAAATGTAAAATCCATGACATTATCAAAAAAGATATTACCAAATTTCCTAAAAGAACACTCTTTTAATATATAGTTTGTAATGGTTCTTAGTATTGTATTAGGCTGTAGGCTATTAAAGATGCTGCCTAAAAGTAAAGAGATTCTACAACATGACTCAATAAACAAGAACACATTTTCAGTACTATGCATAAAGTCCCCTCTTTTCAGGCCTAGAAAGATATTGACTTGTTTCTAAATATGCTTTCCATCTGAGTATATATATAACATATATATATGATATATATATATATATATATATACAAGTTTGTAAATCGAGAATATGAAGTATACCATTGAAAAATTATTTATATCAGGATATCTGAAAAAAGGAAAGCAAAGCATCACCTTTTTTTAAAAATTGAGGTGTAGTTGCTTTACAATCTTATGTTAGTTTCTACTGTACAACAAAGTGAATCAGCTACATGTATACATATACACCCTTCCTCCTGGGCCTTCCTCCCACTCCCCCATCACAGAGCACCTTCTAAGTCGTCACCGAGCACCCAGCTGAGCTTCTGCGCTACAGAGCAGCTTCACACCAGCTACCTACTTTACACATGGTACTGTATATATGCCACTACTTATCTCCCAATGCATCCCAGCCGGGCCCCACCTTCCCAATGTCCATATTTCTGTTCTCTATATTTGGGTCTCTATTCCTGCCCTGCAAATAGGTTCCTCTCTACCACTTTTCTACATTCCACATACATGTCTCATGGAAGTAACCTAAATGTCCATGGACAGATGAATAGATGAAACAGATGTGGTGCTTATATACAATGGAATATTGGTGGTGGTGGTGTTCAGTCACTAAGTTCTGCCCGACTTTTTTCAATCCCATGGACTGCAGCACATCAGGCTCCTCTGTCTACCACTATCTCCCAGAGATTCTTCAAAATCATGTCTACTGAGTCACTATCTAACCAATCTCAATTTCTACTGCCCTCTTCTTTTGCCTTCAGTCTTTCCCAGCATCAGGGTCTTTTCCAAAGAGTTTCTTCGCATCAGAGGGCCAAAGTATTAGAGCTTCAGCTTCAACATCAGTCCTTCCAGTGAATACTCAGAATTGATTTCCTTTAGGATTTGATCTCCTTGCTGTCCAAGGGGCTTTCAAGAGTCTTCTCCAGCATCACAATTCAAAAGCATTACATCTTCAGCACTTAGCCTTCTGTAAAGTCCAACACTCACATCCACGTGTGACTAATGGAAAAACCATAGTTTTGACTATACGGACCTTTGTTGGCAAAGTGATGTCTCTTCATTTGAATATGCTGTCTAGGTTTGTCACAGCTTTTCTTCCAAGGAGCAAACGTCTTTTAATTTCATGGCTGCAATCCCCATCTGCAGGGATTTTGGAGTCCAAGAAAATAAAATTTTTCACTGTTTCCATTTATTCCCCTTCTATTTGCAATGAAGTGATGGGACTGGATTCCATGATCTAAGTTTTTTGAATATTGACCTTTATGCCAGCTTTTACACTCTCCTCTTTCACCCTCATGAAGAGGCTCCTAAGTGCTTCTTCACTTTCTGCCATTAGAGTGGTATCATTTTTGTATCTGAGGTTGTTGCTATTTCTCCAGCAATACTGATTATAGTATGTGATTCACTCAGCCCGCCATTTCATATGATGCACTCTGCATATAAATTAAATAAACAGGGTGACAATAACAGGCTTGTTGTATTCCTTTCCTATTTTTGAACCTGTCAGTTGTTCCATGTAAGGTTCTGTTGCTTCTTGACCAGAATACAGGTTTCTCAGGAGACAGGTAAAGTGGTCTAGTATTCTCATCTCTCAGAATGTTCCGCAGTTGTGATCCATACAGTCAAAGGCTTTAGGGCACACAATGAAGCAGAAGTAGATATTTTTCCAGAATTCCGTTGCTTTCTCTGTGATTCAGCAAATGCTGGAAATTTCATCTCTGGTTCCTCTGCCTTTTCTAAATCCAGCTTGAACATCTGGAAGTTCACGGTTCATGTACTGCTGAAGCCTCGCTTGAAGGATTTTGACCTTAACCTTACTGGCATGTGAAATAACTGCAACTGTTTGGCAGTTTGAACATTCTTTGTCACTGCCCTTTAGAATTGGAATGAAAACAGACCTTTATCAGTCCTGTGGCCACTGCTGAGTTTTCCAAATTTGCTGACATATTGAGTGCAGCACTTTACCAGCATTATCCTTTAGGATTTTAAATAACTCAGCTGGATTAGCATCACCTCCACTAGCTTTGTTCATAGAAATGCTTCTAAGGCCCACCTGACCTCCAGGCTCTAGGTGAGTGACCACACCATCATGGTTATCTTGGTCATTAAGACCTTTTTTCTTTTTTTCTTCCATATATTCTTGCCTCCTCTTCTTCATCTCTTTTGCCTCTCTTAGGTCCTTATCTCTGTACTGTACAGTGTCCATCCTTGCATGAAAGGTTCCCTTGATATCTCAATTTTCTTCAAGAGATCTCTAGCCTTTCCCATTCTAGTTTTCCTCTACTTCTATGCAATATTCATTTAAGGTCTTCTTATCTCTCCTTGATATTCTCTGGACCTCTGCATTCAGTTGGGTGTATCTTTCCCTTTCTCCCTTAACTTTTGCTTCTCTTCTTTCCTCAGCTATTTGTAAAGCTTTCTCAGACAACAACTTTGCCTTCCTGCATTTCTTTTTCTTTGAGATGGTTTTGGTCACTGCCTCCTGTACAATAAGGAAACTCTATTCATAGTTCTTCAGGCACTCTGTCTACCAGATCTAATCCCTTGAATCTATTCATCACCTCCACTGTATAATCATAAGGGATTTGATTTAGGTCATAACTGAATGACCTAATGGTTTTCCCTACTTTATTCAATTTAAGCCTGAATTTTGCAATAAGGAGATCATGATATGAGCCACAGTCAGCTTTGGGTCTTGTTTTTGCTGACTGTATAGAACTTCTCCATCTTGGGCTGCAAAGGATATAATCAATCTCATTTCAGTATTGAACATTTGGTGATATCTATGTGTAGAGTTCGGAAAAGGCAATGGCACCCCACTCCAGCACTCCTGCCTGGAAAATCCCATGGACAGAGGAGCCTGGTGGGCTGCAGTCCATGGGTTCACGAAGAGTCGGACATGACTGAGCAACTTCACTTTCACTTTTCATTTTCATGCATTGGAGAAGGAAATGGCAACCCACTCCAGTGTTCTTGCCTGGAGAATCCCAGGGACGGGGGAGCCTGCTGGGCTGCCATCTATGGGGTTGCACAGAGTCGGACATGACTGAAGCGACTTAGCAGCAGCAGCAGCATGTGTAGAGTTGGCTCTTGTGTTGGAAAAGGGTGTTTGCCATGAACAGAGTGTTCTATTGACAAAACTCTGTTAGCCTTTGCCCGGCTTCATTTTGCACTCCAAGGCCAAACCTGCCTATTACTCCAGGTATCTCTTGACTTCCTACTTTTGCATTCCAACCCCCAAGATGATGGTGGAATATAACTCAATCATAAAAAGGAATAAAACTGAGTCATTTGTAGACATGTAGATGGACCTAGAGATTGCCATACAGAGTAAAGCAAGGCAAACTATTATCTTATTTTAAGGAAAGCTGGCTTCACAAATCTTATTTTCTCACTTATCTCCTTACAAAGTAAAAAAGGGAAACTAGAAATTCAGTACAAAAAAGTACACGTACCTTTTTCTACATCCAAGAAATCCCTAACCTTCCTATATGACCCCCACATTTCATAATCTTAATTTGACTAAAGAATTTATTGGGATAGATAAAGGAGGTTATCAAAGAATTTAAGTAAAAGTCATCTGAACCTCCCCCACTGAAGAGGAAGTGATTCTTGAGGAGGAAACCAGACAACCCAGAGGACAGCCTGGTCCCAGGTCCTCAGGAGCATCCTGGCCCGTCCTGCATCGCCCTCTCTCCCCTGGCTCCACACATAACAACCCTCAGGCAGTTGCCTACCTGGGCTCTGTCCTCCAGGGGAATTAAGAAGGATGGAAGCAAAGCTGAGGACCAGGGAGAAGGCCCCCAAGGATGTGTCCCAGTCCCTGGATAACAGGCACTGAAATGCTATCAGGACCCAAAGGAGGTTCAGTCAGCTGTAACTGCTGTAGTCACCAGAATACAACAGGATAGCATCAGTGTGGATAGAGTCACGGCAACCCACTCCAGGATTCTTGCCTGGAGAATCCCCATGGACAGAGGAGCCCGGTGGATTTCAGTCCACGGGGTCACAAAGAGTCGGACATGACTGAGTGACTAAGCACAACACCTATGTGAAACTTAACTGGAGTTTCAAAATACCTTAGTTCTCTAAAAACAGAACTAGTCTTATTAATGTATCAGCCTATGGTAAACTCGCCTGTTTGAAGGTGCATCACACAGGCAACAAGGCCACCTTGTCATCTCACCTAAACCTTGTCTCCTTTGTCCCCTGTAACAATTCTGTGAAATGGATACTGTCATCATCTCTGCAGATGGAAACCACTGAGGCTATGGATAGAATACTAAAATGGTAGATGAGGTTTTGAGCACGGAAGAGTCTGGCTTCAAATTCTATACTCTCTCCAAACTTCTGCCGTACCTCAAGAAAAATGTCAAGAAAAATGTGTCAAGATAATTTAGAAGTTAGCTTAAATCACCAGACTTCAATATAAAAGAAAAACCAAACCATCTGAGAAAGTATATTTTGAGAGTACATAAATCCTACTTCAGAAAATCTTAACGGGACAGGAAACTAACATTCTCACACCACACACACACTCACACACTCACATGTACCCAACCCTGTAGTCTGTCCTATGGATGGAGACAAATCCTATGTATTTTGTGCTATGGATGGGCTTACATCTGCCTAAGAACTTTTTTCTGGCCCAACTAAAATGAAAACTGTAATTTAAAAACTTTTTCTACTGCATTTCTGGTCCTAGAAGCATATGGCGTGGTAGATGGTTCTTCACTTTGGGAAAAAGTACAAAGAATCCTGTCCTTTGTGCCAAGGGTGTCAGAGCCCAGAGGGTGGAGATTAAAAGTTAAATTTCTCTGCATAATGAAATCCACACATTTGTAACTTTAGAGAGACAGAAGTGGAGATGGAAGATGAGACGTAATAGACAATGGGCCCCTCAAATCAGAACACGACTAGAAGCTGGGTAAAGAATGAGACAGCCAATACCACAGTCCCCTTGAGAGAAGTGGCCAAGATAAGGTCAGATTCCTAAGCAATTGTAAGCTGTTTCTCCCAATGTCAGGTTGAGCCCACCTTCCTGATTTATCTCTGAGACTGCAGTAAGATTTGTAAGATCTATCAATGTTGTCCTGGTAATGAAGCAGGAAGCTGACCCATGTGAGCGGAACTACAGGAGGGAAGGAGTGAGGACCAGGGATCCAGTCAGCCACGACCAGGAATTCAGAGCAGCAGACAGTCCAAGAATAAGGACTCAACCCTGATCTCCAAAATACCAAGAATCATGGTGAACTTCCGGTAACCAACAGGATGGGGCGTGTTTGGGTGTTAAGAGACTGTGATGCCAGGCTTCTGGAGAATTAGGTAGGAACTTCCAAAAAGAAGAGGGGGTGGGGAAGGAAGGAAGGAAGAAAATAAAAATTCACAATGAACCATGACTTCCAAGGTGGCTTAGTGGTAAAGAGTCTGCCTGCCAGTGCAGAAGACACAAAAGACACAGGTTCAAGCCCTGAATCAGGAAGATCCCCTAGAGGAGGAAATGTACCCCCCCACATCCCCTAGAGGAGGAAATGCTTCAGTATTCTTGCTGGGAAATCCCAGGGACAGAGGAGCCTGGCGGGCTACAATCCATGGGGTCACAAGAGAGTCAGACATGGTTTAATGACAAAACAACAACATACTGAACCAGAGGTTTGTTCCCCTGGGTGATTGAGTTGAGGGACAGAAAGACATTTCCAGTGTGATGCCTGAAGTTTTGAACTTGAAATGACTATCTGAACTGAGTGACCTTACATCTTCGATCAAAGAACAACCAGTATTATAACCCACATAGTTCAACCCTCCAATCTTATAAAAGGGGAGTGATTTCCAAGGAAGTCAACACCCACCAACATTTTACAAATTTTCACTGACAATCATCCTGCATCCCAGTCCAAGGTGCTTGCTTCTCTCTTCACAACTCATTTTTGGAAGCTTTTCATAAAAATTTTAACTTAGGAAAAAGATTCGCAGTCTACTTATAAATATATACACACACATATATATGTATGTGTGTGTGTACATGTATATAAAACTTAAAACTCTGTTATTAAAAGGGGTACAGATAACTATTTATACTGATTTGAGTATCCATAGTTAATATTTCTAATTTTTCGCTCTTATATGTATGCTGTTATCTCAAAATCTTCCCTCCTGAGCAACTCACTTCACACACACACACCCTCACATACACATGTGCTTGAAAACCTCAGTACAGTGATAACAACAACGGCCATTGATGTAACAACCTGCTGTGTGTGTGTATAGTCAATCTTTGCAACCCCATGGACTGTACCCCACCACGGTCCTATGTCCATGGGATTTTTCTAGATAAGAATACTGTAGTAGATTGCCATTTCCTACTCCAGGGGATCTTCCCAATCCAGGGACTGTACTCCTGTTTCTGCTAACTGTGCTAATAATAGGTATACAGACAATCGTAATGGATGTGGCCTAGACCTAGCCCTCAACGAGCTTCAGCCTAGTGGGAAACAAAAAATGAAAATCAGTGTACTGTGCTATTTAGAAATATACAGTAGAGTGTCCATAGGCTTGTACCCACATCACAAGGATTCATCTTTTCAACGGCGGAGAGAGTGCCTGTGTGTGTTTCTGATTCCTGGTTCAATTCTTATATAAAGTATGTACTCAGTTAAACTGTTCACTGGTGCTGGACATTGAAAAAGGACTGTTCTGTTTCCCCTCTAATCTGGAAAATTCATTTTATCCATTCTGTGTGTAATATTAGGGGCCTAGGCTACCACACTAAAGAAAATGTACCCAGGGCTGTTCTTCTGGAAATGTCAATAGACTAGAAATAATAATAAGTATCTAGCATCTGACACCATGTGGTGTGAGGAGTGTCACTGTGACAATAAGAGGAACAGCGGAGGCTGGAGTGAGGAAGTGGTCTGAACTTCGGAAGGCTGTCCATAAAGCAGGGCATGGAGGACCAAGGCTCATGTTTATAGGCAGAGGTGTGGGTGGAGCCAGCTCACTCGAGAAGGTGGAAGGAATGTTCACATGGGAAGATGAGGGGGAAAGACTTGAGCATCCTCATGGACTGGTGTTGGGAAAAGATGCTGGTGGAGGGGAGGGATGGGAAGAAGGGTCAAGAGAAAAGATGAGCGGAGGAATGGGTAAGAGAAAGCATTGAGGCCACTGTGGCAGCGAGGACACACCAGGCCACTGCATCCTCCCCAACCACGTTCAGGTCCATGCCTTCTCCTGCTGAAAGCAGTCCTAAGTGCCCTACCCACCCACTGTCTCATCTCCGAACAGAAGCCAGGTGATTCTTTTAAATATAAATCAGATCATTTTATTCCCCTGGAAACTTTCCAGTGGTTTCTCATCAGGCTTAAGAGATCATCCAAGCTCCTTATCCTGACCAGTGAGGCTGAACAGCATGATGGAACCTCTGTGCCAACTTTCCAGCTGGATCTCCCAGCTCCTCACTAGATATATTAATATAAATGTAACATATACATTAATTATAATTTATATATTAATAATCTAATATATACATTAATATAAATATACATACTCCTTGGAAGGAAAGTTATGACCAACCTAGATAGTATATTCAAAAGCAGAGTCATTACTTTGTCGACAAGGTCCGTCTAGTCAAGGCTATGGTTTTTCCTGTGGTCATGTATGGATGTGAGAGTTGGACTATGAAGAAAGCTGAACGCCGAAGAATTGATGCTTTTGAACTGTGGTGTTGGAGAAGACTCTTGAGAGTCCCTTGGACTCAAGGAGATCCAACCAGTCCATTCTAAAGGAGATTGGTTCTGGGTGTTCTTTGGAAGGAATGATGCTAAAGCTGAAACTCCAGTACTTTGGCCACCTCATGCGAAGTTGACTCATTGGAAAAGACTCCGATGCTGGGAGGGATTGGGGGCAGGAGGAGAAGGGGATGACAGAGGATGAGATGGCTGGATGTCATCACCGACTCAATGGACGTGAGTTTGAGCGAACTCCGGGAGTTGGTGACGGACAGGGAGGCCTGGCGTGCTGCGATTCATGAGGTCACAAAGAGTCGGATACGACTGAGTGACTGAACTGAACTGAACTGAATACAAATAAAGAATGCAGGATATATTTACTAATATATATAGTCAAATTAATAGAATCAGAAAGTAGTACACCAATAAATGCCAGGGGCTGGGGAAGGGAAGTAGGATCGGGAGGGGGAATGGGAAAGTATGTTTAACAGGGACATAGTTTCAGTTTAGAAAAGTGAAAAACTCAGGAAATGGATGATGGTGAATGTCACAAAACAATATGAATGTACTTGGTGCCACTGGGCTTCCATGGTGGCTCAGTGGTAAAGAATCCACATGCCAAGCAGGAGACACAGGTTCAAACCCTGGGTCAGGAAGATCCCCTTGTGAAGGAAATGGCAACCTACTCCAGTATTCTTGCCTGGGAAATCCAATGAACAGAGGAGTCTGGCAGACTACAGTCCGTGGGGTCACAAAAGAGTCTGATACAACTTAGCAACTAAACAACAACAACTTTGTGTCACTAAACTGTACAGATAAATATGGTTAAAATAGTGTGCTTTATGTTTTCTGACTTTTACCACAATAAAAAACAGTTTTTAATTAAAAATAAATAAATAAACTCAAAATGGATTAAAGACCCAAATGTAAGGCCAGATACTATAAACTCCTAGAGGAAAACATAGGCAGAACACTCTATGATATAAATCAGAGATATCTTTTTCAATCCACCTCTAAGAGTAACGAAAATAAAAACAAAATGGAAAACAAAATAAGACAGTGAAACAGTCTCATTACAGAAACAACTTCCCACCAGTGAAGAACTCATTCTGATGATCCTCTGGGTGTCAAAATATTTTACTACCAAAGCTGGAATTAATAAATAAGTCTCCCAGGGTGTAGATAGAGATTTATTCACATTACCCCTTAATATTTAGGTGCAAACATAATCGTGGCTTTGGACCATGAACTTTAAATCATTGTAACTGGCCTCAAACACATTTTTGTTAATCAAAATAGGAAATTACAATCAACACCTTTTGCCAACAAGAAATAAGTTGATTCCTGTAGCATAAAAATCCACGTTTCAGGATACCACAAACTCTTGGACAGCATTTTCTGCCTCCTTCTAGTTGTGGGAGTGTGTTCCCTGCTGTTGTCTAGAAGCTTGAAGAAGCGGTAATCAGTTGGTGATGGGGTCAGGTGAATATGGTGATGAGGCAAAACTTCAGAGTCTTTAACTTTTGAAGCACTGATTGTGCAATGTCCTGTCCAGTGTTGTCGTGAAGAAAAGCTGGGCCCTTTCTGTTGACCAATACCATCGAATCGATTTGCTGAGCATACTTCTCAGATGTAATGGTTTCACCGGGATTCAGAAAGCTGTGGTGGATTAGACCAGCAGCAGACCACCCAACAGCGACCATGACCTTTTTCTGGTGCAAGTTTAACTTTGGGAAATGCTTTGGAGCTTCTTCTCAGTCCAATCACTCTGCTGGTTGTTACTGGTCGTATTATAAAACCTACTTTTCATGGCATGTTACAATCTGATAAAGAAATGGTTCTTCGGTGTTGCGTAGAATAAGAGAAGACGACACCTCAAAATGACGATTTTTTTTTTTTAATTTGCAATCAGCTCAAAGAGGACGTTAAATGTGTTCTAAGTCTAAGGTCTATTACAACTTTCATCATGGAAATTTGCAAAAAGTGTGCATCTCCGGATCAAGGAATTACAAATATTCAATAGAGGCATAATAAATTATTATAATACATCATCAGTGGTAATTTCTTAATTTCATCAAATAGTACTCTTAGAAAAGAAACACAGAAATACCATCTGAACCCCATGCTTATAATAACATGCTTATAATATACTAACAAATAACATACACAATAAATATATAAAATAAGTAACTGGTACCATCTCCCATAGCAAGGTTTACCCATTTTATTTTCCTTAATCATGGCTTAAGTTAAAGCCAGTCCTGGGACTTCCTTGGTGGTGCAGCAGTTACGAATCTGCCTTGCAATGCAGGGTGTGTGGATTCAATCCCTTATCAGGGAACTAAGATCCCACATCCAGCAGAGCAACTAAGCCTACAGGCCTCAGCTACTGAGCCTGCTTGTCACAACCACAATGAAGATCCCGTGTGCTGCAATGAAGGCTTGATGCAGACAAATAAATCAACAAATAAAATAAATATTTTTTAAAAAGTTAGTCCAGAAGAGTGGCACCTATTAGCAATGAAGTGTCAAACTGAGGCTTCAATTTCCTAGCTTTTTACATACAAAAGCCCCAAAGAATGGCTTAAGGATTGTAGTAATATTGTATATTAGACATGAGTTCCAGACCACTGTTACCTGTTTGGACATTGTAAAACTTCTGTTTAAAGTATCCAAAAATACATTTATCCTGTTGGTTTTTGAAGTAATTATGTGGCCAAAAGAGCTACAGAGTAATTAATTTCTTCTTTATGTAAGACACAAATCTATGAGAAAATTAACATATATTCACAATCAGATATAATTAACTCATTATGTCTGCATCTCACATCCACCCATAATTATGGTAAACTATTGAAAAATCTTTTAATGGTTTAGTATAATTACAGACCAGCTAGTTATATACCAGCTAGACCTAATGAATATTATTTCAAATCTATGGATCAAACCCTGCAAGCCTTTAAAAAAAAAAGCTAAGTAAACTAGCTCAAAAATGATACAGAGAAAGTAAAAGCAAACTATTCAATTTTATTCAGTGAATAGATTTGGAAAATCAGGCCTGGATGTGGTTACTAATTATTTTTAAATACTTTTAATTACTAGCACTAAAGGGAAATACTGCGGAAGACAATTAACTTGTAAATAAACAAAGAAGTTTCAATGAAAACTCAAAAGCCATTTTCTTCAAGCCATCTTTTTAAATGAAATATAAAAGCAAAGATTCCTTTTCCAAATTCCACTCAACAACATTAGAAGGACCAACAACTGCTAGCAGTTTCATTTCAAATGACCTATAAAACTCTCGAAAATGGGCCATGCACCTTCCAGCAGGCACAGCATCTAATAAGTCAGCAAGTATTTAGTCATCATTTACTAACACATGCAAGGAATAGGGGACAAAAAGATTAAAAAAAATTCTGCAGCTCATGGTCTGGAGAACATACAGGGCAGAAAACAAGCAAACACAGATGCTGGGGGTGGTTACAGAGGCCAATGGGAAGACAGGAGGCTGTTTTCGGTGGGGGAGCGAGTAAGAAAGAAAAGATGCACAGTGTGGAATGGCTGATGCCTACTCCTAAAAAGAAATATGGCCCCTCGCTCCCCTAAGGACTGCTACATCAGTTGAAATATTATTCTTTCCAGGGTCTCCTTAATATGCATCCCCACAGTCAAGCATACTGGCCTAAATGCACAGAAGAGGCACTCAGTAAACCTGGGCAAAATGAATAGCCAATTTCTGGTCTCCACAAAGCTGGGTCATACAAAAGTTTAAAACTTCATTCCGTGCAGTCAAGTGTCTATTCAGGAACAGCTGAAAGGTTTTAACCTACAACCACATTCTTGAAATCAGGCCCTTTTTCTATGTGTAAACTCATTACCTCCTCCATCAATCATTTACAGACTGCCTGCAATACACAGAGCATCCTTTTGCTGCTGGTGTGCTGACAGAAAAATACCCTGCTCTTAATCTCAGCAGGAAGAAAAACAATCTTTAATACATTTTATCTAAAATAACAAGAAAAATATCAGAGAGTCATGTGTGCTACACAGAGAATTAAAATGACGTGATGTCATAGAAATGGGGTGAGTTCACTGGTGGCCTCAGGTGTCTGGGTATATCAGATTCAGATACTAGTATCCCCAGAAGTGGACACTGGGACAAGGATTTAGGTGCAAAATGTTTATTTGGGACGTGGAAGAAACATCAGTGGGAGAGTGCGGACTGAGACCAGGAAATCAAGGAGCCAACAGAAGTTCCTTATCAGGCCAGTCACCATTATGAGCAGCATCAATTAATTCCTAGTGATAATTTTCTGGGCAAACCGTGAGACCATGTGAACATGTACACACTTTGTAGTTTCCCAGTACTGAGGGATAGGGAGCTGGGGTATTTATATACTAAGTCCTATGAATCAGTGGTTGCGAGCCAATGGGGAGAGAGGTCAACTTCTTGGCACCTTCCATCCTTCTGGGCAGTAAGGGAGGCTCAAGTGAGTTGCAGGTGCCACTGGTGTACAGGAAGGTTGAGCTGGCAGGCAGTCCCGTGGACCAGATGTGTGTGCTAGTGTCTAGATGGAAAGAAGGATTCAGGGTGAAAGATTCCCAGACAGAAGGAACTTCCAGAACAGGCTCTAGCTTAGAATACTCATTCAAGGTCACCCAATAGAATGTCTGGAGCAAAGTGGGTGAGTTAATATATAAAATCAGACCACAGAGAGCTCTGGATGCCAGAGCAAAGTGTCTGGGAGACACTGGTGGGAATATGGGCTCAACAGGATTTTATGTGCATTTTATACACACACACACACACACACACACACACTTATAGGCTTCCCTGATGGCTCAAATGGTAACGAATCTGTCTGCAATGTGAGAAACCCAAGTGCAATCCCTGGGTTGGGAATATCCCCTGCAAAAGGGAATGGCAACTCGCTCCAGTATTCTTGCCTTGAGAATTCCATGGACAGAGGAACCTGGTGGACTACAATCCCTGGGGCCCCAAAGAGTCAGACACGATTGAGTGAGTAACACACACACACACATATTTGTTCTTTTTCAAATTGAAAGAAGACATATATTTGTTCTTTTTCAGATTAAAAGAACACATATATTTGTTCTTTTTCAGATTATTTTTCATTATGTGTTCAGTTGTTGAAGTTGTGTCTGACTCTTTGCGACCCCATGGACTATAGCCCACCGCTGTGGGCTCCTCTGTCCATGGGCTTTTCCAGGCAAGAATACTGTAGTGGGCTGCCATCTTCTTCTCCAATTTTTCATTATAGATTATTACAAGATATTGAGTATAGTTCCCTGTGCTATACAGTAGGTCCTTGTTATCTATCTATTCTATACATAGTACTGTGTACATTGTCTGTTCATCTTAACCTCCTAATTTATCCCTCCCCTCCCCTTTCCTCTTTGGCAACCATAAATTCGCTTCTGTCTCTGAGTCTGTTTGGTTTTGTAAATAAGTTCATTTATTTTTCAGATTCCCCATATGAGTGATATCATAGATTTGTCTTTGTCTGGATTACTTTGCTTGGTATGATAATCTCTAGATCCATCCATGTTCCTGCAAATGGCATTATTTTGTTTTTTTTTTTTTTTTTTTTGGCTAAGTAGTATTCCCTTGTATAAACGTACCATATCCTCTCTATACATTCATCTGTAATGTGTATTTTCAAAAGATGACTCTGGTGCAAATTGATAGTGGAGCCCTGAGCAAAAGCAGGAAAGTCAGGATGCTGGGGAGGATAAGTCATGGTTGGGCAGATGTGTGCACACAAGGGTGAGAGAGAGGCAAGATCAAAAACTCTGCAAGCTTTCTTCTTTAGCAACTTTGTATATGGTAGTGTCAGTGCCACCATTTACTAAGAAGGAAGAAGACTAGAGGAGAAGTACATTTGAGAAAAACAACGAAGAGATCATTTCATTCAAGTTCAAGTTAAGATGCCTATGAGATATTTGCAGATGGATAAAAAAAAGACAAGTTTGAAGTCAGAGAAAAATCAGAACTAGAGATAAATATGAGAGTAATCTACATACATGCAGCATACGAAGTCAAGAGATTAGGTAAAGAAGAAATGGGTTCCAAAATAGACTGTTAGCTTTCAAATATTAATTTCACGTCGATCATCTTCTATTTTACCTGTTAAATGTACCTCAGTAGTCACAGCCGACTCATTCTATCATTCATTCATTCAGTATTATTGAATAGATAATTCCCTGAAATCATCACAACATTGTAAAACAACTATATCTCAATTAAAACAGATTTACTGAATATAAAAGAGACATATGGCATCATGCTAGTAACTGTAAGAAATTTAAATATATCATATATTAATCCTCATTCTTAAGAGCTAAAGGTCTACAAACCCTTCAAGATTAAAGATTGAGCACAGAAATGGTCCTAAGAGAGACACACGGAAAGGACCATGGAAATTCAAGAGAAAGAATTGCTTCCACCTGGCAAAATCGTAATAAAAGGTTTTGACTGAAAAGGTAGCATTTAAGCTGGTGTTTAAAGCCTTTCCAAATTTGTAGAATTTGCTCTGTAAACATATACAAAGTGGATGTATTTCAAAAGCTAGAGATTTAAAGAACCACAGAGATGGAACATTGGAGACAGCATAATTCTGGAGTTCATTAAATAACTCAATTTGCTAAATGATAAAATATATGAATGAGATACAGGTGGTGAATATTTCTAGAATACAGGTTTGTCATATTCATGTCTAAAATATTCCAGGTAAGTCACTTTCTATGGTGTCAAATATATATATTTGGTCAGGTTTAAGGGGAAAAAATTAAGTCATAATTTCTTCTCACTTTCATTTTATAGACTATTATTTTCCATTATTCGCACATACGATGAACAATCATTAGCCACTTAGAAATTCACTTCTCACTTACATTGTTCATTTCACTTATACAGTTCCTATATTGTACATAACAACAGCACCTTTTCCATCGATC
Organism: Bos mutus; assembly: GCF_027580195.1. Lineage (NCBI taxonomy): Eukaryota > Metazoa > Chordata > Mammalia > Artiodactyla > Bovidae > Bos > Bos mutus. The sequence continues at coordinate 30,332,893 of NC_091633.1, forward strand.
TATCTGACTTTATCATTAAAGACTGAAAATATATGTATTAAAATTGGATCTGTAAGGTGGGATTACTAATTACTGGTCAGTATAAAGGGAAAGGAAAAGGCCTGAGTTGGGTAAGAAGAAGATGAAGCAGGCCGAGAACAGTGACATACAGGGGACTTGCTGGTAGGAAGAGGTCCTGAGGCCCCAGTGATGCATGGAGTGGAGAGGGTGCGTGGACCACAGAAAGGATATCGCCCCTTCCATGCTCAGCACTCAGCTCTAGACAGCCTTCATTTTAGACCCACCAGTTCAGCTTGTTTTTGCCTCTATTTAAGAGACCATGAGAAATATCCTTTTATGGTGGCATTTGAAGACTTCTTAGCTCACAGCTTCCCCGAAACAAAAAAGTAGCCATAAAGGACTTTCTGAAAAACACTGCATACAAGAGATGTCACATTTCCTTATACTGCTTGTTGTAAGAATAAAGTTTATAATCACTGAAGAAGCAAGTGTTTATCCCTATGGTTTGTCTCAAGAGGACGATCAAGCTAACAATACAAGATTGCATGTATAGGAAAGTGAAACCAAATAACAAACAGAAAACACAACAGGCAAAGAAGAGATAAACTCAAAGAACAGCATGGCATCTTTGCGAAAGAAAGATCAGTAGAAACAACTGCAATAAATGAATTCATGAGGGGCAGCTCAGGATGGGTGTGGGGGGCTAGAAGCGAGTGACAAAGGAGAAATGACACCCCTGCCTGGATCAGGCCCTAAGACCCTCAACAACTTGGAAACCTTTTGTTAAAAAACTGTGCCAGTGACAATTTGCAAGAAGATACAACATACAAATTAGTCAACCTTTACAGAAAACTACTGAATGGTAATAATAATGCTATGGACATGATGTGTTAATTCAATATTAAATTCTGTGTACTTTCAAAGAAAAGTTATGAATATAATCTGCTTGACATTTAGAAATTATGAAAAATAATATATTCTATGTCCTGAGCTATCTAGGTAAGATATTGGTTGGGGAGGAAAGAAGAGAAAGGAAAGAAAGAGGAGAAAAAGTAAATCTATCCCATAAAAATTATTTTTATAGTTCATAAAACCAATTTTTCATAGTAAAAAAGGGCAATAAAATATAGAACTACTCTCTAGCTAAAAAACAAAATTGAATTTGCCCCCAGGTATGTGGACATGTCATTTTTTTACATGTAATTGTAAATTCTTCCAGCCTTCCGGAAAGCATCAAAATACAACCAAATGACCCAAAGAGACATTATCTTTCCTCCTCCTCCTCCTCCTGCAATGAATGATTTACTGTTCAACAAGGGTTAACTCAGGTCAGCTTAAGAAAAAAAAAGTGGGGGGAGCTGGTGCTCAAACTTTACAGAGAGCAGAATGAAAAATATTCCCTAGTTATTTACCCTTCAGTGACTTACAGATACAAGCCACAGTTGATAACATTTTTAAATACTTGGGTTCACATCAAGTTACCTCTCCTACTTTCAAATGGCCCTTTCAAGATATCAGTGCTGACAGGCCAGAGCTTGCAGGGTCCTGCCCAGAAGGCCCACCCAAGTAGAATGTTGAAAAAAATCGTCTGCTCACAGATGGTAATACACCAGATGCTGGAAAACACCAAGTGGGTTGCCATTTGAGTTTTGATCTAAACTAAATGAGCTGGGTTGCTAACTAGATTAATCTGTCATTAGACTCACCTTTCTAACCTCCAGAAAAGCACATTTTCATTTATAACTCGCCTGAATGCCTTTGTGGGAAGACCAAGTAACGTATATACAACATATGCAAATATGTCTTAAAATTGCATGTTCAAAAACAGATTTAAAGAAAAAAAAATTCTGTTTAGTTCACACTTATTGCCATATGACTTTTCCAGGCAGACACGTGGAGAAAGAATTTCAGGCAAGGGGAAGAGCATGTGCAAAACTATGCAAAAATCTTCATATTTGGGGAATTGAAAGGCTTTCAGAAAAGCTGGGACTTTAGGTAGCAGAGGTGAATGAATGGATAAAAGCAATAAGGTGCTTGAGCTTGATCCATGAAGGATTTGTAAAATAAGAAACCCTATTATTAGATTTTTCAGGGGAGAGGTGATAATGTACAGAATGAATTGTTTACATTATCTTAAAAGATACTTTCTCTAAGTAGGGCATTACCACCAAAGTCATATAATTGTAAACAAAAATGCAATCTCATTATAAAGCTGAGACTCCTGGTAAGAAAGGCCACAATGAAGAATCTAGGTTCATGTGTTTATTACACACGAAATTCAGCCTGGCTTCTCTTCCCTTCCCACATTATTACTGATGCTAATTTCCCTGCCCAGTAATTCCATAAATGATGTTAACTTTCTTTATTTGCTACCTATGAATGAGCAAAATCGTTCTGAATAGACCAAACTGACAAGAATCCTGAGAGCAAAGGATGTGACAGCCTCCGAATTCTGACCTGTAGAACATGAAACCCAGAGGTCCAACTCAGCTCCCCAGCAGGCATGCACGCTTCTGTATTAGGAATAACACAGCACAGATTTCCTCTAATGAAAGCATTTTTGTGTTACCTTCCCTAAAGTAACAGAGACCTTCTGAACAGATAGCTGCACAGTGACAATGAGAAGATTGTTAAGAGGGTCTATCAGCTAGGGGACAGGAGTATTCTGTTTCCACTGGAAAGAACACTTATAGGCCAAGATCCAACAAAGGCTTAAGTGGCCTGGGATCACGTCATCTCCCTGGTCAGTGCATCACAGGACAGCCACTGGGCAGGCGTGCTGGGAGGAGGAGTGGCAGAGAGCTCATCTTTCCTTACTGTCCAGGAAACACAACCCAGGGGACTTCTGAAGACCTCACACATCCACCGTGGCTCACAGCTGGGACCAGGGCAGGGACAGAGGCTCCCATCCCAGGAAGCCCTGGACCACCCAGACATTAGCTATGTTAACCATCCTCTTAAACTGAAGTGGAGATATTTATTCAGAATTATGGTTTATACTTACAGTGGAACGTATCTTTGTGTGGATTTTAAACATCACATTTATGGAAGGATTTTTTTTTTTTTAATCTACATCTGCTGAACAGAAAACTCTCAGGTATTTACTTTTATTTTAGGAGTGTCTTTCCTTTGAAAATTGTTCATACATTCTTCCTAAAAAGTATACTGTGGCAACATTTAAAAAACACACAATACCTGGTCATGACATTTATAAGATGAGTTGGCTTTCAAATAGCTCCACATTTCAGAAAATGTCAAAATAGGAGTGAGGAGAGCTCTCTATATACCAACGTAATGCCAATCTAATCCATTATTAGGAACTTCTAATACACTAAAGACTCTACTCTGATCAACAGTCTGTCTGTATTCATCTCCTTCTCACATTTACTACAGTTTATACTTCTAAGGGCAACACTGAAAAATTTTTATGAATGAATGCACTCAGGTTTAGCTTTCTGATATCCAGGCAGGTATATTTACTCTATCTAGTTAAAGGAAGTCAACCTACAAATGCTACTCTGTATTTGTGCTCAAAGTGGGAACAAAAAAAGAGTGGGGAGGGAGTTAATATTTAATACCAATCACCGGTGGAGCCAGACACACTTTTGAGAATCCAACTGTTAAGTCCTCCATAACGTCTCAGAGTCTGAGTTGTCTCACCTCAACCAAAATGTCAGCAAACACACAGGTTTGTCTAGAGATCCTGATGAAAAAAGTCAGGGAACTCCTGGCTACAGCAGACACTGGGAGATTTTGGCCGTACATTCCACTCATATAACGAAATACTGCTCAGCTTTTCACACTCATTGGCAAGCACTACGGTAGAGTCTCACTGTTTTTGGAATCTATGTTTTCTAATGTTCAACTGGCTAAAAGTTATCTGTTAGCATGAAATTGACATGTGGAACAAATGTCATCATCTGGGGTCCAGCAGACATATAGTCCCCAAGGCCCAGGTTCAGCTGGTGTCCAACAAGGGGGCACTTGTCGGTTGGTTTCAGTCCCATCCTGCGAACAAGTTTCCTTTCCTCTTCATGTTCTTCATTTTTGTGATTCTGGGGAGATTTCAATGTTTTCAAGAGCCCCACACTGGTGCTGAAGTGCTGACTTTGTGATGACTCTTATGGGTGTGAGGTAAGCTTTGTTCAGACATGAATTATATGCCATTGGCTATGGGTTCAATTGTCATGAATCAAAAATAGAGAAAAATGAGTTGTCTTTAAACAGACACACATAAAACCAAGTTGTGACCAAGGGCTCATGGGAACCTCATCCTACATTTCCCCTAGGAGTAATGGTTGGGTATTCACTATTTTACGTCTGCAATGATTTTACAAAACATAGCTACCACAGAAAATAATAACTGGTGTCATGTATACACAAGATCTTATGTTAAGCAACAGGAATACACCATTTAAAAACATAGCCCTGGGAATTCCCTGGCAGTCAGTGGTTAGGACTCCATGCTTCCACTGCAGGGGGCATGGGTTCAATCCCCAGTCAGGGAACTAAGCTGCTGCATGCCACGTGGACCAGTCAAAAATAAAACAAATCACACACACAAAAAAAGAAAGAAAAGAAAGAAAAAACACAGACCCTTGCAATCAAGGAAAGTAAAAAGTAAGAAGTACATACTTCTTTTTTTTTAATACTTCTTAAAACATTAAAATATAAACAAAATTTATGTCATTCTTTTCTGAACTATGTAAAATTAACAAATGGGGCTTCCCTGGTGTCTCAAGGAAAAATCTACCTGCCAATGAAGGAGATATGGGTTTAATCCCTAGATCAGGAAGATACCCTGAGAAGAAAATGGCAACCCACTCCAGTATTCTTGCCTGGAAAATCCCATGGACAGAGGAGCCTAGCAGGCTACGGTCCATAGGGTCGCACAGTCAGACGTGACTGAAGCAACTGATCACATGCACACAGAGGCTAAAACCTTCACCAGGTGGGAGAAGTTAACTATATGTTGCCCACAGGCCCATAGGCCAGTTGAAACCAGAAGGTTGATGATGTTGACTCCCGATTACCTCACCACCAACCAATCAGAAGAAAGTCCATGAGCAGATCACACCCTCTTTGAACCATTCCTGTAAAACTTCTCACTACCCCCTCCAGGTCAGGACACACAGTATTGGTGTGGCCCTCTTTGCATAGCAAAGCAATAAAGCTGTTCTTTTCTACCTCACCCAAAACTCCAAGATTTAATGCAGTGGCCGGATTTGGCATCAGTCTTTCTCTTCCCCACAACCTGCACCCGCTCAACTCACTCCTCTTCAAGGGTGGGGAAAGAATAACACTATGAATTTGCCTCCTAAATCTCATACTGTGTCTTTCAAACAAAAACATCAGACAGCTTCAGGCCTCTCTCTGAGACCTACAAAGGCCAGCACTGAGCCCTTTTGTCCTTTTCCCCTTAGTTCACCCACTGGCGCAGTGAGCACTGTCCCTCCTCCCCCACCCTGCACCTTTCCTGTCCTGCACTGTGCCCGCGGGTGCTGACCTTCACAGGCCACCAGCATCCAGCCGGGTTACTGGTCCAAGTCCAGAGGACAGAAAGAGGAGAAAACTGAGTCCTCCACGTCTGCTCCTGGCCTTGTTCAAGTCCTGGCTGTGCATTTATTCCCTTCTCCCTCAAACCCCTGTCATCAAATTATGGTTGTTTTACCACTGCGCCACCTGGGAGGCCCTCTGTCCTAATTAGGGACTCGCTAAGTGGCCCAGGCACCCCTGGGTGTTCCCAAACGCCTTTCAAGGAGTCCATGAGCTCAAAATGATTTTCATAACAATATTAGCATCCATTCTGCATTCTTCACACCCACTCTGTGATGTGTGTGCAATGAACTTTGCCAACAGCAGCGTGATCTAACACCACAACTTACTGAGTGCAGACAGGGATACAAACACCAAGCTGTCTTCCAATAGACCAGATGTGAAAGAAATTGGCAAAACCATAAAAGAATTCCAGCACTATCAATAAAATTCTTTTTTGGAAAATGCAATTTTATGTTTCATAAAATTACGTTATTTAAGTTAACATAGAATGGCTTTGTTGTTATATTTAAGGTTTCTTCTACATTAAGTTTCCACCTGTTTTCTGCCAGGACCCTGCCAGCCACAGGAGGCATCTCCTCCCAAATGCCCACCTCTGTGACTTCGTAGGAAAATGCCCACCTCTGTGACTTCGTAGGAAAAACAGGTCAGGAGGGTTAACGAGGCAGGGATGGAAGCAAAAACTCTGATTTTGTCTCAAGTGCAAATCTCTTCTCCAACATAAATTTCTGAATCCCTGCATTTGGCAAACTTATTGGATGGCTGCCCAACCTGCAGCAAAGCTGTTGCTTTGGTCACCATCAGGCTCTCCACTTTTTGGGCACATGCTCAGTCAGGGATGAGGAGAGGAGTAAAAGAATGTCTCAACTCCAAAGGCACTAACAGAAAAAGGTTTAGGGAGTTGCTGTTTCAAAGTATGCACTGAAGCCAGTGGCCCCCCTAAACTTCATTCATCCCTTCAACAAAGCAGTCTGGCTCAATTATAGGAGATTTATAGACAGTCATAACCATTTTAATGACCAAATGTCTGCTACTTAAAATAAAACCTTTCAAATGCAGAGAGCTTCTGTTCTTGTCCTCAGGAAACTTTTATAAAGCAAGAAGAACTAGAGGGTTAAATTCCAACATGTCAATCGATACAGCCAGTCCTGAGAGGCAAAAAACCCCAAATACCAAGGGCCTGGTGAACTCCACAAGGAAAGAGAAAGGTAGGGTCTTCAGCCAAAAAGTAACATAGATAAGGAGCCCAATACGGGTTTAGTACAATCCGTCCCAGTAGCTTTGGTTCCTACATAAGAGGAGCCAGATCATACTCATACTTCATTCAAAAACTATTTGCTGTTTCATAGAGAAAAAGATAAAACTATTGTTAAAAACGTCTCTTTGATTACCTCTCTTTTCTCTTCTGTGCGCAAACTGAAAAGCAAATCTTAAACTAGAGAAAATACTCCCTAGACTTGTGTCAATGTAACGAACTTTTTATTGTAAATATAATCTAACACATAATGAGAAAAAAAAAAAAAAACAAATTTACCAACACAAAAATTAGACCCAGGTTATGAAGATGTACCTGCCAAGAGAGAAATGCAGATGCCCACAAATTAAATGAAAGAAGAAAAATGTTAAACTTTACCAGTACTGTACTGAAATCATGCTACACAAAATGAGTAATTGCTTGTATTTTAAAACAAAATATATCTATAAAGGATAATTATCACATCACTGCTCACAGAAATCCAAAAATCCTGAATCAAAATATTTCAATAGAAAACTGATTAAGGAATTACAGAACATGAATTGAAAGGAGCAGCATATCGTGAACAAAATAATGCTGTCAACTAATATTTTATATCCATGGCATTTTATTATCCTGTGAAAAATCATATTATAAAGCAGATGAATCATAATATTTCATTTTTGTGAAAACTGTAAATAAAATTGATTAAAAAACAATGGAAAGTGACACATACATCAAAATTTAACTTTAGTAAACAGGTGGTCAATATTCACAAAAGCAAGGAGAAGCATGTAACACGGCTAAAAGATCCCTGGAAGAGAAGGCTTCCAGGACCAAGCAACACAGAACTGACAGCTTACATGAAACCGTCATGGGAAAGAGGTAGAGCTGGGAGGAGACAGAACTTCTCTATCTGTGCGGTGTGAGTCACAGGTAGGACCAAGAGGGAAATGCCAGGTGGAGAGCAGAAGAGGAAAGACCAGATTGGAAGCTCTGGAAGCCGTGCTCAAGAATGTAGATTTTATCCAAGACGCAAAAGGGAGATGTATCAGAAGATGAATGATCTGGATACACCCAAGGAAAGAGAATGGCAAGTCAGAGATCACTGCCTTCACCAGGAAAGAAGCTGTGTCTTGTCTGCAGCTCAGCCTCAGAAGACATCAGCTTCTCTTAGGCTGTGAGTGAATAAAGTCTAGGCCTGCTTTATGAATTAATTAGAGATCCTCTGATATTTAATTTACAAATCATTACTCTCCAGGCTCAAAGGTATGCCTGGCCATATACCACAGTCCAACTTACATCACCACTTGAAAGTTATGCTTTTTTCTGGTCCAAATATTATCTTAAATTATATTATACAACATGTATGTAAACCTGTAATGCTGACATCATGAACAAAGTGAATTCACTTGAAAAATAACTCCGTGAGTCAGATGTAGAAACAAGAAATAACAAGCAAGTTCAACTCTGCATGAAAGAAAATCCTTTCATCAGCAAGGCCTATTCTCACTCCCGGATTTTCTCTCATGAACCTGAAAAACATAATTAGGCTCATAAATAAGATGACTTGAAAACAGGAGTCTATACAGATCTCATATATAAGAAAACACATTTTTCATTTACATGGGATTGAGGAATTTACCTCAGAATTGTATCACAAGTCATTGAAAATACACAAAGAAAATGTTGTCTCATGGCATAGTTCAATTGTGGTTTGTTTAAATCACATATCTTACCAAAACATAAGAAGCTCAGTACCACTAATTACTAGAGAAACGCAAAGCAATGAGGTATCACCTCACAGCGGTCAGCACGGCCATCATCAAAAAGTCTGCAGACAATAAATGGAGAGGTGTGGTGAGAAAGGAACCCTTCCCTACATTGTTGGGGGAATGTAAGTTGGTACAGCCACTATGGAGACCAGTATGGAGGTTCCTTAAAAAACTAAAACTAGAGTTACTGTATGATCCAGCAAGCCCACTTCTGGGCATCTTTGTGGAGAAAACCATAATTCAGAAAGATACATGCACCCTAGTGTTCACAGAAGCACTGTTTACAACGGCTAAGATATAGAAGCAACCTGAACGCCTGCTGACAGAGGAATGGCTAAAGAAGATGTGGTTCATATAAACAGTGGAATAACACTCAGACATAGAAAAGAATGAAATAATGCCATCTGCAGCAGCATGGATTGACCTAGAGATTATCTTACTAAGTAAAATGAGTCAGACAGAGAAAGACAAATACTGTACAATATCTCTTGAAGTGGGATCTAAAAAAATCATAGAAGTGAACTTATTTACAAAACAGACTCAGACATAGAAAACAAACTTAAGATTACCAAAGGAGAAAGATGAGGAGGGACACATGAGGAGTTTGGGTTTAACATATATGCACTACTATACATAAACGGTATTGCACAGGGAACTCTAACCAATATTCTGTAAGAATCTATATGGGAAAAGGATCTGAAAAGAATGAATATATGTATATTTATAGCTGAATGTATATTCTTAATATTTGCTGTACACCTAAAGCTGACACAAATTGTAAATTAAGCATACCCCAATATACAATAAAAATTAAATTTAAAAATATATTATGATATTGACATACCATCAGGAAAAGTCAAATTAACATATTCTTATAAGATATTAATTCTCAGCATGTCTTATATAATAATTTTGATTCCTAACTTTGATCCTTGCTGTACAAACTACTAGGAGAAGGCGATGGCACCCCACTCCAGTACTCTTGCCTGGAAAATCCCATGGACGGAGAAGCCCGGTAGGCTGCAGTCCATGGGGTCGCTCAGAGTAGGACAGGACTGAACGACTTCACTTTCACTTTTCACCTTCATGCATTGGAGAAGGAAATGGCAACCCACTCCAGTATTCTTGCCTGGAGAATCCCAGGGACAGGGGAGCTTGGTGGGCTGCCGTCAATGGGGTCACACAGAGTTGGACACGACTGAAGCGACTTAGCAGCAGTAGCAGTACAAACTACTTCTTAGATATTGCCTCCATGATACAAGACCATCAACCCTGATACCAGTTTCACATTGACAGGACAAAGAATAAAGACAAAACATGAAACTATTTTTCTAGTAGTGATGTATGGATGTGAGAGTTGGACCATAAAGAAGGCTGAGCACCGAAAACTTGATGCTTTCAGATTGTGGTGCTGGAGAAGGCTTTTGAGAGTTCCTTGGACTGCAAGGAGATCAAACTATTTAAACTAATCTTAAAGGAAACCAGCTCTGAATATTCATTGGAAGGACTGATGCTGAAGCCGAAGTTCCAGTACTTTGGCCACCTGATGCAAAGAATTAATTCACTGGAAAAGACCCTGATGCTGGGAAAGACTGAAGGCAGGAGAAGAAGGGGGTGGCAGAGGATAAGATGGTTAGATAGCATCACCAACTCAATAAACATGAATTTGAGTAAATTCCAGGAGACAGTGGAGGACAAAGGAGCCTGGCGTGCTGCAGTCCATGGGATTACAGAGCTGGACACCACTTAGTGACTAAACAACAGGCAATATGAAACTGTCAATGACTTATTAGAAAGAAAGTCTTAGAAATGGGTAAACAATTGCAGATGCTTTACAAGACTGTACAGCTTTTTACTTATAATCATTACAAAAGAGAGCCAATTTTCTCATTTCCTCATGATATCTGAATAGATTGATACTAATTCAGGTAGATTCTTCACAGATAAAAGGTTTTTTATAATGTTGAACAATGTGAACTACTAGAAATAGATATTTAAAGAATCAAACTACTGGTCGTAGTCAAGGAACTCTAAAGGAAACCATCTTCTTATTACATAAAGTCAATTATTTTCAAATTTAAAAATAGCATTTCCTACCTAAGTACTTCACTACAGTTGAGTCTTGAACAAAGTGGGGGTTAAGGACACCAACCCTTTGGGAAGTCAAAAATCCACATATAACATATACTCAGCCCTCCAAACCCACAGCGCTTCCATATTCTCAGAGCCAAACAATCTTGGATTGTATAGTACTGTATATTTACTATGGAAAAAATCTGCATATAAGTGGACCCAGGCAATTCAAACCTGTGTTGTTCAAGGCTCAACTGTATCTATTTCCAAGGATCCTGAAAAAGTTCAAAAAGTACAGCACTTCATCCAGGCATACTGAAGCCAGCCTTCTCTTAAGATTTTGAGTCATGTCTACGCTGCTGCTGCTGCTAAGTTGCTTCAGTCATGTCTCTTTGGGACCCTTTCAACTGTAGCCTGCTAGGTTCCTCTGTCCATGGGATTTCCTCAGCAAGAACACTGGAATAGGTTGCCATTTCCTTCTCCAGGGGATCTTCTTGACCCAGAGATCGAACTCACGTCTCCAGCATCTCCTGCTTTGGCAGGCAAATTCTTTACCACTGCTCCAGCTGGCAAGCCCATGAGCCATCGGGAAGGCCCAAATATGGGATAAGAAAGTGTATATTCAACACCATAAACAGTTGACTTTATCCATTCCCTCCATAAATGTTTAATAATAATGTAAACCAGAAAAATAAACCAGTAAGTGAGAATCAAAAACAAGGAGTCTTTTTTGGAGACTTCACTGTAAGGGGGAAGAGTTAAAAAGTTATAATAAAAAGAAGGGTAGGAGAGGAGGAAAAAATAATAATAATAATAATTAAAAAGAAAAATTGTACATACTATGAGAATAAACAGTACTCAGGTCCGTGAAAGCCAAGACGAGTGTCTCTTTGTGTACCAATCTAAACCCATGGTTGGCACAGGGGTTCTCAAACTGTGCTCTGGGAACCTTAGGGGGTCTGTGAGGTCAAAGTTCTTTTCCCACCAACATTCCATAATATTTTACTGAGGTTGCCTGATGCACACATCACAGCAGACTGAGTAGAGAAGCCAGACACTAAAACGATTTTCAAAAACTATAAAGCAACGCCACTCTACTTACTCGTTTTTTCTTTAGAAAATAAAGATTTTTTTCCATAAAACAGGTTCACATTAATATTTATTGCTGCCAATTCTAAATGAATAAGTATGTTGAAGCTTCCTCAGTTTAACTTCAAATATGATCAATATCAATAGATATAATCCATTCAAACAAAAGCTCTCTGGCATCTTCAATAGTTTTGACATGAATACAAGAATCTTGGGGCCTTTCCCGGGGTCCAGTGGTTAGGACTCCACACTCCCAATGTAGGGGGATCAGGTTCAATCCCTGGTCAGGGAACCAAGATCCTAAATGCTGCACGGTGAGGCCAAAAGAGAAAAGAAGGAAGACCTTAAGACCAAGAAGTTTGAGGACCAATGGTTCAGTACATAGTTGGTGCTCAGTAAGTACTGAATTGTGAACTACAAAGGAAGCCAAGCAAACACAGGGATTGCTAAGCTGGGGTCTGAAGGGCGGGCACAGATCTATGAGATGAGTAGAAAATAAGAGGGGGAGAATTTTGCTTTAATAATGTACATAGTTTATTAGGTGATGCTATTTAAAATGTTCTCCAAGCTGTTGAGCACCATCTAGAAAATGATTTGAAATGAAGAGGTCCCTTACAAATGAGAAACTGAACAAGATAACGGGAACACTGCCTCTGCAGAGTCTATGCTGCAGTTCTACAGAAAATCTTGGATTTCAAGTTGGACACACAGCCATCTTTCCTAGGGCAATTATGCTGACGGAAACAGTACATTTTCTTGTCAGTTCTATCATTTTCTAGAATGTGTAAGTTTTTAAATAATGTTGTTATGATTGATGTTAATATCATTTGCTATTAAAAATAACATCAAATGCAAAGAACATATCAAATATGTGTTTGTGCAATGGTGCTTCCTAAAATGACTCAGCCATTATCTTTTTGGACTGGTTAGTAATTTTCTTGGGTATAGAATAGACGACACTCTTCCTCAAAGACAAATGCGGAAGTTACTCAAGGGACAAAATAAGACATCATATATTCCTGGAAGGAACCCTAGCAATTCTGAACATAATAAGACATCATCAAAGTAATAAGGTGATGTTGTCTATTCTATAAGTAGAATATATTAACAAAACTAAACACTGCATAGGAACAGAGGTGAACTTGAAAAAAATAAACACCAAAAATGTAGTCTGTCTGCATACGTTCCTAGATGACCCATCAGAGAATAAAGACAAGCATTACAAAACCATTTCTAAGATTTTATAAAAGGGAACCACCTTGTGAAACCTTTTTTATGGATGGTATAAAAATACACTCTTGAGCTCCTAGCCCCACTGTCTGCCTAAAGGCCAGAGGAAAACCCCCTGGCTGACCATAAAAGGACTGCCTGCATGTTCCCAGGCAGAGTATACAGGATCTTATTTACAGGAGTATAAATACATGCCATTCCCCTGTGCTCACTGGCGCTCCTGAAGCCTGGCCAGAGAGGGGGGTCCCCTGCTGCTGCTGCTGCTGCTAAGTCGCTTCAGTCGTGTCCGACTCTGCGCGACCCCATAGACAGCAGCCCACCAGGCTCCCCTGTCTCTGGTGCAACGCAAATAGGATTCAAAAAGTCTTTGACATTTTTCCAACATCTAATGTACTTTATTTTTCTAGCTTATCTTCTCTCCTGCGAAAAATATCTACAAAGCATAAGATCACTATCATTTAACAGGTGACTGTTCCAGAAATACTTGGAAATAAGCCTTTAAGTTTCAGCAGGAGGAGAGAAAACACACTTCCCATAAATAGACACTTTTTTTCTAGTAACAGGACAGCTGTGTGAACACTGAGGAATAAAGAGAGTGTTTCTGTTCCATCACAATGGCCTATCCATTTACATTTCTAGAAGGCTAAAGTTTGGAAGCTTCTGAGAAACAATAAGTGCACACATTAACATGGCTTAAAACTGACAAAAAAAATACTAGTAGCAATAACTTAGAAGGCACAGTAGGCACAATATACTTGGCACGCACGCACGTGTGTGTCTGTGTGTGTATATAGTGTATATAACTACAACATTGTGAACAGAGATCACTTGGCCATGACAATGAATAGTTTCCATTTAAAACTCTTAGGAAACTGTGATTTCAGTTTAGTAACTGTGTTAAAGAGACACTGTGCAGATCTCAGAGTATCACTTTTAGTGTCTGATTTAAAGACCCATCACCAAGCTAAACGGAATATTAACTGTTCTCAGTGGTGTCATCATCCAGAGATACTCAGACTCTCTCCCCCAGATGTTGATGCTGTTCAGTTGCTCAGTTGTGTCCAACTCTTTTGCAAGCTCATGGACTGTGGTATACCAGACTTTCTTGTCCTTCCCTATCTCCTGGAGTTTTCTCAAACTCATGTCCATTGAGTTGGTGATGCCATCTCATTCTCCATTGCCCCGTTCTCCTGCCTTCAATCTTTCCCAGCATCAGGGTCTTTTCCAATGAGTCAGCTCTCCCCAACAAACCCATCTAAACAAGACGCTTGAAGGCTCCACCCACTTCCAGGTAAGGTTACCGGGTACCAGTGGGTCAGACAAGATGTGAGTGTGGCTCAACCTTCAGAACATCAACAGCAACTGGGGAACAGTCCTCAATGAAGCAGCTCACCTCACCTCTGAGATGCTCTAGAAGAATGTCTTCCTGATGTTGACTATCACTTCCCATGTACTTCATAAATGTATTTTTTCTTCTTTTTAAATGTATTTTTAATTGGAAGGAAACTGCTTTACAATATTGTCTGGGTTTCTACTGTACAACAAGATGTAGTACATATATAAAGTGGAATATTATTCAGCCATAAAAAGGAAAGAATTGAGTCAGTGGTAGTGAGGTGGATAAAACTAGAGCTTGTTATACACAGTGAAGTAAGCCAGAAATAGAAAAACTAATGTCGTGTATTAATGCATACGTATGGAATCTAGAAAAATTGTACTGATGAATCACTGGGAAGGAATGAAGATGCAGATGTAAGAGAACAGACTAGTGGCCATAAATGTATCTTGATAATTCCCTGCTAGTCCCCAAACTGAGTGGGAATCTGGCCCTCCTGGGTGCAAAGTCCTTCCATTTCACCCATTTCTTGTTTGTAGAGAAAAGGCTTTAGTCTCCTAGACTTTCCCTGAGTTCCAAACAGCAGACTCAAGCAGTTACTAATTAGGAAAGGGAGGGCATGCAGAAACAAAAGAAAAGCAATTAAACAAGAAAAGTAATGATGGCTTAAACAATAGTTGAATGATAAAACGGAGTCCAAGTTCCTCCCCAAGGGGTACACAGAACAATCTGACACATTATCTTTGAATTCTGTAGAATCTAAGACCCCCACCCATGTGGAGGATGGTGACTACATGCTGACTACAACACTTAGACCCTAGGGTGGTTGGAACCAGATTGTTGATGATTAAGATTCCTGAACCACCACCCTGTTACCTCATCACCAGCCAATCAGAGGAAAGGCATGCACACTGCAGCCCTCATCTCAAATGATGCCTTTAAAAACCCTTACTTAAAAGTCATCAAGGATTTCAGGTCTTTTTGAGCATGAACTAGCCATTCTCCTTCCTTGGTGCTTGCAATAAAAGCTGTACTTGTCTTGGCCACAACCTTGTGTCAGTGGGTTGGCTCTGCAGCAAGGCAGGCAAGCAGATCCAAGTTTTGTTTGGTAACAGAGTGTGTTCCCCAGACTAGCAGCACCAGCAGCCCATCAGCTTGACAGAAAAACAGAATTTCAGGCCCCACCCAAGATTGCTGAAGCAAAATTTATATTTTAACAAAATCCCAGAGGGTTCCAATGAACACTCCAGTCTGACGACCATTGATCTGAATGAACTCATGCAGATTCTTTCTTGAGTGGTCTTCCCTGGGGCTGCACTGCCCTGTCCTGTTACCCTCTTGCATCAAATCTTTTTTCAATTATATCCAATTTGCCCTAGAAATTCCTACATTCATTTTCAGCCTCCATAGCCAGGAAGATGGGCAGAGAAAGTCAAATATATAAAGCTAATCGGGCAATTTCCTAGTTTTCATTATTGTTATTCTGTGAGATCATTCTTAATACTAAAATTCTCTAAATCCAATACCTAGGAACTCAGAAAATTAACAAAGATAAGCTCTTAGAATTAACAAATGGGTCAACCAGGATTCAAACTCAGTTCTGGACTCCACTAAGTCATACTTTCACCCTTTTCTTCCTTTATGGATTCTTCTCATCCCAAATGTCCAGTCTTTCTCCAAAAAAAAAAAACAAGAATATGATGCTGGAGAGAAAAACCTCCAGGGTATTCAGGGTCCCCAGTGATTTCTTGAGATTGAAGAAATAGAACCATATGATGCCACTCTTTTTCAGGGTTTAGTAATATTTCACTGTGTATATATGTACCACATCTTCTTCATCCATTCATCTGCTGATGG
The DNA here is from genome assembly GCF_027580195.1 of Bos mutus. Taxonomy (NCBI): domain Eukaryota; kingdom Metazoa; phylum Chordata; class Mammalia; order Artiodactyla; family Bovidae; genus Bos; species Bos mutus. The sequence continues at coordinate 30,349,043 of NC_091633.1, forward strand.
ATATTTAGGCTGCTTCCATGTCCTGGCTATTTGTAAACAGTGTTGCAATAAACACTGACATATACACACTACTACATAGAAAATAGTTAACTCCTAAAGACCTACTGTATAGCATAGGTAATTATTCTCAACACTTTGTAATGATCGATACAAATCTGAAAAAAGAATAAGTATACATACACGTATGGGCTTCCAGGTGGCAACAGTGGTAAAGAACCCACTTGCCAATGCAGGAGCCAAAAAAGATGCAGATTCAATCCCTGGGTCAGGAAGATCCCCTGGAGGAGGGCAACCCACTCCAGTATTCTTGCCTGGAGAATCCCAAAGACAGAGGTGCCTGGTGAGCTACATTCCACAGGGTTACAAGAGTCAGACATGGCTGAAGCAACTTAGCACATATGCATGCATACATACGTGTATAACTGATTCACTCTTCTGTACACTGGAAACTAAAACAACATTGTAAATCAACTATGCACAAATAAGAGTTATGAAAACTAGAAGTGGAACCACACGTCACTAAGTTTGTTCAGGTCTTAACCAATGGACCTGCCATTCCAACACAAGAGGGTGGCACTTAGAGGAAAGATGTCACAGTGATTAAGGGCAGGCATCCTGGGACCAGACTGCTTTGCTTGAAGCCCCTGACCCTGGGCAAGTGGCTCATGGCTCACATCCTCCTCAAGTTGGGAATAATCCAAGCCATCTTTCCCATAGGTTTTGTGAGGATTAAAGGAATCAATGTCCATAAATATGCATTAATGCATGTCCTTTGTATGGTAAGCAGTAAGCATTTAGTATCAAGTATGGTGGTGTGGTGTGTGCATGTTAGTTGTGTCGGACTCTGTACAACCTGATGGACTCTAGCCTGCCAGGTTCCTTGTCCTTGGAATTTTCCCGGCAAAAATACTGGATTGGTTGCCATTTCCTACTCCAAGGGACCTTTCCAACCGAGGGATCAAATCTGTATCTCTGGCATCTCCTGCACTGGCAGGCAGATTCTTTACCACTGGGCCACCTGGGAAGCCCAGTGTGAAGTGTATCTAATATTAAATGGAATTTATTCCAGTACAACCTGCCTCTGGATAAAATAAAAAGGGCCAGTCTTCCACTAAGTAAGCAGCTATCCTTCCAAATCAATACAACATTCTTTTTCTTCTTGTTCATTGTTGCTCTTAAACTCACACATATTGATCGTTTTATCATTATTTTTTAACAATCAATAAATTCTGGTTTTATTTTTCTTTCTTGTAATTTTTGTAGAATATTTTTGTATTTCTTTAAACTTTTTATTTTGTATTAGGGTATAGCCAATTAACAATGCTGTGACAGTTTCAGTGGGCAGCAAAGGGACTCAGCTACACATATACATGTATCCATTCTCCCCCAAACTCCCCAGCTATCTAGGCCACCACATAATATTGAGCAGATTTCCCTGTGCAATACAGCAGGTTCTTGTTTGTTATCCATTTTAAATACAGTAGTGTGTACACGTCCATCCCAAACTTCCTAACTATCCCTTCCCCCTGGCAACTATAAGTTCATTCTCAAAGTCTGTGAGTCTCTTTCAGTTTTGTATAATTGCTTATCATTATTAATATAGACAATAAAATCCATCACCAATTTGTATCTTATACATCCTTTCATGATTACAAACAAGTCATGTGATCCTGGTAGCTAAGAGAGCAATTAACAAGTTGCCTGAAGCCTCTTAAGACATATACACGGGCCAAAGACCTTAATGCCTGTCCAGACCTGCAGGCCAGAGCCTCAAGCTTCCTCCTCACAACTGACTCAGAACTCTCGACAATCCTAACAGCTCTCATTTCAGAAGGGATCCAGATCTGACCACCCACCTCCTTCACTGTGATCTAAGCCGCCATCCTCTTCATTTATCCCCTACAGAAGTAGCAATCCCATCACCTCAGCCTGCGCCAGCCACCCCCTGCTGTCCCCACATGTCCCCAGCACACGGCAGGGTCCCTGTTAGGGGCCTGAGTTTCCCACCACACCACTGTGAGGTTTCTCCCCATCCGCTCAGATCCATGCTCAAGCCACCTTGGTGAGACCCCCATGACCTCTCCTAAACTGCAGTCACACTAATTACCCTCCAGTCACAGCATGATCCAGCCTCACCATCTCAATAGCTCCCTTCGGTGTGTGCCTATCACCTTCTGTCCTCACTAGAATGCAGAGTACACGAGGTCAGAGTGTGAGTGACATGGGTCCTCAGGCTCTTTAGTGAAAAACAGCTGAAAGTGAAAATCACTCAGTTGCACTGTAGCTCGCCAGGTTTCTCTGTTCACAGGATTCTCCAGGTAAGAATACTGGAGTGGGATGCCATTTATTTCTCCAAGGATCTGCCCAACCCAGGGATCAACCCGGGTTCTCCGGCACTGCAGGCAGATTCTTTACCATCTGAACCACCAAAGCTTTTTAAGATCTTTAATCAACAGAAATTGATCAGAGGCCAGACGAGGAATGCAGGAGAGGCTTTAATGGGGCCCCTGCTGTAGCAGGAGGGGAATGAAAACAAGTAACAGGTTCCCATGCTTACTCCCTGAAAGGGAAGGGCAGTCTGGTCCCTTAAACAGGGTAAGGAAGGGGGCAGATGGGTGGGTCAGGGCCAGAGGGGTGCCTTGGGTGGTCTGCCCACCCTCTGAGTAGTGCTGTGTGCAGGGATCAGGCACAGGACCTGTCTTTGCTTGGGCTTTTTGGTCTTTTTGTATCTTGTTTTCCATAATTTGACCCAATTATGCATGCACACACTTATTTTTCATCCCTTATCGTTTCTTTGTATCTGTTGCTGGAGAAGATGTTTCTCTAGGTGCAAGCACTGGAGCAGAGGTCTCAGGTTCCAGCCTGTCTCAAGAGGTTGCAGATAATCTGTTCATCGCTTTACCACCTGGGTCTAGCATCTTGCTGTCTATGTACTAAATCCTCAGGAAACATTTGTTGAAAGAATAAATGAATGGGCGGGGGTGTCATCCTATTCCCATCCCATTAACCCCCAAGACTCATAAAGAGTCTAGAGATCTCCTAATATTTCAAGATAGGAATATATGGGTAAAGGGACTTACCTGGTGGTCCAGTGGTTAAGAATCCACCATGCAACGGACGTGGGTTCCATACCTGGTCAGGGAAATAAGGTCCCACATGCTGTAGAGCAACTAAGCCCAAGCACCTCAACTACTGAGCCTACACACTCTGGAGCCCATGCACCGTAACTAGATAGAAGCCCACCTGTTGCAACTAAGACCTGATGCAAACAAAAATAAATACATCAATATTTTTGATTTAAAAATAAGATATATATGATCTTAGTAGCAAAAACTTAAGACAGCAATATGCTTTTTCCTGTGCAAAAACTTAAATCAAAACCCAAAGATTTAAAAGGAGAAAGGGGAAAAAAACTAAACTCCAATTTATAGAAGCTAAACAGCTACTATTTCATTTCCCAAAGCAAAGCCTGATGAATGTATGAGTCTGTGAATTAAGGAACTCAGTTATAAAGGCCACTCTCTCTGAATGTGATGGTAGATAGAGTGACCTTGCAGTAATGAAACCACAGGACTAACTGATCGAGCAATTACTCATGTGGCCAAGATGCAACAAACAACTCATAATCTTGCAAAAAGCACCTTGGGGATTTTAATGAGCATCAAGACTCAGCAGTTTAGTTTCCACCCTAATCTGTAAAGTACTGACTTCTGTACCCCTCTCTCTACCCTGATATCTACTCATGGGTTCAATATGACTCATGCATCACCTGGACCACATCAGGACTCCACCCCTTGCTCCAACACAGTAACTCACCTTCTCCAAACCAGCTGCTAAGAATGAAGGAACCAGAACTCATATTCAGTCCTCTTCTTGTGTTTGGTTTGGTCATATTTATCATCCCCAAAATGGGAAGCTTTAGCCTTGATAGTTTCTCTTGTAAACTGCAGAGTATGTATTATTTATTAAAAAAAATGAATAAAAGTAGATTATGTCCTACCTATTAAACAACCTACAGAATATGAACAAAGGAGAACCCTGAGCCTGCAGAAAGTACTATTTACTGATATCATTCATACAGATGGAAGAGATATAGAAAAAATAATTTTAAAAATCAAGAAATGTAAGGTGAAATTCTGAAACATCTTATCTACGATCTAGAATATGAATATAAACCCAGACTGAGACAGAAATAGCAGCTCTGATTTAACAGGATACAGTAACAAACTAACCAGACACAAAATGTATAAATCAGAAAAGGAGACCAACCCACCTAAAAGCACATTAGAAAATATTCCACCCCAGATGACTTCACTTATTTATTAATGAAAATTGTAAAGGAATACGTCAGAGCAAGGTTTTGACCTGTTTTGAAAAATGGCCTTGGTATTGTTTCTCCATTTAATGAGCATGCTATTTTTAAAACCCCTTTTTTGAGGTAACAATGAGTTTAGATTTGCCAAGATTGCTGGAAGGCAGAACCCTGTCTTCTCTCAGGAGGTCACCCATTTGTCATGAGGACAATGTGAACCGAAGGGCAGGTCAGGATGCTGCCCACGGGCCGGGGTGAGGGCCAGCCTTGCTTTCTGGTCCTGCTGCCAAGGCCTCCATGACTCAGGCCATGACCTCACCTCCCAGACCAGAGGAGGGGCCTCTGAAGGCATCTTCCCCACTCCCGGGGCCTGCTCCTGGAGGTTTAGACTCTGACCATCCTGAAAAGGTCCACAACCAAAGCATTAAAAAGACATCATCAGGTCTAGTTCAGAATCCTGAAATAATCTTGAGAGTACTTGGGTGGAGAAGGCAGACACCCAGAGCTCTCTTGGTTTCAAGTCTGGGATCAGGGCTGTCACCATGGCTCAGACAGCCCAGCCCCAGGGCAGGGTGAGTCACCCTACAAGTCTGCAACCACAGGAGGAAAGGAGGGCCCCAGGGTGAACAGAGGCATCGCCCTCTGATCTCCTAGGACTCTCACCACGAGGAAGTAAACAGGATGAAGACCAAAGGCAGGGAAAACAAGGGTAGCACCCAGGACCCTGCCTGGCAACCCCCAACTCAGGCTCTGTGGACACACAGCTGCAGCCCTCACCCTCCACCAGGGAGCCACAACCCTCCACTGTGTGCAGACAGTCTCTGCTTCCCCATGCAAAACCCCAAGTCTGTTTCCCTACTCAAAACTCCCTTTTCATTTAGGATTCTCCCCTGAGCTGGCAAGTCTCAGAGCTCAGTGCGTTTGGAGGCACTCCAGCCTGGGTAGACAAAATTTTCCATCTGCCTTCTGGAACCATAAGAATCCAACATCAGAATGAAGGCAAGACCATAAAGTATGGAAAAGTGAGTGTCAAGAAACCGGTCACTTGGTAGTTTCCTTGTTATTTTGGGTTTTTGTTGCTTTGGGTTCTGTTACCAACGTCATTGCTCATGTGACAGATGAACTGCTGAGCCGGGATCTCCCAAAATAAGCACCTTAGTCAAGGTGCAATTTCACCCACAGGCACTGAAAAACCAAGTCATCACTATGAGTCTGTTTTTTCTCATTCCCTTAACTCAACCTTCAGTGTTGTAAATACAAACTGTAGCATTTCTTCCAAAATAATATTCCTTGGAGCAGAGATTTCATTGTGCTTTAGACCTGGAGTTGGAAATAATTTTTAGCATGGAATTTCTAACAAAGTAATCACAGAATGAGTATCCTATGTTATCACTTATATTTGGCATCTGCTGCTACTGCTAAGTTGCTTCAGTCATGTCTGACTCTTTGCGACCCCATAGACGGCAGCCCACCAGGCTCCCCCGTCCCTGGGATTCTCCAGGCAAGAACACTGGAGTGGGTTGCCATTTCCTTCTCCAATGCATGAAAGGGAAAAGTGAAAGTGAAGTCACTCAGTCGTGGCTGACTCTTCGTGACCCCATGGACTGCAGCCCACCAGGCTCCTCCTCCCTCCACGGGATTTTCCAGGCAAGAGTACTGGAGTGGGTCACCATTGTGGCATCTAAAATATGACACAAACGAACTTATCTATGAAATAGAAACAGAACAGACACAGAAGACAGACTTGTGGTTGCTGGTGGGTGGAGGAAGGGCGTGGATTAGGAGTTTGGGATTAGCAGGTACAATCTATTACATGTAGCATGGATAAACAAGGTCTCCTAGTATAGCACAGGGAACTATTCAACACCCTGTGACAAAACATAATGGAAAAGATATGAAAAAGAATATGTGTGCATGCTAAGTCACTTCAGTCATGTCCGACTCTTTGTGACCCTACGGACTGTAGCACGCCACGCTCCTTTGTCCATGGGATTCTCCAGGCAAGAATACTGGAATGGGTTGCCATGCCCTTCTCCAGGGATCAAACCCACATCTATTAAGTCTCCTGCATTGGCAGGCGGTTCTTTACCACTAGTGCCACCTGGGAAGTCCTTGAGAAAGAATACATATATGTCAGTGAATCACTTTGCTGGACAGTAGAAATTAACAAGACATTGTAAGTCAACTATACTACAACAAAATATTCTTTTTCTCTAAATGGAAAAAAAGGAAACTGAAGTGTGAGAATGTGTGGCCTTGGGGAAGGGCAGTCCTGGTGAAGCTGCCTGACTCTAGCAGCACTCAGTCCAGGATCTGGTCCACCTGAAGGACCTGCTGTATTCATAAGACTGGTAGTGGTGATTTAGTCACTAGGGCATGTCCTACTCTTGGGACCCCAAGGGCTTTAGCCTACCAGGCTCCTCTGTCCATGGAATTGTCCATGGCAATAATACTAGAGAGGGCTGCCATTTCCTTCTCCAAGGGATCTTCCTGACCCAGGAATCAAACCCAGGTCTCCTGCACTGCCGGCAGATTCTTTACCGATTGAGCCACCAGAGAAGCTCATGTTGAAGGGCGAGTCCCATGTGTTTCTCTATCTACTAGCTTGGGTGAATAGGACGACCAGACTCTGTGGTCCATGAAAACCTGGGAATCTCACATGCCATGAAATGCAGCTGAAGAAGGGCAGCTCTTCTTTTTTCACAGTGGTTTATATCACACACTTGTCTGTAAACAAAGCTCATGTGTGCAACCTAGCGCCACTTTCCAGGTGCCTCCAAGTGTGCAAAATCCCTCACTAAAATGTCTTGATCTTTAAAGGTCAAGCAGGTTATACAGACTACACACTAAGCTCGAGAGAGAAAAAAAAAAGGAGAAATCCCCAAATGAAGCCAAATGCTGGCAGCTCTCTTCTCTCTTCCCAGACAAAACTCTTAGGTCTTGTGAAAACAACATTTCTTGTCAAGTGCCAAAAACAACACAGATCATTGTGGTGATGGCACGCCCTTGCCGAGGGCTGTGGCCACGTCCAGCCTACGGGATAAATCTAAGTGCCAATTTCAGTTCTTAACCCTGAAAGACCACCTTTAGAGATGTCATCTCCTCCTAGCTTCTAAAACAAGGCTTGCATTTTAGATGCTTTCCTTGACACTAAGAGAAAGTGCCATTGTTTGAATTTGCCTCCATGAATTTGTTTGAAAATTAGGTTTTCAAAATTAATACAGCTTGGTTTCTACTGTAATTGTAATATAAGTGTACTATAGGAAATTTTCAAAACTTTCAGTGTATTGTAGGAAGGAAAATATCAGCCCCCCCCCCAACACACTGCTTTGCTGGAGCCCTTGTAGGTAAAATACTGAGAACATGTGAGTATGTTCCACTCTTCTACATCTGTGGAAAAATGTACGTGGGCATATGTAAAATTTTTAGAATCTGACTTTCACCCTGCCTTTTCTGTTAACATGGTTGTGTGAGCATTTTCCCAGGAGTGATGGCATTTTGATCACACCCCGTTTCCTCTGAGTAGTGACAATTCTAGATAATTCAGAGCTCTTCTTCTGGGAGGCTTTCTGCTCTGCTGGCTACCCTGCACCAGGGTTAAGTTCACTAACGGTGTGTGCAGCTGAAACAGGAGAAAGGTGAGAGGGGATACAGAGTGCAGGATGGAAGCCCAGATGCCCACCTCTGAACACACCCAGCTCCTGGGAGATCTCGTCAAGAAGCTAGAAAGATGCCATAAATCAGACAGATACCCAACAGGACCTGCTGTATGTACAACACAGGAGCTCTACTCAATATTCTGTGATAACATATATAAGAAACGAATCTGAAAGAAAATGGATATATGTGTATGTATAACAGAATCACTTTGCTGTACACTTGAAACTAACACTGTAAATTAACTATACTCCAATAAAATTTAACAAAATAAGTAAATAAATAAAAACCTTTCCAACACTCTCTTCCCAAAAAAAGAAACTAAAAATAACTTTCTGTTAAGAACCAAAAGTTCTCTGGTTTCCTAATATTATGAAGCCTTCGAAAAAATTCACAATTATTCCTTTAAATACTCCAGACATTGGGATGTGTGTGCAATATTAAAATGAGGCATTTAATTTGAATGGTGGAGAGAAGTTGAAAAGCACTCATTACCTTCTGCTTAAGGCTATGATCTCCTTAATTAACATGTAAACTAAAAGGATATGTTTCTAAATCTCACTCGTTTTTTCCTGCTGAATGTTAGTACCATTCGAGTTGGTATTTAAGGAGTCATCACACACACACTCACACAGACACTCATACACTCATGCTTACACAAATACACATGCTTACACACATACAGGTACACACTCACTCTTACACACACAAATACACACACAGAGAGACACACACACACACATTATCTGCACTGCAATGTTTCTTTATAACAAACCAGCCTCAGGAAATTATTAATGAGGGGTTAGGAGGTTACACAGCAGCTAAGCCCAGAAGAATGTCTGAGCAAAGAGAAAACTACCTACTTAGAAGAGAACAGGTCATGCTCCGGCGGATGGCCAGTTGGAAAGGAATTCCTTCCCAGTCAGAAAGTTTCTACACTGCGCAAAGCCAACACGCAATGAGTCAGAACGCTTGACATTTCCTTGCTGCATGTTACTAGAATGACCTCTGATTTTCTGCGGAAATCAAAGCTAGCACGGATGAGGCTGTAGCATCTCTTCTCCTTCATTCAGCCTCCTGTCTCCCTGTCCGAGGAAATATTTGAGATTGTGTGGATCCAGTCCTGGCAGAACTAGATGCTATATCATTTGTAACTTTCAGCTTTTACAAGAAAAAAAAGTGTACCAGAAAAGAACAGTAGCTTCACACAGAGGTACCCAGGCACCAGCATCACTAGCTGTCAGCAGCCCCACTTATGACCCATTTTCGAGGCTACATATTAGCAAAAGTCAAATGGTGTAGCCAATGGTTAGGAATCCAGAATATGGAGGCCCCAAATACACCACTTTGACACAAGGACTATTACTATTTTGAGCAGAAGGCAATTAAGAATCAACAGATACAGGGAAAATTCTCTGCTCTTCCCTCATCTGTCAATGCCACTTCCCCCTTGGGAAGGTGGCATAAATTTTGCCTCCCCAATCCCAATATACAGACAAAAAAAACTACTCTTATTCCTGGAGACACAGGGCTGCACAGAGATGAGTATGCATAAACAGACCTCACTAAAGTGAAAATAATCCTCATCTTCCATTAATCTCCCCAATATATTTCCTAGTCACTTTGTCACAATTTGTGAAAGTGAAAGTGAAGTCGCTCTGTCATGTCCGACTCTTTGCGAGCCCATGGACTGTAGCCCACCAGGCTCCTCCATCCATGGGATTCTCCAGGCAAGAACACTGGAGTGGGTTGCCATTTCCTTCTCCAGGGGATCTTCCCGACCCAGGTCTCCCGCGTTGTAGGCAGACGCTTTACCGGCTGAGCCACCAGGGAAGTCACTTTCTCACAATTTATAGTCCTTTGTTAAAATGGTATATAAGTCCCTCAATCTAACTGCTTGTTTTTTTTTTTTTTTTTCTGTAAAGATTCTATGAAATTAAATTAAAAATATTAACTAAATTTGTATGCTTTTATCTTCTTCATGTGTCTTCTGTCAGTTAAATTTACATACAGCAAGAACAAAACCTAAAAGTGTAGAGAAAAAAATCCCCCTACTTCTACAGTATTGAGTTAGAAAAATTTACTAACACTCACAAATGCACAGATCTCCAAAATGTTTATCATCATTGAGGTGCTAAATGAGCATAAACTTGTGAAATGCAAAAATTCATAAACTGGTAAAAAAAAAATCATCCCAACATCAAAATTGCCAATTAATATATCTTTGTAACAAAAACAACAGTTCACATTTTTGTAGTTTTTAAAATTCACTTTTTTGTTCTCTCAGTTCCTAAGCACCCACCACAATCAATGTAGGCAACCATTTCAAAGAGAATGCACAATACACATATTTCTGGTTTTCTATATGTTTGCTTGAAAATATGCCAACATCATACTACTTTTAAAATTCTGAAACCATCATTAACTGTGCAAGCTTTGCTTAGTGGGCTGTGATTAGATTCTCAACGTTTTGGTTTCTTGCTGAATGATGTGTTGAAAGGGCAGAAGTTAACCTTGACTCCTGAGTGTTTTCAAGTTCAAGGTCATTACATTAATCTATTAAATACAATTCAAATGGCAAATGACAATGAAAAGAAGACAACCGCTACCTCAGTTTCAGAGTCAGCCTTAGCTTTGAGATATTCATCTAGCCAGAGAAAGATCTTAGCCAAAATCTGAGCCTGGAGATCCACACTCCACCTGGCTGGAAAGACAAAAAGTCCTTGTTTTCTACCACAGACTCATTGCACAAAGGGCTGATGTTAGTCATTCCTAAACCCACAGTGTACTCAGGCTCCCAAAATGTTCCACATTTAAAACTTCTGGGCCATTTCAAGAATAAATGTTAGTGGCAAAGAAACTGACAGTGAAATATCTAAATTGGTAGAAAAGAAACCAAATCCTTCCTCTAGGAATATTCTTCTGCTTCAGACTTCCTTCCCTCCAAATACTAAAAATGGCAACTGTTGGTCACATTATCTTATTTGTGGCATAACCTCTTTCATATGTACCATAAACTGAAACATGTCCTGTTTATAACCTAAGCAATATATTTAGGCAAAAGGATGACTCTGTAGGACTTTTAAATATTGGATGTTTCCAGTAAGTACAACTTTCTTCTAGAGCTTTTACTAAATATCTTATTTTACCAACATCCTCTTTCCACTTAAATAAATAAAGCATTTTCTACAAAATTTAAAAGAAGCCATGAAATAGTCACAAGCAAAGAATTTTAAGTCATAAAATAATGATGCTGTTAGTCTAAATTATAGGTTAGTTACTACACAGAGACATACGATGATATAGCCAAGTTTTTTAGGAAATGCAGTATTTATTTATAGTCAGTTATAATACTTATTATCATGTAGAAAATTAAAAAGAAATCTTCAATTCTTTAATTTTTCAAATTTCTAAATCTCCATTTTAAATACACACACACAAAAATGTCCTTTTATTAGCCACTAAAATCACAGATAGCACTGGAACTTAATCCATTAACGTTTTAAGATATGAACCATTCTTTAACCTGGTATCTCTTCTAGTACAAAGACCTAACTTGCATACAAAATGGGAAATCAATGTTGGCAGCTAGACAAGAATGTAAATAGCACAGGCCAAGTCTCCCCAAAGCCCAGGACACTGCCTGATAAATGAGACACCTAACATAAAACATTCAATAAATTGATCCGCTGAAGGACTGCAAAAGCCAGTGATCTTCCCCACCCTTCCAAGACACAATCAAGGGAATTTCCTTGGTATTTTCTATTAATCTGCACAAGATTTAAACACCCAGAATAATCTGTGTAGGTTTACTTCAGTACTAAAGTAACATTTTAAAAGATCAGTGAAAAATCTGTGGTCATATTTAAATTCTTGGGCATAAAAACCAATAATTCACCTAAAAAATGGTAGAGGAAAGTTTATTTTCTGTTTGGTCTATTTTTAAGACAATTATTCACAATGGAAACACATGAATTTTCTCTTTTTAAGGAAACATCAAGGAAATCTTAAAGATCAATGTTTGGACTGCAAAAAAAAAAAAAAAGAACATAAGCACAATGTTTAAATTACTGAACTCAAAAAAACAAAATAACTTCCAAAATATCTTGGATTCTATTCCATTGCAAAAGAAGGATTTACACAGTCAAGCTTCATTTGTTCAGAGGGGAGTTACTCTGCAAAAGCTTCTTTTATCCTACAAATGAGAAAGCCTCCCCTTTGCAGAAAAGATGGCCACTGTAGTCACCATCTGTTGTGAAAACCTTCTCTTGACACTGACTCATAGGACCCCAAGAGTCAGAGAGCCAACCTATAAAGACCTCTCATAATCTGGTTCCTGTCCATATTTCTTTTCCAGTATCAGCTAACCCTATCATCAGGAGAAATCTGGGAGGAACCTAGGACTTTCAAAAGGATCATTAAGGATGCATTCACACTCACATGTCATATCCACTGGGCAAGGTGATATTCTGTTTTCTACAAAACCTCTTTCCACTGCAGTTTTGTACTATCTCTTTCACTTGCAAAGCTGTACAAGTGCCTAACAGTGGGATTATAACTTGAATTCCTAGATATCTTGGTTTTGTAAAAGTATAAAGGTAAGATGGACTCCCAACAACTTCCTGACATTTTACTTTTCTTAAAAATGTATCCTTACAAAGGGTAATACTTTCAAACTTGCCATAAAAAGACAAAAAATATGTCTTCTTACCAAAAATATGCTTAAAAGTTGTTTTTTTCCCTCCAAACCAGTGTAATCCAGGTCCTCTCCTAGCAGAAATAAGACTCTAGATGGGAAAGATGGGTACTTACCCACCTAATTTAAAAAGCCATTCACAGGTACCAACAAGGTCTACTGTATAGCACAGGGAACTCTGCTCAATATTCTGTAATAAACTAAACAGAAAATGAGGCTTCCCTGGTGGCTCAGTGGTAAAGAATCTCTGCAATGCAGGAGACACATGAGATGCGAGTCCAAATCCCTGGGTCAGGAAGATCCTCTGGAGGAGGGCATGACAACCCACTCCAGTATTCTTGCCTTGAAAATCCCATGGACAGAGGAGCCTGGTGGGCTACGGTCCATGGGGTCATAGAGTCCGACATGACTGAAGCGAATGAACACACACAAATAGGAAAAGAATCTGAAAAAGAATAGAAGCTTGTATATGTTTAACGCAATCACTGTGCAGCACACCTGAAACTCATCCAACATTGTTAACCTCCTGTGTTTTGTTCAGACACTCAGCTGTGTAGGACTCTTCGAGACCACATGGACTACAGCCCACCAGGCTCTTCTCTCCATGGGGATTTCCAGGCAAGAATCTTGGAGTGGGTTGCCATTTTCTTCTCCAGGGGATCTTTCCAACCCAGGGATCAAACCCACATCTCCTGCATTGCAGGCAAATTCTTTACTACTGGCCACTGGGTAAGCCCCCATTATCGCCTATGCTGCTGCTGCTGCTACGTCACTTCAGTTGTGTCCGACTATACTCCAACATAAAATAACAATTAGAAACAAAAGAAAAAAATTAAATTTGAAAAAAAGAAAAAAAAAATATTCTATGCAACACCAGGGGATGTCTCTCTGCTTAGACAAGTTTTCTTTTACATCCGTCAAAGCTTTAAAGATTTTTCTACATACCTCTTGTTAAATTTATTTCTAATTGTTATATATCTCTTGCAATTATAAATGAGATCTTCATTCTATTTTATCTTTTTCCTCACTATAGAGACAGCTTTACAAACATCATATAAAACCACATGCCCATTTCAGAAAAAAAAAATTAACAATAAAGTAAAAATCACTTGAATTCTTTTTAAAAAATGAAAAGCTATCTATGTTCATGATGAGTAAGCAATACACCTGGCTGCCCCCAGCCTGGGAGAGAGAAGACCAAGTTGTAACTGCTGCTGCTGCTGCTGCTGCTAAGTCGCTTCAGTCGTGTCCGACTCTGTGCAACCCCAGAGACAAGAGCCCACCAGGCTCCCCCATCCCTGGGATTCTCCAGGCAAGAACACTGGAGTGGGTTGCCATTTCCTTCTCCAATGCATGAAAGTGAAAAGTGAAAGTGAAGTCGCTCAGTCGTGTCCGACTCTTCGCAACCCCATGGACTGCAGCCTACCAGGCTCCTCCGTCCATGGGATTTTCCAGGCAAGAGTACTGGAGTGGGTTGCCATTGCCTTCTCCGAAGGCATAACTATTAATACCTTAATACATCATGTGTGAGACACAAAGCCAGTTTTCACCTCTGCTCAATTCAAGCCCTTCAGAAGCAACAGAAGCGAAGATAGTTCACTCTCCCTCACAGAGCAAAACCGAATGGATGTAAAGAGAGAGAGTTTGATCCTTAAGAGTCCTGAGCATCTGCACTGCCTTAGACTTATGCAGAAAGCTGGGCACAAACGTCCAGTCTGGGGGCTGCCATTCTGTACACAGCAGAGGGTATGGTTTTAATTTGGCTGTGACACCATAAACGCTGGCACACTGACATGTGCTCCCTGCCATGAATTCTGAACTCTCCCCTCCAGGGCTTGCTTCTGTTCTGTCCACACGCCAGAATGAAAGACGACTTGCCCATAGTCTCATATGATCAAGGCTGAGAAATTCCACTGTATTTCCAAAAAAAAAAAAAAATACATTCTTTGAATGACTTTCTAAAATAAAGACTTTTTCAAGAGTTTTGCCTTCGAGGGGATCAATCACACTTGTCAATCTCAAAGGTTAAAAAAAAAGAAAAACCGACTAAAAATAAGAAAGTACGCATTTAATGTTAACTAGAAAAAAAATAAACAGATGGGTGGAAATAATTGAAAATGAAAATAAGTGAAACTCTTGAAAATGGATTTTTGAGAGTCATGCTCTTAGAATAAACCACTGCAAGAAACATTATCACAAAGTTCTCTGTCTAAAAATAAGTTTCCTGGAAATGATACATTTCTTTTTTCTTGTGGAGGAAATCACATTCTAAGCAGTCATCATTATAATTTTGCCAATGAGGTTCTTTGCACATTCGTTTTGCTCAGTCTAAGCAGAAAGATTAAGAGGCCCTACAATGCACCCCCTCTTAGTTCCTCAAAATGAAGCCGGACGTTAGCTGCCTCCTTGGTTGTGAAATAAGGCAGCTGACTTCTTAGAGCTCTTCAGCCATGAGCCAAGAGGCCAGAGGTCTACACGGACAGAACAAGCTGCCTTGGGTCAAGGGGGCTGTTTGCCCTTCATTTCAAAGATCTGCCATCCAATGGGGCTCTAAATTCAAGACTTCTTCATCTTAACTCTTTGACAATTGACAATCATGGGAGATGAGGCATATGTACAGTCCGAATCTGAAGTAGAAAAAAGTGGACTCTGCAATATTCTGGGAGTTTGAAGAAGGTGGACGTGCCAGCCTTGACTATCTGGTGACTCAGACAGTAAAGAATCCGCCTGCAATGCGGGAGACCTGTGTTCAGTCCCTGGGTTGGGAAGATTCCCTGGACAAGGAAATAGCCACCCACTCTAGTATTCTTGCCTGAAGAATTCCATAGACTGAGGAGCCTAGTGGGCTACAGTTCATGGGGTGGCAGAGTTGGACACAACTGAGCAAATAACACACACACACACACACACACACACACGCACAGACCTGCCAACCTTGAATCCGTGTGAGCTGTGAGCAGACAGAGTAAGAGAGAGGTGGTGTGTACCTGCCTCTTTCCCGGGGAGACTAACTGGCCAATTTACTCCTCATCTGGCACCCAAACTGTCACCAATGCCTTCAAATTGGTGTCTGCCTTCTGCATCCAGCTTCTCTTTATGATCATCCTGACATATATTTTTTGAAAGCAAAAAACAAAACAAACAACAAATCTGACCATCCGACAGATAGTGACTGATCTGTTATAGGTGTAAAATATATGAAAATGGAAGGACTTTTCTGGCAGTCCAGTGGTTAGACTCTGAGCTTCCCATGTAGCGGGCAGGGGTTCAATCTCTAGTTCAGGAACTAAGATCCCCCATGGCATGGCCAAAACAAAAAGAATATGAAAAATGGAGGGGAAGACAGACCTTTACAATTAGGGACTACTGCAGAAGGCCTACGGGCTTCCCCCACACCATCCCATAGACCCAAACATATTCCTTATGTCAAACAGAGCTTTTCATATTCAATGAATAACTTTGTCAATCTTTTATTTCCCATCAAACAAAGCTGACTTTTTAAGAGACTGTGGTCTCTCCGAAGTCTATGCCTTCTGCTTGGAACCCTCCTCCTTTTCTAGTGAATTCTCTTCATCCTTCAAGACCCAAGTGGGAAGCCTCAGGAGAAGTCTTTCATGACTGGGAAATGGAATAGCTCTTCTTTCTCAGGTTTCTGCATACCCCTCTGGTATGCATTTACTCCTGGGGTGTCACAAGTCACGTGACTGTCAACACCTCAGACCTCAAGCACCTCTATGGGTTTATCCTCTTCAGGATGGGCCATGTTACCCAGAACCAAAGCACTCCATGTTCATCAGATGGACCTGACTGCTTGGTTAACAGAGTTGCAAGAACAGAGGCATGGAGTCACCTCAGTGGGGAGCAGAGATAGGCTTGGTGGAACCTTTTTATTAGAAAGATATTAAAGTTGGTGAGGTCACAGCAGACCTTGGGACAAGGGGAGACCCTTGTGACTCAAAGTCTGGTCCTCAGCCCAACAGCACCAGCATCACCCAGTTCAGCTCAGTGGCTCAGTCGTGTCCAACTCTTTGCAACCCCATGGACTGCAGCATGCCAGGCTTCCCTGTCCATCACCAACATCACCAACAACACCCAGGAGCTGCTAAAATGCCCTCTCTGCCCCCCACAACTCACAAAATCAGAACACATTTTACTGAGATCCCCAAGTGATTTATAAGAACATCAAAGTGAGAGAAGCAGGGATCCAAGCCAGAGAGGAGTAACAATCAGAACTCCACTGCAGGAAGACTGTCTGATATCTACCTCTTAGGTGTGACGGGTTGGGAGTGGGAGTGTGGGAAAAGCCTGGATGCAGAAGGAAGAGAAAGGATGTTTTTGTCACTGATTAGGTAGCCAGCACCTGACCTAGGGTGACTACAGTGAGAATGCAGAAATGAGAGATATAATTACTTTATCTAAAAATAGAAATGTTAATATTCATGCATTAGCTGAACAATAATTCTGAGCTTGTTTAATCTACTGCATTGTAAACAATAATTCTGTGCTTGATTAATCAACCATATTACACACTTTGCATGTTTGTAAAGGAATGATATTAAACAGACAAATGCTATTAGTGTTAGACTGCATTCTCAGACTTGGAGTTCTAAGAGCAAGTGCAACCAGGAGGAATCAGTTACACTTGAAACCACAAGTGTAACTGGGTGTGCTAAGGGGACTCTGGCACCAGTGGGCCAGGATATCAAGCGACAGTAAGAGACTTGCCACCACCTGCAGAGTTTCAAGGGGATGGGCCAGAAGCCTTCCCTGAATGTAGAGTCCCTTGGCACCCCCACCCTCTTCCTTCTCCACACAGGAAGCAGGCCTGGGTAGAGGGCCAAGAGATCCAAATCTGTCCCACTGAGAGTTTTCATTATTCCAAAGGACTGGGACTCTCATCGGTAAATTGTATGGGTGTTGACATTTGAAGTTACTCTAGAATGGTATACTTCTTAGGACTGAGCTGAAAAACACACAACCTTACAGAAATATCCATCCTGGGACAGAAGGAGAATTCCCCTGCTCAATAAAAGTCGTAAGTAACAACAATAACATATTTCGATCAAGACCCAAGGGTCACGATCATTCAACAAACCCATTCCAAAAGCTTCTTTCCAATGATCATGGGGACATAAAGAAGGATGCCCCAGGATGGCAGCACAGACAATCCCTGCCCTGCAGATGTACAGAGAAAACAGCTCTCTCTGGAGGGCATGGGACTCACGAGGTATATTCTCTCAAGCAAAGAACTACCATAACTTGAACCCACCCCCAACAAACTTTTATGTGGCTTCAATAGTTGTTAAAAAACAAAACAGAACAAAACTGTGTAGTGCTTACGACAGATGCTAAAGCTGCCACAGCAGAGATGCCCAGAAGGCTGGCCCTGGTGTTCCCCTACCTTTTATGACTTGATGGCACATTGTTAAGGGCATTAGCACCAGGAAAATCAAGTAAAGGTCATCAAAGAGGTCAATGACCTAGAGATCATCATACTAAATAACGTAAGTCAGACAGAGATGACAAATATCATAGGAAATGGCTTAGATGTAGAATCTTTTAAAAGTGATACAAATGAACTTATTTATAAAATAGAAACAGACTCACAGACTTAAGAGAAGGAACGTATGGTTACCAACGGGTAAGCTGATCTGCCTCTTGAGAAATTTGTATGCAGGTCAGGAAGCAACAGTTAGAACTGGACATGGAACAACAGACTGCTTCCAAATAGCAAAAGGAGTACGTCAAGGCTGTATATTGTCACCCTGTTTATTTAACTTCTATGCAGAGTACATCATGAGAAATGCTGGACTGGAAGAAACACAAGCTGGAATCAAGATTGCCGGGAGAAATATCAATAACCTCAGATATGCAGATGACACCACCCTTATGGCAGAAAGTGAAGAGGAACTAAAAAGCCACTTGATGAAAGTGAAAGAGGAGAGTGAAAAAGTTGGCTTAACGCTCAACATTCAGAAAACGAAGATCATGGCATCTGGTCCCATCACTTCATGGGAAATAGATGGGGAAACAGTGGAAACAGTGTCAGACTCTTATTTTTTTGGGCTCCAAAATCACTGCAGATGGTGACTGCAGCCATGAAATTAAAAGACGCTTACTCCTTGGAAGGAAAGTTATGACCAAGCTAGATAGCATATTCAAAAGCAGAGACATTACTTTGCCAACAAAGGTTCGTCTAGTCAAGGCTATGGTTTTTCCTGTTGTCATGTATGGATGTGAGAGTTGGACTGTGAAGAAGGCTGAACACCGAAGAATCGATGCTTTTGAACTGTGGTGTTGGAGAAGACTCTTGAGAGTCCCTTGGACTGCAAGGAGATCCAACCAGTCCATTCTGAAGGAGATCAGCCCTGGGATTTCTTTGGAAGGAATGATGCTAAAGCTGAAACTCCAGTACTTCGGCCACCTCATGCGAAGAGTTGACTCATTGGAAAAGACTCTGATGCTGGGAGGGATTGGGGGCAGGAGGAGAAGGGGACGACAGAGGATGAGATGGCTGGATGGCATCACTGATTCGATGGACGTGAGTCTGGGTGAACTCCAGGAGTTGGTGATGGACAGGGAGGCCTGGCGTGCTGCGATTCATGGGATTGCAAAGAGTCGGACACGACTGAGCCACTGAACTGAACTGAAAGGTAGTGGGGGATAAATTAGGAGACTGGGACTGACATATACACACTACTATAGGTAGCCAACAAGGACCTTCTGCATAGCACAGGGAATTCCACTCAATATTATGTAATAAACTACAGGAGTAAAGAATCTGGGAAAGAATGGACACGTACATATGAATAACAGAACAGCTGTGCTGTACAGCTGGAACACAACAGTGCGCATCAACCACACTCCAGTATAAAATAAATAAATAAATTTAAAGGGTGCTCATTGAATTTGAATTTCCATGCTTATTTTCTTAAATCCCTGTAGCTTTGAATAAGTTAAAGTCCTTGCTAACACTGGTTTCCGTTGTGTCTTTTTCACATACATTTTCCATGTCACTCTCTTCCACGTAAGTATTTTCACTGATGCTGCCTTAGTCACTGCCTTCACGCATCTTTCCTCCAGCTCCGTCTTCAAGTCCTGTCATCTCCATATCCCTCTAGATAGACAGGCCAGGCAGAAACACCAACTTTCCTTATCTTTTCTCTCCTATTACCTAGGGCACATTTAGCTGGACCAAAACCCCACTGCAGGTCTCTCTCCAACCCACCAAACAAGCAACAAAAACTTTTTTTCCCTTTCCCCTCAGAAACCACTTCAGTATTGCTTTCCCTTGATCCCTAAAGCTCTCCCCAAACCCTCACAGACTATATCTGTCTCCACTGGACTCCATAAACATTCTGCCTTGTACTTCTGCACTGCTCATCACATTGAAGGGTTTTTGCTTTTGTTTTGTCTTTGTTTTTCCGTCTACATTGAAACCTCATGTCTATTCATCAGTCCTCATTTTCTTGAAACTCTACTGTATGTTTTACCATTGGCCAAGCTCCTTGATTCTTCTCTCCCTTTCCAGGGCACCCACCTCTTCCTGCCTTAAAGTGCCTCCTTCCTGCCTCCCTCCCACTCTTCCTTCCTTCTTGCTCTCCTTCCCTTCCTACTCCCCCTTATGTTTCTCTATTTCTTTCCTCCCTCTCCTCTCCTCTTTGTTTTCTTCCCTCTCTCCCCGCATGACTCTTCCTGCTGGTTCCGGACCACAAACATGGGGCTTCCCTGTCCTTCCACTTTACCCTTCCCTTCCTGCAGCCCGAATCCTGTCTCTTTATGGCACATTCCACAAGGAACCAAAGGTAGGTCTTCGCCTGGCTTCCTGAGCAGCTCCGCTAGGGCTCATAGCAAGCTCACGATGGTGCTGCAGGCACCCTTTCCTCGCTGTGCCAGCCTTCTCTGGGCCTGCCTTCCCACCACCCGCCCCCGGGACTCACCCAGAGGTCTCCATCACAACACACTGCAAGATAGACTGAGGTTCCTGGCTTCCCTGCTCTGCACATTTCCTCAGCAGCTCCCCCTCCCAACCTCCACTCCAGCAGCCCCGATTCTGCAGGAACACAGGTTACTACCTATCCAGGTGACTCTGCTCAGAATGCACTTCTGCCCTAACAACCTCCCTAACCCTCTAAGGTCTTGGCTATAAATCCTCCTGCCTTTCCTTGCATTCCCACCACACACTTGGGTTACTCTGCATCACGGCCAGTACCTGCCTCGTCTCCCCTCTGCAAGATAAGTTGCTGAAGGGAGTGACCCCTCCTGGTTTCAGGCAGGTCCCAGGTCACTCTGTGCTGAGATCACATATGACCATCAGAACTCTGCGCTACATAAAAGAGGTTAACAGGCTCTGAACTGCTGTCAAGATCACCAAGAATCTGATTTAAAGGCAGATCCTAGATCTTTCACAGACTTAAGGCCATGTAACCCATATTCATTAAAAAGAGGGGGAAAAAAGGAAACGGCAAGTCACACATTACACAGAAGCTATAATATCCACCATTGTCCCTTGTTTTTCAGGCCTGTGGAGCTGGAGCAGCTATTTCCGCTGCCAAACTTCCCACAGGAACACTTGAAAGCTGCCAGTATGGTGCGATGCCACCAGTTTTCAGAACTTAGAAAGGCTCATTGATTTTTACCGAGGTTTCTTACACAATCCACTTCCTCTAAGGCTAGGCAAGCCAACCTTGATGGAGAGAAGTTACAGAATGAATAAATGTTATGGTATCAACATAGAAATTATTTAGTTTCCTTTCCTCACTTCAATTTCCAAATTTATTTCTGGCTTCCGCTGCAGCTAGTCACCACGACCGGTGTGCAGAACCACGTGTTCTGACTCTTACCCCACCCGCCTCCCCTTCACTGGAAGGCACAGCCCTCATACCAGTCTTAGAGGAGGTCAATGAATATTCTAATGCAACAGCAACTCTCAAAAGCAAGACCACTCAGGAGAGGACTTTTACCTAGGCCTCAACTAAGAGGAATGAATGTGACTGGAGGTTGGTTATAAGAGAGGTTTTATTACAACATTGGCAGAGTTATCGTAACTGTAAATCATAACTGTTGTTGGATTTCTACTTTACATAGTTGTAGTTACGGGCCTGCTCTTGTTAGCCAGAACAATTATTTTACAATTAGTTCGGACATGCCTGAGCCCAGAAGGAAAACTTCAATTTCAATCATCCTATTTTTCTTGAATAGAACCCAGGGCTACCAAAAATCAGGTCAGTTCAACTTTTCACATGTGAGTTTCTCACCATTTTCCAAAGTTGAACCAGCATACAAGTTGATGTTCAAAACTGTATTTTTTCAAGCTGTCACATAAAACAGCAATAACAGATTTCCATGCACCAAAGAAAAGCAAACATATAAACAAACCAAAAAACAAGCTTGTAACTTCATTTTTAAGGTAGACCATGGTCAGAGCCTGTAAACTATAATATACAACCCTGAATTTGGACTGCAAATCTATCACTGAAACATCTAGTAAATGACTCAATTTGTTTACACGGCTCTGTACCTTTTTACGGCCCTTCCATAAAGAAGTCATTACATCCACTCCCTTTATTTTGTTTAAGAGTGTTTGAATGAACCCCAGAACCACAAGCCAGTTAAACAAGCTCTCCTTAGCTGGACGTGGTCTCATATAATTCACCACTACCGGGGAAATTTTCAAAACAATGTTTGTACTTGGAAACACCACACGCTCCCACACTCCCAAACTATTTCCTGTGCTTTGTGCAGTCTTAAATGCCCAGCAGATATATTAAGAAGCCCTCCTTTCCCATTTTTCCAAGTAAAAGTATAGCATTTACACTTCTTCCAGAAGATTTGCACCGCTGAGTATTTTGCTACAGGAGGTTGGCCATTTGGAAGTGACCGCAAAGGAAGATTGCAAGGAAATTGGGATCCAGACACCATCATTGATTTCTGAGGATGTAAATGTTAATTCTCAAAGGGAACCTTTCTAGAGCACTTAGTTTAAGAGGTGTCCACCGGTCCCCATTAAAAGTGATCAGTATCCATGAAAGATGCATCTTCTACCATGATGAAAAAAGTGCTAAGAACAAAAATACAGATTATTTAATTCTTAATATTTCATTTTTAATCATGCCTGTAAACAGCAAGCCTATGCAAAGTCTCAACTATGAACCACTTTTTCAAGGGTTAACCTTTATCAATGAGGTATCTAGATTCTCTCAACATCTCTCAATATTTGGGCAGATTTTGACCAGGAAATGCCTGCTATTTTTGACCGTCGATTCTTCTACAAAAGGTTTTGTGACTAACACAAAATAAAGATACAGCTGAGGCCATCATATACATCTATGCTATACAAGAAACTGCATCTGAAACTCTAGAAACGGTAGTCTGCTATGAGAGCTAGTCTCCTGTATCACAAAGGCAACTCATTTCCATGGGGATCTCCAGATAGAGTGCACTTTAGTTTACAGATAAAAGTAAAACCAGTCACAAAACATACGCGTTCAAACACTGCTGCTTATTTAACAGGAAGCCGCCCCAATACCTTTTATGACCCACAACATAAATCTATTACCAGCAGGGGAGACCTGCCTCCAGGACACCCCATCTCTGGCCCTCCATGAGCACTAGCCAGCTTGGCTTCTTGTTTTTATGGAGCTCAATCTCCATCCTTTGAGAGGCTAATCAGATGGCAAGTCACACTCTAAGAAGTCTAATCTATCTCCAAGGAAAAATATGAAAGTGCTGGAAGTTACTGTGTTTTCCTGTGTTCTTAAATGACGTGTACCCTCCCATCACCATGTCTCAAGTTTAAAGTAAGATACATCAAAAATGAACTCTGATGTTCCCCTTTTCTCCAAACCTAGTAAGAATTTTCCAGGAAAGAACTGGATTTTTTTTGCTTCTCACCTGTTCCCATCTCTTAATCACATTCTAAGCAAATGATCCTTCTTCATACAGTGATTTTAAACATCGCCTGCTGCCACAGAAAAAGACATTATAACACTTTAATGACTTACAATTTGCATTTATAATCACCTCAGACCATGAATGTGTGTGGCAGTAAGGAAACAAGCTGTGATTTATTCGTCAGTGAAGAAAAAAAAAAAGATAACATGACTCTTTCAAAGACAGATGTCCTTATAAATACCCAGCAAAAATAACTGCCAGAAACAACACGAGATAAGCACCACGGAAGGCCAGCTTCTGTTGTTAATGGTTTCTGATCTGTGCACTGATTCCCAAGGCAGGTGCAAGGGCCAGCTGTGCATAATCAGAGCAAAGAAGCCCAAGACCATCTTGCAAAGGCTGAAAAGCTTAAAATAGTGTCCACTCAGGAACAAGGCTTTCCTGGAATGCAAACAGCCTGACTTCAAAAAAATGACATGAGATCCACACAGCCCATCCACCAAGTGAGTGCATTCATTTCAAATCCTTAAATACCTCAAAATATTTCTAGCGTTGTGTCCAAGGAACCAGGACCAACCTCCTGCATTTGCATTACCTCACAAGAATTACTTTTCCAGGAAACTCAAAATCTTTTCCCTTGAAAATGCAAAGGCTGTCTTCCTTGCTCCTGTCAGGGGAAGAGCTTCATCACACTAATTGCACGCACACTGCCCCCTACCCCATCCTGGTCCTGCACCCAGCCTCCTACTGCCTGCCACCCATTGTGTGAGTGGAGTGTGAAGTTAACTCTTTGTTTACTCATGTAAGTAGCAGGCAGCAGACAGTAGTGTGGACGCTGGCTTCCCTTATTTGAGTGTCCCTGAGGCTGTGCAGCCTGCCCCCAGACCAGCTCAGAACTTCCCAAGAAAACCCCAATAAGCCCTTCTCTGCTCACACCAGTGCAGAATTCTGCTGCCTGCCTGCCTATAAAGTAACTGGAAGCTTCTGACCAATCTTAAACATGAAGACAATCCTTTGTTTTTTTTATTGAAGTCCAGTTGATTTACCATGCTGTGTTAGTTTCAGGTGTACAACACAGTCATTCAGTATATGTATGTGTATATATATAAATACTGAATATATACATATGTATACTATATATATATATATCTTCCCTGGTGGCTCAGAGGTTAAAGTGTCTGCCTCCAATGAGGGAGACCCAGGTTCGATCCCTGAGTCAGGAAGATCACCTGGAGAAGGAAATGGCAACCCACTCCAGTATTCTTGCCTGGAGAATCCCATGGACGGAGGACCCTGGTGGGCCACAGTCCACAGGGTCGCAAAGAGTCGGACACAACTGAGCGACTTCACTTCACTCACTCACTATATATATATATATATATATATATATATATATGCTTGTGCCACGTGCTCAGTCGTGTCCAACTCTTATATATATATATATCCCTGGAGGAGGGCATGGCAACCCACTCCAGTATTCTTGCCTGGAGAACCCCATGGACATAGTGTCGCAGAGAGTCAGCCACGACTGAAAAGACTGAGCACGTTACACATGTGTGTATATATGCATATGTATATATGTATGTATTTGGTGCGTACATGTGTATATATACATATGTATATATGTATATATTTGGTATGGACATGTGTATATATACATATTCTTTTTCAGATTCTTTTCTTTTATAGGTTATTACAAAATATTGAGTATGGTTCCCTATGCCATATAGTTGGTCTTTGTTGCTTATTTATTTTATATATAAATATATATATTTATTTTATATTTTATATATAGTAGGGTGTATATCGGAGAAGGCAATGGCACCCCACTCCAGTACTCTTGCCTGGAAAATCCCATGGATGGAGGAGCCTGGTAGGCTGCAGTCCATGAGGTCGCTAAGAGTCGGACACGACTGATCGACTTCACTTTCACTTTTCACTTTCATGCATTGGAGAAGGAAATGGCAACCCACTCCAGTGTTCTTGCCTGGAGAATCCCAGGGGCGGGAGAGCCTGGTGGGCTGCCATCTATGGGGTTACACAGACTCGGACACGACTGAAGTGACTTAGCAGCAGCAGGGTGTATATGTCAGTCCCAAACTCCTACTTTATCTTTCTCTCACCTTTCCCCTTTGGTAACACTGAATTTGTTCTCTATGTCTATTTTGTAAATAAGTACATTTGTATCTTTTTTTCTTTAGATTCCACATATAAGGGATATATATCATATGACATTTGCCCCTCTTTCTGACTTAATCTGATAATCTCTAGGTTATCCATGTTTTTACAAATGACATTGTTTCATTCTTTCGTGTGGCTGAGCAGTATTCCACTATATATATGTACATACCACATCTTTAACTGTTCATCTATGAATGGACACTTAAGTTGCTTCCATGTCCTGGCTGTTGTAAACAGTACTTCTATGAACACTGCGGTGCATGAACCCTTCTGAATTGCTTTTCTCTGGATATATGCCCAGTAGTGGGATTACTGGATCATATGGCAGCTCTATATTTCTAGTTTTTTGAGGACCTGCCATACTGTTCTCCACAGTGACCATATCAATGTCCATTTCCATCAACAGTGTAGGAGGGTTCCCTTGTCTCTACATCCTCTCCAGTTTCTACTGTTTGCAGAGTGAAGACAAGCTTTTCTGAAATTCTGTTTGTGAGCTGCCAACCCTGCAGGAGGCACTCCCTGCAAACAGCATCCGGCCCTTGAATCTCCCCCCACCTCTGCTTACCCTGGGCCCCAGACTTGTCTCTACTCTTTGATGCAGAGTGCCCTCGGGCTAGAACCCTTTCCTCTTTTTCCCTCTTCAAGCCTGTTTCAAAACATGTCAGCTCCCTTGTGGGGGCTTTTCTCCATGTGCTTCTTTCCCAGGTCGAATCCACCACCTGGTCAATCAGAAGAGTTTTTGAGAGTGCAAGAGTGCAGTAAAGCCCTCTGCACTCCCACAGCACCGGGAGCCCAGAACCAACAGACCAGGAGACGAACTCTGAGCCACAGTTCTCCCTGGGCAGAGGTTTGCAAGGACGAGAACCGAGTCTTCTTCTCTGTGTATCCAGCACCGAGGGCAGAGCTTAGCACAGAGTAGACGGTTATAAATATTTGCTGTTTAAAAACAATGTTCTAATAAAACACTAGACCATTAAGTCATGAAGGGGGAGGCACGTGGCTCTGAGTCCTGGCCTGGAGTCAGATCCAGGTCCAAACGTTTACCAGCTGTGCGACCTTGGCTACTTAGCCGGTAAAGCCTCCGTGTTTTTCCTAATACCACAAGGGGAGGTTACAGAGATATAAACTCCATACTGTCTGCAACTGCTGAGCACAAGAGTAGCTCCTAACAGGCTCTCCTGCGGAGTCATCGTTAAGCATCAGAAAACCAGAGGCTTACTAAGAACCCTTTTGTCCCACTGAATTGCCTCCAAAGGATGCTTCCAGATGCTGCCCTTTCCAGGAGCGCTTCCTGGTTTCTCATCAGAACACAGTGGACGTAGGAGCAAGGCAGAGCTGCATCCTTATATTATTATCATCAATGGACCTCACGCTGCTGGGGATGCTGGTTTCCTCAAAGAGCCAGACATCCGCTTTGCCTCGGCTCCTCCAAACCTGGCAACAATCCAATACACCCCGCCTCAATTGAGAAATGGCTCAACTACTATGCAATAGAGGAAATGCCAAATACAAAAAAAAAAATCACAGATTGAAAATTAAAAAGGAATTAAGCTTAACACTAAGAAAGTAAAATTACTAAAGCCAGTCTGGCAAAGACGGTTTGGCTTTGCAACAAGGCAGATGTCCAGGAAGGAGGCTGCTCTGTCACCAATTCGAAGGCGCATAAGAGGTCTGATGTGGAGGCAGAGAGCAGGTAAGAGGAGCTGAACTCCGTTTACAATGTATCCTCATAATGTAAAAGACAAAATGAGCTGATGCTACCAAAAACATGGCCCGTAGTCATGTGGCTTATAGAAATATAAGAAAGTAACTCCTCTTTATAACTGCAGCTCAACTATTCTCAGATGTTGAACTCTGCAAACACAATTTTTTATAAAGGTAAGTGAATCCTGTTTTAGGAAAGTGTTCAAGTCCACAGGTATAAATTAATTTCCTTGATGCTCTTGGCTTTAAGAGCAATCTGAACCTCTGACTAGGAAATCCCATAATATAGTGTAAATAAAGGCTGAAATCATTCACTAAATCCACTGCATAAGAATAACAGGCTGTGCACCCTAGAGCTCACTAAACCACGCTCATCCACTCATTTTGATGGTACTTTTACCAATGAGACATCCTGCTAAATAAAATGTTCAAAACTGCCAAAATAAAAAACAGAAAGCATAAGAAAAGCTCCCCGTGAAGCCAGGTTTTCCAATGTCAGTCTTTCTCTTCACCATCCTCAACAAATACGGCAAAATATGCAACTAAACACTGTTCATCCACAGACCCACTGAAAATAAGATCTCAAGACATCACAATTCTAAAGGAAGTATTTCAAGTCATTTGCCAAACTGTCATAGTCCCACCACAACAGCACTATTACAATAGACATTAGCCAAATATATTTAATTAGCATGATTATTCTAAGATTGTCGTCTTTCGTGTTCCCATAGACAATGTTTCAGGATCAAAGGAGTCCCACCTCCCCTTACTGCCCCCAAAACATGAAACCTCATAAAACAGTAAAAAAATGCTTTTATACGGAGTGTTGGAATTTTGACACTAGAATTCCATTTGCCTAATTGGTTCTCCTGGAAGAAAAACAGATCAGCACATGAGCCGTTGAACTTGGCTGCCCTCCAGGGCGACCTTGACCAAGTCACCTTGGTGGTCCAGACCTCACTTTAAACATCGGTGGGGACAGATTCCTGGGAACCCTCCAGCTCTAAGGCTCCACACACCAGACTCACTGCTGATTTCTCACCTGTGCGCCACAAGCAGAAGGCAGGAAGCACGCTGGTTCTGGAGTTGTGTCAGCCATTCAGAGTTCCCCATCTGGGCAGTGCAGGAGCCTGACCACACGTGGTCCACCTGCAGAGTGCCTGGCAGAGTGGCACTTCTAAGACAGTCACTAGCACCACTTCTAGGAAGCCTACCCACCGAACTGGTACACTCCTGGTAACGTGGGACATTTACCAAAATGACAAAGTAAAACTCTCATTGGCATCTCCCATTGCAGCCAATAAGCAAGTTTCTCTTCCTATGAAAACAGTCAAGCAATGTGAAAGCTCCAGTGTCAAAATGCCACCTTCCAAGATGGCCTGCACGTTCCAGGCAATGCCAGAGTTCTCCTGAAACAAGACATTAACATCCAGAACCATCCAACAAATACTCAACATACGACACCCTCAGTTCCCTACCCTGGAGCATCCACAGAGAACAAGTCAGACAGGGCTGTGCTCTCAGGGACCTGCCATTCTACAAGGTGGGGATCAGGGCACGGAGACAACAAATAAACCAATAAACAACAAGCAGAATACCAAAGAGTGGATTCACCTTGATGTGATGAACAGGGGTGGTTAATGTAAGTAGTTAGAAAAAGGGCCTCAGAGAGCAGTCTCTTTAAACCAGATAACAGGAAGGTGGTACCCAGGCGGGAGCAGCTGCTCGGTGTCATCTGGGGAAGCAGGATCAGGCACCCGAGTGCTCCAATCCCATGCCATCCGTGCCACGTCCCCTGCCCCATCTCACCCACACACACACCCTTGGCTCAAACCAAAGAAGCTTCAAGAAGAAGGCTCGAAGGAGGTTGTACCCTTTCTTCTCTCTGGGTCCTTCAAGCCGCAGGTGCCTTGGGCCTGAATGCCCAGCAGTGGGGAGAAGAGACAGCAGTTTTAACTCCATTATGAACTAAATTGTCCATAGCGGAAAGTGTCAAAAGGCTTAACCATCAGAGTGGCAGGCAGGGGGATTCATCAGGAAGGAGGCCAGGAGGGCTGGGGCACTGCCTCCGATGTCCAGAGCTGGGCCAGGCACAAAGATGTTCCATCTGTCCTGGAGAAGCAGCTGGGCTCCTTCCCAACCCTCTGAGGATATTTCAAAATTTCCACAATTGGTGTGGTCGTACCTGGGGTTACTAGCAAAAAATCAACCATTAGACATGTCCTCAGGAGACAGGAAAGGGAGATATGAGAAAAAAAAAAAATCACAGGTGGAGACAGTGGTAGAGAAAAATAATTCACAGAGACCCCCTTAACCAATGAGTTATACAGAAATGATATAGCATTATATACAGCAGGGATCTCCAACCTCTGGGATCAAATGCCTGATGGTCTGAGGTGGAGTTGATGTATTAATAATAGAAATAAAGTGCAAATAAATGTAATACACCTGAATCATCCTGAAACTATCTCCCCACCCCTGGTCTCTGGAAAAATTGTCTTCCATGAAACCCGTCTCTGGTGCTGAAAAAGTTGGGGACTGTTGATACAAAGATATTCTGACTACAGATAACGTTTTCAACTAAAATCATCAGAAAAATTAAAATCAGACAAAGTAAATGAAGGGACTTTTATTACGACTTCTACCATGTTGATTGCTACAAACAGAAACTTCCACTTTGCTCAATATTCTAGAATAACCTAAATGGGAAAAGAATTTGAAAAAGAAGGGATAAAAGTGTATGTGTAGTTGAACCACTTTGCAATCCATCTACAACTAACACAACTTTGTTAATTAACTATACTCCAACATAAAATAAACTTACAATTTTAAAAATAAATAAAAACAAAACAGAAACCTTTGGGGAAATGTTTAGCAGTCTTGGGGGCTTTTGGGAGGGTGGATATTACAAATGCATTGATTCAGTTATGACGTATTTAACACACATTGCATGATCACTAGATTTCTATTTCTACAAAAAGTGTGCAACTTACACATACAGCAAAATTTTAGCACCAAAAATTTTGAAAAAACATGAAGTGGAAGAGAATGCCCAGAATACATGTAAGAAATAAATTTTAGGAAGGATGAAATAAGAATAGACCAAGCTAGGATCCCAGTGGCCAAGACAGGGATCTGCAAAATGCAACAAAAAGGAAAGTTTAGGGTCGGCCGCTAGCATCTACTTACAACTATTCACAAGTGAAATATAGTCCCTGAAGCTTCACACAGATCTTTGTACTTTCTAATTACCTTTTAGAAGTAATCACCAAGTATATCAGGTTAAGCATAAAAGATAAGAGTTGGTAGGAGAAGAAAAGTTACCATAAAATAGAAGGGGGTTTTTCCGGTCACCTCTTGTGAAAAGCAACATTCATCATTACATAACGGTACTTCACTTCTTCAACTTCCTCAACCATCCCAAAAAGAGCAGAGAACCAGGAGGAAGTTAAAAAAAAAAAAAACCCAAAACAACAAAAATAATTGTCACAAAGGTCTTTTATGACAACTTACAGACTAACAGGAAAGTCCCTTGAGTCCTTGGGCAGAGTTCTTTTCTCCTGGACAGTATTCTGAGGATTGTGATGACCGGATCTGCTTCAAATACAGCTTTGAAGCGGCTACCTGAGAATGGTGGGGGGGCGGGGTGGATAGGGACATACTGGCCAGAGGAGGAGAAAGTTGGCACTGAAAATGACAGAAAAGCCACAAATACAAGATACACATACTCAGGGACACATTACAAGGGGACCATTTGTCCCCAAAGTAAATGGCTTCACAGGCCACAAAAGTCCTTGAAATGGACTTTTGTCCATTTTATCATATGTGAAAAGCGCACATATGATAAATGCTGTGATTGGGAGAGGGAAGCAGGAGGAGCTTATAAGGATAGGGAATTAAAAGGTCCACTATTATGTATAAAATAAGCTACAAGGCATATTACACCAGACAGGAATGTAGCCAATACTTTACAATAAATATAAATGGAGTATAAACTGTAATAATTGTGACTCATTATACTGTACATTACATAAGATTAAAGATCAACTCTACTCAATTTTTTTAAGTGACGTTTATAAGGAAAACCCCAATAGAGGCATATTCTAAATCTACACTCACAATAGTTAAAGAAGATGAAGTCAGAAGCGTGTTTCAGGGCTGTGGGTAATTAAAGACACTTGTGCAGTGACACGAGGCAGGTGAGGCCTTAGTCCAGATGCTTGTGATTGGCGTCTATTGAGGCTACATGTGTGTGTGCTCAGTCACTCAGTCCTGTCTGACCTTTGAACCCTACGGACATAACCTGCCAGGCTCCTTTCCTCTGTCCATAGGACTGTCCAGGCAAGAATACTGGAGTGGGTTACCATTTCCTCCTCCAGGGGATCTTCTTGACCCAGGGATCAAACCCCAGTCTCCTTCAGCTCCTGCCCTGGCAGGTGGATTCTTTACCACTGAGCCACCTGGGAAGCCCAATTAGGGCTACACACAGGTGACAAACAAATAAGCTGAGTTTTGTTTGTGATATATATGGTTCCTTCTGCTACAGTATCTTGGAACTTATTCATTTCTTGGGAGGTATCCTCTTCTAAAATGAGTGCACACAGATCACAGTAATTTTTCCATGGCCATGAATGTACAGGTAAGAAACCCTGCCTACCTCAGTGTTCTGATTTTTTATCTCCCTCTTTAAGTGAAATCCTTGGTGGATATGTGAGACTTCATTGCTAGGAGTTGTGTGAAGGATGAAGACACAAAGGCGGGACTTCCCTGGTAGTCTACTGGTTAGTACTGGGCAATTTCACTCTGGGGGGTTCAATCCATATTCGGTGGGGAACTAAGATCCCACAAGCCACATGGCACGGGCAGAAACAAAAGACACAGAGGTAACAGGTGATACTGGAGGATACAATTATC
This sequence comes from Bos mutus, assembly GCF_027580195.1. Classification (NCBI taxonomy): domain Eukaryota; kingdom Metazoa; phylum Chordata; class Mammalia; order Artiodactyla; family Bovidae; genus Bos; species Bos mutus. The sequence continues at coordinate 30,381,400 of NC_091633.1, forward strand.
TTTACAGTAAAGTGGCAAGAATTGCAAAGTAGTTTTAAGTAAACATCCAAGTACCTAATTAACTGGGTAAATGACACTGATCTCCCAAGGATAACTTTAAAACACCTCCCTTGCCCCAGTGTAAATCCAAGTACCCACACTGGCTACAGCAGTCAATCTCCATTTATAACACATCTCAGGACACCCAGCTGATCTGAAACTGAGCAGGCTTGAGGATGTGATGGAGTCGACACCACAGGAGACTTTGGAATACTCCAGATAAAACAGTCCCATGATGGAGGAGGAGTCCATGAAAGTCAAAATGAACTCCTATGGTCATGATAGGTCAATTTGGACATTTCACATTTCACACTTATAAGCTCTTTCAGAAAAAGATCCATTACAAACTGGGCCAATGGCATTTTTTAGGTGGCATCCTCAGGTGGGTCTGTACTTTCAGAATTAGACGCTTAGCTAAATTGAGAAGAGCAACAAGACGATCAAAAATCAATCAAAATTCAACAGGAGGGCAAAAAATGCCCACTTGACGGGGTGGGAAATTTGAAAGTCACACAAACTGCTCACATTCCCCGGGGGAATCTTAATCAGCAACTACCTGTTACCCTCTCATCCTGGAACCTTGCCTGTGCGGGGAATATAGCTCTATATCGCCCCCTAGCGTTGATCGCCTCGCTTCTCAGACTGAACACCGCAAGGTGAGTGGTGCCTCCACCTCCACTTACTTCCGGAGGCCAACCCTCATAGGGCTAAACATAGCCCGGTCCTCTTCCCACAGATTAGGAAACAACCCGGCTATTTTTAGCATCATGCATCTTAGGAAGAGAAATGGTCCAGTCTCTGACGGCAACAGAATGTGTGTGGCCTGACTTCACGAACCCATCCCTCAGGAGGGTGTGCACCTACTCCAGGAAGTGGCCTAAGATCCTGTGAAAGTTCTGGAGTCTGGTTAAAAGGGATGGTGGCACATGGACCACACGACAAAATGACAAGGAAAGGACAATGACGGGTACAAGTCCTAAAGGGACTCGGGAACATAAGAGATGTCAGGCCAGGCCTGATATGTGAGAGCAGCAGAAGGGACCTGGGGCAGGAAAAGTAAAAAACAGAAGCCTGAAGCCAGGAATAGCATGCATACTCATTTTAAGAAAGTCTGTCCAGTAAGAGGCAATATTTTGAGCTTGACATTTATTTTACATGAGAAAGAACAAAGGTTGGTCTGATCCGTTTCCTGCCAGGGTACAGCTGGTGCTGTGACTTCTTTGATCACCCTCTCTCCCCAGTCCTCTGCAGTCCCCGTGATTAGAGATGGATCCCTAGGCTGCCTTTTGATCAGCAGCTCAAGCAGCCTGCAGGTGCCATGTGCCATCACATCAACAAGTTGTAAGAAGCAGCCACATTAAGTCTAGCTGATGAATGTGATAGCTTGTCTTGCTGCCAGTACAATAAATACACATAATGGCTACAAAGGTCCCAGGAATCCTTATTTTCTCTCCTTCTGTACTTTAGAACTTTCTGTGCTTTCTTAAAGGTGAACACTTTGGAGAGTTTCAGTACAAAACTAAAGCTTGGAAACGCCCCCAAAACATCGAGAAAATGGTGCTCAGACTTAAAAACACAGCGTACACCATTCCAATCTCCTAAGTATGCTGCTTATGTTCATGTCGCCTGGTTAATGAAGAGACAGCATTCTTGCATTCTAAATAGATGGCACACAAAGCAGTAAAAACATGTACATTTCTTTTCAAATAAAACTAAGCCACTACTTGTAAACAGGGTGTTTAATATTCTAATTTTAGACAGCCTGCATTAACATTGTGGTTTCATGTGCAGTATAAAATTTCTATTTACAAAGTAGTCTCAAAAATGACTTCATAATGGTAGATCAAGAGCAAAGGAGTTTAGAAACTGAATGATGTAAATCATATGGAGTTCAGAGGCTAAGCAAATTACACACCCTGAAGCAGCCCTGGCTTCATGAAAGGAGCCTTTCTCCAGCGCTGTGCAATCCCAGCCCAAGGGAACTTGCATCTGAGAGTTTTCTAAACATTTCAGGTACACTTGAAAGCTGAAAGTAATTCTCATTTCCTATGCAGGATTAAGTCGTTTCCAGCACACACAAAATAGCAGCCACTCACCATCGCATATAAAAACACACCACCAGAAAGGTAAGGGCTTCAGAGTACAAAGGCATATTAAAAAAAAAAAAAAAAGCGCAAGAGAAATACATTTTTAAATACCTCCTAAAGACATCCACACGGCCTCTTCTTGACCGCTTTACTTCCTATCTACTTATTGATTAATTGATGTCTTTCCACTTAGAGCGCTTCAATTAATGAGGTTGATACACGTCCTGGGACAACCCCTCCCCAATCCAAAAAACTCTGAGTAAAGTCAAACACGCCAAGACTCATTCGTGTTGCCTTCGGATTTAGAGGCAGTTCTTGAACTTAGAACTCTGGCAACAAGAGTTCTTCTTGCAAGGCACGCTGGCACCGACGTTCCCCGGGGCTCCCCGAACGTCCCCTCTCCGGGTGCGCCCGCAGAGACAATCACGCCGCCAGGCTGGAGCCCCGGCGGCCGCTCCCGAAGTTGCAAACTCCGCAGAACCTCCGAAAGCCGGTGCCTGCGAACACGCGCGGAGGCATCCGTCCCAGCGCGGGCCGGGGTGCATCCCGCCCGGGTGCACAATGCGGCGCGGGAAGCGAGCGGGAGAAGGAGCTGGGGGGGACTCACCGTTCTGCTCCTTGTTGCTGGCGAGCTGGAGTTTGCTGCTCAGGTTGGACTCAGCCCGGGTCCCGGGTCTCTGGCCGGCCAGGGCGGATGTCAGCAGGAGGAGCCCGAAGAGGAGCATTGGGCTGAGCGGGCGGGCGCGCGGTCGGCGGGCACTTGGGGAGCGGGGCTCCGGGCCGGGATCAGCGCCGCCGGGGGAGGGCCGCGCCGGGCGGGACGCGCCGCGCCTGCTCTGGCCGCCGAGCCTCGCGGGGCACTTTCCACATACTCCCATCCAAGACTTTCTCCGAGGGCCCTCTTCTGCGTCTCCAGCTTGTGCCGAGGATCAAAGCAAAACCTGGACCTGAACCAGTTTCCCAAGGTTTAAACAAATCCTGCGCTGTGCCGAGGCGGTGGGGGTGGGGTGGGGGCGAAGGCGAGGGAGGAAAGGGGGGTGGGGACGCGGGGAGCCGGGCGCGCCGAGGAGTCCCTGGCGAGGGGCTGGGAGCACCTGTCAGCCGAGGGACGGCACCGGCAACGGGTTGGGGGTCGCGCGGGGCCGGCCGGCAGCCGGGTCGGCGGCGGGCACTTTCTGATCAATAACAAAGCTGCCGATCGATGCGCTCTCCGGGCGCCGCAGCCGCCCCGCCCCCACCCCGAGGGGGAGGGGAGACCCAGGCGCGGGCGCGGCGCCGGGACCGGGGGTCCTGAGCCGGGCCGGGGTCCAGGCCGAGGCCGCCCGGGGCCGGGTGCAGGGAGGCCGAGGGACGCGCTCCTCGCCCGGCGCGCGGCGCGGATCCGGCACCTGGATGCTGGTCCCGCGACCAGAGTTCTCGGGCCCGGGCGCCCTCGCCCGGCGCAGCTCGGGAGGTCGGACTGGGGTCGCGCCGGGGGCGCTCGCCGTCCCCTCCCCCGCGCTCCGGAGGCGCCGCGAGTGGGCCCCGGGCGCGCAGCAGACCGGCGCGAGCTCGCCTGTCCCCTCCCCTTCCCCACCTTCGCGGCGGCGGGGGGGCCCCGGTCCCGCTTGCCGGGGCCGCCGCCGGGCGGTCCGGCAGGTGCCAGCGCTGACGGGGTGCCGCGGGAGGGCTGGGTGCCCAGGGCCCCGGACGGGGATGCGCCCGAGCGGCCCGAGCTCCCCTTCCCGGACGCCCCGAGCCCCAAATAACGGGCGGGCCGGGCGCTGCGGATGCAACGGGAGCCAGAAGAAGTGGGAAGAACTTCCTGCCTCTTCCCTCTTCCCCGCCCCTGAGCCAGGACTCCTTGTTCCTTCCCGAGGGATCCCCATTCCCAAAGGGCTGGGCCGGGACCCTTGGCCAGGGACTGTGGGCTGAAGGAAAGAAGGGACTTCTTTCCTGCCTGTTAGCAACTCTCTGAAGCAGGGGGTGGAAAAAGCAAAAGTAAAGACAAACGAAGACAAATGGCCAGAATAATCACATTTATTCATTTAACGAACGCTCTGTTGACTGAATGCCTACGAAGGCAGGCACTGTTCTCAGCCTGCAGAAATGAAAACAGACATAAGTCTCCGGCCTCCTGAAACTTGCCTTAAATCAGGATCAAGAAAGGGCCAGGGCAGGCAAAGAAGAAATACCCTCCAACTGCTTGTCGACAAGTGGATCAAACTGACAGGTTGTACTCGGTATATTCTCCATCTGGAGTCAGACTGAAGGATGGATCCTTAAGATGTGAGCAGAGATGGTGGTGACTTAGTCGCTAAGTCATGTTTGACTCTTGCGACCCCATGAATTGTGCCCACCAAGTTCGTCTGTCCATGGAATTTCCTGTTCAAGAATACTGGAGTGGGTTGCCATTTCCTTCTCCAGGGGATCTTCCCAACTCGGGGATTGAACCTGTGTCTCCTGCATTTACCGCTGAGCCACCAAGGAAGCCATAAGCTGAAATACCATGGAGTTTCAATGTTTCTTTTTAAGTAGCTTTGCTTTCTTGCCCTGCTAGGCCCTCCGTGAGGACTGGGGAGAGCTGCCCTGACAAAGATCCAGAGGTGCTCAGATGTCCCGTGGACCAAATGGGGCAGACCCGTCCTCAGTCAGTCTGAAAATGTCAGGTCCTCTTCCTAAGCTTGGAAGTCCACTGAGACCAACCCACTTGACTCACTTAACATCCTAATCCTCTTCTTTCTTTCCTTCTTAAAATTCTCCTAAGTTCATCTCCTCTTTGAACCTTTACTCACCTCGACCGTTGTTTCATTCTTACTCCTTCACCAGGTCTGTACCCAGAGTGCAGGATGTCAAGGCCAGTAAGGAAAGCTAGTCTTTGAAGAAGTTACAGTTTAGCAGGACACAGGCCTTGTCATTGTATTCACTCCAGCAGCTCCTCAAGGCCAGTGTGTATCCATATTTGCACAATAAATAATAGGTTCCAAGAGTTTTCTGTAGATTTGTGGGAGGGTGAGGGAGTGTTCCCAGTTTTAATGGCTTAATGAGACTCGTTATATAAAAGACATGTTTTATGAACACACTTTAATCTATTTGTAATAAAATTAATTACTCCCCAATTTTTCTAATTTGGTACATTTAATTTTCTAATCAGGATTTTTCTATTAATAACTGAGGCTGTTATGTCTATATAGTTGAGTTTGATGACCACCCACATATAGTGTGTGTGTGTGTGTGTGTGTGTGTGTGTATACAAGTTCAATCCTTTTGCTTTCATGAGATCATAAGGGTGCGGATGCCCTTTATTTTGTATCATTTCATATTGGCCAGAAGAGTGCCTGGCCCAAGGGGGTCATAAATAAATACTCTTGACTGACTGGCAGGTTTCTTTATTGGAGTCATTTAAATTTGCCCTAGAATTTCAGTATGGAGGATGTATTTGAAAAGTTACAGATGATCAGGAATAATACTCCAGCTCTAGGTTTCACCTCATCCATATTCTATAGATTGCTTTAAGACTGGCCTTATAAGTAAAGCCAGCCAGGTGCTCCTACAGGACCCCAAACCTGACCACGTCCATATCTGCATTGCCTGAGTTCCCTCCAGTGTCCTTGAACTGCTGTCTCCTGAACTGCTCTTACCTTGGCAAGTTTAACAATATCCTCTGCCTGTCTTCCTACTCTATTCTGCTTACAAACCCTTCCTAGGAAAGTGGGATCTTTGCATTGAAAGTAGATTTTATATAATCCAAAGTCTGCACAATTACTAAACAATAGATTCTGAATGAATGTGGCTTTGTTTGGGCCTAAAGCATTTTCCTTGAGGAAAGGCATCTGTTCCACCAACCAGGAGAAAATAATTGGGAACGTTCTTTGTGGTTTTCATGTTTTCTTAAACATTCAGCAGGCGTGCCCACTCCGGCTGAATGCAGAGAGTGCTACCTACAAATCCCTGGTGAGGAACATGCCAGAAGGTACTGGGTTATGAGCAGTGATAATTTGAGGAGGGAGGGTGGACGTCACTACTAAATTCTTTTTGAAGTGAAATAACATTTAAAGTCAACTATCCATTCAACTAGGCATTTAACATTCAGGAGAGCAGAAACCATGGGGACGAGTTTTTGCTCAGAAAATAAAATATTGCAAATATTCTTCCTCTCTCTTCTTCGGAATTAATCCTAACACACACAGGTGCAAAATGATATTAAGACTTTTCCTAGAACTTTTCAGTATTTTAGTGGCTGGTGATTTGAACATGAGTTTCTGAAGTTCAGAGCCCTACGATCTACCTAAGTATCCACTACTTTCCAAAATGACTAACTGGCAACACTTCTATATAGATTTAAATGAGGCTGGGAGCTGAGGGTATCATTAGTAAGCAAAGTAAATGCCCACAGATCACAGCAGGAATAAAGACTGTTCTAGCGGCGAAACAAAAGAAATGAAGTAATCTTAGAATCATCCTTTCCTCTGTCCAGTTTCTCCAACTACCCCACCCGGAGAAACATATGACCATGCTTTCTCTGGCTATTTCAGGATATATTTAGACTCTACTTTTCCAACCTGGAAAAATAAAAACACACTTTTCCTTATATTTTGTTGGTCCAGATCAGTCACCCTTTACCAGTGTAGCAATGCTATCAGAAAGGCTGGCTTGCTGAAGCAGATGGCAGGGGGTTGTGTTAGGATCCTGCTCCCAAGGATCCTAAATCCAACTTTTTGAGGGTGGAGAGTCCGGGGATGGGAAGTTGGAGGTGTGTGATCTAGAGAATCCGGTGACAAGCACAGGCCTTGGGGTGGCGCTCTGTGGCCTTTCCCACTGAAGTGAAGCTGCTCTTTCCTTTTGGTAGTCATGGTGAAGCATGCAAAGACTCTACAAGATCTCAGAAGTGCTGGTCTGACTCAGAACTCAAGGAAGAATGAAGCCAGACACAGCCCCAAAGAGACAGGAGCCCTGATCACCTTAGGACCACCACAGCCAAAGGTCATTTCCCTGGGAGATGAGAGACCGGGGACCTAGTGTGGCCTTACTGCTAGCAACAGCACAACTTTAGTCTAGAATTCTTCCTGCCCCTTTGCTTTATGGGAGAAAATTGCACTGAATTCTTGTATTATAGTATAATTGCTTTACAATGTTGTGTTAGTTTCTGCTGTACAGCAAAGTGAATACACCATAGGTACACGCACAACCCCTCCTTCTAAGGTCCCCTTCCCAGCCCCCTGATCCCACCCGCCTAGGTCATCACAGAGCACCGAGCTGAGCTCCTTGTGCTACACGGCAGGTTCCCACTTACTGTCTAGTTTACACATGGTAGTGTATATATGTCAGTGCTATTGTCTCAATTCATCCCCTCCTCGCCTCCCCCGAGGAGACACAGAGGTCCATTGGATTCTTAACTCCATCCTCTAATTGCTTTAGAATTCTTTAGAATGCAACAGATAATGATGGCAGTTCTTTTAAAACTTAACAGTGTTTCTGGGATGATATGGAACTAGGACAAGTTTCCTGGCCTCAACTCAGAGGTGCCTTGGAGGCTGGCAAGAGATGATGAGCAGAGGCTTCTCCCTGAATTTGTCCAGTGAAGCACAAAAGTTCCGTTTTATCTGCTGTGATCTTGGTTGGGAAAGAAAAAAGTGTACTGATAACCAAAAAGAGAGAAGAAAAAAGGAGTTTGGAAATCACTGACTAATCCAAGTATCAGGAATTGTATTGCATTCAGGGAAACAATTAAATATGTGTGGGAGCCATATTCTAATATTTGTTTGATATCACGGGAACAACATCAAAAGAGGCCAAGGATTGGTCTCAAGGTAAAGAAAAATACCTATAGTACACAAACAAGTTGTAAATGATATAGAAATCCTATTGTCATTAGCCAAGAATGAATGTCCAACCTCCTACTATCCTGTAGAGCTCCATCGGTGTCATTTTTCTCTTGCCTGAAGTCATGTGTAGGATAGGAAGGCTTCTGTCCACATGGTGACAAATCATAGTAAAGGGGTCAAGACATGGCTACAGACCTTCCTTGCTCAGACAGTGACCCCCTTCTTTCCAAGGTCATGAGAGAAGGACCCTCTCACTTTGCGATCATTGTTTCAAATGCAGTCTTTCCTTGGTTGCTAGCCTTTGTAAAAGAGGCCAGAGCATCAGTACCCGACTTCATGAACACTTAAAAAAGTATTGTTGATTAGAAGGAAGGAAAATAGAGCTTAACTCATCTAACATTAAAGTAACCTCAATTGCTTTTGAAGTTCAAGATAGTTCAAGGAATTTCCATAACCCTTTTCTATGATGATTATGACTGTCAGCCGTCTGTCGTCTTTATAGTCATAGAAAAGTGCCTGCTCTCTTCTGTTCTAAAGCAGTGTGTGACATTTTAAGGCATTGTTTTGTTTTCCAAATTTTATTTTTATCAGCCCAGTTGGCTTTGATGCTTTTTGCATCTCCCTGGACCACCTTCACTGCTTGTTCATTGTCCGGATGCTCTTTTACTGGTCTCCCATAAAATTAGGAGGGTACAAAGCATGTTTTCCTCCCACAGACAACTCAAAAGGACTGATAGTTAAATAAAAGTCAACCCAGGGTAAATAAACACAAGAGGAGAATCATTCAGGTTGAAATTTACCCTGTTAAGCATTGATCATGTTCCAGGAACTATTAGATACCTTAAAATATATTTTCTCATTTCATCTTCCCACCAGTCCTTCAAGAAAAGCCAGAACTTCCCCATGTTACTGCAGAGAAATGGAGAATTAATGGAGAATTTGCCCAGGATGACCCTATGGGTGACCAGTACAGATCACCTTTGTCCCCAGGGCTCCCCTTAGACTCCTATGCTTTTCATGTGACACTAGAGTCCCTGGGTTTTGGACAAGAGCATTCCTATGGGAAGCTTTTGTATGTTTCCCTAAGTTTTCCATAATGACTGCCCTCCCCATGTTTGCCCTGGGAGAGACCCTGGAGTACTTAGACTTCCCCACATGTTTAAAAGCACAGCACTAAGACAGCTATCCTTCTGGAACAGCCTACATAAAAGGTTTGAGCAACACTGAATCTGGGTTACTGGAGGCAGAGATGGTGACTAAGACATCAGAAAGCTGGCCTGGGGTGGAAGCCCACCCAAAGCGTGGGCTAGCCTGAGTATCCTGTTTACCCTGGCCAAATTAGTCATCCAGCTAATGCCTCAGCCTCCGCCATCTGTGGGCAGTTATGTCAGAGAATCTATCTCCTTGTCTTTGAAGACAAAGGGAATGAATTATCATTCCTCTCCTCCTGCTCACGATTGCTACTGAACGAACGCATCAGGGCTGGGAAGAAATACAGTGTTTTACCAGTTATTCCCTTTGAAGAATCAATTCATAATGAACTCTAGGTGTCAGAGCCTAGCCTTCGCTTATGCACACTGTTCCTATGTGTATCCCTTCGTGTGTTTCTAATTCAAAGTTCCTGGCTGAGGGTTTTTGTTAAGTCCTATGACAAGGCAGATTCACATTTTCATTGATACTTTTATGAAGGTGTTTTTAGATTGGCTGAAGTTATTCGAACCCCAAAGGCAAGAAGGAGCCAGTGATCTGTTAAGCCCTCAGACAGGAAAACATCTTCAACTGAAATTCTAATTCCCGAGATCCATATCGGAAGGGGTATACCATACAAAAAGATACTCATAGTATCCATTTTTGTTCCAATGGACAGTAAGAGAAAAAATTCTTTACATTCTTTTCTTTCTTGAACAACATTTTGGACACAAATAAAACTGAACAGAAAAATGTGAGAATCAGCCAATTATTCTAGCCACTATTATTCATACTAATTGAAGCAAATGATTAAACTATGCATCTGTTAAAAACATTATTTTAAGAATTCAAAACATGTCCTAATATCACTATCTTCCTGCCTACCGAGATTTCTGTTCCAAGATGATCATCTCTGTGTAAACCCACGTTCAGTGTTCTCAGCTCTGCTAAGGGGAAAGAAATGTCTCATCCTTCAGACTCTGTGTGGTCTGGTGTATGAACTGACTGTCACCTAGTCAGTGAAGCAGAGTAACCTGCACACTTTCATTTACATCTTGGGGAATGGTTGTTACATCACTACTTTTTTTTTTTTTAATTGAAGTGTCCACAATGAAGAACTCTACATTGGAGTCTTCTACTGATTATTAAGTGCAACTCTATGCACAAATATTAATAGAATCCTCTTTTTAAAGATGAGAAACTGAGGCCCAGGAAGGTTCTGTAACTTGAGCAGAGACACATATTTATAAGTAGTGAAACTGAGCAGAACCCTGTGGGGTTCCTGGGCAAAGAAGCCTCTCTGTCCCCTGTGTTTGTAAGGAACAGACTCCATGACCCATGACCTGAGTCCCAAAAGGCACATTCTCACAGTTGCTAATCAGATAATTGAGAAGATGCACAGGTGTGGGAAGAGCAACCAAGAATCAATAGTGCAGATTTGGGTCAGGGTCCTGGTTCCTCCTCAAGGATACACATAACAATATCTTTGAGTTCTTGTGCGGAACTATAACCCTCACAACTGGAGGATGTTCCAGAGAGAAAGTCACAATTTGATAACCTTGAAACTCATCAAGAACCCTCCTGAGGCCAGAGGAAAGGAGTGTAGGCCCTGCACACACCCTGATCTTATCATCTTAGCAGCAGCTCCATCCTTAAACCATTACTATAAAATTCCTCACCAGATCCTCCAGGGTTGAGACAAACAGTTTTCAAAGGCAGCAGTCTGCTGTGTTTCCCTTTGCCTGGAAAAGTAATAAAGCCAATTCTTTTCTACTTCACCCAAACTCTGTCTCTGAGATTCCCTTCGGCACTGGTGCACAGAGGCCAGTTTCCTGCATGAGTTTTGAAGTCAGAATTGGGAGGCGGGTACCTGCTTCCAGACCTGGCGCTTTAAACCTCTCATTCCCATTCCTCCACACCACCCAGCACAGTGCTAGGTGTGGAGTGACTTCAAACAGACATTTCAAACTTACGAAATATCCGTTTCTGTTAAGCATTGGGGGTTTATTTTATAACTCCACACCATTCTAATCAAAAATATGTAACTTAAAATTCTACTGCCAACAACAAACAGTACATCATTTTGATTTTGGTCTCACATCAAAAGGACGGTGCCCCAAGCCTACAGGAATGAGGCACTTAGTCAAAGAAACCATCACAGTGTCTTAGATGGAATACGCTCTTTAGTGGCTATAGATATGAGAAATGAACCTTTTGAAACCATCTGAAGGAAAAAAGGGTCTGTTGCCTTGATTCTTAGTGATAAAACCCTGCCATAAAATCGTCATTACACTGTCGCTGGTTCTGACAACTTGTGATGAAGGAAACCTATAACATGCATTCAAATAAGTTTCTGAAGGACAAAAGTCAGAAAAGCAAAGGTAGTGAGATGACTTACTAGTTTCTCGGGTAAGGTGAACGTTCTGAGGGGAAGACAGTTTTGGTTTGAGATCATCATGGGCTTGACCAAGACAGCAATCTGTCAAGACCACTGATGATGTTTTTGGTCCCAAGAAATCACAAGCTGAGTGAAAGGTGGGATCACTGCCCTCAGGGAGTTCACCCTGATTTGGTGCCTCTGGTCATCCTCACGTGTGTTTGTGTCCACCTCTGATGCAACCTGTCTTCCAGCATTATCTGTGCCTAAAGACTGCCCTCTGCCTGGGCCACTTATGTTCCTGCAAGCTCTCCTCAGACGAGCTTGGTCTGTTTAAACACAAAGCTGATCGCAGCCTGATCCCTACTCTAAAAATCTGAGCCTCCGCTTTGCCTGCGGGAGAAAAACTGTTCTCTGTGGGCATCACCTGCTCTTCTTTCCACTCCAGGTCTCACACTTCTGAGGCACCACAATTCCCGTGCTTGCTGGTCTTTGCTTCTATTCTTATGCTCACTCCATAGTTACAGATAACTCAACCTAGAACTTCTTCTGTTTCATTTTTTTCTTAGCTTCTTTTTTCCCAGTAATTAACATACTGCACTTATCAAATAATGATAGTGAACTCTCCTATGTGCCAGACACTATTTTAAAAACAACTTCATGTTTATTCACTTCTTAATCCTCACCAGAAGCATATGAGATGGCTGTAATTTTTTAATTTATTTTATTGAGCTATAGTTGATTTACAATGTGTTAATTTCTGTTACACAGCAAAGTGATTCATATATATGTATATATATATTCATTTTCATATTCTTTTACATTATGGTTTATTGCAGGAAGTTGAATACAGTAGGACATTGTTTTGTATCCATCTTATATAGATGGATAAACATCTTATAATAGTTTGCATATGCTAATCTCACACTTCCAGTGCATCCCTCCCCCACCCCCCATCCCCCTTGGCAACCACAAGTCTGCTCTCTGTGTCTGTGAGTCTGTTTCTGTTTCATAATAGCTCCATTTGTGTCATACTTTACATTCCACGTATAAGTGATATCCTGTGGCATTTGTCTTTCTCTGTCTGAGATGGGTGTATTAACCAGTATTTGCTGGGCTTCCCTGGTGGCTCAGACAGTAAAGAATCTGCCTGCAGTGTGGGAGACCTGGGTTTGATCCCTGGATCTGGAAGATCTCCTGGAGAAAGGAATGACTACCCACTGCAGTATTCTTGCCTAGAGAATTCCACGGACAGTGGAACCTGGCAGGCTATGTGGGGCTGCAAAGAGACGGACACGCCTGAGTGACTAGCACTTTCACAGGGAAACAGTAAGAACAGAGAAGCTAGGCAATTGGCCTAAGACTCCTCACGTGGTTGTTAGCAGAGCTGGGTCTTGAACTTGGCAAGTCTATCTCAAATCCCTGCATTCAGCCATCACTCTGTTTCTAACACAAAGTGTTCAACTAGTACCGAAGGCCATGAAGATGCCCAGTCACAATCCAAACACTGAAGTCAGAAGTACAAGCTAACATCTTTTTTTTTCTCTCCAAAAGGCTGTTATTAATTCAATTGAGAGCTTTATCATTAATGGTGTCTTAAAATGAAGATCAGTTCAGTTCAGTCGCTCAGTTGTGTCCGACTCTTTGCGACCCCATGAATCGCAGCATGCCAGGCCTCCCTGTCCATCACAAACTCCCAGAGTTCACTCAGACTCTCGGCCATCGAGTCGGTGATGCCATCCAGCCATCTCATCCTCTGTCATCCCCTTCTCCTCCTGCCCCCAATCCATCCCAGCATCAGAGTCTTTTCCAATGAGTCAACTCTTCGCATGAGGTGGCCAAAGTATTGAGTTTCAGCTTTAGCATCATTGCCTCCAAAGAAATCCCTGGGCTGATCTCCTTCAGAATGGACTGGTTGGATGTCCTTGCAGTCCAAGGGACTCTCAAGAGTCTTCTCCAACACTACAGTTCAAAATGAGATAATACTAAGTAATTTTTTTGGCTAAATAAAGAAGTCTTTCCCTCTCTCCTCTGCTTTACTTGCCACCACAGGTTACATCACCAGAGGAAGTCTCATCCTCCCCAAAACTTTCCAGGACAAATCCTTAACCTCACTGCCCCCAAATTGATGATTACATCCTCTAATTTTGTTGAGGCACCCTCCATATAAACTCTTCAATGGAAGAAATTGTGCTTTCCACCCCTTTCCCATCTCACCGTGGCAGCACTTAACACTGAGTGGGTACAGTTCCATGGTTAACACATCTTTTAATAGCTGGTAAGTGAAATTAACAAAAGTATGAAGTAGCCAAATGTAGTTACACCCATGATAAATCTTCATGGAAGGAAAACATGAATGAAGCTCAGCTCTTGATACAATGAGAGACTGGAACCATGTGGAGTTCATTTTCTGGCTTGGCTGTCAGTCAAAGTTGGGCAGCTTATAAACGAAAGAGCTAAATTATGGAAAGCAGGAGTCAAGCTGTACTAATGTCTAAGCTCACACCTATGTGAAATTATTCATATAATTTTATGTATTTGATGAGCTAAAAAAAAAAAAAAAACAAGTAAACACTTTCCAAACTGGAATCAATGCAAAATCTGCCTTTTAATAAATCCTATGGTAATACTCATGCCAATATTACAAGGTTATTTCTAAAGCCTGGCAAACAGCCCATATTCATTGCTTGACTGGTTTAAACAGAGTTAACTCCTTATGATAGAAAAATCTTATGTAACAGTTGGTTCACAAGACTCTATTTAATAGCCAATCTGTTATATCCAAGATGTCATCATTTTGGAAAATAACTTTTATGAAAGTATCTTCTTCATGACATCAAAGTATGATGTCAAATGAAATTCTTTGCTTTTTTTACTTTTAGATTTTAAAGTTTGTGTGTTACAATTTAAAATGTGTATGTGTGTGAAAGGATGTGGTTTTAATTGCTGAGTGTTGCTGCCTGTGTGGAAGAACTTTTAAGAGCCAGTGATCTAAATAAAATGGGATATGAAGGATCTCTGTTTTATGAAGATTCATATGTAAAGTAATTTTATGAAATGAAAATTCCCTTTGCATTTCATGTGCTTTGGGAAATTAATTTTAATGTGAAAACTTAGACTTCAACTAAGTTAGTATCTTAAAAAATAAAGAAATGGCCATGGAATGAACCAGACATACCACTTCATGATTTTTTGTCTTATCTAACACCAATTCGTTACTTTAAAACCAGCAAGTAGGGAACTATAATCAATATTTTTAATAACCTATAAGGGGAAAGAATGTGAAAAAGAAATATATATATAGATATAAATATAGATATTTATGAATGTATAACTGAATAACTTTATTATACACCTGGAATTAACACAACATTGCAAATCAATTATACTTAACTAAAAAAAATTAAAGCATACAGGCTGAGATTCTATTCTTATAATAAATTAATTCATACCACTATAATGAAAAAACTTCCTTGATGAGGTTAGATAAAATATAATTATTCTAAGTTCATAAAAATGAATTCTGTTTGTTATGACCTAAAAATCTTGTTTATCACTGAAGAAGAGAATGGCAGCGCACTCCAGCGCTCTTGCCTGGAGAATTCCATGGACAGAGGAGGCTGGTGGCTACAGTCCATGGGGTCTCAAAGAGTCATGGGGGCACGACTGAGTGATTAACACATAATCTATAAAAAAGCTGAATCACTGTGTTGTACACCTGAAACTAATGTAACATTGTAAATCAACTATACTTGAATAAAAATAAATAAAACTGCTGTTTATGGTATTTTCTTTATTCCTTTCACCGCACAGATGCTGAAATGATGTGTTTGCAACTGATGTGGTATGGCGCTTCCAACCACTGCTCCATGTAAATGTAACTCATGAAGTTGATCAGACACAAAACTTCACAATTGAAAGGTATCTTATATTTCTGAAACTGGGAGGGAGCTTTCATTAGTAACGTAATTTTGAAAGATTTTAAAATGTTTTACAGTGTACCAAACGCTGGGGCAGGATCCTAATTTATTACAGAGCATCATGTTACTATGGTCAGTTCAGTTCAGTTCAGTCGCTCCGTCGTGTCCGACTCTTTGCGACCCCATGAACCGCAGCACGCCAGGCCTCCCTGTCCATCACCAACTCCCAGAGTTCACTGAGACTCACGTCCATCAAGTCAATGATGCCATCCAGCCATCTCATCCTCTGTCGTCCCCTTCTCCTCCTGCCCCCAATCCCTCCCAGCATCACAGTCTTTTCCAATGAGTCAGCTCTTCGCATGAGGTGGCCAAAGTACTGGAGTAGTACCCACAATTGATAGAAGTTAACTTCCTCAGTTTCTATAGCTGCAAAGCTGAAAGTTTACCTGGTTGACTTCAAGATTCTGTTTCCAACATTTGCTTATTCCCAATGTCCAATTTGCCTCTTTTTTACTAGGAAAAAAAATATCTATTCTCATAGTCTTTCTTTTGGGGAGACAATTGCATCTTCAAAAATCTTTTTTTTTTCTTTAAAAGGAAACAACCTGTGTCCAGAAAGATTCTACTTAGCTGAACATCACATCAGAGTAGTCATGATTTGTTAGAGACTTGCAGACCTGGGCCTTAAAGACTTTTCTGACCAGAGGCAGAGTATACATCACTCTAAAATTTTCAGATGTTTACAACAAAAACTTATTGGGGGGCAGGGGGAAAGAATATGGAATCTAAAAAGAGAAGGAAGGAAAAAAGATTACCAAGGGAAAAGATAAAGATCTTATAATCAAAATTTCAATGTCTTTAAGAAAATCTATTATACAAATTATTCTTAAAGTGTTTAACAATTTAGGACTTTTACACAGCCTTTGGTCATTATCTTTTAATATACATATGAGTTACAAAGTAACAGAGCCACTTTCTGTTTTGGCTTCTGCTGGTGGTTCTGCAGTAGCAAGCCTGTCTGTGATGTTTGAACTCCGTGGAGCAGTATAAAAGGATATTGATTGATGGTTCAGTCTGTTCTTCTATACATATGCAAATTATGTTTGTATTAATATTATCTAGATTAAAAAGGGAAAACTTCCTTTATCATTATTTCATAATAATGAATATTAATATTGCTAGATTTAAATATAAATTAAAAGTACTACAATTATTAAAACTTATCTCCTGACATTCTGCTATGGATTTGTTCTTTGCCTTTTTCTGAATCTAATATTGTGTGATTATTCACTTTGATAGCACCAGGAGGCACATACAGGAGACTCTGTATCAGTTACTATGGTGACTTTTGGTCATATTTTGAAAGAAAAAGCAACCATTGTTATGTATAAATTTAAATATTACTACCCAACTTTTAAAAACCATAGAAAATTAGACATCACATTTTAAATATTTTTTAAAGTCATATGCTTCCTATTTTTCTTCTCAAGGAAAATGTAGTTAGTTGGAACAATATACATAGCTGAGTTTTTAAGAATAAACTACAACTTTTCTTTTCCTTTAAAAATGCTTACACATAATTAGGCTGTAAAGACAGTCTGATCTGGCTCTAATCATAGCTCTGTCACTTACTGGATGTTTGTAATAAACCCTTTATAACATAAAAAATCATAAAGAGGATTTGGACTACATCATGGATAAATTTGATTTGAATATGCTGACCAAAATCATTTTTAGGATGAGAGGACAGAGAAATAAATTCACTTTCAAGTGCCATGCTTAACATCCTAGAAAAATACCCTTTTTCCAGGTCATGAATCACAATACTGTATCGATACAGAGATATTTCTGGGCTTGTATTTTCAGTATTTTATTTCCTCCTTCTTTCAACATACATTGACTATGTGTATCAGGCACTGTGCTAGATTCTGGAAGACCTAGCTAAGATGAAGCCCCAAGAACTTCTAATATGTAGACTTTGGGTTGAGAAGAACAATTGAGGAAAGGGGTCTAAGAAGACCCAGACTTGTGAGATATAATAAATACAGATGTTGTCAAGAGAGCTGGGGAAAGTACGTAATATCAGTTGTTAGAGGTAAGGAAGTAGGTAAGGTAGCATCTATAGGAACTGGATAAAGAACACACTGGATTTGGGATCGTGGAGGTAATTGCTGATCTTGATAAAAGCAATTCTAGTAGCAAAGCAATAACTGTAACTAGAATGGGATGAGCAGAAGAGTTCATTGGAGATTGTTTTTAATTTAAATAATTCAATGTATTACATCGATACACAGTTAATTTGTTTATTTTAAGCTTATGATTTGGTTAGTTTTGCCACATGTAGATACCAATAGGGAAGTGATGGGAAAGACAGCACGAAGACACAGCAAGGAGGCAAGGCTGACACACGTAAGCCAAGAAGAGAGTCCTCAAAAGAAGCCCAAAATACCCACGCTTTGACCTCAGACTTCTAATCTCCAAAACTGGGAGAAAATAAACCTTTGCTGTCTAAGCTACCCTGGCTGTGGTATTTTTGGCTGTTTACTGGGGTTATGGCAACCCTGGCAAACTAATACAAGTGTCCGTTCCCCCACAAACTTGGGCTGCGTGTGAGAGTTCTCTATATAGAAAGATGACTTTTGTCAGAAATATTGTTTGAGAACATTAGGCTAACCATTCCATGGTTAACCTTCTGGGTTGCTTAATGGTATTTTTAGTAAAGAAAGTGTTTTTATTTGAAGTCTGAGTTATCGTGTGTTTATTTCAGGGTTTTTGAAGTTTTTGTGCTTTTGTTTTGTGCTTAGTCACTCAGTCATGCCCAACTCTTTGCAGAACTGTAGATTGCCAGACTCCTCTGTCCATGGTGATTCTCCAGGGAAGAATACTGGAGTGGGTTGCCATGCCCTCCTCCAGGGATCTTTCCAACCCAGGGATAGAACTCAGGTATCCCACATTGCAGGCAGATTCTTTACCATCTGAGTCACCAGGGAAGTCCCTTCAAAGTTTTTACACCTTATCAAAAAAATCTTTGCCTACTCAAATTTATACAACTTTCTCTTGTGTTTTCTTCTGGAATTTTTATCGTTTAAGCTTTTGTCTAGGATCCATTTCAAGTTAACATTTGGGTTTGTAGGAAAGTAGAAAAATATTACATTTTTGTCCCACTTTGAATACCTAATTGTTCCAAAACTGTTGAAAAGACTTTACTTTCCCCATTGAATTAACTTGGCACCTTTATCGATAATCGATTGAGCATGTGTGTATTAGTGCACATCTGAACTCTTTCATTCAGTTCCCTGGATCTGTATTTCTATTTTTCTGTCTCTACAGTGCCATCCAAACTATTGTAGCTTCATAGTGAGCCTTGAAATTAATAAACCTAAATCCTCCAGGTTTGTTCTTTTTTTTTTTTTTTAGATTGCTTTGACTATAGATAAATCAATCAGCCATTCAATTTCTACCCAAAAAGCATGCTGGAATTTTTATTAGGATTACTTTAAATCTACAGATAAATTTGGGAGGATCTGACCTCCTAATAATATCAAGTCTCTATCAGTATCAATATGTGAGCATATTCTGTCCCATGTCCCTCCATTTATTTAGATATTTGGTTACTCTCACCAATGTTTGGTAGTTTTCAGGATACAGATTTGTACCTATTTTGAGAAATTCATAAGCTAATTTTTTTTTTTGCTTTTAAATGATACTGTAGATGAGATTGTGTTTTTTTACTTCTTTTTCTAATTTTGTGTTCCTAGCAAGTAGAAATAGTATCAATTTTTGTGTACTGATCTTGTTGATTTACCTAAATTGACTTCCTAATTCTAATAGATCTTTCACAGATTCCTTATAGTTTTCTATGTACATAATCATGTCATCTTATTATGGGCTGAACATCTCCCCTCGAATCATATGTTGAAGTCCTAACGCCTAGTACCTGTGAATATGACCTTGTTTAAAAGTAGGGTCTTTGAAGATTTTATTAATTTAAGATGAGGTCACTGGGATGGACCTTAACTCAATAGGATTGATATCTTTATAGGAAGATGGCCATGCACAGATATAGACACACAAGAAGAACAGGACAGATTATGGTGTTAAATAGCTGCAAGGCAAGGAATACTGGGGATTGGTAGACACCACCAGAAGACAGGAAGAGACAAACAAAGATCCTCCTTCTAGAAGTTTCAGGAAGATCCTCCTTCTAGAAGTTTCAGGAGGATCATTCATGGCCAATAGATTGATTTTAGACTTCAGCTCCCAGAAATTACCTTGTGGTATTTGTTATGGCAACCCAAAGAAACTGAAAGTAAGACGGTTTTCTTTCTTTCTTTCCAACCTCTATGTCATTTATCTCTTCTTCCTACCGCATTGCAGTAGCTAGTCTTTTCAATAAGACTCGGATTAGAGGTGAGGAGCACAAGCACCCATGGCTCCATCCCGATCCCGGAGAATTATGGATCTAGATTTTCACCCCACATCTGATGTTGGCTGTGGGTTTTATCAGGTTGACAAAGTTTTCTTCTAATTCAGGTGACTTAGTTATACTTAGTCATATTGAGTTTGCTGGTACTGAATTTATAAAAGATTTTTGTGTCTATAGTCTGTAGTTTTCTTTATTCGGAATGTATTTTTCTGAATGGGGTATCAGTGTAACACTGACCTCATAAAATGGTTTAACTGGATTAATGTTTACATTAAATGGTTACATTTGAGATGAATGTATGTTTTGCAGTGATTAAAATGTTTGACAGTGTTATCAGTCCCTCTATATTCTTGCTTACTTTTTGTCTAGTTCTTCTAGTAAAAGCTCACTGTATCTGGGGACTATACTTGGTTCCACAAACCTTTCTACTAGAATCTTTCCATCAGAAGTTGTGGTCAGGCATCAACTTGAAGAAGTGGCAATGGGATAGATGAGCTGATCCTATGCCATAAGTGGTCTAGATGTAACCCCATCCTCAGTCCAGCCTTCCCAGGGCTGACCTCTAACTCCCAGCACCTATACCTTTTGACTGAGGGCTTTCTTGGTGGTCAGAACTGCATGGAGGCCAGAAGTACTGAGGAATAAATCTCCACAGTTGTTCCTTAACCAATTGCTTATGGAAGCTGTTGTATAAACATCCTAGGTCCTTGGCCCCTCAAGTGGATCAATGCTGAGGTCAGGCCTCCTTGGCTGCTAGAATTCCCAAAGGATTAAGTTCCGCTTACACAATATAATCTGCTTGTAAAATGTTCTAATTTGGCTTAACTTTCCTATTCCCCTATTGATGTTGGTTGGAATCACTTTTTAAACTTACTGCACTCTATGCTTTGTCTCAGGGTTTGCTACTAGGGGATGGTAAACTACGAGAATAAATTCATGGCTATAGAAAGAGCATCATAGCCTGACTTGGACCCCTGGACCCCTAAAGCTTCACCAGTGCACTAGGCCCCCGGATCTTTTCTAAGCTTTACCTGATAGCACACAAGTGTCTTATTGGGGCATCTAGAGAACTTGCCAATTTCTGCTCACCAAATCAGATGAATCAGTGCCATGATCTCATATAACAAAGCACTCTGTATTACTGGTGTCTAATACAAAATGAACCTGTGTCATGAGTCCTATATCAAGTGGCTATTCAAAGGATTTAAAAGATTTAACCATTTGTACAGCACCTAGATATTGGCCATGATGCTGGAGCTGATTGATGGAAGTTTCATGCTGGACCAGGGGTAAATCTTCTTGCTGGATTTTGGAGAGGCTCAGGGGTCCCAGAGAAGCAGAGGGTCAACCAGGACATTTGAGGGTTGGGCTCCAAATGGGGGGAGAGGAGGAACAGAGGGACAAAGCTTCATATGTTCCACGTAAGCTTCATGCCTAAAGCAAGACTTTTTCAGTCTCATTTTTTCTTTAAATTAATTGTTACTGGAGTATAATTGATTTACAATGATGTGTTAGCTTCAGGTATACAGCAAAGTGAATCAGTTACACATATATATATATCCACTCTTTTTCAGATCATTTTACCATATACATCATTACAGAGTATCGAGTAGATTTCCCTGTGCTATACAGTAGGTCCTTATTAGTTACCTATTTTATAGACTAGTAGTGTGTATACGTCAATATACATATTGACATATATGTATATTGTGTATAAGTGTGCATATATGGCACAATATATAATATGTGTATATGTCAATAGTATATATACTATTATATATACTATATATAATAGTGTGTATATGTCAATTCCAATCTCCTAATTTAGTCTCGTGTCTTTTTAAGCCACTTTGATATGAGACTTTTGTCATTTGTAAAATAAATCCTCATAGCTGGTTTATCACCCAAGCTAGAGTCTAAGAAATCATCCTGGATTCTCTTCTTCCCTCATAGCAGAGGATGATCTTTGAAATAGTCTTCAATTCAGGCCCCTCTCCCAGTCCTACTATTATTGTTCTATTTAAGGCCTTCATGACTTTCACTCGAGCTATTTTAGCTGCCTTGTAATTGGCCTTACTCTTTCTGGTCTCCTCTTTCTTAGATTCAGACTTCTTCTTTCCAAATATGACAGTGTCATGCCATCCCCATTCTCAATGGTCATCAGCTGTTTTTCATCATGGCAGATGACATGTCCTGATCTCCAGGACCTTTCTGTCCATTTCTTGTCCTTCATCTCTCCACTCTGTTGCTTTCCCCCCTGCACATCAGGTTCTTTCTTGCCCTTATACTTTTGCTTACCATGTTCTCCTCTCCTTTTCCTTCCTAATGTCCATGTACCTGTGAGATCACAGCTCTGACATAACTGGCCCCTGGAAACCTTCTGGAAATCTCCATGCCGAGTTGCATGCCTCTCCCCTGGGATCCTGGATTGGGTGGGCATCTCCATCACTCTGCTGACTGCATTAGGTTATGAGTATTAACTCAGGTGGGTTCACCACCCATCCCACTCCCCAGATTTTTGAGACAGGAGTGAGTCACAAAATCAGGTGCACAGCAGATGTTCATTAAATGTTTGCTAAATAAATAAATGCCTACACACCTGACATAATACCCAAATATAATATGCTTTGAAAGTAAATTTTGAGCAATGTCAGCCCTACTGGTTTCTATGATGAATATTCCAAAGATCCATTTAAGTACAATGAAATACTTTGGGATAGATTATTATTAAAACAAAATGAGCCACATAAATGACAGATATATTTATCTTAGAAGCATAAATGAAAAAAAAATAGATTATTGTGATGTGAAACTGCTAGAAAAGCATTTCTTGACATTGGAGTCTCATGTGCTTTACTGCTTTCTTCACCCCATGCAGCCAATGTGAAAATTTCCAAGAATGATTTTTATCAAATTGCAATAATTTTTCAATACTTGGTAGGCTCCACTCACACGAAAATTTTAAAAATATGTTTTATTGGTGGCTTATGGCAGCGAGCCAAGTGTTATTAATAGGCTGAGCCCTGTGAATGTATCCAAAGTCTAATAGATTCCCAGTTGGAAATGTATCTAATTTACAGCATGAGCCTGTTACCAGATACATGATAATGTACAAAAAACAACATTATTTAATTTTTTGATAGTAAAAACCTTTTATTAAAAATATATACTAATAAACCCACAAAACAACATTTTCTTCTTAAGTGTTAATTAAAAATGATTATTATTCATTAGATATGTATTAAGAGACAAGAATGCAGTGAATTCATATTTTTAAAGTGTGATCCATAAATTCTCTTCCCTACCTGTTCCTTTTCCTCAATAAAAAGATGTGTAAAATACAAGGTATTGCAAATATCATATAATAAAATGGATAGACAAAATGTAATTCTCTTGTTAAGTATTTTGCTGAGCTGGTTCCTAATCAAGAGTTTTATCAAAGTGAAAATATGTATTAATGTATGTCAGCCACTAGAGGGATCATATTCCTGAGAGGATAATTTTGTGTTGGAGGGTCCATTAGACTTTAGCAAGCACCTCTGAATGCCTACAATGTGGGTAACCCTACACCAAATGGAGAAAATGTCTTTTCTCCTGTACTGAGTCTGGTTGGCAAACACACTCATCCTAACATTTTTATAATAAAGCATAGAAGTTCTATAAGAGAGAAACTATGCACAATTTCAGGAACACAGATGATGGAGCTGATCAAATAAATTCTGGAATCAAATTCTAGAGACATTGGAGAGTCAACATGATTCTGTCTCAAAACAAGGACCTCAATTCTTGATTTTAGTTGCAACAGTAAACGTTGTATCTTCCAGTAAACTTTAGTTTTCACCATCCTCCAGAGTGTCTCATTGCTGCCAAATGTGTGCAAGGTTCTGAGGACCCACCAGTGACCAAAACTCTGCTCTCCCTGAGCATGAGACCAGTGAGGACTGCACACCAGGGCACAAGACAGTTAGCACAAGGTGCCAGAGAGTAGCCATCTGCAGAGCACACAGAAACTCAGCCTGGACTGGGGGGCAGAGATGCTCATCCAGTGGGAGGTGCCTCATAGCAGAGGTATTACAGGAGATACTCAGGTGAATGTGGAGTGGGATAAAGTTCTCATTAGGAAAAAAAGGGATCTAGAAGCTAGAGGGAGCCTGGTTTATAGGGAATTGGAACAAAAGCATGCAGTTATATAGGCCCTTGAAGACTAAGGGGAGGGGTTAAATCTGAGGAGTACAAAATGAAGCAGGACAAAGAGTTTTGCCAAAAGAATGCACTGGTCATAGCAAATACCCACTTCCAACAACACAAGAGAAGACTCTACACATGGACATCACCAGATGGTCAATACTGAAATCAGATTGATTATATTCTTTGCAGCCAGAGATGGAGAAGCTCTATATAGTCAGCAAAAACAAAACCAGGAGCTGACTGTGGCTCAGATTATGAATTCCTTGCTGCCAAATTCAGACTTAAAATTGAAGAAAGTAGGGAAAACCAGTAGACCATTCAGGTATGACCTAAATCAAATCCCTTACAATTATACAGTGGAGGTGATAAACAGATTCAAGGGATTTGATCTGATAGAGTGCCCAAAGAACTATGGATGGAGGTTCATGACCTTGTTCAGGAGACAGTGATCAAGACCATCCCCAAGAAAAAGAAATGCAAAAAGGCAAACACTTGTCTGAGGAGGCCTTAGAAATAGTTGAGTTAAAACGAGAAGTGAAAGGCAAAGGAGAAAAAGAAAGATACACCCATTTGAATGCAGAGTTCTAAAGAATAGCAAAGAGAGATAAGAAAACCTTCCTCAGTGATCATTGCAAAGAAATAGAGGAAAACAATAGAATGGGAAAGACTAAAGATCTCTTCAAGAAAATTAGAGATACCAAGGGAATATTTCATGCAAAGATGGGCTCAGTAAAGGACAGAAATTGTATGGACCTAACAGAAGCATAAGATATTAAGAAGAGGTGGCAAGAATACACAGAAGAACTATACAAAAAAGATCTTCATCACCCAGATAACCACGGTGGTGTGATCACTCACCTAGAGCCAGACATCCTGGAATGCAAACTCAAGTAAGCCTTAGGAAGCATCACTATGAACAAAGCTAGTGGAGGTGATGGAATTCCAGTTGAGCTATTTCAAATCCTGAAAGATGATGCTGTGAAAGTGCTGCACTCAATATGCCAGCAAATTTGGAAAACTCAGCAGTGGCCACAGGACTGGAAAAGGTCAGTTTTCATTTTAATCCCAAAGAAAGGCCCTGCTAAAGAATATTCAAAGTACTGCGCAATTGCACTCATCTCACACACTAGCAAAGTAATGTTCAAAATTTTCCAAGCCAGGCTAAAATAATATGTGAAATGTGAACTTCCAGATGTTCAAGCTGGATTTAGAAAAGACAGAGGAACCAAAGATCAAATTGCCAACATCCGTTGGATCATTGAAAAAGCAAGAGAGTTCCAGAAAAACATCTACTGCTTTATTGACTACACCAAAGCCTTTGACTGTGTGGATCACAACAAACTGTGGAAAATTCTTCAAGAGATGGGAATACCAGAACATCTTGACTGCCTCCTGAGGAATGTGTGTGCAGATCAAGAAGCAACAGTTAGAACCAGACATGGAACAATGGACTGGTTCCAAAAAGGGGTATGACAAGGCTGTATATTGTCACCATGCTTATTTAACTTATATGCAGAGTACATCATGCGAAATGCCAGGTTGGAGGAAGAACAAGCTTCTCGGAAACAAGATTGCTGAGGAAATATAAATTACCTCAGATACGAAGATGACACCACTCTTACGGAAGAAAGCGAAGAACAACTAAAGATCCTCTTGGTGAAAGTGAAAGAGGAGAGTGAAAAATTTGGCTTAAAACTCAATATGCAGAAAACTAAGATCATGGCATCCGGTCCCATCACTTCATGGCAAATAGAATTTATTTTGGGGGGCTCTAAAATCACTGCAGATGGTGACTGCAGCCATGAAATTAAAAGATACTTGCTCCTTGGAAGAAAAGCTATGACAACCTAGACAACATATTCAAAAGCAGAGACATTACTTTGCCAACAGAGGTCCATCTAGTCAAAGCTATGGTTTTTTCAGTAGTCATGTATGGATATGAGAGTTGGACTATAAAGAAAGCTGAACGCCGAATAACTGATGTTTTTAAACTGTGATGTTGGAGAAGACTCTTGAGAGTCCTTTGGACTGCAAGGGGAACCACCCAGTCAATCCTAAAGGAAATCAGTCCTGAATATTCATTGGAAGGACTGATGCTGAAACTGAAACTCCAATACTTTGGCCACCTGATGCAAAGGACTGACTCATTGGGAAAAAATGACCCAATCAAAAAATGGGCCAAAGAACTAAATAGACATTTCTCCAAAGAAGACATACAGATGGCTAACAAACACATGAAAAGATGCTCAACATCACTTATTATCAGAGAAATGCAAATCAAAACCACTATGAGGTACCATTTCACACCAGTCAGAATGGCTGTGATCCAAAAGTCTACAAGCAATAAATGCTGGAGAGGGTGTGGAGAAAAGGGAACCTTCTTACAGTGTTGGTGGGAATGCAAACTAGTACAGCCACTATGGAGAACAGTATGGAGATTCCTTAAAAAACTGGAAATAGAACTACCTTATGATCCAGCAATCCCACTGCTGGGCATACACACTGAGGAAACCAGAAGGGAAAGAGACACGTGTACCCCAATGTTCATCGCAGCACTGTTTATAATAGCCAGGACATGGAAGCAACCTAGATGTCCATCAGCAGATGAATGGATAAGAAAGCAGTGGTACATATACACAATGGAGTATTACGCAGACATTAAAAAGAATACATTTGAATCAGTTCTAATGAGGTGGATGAAACTGGAGCCTATTATACAGAGAGAAGTAAGCCAGAAAGAAAAACACCAATACAGTATACTAACACATATATATGGAATTTAGAAAGATGGTAACAATAACCCTGTATACGAGACAGCAAAAGAGACATTGATATATAGAACAGTCTTATGGACTCTGTGGGAGAGGGAGAGGGTGGGAAGATTTGGGAGAATGGCATTGAAACATGTATAATATCATGTATGAAACGAGTCACCAGTCCAGGTTCGATGCACGATACTGGATGCTTGGGGCTGGTGCACTGGGACGACCCAGAGGGATGGTATGGGGAGGGAGGAGGGAGGAGGGTTCAGGATGGGGAACACATGTATACCTGCAGCGGATTCATTTCAATATTTGGCAAAACTAACACAATATTGTAAAGTTTAAAAAAAAAAAAAGATCTTGATGCTGGGAAAGATTGAAAGCAGGAGGAGAAGGGGATGACAGAGGATGAAATGGTTGGATGGCATTACTGACTCAAAGGACGTGGGTTTGAGTAAGCTCCGGGAGTTGGTGATGGACAGGGAAGGCTGGTGTGCTACAGTCCATGGAGTCTCAAAGAGTCAGACACAACTGAGCTACTGAACTGAAACCTGAGGATGGGGAAGTGAACTCCAAAGTTAGACTTTGTTCTGGGGTGGGAAGGAGGAAGAGATACATTGATTCCAATGACGTCTGGCAAGATACTGCAGCTACAACAAAGATGGCTGGTAGATATTTGGGGTCATACAATGTTCAAGGATAGCTGGAGGTTTTGAGAGCTTCAGTTTCTCCCATGTTATTCCCAGCTCCGTTTCCAGACACAGGGCCTCTAGTCTAGTTTGCTAGTTGGTCAGTCTTGTCTGACTCTTTGCAACCCCATGGACTGTAGCCAGCCAGGCTCCTCTGTCCATGAAATTGTCCAGGCAAAAATACTGGAGTGGGTATCCATTCCCTTCTCCAGGGTATCTTCCCTACCCAAGGACTGAATCTGGCTCTCCTGCCCTCCTGGAGGATTCTTTACTGCTGAGCCACCAGGGAAGCCCTGGTCTAGAGGTGTCAGAGCAAGTCCTGCCATGATGCCCCCCATTAGTCCCTTCTCATCCCTCAAGTCCTCTAATTCACAGCTCAAGCATCCATCCTTCCTTCTTCCCTACGCCATCCTCTTAGTGTGGATGAGGAGGACCAGAAAGAAGAAGGCCGACCAGGAGGAGGAGAAGGAGTCTGAGAATTTCAAAATCATCTAGTCTCCAGATGGACTATTTAAAAGAAAATCAGATCCTGAGTGTTCAGCTTAACTGCTGTCTAGAACATCTTCTACAGTATACTGGTTCCAGTACATGCTAAACCAGTGTCCATCTCTCTCCCTTCAACTTCAGCCTGTTTTTTTAAATACCCTTTTAAGAAAGGACAAATGGAATATTTCCTGCTGTATCAGTAAACAAGGATGTCACAGTCACCAGTGATTGCTCACCACAATGGTGAGCTGGTGAGCCCTGAGGAAATTCAGGATGTGAAAAACACCGGATACAGGACTCAGATAGCCGAGGTGCACACCAAAGCAATGATTTCAGTGAGCCCAGTCTCTTGCATCTTCCCATACACAGAAAAGCACTAAATTACTTAAGTTGGAATATCTGGTTTTAGTTTAATTAAAAATAACCTTTTGATGTTCACACTACCTGCTCTTTATTGAAAAACTCCTATATAACCTGGTTCCCCACCCTACCTCCCCACCCCCTTGCCTCCTTGGAGCAGTTCTCTAAGGGTTACTTGAGATGCTACCTCCTGGGCTTGAGTCCTAAAAATTCCCACCAAATAAAATACAACTCTCAACTTTTAGGTTGTGCATATTTCTTTAAGTTGACAAATACTACTATTTCCCTTCACTCCCTTGTTTTTGTCCCAGGCTGCCAGTGGATAGAGAGTGAAGTGTCATTGATGAAGGACATGGTGGAGGAGGAGAAAGACTCCTCCAGTCATGCAGTGACATGGGAGTTAAACTGATGTTCTCAAATAACTAATGTCTAAAACATATGGTTGTTGTAGAAGACTCTTGAGAGTCCCTTGGACTGCAAGGAGATCCAACCAGTCCATTCTGAAGGAGATCAGCCCTGGGATTTCTTTGGAAGGAATGATGCTAAAGCTGAAACTCCAGTACTTTGGCCATCTCATGTGAAGAGTTGACTCATTGGAAAAGACTCTGATGCTGGGAGGGATTGGGGGCAAGGGGATAAGGGGACAACAGAGGATGAGATGGCTGGATGGCATCACTGACTCGATGGATGTTGGGAGTTGGTAATGGACAGGGAGGCCTGGCGTGCTGTGATTCATGGGGTCGCAAAGAGTCGGACACAACTGAGCGACTGATCTGATCTGATCTGATCTGAAAACATATGGCATCTTTGAATTCCAAAATGGTAGCAGAGGCAAGCTAGTATATATAGAATGGGCAAACAACACGGTACTACTGTGTAGCACAGGGAACCACATACAATTTCCTAGGGTAAACGATAATGGGAAAGAATATGAAAAAGAATGTATATATCTATACTATATATAGTATGGGCTGTCCTGGAGGCTCAGGCAGTAAAATATCTGCCTGCAATGTGGGAGACCTGGGTTCGATCCCTGGGTCAGGAAGTACCCTGGAAAAAGAAACAGCAACCCACTCTAGTACTCTTGCCTGGAAAACTCCATGGATGGTGGAGCCTGGTGGGCTACAGTCCATGGGCTCACAAAGAGTCAGACACAGCTAAGAGACTTCACTTTTTTTCTTTCTTTTCTTTTTATTATATATAGTATATATATATAACTGACTTATTTTGCTGTACAGAAGAAATTAATGCAACATTGTAAATCAACTATATTTCAATAAAATTTTAAAAAGTTAAACAAAGACAAGAAAGAAGGAAAACTTGAGTGTTGTACTAGTCATGAAAAGAAGAATTTCTGCAAAAATGTAAATCTGGGAGGTCTGTGTTTAACTGAATAACACACAATTCAAATCATAATATGGGCCCTTGCATCACCATATTTGTACTAAATTCTGAAAAATGATGCCTAGATATCTTTTGACCAGCCTAGACAGCATATTGAAAAGTAGAGACATTATATTGCCAACAAAGATCTGTTTAGTCAAAGCTATAGTTTTTCCAGTAGTCATGTATGGATGTGAGAGTTGGACTATAAAGAAAGCTGAGCGCCGAATAACTGATGCTTTTGAACTGTGATGTTGAGAAGACTCTTGAGCGTCCCTTGGACTGCAAGGAGAACCACCCAGTCAATCCTAAAGGAAATCAGTCCTGAATACTCATTGGAAGGACTGATGCTGAAACTGAAACTCAATACTTTGGCCACCTGATGCAAAGAACTGATTTATTGGAAAAGACCGTGATGCTGGGAAAGATTGAAGGTGGGAGAAGGGGACGACAGAGGGTGAGATGGTTGGATGGCATCACTGACTCAAAGGACATGAGTTTGAGTAAGCTCCAGGAGTTGGTGATGGACAGGGAAGCCTGGTGTGCTGCAGTCCATGGGGTCAGAGTCAGACATAACTGAGCAACTGAACTGAACTGTGAAGAGTGACCAAGAATGTTCACCATGACAACTGAAACAGGTTTATAAAATTGTCCATACTTGGTGAGTTGTGAATGGAAATGACTTCCTTTCTCCCACCTATGCATTACAAATCTGCCTTTGGGCCCCTCTCTCCTGCTTCTATAACAGCATTCTGGGCAGATGTCTTGGCCTTCCAGTACCTTTCGGATATCAATACAACATCATTTTTAGTTATTCAAGTGTTGCTCCAACCTCCAAAGGACATTTCCACATCTCAAAGTTGACCACACCATTTCTATACAGTTCTAACTGTGACATGTTTGGATTTACAATGAGTCACAACTTCAGTCTTAAAGCTTCTCCCAGTTTATGAGCTCTCTTCCTTGGGTCCTGGGAGGCGGCAGGTCACCTCACTCTTGTCTCTTTCCCAGGTGCCTCCTCCAAGACCCCTTGTCACTCCACACTGCTGATGCTCCAGGATCAGGAAAGGGTGGAGGAAAGAGATGAAAGGCTACGTTCTCCGGGGAATGGTGCTCCTGCCATAGGCAAGTGGGCCTCCTGTCCTGACAAGCACTTCAGTCCTACGGGAATTGGGAATCCCCTTCCCCACTCCACCTCCTTCTCCAGCACTGCACAGTTTCCTAACTCAACAGTGGATTCTCTGGCTAACATTTTCCTTACATTCACCACCCAACTCCAGCCCCAGGAGTAGTCACCAAGGAGCAGCTGCTGATGTCACATTCTTTCCTGATGAGTCACCCTGGCTGCCTTCCAGGCTGCTGCCTCTGGCTTTGGGAAATGTTATACTTCTTTTGCCCACCGAATTCTTTAGGACCAGCCCCTCCCCTGGCAGCTGCAAGCTTTGCTCAGATTCTCAAGCAACTCCAGTCCTAGACTTTGACTCTCCCAGGGAAGAATCATAGCAGCCAGCCGACCACCCCCAAATCCCAGGAATCACAAACTCCCAAGGATGCTGTCACTGTGTTTGGAAGCCTGAGTTCCTGCAGCTTCCTGAGCACCCAACTGGGTACAGAAACATATTTTCTTGTTTCTAAAAAGCTGGCATGCTCTCCGTTCACAAAAGACTATTTCGGATCACCCATATTACACCCTCTATCATACTTTGTTCTCAGCTTTGGGACCTGAGCCAAAGCCTCCTCCAAGAGGAAAGCCTCACCTTAATATCCTGTTACACCAGTATGCTTTGCAGCAACCCTACAAGAGGGCACTTAATGTGGCACAAGAGATTCAATACACATACACAACCAGGATCTAATTCAATTCTGAAATTGATGTTGAAAACTCGGCCTTCATGCACTGATGCTGAATCAAATCTTAAAGAGAGTTTGGGGTAAAGTAGAAAAGAATAGGTTTATTACTTTGACAGGCAAAGGGGGACATAGTGGGCTGGCACCCTCCAAAAACTGTCTGTCCCAACCTGGCAGATTTGGTGAAGAGGATTATAGCAATGGTTTAAGGATGGAGTTGCTGATAAGATTAGAGTGTGTGCAGGGCCTACACTCTTTTAATCTGGGCTTAGGGGTCTCCTGACAGGCTTTGAGGTTATCAAATCCTTTTGTTGGGGGTTTTCAGTGGCCACAGGACTGGAAAAGTTCAGTTTTCATTCTAATCCCAAAGAAAGGCAATGCCAAAGAATGCTCAAACTACCGCACAATTGCACTCATCTTACATGCTAGTAATGCTCAAAATTGTCCAAGCCAGGCTTCAGCAATATGTGAACCATGAATTTCCAGATGTTCAAGCTGATTTTAAATAAGGCAGAGGAACCAGAGATCAAATTGCCAACATCCGCTGGAACATTGAAAAAGCAAGAGAATTCCAGAAAAACATCTATTTCTGCTTTCTTGACTATGCCAAAGCCTTTGACTGTGTGGATCACAATAAACTGTGGAAAATTCTGAAAGAGATGGGAATACCAGACCACCTTATCTGCCTCTTGAGAAATCTGTATGCAGGTCAGGAAGCAACAGTTAGAACTGGACATGGAACAACAGACTGGTTCCAAATAGGAAAAGGAGTACGTCAAGGCTGTATACTGTCACCCTGCTTATTTAACTTACATGCAGAGTACATCATGAGAAACACTGGACTGGATGAAGCACAAGCTGGAATCAAGATTGCTGGGAGAAATATCAATAATCTCAGATATGCAGATGACCCACCCTATGGCAGAAAGTGAAGAACTAAAAAGCCTCTTGATGAAAGTGAAAGAGGGGAGTGAAAAAGTTGGCTTAAAGCTCAACATTCAGAAAACTAAAATCATTGCATCTGGTCCCATCACTTCATGGCAGATAGATGGGGAAACAGTATCAGACTTTAGTTTTTTTGGGCTCCAAAATCACTGCAGATGGAGATTGCAGCCAGGAAATTAAAAGACGCTTACTCCTTGGAAGGCAAGTTATGACCAACCTAGATAGCATGTTAAAAAGCAGAGATATTACTTTACCAACAAAGGTCCGTCTAGTCAAGGCTATGGTTTTTCCAGTGGTCATGTATGGATGTGAGAGTTGGACTGTGCAGATAGCTGAGCGCCGAAGAATTGATGCTTTTGAACTGTGGTGTTGGAGAAGGCTCTTGAGAGTTCCTTGGACTGCAAGGAAATCCAACCAGTCTTATCTAAAGGAGATCAGTCCTGGATGTTCATTGGAAGGACTGATGCTGAGCCTGAAACTCCAATACTTTGGCCACCTCATGCAAAGAGTTGACTCACTGGAAAAGACCCTGATGCTATGAGGGATTGGGGGCAGGAGGAGGAGGAGATGACAGAGGCTGAGATGGCTGGATGGCATCACCGACTCGATGCACATGAGTTTTGGGTGAACTCCGAGAGTTGGTGATGGACAGGGAGACCTGTCACAAAGATTGAGACACGACTACCGACTGAACTGAACTGAACTGAACTGAACTTAGTTCTTCAGAAGAGCTCGAAGATATCCCTTGAGGAGGAACCAGGAACCTGTCCCAAGTCTGCACTATTGTTTCTTGGCTGCTCCTCCCTTGTCTCTGCATCTCCTCCCCTCCCTGATTAGCAACTGTGAGAACCTGCCCTTTGGGACTCAGGGAAGTTCATGGAGGCTGGAATCTGTTCCCTACAAAGAAAATGGGAGACACAGAAATGCTTCCATGCCCAGGAGCCCCACAGGGTCCTGCTAGATTTCAAAATTTGTAACTCTGAGTTGAAATCTTCCAGAAGGCATCTAGTTCAATTCTACAATCAATAGTTTAATCAATAGTAAAAGAATCCTCATAAGACTGTGTCCAAACTTGGCTTGAATTCCACTGGAAACAAGGACATTTCCACATCTCAAAGCTGACCACACCATTTCTGTACAGTTCCAATTGTGGATATGTTTGTGTTTACAATGAGTCAAAATTGCCATGTAAATTTTCTTGCATTTTTCCTGTTCATTCTCTAAAAACTCATAAAACCTGACCAGCTACTTTTCTGAACAGTAGCCCTTTAGGTTTTTTGGAAACAGTGATCATTTCCTTTAGCCTAAACTTCCCCAATTTTTTCCAAGTGTTCTTTATGTCAGGTATCAACATTTCCATACTATTTTGGCCACCCTCCTTTTATTGTTTTCTAGTTTATCCAACATTCTACTTATAACTTGGTAGCCAGGATTTATACCAACACCAGGAAGAATGAAAGAGGGACTCATTTCTGTTAAAAGTTAATCTCACGAAAGGGTAAAATCATAACACTTATGTAGATATAAAATGAATATGTGTTAAAGATTCATTAAACTAATACCACCAATAAAAAATCCAGGCAGAGATTATAATTGGTTGAAAAGAATCCAAAGAATGAACATTAATAGCTCTGGAATATTGAAATGATTGTGCCAGGGAGGCACAACTGTTTACTCTAAGATGGTGAGAGTTTGATCTGATTTACAGTTTTGTATTGGTTTCCAGTGTACAGCACGTTCAGCTATATGTATGTGTGTGTGTGTGTGTATCTGTACAGACTTTTATAGATTCTTTTCCATGATAGGTTATTACAGAATATTGAGGAGAATTCTCTCTGCTATACAGTAGGTCCTTGTTGTTATCTATTTTACATATAGTAATGTGTGTGTATTCATCCCAAGCTGCTGATTTACCCCTCACCCATGTTTCCCCTTTGGTAACCAAAAGTTTTATTTTGATATTTGTAAATATGTTCCTGTTTTGTAAATAAGTTCATTTATATCATATTTTTAGATTCCACATATAACAGGTATCCTATGATACTGAAGCCATTTTTAAAGAAAGAATCACTCTAAATTTGTGAGGCAAAGAGGCAGAAACCAGAGAAGAAATAGTTACCCAGCTCCCTAGACCTTAGTGCCGAGTCATGTTGGTAACACACAGCTGAGTGCTTGCTTCCTGGGAGAGGAGGACACCACTTCCATGGAGCTCTGTAGTTCCTCCAAGTCAGAGCGGGCAGGTCAGAGGCAATTGACAGTGGGAAGTTGATTTAAGAGGACGAGAGTTTTCGACACAGGGACTTGATTAGGGTTGGGTCAGGATCACACACAACAGTCCAGGACTGTTGGAAGCAATTCTTGCAGGACAGGAATTCCAAGAATCTGAGGGCTGGAGCTACTGATGCTGTCCTCTGAAAAATGGATGGGACTTCCATAAAAGTCTTGTCACGAACCAGCACATCTGCAAGTATAAAGGCAGTGTGGTGGGAGTGGGGTGGGCACCCAAGCAGATGCTGACGTCACTGACAGGGAGCGGGGTTCCTGTTCTGTGTCCTTCCTGACTGTGAGGGCATCTGGCCTCATAGCCAGCAGAGAGACCACGTCACAGCTAGTAGGTTTAGGGCGCCAGCCCAGAAGAGGAATCCAGATGAATTTCTTGAGGTACAGACCACAGGGGCCACACTCAGAGTAACATTTTCATTGTGGTTTTGGTTTTTTAAAAAATATGCTTGCAATCTTGGCCAAGAGTTCAAATGGGTTCTGAGTGTATCCTAATTTTGGAACAGAAATAATAATTCCAGGAAGAAAATGATAACAAAATTAATAAATATAAGGCACTAGGAAAGTATGGTTATATTTAATAGTAAAGAGGATGGTTTCAATAAATCGGTATGCTAAACACTACTAAAACTTCCCAGCAGTCAAGTCTCTGTCTTCTGAATCATTCAGGACCAACAGCTCTACTTACCAGCCCTTTTGCAAACAGCAAAGCCACGTGCTTAGTTATGAAGAATACAGTAACATAGAGGAGAAGTAAGTTCTGTGTGTCACTTCTGGGCTGAGGTGATGAAAATCTATAGTATGATGTTCCAGTTGGTCCTTTTCCACTCACAGAGCTCATGAGACTATGTACAGTAAGTCCCCTAGATACAAACCTTCAAGTTGTGAATTTTCAAAGATGTGAACATGCATTCCATCAACATCAGGCATAAGTGTAATTGCAGCTTGCCCCACCTTCTCCTATTGCTGATGATTCTTCAACTCTACCATCTCCTACCTCCTCTCCTTCTTCCAGTCAGGAACATTTCTTTCCTATTCACTCGATACCAGTCTCTGTATGCCAGGTAGTACTGAACTACCGTACTTTTCAAGGTACTGTACTGAGAGATTAAAAGCACTTAATTTTTTTTTTGTTTGTCTTTTATGTACTATCTGTGTGAAAAGTATTATTAACCTATTACAGTATAGTATGAAATAGCAGATTGTGTTAGTTGGATACCTAGGCTAACTCTGTTGGACTTGCAGACAACCTGGACTTACAAGCACGCTCTTGGAACAGAGCTTGTTCTTATGTAGAGGACTTACTGCAGTGAGATTCTGGAACCATGAGATGGAACATTCTAGATCCCTGAAACTTCAGAAGGAAAATGTTCTGCAGAGTCACTGGACTTGTGGCAGACTTACTGCAGGCAAGACAAGAAACACATGTATGTGTATGTGTGTGTTTGCAATGCATTTATTCCTGCAGTAAATCTTATTGTACATTATATACCAAGTCCTAAGAGTGACAAAACTGAGCAAGTGGTGACAGAGTGGGTGAAAAATATAGAGATTATTGTTTAAAAAAATCTGATAATGAGGAAAAGGAGGAAACAAGGGGAGTTTTCAAGGTCTTAAAAGCAAACACACATTTTTGATATTTGATTTTATTAATAGACAATTGAGATGCTATAACAGCATTATGAGAGTCTAAGTTAACTTGTTTGGTTTTTAGATCATACAATTAACCCATTTTGAGTGGATAATGCCACTTTTTACCTTCAGATCCCCATGTTTGAATGGAAACTCGTATCTGAATTTACACATTTGGTGATTTGCCAAGAATTTGACCTCATTGCCAGGAATCTGATCTCATTGAAACTAAAGGCCTATATTAAATCACTCTATTGTTTTCTAAAATATTTTCTATGACTTGTCTGCTTTAGATTATTGAAATATATTTAAGCATCACTTGATGTAAGAAATACTTTAAATTGCTTTCGATTTATCATAAACTATTTTCTGGAGAAATTATTTTTAAACTTCTTTCCACCAATTGACAGTTCAGTACAGTGTGTTCTCATAATTCCAGGAAGTAGTGTTATGGTTGTCAGGATGATGGGTTGCATAATCAGTAACAGTAAATAGACTGATTCTTTGAAGCTATTCCTGCTGGAAGGTGTGTAAGAATATCCACAGGAAGGTGCCAAAGTCTACCTGCCAACAACTGAAACCCAGGAGTTGAAAGAGTCAGGGAGATAAATAAGGAAATGTGCTATAACTGTCTTGAAATATTGAAATATTAGCCTGGGAGGCATTGTGAAAGTACACAGTGATCCCTTGTTTCACGTGGCAATGTGTTCTGGGTAAGAAAAAGAGTGATCAATCCTTAATCCACTTTTGCTGCTGGTTTCAGAGCTTGTGTTTTATAAAAAATAAGTCAATATAGAGGAAAATGGATTCTCTGCTAATTCAGTGTCTGGTGTGGGATGGGTACTCAATAGATGTTTGGTAATAAGGCAATGGATGAATCAATCAATATAGTCATGGAGCAATTGGTCTAAAAGATGAAAACCTATCTGTTAGTAAAATTTAGATATAGCTTGAAAAACCAGGGTCATAGTTTGCACAGAAAAACCTTAGACTGTTAGTGGATGATCTCTTTTCCTTGAAAAGAAAGGAGCTGAAGTGCTAGGTTCAGGCTTGAGAATGGACTTACAGAGCTGGACTTGAAGGTGGGGAATGCATCTCTTGACTGTAGGCTCCAGTGGCTGAGCCAAGAAGAGGCTGTGCTTTGAAAGGCAGTCCCAGGAAGAAGCCAGATTAGAAGAAAGGCCGGTGGCCAGCTTGAAACCAAAAAAATCAGAGCAAGGTAATGGAACAGAAATCAGGAAAAAACTGGAAGGCTAGAAGCTAAACAAATTCTTGGAAATAAAGCGTCATACTTACAATAACTTCTTAGAGGATGAGGTAAGCATATTGTTGCAGAGATGGCTAGTGGAATCCCAGTACCTTGTCTTCCTTCCTTACTTTGTAATAACAATGCTGGTGGCCAGTGAACACATTGCAGACCAGGAAGAAGTGAGGGCATCTGTTTTTGCAGCTGATTATAGCCAAGAGATGACAGTTTGGCCCACCTCCTGTAGCAAAAGTGGTGTGCTACTTTAAAGGAGCTGTCTATTCCTTTCCTGTATTTTCCCTCCATCCTGTTATGTGAGATACAAATGTGAAGGCTGGTGCCTTAGGAGCCATTTTGGACCATGATGATTGCTTTGCAGAAGGCAGAGTAGAAACTAAGAAGGAGCTTTGGTTTGTAAAGGCTTCATGAACTTGGATTGCTTATTCCTGGATTTGTTTTACATAGAAAAATAAAAAGTCCATCTTATTCAAGTCACTGGTTTTTGACCTCTGTGCTACAGTTGATACAAAGCACAGTTGGATTTGGTAGTTGCAAATATTTCTCCATTTACTCTCTCTCTCTCAAAAAAAAAAAAAAGAGTTGTCTTAAATGTAATACAAAAATTTTCTGGAATATCCCTAGAAATGAAAAGCTTGATAAACATTGGTACTGATTGATAATACTAATCACTGACAGAGCTGTTACAATACCTGAAATTTTATTTGGTTTTATATCATGTTACAAAACAGAATGTATGTGAAAAGATGGCTTTTATATTTTCTAGTGAATTAATGGTAATAATCACATAATTTTAGTTTAGCTATAAACTTTGGCCATTCCTCTAATTTTTCAGATGAAAAGGCTGAGTTAATGACTGGACCAAAGGAAAAAATTGATTTATGATAGAGATGAGATTAGCAGCTAGTTAGACTGGTTTCCAGGCCTATGTCTTTCTATTCTACAATGATGCTAATATTTCAAAAGGGATAACATGTCCTTATTTCTATCAAAATGTAATTGCTTAAGTGCTCTTGAAGCCAATAGATATATTCAGTGTGTACACTGAAAGCCTAAAAGTCTATCTTTCAAAAAATTTAAATCATAAACTTAAAATTTTTATTTCCATTGCTTTAAGTTTACAACAACTTACATTCCCACCAGTAATATAATTTTACATTTATGTTATAAGACTCAGATAACACTCTGCTGCTGCTGCTACTGCTGCTAAGTCGCTTCAGTCATATGAAGTCATATGAAGCATATGACCCTGTGCAACCCCATAGACAGCAGCCCACCAGGCTCCTCCGTCCCTGGGATTCTCCAGGCAAGAATACTGGAGTGGGTTGCCATTTCCTACTCCAGATAACACTCTATATTAGTCTTTTTAAATGTTTCACTCTGGTAGATATAGCCTTTATAGAAAACAAACTGTCTGATACATCCCTTCCTTAAATTTTTATCTTATTTTGATGTATAGTTGAATTCACCTTTTCATATGACTGTAATTTATTAATGTCACGTGTTGTAGAGAGAATAGAGAAATAGAATCTACTTTCCTATAGTCTGGTGAATCAAGATTTATTTCTTCTTGTTAATGGTTTAGAAATGATTGTTTCAGAGTTTCAACTTAAGTGAATTATATTGTTAATTTATAAGATTGTAGTTATATTTAAGAAAATCTCTGTCCAGTTTATTTCAAATGGAAACTATATGATTTCACAGCATTTTAAGTGTTCTTATACTGTAACTAATCTTAACCAGAATGACAATGTCATTCATTATAGGGTCAGTGACCTCACTGCAGTGGCATAATACGAATTGCATATTATTTTAATTGATATTAATGTTTCATGTTAAGTCAGCAAGAAATTAATAAGATTGTGAGTAGGTAAGATATTGTTGTTCAGTTGCTCAGTCATGTCCAACTCTTTGTGACCCCATGAACTGCAGTACACCAGGCTTCTCTGTCCTTCGCTATCTCCTGGGGCTTGCTCAAACTCACATCCATTAGGTCAGTGATGCCATCCAACCATATTGTCCTCTCTCATCCGCTTTTCCTCCTGCCTTCAATCTTTCCCAGCATCAGGATCTTTTCTAATGAGTCTGCTCTTTGCATCAGGCAGCCAAAGTATTGGAGCTTCAGCTTCAACATCAGTCCTTCTAATGAATATTCAGGATTGATTTCCTTTAATATCTACTGGTTTGATTTCCTTGTAGCCCAAGGGACTCTCAAGAGTCTTCTCCAATACCACAGCTTCTTCATCATTCAGCCTTCTTTATGGTCCAACTCTCATATCCACATATAACTACTGGAAAAACCATAGCTTTAACTAGACAGACCTTTGTTGGCAAAGTAATTATGTCTCTGCTTTTGAATATGCTGTCTAGGTTGGTCATAGCTTGTCTTTCAAGGAGCAAGTGTCTTCTAATTTCATGGCTGCAGTTACCATCTGCAGTGATTTTTAAGTCCAATAAAATAAAGTCTCTCACTGTTTCCATTGTTTCCCCATCTATTTGCCATGAAGTGATGGGACTGGATGCCATGATCTTAGTTTTTTGAATGTTGAGTTTTAAGCCAGATTTTTAACTCTCCTTTTTTACCTTCATCAAGAGGTTTTTCAGTTCCTTTTCACTTTCTGCCATAAGGGTGGTATCATCTACGTATCTGAGGTTATTGATATATCTCCCAGAAATTTTGATTCCAGTTTGTGCTTCATTCAGACTGGTATATTGCTTGATGTACTCTGCATATAAGTTAAATAAACAAGGTGACAATATACAACCTTGCTGTTGTCCTTTCCCAATTTGGAGCCAGTCCATTGTTCCATGTCCGGTTCTAGCTGTTGCTTCTTGACCTGCATACAGGTTTCTCAGAAGTTAGGTAAGGTGGAGTCAGGTAAGAGATTTTTCATCTCTTAAAAAATTTTCCACAGTTTGTTGTGATCCA
This sequence comes from Bos mutus, assembly GCF_027580195.1. Classification (NCBI taxonomy): domain Eukaryota; kingdom Metazoa; phylum Chordata; class Mammalia; order Artiodactyla; family Bovidae; genus Bos; species Bos mutus. The sequence continues at coordinate 30,422,007 of NC_091633.1, forward strand.
CACAGTTAAAGGCTTTGGCATAGTCACTGAAGCAGAAGTAGATGTTTTTCTGGAATTCTCTTGCTTTTTCTATGATCCAAGGGATGCCCACAATTTGATCTCTGGTAAGATATAGGCAAGTTGATTTCTGGTGATGGGAAGTGAGTGCAGGAAGAAATGGGTGGGAAACCACAAGGCTAGAACAGAATGTCATATAAGATTGAGAATTACCAAGTGATGTGTCAGAAAAGTGTGCCAGAGTCAGGTAGGAAGGTGGGATAGGATATCAGATGCAAATGCCTAACAAAGACCAAGAATCCAATGCTGGCAAGTCATCATGGATGGAGCATACTGCCTGAAAGCTAACTAACTAAAGACCTGATAATAAATCACAAAAATGACAAAAAAATAATAAAATGCTCTGTTAAGATGATGAGAAAGTAAGAAATAGCTCTGTGGACAACAGGTCCATAATGTTCCCACCCCATGTATAAGTCGAAGATTCCCCTCTGCAACCATAAAGGGGCTAAACATGCCCCATCCTGACTCCACAATGACATTTCAGACTTCACACTGCAAGAACAGGTGACCTGCGGCCTCCAGTGGCCTCTGACTTCACAGGAAGATGCATCTCCCAGGGCAGCTCCCAGCTTTTGACAACGTGGTGGGGGCGTGAGAGCTGTGGCCTTTCTGTCTGATGTGGACTCTTCACATGCAGTCTCGGTGCCCACTGACTCCACCAAGATTTTCTCAACACAGCTCTGCAGTCAGGTTTCCCTATGCAACTTCCTTTCATAAGTGTATGATCAACCTGGCAGTCTGTAGGCTCCCCCTGCTTCCTCCCACTACCCTCTTTTTTTTCTTCAGAGATTTTCCCTTGATAAGGCTCTTGTATTTGTAATTTCTACTGGGCACCTGTTTCCCAGAGGATAAGCTGACACAGTCGGTTCTGTTGAGAAGACAGGAGGAATGCCACAACACTCTCTGGCACACAGTGGTGGCCCAGCTGTTGAGAAGTCACCAGCAGTGACCTGGAGAAGTGTCCTGTTGAAGGGGAACACCCTTGCCAGTGTGTGATTCTGATACGCGAAAAGTGTAGGAGAACAGTGCATATACAAACTGCAATGCAGGAAACTCTTCCCAATGGCTGAAGCTTCATTGTCATGGAGGAAGAAGTGGCCCAGGAGGAGAAGATATACAAACTTTTAGACAGTGGTCAATGCCCTGGCCAGTTGGTCAGGGGCCTAGAAAAAATCAGAGACAAAGACATGGGAAGTAGAGGGATGCATGTAGGTAGATACATAGAAGGAGCATAAAGTGTGAAGGTATTTTTAAAGTCACATGTTCATGTCCATCCACCAGAAAGTATTCATCATGGGAAAGGCACTGAAGAGCTATGTGGACAGAATGATGTGGCCTGTCTTGGTCATTGGTCATCCAAGAACTGGCACGATGAGTCCAGAAGTAGGGTGACCAAGATGACCTAGAGGAGAATACACATACACTCAGCCATATGGATTCCCACTTGCTAAGGCTGACACAGCTGCTTCTACCTCTGTGTCACTTGCCAGTAATGGAGACCAATGCTGAGCCTCCCATTTGCCAGTTTCTCAAAGAGACATACCGCCTGCATGGTGGCAACTGGGCTACACTGGGCCCCCCTGTCCTGAAAGAGCTAGACTTTATGTCTCCAGGTACCTGGAAGAATAGGTACCTATCTGGGGTATGAGCTTGCCTCTCTTGCTCTCAGAGCCTCAGTCAGCATCACTCTTTGGGCTTACAGAGTGCCTTACCCTCAGACAGGAAAGTCACATGACGTATCATCTGAACACTGAAGCGGAAATGGTATGAGACCTATTTTCCTGGAATGTTCTGGTTGTATTATGTACCATGCCAACCAAATGTGGCTGGTCTGCTACAGCCTAGGGATCTCTTTTTGAAGACATACCTGATGTATCATCTTGGAGGTAATAGTCTGCAGAAAAGTGGTGTTACTCCCTGGATACAGCCTAGGCATCAAATTAAGAGGCCTCCAAGAAAACCACATTCTGAAAAGACATGTGCACCGCGGTGTTCACAGAAACATTCTTTATGATAGCCAAGGCATGGAAGCAACCTAAGGGTCTATCAACAGATGAAAGGATAAAAAAGAGGTACATATATACAATGAAATATTACTCAGCCATAAACAATAATGAAATAATGCCATTTGCAGCAATATGGATAGACCTGGAGATATTGTACTAAGTGAAGTTATTCAGACAAAGACAAATACCATATGATATCACTTATGTGTGGAATCTAAAAAAAAATGACACAAATGTATTTATTTATAAAACAGAAACAGATTCACAGTCAGAATTTTATACATGCCAAGTGGGAAAAGGAGAGGTGGGGAGGGGAAGACTGGGAGTTTGGGATTGACACACACACACACTACTACATATAAAGTAAAACAAAATAAGGACTTACAGTGTAGCACAGGGAACTCTGCCCAAAACTCTGTAACAACTGGAATGGGAAGGTAATTTGAAAAAGAATAGATACACGTATATGTGTAACTGAATCATTTTGTTGTACACCTGGAACTAACATGACATTGTAAATTCACTCTGATATAAAATATAAAACAAAACTTGAAGTTGTGAAATCTCAAGAAAGAGTACAAAGGGGAGAGAACCAAGGATATCTCGGCACAGGGGGCTGAGGAGAAGTTCTGGAGGTCGAGATGGCTTGTGGCCTGGGATTTCAAAGTTGTGGGCTAGACTCTGTGGACTGTGCTCACATTATGCGTGTGTGTGTTGGGGGGTGGGCTGAGTTGTTGTTTTTCAGTTGCTAAGTTGTGTCCAACTCTTTGCAACCCCATGAACTACAGCACACCAGGCTTCCCTGTCCTTCAGTATCTCCCCGAGTTTGCTGTCCTGTCCATTGAGTCAGTGATGTCACCCAACCATCTCATCCTCTGTCACCCTCTTCTCTTTCTGCCCTCAATCTTTCCCAGCATCAGGGTCTTTTCCAAAGAATTGGCTCTTCGTATCAGGTAGCCAAAATATTGGAGCTTCAGCTTCAGGACAAGTTCTTCCAGTGAATAGTCAGGGTTGACTTCCTTTAGGATTGACTGGTTTGATCTCCTTGCTGTCTAAGGGACTCTCAAGAGTCTTCTCCAGCACCACAATTTGAAAGTGTCAATTCTTCAGTGCTAAGCCTCCTTTACGGTTTGTCTCTCATATCCTTACATGACTAGTGGAAAAATCATATTTTGATTATATGGACCTTTTGTGGTAAAGTGATGTCTCTTCTTTTTAATATGTTGTCTAGGTTTGTCAGAGCTTTTCTTCTAAGGAGCAACCATCTTTTAATTTCATGGCTTCAATCACTGTCCATAGTGATTTTGCAGTCCAAGAAAATGAAATCTGACACTGTTTCCACTTTTCCTCATCTATTTGTCATGAAGTGATGGGACTGGATGCTATGATCTTAGTTTGTTGAATGTTGAATCTGTTGTGGGGTGGGTAGGTAGGAATAATTAGGAGTTTGGGACTAGCAAATACACATTATTATATATAGGATGGATAACCAACAAGGACCTGCTGCATAGCATGAGGAACTGTGCTCATTGTTTTGTGGTGACTTTTGGGGAAGAAGAATCTGATAAAAAATATATATGTGTATATACATATTTTTACATATATATCTATGTATGTATAGCTGAGTTACTTTGCTATGCAACTGAAAGAATACAGCATTGTAAATCAACTATACTTCAGTAAAAATGAACAAACAAAAACAAACCAAGAGCCCTCTGCATATGACTCTGTATCTCCAATTGGAAGAATACACGGTTCTCTGAACCAAATTGATCCCACCTACTGTCATTGCCTATGCCTGACCAGGGACTCTATGCTTTCTATGGGTGGAATGAAAACCCAGGCTTCAGTGGGGTTAGAGGTCCTAGTCCTTGAAAAGGAGTCCTTCTCAGAGTAGGAAACACAAAAGGTACCTGTCAGACTACAAGCTGTAGGCTATCTAATGCAGCTTGGGAGCAGAGTATAATCTCAAACTCATGACGGTTCTTGGTGGCTACTGCGGATTATTTACAGACCTAGAGTCTGTATGTCATAAAGTGTGCAATGTCTACATACACCACAAAAAACCAGGAACAGATAACGGGGGTAAACTGTTATGTGGGAAGCAACTGCCCTGGAATTATAAGAATTCAACTTTCTGTTGTTTTGGGGCAGGCCAATACCCTGGGGACACTGAAAATGTTTTCAGCAGTGACTCTCAGGGGGTGAAGACATGGACCTGATTTGAAAACTTCCCATAACATGGTCCAGCGTGAAGACAGAAGCTGGACCAAGGGGAGTCTTCTCTGGAGATTCTGATGGGGGACTGAATAGGACAGCAGCAGGCAATGCAGCTAAACAATGCAAAAAGAGATGTGGATGGATGTCGACAGAGCCATGGGATCTCAAGAGAGTCAAACTCCTGCAGAAGAAAAGTGTGAGGGGAAGGCAGTTCCTCAGGAAGCCGACAAGGAGAGAAGTGTGAATGCATAGAGAACGGGAGAGACCAGGGAAGACCCGTGGCTTGAGAGACAGCACAGGGCTCCTCCCCAGAGCTGCTTGGGTTCTTGGCTATTTCCGGCTTCACTTTATGCCCCTGATTACGTGAATTCCCAGAGAGCTCACTTTCCACAAAACACCAACCACAAATATCTAAAGAGAATGTATATCAACCACATTAAAATGCCTCCTTTGTTTCCAGCTTAATTCTGAACTGTTAACAGGAAAAAGAAACAAAAACAAAACAAACACACAAAAACTGAGAAGTTCATGGAAGATCACTCGTGCATTCGAAACTCAAGTACATGACTCAGAGCTGGTAACATTCCAGTATGAGTCAATTATGTATCTGTGCAGTTTTCCCCAGGTAGTCATCTTAAACTCATTTAAGATTAGTAATTAAAAAGAATCTCCTATATACCTAAAGCTTTCACAAACATTTTTTCCATATATATAAAAAAGTTTCCAGAAGTCTCCATCTTGCTCTGATGACAGCAATCAAAAATGACATATATGTCTATGATTGAAAGATGTATTTATTTATTTATTCATTCATTCACTTTAACACATTTTTCCTAAGTGCCTTTCATTTATGTATTTATTTTATAGATGGCGTGCTTTTATTTTACTTATATTCCAAGCAGTCACCAAGTTTTATTGATGTTGCTACCTAAATCATTCTTGCCTGTATTTACATTCTTTTTTAAATCTATTTCTTAAATTGAAGTAGTGTTGATGTACAATGCTGTGTTGGTTTCAAGTGTGCATCATCTAAGGAACATTTTATACACCTGGGCATGTGGGAAAAATAAAAGAAGTAAATACAGTAAGATGCAGGTTTTGCTTTCTGAAAGTACACAGTCTATTGGGGTGAAGAGAGAGCAGAGCATCACAGTATAATCAGGTTGTGAAAAATTTACCACAGGGATGCTGAGGTGATCAGTTTCAGGAGGTACCACTCACTCAGAACCCAAGATGTTCTGTGGATTCTTTATCTTCAGTACCTCCTATGAGAATGGTACGCTCAGGAACTGAGCTAGATTGTGGTCCTAATAATTAGAAATCATCTTATAGAAGCAAATACTAGTGTTAGATGGACTTCCCAGGAAGACACCCCACAGGAGGGCACAGCAACCCACTCCAGTATTCTTGCCTGGAGAATTCAGGGTCAGAGGAGCCTGGTGGGCTGCGGTCCATAGGGTCACAAAGAGTCGACAATGACTGAAATGACTTAACATGCCCCCACTAGCATTAGACGCATGTGGATGGTAGCAAGCAAAAAATAAGAGAGGAATTCAGCTGAAGCATCAGATACATTTATGTTCTGGATGTGACTCAGAATCCTTTCTTACTTCTTGCTATTTGCATTCCTTAATGATAGTAGACGGAGAGCCCAAAACTATGTCTCTTAGAATTCCTGATAGCCCAGGCCGGGATGCAAATTAGGTTATGCTAATTGAATGCTTTCATGTGAAATTTGGAATGTGGATATGTGGTGGGAGCTGTTTTCTTTCTGCTATTTTAAGTAGCAAATATTTCCAGAGAGATGTTGGAGTTTAAAGGTGGTAGCAGCTAGACTGAAGTAGTCCAGGAATTGATGAGTCGATAGGCAGTCTGCGTAGGAGCTGGAATCCACATACCTGGGTCTAGCTGTCAGCATCCAGTGTGTCTTTGAACTAATCAGTCCAGGAGCAGCCCCATGCCTCCCCCTCCTCCTGCAGCCCTTCAGTCATTTCGTAAGCATTTAATTTCCTGTGTCAAATCCCATCTGCTGGAAATATCTGTTTACCACACTCCATTCTGGCTGATTCGGCATGTTCAAAGGCAAGAGATGTGAAAAAAGAATCTTGTGGTAAGGGAATGAGTTGCTGCTAGGTGTGTTGGTGCCAACGATGGATGTGGCAGAAACTACAGATGGGAAAGTAAGTTTTTTAGACTATGAAGTCTCTAAGTTTTGTTTCTCCCAAAGACTTGGCATCTAGGAGATTTTCATTAGACGTTTGTTGTGTGGAATTGTACTTAAAAGTTTTAGGGTTTGGCCTTTGTCTTAGAGTGGAGCCAGTGGACTGAAGAACCATTTGAAGGCTCTGACTTAAGGGAATCACACAGTGAGATTCGTGCTTCTCATTGGCAATTCTCTGTGGATGATATGAAGGAGGAATTGAAATTCTAAGGATAGAAAAGCTATTCCAGATTACTCTGTAGCTTATGATGCAATTGAAAAAAAGGTTTATAAATTTGGTCGATTTTTATGCCAAGTTTATTATATGATTTTAAACCACTAAAATATTGATTATTATACTTTTGAGATATTGAGAATCTGAAAACATTTAAACATATTCGTCAAGATGACATCCTTTTTTTTCTTTTTTTTTAAACTGAAATACCACATGGAGAAGGGAACCTGGTGGCCTACAGTGCACAGGGTCGTGAAAAGTCAGATGTGACTAAAGCGACTTAGCACAGACACACACATAGTTGGTTTACAATATTGTGTTAGTTTTAGTTGTTAAGATCACATACTTTTAAAGCTTTCAGGCAGAGGAAACTGTAAACTATAAACCGTATTGCCTGTATAAACTGTATGGTGGTACCAATCTGGCCAGTAAACAGCTCTGCCTTTCCTCTATATTTAGCCATCATTCTGTGAATTTGTTTATGGACCTCAGACTCTCTCTACAAGGAGTAGTATTTTATCATATGATATTATCACAGAGAATATTTTTGTATCCTTTGTACAAAATATCCACTGTACAATATTTTGGAGGTCGTTTGTACTGGTGGTATAACTGCATTTGATGACAATTACATCCTCAAGCTTTGAGATGCACATGAGATGTGAGGAAATGCCAAGGCCACACACTACAAGACCAGCCTTGCTCATTCATCTAAAATGGAAAACTTTAAAATACCGGACATGGGTGGAGAAAATGAAAGGGGTCAGACAAGCCAATAGTTGAAGAGTTATTATAATGTCCAAAAATACATCTCCTCTAACTGACATTTATTTTTATTTTATGGGGACATTATTTTAATTATGTGAGTGTTAATTTAATGTCTTTGGAAAGTTCCCCTTTGAATAAAGTGGGACTGCCTACACAGGGCTCTGTTGTGCCACTTACCATATTGTATTAGATATACTTTCTTGTATGTCTATGTGACAGAGAAAGCATTACCTTCTGTATAAATCCAGTTTATTTCTTCCCAGCCAAGTAGAAATGTACTGTGTTCTACTCTCCCGTATAATGAAGTTGAAACTCTGACTTGTATGTTAATAGAGAGGCTTGGCTATATGACCCCTTTCCAGTCTTCATTCTATCTTTCTTTTTTCCCCTTCATAGCAGTATTTAAGGCCATATACTGTAGTTGATGAAGCCGGTAGGTAAAAAGAGACTGAGTTTCTGAGTCATTGGCTGGAGCCCCCTACCCTCACAAATGCACACCCCCCCTCCACTTATAGCAATCTACCCTAAACTGTGATATAAACTGGTAATTAACCTTTCCTGTATTAGGCTGCTGAGATTTCAACATGTTTGTTACAGAACTAAACACATCTTGTCTCACTAGGTTGTACACACTCCTTGAGCTCAGAGGTCTTTCTTCATTATATCTCTTGTTCTACCAAAACATCTGGGGCAATGCCCAGCACATAGTAAATATAAATGTTGGACAAATTAGTGAAAGAGTTTTCTAAGCAAGAGGTATCTTTAAGGCAATGGCAAGAGGCAGTATGAATAACTGTTTAAAGATACATTTAATTTTGAAATTCTTTTTCAAATGAATACTGTTTAAACAATATTGTTCTTTAAAAATAAACTATATTTTAAAAATATACAGCTTTTAAACACTCAGAAAATATTGTGCCAGTTTTCACTCTTAACTTTCTGTTGGATGTATCTGGAATTTTTATGAAATATGAAATAAAAGTGGTGTGTAATGAAATTTATTGCTATGTATAAGATGGGATCAGTTGGACTGATTTCAACTCATGACACTATATGTTGTAATTTAATTCATTCTCTCCACAGCTCTGTCTTCTTAAATTATTTTTCTTACATTAGTAGAGTTTAATTTTTGAGCCGTTTTAAGTTTACAGGAGGATTTAGCATAAAGTACAGAGGGTTTTCATATGCCTCTCCCTTCCCCATGGTTTCCCCTGCTATTAACATCCTGGATTATAGTAAAGATGTTAGAGTAGGAGAATGTGTATAATTATTCACTATAATTGATGAACCAATACTGATGCATATGAATGACTAAACTCCATAGTCTAGATTAGAGTTCCTTCCTTGTGCTGTGTTGTAAATATGTAATGACATGTGCCCACTATTACAGTGTCATACAGAATAATTTCCATGCCTCCAGAATTGTACATGCTCTGTCTATTCAGCTTTCCCTCAGTCCTTCCTTCTGAAGCTCTGGCAACCACTGATCTTTTCACTGTCTCCATAGTTTTCTGTTTTCCTGAATATCATATACTTGGGGTCATACAGGATGTATCCTTTCAGATTGGCTTCTTTCACTTAATAATATGTATTCAAGTTCCCTCCATGTCTTTTCATGACTTGATAGCTCATTTCTCTTCATTAATGAGTAATATTCCATTGTATGGATTTACATAGTTTATTTATCCATTTACCTATTAAAGGGCTTCTTGGCTGCCTCCATGTTTTGCCAGTGTATAACTAAAGCTGCTTTAAAAATTCATGTGCAGATTTTTGTGTGAAGAGAAGTTATCAAATCATTTGGGTAACTCCCAAGGAGCAAGATTGCTGAATCATCTTTGAGAGTATGTTTAATTTTGTAAGAAACTGCCAGATAGTCTTCCAAAGTGTCTATACCATCTTGCACTCCCACCAGCAATGGGTGTGCATCCCTGCCGCTTCTTTCCTTGTCGGCACCTGGCAGAATCAGTATTTTGTTTGGGTTTTAGTCATTTTAAGTAAGCATGTAGTGGTTCTTCTTAAATTTTTATTCTACAATACTTAATTCTGTCATATGTTTTCAGACAAAGTCCTCCTTATTACGTATGAAAAGAGGAACAAATAGTAGAAAATTGAGCTTTACATCTGAGAATCCAGGCTTAACTTATTGAACTCTTCGATTATGTTGGGTGTTAGACTCAACTTCCATGTATGACAAGTGGGAACTGCAGCTGACAAACATGCTTCTGAGACTTAAAATTTGGTCCAGTTTACTCTCTTTTTACTCACACCAGGTTTTTTCTGGCTTATGTCCAAGAGTAGGTCAGATCACTGTGATGATGAATGAATCAACACAGTACCCCTGAAGAATGGTGGAGACAGTCCCAGCTCTGGAACTAATGGCCCCACCTTTCCCTCGAATGTGGTTATACCCACTCCTCCTTGTAAAGTGGAGCCTGTTATAAAATAAACAGGTGGGAAACGGACACCAGCAGGTGGTACAAATTTTCTTTGAAAGCACTGACTCTTTTATTTTTATCCCTGCACTTATGAGATGCAACAAATGGACACCCAAAGGTCACAGGATGGATGTGGATTAGGGCACAGGTATAAAGCTGGGAAATAGCACGCAGGGCATTGATACAGTTGCTTCTTTCAGAGATCTGTTAACGTTCTGAAGTGACTGGCAGGTGCTGAGTGACGTTTATAAAGGAGCTGAGAGTGAAGAAGAAAAATTCCTGGTCAGAGACGCATATTCTCCATGGTTCACACTTCCCTTTTAACAGTAAGCTTTGGGAAGACAGTTCTAATTCTGATCCTTGTATGTAAATAGTATTTGAAGGATCAGTTCAGTTCAGTAGCTCAGTCGTGTCCGACTCTTTGCGACCCCATGAATCGCAGCACACCAGGCCTCCCTGTCCATCACCAACTCGGAGTTTACCCAAACTCATGTCCATCGAGTTGGTGATGCCATCCAACCATCTCATCCTCTGTTGTCCCCTTCTCCCCCTGCCCCCAATCCCTCCCAGAATCAGGGGCTTTTCCAATGAGTCAACTCTTCGCATGAGGTGGCCTAAGTATTGGAGTTTCAGCTTTAGCATCAGTCCTTCCAATGAACACCCAGGCCTGATCTGCTTTAGAATGGACTGTTGGACCTCCTTGCAGTCCAAGGGACTCTCAAGAGTCTTCTCCAACACCACAGTTCAAAAGCATCAATTCTTCGGCACTCAGCTTTCTTCACAGTCCAACTCTCACATCCATACATGACCACTGGAAAACCCATAGCCTTGACTAGATGGACTTTTGTTGGCAAAGTAATGTCTCTGCTTTTGAATATGCTATCTAGATTGGTCAAAACTTTCCTTCCAAGAAGTAAGCATCTTTTAATTTAATGGCTGTAATCACCATCTGCAGTGATTTTGGAGCCCAGAAAAATAAAGTCTGACACTGTTTCCACTGTTTCTCCATCTATTTCCCATGAAGTGATAGGACAAGATGCCATGATCTTCATTTTCTGAATGTTGAGCTTTAAGCCAACTTTTTCACTCTCCTCTTTCACTTTCATCAAGAGGCTTTTTAGTTCCTCTTCACTTTCTGCCATAAGGGTGGTGTCATCTGCATATCTGAGATGACTGATATTTCTTCAGGCAATCTTGATTCCAGCTTGTGCTTCTTCCAGCCCAGCATTTCCCATGATGTACTCTGCATAGAAGTTAAATAAGCAGGGTGACAATATACAGCCTTGACATACTCCTTTTCCTATTTGGAACCAGTCTGTTGTTTCATGTCCAGTTCTAACTGTTGCTTCCTGACCTGCATATAGGTTTCTCAAGAGTCAGGTCAGGTGATCTTATATTCCCATCTCTTTCAGAATTTTCCACAGTTTATTGTGATCCACAAAGTCAAAGGCTTTGGCATAGTCAAGAAAGCAGAAATAGATGTTTTTCTGGAACCCTCTTGCTTTTTTGATGATCCAGCAGATGTTGGCAATTTGATCTCTGGTTCCTCTGCCTTTTCTAAAACCAGCTTGAACATCTGGATGTTCACAGTCCACTTACTGCTGAAGCCTGACTTGGAGAATTTTGAGCATTATTTTACTAGCGTGTGAGATGAGTGCAATTGTGTGGTAGTTTGAACATTCTTTGGCATTGCCTTTCTTTGCGCTTGGAATGAAAACTGACCTTTTCCAGTCCTGTGGCCACTGCTGAGTTTTCCAAATTTTCTGGCATATTGAGTGCAGCACTTTCACAGCATCATCTTTCAGGATTTGAAATAGCTCAACTGGAATTCCATCACCTCCACTTGCTTTGTTCGTAGTGATGCTTTTAGAGCCTAAAAATTCAAATAATTCGAAAGAATTCCAAAGTCCACACAACTGATATTTGGAAATGGCGAAGGAGGGTGGGTAATGGAAGAAATTTTACTTTATGTTTGGCCATGTTACAGAAAAACTTATTTGTCTTCTCTTTCAAATGGAAACCAGGGTAAACATGGGTGACAGGCAGATTGGCCATATTATGACGGTGCTAAAAGCCAATGTATTTGCTGAATGTCCTTTAGAGGACATGCTGGTGATTGAATTGTACTGAAATTTGTGCAAAGGGGTAATAAATTCACTTTCATGTTTTGACACTACAGATAAAGACATTAGTATCATTTCTCATTGCTATTTTAATGATGAGTTACTGATGGTTGTGTAGTACCAGATCTAAATGTCATCACTGGGAGCTCACTGACTTCAGGATGCACAGTGGGAAAGTTAGCACACAGCTTTAGTAAAGCCACTTACAGAGAGCAAGGAGTAAGTATGTTTCAGTTTGATTTCAAACTAATTATTAGTATATGAAAGTTATTCTGCAAATGCCAAAAGCACAGATATGTTTTAGCGTCCAGTCTCTAGTTACAAAGTATGGACGCTTGTGTGCCATCTTTTTTTTTTTTTTTAATGAATTCATATCATAGTGAAGCCAATAAAGGTTTAGTAACTGTGGTAAATTGTATTATTCGTCAACCAATATTTAATCTTCTTCTCTCTTAACTGCTAAGAGAACTGCACTTCCCCACCTCATCCATTTTGGGCTTGGTCATATAACTTACTTTGCTAATGGAATATGGCAAAAGTGACATTTTGATAGCTCTCAGCTTTAAAACAAATTACAAGTTTTCATCAGTTTGTGGAACACACTTAATCCAGTTCACAGCCTGAAGCATGGCTGCAACCCTCACAATACACAGCCAGCAGCAAGCCATGTGAATAAGATGTAAGTGTTTGTAGTGGGAGCCCTCATGATTTTGAGTTTTTGTTGTTGTTGTTATGGAGCATAACATACTTAAAGCTTACAAGTGGAGATATTTATATCTAGGATTGAATCTTTTTTTACAGTAACAACAAAGAAATAGAAAGTTCTGGCATTGGCTTGCGGCTGGTTGATGTAATGTAAGAAAACTTTTAGGAGTCTGGAAAAATGGAAAGCCATGTTATGTAATAAGGAAATATTTGGCTGAACTTTTGAACTCAAATACCTGAGGGGCTGAGAATGTAATGTATTTGGTGTTTGAAATTGGTTGTGATTTGATATATTTGTAAAGCTAATATAAGAAAGAAAAAGCTCAGAAAAGATTTGTACTGTTTTCAAGGGAATGCAGTGAGTCTGAGGAAAGCTGGAGGATTCAGAGATGGAATGGTTTCTCCTTTATCAGAGTCAAAGACAAAAGTGATATTTGGCAAAACTAATACTAATACAATTATGTAAAGTTTAAAAATAAAATAAAATTAAAAAAAAAAAGTGAGTAACCCCCTTGAGCCACAAAGTTTAATTAATACTCAGGGCAACAGCATCAGGATGTGACCATCCCATATTTCTTTCAGACTTCTGATTGGATTCATGTGACCTCCAATTCTGTTGGGTAAGATGGCTGGCCCCACAAGAGACTGATCTAGACTTGCCCAGAAGTGTCCAGGAGTCTCCAATGGAGGCGTGTGTCAGTGGTGGCCTTCTGCAGGGTTGGGGACAATGAGTGTAGCAGTACACACATGGGATCTTTAGAAAGAGATCGCCATTATCTTCATTACCTCCACCATAGTTTGTCCCCAGGTAAAAAGCATGGAGGGAACAAAGCTCCACCCATCAACAGAAGATTGTATTAAAGATTTACTGAGCATGGCTACGCCCATCAGAATAAGACCTAGTTTCCCCCTTAGTCAGTCTCTCCCATCAGGAAGCTTCCATAAGCCTCTTATCCTTCTCCATCAGAGGGCAGACAGACTGAAAACCACAGTCTCAGAAAACTAACCAATCTGATCACATGGACCACAGCCTTGTCTAACTCAATGAAACTATGAACCATGTCAAATATGGCCACCCAAGACGAATGGGTCATGGTGGAGGGTTCTGACAATTTGTGGTCCACTGGAGAAAGGAATGGCAAATCACTTCAGTATTCTTATTTGGAGAACCCATGAACACTATGGAAAGGCAAAAAGATAGGACACTGAAAGATGAACTTCCCAGGTCGGTAGGTGCCCAATATGGTACTGGAGATCAGTGGAGAAATAACTCCAGAAAGAATGAAGAGACAAAGCTAAAGCAAAAACAACACTCAGTAGTGGATGTCACTGGTGATGGAAGTAAAGTCCAGTGCTGTAAAGAGCAATATTGCATAGGAACCCGGAATGTTAGGTCCATGAATCAAGGTCAAACAGGAGATGGCAAGAGTGAATGTTGACATTTTAGGAATCAGTGAAATAAAATGTACTAGAATGGGTGAATTTAGCTCAGATGACCATTATATCTACTACCGTGGGCAAGAATCCCTTAGAAGAAATGGAGTAACCATCATAGTCAATGAAAGAATCCAAAATGCAATACTTGGATGGAATCTTAAAAATGACAGATGATTTCTGTTCATTTCCAAGGCAAACTATTCAATATCACAGTAATCCAAGTCTATGCCCCAGCCAGTAATGCTGAAGAAGCTGAAGTTGAACGGTTCTATGAAGACCTATAAGACCTTCTAATACTAACACTCAAAACAGGTGTCCTTTTCATTATAGGGGACTGGGATACAAATGTAGGAAGTCAAGAAACACCTAGAGTAACAGGCAAATTTGGCCTTGGAATACGGAATGAAGCAGGGCAAAGACTAATAGAGTTTTGCCAAGAGAATGCACTGGTCATAGCAAACAACCTCTTTCAACAACACAAGAGAAGACTATACACATGGACATCACCAGATGGTCAATACTGAAATCAGATTGATTATATTCTTTGCAGCCAAAGATGGAGAAGCTCTATACAGTCAGCAAAAACAAGACCGGGAGCTGACTGTGGGTCAGATCATGAACTCCTTATTGACAAATTCAGACTTAAATGGAAGAAAGTGGGGATAACCAGCAGACCATTCAGGTATGATCTAAATCAAATCCCTTATATTATACAGTAGAAGTGAGAAATAGATTCAAGGGATTAAATCTGATAGACAGAGTACCTGATAAACTATGGATGGAGGTTCATGACACGGTACAGGAGACAGGGATCAAGATCATCCCAAAGAAAAAGAAACGCAAAAAAGCAAGATGGCTGTCTGAGGAGGCCTTACAAATAGCTGGGAAAAAAAGAGAAGCGAAAACCAAAGGAGAAAAGGAAAGATATAAGCATCTGAATGCAGAGTTCCAAACAATAGCAAGAAGAGATAAGAAAGCCTTCCTCAGTGATGAATGCAAAGAAATAGAGGAAAACAACAGAATGGGAAAGACTAGAAATCTCTTCAAGAAAATTGGAGATACCAAGGGGATATTTCATTCAAAGATGGGCTCAATAAAGGACAGAAATGGTAGGGACCTAACAGAAGCAGAAGATATTAAGAAGGGGTGGCAAGAATACACAGAGGAACTATACAAAAAGATCTTCTTGACCCAGATAATCATGGTGGTATGATCGCCCACCTAGAGCCAGACAACCTGGAATGCAAAGTCAACTGGGCCTTAGGAAACATCACTATGAACATAGCTAGTGGAGGTGATGGAATTCCAGTTGAGCTATTTCAAATCCTAATAGATGATGTGAAAGTGCTACCTCCAGTTCAGTTCAGTTCACTCACTCAGTCATGTCTCACTCTTTGCGACCTCATGAACTGCAGCACACCAGGGCTCCCTGTCCATCATCAACTGTTGGAGTCTACTGAAACCCATGTCTATTCAGTTGGTGACGCCATCCAACCATCTCATCATCTGTTGTCCCCTTCTCTTCCTGCACTCAATCTTTCCCAGCATCAGGGTCTTTTCAAATGAATCATCCCTTTGCATCAGGTGGCCAAAGTATTGGAGTGTCAGCTTTAACATCACTCCTTCAATGAACACCCAGGACTGATCTCCTTTAGGATGGACTGGTTGGATCTCCTTGCAGTCCAAGGGACTCTCAAGAGTCTTCTCCAACACCACAGTTCAAAAGCATCAATTCTTCGGTGCTCAGCTTTTTTCACAGTCCAACTCTCACATCCACATGTGACTACTGGAAAAACCATACCCTTGACTAGACAGACCTTTGTTGACAAAGTAATGTCTCTGCTTTTTACTATGCTGTCTAGGTTGGTCATAATTTTCTTTCCAAGGAGTAAGCATCTTTTAATTTCATGGCTGCAATCACCATCTGCAGTGATTTTGGAGCCCAAAAAATAAAGTCAGCCACTGTTTCCCCATCTATTTCCCATGAAGTGATGGGACCGGATGCCATGATTGCTGCATTCAATATGCCAGCAAACTTTTAAAACTCAGCAGTGGCCATAGGACTGGAAAAGGTCAGTTTTCATTCCAATCCCAAAGAAAGGCAGTGCCAAAGAATCCTCAAACTCACAATTGCACTCATCTCACATGCTAGCAAAGTAATGCTGAAAATTCTACAAGGGCTTTAACAGTACATCATGAACCATGATATTTCAGATGCTCAAGCTGATTTTAGGAAAGGCAGAGGAACCAGAGATCAAGTTACCAATATCCATTGCATTATCAAAAAGGCAAGAGAGTACCAGAAAAACATGTATTTCCTCTGTATTGATTATGCTAAAGCCTTGGACTGTGTGGATCACCACAAACTGTGGAAAATTCTGAAAGAGATGGGAATACCAGACGATCTGACCTGCCTCTTGAGAAATCTGTAGGCAGGTCAGAAAGCAAAAGTTAGAACCGGACATGGAACAACAGACTGGTTCCAAATAGGGAAAGGAGTACGCCAAGGCTGTATATTGCCACCCTGTTTATTTAACTTGTATGCGGAGTACATCATGAGAAATGCCATGCTGGATGAAGCATAAGCTGGAATCAAGATTGCCTGGAGAAATATCAATAACCTCAAATATGCAGATGACACCACCTTATGGCAGAAAGTGAAGAACTAAAGAACCTCTTGATGAAAGTGAAATAAGAGAGTGAACATTTTGGCTTAAAGCTTAACATTCAGAAAACGAAGATCATGGCATCTGGTCCCATCACTTCCTGGCAAATAGATGGTGAACCAGTGGAAACAGTTACCAAGAAAACAGCTGTTTTTTTGGTTTCCAAAATCACTGCAGATGGTGACTGTGGCCATGAAATTAAAAGATGCTTACTCCTTGGAAGAAAAATTATGACCAACCTAGACAGCATATTAAAAAGCAGAGGCATTACTTTGTTAACAAAGATCCATCTAGTCAAGGCTATGGTTTTTCCAGCAGTTGTGTATGGATGTGAGAGTTTGACCATAAGGAAAGCTGAGCACAGAAGAATTGATACTTTTGAACTGTGGTGTTGGAGAAGACTCTTGAGAGTCCCTTGGACTGCAAAGAGATCCAACCAGTCCATCCTAAAGGAAATCAGTCCTGAATATTCATTTGAAGGACTGATCTGAAGCTGAAGCTCCAATACTTTGGCCACCTGATGCGAAGAACTGACTCATTTGAAAAGACCCTGATGCTGGGAAAGATTGAAGGCAGGAGGAGAAGGGGTTGACAGTGGATGCAATGGTTGGATGGCATCATTGACTCAATGGAGTAAAGTTTGAGTAAACTCTGGGATTTGGTGATTGACAGAGAGGCCTGGTGTGTTGCAGTCCATGGAGTCACAAAGAGTGGGACACGACTGAGTGACTGAAGTGAACTGAAGATGGCTGAGGAGAAGTGACAAATGGCTTGATCCCAGGGAGAGTTGATAAACATAATGCATCATAACTAAGTCTAGTTGGAGGGACATTGCTCAAAAGGAAATTTGTAAGCTATTTTATTTGTCACGCCACACGGTATGTAGGGTCTTAGTTTCCCAACTGCAGATTGAGTCCCAGCCTCCTGCACTGGAAGGGTGGAGTTTTAACCAGTGGACCACAAGAGAAGTCCTTAGAAGTCAAAAGAAATTTTGACATGGCTATAGTTCTCGAGTGGGTTGTCCAGGTGGTATTAATGGTAAAGAATCACCTGCCAATGGAAGAGATGCAAGACACACGGATTCAATCCCTAGGTCAGGAAGATCCCCTGGAGTAGGAAGTGGCAACCTATTCCAGTGTTCTTGCCTGGAGAACCCCATGGTCAGAGGAGCCTGACAGGATATATATAGTCCATGAGGTTGCAAAGAGTTGAGGTTGCATAACCCTTGAGTTGGAGAAGGCAATGGCAACCCACTCCAATACTCTTGCCTGGAAAATCCCATGGACGGAGGAGCCTGGTAGGGTTCCGTCCATGGGGTCACGAAGAGTCAGACACGACTGAGTGACTTCACTTTTACTTTTCACTTTCATGCACTGGAGAAGGAAATGGCAACCCACTCCAGTGTTCTTGCCTGGAGAATCCCAGGGATGGGGGAGCCTGTTGGGCTGCCATCTATGGGGTCACACAGAGTCGGACATGACTAACGTGACTTAGCACCAGTAGCAGCAGCAACCCTTGAGTAAAATCATAAGTGAGCATAGTTTCTGAGAGAGTTGTATCACAGGTACTACCAGGCTGGCTGAAAAAGGTATGTGAGTGTATTAAATATAAGCTGACTCAGAGCTGGAACAGGCTGAGACTGCAGCTGAGCCCGTAGACCCCAGT
Source organism: Bos mutus (assembly GCF_027580195.1). Classification (NCBI taxonomy): domain Eukaryota; kingdom Metazoa; phylum Chordata; class Mammalia; order Artiodactyla; family Bovidae; genus Bos; species Bos mutus. The sequence continues at coordinate 30,440,530 of NC_091633.1, forward strand.
AACTTCTTAAGATATCAGCAAAAAAAAAAAAAAAAGAGGAATAAGAACTTCCCAGATGGTGGGTCCAAGAGCCATGGAGAAAACGGGCTGGGAACTATTCCCAGAGACCTCAGTTGGGTTTTATTTCAAAAACACTCCCATCCCCAGGAAACTGGGATCTTGTAACATCTGCTCAGCAGGATTTCAGAACTGCTATGGACCAGTGGCTGCTCTGTGCCCACCCCTCATTTCTCCTGCTTTTCAGAACGTAGTGTTTATTTTGATTAAATTGTTTTGTCCTACAATTGTATTTTGTGTGTATATATATGGACAGGTAAATTGTCTTCTTATTTCCTAGATCTCCAAATCAAGAGAAGCCACATTAGACCTATGTAGAGACTATCAGAAGAAACTGCAGTTAGACCCTGGAGCCATAAATGGATGAGACATTCAGATGCCTTCCTTGCAAACTTTTTGTCTGACCTGGATGGGGAATTATGGTGTATTTGAATACAGACTACATCTGGAAGGTATAATTCTAAATGAGGAGGTGAAATCAGTCTACCCTCATAATGTCAAAAAGCAGTGGATCCACATAACTAACTATTCCAAGTTGCAGTTTCTTTTTGCCAAGTATTTTTCAGGTTCTTTGTCAGCCTCCTCCAGAGAAATGTCACTCTGGTCCAGAGCTCTCTTTCTGAGGGTATTCAGCAGCTATACTATCAATTATGAATTAATAAAGAGATGCTTTGTTATAATTACATTACCCTCCCAGCATTCCTAAATAAAAGGAATGGATTTCTTGGAAGGTATGACATCCATAAAAATTCTCATTTTAATTAATAGTGTCATCCTTTTTTAAAAATTTATTTTATGAAGTATGGTTGATTTAAATATGTTAATTTCTGCTCTACAGAAAACAATTAAGTTATATGTGTGTGTGTGTGTGTGTGTTTATATACATTCTTTTCCATTATGGTTTATCACAGGATATTGAATATAGTTCCCTGTGAGAAATCAGTATGCCAAAACCTTTGACTGTGTGGATCACTACAAACTGTGGAAAATTTGCATAGATGGGAATACCAGATGATCTGACCTGCCTCTTGAGAAATCTGTATGCGAGTCAAGAAGCAGCAGTTAGAACCAGACATGGAACAAAGGTCTAGTTCCAAATTGGGAAAGGAGTATGTCAAGGCTGTATGTTGTCACCCTGCTTATTTAAATTATATTCAGAGTACATCAGTGAAATGCCAGGCTAGATGAAGCACAAGCTGGAATCAAGATTCCTGGGAGAAATGTCAATAACCTCAGATATGCAGATGGCACCACCCTTATGGCAGAAAGTGAAGAGGAACTAAAGAGCTCCTTGATGAAGGTGAAAGAGATGGCTTAAAACTCAACATTCAAAAAAATGAAGATAATGATATCCAGACCTATCACTTCACGGCAAATAGATGGGGGAACAATGTAAACAGTGAGAGACTTTATTTTCTTGGGCTCCAAAATCACTGCAGATGGTGAGTGCAGCCATGAAATTAAAAGACTCTTGCTCCTTGGAAGAAAGGCTATGACCAACCTAGACAGCATATTAAAAAGCAGAGACATTACTTTGCCAGCAAAGGTCTGTATAGTCAAATCTATTGTTTTTTTCCAGTAGTCATGTATGGATGTGAGAGTTGGACCATAAAGAAAGCTGAGCACCGAAGAATTGAAGCTTTTGAACGGTGGTGTTGGAGAAGACTCTTGAGAGTCCCTTGGACTTCAAGGAGATCCAACCAGTCCATCCTAAAGGAAATCAGTCCTGAATATTCATTGGAAGGACTGATACTGAAGTTGAAGCTCCAATAGTTTGGCCACCTGATGCAAAGAGTTGACTCTTTGGAAAAGACCCTGATGCTGGGAAAGATTGAAGGCAGGAGGAGAAGGGGATGACAGAGGATGGGATGGTTGGATGGCATCACCAACTCAGTGGACAAGAGTTTGAGTAAGCTCCAAGAATTGGTGATGGACAGGGAAGCCTGGTGTGGTGCAGTCCATGGGGTCGCAAAGAGTTGGACACAACTGAGCAACTGAACTGAACTGTGCTATGCAGTAGAACCTCACTGTTTATCCATCCAGCATATAATAGTTTGCATCTCGTAATTCCAAATTCCCAATCCATCCCTCTTCCCACCCCCTGCCACTTGCCTTGTGTCATTTTGATCACACATCAGTCTCTAGTCATCCCTGAAAGGCCAGAGCTGCTGGGATGATATTTCTCAGCTTGGAAGCTACTGCTGCTGCTGCTAAGTCACTTCAGTTGTGTCCAACTCTGTGCGACCCCATAGACAGCAGCCCACCAGGCTCCCCCATCCCTGAGATTCTCCAGGCAAGAACCTGAAGTGGGTTGCCATTTCCTTCTCCAATGCATGAAAGTGAAAAGTGAAAGGGAAGTCGCTCAGTCGTGTCCGACTCTTAGTGACCCCATGGACTGCAGCCTACCAGGATCAAATTCTGGTTCATAGCATTTCAATATGTGGTAATGGTACAATTCTGTGAGCCATCTTGGGAAAATACAGTCTGCTTTGTTCCAGGTACTGTCTTCTGGATTTTTTTCCATTTTATCAAAATCTGGAGCTAGCCCACATAGGTTTCAAATTTTGTCGCTACCACCAACTTGTTGTGTGACCTTGGACTCCTTATTCAAGTAATCAGGACTTGAGTTTCTAGACTTCATTTTGTCATCTATAAAATTGTTACAAGGAAGAGCCAATTTTGACTCCGTGTAGGATCTTTTTTTTTTTTTTTTAATTTAACATTTGTTTTTCATTGCTTTTAGTATTAGCTCTCTCTTTTTAGTCCCTAAGTCATATCCGTTTCTTGCAACCCCTTGGACTGTAGCCCGCCAGGCTCCTCTGTCTATGGGATTCTCCAGGCAAGAATACTAGAGTGGGTTGCCATTTCCTTCTCCAGGGGATCTTCCTGACCCAGGAGTTGAACCTGTGTCTCCTGGCAGAATTTGCAGGCAGATTCTTTACTGACTGAGCTGTATGGGAATCCCTCACAGTATTTAGTATTTACTATAATATTTAGTGTTATAATCATACATAATGGCCTGCCTCAGGGAACCCTGCCCTCTGTCTGAATGTTGAACAAAAATTCTTTTGTTTAGGATCCTGTCAACCTGTGGATGGCTACAGAAAGGAATAAATCAACACGTCCCCTCCTTGAGGAAAGTCATTCCAGGAGATATTTGTAAGATTAATGGCTTTTAAAATTTTACTTCTTCACCTACCCCTTCTCTGTTCTATTAAAGAATCTTGCATCCAGACCTTGATAAGATAGTTATTTTGAGACATTAGTTTGCCATCATCTCCGTCTGCCAGCTTTGTAAATAAAGTTGTAGCCCTTGCCTCAACATCTCATCCCTTGGATTTATTAACCTGTTGGACAGTCAGCAGAGTAAGCTTGGACTTTGTAACAATTTCTGGATAATAATAATAATTAGTTTAGAAGGTAATTGCAATAATTAAGAGAAATAATGCATTTTAAGTTCTTAGAACATGTCTGGCACATTCTAACACTTAAATACCATTTCTTATTTTTGTTGTTCTTTTTAATATTGCTATTCTTGGTCATGTTTACCTTATTTCTTTCATTTTTAAATCCTCTACATTTTCATCAACTGTATCCATATCCAAACTGACATTAAATTGAATGTTTCACGAAAGTCATGACTGCAAGTCAGAGAGTGTAGGGAAGTTTACAGTACAACTCATATTCCATCTGCTGGCTACATTTGCATGGTCCCTGGAAGTTAGGGAGAGCCACGTGACTGGTTCTAATTGACTAAATGTGATTGAAAATGATGTGTGTCACATCTTGGTGAGACTGTGAAAATTGCATATAAATGTGATCCTCCAGTCTTTTCTTCTTCCAAACAGGGAGAATTTGGGTCCCAGAGGATGTAGCTTTGGGGTAGTATTGCCAATACAAACGTGGACCCTGTTGCAACTTGGTGGAATTTGTGTTGGATATGTACTATGATCAAGAAATAAATACATGATGCATAATTACTATTTCCCAGTTTAGCTTTTTCATATCCTCATCTAAACTAATACAGTGGGTGTAAAAGATCACCAGGGTCCTACCTCCTAATGATAAGTTAATATCCAGGGAACACAATTCTATTTTTCTAATACTTATTAAAAAAACTGAAAGTACAGTAGAGCCTGCTTCTGACCTGGGGTCACTAGTGCAGTTGCAGGCAATGTCAGCTGGGGTTCTGCTCACCTATAAGTTCCACTGGTCTGGATGTTTGCAAGAGGGATCATTCACACAGCAGGTAACTGATGCTGACTTTCACTGGGGAATTGATTTGGGTCTTTTGACTAGAGCTTTGGACCAACATGTGGGCTTTCCATATGGCTTCAGTGTGTCAGCAGGGTTCTCAGAGGGAATAATTTTCCAAAGGCGAGTATTTTAAGAGATGAAGACAAAGTCTTTTCTCGGTCCAGACTTGGAATGTCTCATAACATTACGGCCAATGCATTCTGTCAGTTAAATACATCACAAAGGATAGCCCAGATTACATTAGAGTTCACTTCTTAAAGGGAAAAGTGAAACAAATCCATTCTCAGCCATCTTTAATCAATCCTACCTCCACCTTTCCAATACACATTTACATTCACCCACGTTAAATAACACATTAAAATTCACTCTCACATTAACATTCTTGCAAGAAGCAGCCATGCCTCATCATAATCAGATACCTCTATTACCAAGGTTTAGCCCATTGCAAATACTCAGTAATAACTGCTGAAAAAATTCATGAATGAGACATACGTATCTTTGAACTTTTTGCAAGGTCTTAGGTTTGAGATGCTAATAAATCTGTCTTGATGAGGCACATATCCTATATAAAAAGTCAAACTTAAAAACTTACCAAATTAACACATACAATGTAAACACATAAAAAATTTTATGTGTGGGTAAGAATAAACTTTTAATTAAGACATAGTGAAGGAAATAGTTGGAAACTCCAGGGATTATCTTTCATTAATATTCATATTACTATATTAATAAAAGTAAAAAGTATACTCTTTTGACCAAGATATAAATTGACTGCATTCAATATTGTTTCTGACAAAGGGTAGGAAATTGCAAGCATTTCAACACTAAGGAAAAAGATCCTAAAGTAAAGATGGCCTACTAATAATTTTTTTTCTAGTGCAGCCAGAAGTAAAGAAAAAAAGGTCTCTTAAGAATTCTTGTTTTATAATTAATGTTACTGAGGCTTCAGGGTAATTTTCCACCGAGTTTAATTGTTTGCGAGTGTATTGGCTTATTCTTCTGAATTTGCATCAGTTTGAAACTCAGGGGAGGTGAAATAGATTTGCCAATATTTATTTCTTGCTATTTGTGCAAACCAAATGAAATAAGTCATGAAATTCATAACAGGACTAAGGGTAAACTGAACTTGGCTTTTTCCTGCTGCCTTGTCACCATGACAGAAGCAGCTGTAAAATGAAGGGAAAGATCTTAAACTTTCTAAATTCTTGAGTCATTTTAGAAATTCCTTCCCTTTGTATTAATTACATATTTTAATTTGATATTGCATTCTTGGTTTCAGGCAAGAGTCTGAAGACATTAAGATACAAAGTAGTTTTTAAGAAGTCTATCCAGAAGAGAAAAACCTTAAGAAATGAGCATATAGAACAAACATTAGAAACAATTTGTTTTAAATTTAAAATAATGCAAAAAATTTAAACTACTGTTTATAAGACTAGAAGCTTAAAGTGTTTCTTTTCAACACAGACTTCAGCATCCCTTTCATTGTTATTCATGAATTTTATTACAAAATTCCTTGGCTTCACTACACTAGTTTTACCAGCTGGTTTTTTTCATGGACCTGTGTGAAAAATTAAGTATTTCTCTATTATCTTGCTGATTCTTAATTACCATTATACAAGTTTTTCCCCTCCAGTATATTTATTTTATAGTTGAATTAAATTTATAATATATACATCAAAATCTTCCCAATTTACAAGAGACTTCACTTTTTATGGAGAAGGCAATTGCACCTCACTCCAGTATTCTTGCCTGGAAAATCCCATGGACAGAGGAGCCTGCTGGGCTACATAGAGTCCATGGGGTCTCGAAGAGTCGGACACGACTGAGCGACTTCACTTTCACTTTTCACTGTTTATAAAAGAATTCAAGAGACCTCAACATTTGTTTTGAGCTATTCAGTGAAACAGACTATTAAAAGAATAATCTTCATTGAAATTCCTATCATAACACAGAAAGATGATTTCTAGTATGACAATCCCTGATTTAAAAATGGTTCTGTTCCAGGAAGGCAGACTCCTTCCAGGGCCCAAAACTGGGCTCTTGTCTAACACTCAGAAATGAATTGTCCGAGGAGACACATGTGCTGACAAAGCAAGAGATTTTATTGGGAAAGGGCACCCAGGAGGAGAGCAGTAGGGTAAGGGAACCCAGGAGAACAGCTCTGCCATTCTCCGGTTTTATGGTGATGGGGTTAGTTTCCAGGTGGTCTTTGGCCAATCAATTTAATTCAGAGTCTTTCCTGGTGGTGCACGCATCACTCAGCCAAGATGGATGCTAGCAAGAGGGATTCTGAGAAGTGGACGGACATGCGATGTCTCCTTTCAACCTTTCCCAAACTCTTCCGGTTGGTGGTGGCTTATTAGTTCCGTATTCCTTCTCAGGATCTCCTGTCATTAAACAATTCATGCAAATGGTTACTATGGTGCCTGGCCAGGGTGGGCGGTTTCAATCATTGTGCTTCCCCTAACAATTCGACTTACGATTTTTTGACTTTCAGTTCAGTTCAGTTCAGTTCAGTTACTCACTCGTGTCCAACTCTTTGGGACCCCATGAATTGCAGCACGCCAGGCCTCCCTGTCTATCACCATCTTCCAGAGTTCACTCAAACTCATGTCCATCAAGTCAGTGATGCCATCCAGCCATCTCATCCTCTGTCGTCCCCTTCTCCTCCTGCCCCCAATCCCTCCCAGCATCAGAGTCTTTTCCAATGAGTCAACTCTTCGCATGAGGTGGCCAAAGTATTGGAGTTTCAACTTCAGTATCAGTCCTTCCAAAGAATACCCAGGACTGATCTCCTTCAGAATGGACTGGTTGAATCTCCTTGCAGTCCAAGGGACTCTCAAAGAGTCTTCTCCAACATCACAGTTCAAAAGCATCAATTGTTCGGCACTCAGCTTTCTTCACAGTCCAACTCTCACATCCATACATGACCACTGGAAAAACCACAGCCTTGACTAGATGGACCTTCGTTGGCAAAGTAATGTCTCTGCTTTTCAATATGCTATCTAGGTTGGTCATAACCTTTCTTCCAAGGAGTATCTTTTAATTTGATGTCTGCAGTCACCATCTGCAGTGATTTTGGAGCTCAAAAAGATAAAGTCTGACACTGTTTCCACTGTTTCCCCATCTATTTCCCAGGAAGTGATGGGACCACATGCCATGATCTTCGTTTTCTGAATGTTGAGCTTTAAGCCAACTTTATCACTCTCCTCTTTCACTTTCATCAAGAGGCTTTTTAGTTCTTCTTCACTTTCTGCCATAAGGGTGGTGTCATCTGCATATCTGAGGTGATTGATATTTCTCCCAGCAATCTTGATTCCAGCTTGTGCTTCTTCCAGCCTAGCGTTTCTCATGATGTACTCTGCATATAAGTTAAATAAGCAGGGTGAAAATATACAGTCTTGACGTACTCCTTTTCCTATTTGGAACCAGTCTGTTGTTCCAATTGCCTGAATTAGTTGATGTTAAATGTATGCTCCTTTGCCTTTAGAATGCTAGAAACCAAGGGACATTATAGTAGACTCTTCTAAATCATTGAGTTTACTATTGTACCAAGATTATATCAGATAGATACAAGAATGCTATCTGCATTGAGCACTTAGAAATGCAAATGCATGGACACAAAAAGACCCTGCCTAGAGTCCTTGTGAAAATACCAAACAACTATTCCTGTGTGTTTCTCAACTGCCACTATTCCTCCTCCCCTCGCATGTGCACACAAACCCAAGGGCACAGACAGTACCTCCTGCAATCTCATGTAACCCTTTTCCTCCTGCCTGCCATTGCCCTTTCTAGTCATGGCAATAAAAATCAGTTTTATTATTTTTATAATAATGTTAAATATGTTTATGATAAATGGGATTTACTTTTTTCAAATTAAAATATTTGAGGTTTGTAAAATTATCAGCTCTACTAGCAAATCTTTTAAGACACGTTTAAATATGACATATTCATTGTTTTAAGCATTGACATTTTATAAAGTTAGAGGTGCTTTGATAAGTTGATAGCTTCCAGAAGAAAATATTTTAATTCATTATTTAAGTTACTGGTTGAAAACTCTTCTTTTCCTTGACTTATGATTCAGTTGCTGCTGCTGCTAAGTTGCTTCAGTCATGTCCGACCCTGTGCGACCCCATAGACAGCAGCCCACCAGGCTCCCCTGTCCCTGGGATTCTCCAGGCAAGAACACTGGAGTGGGTTGCCATTTCTTCTCCAACGCAGGAAAGTGAAAAGTTAAGTCCTGTTAAATCCATTGTAAGTTGAGAATATCGTGTCAAAATGTGTTGAATACGCCTGACCTACCAAACATCATAGCTAAGTCTTGCCCACCTTAAACAGACTCAGAACACTTACATTAGCCTATAGTTGGGCAAAATTATCTAACACAAAGCTTATTTTATAATAAAGTGCTGAATATATCTTGTAATTGACTGGATATTGTACTGAAAGTCAAAAACAGAATCGTCTAGGTATAGAATTGTAAGTGTATCAGTTGTTTACCCTGGTAAATGCGTGACCGCCCAGGATTGCAAGATAGGATTGTACCACGTGTCACTAGCCTGGGAAAAGAGCAACATTCTAAGTTCCAAGTATGGTTTACACTGACTCCCTAGTGCTTTTGCACTATCTTAAAGTCAAAAATCACTGCAGATGGTGACTGCAGCCATGAAATTAAAAGATGCTTACTCCTTGGAAGAAAGGTTATGACCAACCTAGATAGCATATTGAAAAGCAGAGACATTACTTTGCCAACAAAGGTCCGTCTAGTCAAGGCTATGGTTTTTCCAGTGGTCATGTATGGATGCGAGAGTTGGACTGTGAAGAAAACTGAGCGCCCAAGAATTGATGCTTTCGAACTGTGGTGTTGGAGAAGACTCGTGAGAGTCCCTTGGACTGCAAGGAGATCCAACCAGTCCATTCTGAAGGAGATCAGCCCTGGGATTTCTTTGGAAGGAATGATGCTAAAGCTGAAACTCCAGTACTTTGGCCACCTCATGCAAAGAGTTGACTCATTGGAAAAGACTCTGATGCTGGGAGGGATTGGGGGCAGGAGGAAAAGGGGACAACAGAGGATGAGATGGCTGGATGTCATCACTGACTCGATGGATGTGAGTTTGAGTGAACTCCGGGAGTTGGTGATGGACAGGGAGGCCTGGCGTGCTGCGATTCATGGGGTCGCAAAGAGTTGGACAGGACTGAGGGACTGAACTGAACTGAACTGAATTCAGGCAATTGTAGCATATCCAAAATATTAGAGAAAGTGTTGTGCATTCTTTAGGTATGTATCTTCTCAGTTTTATAAAATTCATATTCACTTTTAAAGAAGATAGGGAGGAACTGAGTACCGATAAGGATATTGTCTAATTGTCAAAATCTGGAGTCTCTTTACAGTCAGCTAACAGTGAATGATAAGTAGCAAGGAAGGGTACCACCCAGCCAGAAGGTTAACAACATACAAAAGCCAAGAATATTTCATAATTACAGGCTCTTCTTCCTCTACATGATCTTGCTCACACGTCCACAGCACCATCGTCAGGAACAGTGTCTTGCAGTTCTATGTTATATTCTCAGTGTATTATGTCTTCATAGGAGAACTTCTAGTGGTGGACTGACTGCTGGTACTGACCTGTAGAGATTTGTTGTGTGGTAACCACAATGTGACCCCCAGGGTTTGCTGTTGGTTTCCTCTTTTTTTTTGTAAGCAGTTCTTTGCTTACAGGAGACAGTCCTCAGCAGGAAGCCTCTTTCCGTATCACTTTAACAAAGCAACACGTAACTAACTTTTAAACCAGATGCCTTTGTGCTCTACTCCTCTCCACCCCAAGCACACCTTTTGAATCTTTTAATCACCCAATGCTTCACTTAACTTGTTGGTTCCTTCAGTAGATCAAAGAAGTAATTAACAGATGACCAAGTCTCTTCCCCAGCTTCTTTTTCAATAATCTCTTGAACAAACTGTGTGAACACGATGCATTTAAAGAAAGATCATGAAGAGTTGACAAGCCTGCATTCCGTGGGGGATGGTGATGACTCTGATCCCCTTTCTTAATGAATAACTCAGGTTACTTCCCTTTTTCCCTTTGAGAATCTTCATGGCAGAGCAGAATTTTCAGAGGTAGTTTTTGCGGACACTGAGTCCACCTTCTCCCCAGATTGATGACATTCTATTTAAAAGCAACTTTCCTCTGTATAATCAGCTCCAGTTTCATATACAGTTTCCTGTGGCGGATTCATGTTGATGTATGGCAAAACCAATACAATATTGTAAAGGAATTAGCCTCTAATTAAATAAATTTAAATTAAAAAATAATAATAAAAGCAACTTTCCTTTCTAGCAGCACTTGCCCCCTGGGTACTGATTTTGGAGCAGGGAGCAGCTGGACCTGAGTTTGATAACATTTTGGGACATAGTCCCAGGGTAGAGTGTGGGAACTGTCGCAGCCACATTGCCTTCAGACATGATTCTCTGTGTACTCACCTGCTGCAACCAAAAATGCTTTCTTTTTCTCCTCTCTTTCTCTTTCTCTCAAACAGACATACACAGACACATCTGACAATGAGAGGGAAGCACCTTTTTACCAGATGCTGATTTATTAAGACGCCTTATCTTTATAAATTTTTTTCTAGCACTTTCCAAAAGACGTAAGGGAAAATGCATTAAGTAGGAAAATATCATAAATGAAAAATGTTTCACTATTCATCAAACTTAACTCAATTTCCCCCTGTACTGGACCTCAGAACTTGGTAATGGGGATAAAAGAATTATTCCAATGGGAGGCCAGAATGCAATTGTTTTTCTCCTAAGGCCTCATACCCTTTTCAATATTAAACCATATTCATTAAAAAGCCAGTGTGATTCACATGTACACTCATTACAGAGTAAGTCCTAACTTAAGGGAGAGCAGCAGCTTCACTGAAAATGAGTGACACATTCTGCTATTCGGCAGGTCAAGTGCAGCATTTACACCTGAACCACCAGAGTGCCTATCTCACACCTGCTGGGACAGAAGGAAGTGGGGCCTAGGGACATGCCCATTTTTATTTTCACTCTGAGAGATTTTAAGGCACACTAGTGAAATTCTAGGGTAATGTGTCAATTTCTTTTCAAGGAAAACTTAATCCTTAAAAGGGAAAAGGAGCCATTAATAATACAGGCAAATGCTTTGCATACTATTTTGCTATTTCAAAGTTTTAGGTTGTAATTTTTACATTTTTTTATCATTTCATTTGCTAAGTTGAGGGTGACCACATTTTACTCACATTACAAAGAATAAAACTATGGCAAATACAAAATGTTTCAAATGCTTCCAATTAGGAGGAGCCATAAGATTTGGATTAAAGCCCAATGCTACTAAAATTCTAGTTGTTTTAGTTCAGTTCAGTTCAGTCGCTCAGTTGTGCCTGACTCTTTGTGACCCCATGAACTGCAGCACGCCAGGCTTTCCTGTCCATCATCAACTCCCGGAGCTTGCTCAAACTCATGTCCATCGAGTCGGGGATGCCATCCAACCATCTCAGCCTCTGTCATCCCTTTCTCTTCTTTCCTTCAAACTTTCCCGGCATCAGGGGCTTTTCCAATGAGTCAGTTTTTCACATCAGGTGGCCAAAGTATTGGAGTTTCAGCTTCAGTATCAGTCCTTCCAATGAATATTCAAGACTGATTTCCTTCAGGATTGATTGGTTTTATCTCTTTGCAGTCCAAGGGATTCTCAAGTCTTCTCCAACACCACAGTTCGAAAGTGTCAATTCTTTGGTGCTCAGCTTTCTGTATAGTCCGACTCTCACAACCATACAAGACTACTGGGAAAACCATAGCTTTGACTAGACAGACCTTTGTTGGCAAAGTAATGTCTCTGCTTTTTGATATGCTGTCTAGGTTGGTCATAGCTTTTTTTCCAAGGAGCAAGTGTCTAAATTTCATGGCTACCGTGACTATCTGGAGTGATTTTGGAGCTCAAAAAAATAAAGTCTGTCACTGTTTCCATTGTTTCCACATCTATTTTCCATGAAGTGATGGGACTCGATGCCATGATGTTTGTTTTTTGAATGTTGATAAGCCATCTCTTTCACTCTCCTCTTTTACTTTCATCAATAGGTTCTTTAGTTCCTCTTCACTTTCTGCCATAAGGGTGGTGTCATCTGCATATCTGAGGTTATTGATATTTCTCCCAGCAATCTTGATTCCAGCTTGTGCTGCATTCAGCCTGGCATTTCACATGCTATCCTCTGCATATAAGTTAAATAAACAGGTGACAAAATATAGCCTTGATGTACTCCTTTCTCTATTTGGAACCAGTCCGTTGTTCCATGTCTGGTTCTGACTGTTGCTTCTTGACCTGCCTACAGATTTCTCAGGAGGCAGTTTAAGGTGGTCTGATATCCCCATCTCTTGAAGAATTTTCCACAGTTTGTTGTGAACCACACAGTCAAAGGCTTTAGCATAGTCAGTAAAGCAGAAGTAGATGTTTTTCTGTAACTCTCTTGCTTTTTGTATGATCCAATGCATGTTGACAATTTGGTCTCTGGTTCCCCTGCCTTTTCTAAATACAGCTTAAACATCTGGAGTTCTCGGTTCATGCTCTGTTGACACCTAGCTTGGAGAATTTTGAGCATTATTTTGTTAGTGTGTGAAATGAGTGCAATTGTGCAGTAGTTTGAACATTGGCATTGCCTTTCTTTGGGCTTGGAATGAAAACTGACTTTTTCCAGTCCTGTGGCCACTGCTGAGTTTTCCAAATTTGCTGGCTTATTGAATGCAGCACTTTCACAGCATCATCTATTAGGACTTTTGTTTGTTTTTAATATAAATTTATTTATTTTAATTGGCAGTTAATTACTTTACAATATTGTATTAGTTTTGCCACACATCAACAAGCTGGTGCATCTATTAGGATTTGAAATAGCTCAACTGGAATTCCATCATCTCCACTAGCTTTGTTTATAGTGATGCGTCCTAAGGGTCACTTGACTTTGCACTCCAGGATGTCTGGCTCTAGGTGAGTAATCACACCACCATGGTTATCTGGGTCATTAAGATCTTTTTCCTTGGTATAAAGTTCTACAATTAACTAATCATGAGAAATGATGCATCTTACATGAGACTTAGATTCTAAGTCAGTGTGCAAAATAGAAATAGTGCTCAATCAAATTATGTTTGAAAATTCCTTAATAATTCATTAGTATGGCACATGTATTTTTGTGTTAAGTACTGTATTTAAAATAATACATAAAGTATAAAAAAGGTACAATATGTTCTTAGTAGAATCCATGTAAAATATAATTGATTTTTTTGAAAATTTGTGGTTAAAGTTTTATCATTTAAATTTAAATATATACAAATAAGTCAAACATTTGTAGAACTGTGAAAGGATATAGAAATTAAGGTTTAATTATTTTCCTTAAGATATAGTTTTGGAATCTAAAAGCAGGCCACAGTTAACCAAGTTTTATTTGTCTATAAATATAAGACACTTTAAAACATTTATACATGTAAGTATTTATTCTAATTAGAAATGACTTAATGTACTTCCTAGAGCACATCTATTTTATAAGAAGTCCTAGGAGGATTTAATAACTAGAGTGAGTAAAATAAATGTTTATAATTTAAAATACTTATTTCTTCTAATTAATTAAAATAGTATGCAACTGAACCTCTCAGGGTTTGGTTCAGTTCAGTCACTTAATTGTGTCTGACTTTTTGCAACCCCATGAACTGTAGGACGCCAGGCTTCCCTGTCCATCACCACCTCCTGGAGCTTGCTCAAACTCAGGTCCACTGAGTTGGTGATGCCATCCAACCATCTCATCCTCTGTCATCCCCTTCTCCTCCTACTTTCAATCTTTCCCAGCATCAGGGGCTTTTCCAATGAGTCAGTTCTTTGCATCATGTGGCCAAAGTATTGGAATTTCAGCTTCAGCATCAGTCCTTCCAATGCATATTCAGAACTGATTTTCTTTAGGATTGCCTGGTTTGATCTCTTTGCAGTCCAAGGGACTCTCAAGAGTCTTCTCCAGCACCAATATACCCTGGAAAAGCATAAAAATTTCTTTCTATTTTCAATGATGCTATTAACTTTTTGCAAAAGATAGTCCTCATCATATTAATTCATTGTATCATAAAGTTGCAGGAAAAGAGTTGCTTTCTTAATTATTCTACATATTCTTAAGTATGATGCTTAGTCTTTATTTTATATAGCTAATTTTATCTAGGTAAATTCTTATGAGTCATTAAAATATAATTTTATTAATAATTTTGCTTTCTAGATAATTTTATTTCTCTTGGAATTTGTATCACTGTCAGTTCTGCTTTCTATATGTTTATCTGCTTATGTTATCTCTATGGATTTATTTATGCATGCTATTTTCTAAGATTTTAAAATTCTAAACTAACAATAGAAACAATTATGAAAATGGTTAACCTGTTCAGTTACACAAAGAACTTGGAAAATTACAAATATATCATAACAATATTAATTTATAAATCTAATTATGAAAATGTATTCTTCTCCTTGCTTTATTTTCTTATGAAAGGGGCTTACTGTGATAATTTCATGAGTGAGGTGCAGTGACTATTCTGTTAAATTCCAGAGTACGTATATTATAATTCAACTACTGTCCTGGGCCATAGGCTGTTGTGACAATGAAGTGCATATTTGAAAGAATTATCAACATTTAATTCTGCTGATTTCAAATTATTATTTTTCAAATATCCAAAATAGAAAAAGAAAATGAAGTGATTTTTTAAAAATTATTTTTACTGGTACATGAAAAATCTTTATTGCTTTCTGTTCCTTGCCTGGCACAACTTTTGAATTGAAACTCCGTCTGCTTAATTAATAAACCTGATTCTTAAAATCCACTAAGCTTCAGATTTTATGTATAGGGTTTTTGATTGAATTAATAAACTATAGTCCATGGGGTCGCTGAGGGTCGGACATGACTGAGCGACTTCACTTTCACTTTTCACTTTCATGCATTGGAGAAGGAAATGGCAATCCACTCCAGTGTTCTTGCCTGGAGAATCCTAGGGACGGGGGAGCCTGGTGGGCTGCCGTCTATGGGGTCACACAGAGTCAGACATGACTGCTGTGACTTAGCAGCAGCAGCAACTCCAGTAAATAGAAACAGACTACAGACATAGAAAATGCACTTACGGTTGTCAAAGAGGGGAAGGAGGGATAAATTAGGAGTTTGGGGTTAATATATATGTATCACTGTTTATAAAATAGAGAAACAACAAGGACCTACTGTATAGCACAGGAAATGTTACTCAGTATCTTGTAATAAACCATAATGGAAAGTAAGAGTTGAAATTCAAGGCCAGCCGATTTGATAAACATTCAAATTATCTTCAAAACCTGAACTAAGTCCTATACAACTTTACAAGAACTAATTATCTTATAATCTTGGTGTTTAGTAAAGAAATGAATATTCATCTTTAAGAACAAATATTTGAAACATAATTATATCCAAAGGATCTACCTAAGAAGACTCACAGGGGTAATTCTGATATTTGACCCATTAATAATATTCAGTGTCATTAAACAATTTACCAGTAATGTAAAAAGTGATGAGATATACAAGTGAAGCAGGATTTTCTCAGTTTCAAAGGAGTCCATGGTGAGTGTTGAGCAACTCTGAGAGCTGAATTGGTTTTTTATGATTTCAAATAAACATTAAACATCTTCAGGGTGCTATATGTAATGGTGGACACAAATTATTATCCTTGTCTTTAAAATTGGGTTAATCCCATTACATTCTGCAGTTACATGTGTGGACAGTTCATTCAATACCCAGAGAGCTGCCTGTATCAAGTGCTGGCTCCTTCATGTTGACTAAAGTATTTTCATGATTCCAAAAAATGTAGCACCATGATGAACTGCACTTTGTCTGTGAATTTCTTTTTTCTGAGGGTCCCAATAAAAGAAGCATATTTGCATAAAGATGTGTGTGTTTGAACAATTATAGAAAATGATTAGCTTGTTAAATTGAAGAAGACATCTTGGAAGGCTTTTAACACATCCTAACTGCCCTTATCGGAGAAGGTAATGGCACCCCACTCCAGTACTCTTGCCTGGAAAATCCCATGGATGGAGGAGCCTGGTAGGCTGGAGTCCATGGGGTCGCTAAGAGTCAGAAACGACTGAGCGACTTCACTTTCACTTTTCACTTTCATGCATTGGAGAAGGAAATGGCAACCCACTCCATTATTCTTGGCTGGAGAATCCCAGGGATGGGGGAGCCTGGTGGGCTGTCGTCTATGGGGTCGCACAGAGTCGGACATGACTGAAGTGACTCAGCAGCAGCAGCAACTGCCCTTATTATCAAAATAAATGTGGAGTGGAGTCGCTCAGTCGTGTCTGACTCTTTGTGACTCCATGGACTGTAGCCTACCAGGCTCCTCTGTCCATGGGATTTTCCAGGCAATAGTACTGGAGTGGGCTGCCATTTCCTTCTCCAGGGATCTTCCCAACTCAGGGATCGAACCAGGGTCTCCCACATTGTAGACAGATGATTTACCATCTGAGCCACCAGGGGTACTTCAAGATAAGAAAAGCTCTGATGGAGTTTTGACCCCTACATCTCAAAATCAGACATGTTTTAATATGTTGTCTCTGCAAGGGAGTTCATATTTAAAAGCAGACTCAAAAATGACCTCTTGATGGAACTGATGTGTTCTCACATGGAAACCCAGGTGTCTCATGAAAAGTGCAAATTATGATTCAGTTGGCCTGGGGTGGAGCCCAGGAAACTGCTTTTCTAATAAACTGCCTCCCATGGGAGGTTGACTCTGCTGGTCCATGAAGGCACCTTGAATAGAAGGTTCTAGAACAGTGTTCCTGATAGAACTTTCTGCAAAGATGAAAAAGGTCTCTTTCTGTGCTTTCCAATATGAGAGACACTAGGCATAATTGGCAAGTAAGCTGTTGAAATGTGGCAATTGAGAGTGAAATTTTAATTTTAATAAACAACTCAGATATAATTTATCAGATACGTCTATGACTCTTATTGGAGGCTGCTGCTCTAGACCGCCTAAGAGTTAATGCAATATCCTTAGACACTGAACTCTGTCTGAAACTGAAAGAAGTTAACTCACAAATACTTGTGATGTCTCAGTATAATCAGCTTTTTCTAACAAGAGGTATATCTTCTAAACTAGAGAACAAATTGACCTTTTGAGGTGTGCTTTCATAATGAAGTAAATTTGCTGGGAGTCATGGTGGTGATCCAAAGGAAAAGATCTACAAAGGTTTACCTTGATTTACAGAGTAAATAAATCACTACAGAGGAATGAAGGAAAATAAATAGTATAAAAAGGCAAGAGAAAGGTTGAAAAGATTCAGAGTATTCAAGGGGCAGCCTCACTCCTGTGGGTCTCTGGAGAGATGGAAAAATAAAGATTCGAATAAACTTGGGACATTTCCCTAAATCTCAGATATTTTTCAGTAAAACTCCCTATTTCTCTGCATTTTTTTTTTTTACAATTAAAAATTTTCTTTGCATATGTTACTTCCCACTCACCCTTTGATGAAAACTCCAAGAAAGGCACATAACTCCAGTATGAGCACGTTACTTCTATTCTCCCTGAAAGTGTTAGTCTCTCAGTTGTGACTGACTCTTTGCGACTGCATGGACTGTAGCTCCCCCAGTTTCCTATGTCCATGGAATTCTCCAGCCAAGAATACTGGACTTTGTTATCATTCCCTTCTCCAGGGAATCTTCCTGACCCAGGGATCAAACCCTGGTCTCCTGCACTGAGGCAGATTCTTCACTGTCTGAGTAACAACTCTCTCCCCAAGAGAGTTGGGGAGACTATCCTCCCTAAGCCTCTCCAACTGATACCCCTTGAACTCTGGAATTGACTCTTTGGATATTTGCAATTTGTGAAAATTTTGGTTTAAACAATTATCATTTTTTGTACCCCAATGTTCATCGCAGCACTGTTTATAATAGCCAGGACATGGAAGCAACCTAGATGTCCATCAGCAGATGAATGGACAAGAAAGCTATGGTACATATACACAATGGAGTATTACTCAGCCATCAAAAAGAATACATTTGAATCAGTTCTAATGAGGTGGATGAAACTGGAGCCTATTATACAGAGTGAAGTAAGCCAGAAGGAAAAACACCAATACAGTATACTAACGCATATATATGGAATTTAGAAAGATGGTAACAATAACCCTGTGTACGAGACAGCAAAAGAGACAGTGATGTATAAAACAGTCTTATGGACTCTGAGGGAGAGGGAGAGGGTGGGCAGATTTGGGAGAATAGCATTGAAACATGTAAAATATCATGTATGAAACAAGATGCCAGTCCAGGTTCGATGCATGATACTGGATGCTTGGGGCTAGTGCACTGGGACGACCCAGAGGGATGGTATGGGGAGGGAGGAGGGAGGAGGGTTCAGGATGGGGAACACATGTATACCTGTGGTGGATTCATTTTGATATTTGGCAAAACTAATACAATTATGTAAAGTTTAAAAATTAAATAAAATTAAAAAAAAATAAACAATTATCATTTTAAAGGATAAGAATGTAGAAAACAAAGTCATGGTTACTAGTGGGGAAAGGAGGGTGGGATAAACTGGGAAATTGAGACTGACCCCCACACACACTACTACGTACAAAGTTGATAACTAATAAGGACCTATTGTGTAGCACAGGGGCCTCTACTCAATACTCTGTAATGGCTTATATGGGAAAATAATCTTAAAAGAGTGACTATATGTATATGTATAACTGATTCACTATGCTGTGCGGGAGAAACTAGCACAACATTGTAAATCAATTATACTTCAATATTCTTCATTTAAATAAAGAAAATTAAAGGATAAGAGCTTTATTACACTGAGTTATAAAATAAGCTACCTTGAGATAGTTCTGTTCTTGTGAAACCTGCTTTCTTAACACTTCTTAAATCTTCAGATTGCCCAGTGTCCTGGTTTGCAGCCTTAAATTCCTCGTGTGGCACTAGATTCAGAATCAGCTGGGAAGAGCATGGCCGTGCTGCTGACTGCACATACTTTACCACACTCTTCAGCAGTTTCACTCTGTCTTTTGACCTAGACATCTCTTTATGACTTTTCTGTCCTGATCATGTATTCCAAATTTCCTGCCTACCTGTGAGAGATTTCTGCAACACATTTTTCAGACTTTTCCATTCATTTGTTGATCCCACAAAATCCCTGCTTAAAATATGACATTGGTGAAAGCTATGAAGAAAACAGCTATTGTTCAGACTGGAAATGTCTGCGGCCAAGAATAGCAATGATTTCTCTGGTGCCACTTCTGTCATCAGGATTTTTATTCCTGGCAATTTAACATTAGCATGTGGGGAATTTATTGAACAAAGAAACATTGAATTAATGAGCCAACAAAAATGATCAACATCAAAGACTCCATGTAGATGGGGAAAAGTGAGCAAAAGAAAGAACGCGTTCAAAGATGTTAGCGAGTTCATGACTATCCTAAAGGATGTCACCTATCAACCTTTTGAATAAACAAAGCATTAGTTAACAATTGGCACTGAAATTGCCTCTTCCGGAGATTTGGATGAGATCCCGGTGAATATATCACCCAGGCAGAATGGAGGATTTCCCCTAATCTCTAACACTTTAAACCCAAAGCCATTCTGTTGAATCTTCAGAGCCTTCTAATACCCATTTAACTAATCCATTTACACCAGTTGTTGTGATTCTGCATGTAACAGACACAATAGGTCCTACCAGCCCTAGCAGAAAGGAAAAGGTTAAAAATGTATAAGTGTACATTAGTCTATCTGCATGGACTGTAACTCTGATATTGATTGTGCTTTACAGTGAAGTAAGGACCCAAAGACATGGTACTTCTCAAGATTCTAGCAGGGACTTCCCTGGTGGTTCAGTGGCTAAGACTCTGTGCTCCCAAGGCAGGGGACTCGGATTCGGTTCCTGGTCAGGGAACTAGATTCCACACGCTACAGCTAAAGATCCCACATACCACAATGATGATTGAAGATCTGTATGCCACAAATAAGACCCAGAGCAATCAAATAAATAATTAAATATTAAAAAAAATTCTAACAATAAGATAAAAATAGGACTCCAGGAAATGGGATCTTGGGCCACAATAGTACAGCAAAAGACAGACTTGTTAGAAAGTTTTGAGTTTATATTAATATATAATACAATATAATATGATATGATATGATATAATACTATATATGCATGTTTTCAAGCCAGGTATTATATAGTGCACATTTGAGTGTTTAGTTCAGCCTACAGTTGACCTGAGACACTAAACTGTCATTCTGGGAAATAATTCATATCTTCTTAAAATTTTACAGCGGGCTAGTTGTCACAGTCAAATTAAGTAGAGCATTGAAAGATTTTGTGGTAATAGCCTGAGATGGTCCAATATATACTTGCTCCAATTCTGTTCTTCACTGTGGAGTAATGGTGACATATGGGGTGGTAGATAAAAGAAGCAGAAGGAATCTAAACAGCAGGGAATTAAACAAGGTAAACAACTAGAGCCTCTTGATGAAAGTGAAAGAGGAGAGTGAAAAAAACTGGCCTAAAACTCAACATTCGGAAAATTAAGATCATGGATTCTGATCCCATCACTTCATGGCAAATAGATGGGGAAACAATGGAAACAGTGATAGACTTTATTTTCTTGGGCTTCCAAATCACTGCAGATGGTGATTGCAGCCATGAAATTAAAAGACACTTGCTCCTTGGAAGAAAAGCTATGACCAACCTAGCCAGCATGTTAAGAAACAGAGACATTACTTTGCCGAGAAAGGTCCATCTAGTCAAAGCTGTGGCTTTTCAAGTATTCACGTATGGATGTGAGAGTTGGAACCATAAAGAAAGCAGGAGGAGAAGGGGACGACAGAGGATGAGATGGTTGGCTGGCATAACCGACTCAGTGGACATGAGTTTGAGCAAGCTCCAGGAGTTGGTGATGGACAGGGAAGCCTGGTGTGTTGCAGTCCATGGGGTCAAAAGAGTCGGACATGACTGAGTGACTGAACTGGACTTAACGTAGTCAAAGGCTTTAGCATAGCCAATGAAACAGAGGTAGATGTTTTCCTGGAATTCCCTTGCTTTGTCTATGATACAGTGAATTTTGGCAATTAGATCTCCAGTTCCTGTCTTTTCTAAACCCAGTTTGAACATCTGGAAGTCCTCTATTCATGTGTTACTGAAGCCTAGCTTGAAGGATTTTGAGCATAACCTAACTAGCATTGGAGGTGAGTGCAATTGTCTGGTGGTTTGAACATTCTTTAGTACTGCCCTTCTTGGGAATTGTGATGAGGATTGACTTTTTCCAGTCCTGTGGCCACTGCTGGATTTTCCAAATTGCTGACATATTTAGTGCATCAGTTTAATAGCATCATCTTTAGGATTTTAAATATCTCTGCTGGAATTCAATTACCTCTACTACTCCACTAGTTTTTTCATACTTTTTGTCAAAGCTATGGTTTTTCCAGTAGTCAGGTATGGATGTGAGAGTTGGACCATAAAGAAGGCTGAGTGGTGAAGAATTGATGCTTTCAAACTGAATTGCTGGGAGAAGACTCTTGAGAGTCTCTTGGACTGCAAGATCAAACTAGTCAATCCTAAAGGAAATCAGTCCTGAATATTCATTGTAAGGACTGATGCTGAAGCTGAAGCTCAAATACTTTGACTACTTGAAGTGAAGAGCTGACTCATAAGAAAAGACCCTGATACTGGGAGTGATTGAAGGCAGGAGGAGAAGGGGACGACAGAGGATGAGATGGTTGGACAGCATCACAGACTCAATGGACATGAGTTTGAGTAAGCTCAGGGAGTTGGTGAAGAACAGGGAAGCCTGGCATGCTGCAGTCCA
This sequence comes from Bos mutus, assembly GCF_027580195.1. Lineage (NCBI taxonomy): Eukaryota > Metazoa > Chordata > Mammalia > Artiodactyla > Bovidae > Bos > Bos mutus. The sequence goes on from NC_091633.1 coordinate 30,462,711, forward strand.
TGGAGTTGCAGAGTTGGACAAGACTGAGCGACTGAACTGAACTGTGGTATGCAGTAGAGTCTGGCTGTTTATCCATCCAGCATATAATACTTTGCATCTCCTAATTCCAAATTGCCAATCCATGCCTCTTTCCCCCCTCCGCCACTTGCCCTGTGCCATTTTGATCATACATCCGTCTCTAGTCACCCCTGTAAGAGGATGAGATGATTGGATGACATCACCAACGCAATGGACATGAGTTTGAGTAAGCTCCGGGAGATGGTGAAGGACAGGGAAACCTGGTGTGCTGCTGTCCATGGGGTAGAAAAGAGTAAGACAAATTGAGTGACTGGACAACAACTACTGCTAGCTTTATTGGCAGCAATGCTTCCTAAGGTCCACTTGACTACACACTCCAGAATGTCTGACTCTGGGTGAGTGACCACACCATCATGGTTATCCTGATCATTAAGATCTTTTTTGTACAGTTCTGATGTGTATTCTTGCCATCTCTTCTGTTTCTGTTAGGTCTTTACAGATTTTGTCCTTTATTGTGCCCATCTTTGGATGAAATGTTCCTTTGATATTCCCAGTTTTCTTGAAGAGATCTCTAGTCTTTCCCCTTCTTCTGTTTTCCTCTATTTCTTTGCATTGTTTATTGAAGAAGACCTTTGAAAACACCTATCAAAGTTCATTTAGCTCTAATTATAAATAATATTTACAACAAATTAATTGATACTAAGAAAATGATTTTTCTGCTATATAGCCACAATTCTTTGGTACTTAAGCTCATAGACTGAAAATTTCTATATATTACTCATTAAACTCTACATTTAGTTAAAAGTTAGTGAAATGGCAAATTCAGAGGATGATATTATGTAGAGGAAAGAACATTAGATTTTGCATCAGGTTTCTAATACAATTTTGGTCACTACCTGATTTTTGACAAATCTCTTAAGTTGCCTGAATGTCATAGTTTTAATTGTGGAGCTTTATGTGCTGATTTCTAATGTCATTTCAAGATTCATAGATGGGGGTGGGTGGGTGGGTGTTTGATTCAGTGAATTATAAGAGAACAACACAATGAATTTTATTGTTTGCTGAACAGTGTAATGATAAGCTATAGAATTTATACATATGATTTACTTAAAATAATAGTGCTGTAAAGAATATGAAGAAATTATCCTATCTACCTGTATGCTTCCAGATACATTAGCATACTAAAATAAAATATCTTCTTTAGTATTAGCACTTTATTGAAAGAAGAATGGTAGAACTGGGTCTTTGGTACAGAATTGTTGCATCATTGCTAAAATTGGACAAAATGCACTTACATTTTCCAGAATCAGGACATTTTTAGTTATTATCTAAATTGTGCTTTTAAAAAAATAAATGTTAAAATATTGGGGGAGGGTGAGTACAAATTAATCACATTTAAGGCAAATAAATTTAAACCACTGAAGAATCAATCTCATATATATATAAGGGTTGGGATGTGAAATAACTTAGCATTTGGAAGTCTTGTCATTTTTTTCTGAAATGTGAAAATAAGAATCAAAGTGACATTAGCAAAAATATTGGTTTCTAAAGCAGGATAAAACTTTGTAGGAAAAAATGGAAAGGATCAACTAGACAAAAATATAGGAGAAAAACCTGGTGGCTGGATGCTGAACCCAAGCTGTGAGGGTACTGGAATTTATTAAAAGGAATAATTCATGGGGCATTTGGAAGCAATTTTCCTGCTATATTATGCATTCATGAGTGCTACACTAGGGTCCTGTGGCTACTTTGGGTCACTATACTTTCTAAAAGATGTGGACAAACTGGAAAAGATGGGAAAGTAATGAGGAAAATGAAGGGACAGAAAATAATAACCCGAGGAAAGTTTTAAAGAATTGTGTTATGAGAAGAAAAGCCTGTGGGACAGCCTGATTGTTATTATTAGATACATGAGGTATTTTATCAGATTTCAACTAATTATTGTTTTTTCTCAACACCAGTGTTTGCTAGAACAAAAGAAAGGTTTTTAATTACAGAGCATTTAATTGTATATATATACCCCCCAGTTAAATGTGTGTTTGCTTTTCCACTTCTTTGATCTAGCAAGCGGAGTGTTAGAAAGTTACCTCAGTAATCCTTAGAAGGAGAAATCTCCCTTGAGATCTGAAAATAGAACCCTCTGTTTGTTTGAACAGAGTAGATTCCTTGGTCTAGAAAAGGGCTCTCTATGTTTCTCTTGTGTATTGCCTGGTTTTCTAGACCCGGGATATTTAGTCTAATGATCCTTACAAAGGTAGGTGTTCAACTGGAGAGAAGGGGCTTATGGAGCCCTTTGGGTTTTGAGAATTATAAAGGGGCAGGTTCAGAAATGCAAAGACAGTTTCTGAAAAACGTGGATGCAGTGCTCCCTGAGTCTGGGGGATGGTGAGGATGGCTTGGAGAGACAAGCACAAGCAGCGGATGATGAACATTCAAGCAGTGGGGATCCTTGCGCCAAGTTATTCTGAGTCCTTTGGAGATGCAGGGACTCATCTCCTAGGTGACTGTGGAGTCACAACTGTGGAGGACCAATTGTCACCAGAGACACCTTGTGGCGGGGAGAAGCAATGACAGCAGGAGGAGGATGAGAAACAGCTTTGGGTAGCGGAGGACCACAAAGGCTGGCTGGACTCTCCTCCCAGGGTGGATGTTCCTAATTATAAGAGAGATGCGACCACATTTACAGCCTGTCTTGGAGAGGTAGCAATGTGGAGGAGCAGCTTGTTAACAGATGCAAAGATGAGAGGAGTAATGAAAAGATATAAATAGAGATACATTGAAAACATTTAATTATGCACATATTATTTCTTTTAAAAGTTGTTTCTAATATCCCTATGGATCAAATCTTGTTATTAACTCTCATGGCTCTTTGAACCTCTATTTAAACTTGTAAAAATTGAAATCTTATGTTTACTGCTATATAACAAAACCCTATCTACCCTCTATAGTGTATTCCACAAAAGAAGGCCCATGCATCTCACTTCTGAATTTTCAGCACAAATTCCACTTACACTCAGGATTGTCATTGATTTCTACCACAATGGTACAGTATCTACATTCAATAAGTAGCTTGGTAGGTAACATACACTCAGTAAATGGGCCTTGAATATCATTCCTTAAGAGTCTAGAAGTTAGAGTTGAATACATCATTTAAAAAAGCTCCTCATAGTAAAAATACTAGACCCAGAAAGTTTCACTGATGTGTCTTTCCAAACTTTAAAAAAAGAAAGGTAAATAAATAGTGATATCAGTCAGACATAAATTATTTGAGGATATGGAAAAAGGGGATAATTCCTCAGTTTTTAAATTTTTAAAAAAATAGTAGCATCTAATCATTGATTCCAAATCCATTGATTCCAAATTCCCCTGGCAAGGAAACGACAAAAGAACTAACATTACAGACCAATAGTGAACATAGTTACAAACCTCCTTAATAAAATGTTAGCAATTTCAATTCAGTAATGGCACCCCACTCCAGTACTCTTGCCTGGAAAATCCCATGGATGGAGGAGCCTGGTAGGCTGCAGTCCATGGGGTCGCTAAGAATCAGACACGACTGAGCGACTTCACTTTCACTTTTCACTTCATGCATTAGAGAAGGAAATGGCAACCCACTCCAGTGTTCTTGCCTGGAGAATCCCAGGGACGAGGGAGCCTGGTGGGCTACTGTCTATGGGGTCACACAGAGTCGGACACGACTGAAGTGACTTAGCATAGCATAGCATAGCATATGTGTATGTATGAATGTGCATATATATACTGATATCAGGTGGGGTTTTCCATATGCAAAGTTAGTTGAGCACTGAAAAGCCATCAGTGTAATTTAACACACTGAGAATAAATGAGAGGGGGGAAATCACATAGTTATTTTGACAGAGAAAAATCATTTGACAAATTTCAGCCCACTCATGATTAAAAGCTCTGAGAACACTAGAAGCAGAAGGGAAATAAACTATAAGTAATCTATAAAAATATCTATTTAAAAAAACCTAGAACAAACATCTTACACAATGGTGAAATACTGAAAAGATTGTCCTTGAAATTAGGAATGAGATAAAGTTGTTCACTATCAACATTGTACTAAAAATTCAGCCAGTAAAATAAGACAAGGAAAAAAGACATAAGAAGCAGAACAGAAGAAATAAAGCAATCATTATTCAGACATAGTTTTTGTGTGCCTAGAAAAGATAAAGAGTTCATAAACATTCAGAATTGATAAGTGAATTTAGCAAAGCTATTGCATGTGTGTTCAATCAACGAAAATAATTTGCATTCCACCTACAAAACAACAAAAACTGGAAAAAATTATGCCATTATAGTCACATCAACAACCACCAAATATCTATGAATAAATCTATCAAAAGATGTTTAAAGACTCCACACTAGAAAATAAAATCCTCCTTAAGATGAAAGACTAAGTACATGGAGGGATAATTTATGACCCTTGGAAGTACAGTGCTAGACATTTCCAAATAGCTGCAGTATAATTAAAACAATGTGATATTTGTGCAAAGATAGAGAAGTTGAGAGCCCAGAAGTGGCCTGTGGCCTGTCACCCGACAGTGGTGGGTGGTCCGATGAGCAGCCCATATTTCCCTTAACAAAAGAAGGACTGCCTCTGAGAATGAGGAAGCTGCTGAGGAACCTGCTGGAAGATGCTTCCTGACTGTTGGCTATTTATGGGGATATCCTCGGCTGGAGCAACCTGGCCAGCTCAAGGTCACAGTTGCTTCTGGGGTTCACCTGCACTCAGTGACCCATCGGCCCAGCCCCTTCTCCCCAACTCCAAAAGGCCGTGGAATGCAGGGAGGCTTTTACTGGGACGTCGTCACAGTTCAGCCTCTCCCTCTGTCCAGTCCTGTTTCCTTTCCATCTCTTCCACACTGGTGGGGTCCCAAGGGCACTCTTTAACAAACGTCTGGCAAACTCATCTTCATCTCAGAGCCTGCTTCGTAGGGAGGCCAAATCACGGTAGCTAGTGCCAGGAGTGTTCTAAAGAGCAGATGCTAATACTGGATTTCAGGGCTGGCTGGCTGCTGCCTGGAGGAAAGATGAAGCCGACTACTGGAAAGTCCACCACGTCGTCATCCAAGTTGCAGCTGCTCGTCCAGATGTGATCGCCTTTGCTAGAGTAGAATAACAGGTGCTCTGTGTATGGCTTCTGATCTGAGGAATTTGTTGTTTTCCATTCTTGCTAGCAAAGAGGATCATAAACAGTTCATGTGCAAAATCAAAATTAAGATGAGGTATCAGCTCACACCAGTCAGAATGGCCATCGTCAAAAAATTCATAAACAGTAAATAATGGAGAGGGTGTAAAGGAAAAGGAACCTTTTTACACTATGGAAAATAGCACGGAGGTTCCTCAAAAACTAAAAATAGAGCTACCATATGACCCAGCAATCCTACTCCTGGGCATAAAACCAGAGAAAACCATAATTCGAAAAAATACATGCACCTTAATGTTTATAGCAGCACTGTTTACAATAGCCAAGAAATGGAAGCCACCTAAATGTCCATTGACAGAGGACGGATAAAGGAGATGTGGTACATACACACTGTGGAATATCACTCAGTCATAAGAAAGAACAAACTAATGCCATCTCAGGCAACACGGATGGACCTAGAGGGTCTCATACCGAATGAAATGTCAGACAAAGAAGGACAAATACCATATAATATTGCATATATGTGGCATCTAAAAAAACGATGTAAGTTAACTTATTTACAAAACAGAAATAGACTCACAGACATAGAAAGCAAGCTTATGGTTACCAAAGTGGGGAGGGTGTAGGACTAAATAAGGAGTTTGGGATTAACAGATGCATACTACTATATGTAAAATAGATAACCAACAAGTACTTGCTGCTGCTAAGTCGCTTCAGTAGCGTCCGACTCTGTGAGACCCCATATACAGTAGCCCATCAGGCTCCCCTGTCCCTGGGTTTCTCTAGTCAAGACCACTGGAGTAGTTTGCCATTTCCTTCTCCAATGCATGAAAGTGAAAAGTGAAAGTGAAGTCGCTCAGTCGTGTCCGACTCTTTGCGACCCCATGGTCTGCAGCCTACCAGGCTCCTCTGTCCATGGGATTTTCCAGGCAAGAGTACTGGAGTGGGGTGCCATCGCCTTCTCTGAACAAGTACCTACTGTATAGCATAGGGAAACATAAGAAAACAGAATCTGAAAAAATATATATATTCTTTTTTCCCAATTCACTTAACATTTTTATTTCCAATACTTCAAACTCTTTATCTGATAAATCATTCACTTCATTATTTATTTTTTATGGTTTTTCTCCTGCTCATTTGTTGAGAGCAGATCCTTTGCCGTTTTTTTTTTTTTTTTTTAACTGGAAGACAACTGCTTTACAATGTTGTGTTGATTTCTGCCATACAGCAACATGAATTATTCATAAGTATACAAATGTCCCCTCCCTTGTAAACCTCCCTCCCATCCTCCACCCATCCCACCCCTCTAGATTGTCAGAGAGGCCCTGGGTTGAACTCCCTGTGTTATACTACAAATGTGATATTTGTTGTTATCTTTCTGACTTACTTTACTCTATATAATAGGCTCTAGGTTCGTCCAGCTCACCAGAACTGACTCAAATGTGTTCCCTTTTGTGGCCAAGTAATATTCCATTGTATATACGTACCACCACTTCTTTATCCATTCATCTGTCGATGCCATTTCATTTTGCTTAACTTCCTCTGCGTCTGTGAATTTAGGAAAACAGTTATCCATTGTGGTCTTGAAGCAGTGTTCTTATGTGGGAACATCCCTATGTACACTGTGTGTCCAAAGCCTTTGTGGGGAGAGCTGGGTTTGATGTGGATGAGTCCTATCTTTCCCCAGGTAGGCAGGCAGCTGTCACCTTGGTGGGGTAGGGCTGAGTTGGAAGGGATGGAGCTGCAAGCTGGTTTGAGGCAAGCCTTCCTCTCTGCTCAGTGGCCATGACTGCCCTACTGGGGGTGGTATCTGATCCCGAGTTTCTGGAGCAGAAACCCTGTGGATCCTTGCCTAAGTGGGATCTGTACCCTTGAGGTATGTTTTCCCCTCCCCACAAGGAGATCCTTTCCATGTGGAGTGGTTGGGTGGCGGGGAGTACAGAAGTCAGTGTGGTCTGCAGGCCCAGTGTGGATGGGGATGGCTGTGCTGGATCAGCCTTGTCACAGATGTGAGCTGCTTCCAATGTGCTATTAGGGTAAGTGCCAGCAGTGGTACCCCTGTCCACCCAGGCTCTGCCCAGAACCAGGGGTCTTCTGTGTGAAGGTCCAGTCTTCTCCCCACCTGTGGCTGCACAGACCCAGTGCTGCCCTGTGATGTGGAGTGAGTGGGACTATAGTGTCTGCTCCACTAGGGCTGGAACAATTGCAGCAAGCCTGGCAGCGACTAGAACAGACCTTTCTGTGTCCTGCCTGTGGACAAGCCAGTACATGCAACCCTAAAGGGCACAGTCCAGGCTTCTGCAGCTCTCCTGTGACTCCCAGAGGTCCTCCAAGCAGCAAGGGGGCTTGTCTTCCCCTCATAGGGTTCCGAGACTGGAGCTCCCAATCTGTGGTTCTCATGGCTCACTCCCTGGGACAAGTGTCTACCTGGGCTGTCTCCCTTTTCCTCTGAGTTCCCTCCCAGGGGTCCAGGTCCCACGTGATGATTTTTTTCCCCTCCCTACCTGATTACCTGTGTATTTTTCTTACAGCCTTGGTTGTACAGGAGTCCTTCTGCCTGTTTCCAGGTATCTTCCCTGAGAACTATCCCACCTGTAGATTTTTTTGATGTGTTTGTGGGAAAAAGTGAGCTCCATGTTCTCCTGCTCTGCCATCTTGATACATCTCCAGAGTTGTGTACTTGTAATAGAGACAATGGGCTTCCCAGGTGACACCAGTGGTAAAGAACCCACCTGCCAAAGCAGAAGACATAAGAGACTTGGGTTCAATGCCTGGGTCCAGAAGATACCTTGGAGGAGGGCACAGCAACCCACTCCAGTATTCTTGCCTGGAGAATCCCATGCACAGAGGAGCCTGGCAGGCTATAGTCCATGGGGTTGCACAGAGTAGGACATGACTGAAGAGAGAGCATTCAGGCATACATGATAGAGACAATATTGCTGGCAAAGTTTCAGATATTCTTTATCTGACTTTTTACAGAAAAACCAGGTTTTTCATCTCCCGTAATCGACAGTATTCTCTTCAGTATTGTCTGTGGGTATTGGTCTTTTTGTGTTTTCTATGTGTTTTTGAGTCAATTTTGGTCATCTATATATATCCTTGGATGAGATGATCAACAAGGACCTACTATATAACACAGAGAACTCTGCTTAATGTTATGTGGCAGCCTGGATGGGAAAGGAATTTGCAGGAGAATGGATGCATATATATGTATGGCTGAATCCCTTCACTGCTCACCTGAAACTATCACAACATTGTTAATTGACTATACTCCAGTATAAATTGAAAAGTTAAAAAAAATCTATTGCATCTTTATTTATCGTTTCTGTATGTTTTTTTTCATTACTAATAATATGTTTATAATAACTTCTATTTTGAAAAAGTAAGACTTGGCTAGGTACTATTTTACTTAATTGGCATAATTTATTTGCTATTTATTTTAAAGAATTTTTACTTCTGATTGTATTGTCTATTTTAAAAAAACAATGGAGTATTCAGTTCAGTTCAGTTCAGTCGCTCAGTCATGTCCGACTCTTTGCGACCCCATGAATTGCAGCACGCCAGGCCTCCCTGTCCATCACCAACACCCGGAGTTCACTCAGACTCATGTCCATCGAGTCAGTGATGCCATCCAGCCATCTCATCCTCTGTCGTCCCCTTCTCCTCTTGCCTCCAATCCCTCTCAGCATCAGAGTCTTTTCCAATGAGTCAACTCTTCACATGAGGTGGCCAAAGTACTGGAGTTTCAGCTTTAGCAGCATTCCCTCCAAAGAAATCCCAGGGCTGATCTTCTTCAGAATGGACTGGTTGGGATCTCCTTGCAGTCCAAGGGACTCTCAAGAGTCTTCTCCAACACCTCAAAAGCATCAATTCTTGGGCGCTCAGCCTTCTTCACAGTCCAACTCTCACATCCATACATGACCACTGGAAAAACCATAGCCTTAACTAGATGGACCTTTGTTGGCAAAGTAATATCTCTGCTTTTGAATATGCTATCTAGGTTGGTCATAACTTTCCTTCCAAGGAGTGAGTATCTTTTAATTTCATGGCTGCAGTCACCATCTGCAGTGATTTTGGAGCCCCCAAAAATAAAGTCTGACACTGTTTCCATTGTTTCTCCATCTATTTCCCATGAAGTGATGGGACCAGATGCCATGATCTTTGTTTTCTGAATGTTGAGCTTTAAGCCAACTTTTTCACTCTCCACTTGCACTTTCATCAAGAGGCTTTTTAGTTCCTCTTCACTTTCTGCCATAAGGGTGGTGTCATCTGCATATCTGAGGTGATTGATATTTCTCCCGGCAATCTTGATTCCAGCTTGTGCTTCTTCCAGTCCAGCATTTCTCATGATGTACTCTGCATATAAGTTAAATAAGCAGGGTGACAATATACAGCCTTGACGAACTCCTTTTCCTATTTGGAACCAGTCTGTTGTTCCATGTCCAGTTCTAACTGTTGCTTTGTGACCTGCATACAGATTACTCAGTCATTAAAAAGAATACATTTGAATCAGTTCTAATGAGGTGGATGAAACTGTAGCCTATTATACAGAGTGAAGTAAGCCAAAAAGAAAAACACCAATACAGAGTACTAATGCATATTTATGGAATTTAGAAAGATGGTAATGATAACCCTATATGTTAGACAGCAAAAGAAACACAGATGTATAAAACAGTCTTTTGGACTAAGATGGTGGGATGATTTGAGAGAATGGCATTTAAACATGTATAATAACATATAAGAAACTAGTCACCAGTCCAGGTTCGATGCAGGATACAGGATGCCTGGGGCTGGTGCACTGGGATGACCCAGAGGGATGGTATGGGGAGGGAGGTGGGAGGGAGGTTCAGGATGGGGAACACGTGTATACCCATGGTGGATTCCTGTTGATGTATGGCAAAACCAATGCAGTATTGTAAAGTAATTAGCCTCCAATTAAAATAAATAAATTCAAATTAAAAAAATAAATAAAATTACTTTTTTGAAGGCTTCATTTAAAAAAATAGGTTTGTTTTTTTGGAATTTCTTGGATTGAATGTTTAATTTATTTTTTAAAAATATTTTTGAATTATAATGAAGGCATTTATAGTTATAAATTTTCCTCTCAGTACTGCTTTGGTCTAAATCCATTACTTTTGATATATGGAGATTCACGGCTGGTATATAAAGCTCATAATCTTTGCTTTTGATTCCTCTTTTAACTTATATTTTCTTTAGAAATGACCTTCAAATTTTAGGATGTAGTACTTTACAGGTATATGTGCATTTTTTCATTTGTAGCTAATATATGTGTACATTTTGAGTCATTTGTAGCATATATATATACACACACATATATGAAAGTGAAAGTCGCTCAGTCGTGTCTGACTCTTTGCAACCCCGTGGACTATACAGTCCAAGGAATTCTTAGGCCAGAATACTGAATGGGTAGTCTTTCCCTTCTCCAGGGGATCTTTCCAGCCCAGGGATCAAACCCAGGTCTCCCGCATTGCAGATGGATTCTTTACCAGCTGAGCCACCAGGGAAGCCTATATGTATATATATATATTTGGCTGGACCATGCAACATGATGGATTTTAGTTCCCCAACCAGGGATCAAACCCATGCCTCCTTCAGTGGAAGTGTGGAGTCTTAATCACTGGACCACCAAAGAAGTCCCAGCTAATATCTAGTATATTGCATTGTGGCTTGAAAATAAGGCCTGTATAAATTCTTTTCCTTGGAATTAATTGAGTTATTCATTGTGGCCTTATACATGGACATGATCTACTGTTGCAGGGTCAAAGAATTAGGGTGTGGGGTAAGAATATGTGTGGATTGTTAAAATTTCTTTGTGATTCTTTTTCCATAAATTTTTTTTTGCTATAAAATTCTGTCTATATTAGATCAATCATGTTAATTGCATCATTCGAATTCTCTCCTCAGAATCACATTGTCCTTAATCAGGACTGATGGGAAAGGGTGGGGAGGAGAGACAGTATGGATATGAAATTGAGGGTGATTCTACTAAATGTTTCATATTTTATGCAGTACAGACTTACTCAGGGGCAAAGAGAATTATATATCTTGTTAATAAAACACACAGAAGAAGCAAAAAGCAAAGAAATTCTATACATTTCTATTCACTTCATCTGACAGTTTCTAAAAGATGCACGTGAAAATCTCTCACTGTGAGTTGCATACTTCTTTTTTTTTTAATTAATATAAATTTTTGCTGTACATGCCTTACCTGTAGCATATGAGGCAAGAAATTTCATGATTATCATATATTCTTTAGGTAAGCTATTTCTTCCCTTGTTGAGTTTAGTCTCCTAACGAAGTCATCAAAGGCATTCCTCATTTCTGTTAGGCCTTTTAGATTTCTAGCACTTCCTTTGATTCTTTCTTAGGTCATCCATCTGTCTGTTTATATCACTCACTTGTGTTTGTCTGTTGCTACTTTCCCCATAGGAGCCTTTATCATGTTAATCATGGTTATTTTTTTCGTTTTTATTTATTTATTTACTTTTTTGGCTGTGCCATGTAGCTTGCACAATCTTAGCTCCCTGATGAGGCATTGACTGAACCTGGGCCACAGCAATGAAATCGCCGAGTCCTAATCACTGGACTGCCAGGGGATTCCCTAATCACTGTTATTTTAAATTTCCTGCTTGAGAATTCAAATACCTGAATATCTGAATCTAGACTGATGCTTGTTTTGTTTCTTCAGATGGTTTTTTCTTACTTTTTAGATTGCCTTGTCATTTTTTCATGAAATCAGAACATGTTTTACTGGCTAATGGGGAGTGAGGGGAGAGGCCTTTAGTTCTGAGCTAATCTGGTTAGGATTGGGGCTTTTCTTACTGTTTGCTGTGGTTTGAGTGACAAGGCTTCAGATTCTTCTTGTGTCATATTTTTTGTTTTTTCCTTCTTGGACTGTAAGTACTTCTCAGAGAGAGTCTGTTTGCTTATAGTTGTAATCCACTATTATTATTATTAATCATTTTTATTAAGAGATATGCGTAAAAGCATGGAGGAGGGCACGGCAACCCACTCCAGTATTCTTGCCTGGAGATTTCCATGCACAGAGGAGGCTGGCAGGCTACAGTCCACGGGGTGGCAAAGAGTCAGACATGACTGAGTGACTAAGCATAGCACAGCACATGGGTGAGAGAGGGCATTCTGTAAACTTCCCATTAAATCTCTTTCATAGGGACTATACCTCTGACTGTGACCTTCATGAGTGATTTCTCCTGTATAGCTTCTCCTCTTAGGACAGGAAGGCTGGGAGTGGTGGAGATGGGGAGAGGAACATCCTTCACACACAACCCTGGGACCAGGCCCTGATGAATTTCTTTTCCCTGTGGAGTAGGTTTTGTTATAGAGAAGTCTTGGGCATCTGTCACAAAGCTCACTCTTCCTGCCCACTGCGAGAGCAACTAAGGGACCTTTCTTCAAACTCCACTGTGACAGTCAGGTAGGTCCTTGGAGGTGAAGTCCACGAAGCGTGGTGCTTACTAGGTCCTCAGCACCCAGGAGGGTCTCACTCTTACATTAATCCACATTCTGCCTCCAATAGTTTGACAAAAGCACCTGTAAGAGTCCCTATCCATTTATAGCTTTGGGGCTTCCACTCCAGGTGAAAGAAAGCGAAATTTCTACTTGTTCTGTTATGTCCAACTGTTTGCAACCTCATAGACTGTAGTCCACTAAAGCTGTTCTGTCCATGGAAATCTCCAGGCAAGAATCCTAGAGTGGGTTGCTATTTTCTTTTCCGGGGGATCTTCCCAAACCAGGGATCAAACCTTTGTCTCCTGCATTGGCAGCCAGGTTCTTAACCATCTGAGCTGCCAGGAAAGCCCAGTCCAGATCTCAGTTAGGAAGCTCTAGATTTGCCAGTCTTTCCAGAATTTCAGATGGAGGTTTTCACTATAGACTTAGTACTCTGAAAGGTTTAAGGAAAATCACTGATTTTCAGTTTGTTCAGCTTTTTCTTGCCTAAATACAGAAGTTACAACTTCTGGGCTCTTCCCAGCTCTCTGCATCCAGAACTACAGTTCCTTAATCTAGGCTCTCATTGGAAGTACACTTGTTTTCAGTTCAGTTCAGTCGCTCAGTCATGTCTGACTCTGCGACTTGTTTTGGGTCTCATTTAATGCTTTTCATGTTACAGCTCAACTTATTTGATTTTTAATTTATCATTTGTTTAATACATCCTTCAATGTTTTGTCACTGACAGCCTTTTAATGTAACTTTGTTTTTGTCTTATTCCTTCTGAAAGGCACATAGCTGGATTTGTTTTTTTAATCCAACCTAGTGTTTGTCTTTTAATAGAACAACTCAACATATAACTGCTGTACCATCACTGTTGCTTTGTGATGTGAGGATTCTGACCTTGATTTCCCAAATTCACAATTTGTTTTTAGCAGTCTATTTTTAATTACCTTTATTAATGTTTTCTTAATCTACAGAAATTGTTTTGTGTCTGTTTTAATTTTTTTGTTTTTTGGGTTCTCTGCTCAATTCTTTGAAGTGTCTTCTTGTATCAGTTTAAAAATTCTTTTTTAAAAATATGTTTTAATGGGGTATAGTTGATTTACAATGCTATGTTAGTTTTAGGTTTATAGCAAAGTGAATCAGTTATACATACATATATCTGTGTATATTTTAAATTTCCTTTTTAACCTTTTCTTTATATACAAATATTATTTTGCTGTTTTACATTAAAAATATTTTATATATATATATATATACACACACACACACTATTATATATATAAAACAGGCAACTGATAAGAACCTACTGTATAGCATAGGGGGTTCCACTCATTACTATATATCCACTCTGATTTTAGATTCTTCTCCCGCATAGGTTATTACATAGTACTGAGTTGCGTTCCTGTGTTATATAGTAGGCTTTTATTAGTTGTCCATCTTTTATGTATATAGTAGTGTGTATATGTCGTCCCCAGTCTCCCAATTTCTCCCTCCCTCCTTTCTCCCTTGATTTGTTTTCTACATCTGTGACTCTATTACTCTTTTCTAATTAACTTCATTTGTAGCATTCTTCTTTGGATTCCACATATAAGTGATAATATTTGCTTTTTTCTATATGCTTTCCTTTGCTTAGTATGACAATCCATGTTGCTACAAATGGCATTATTTTGTTCCTGCAAATTCCAGTTGAGCTATTTAAAACCCTGAAAGATGATGCTGTGAAAGTGCTGCACTCAATATGCCAGCAAATTTGGAAAACTCAGCAGTGGCCACAGGACTGGAAAAGGTCAGTTTTCATTCCAATCCCAAAGAAAGGCAATGCCAAAGAATGCTCAAACTACCACACAATTGCACTCATCTCACATGCTAGTAAAGTAATGCTCAAAATTCTCCAAGCCAGGCTTCAGCAATACATGAACCATGAATTTCCAGATGTTCAAGCTGGTTTTAGAAAAGGCAGAGGAACCAGAGATCAAATTGCCAACATCCGCTGGATCATGGAAAAAGCAAGAGAGTTCCAGAAAAACATCTATTTCTGCTTTATTGACTATGCCAAAGCCTAAACTGTGGAAAATTCTGAAAGAGATGGGAATACCAGACCACCTGACCTGACTCTTGAGAAACCTATATGCACGTAGGAAGCAACAGTTAGAACTGGACATGGAACAACAGACTGGTTCCAAATAGGAAAAGGAGTTCGTCAAGGCTGTATATTGTCACCCTGCTTATTTAACTTATATGCAGAGTACATCATGGGAAATGCTGGGCTGGAAGAAGCACAAGCTGGAATGAAGATTGCCGGGAGAAATATCAATCACCTCAGATATGCAGATGACACCACCCTTATGGCAGAAAGTGAAGAGGAACTAAAAAGTCTCTTGATGAAAGTGCAAGTGGAGAGTGAAAAAGTTGGCTTAAAGCTCAACATTCAGAAAACAAAGATCATGGCATCTGGTCCCATCACTTCATGGGAAATAGATGGGGAAACAGTGGAAACAGTGTCAGACTTTATATTTTGGGCTCCAAAATCACTGCAGATGGTGATTGCAGCCATGAAATTAAAAGACACTTACTCCTTGGAAGGAAAGTTATGACCAACCTAGATAGCATATTCAAAAGCAGAGACATTACTTTGCCAACAAAAGTTCATCTAGTCAAGGCTATGGTGTTTCCAGTGGTCATGTATGGATGTGAGAGTTGGACTGTGAAGAAAGCTGAGCACTGAAGAATTGATGCTTTTGAACTGCGGTGTTGGAGAAGACTCTTGAGAGTCCCTTGGACTGCAAGAAGGTCCAACCAGTCCATTCTAAAGGAGATCAGTCCTGGGTGTTCTTTGGGAGGACTGATGCGAAAGCTGAAACTCCAATACTTTGGCTACCTCATGAGAAGAGTTGACTCATTGGAAAAGACCCTGATGTTGGGAGGGATTGGGGACAGGAGAAGAAGGGGATGACAGAGGATGAGATGGCTGGATGGCATCACGGACTCAAAGGACATGAGTTTGAGTGAACTCCAGGAGTTGGTGATGGACAGAGAGGCCTGGCGTGCTGCAATTCATGGGGTCGCAAAGAGTCGGACACGACTGAGTGACTGAACTGAACTGAATATTTCATTGTATATATGTATCTCACAGCTTCTTTATCCACTCTTCTGCTGATGAAGTGTCAGTGTAGTCTATTTTTAGTTTCCTTTATTAATTTACAAACATCATTGTTGCTGTTTTACAGTTTAAAAAATTTTGCTCTTTGCTCATTTTTTGAAGTGTTTTCTTGCATTATTTGAAGGATCCATTTTTATTTCCTTACTTAGACGACCTGAGGAATGTGTCACCCAGGTTGTGAGAGGTTAAAAATGAATGCTATTACCAGTTGGCAAGGAGCATGGGCTGGAAAACTAACCACAGATTGAGTGACTTTATTTGGATGTTTCCAGGCTTGTCAGCTCTTACAGAGGGAACAGTGAGAGACATTCTTCTCCTGGTTTCCTGGTCCCCTGGCCAGTTCTCCTTAGGGCAATAGGATGGGTAACAACTTTATCCTTGTCCTAGAACCATGATCATAAAGCAGACAGGGATGTTTCTCCATGAAAGCCACAGCTTGGGATGTCATCACCTGAGTTTCCCCAGGGGGCTGTCCTTTCAGACTGCAAAGCCTTGTGATGGATGCTGCTCCTCGCAGGGCCCCTTGGAAAGAGCAGCTTGTACAAGAGACTGTGTGACCTCCTGCTTCTCCCTGAGCTGTAGCCCTTGGCCCCAACTTCTTAGAACACATACACACTCAGATGACTAGAGGAAACTTTTCTTGTTTTAAATAAGGATTCATTAGTAGTATAGGAAGCCATCTTTATAGAATCTTTTGCTGGTTGTTAACTTTTTCCATCTTCTTGAATAAAAAAGTTAGAAAAGCAACACTTTCATATATTGAAGTCTGCAAAATTGCAGCATTGTGTGCCTGATGAAAACTAAAGAATGTTCAATATTTCATCTTCTGTAGGTAAAAGAGTTCCTCACATTTGAATTAACTAAAGTAAAAAACTATATCTGTATGTATTAGACAAACTTTTTGACTCTTACTTTTCATCTGGCCAAGTGAAATCTCTCAAATCAAGGCTGCCCTATTTATTCACAAAAAATGTTATCCTGATAAATTGTGAAAATGAAGAGGCCTATTTCTTGAAATACATTTTGTCCTACTTGTCAATGTGGAGAATGTAAAATATATTGCTTCAGAAACAACAGAAATAGCGTTAAATTTGCTGAGCTTCATTCACATGTTAACATTTGAGCTTTTTCGACCTCCTTAAATCTTGGCACACTTCCTGCTTCCTGGCTTTTCTCATCTTCCAGATCAATCCCCATTTGGAGACACAAATTTGTTAAAAGCAGCATTTAAGTGTTCATAACGAAATCATTGGCACTGTGCTAAATGCCCTCTATTATAAAATCTGAAATATATTCTTCCACTGGTCAAATAAAGCCTCTTTTGCTTTTAGCTGCTCCATCAGTAACACTGTACCTGGTTTGGCATTTGGAGAAGCCATTGTTTGCCTTGGTTTTCAAATGGAAACGATTAATCAACTGCACATATTTTTTTCCTGCAATTATACCAACCAAATGGAATAAAGGAAGAACTATTTCCGGAGTTCTTTTATTTCTTTGAGAAAACAAACTCAGACAAAAACACAAACAAATACACAAACAAAACCCCATAATCTTCCAAGGGGTGTAGACTTATGTCTCAAGTATATTTATCTATTTTTGTATGTTTGTCTTTCAAAATATGTATCATTATGTTCTAGGTTAGAAAAAAGGCAAATATTTTATCCTTATGAAATTCAAGCGTATGATTCATCTGGAAGTTTTCCAAACTCCATTGACAGAGATTTATATTAAATAGCTAGGAATTCTGACCATGTTGTGTCATATATATTTCTCCAGTACTTAGGAAGATAAAATCTTTAGCTCATAAATCTAGTGGAAGAGATTCCCCAGGAGTGCTCCGCATTCAACCTGTTCTTCCTCTTTCTGTTCTTCTTCTTTGAATACTCCCAGCGCGATCCTGTCTACTGCATGCACATACTCTTATTCTGTGCATCAGGCTTCCAGAGGCTCAGCAAGCAGCTGTGCTCATGGCAGCACAGGTGGAATTTCCTTGAGTAACACTGATTTGTGTTAGAACAACTATTTTTTACCCAGTATTTTAAAAAATTGAAGTATAGTTGATTTATAGTGTTGTATTACTATCAAGTATACAACAAAGTGATTCAATTCTATACATATATGTATATTTTTTCAGATTATTTTCCTTTATGCCAGTGTGATTTTTATTTATAAAGAAATTTTAGGTGCAAAATTACCTAACAAATACCACTGAGATAGAGCCAGTCAATTGTGGATAGAAATTGGTTGGCGATCATGTTCTGGACAGAATTTGTTAATGAAAATATTTACATGAACAAATACCATAAATAATTTCTTAGGTCTGTCTTACTGCTATGTTAATAAAGTTACCTAAAAGAATATAGCATAAAACTGAAATAACGATGGTGTGTTATTTTAGAATCACAATGTTACTTTGAAAGAGATGTATTCTCAGTGCAAATTCATTACAGTGTTTGCTTAATCTGTTTTAAAAACATTCAATATTTTATAGCAATTCAAAATCAATATGTTCTTTTGCTAATCATACTTCTTAAATGCAAGTCTGGACTTTTAATCTCCCACTTAAAGTTCTTCAGTAGGTCTCATAGTCTTCAGAATAAAGTGAAAATAAACCCTTAGGCATGCTGTTAAATGTTCTTCATTACCTGGTTTTACTCTCCTCTTGGCTTCATCCTCATTTTACATTCCCCCATCATGCTCCAGCCATGGTGTAGTTCTGAATACCTTTGGGACTCACATTCAATTCATATGCTCATGTACATCCTCTTTAGGAAAAAATACCTGTACTTGAGGAACTTCTATCCTGTTAGCTTCTAATTATTCCACCATGCTCATCTCCTTTGGGAAACACTCATAACTCTTCCAGTCTGTGTTGTGCCCTCTCAGAGTTCTGTTTTCCTTACTTTGGATGGCTTCAGTGTTAGTAAAATTTCTTACTAGTTTTTATATTTCAGTTGTCTCCACAGTGTTTGGCCCAGAGTAGATACTTAAAATATATTTTTATTAAAACAAAAATAGAATAAAAATTAGATACATGTCAATTCATCAGCCTTAATGAGTCATTTTCTTACTAAAAATAAATAACATCTGATGTTATTGTTCTAACCCTCTATCATTTCCACCTTCACCAGCTTTCAATAACTGGATCCTAGGTTTCAATAATTCACAAATAAAGTATAAGAAACAGTTGAATTTATCACAGTCTATAAATAAAAAAAGTTGTCAAAATAATAACACAAAAATCTTTATCAAAAGTACAGCTAATTATTTAATCTTGGGATTAACAGTATTTACTTGGTATTATCAATTTCAACTAATGAGATCTCCTGTTATTGGCACTTGGTGACTTATATGTGAGGTTGAAAAATGTCCAGAAAGTCTCAAGAGAAGGCTCTTTAATAGGAATTAGCTTTCTATTAATGTTTTGGAATCTATATATATCTGCTTCCTGAGAAATCTGTATGCAGGTCAAGAAACAACAGTTAGAACTGGACATGGAACAACAGACTAATTTCAAATTGGGAAAGGAGTACGTCAAGGCTGTATATTGTCACCCTGCTTATTTAATGCCTCTTGATGAAAGTGAAAGAGGAGAGTGATAATGTTGGCTTAAAACTCAACATTCAGAAAACTAAGATCATGGCATCTGGTCCCATCATTTCATGGCAAATAGATGGGGAAACAATGGAAACAGTGAGAGACTATATTTTTTTAGGGGGGAGGCTCGAAAATCACTGCAGATGGTGACTGAAGCCATGAAATTAAGACACTTGCTCCTTGGAAGAAAAGCTATGACCAATCCAGGCAGTATATTTAAAAGCAGAGACATTACTTTGCCAACAAAGGTCCATCTAGTCAAAGCCATGGTTTTTCCAGTAGTCAGGTATGGATGTGAGAGTTGGACTATAAAGAAAGCTGAGCATTGAAGAGTTGATGCTTCTGAACTGTGGTGTTGGAGAAGACTCTTGAGAGTCCCCTGGACTGCAAGGAGATCCAACCAGGGAATCCTAAAGGAAATCAGTCCTGAATATTCATTGGAAGGACTGATGCTGAAGCTGAAACTCCAATACTTTGACCACCTGATGTGAAGAACTGACTCATTGGAAAAGATCCTGATGCTGGAAAGATTGAAGGCAGGAGGAGAAAGAGATGACAGAGGATGAGACGGTTGGATGGTATCACTGACTCAAAGGACATGAGTTTGAGTGAGCTCCGGGAGTTGGTGATAGACAGGGAAGCCTGGAGTGCAGCAGTCATGGGGTCGCAAAATGACTGAGCAACTGAACTGATGTCTGCTGCTGCTGCTAAGTCACATCAGTCATGTCCGACTTTGTGCGACCTCACAGATGGCAGCCCACCAGGCTCCTCTGTCCCTGGGATTCTCTAGGCAAGAAGACTGGAGTGGGTTGCCATTTCCTACGTATCAATCTATTTATTACCCAATCTATCATTTATTCTTACCAATTCTATTTTCCATTCAATTCTGTGTTTTGTGTTCCCTTATTTTTAATGTTCCATATACATAATGTAATGTATTCTACTATAAATGTAGTTGATTTATAGTAATGTAGTAATGTATTCTACTATATAGTAGATTATAATGTAATCTACTATAAATCCTTTACATGAAGCAGAGTATGAAAATGAAAACATTTTGATTTCAAATGGCTCCAACATATAGGAAAAAGTGAAATTCAATACCTGCCTCCAGTGTTAAAGATACAGTTCATAAAGTTTCTGGTGTAAAGAAACTGATTTGTGTGTTTTTTCCTGCTCCTTTTTCTTGTGAGCTGCATCTTACACATTGAAGATGACATATTGCAGCCTTACTTTCTGAAGATTTTTTTTTTCTTTCAAACTCTTTCTTCACTTCCATGAATTTTATTTTCTTATAAGTTTTAACAGTTTTCCTTTCTTTCCTTCTCTAAGTGTAAGCATCCCCACAGACACACTTCTCTTTCTGTAGTCTTCCTCAGTGCGTTGGTTGGTATTGTGCCCACTCTTAACTCTGCATCTCTGACTTTCTCCTAAGTGTTGGTTTGGTGTCTCAATCTCAATGCCCCTGAAATAAAATACTCTGTATTTCTTCCCACAATTGTACTTCTTGTGTTCCATAATTGTATAAATGCCCCTTTGGCCACTTACTCATCCAAGTTCAAAACCTGTGAGTTGTCTTTGAGAGCTTTTCACTATCCTACACATTTCAGTCAGTTTTTGAGTAGTGTGGATCCTTCTTTTGAAATCTCTCCTCTATACATTCTGTTCCCCCTATACACTCATATCCCCTCCTCACTGGCTCCACATAGTTATTCTCTCATCTGTGTCTCTATTCCTGCCCTGGAAATCACTTCATCTGTATCATTTTTCTAGATTCCATGCATATGCATTAACATATGATATTTGTTTTTCTCTTTCTGACTGACTTCACTCTGTATGACAGACTCTAGGTCCATCCATGTCTCTACAAATATGACTCTATCTTTCTTTAATATTAAAGTTTATTGTCAATTACTTAGTTTTCAGAAGAAGGTTTTTATTTTTAAATGATGGAAGCATTGTTTTATGATGGAGGGTAAAGATGAAAGTGAAGGGAAGGGAGAGAAGAAGGCAAGTGTTACTGGTCCCTGAACATATGAGAGAGCTGGGACTCAGAGCTGATGATGGACAGCAGGAGAAAAGGAGAAGAAATGTTTTCTTTTAGCTGATATGGAAGGAGAAAAGCAAAGTACTTCTCTTCAGTACATTGTTGAATGAATGTAGAGTGAATGATGACTTCTGCTTTCTCATCTGTTGAAAGTGAATAAGGACAGGGGTGCTTGGGGTTTGAGTATCATGGAGAGGGTACGAAATAACCATGGAAACCAGAGCAAACACAATAAGGCCCATCTACTATAAATGCAATGAAAGCTATCCTGATAAGTAATTGACAGTAATTTTCCACTCAGTTTTGGAGAAAGCAGGTGATGCGCTTCACACAGGATTGGAATTTTGTCCAGGAAAGGTAGCATTGCAGTGCAGGATATTGATAAGAAAGATATTGATAAGAAAGATATTCTTGGAAACTGCCCAACCACAGTTTGCATCACCCTGTCAGCCACTGAAAACCAACCAAATATTCAAGCCAAGAACAACTAGCCTGCCGGGCCTGTTTTGGCCCTCTGCATACTTGGTTCTGTTACCCTCATCCTCTCACAGTCTGTTGTGCATCCTCAAGGTCTGGACATCACCGACCCTGGGAATTTTGTCTCATTGGTGTCTCTCTTATTCTACTTACTGCCAACTTCCTCAATGCCCTTCTTGTTCCCTGTTTGTCTCTCCCATCATTCTCTCCAGATGATTCAAGTGCTCATTCTACAAAGCAAATCCAGTTACATGATTCCCTTCTCTTAAGACACTTCCCTCTT
Organism: Bos mutus; assembly: GCF_027580195.1. Taxonomy (NCBI): domain Eukaryota; kingdom Metazoa; phylum Chordata; class Mammalia; order Artiodactyla; family Bovidae; genus Bos; species Bos mutus. Next base: position 30,484,936 of record NC_091633.1, read on the forward strand.
TATTTCAACCTATAAAATAAACATCATTGTCAATGAAGCCCTTCATTGTCTGGTCCATGAACCCATCCAGCTTCATTTTCTGTCACTGTCTTTCTTGAATTGTGAATCCTTTAGTTTCCAGAAAAATAAAACTCTACGGAAACATCTGCACACTATGTATTGTACATCTATGTCTTGATACACATCTTTCCACTTGTTAGTAATTCCCTTTGGTCATTCTGGCACAGTGATCTATAAAACCCAACTCAGACAACATTTCAAAGAGAAATGGCAATCTTTTCCATTCCCTAAAGTAGTTAATCACTCCCTCCACAGGGAGCTATGAGTACCTCATGTATGTCTTTTGTTCTAATGAAAAAAGTCTAGTGCTGCCCTGATAGCGCCACTATTCCCTGGTTTTAGCTAATATTCTATTCTTACATGAGACATAAAAACCATTGAGATTGTCATACTAATTGAAGAAAGCCAGACAGAGAAAGACAAATATCGTGTGATATCATTTATGCAGAATCTAAAAAAATGATATCAACTTATTTACAAAATAGAAATAGATCCACAGACATAGAAAGCAAACTTGTGGTTACCAAAGAGGAAAGTGGGGAGCACGGATAAATCAGGAGATTGGGATTAACAGACATAACTGCTATATATTAAATAGATGAACAACAAGGACCTACTGTATAGCACAGGGAACTATACTCAGTATGTTGTAATAACCTATAAGGGAAAAGAATATGAAAAAATAGATATATATGCATATATAACTGAATCATTTTTCTGTACACCTGAAACTAAGACAATGTAAATCAATAATACTTTGATTAACTATATATATAAAGAAAAAAATAAATGCTTTCACCATTTGTTTAACCTAACAGGAGCCTATTATATTGTTTTTGCACAGAACAGTTTTCTGAATTATATTTATTGGACCTCTAGACTCATGTATGGAATATTTATAGATATAGCATAAAAACATTTTCTGGTCAAACATGTTTTGGGGAAACTAGCTTCACAACATTGGTTAAGCAATGTTGAAATGTTTATTTAAGACAACAAAACGTTTAATCTGCTAGGGTACTTTATAAGTTTTAGAAGACATGATAGATTAAAATATCCAAGCTTTTAGGCATCGACATTTTCTTTTTTTTCCCATTAGGCACACTGAGGGCTAATGCTGTAGACAACCTGCTTTAGGAAGTGCGAGAGAATTGCATCCTAACATTTTATTCTGGTCCCACTTTTTCTAACCCAACTTAAAGCTTTGCTCACTTTTCTGTTGCCTTCTTTCTGCCCGCATACCAGCTTCGAACTAGATCTTCATCTTTGTGCCCTCATTCCCTCTGCTAATGCTGCTAACCTAGAACAAATGTCCTTCTCCTCTGCACCAGGACTATACAGAAACTCTATTGATGTCTGAACCACCAGGGAAACTCAAAGTAAGCTTTAAACATTAAATTAGAGAAGGGGATTCCCTGGTGGTCCAGTGGTTTAGAATCTGCCTGCCAATGCAGAGGACACAGCTTTGATCCTGGGTCTAAGAAGATCCCACATGTGTGGGGCAACTAAGCCCATGCGCCAAAGCTACTGAAGCCTGTCCACCCTAGAGCCTGTGCTCTGCAATGAGAGAAGCCACTACAAGGCCATGCACAGTAGAGAAGAGTAGCCCCCAACTCTGTACAACTAGAGAAAGCCTGTGCACAGCAAGGGAGACCCAGGGCAGCAAATAAATAAATAAACAAAATTTTAAAAATTAGGTTAGAGAGATATTATGTTTAAAATGCACAGCAAGCTTATGTCTAGAATGGTGTATAATAAATGCTAATGGGAGTTATCTTTGGAAAAAAACAGTTTATGTAAATTAGTACATCGGCCATTATTGTTAGGTGATTGAATCTAATCAAACAAATATTCATCTTGATTTATAAGGGTGGTGTCACAAAAATGAACAGATTCTGATTACTTCTCTGTAACAATTTAAGAAGACTTCTTGCCTAAATATTCATGCTTAGAATATTTAAACCTTTATAGTTGTCTTTTGTTTAAAGTAAATCTTTTCTTTTTTAAAAAAGATATACACTACCATGAAACTCCACTCACCATAAAAAACTAAGAAAACATTCCAGCAATATTGCTTTCTGTTACCAAAATACTGTCTGTGCCCCCCTTCTTTGGAATAATTTTGGTAACTATGATTCTAGTCTGTGTCTCTAAGAAGAAATGCGTGATTCTGAGAAGAAAACAATGTATCCAGAGCATTTAAAATAATCTTTGGAGAGATGACTCATGAAAATACAAAAATGGAAATATACACTAGTGAAATAAAACCAGAAACTATGAGATGCAAAAAAAAAAAAAAAAAAGGCACAGAAAGCTTAAGTAGTTATTTAATGATAACATGATGAGCTTAGTTTGCTTCATAAGCCTGATTTTAAATCTCATTTTAAGACCATAATAATTTGATGAAGCTCATGGCTTTCTTTCTATAACTTACTTTTAAATATTTGTACTACCATTATACATTTACTTGCTAATTCTACTAAACAATTGCTAAGATAGGATCTTTTTAGTCATCATCTCTCACATTAGAGACAAAAATTATAAGTAGAATTAGCTTGTGGGCAAATAGAAAACCTTTCCAACAAAGACAAAGATTTTGAATTCACAATATGCATTTGTGGAACTTCCAGCTAATCTAGCTTGATATTAGAAAACCTAGAGAAATAAATTCTTAATATCATTCATAGATAATACTTCTCCAATATTATCTGTTTGCTGCTGCTGCTGCCAAGTCGCTTCAGTCGTGTCCGACTCTTGTGCGACCCCACAGACAGCAGTCCACCAGGCTCCACCGTCCCTGGGATTCTCCAGGCAATTGTTTACCTAGGTCTTAAAAATAAGTAGATAATAACCAAAAGTAAATGAATGCTGACATTGGTTGCAAGTTTCTAAAAGAGGTTTTGGGGTTGCTTTTTAAACTGATATGACACACCTGGTTACCAGGAGAAGGCAGCTGTTGTGAACTTTGAAGGTGTGAACTCCTGGCTGAGGGAGGGGAGCCTGACCTCTTCCCAGACCTGCAGCTCTGCTAACAGGCGCGTCCCAAACTGGTCAAGAGGCAACTACAACTTTGCTCAGACTTGATAAAAACTGCAAATGCTTTTGGCGGAGATTCTATTTTCCTGGAAGATTTGCAGATCTGAGTGACTGTTCATCTACCTCTGCCCCAGGAGCTATCATTGTTGATTCAGAGGAGCATTTGGCCTTGAGCAGTAGGAACACGCTGACCTGTCACATGCTAACTGAAAGACAGAAGAATGAATAATTCAACACACAGAGAAAAGTCAGGAATGAACGAGAGTGAGTGGGTGCATGATACGAAAAAAAAATCTATGCTTATATATCTTTTAAAATAACTGGAAAATTTTAATTATGGGCAGAATTTAGGTGATACTAAGCAATTCTTCATTTTGCTAGGTATGAAAATGACATTGTTGTGACATGTGAAGGTGGCTATGGCTTGCAGAGCAGAGATGCATATGGGGGCACATATTAAAATAATATGACACCTTTAGATTACATTTTAAAAGGCATACACAAAACAAATGTTCAATTACTGATAACTATTTTACATTTGTTATATGGGGGATTGCTGCATTGTTTAAATCCCAGGTCTACATCTTTCTAACTGTAAGACCTTGTCTTTCAAACCATCACCTTATCTACATTAACTTTTCTAGATTGAAAAAAATGGCTTCAGTATAAATATGCCCCCTTAGAAAAGGAATGGATGGATGACAATTTCTTCAAAACACCTACCTGAATGGAAGTGAGTGAAAGTCACTCAGTCGTGTCTGACTCTTTGCGACCCAATGAACCATCTATGGAATTCTCTTGGCCAGAATAATGCAGTGGTTGGCTTTTCCCTATTCCAAGGGATCTTCCCAACCGAGGGATCAAACCCAGGGCTCTCACATTGCAGGCGTATTCTTTACCAGCTGACCCACAAGGGAAGCCCAAGAATATTGGAGTGGGCAGCCTATCCCTTCTCCAGGGGATCTTCCCAACCCAGGAATTGAACCAGGGTCTCCTGCATTGCAGGCAGATTCTTTACCAACTGAGCTATCAGGGAAGCCCCTATCTGAATGGAAGCGATTTGGCAAAAATCAGTGATCTTGATATTGTTGCTATTTGGATGAGCCTTAGTAATGAAACTGTCTACAAACCCCTGTGTCCTTGTCTTTTGAAGAAAAAGGCTGACTCAAGAGTTAATGATTATGGACTTCTCTGGTGGTGTGGTCGATAGGGATCTGCCTGTCAATGCAGGGGATGAGGGTTCGATCCCTGGTCTGGAAAGATTCTACATGCCTTGGAAAACTAAGCCCACAAACCACAACTACTGAGCCCACATGCCACAATTACTGAAGCCCGTGCACCCTAGAACCTGTGCTCCACAAGAGAAACCACAGCAGTGAGAAGTCCACACACTGCAGCTATAGAGAGTAGCCTTTGCTCGCCACAACTCGAGAAAAATCTGCACAGCAAGAAAGACCAGCACAGCCAAAAATAAATAAATAAATGAATAAATAAAATATTTATAAATAATATGTATAAATATATATAAATTAAATAAATAAATAAATGAAGAAAACCTCCTTTTCTAAAGGAGTTAATGATTAGGAGATGTGAAGATGTAGAAACAAAGGACAGCTATTGGACTGGAGAACTGGTAACAATTTAGACTATAAATCTGCCACACAGAACCCCCAAACTCCCCGTTTCTTATAAGAAATAGATAATGGTTTCAAGTTATTTTTACAGAAAGCAGATCCCCATAAGCTGAAAACTGATGACCACAAGCACATAGACCCTGGACTAGTTGAAACCAGAGGGTTGATGATGCTTGAAACTTCACCTTAATGCCAACCAATCTGATACTGTGCCTGATCTGATCATGCATCCTGCAGCTCCCTCCCTCACCATCCCTAAAACCCCTTCCCTAAAGCTATCGGGAGTTCAGGACTTTTGACCATAAGCTGCCTGATTCCTTGTTGGTACCTGCAATAAACTCTGCACTTTCTACTGGTGTTAGTAGATTGGCTTTTCTGTGCATGGGTAAGTGAACCCCAGTTTGGTTCAATAAAGATAACACTAAATAATCACTAAGTTTACTTGTTTTTTCCTAAGGTATGTTCTTAAAGTACAGTGATAGCATCATGTCATTTACAAAGAGGTAAGTAATTATTTCCCTTTTTTTGCTAAGGACTTAGGAAATACAGTATATCTAATTTATCTAAAATTTTTATGATATGATCTTGGTGGTTTTACACTCAATATTCTGGCAAAACATTAAAATCTGGATAACCATATAGCTCCAAGCACAGATAGTTCCTCTCTATAAGCTTAGGGCTGAGGTGGACTGTCAGATATTCAGTGGCCTTTGATTGTTCTGAACTGTTTTCTCAATTAGATGAAATAATACAATGTTCAAATTCATAAGTAGGAGTTTCTTACTCATATTTCTACTTTTATCTTTCAAATTTATATCACATTTAATGGGTTTTGGTTGTATACAAATGTTATTTTGGGTGTCATGAGCTATTATTAAATATACAATTTACAGTCACACAAAAATATTGCCCAGTTTCCAAAATCAGACACAGTTAGGTGTATAGTTCTCTCAATCATTTATTAAGAAAGTGATTAACAGACTTTGCAAAAGTCATATGATGACTCTGGATCTTTATCTATAATTTGTTATAAGAATAGTGAGTTTGTGCTTGTTAAGTCCCTTCAGTCATGTCTGACTCTTTGCAATGAACAGTAGCCCACCAGACTCCTCTGTCCATGGGTTTCTCCAGACAAGAATACTGGAGTGGGTTCCATGCTTTGCTACAGGGGATCTTCCCAACTCATGGATCACATTCATATCTGTATGTCTCCTGCATTGGCAGGTGGGTTCTTTACCACTAGCGCCAGGTGGAAAGCCCTATAAGAATAGTATTAAATTCATAAAGTTGTAGAGGAGATAATAAACTTGTGCAGCATCTGGAAAATAGTACGCCCTCAATCAATGATGACAATTATTATTATTGCTATTATGTGGAACAGAAAGAAAAATTAAGTGAAAAATGATTCACATATTAGTTAATCTTTAGGACTAATCCAAAGTTGGAGGTAAAGATTCTGAATCTATTACTAGAACAGCCTCTTTTACTTCAACTGCCTATAGGACAGTCAGAATTCTATACAAACCAGGTCTATGTCTAAAACATAAGCTGCTTTAACTCACCTATGTGCAACCAGAACTGGAGTTTTAATGTTCTAATAAGACATTAAAGATAACATAATCCCATCTCTTCCCTTTTAATTCTATTATCCCAAGGAAGTAAATTCCCTTTCTGAGCCTCTGGTATTTCATAGAAAATAGGGTGTTAAAATAACTTGCAGTAAGAGTGGAAACAAATTAAATATAGAAAAAAGAGAAAAGAAAAGATTGGTTAAACTAAGAGCTGGTGTTTTGAAAAAGATAAACAAAATTAATAAATATGTAGCCAGATTCATTGAGAAAAAAAGAGGACCTAGTAAATAAAATTAAAAAACAAATTACAAATGATATCACTGAAATACAATCATAGGGGAATATTATGAATAGTTATATGCCAGTAAATTGGACAACCTAGAAGAAATATATAAATTCCTAAGACTTTTAAGACTAAATCAGAAACAAAGAGAAAGTCTGAACAGACTAATTATTGGTAATGAAATTAAATCAGTAATCAAAGAAATTCCAAACAAACAAAAAATATGGCTTCACAGGGGAATTCTACCAAACATTTAAAGATGAGCTAAAACCTATCTTTCTCAAATTATTCCAAAAATTGAAGAGGAAGAAACTCTTCCAAACATATACACAGAGACCAGTATTACCCTGAAACTCAAACCAGGAAAATATACTACAAAAAATAAAATTACAGACAATGTCCCTATATACATAGATGAAAAATCTTCAACAAAATGCTATTAAACAAAATTTAACCATATACCAAAAGGATGATACATCATGATCAATTAGAATTTATTCTGGGGATGCAAGAATGGATCAATATTCACAAATCAATCAATGAAATACACCACATTAACATAACACATAATACAAATCACACGTTTACCTCCATAGATATAGAAAAGCATTTGACAAAATTCAAAAATCCATTCATAATAAAACTCTCAATAAAGTTGGTACAAAGGAAACATATCCAAAAATAATCAAAGCAATTAATGACAAACTTACAGGTAATATACTCAATGATGAAAAGATGGAAGCTTTTTATCTAAGATCAAGAAGAAGACAAAGATGTCCACTTTCACCACTTCTGTTTAACAAAGTATTGGAAGCCCTAGCCACAGCAATCAGATAAGGGAAAAAAAAAAGAAAAGCATTGAATGTGAAAAGGAAGGAAAAACAACTTACTATTGGCAGATGATATGGTACTATATATAGAAAACCCAAAAAACTCCACTGTAAAACACTTAAACTAAGAAATGAATTGAGTAAAGTTGCAGTGTATAAAATCAGTATTCAGAAATCTATTGTATTTCTGTACAGTAATAATGAACTGGAAAGGGTGAATTTAACTCAGATGACCATTATATCTACTACTGCGGGCAGGAATCCCTCAGAAGAAATGGAGTGGCCATCATGGTCAACAAAATAGTCTGAAATGCAGTACTTGGATGCAATCTCAAAAATGACAGAATGATCTCTGTTCGTATCCAAGGCAAACCATTCAATATCACAGTAATCCAAGTCTATGTCCCAACCAGTAATGCTGAAGGAACTGAAGTTGAACGGTTCTATGAAGACCTACAAGACCTTTTAGAACTAACACCCAAAAAAGATGTCCTTTTCATTATAGGGGACTGGAATGCAAAAGTAGGAAGTCAAGAAACACCTGAAGTAACAGGCAGATTTGGTCTTGGAATACAGAATGAAGCAGGGCAAAGACTAATAGAGTTTTGCCAAGAAAATGCACTGGCATAGCAAACACCCTCTTCCAACAACACAAGAGAAGACTCTACACATGGACATCATCAATGGTCAACACTGAAATCAGACTGATTATATTCTTTGCAGCCAAAGATGGAAAAGCTCTATACAGTCAACAAAAACAAGACTGAGAGCTGACTGTGGCTCAGATCATGAACTCCTTATTGCCAAATTCAGACTTAAATTGAAGAAAGTAGGGAAAACCACTAGACCATTCAGGTATGACCTAAATCAAATCCCTTATGATTATACAGTGGAAGTGAGAAATAGATTTAAGGGCCTAGATCTGATAGATAGAGTGCCTGATGAACTATGGACTGAGGTTCATGATATTGTACAGGATACAGGGATCAAGACTATCCCCATGGAAAAGAAATGCAAAAAAGCAAAATGGCTGTCTGGGGAGGCCTTACAAATAGCTGTGAAAAGAAGAGAAGCGAAAAGCAAAGGAGAAAAGGAAGATATAAGCATCTGAATGCAGAGTTCCAAAGAATAGCAAGAAGAGATAAGAAAGCCTTCCTCAGCGATCAGTGCAAAGAAATAGAGGAAAACAACAGAATGGGAAAGACTAGAGATCTCTTCAAGAAAATTAGAGATACCAAGGGAACATTTCATGCAAAGATGGGCTCGATAAAGGACAGAAATGGTATGGCCCTAACAGAAGCAGAAGATATTAAGAGGTGGCGAGAATACACAGAGAACTGTACAAAAAAGATCTTCATGACCCAGATAATCACAATGGTGTGATCACTCATCTGGAGCCAGATATCCTGGAATGTGAAGTCAAGTGGGCCTTAGAAAGCATCACTACGAACAAAGCTAGTGGAGGTGATGGAATTCCGGTTGAGCTATTTCAAATCCTGAAAGATGATGCTGTGAAAGTGCTGCACTCAATATGCCAGAAAATTTGGAAAACTCAACAGTGGCCACAGGACTGGGAAAGGTCAGTTTTCATTCCAGTCCCAAAGAAAGGAAATGCCAAAGAATGCTCAAACTACCGCACAATTGCACTCATCTCTCACATGCTAGTAAAGTAATGCTCAAAATTCTCCAAGCCAGGCTTCAGCAATACGTGAATAGTGAACTTCCTGATGTTCAAGCTGGGTTTAGAAAAGGCAGAGGAACCAGAGATCAAATTGCCAACATCCACTGGATCATGGAAAAAGCAAGAGAGTTCCAGAAAAACATTGATTTCTGCTTTATTGACTATGCCAAAGCTTTTGACTGTGTGGATCACAAAAAACTGGGAAATTCTGAAAGAGATGGGAATACTAGACCACCTGACCTGCCTCTTGAGAAATCTGTATGCAGGTCAGGAAGCAACAGTTAGAACTGGACATGGAACAACAGACTGGTTCCAGATAGGAAAAGGAGTACGTCAAGGCTGTATATTGTCACCCTGCTTACTTAACTTATATGCAGAGTACATCAAGAGAAATGCTGGACTGGAAGAAACACAAGCTGGAATCAAGACTGCCAGGAGAAATATCAATTGCCTCAGATATGCAGATGACACCACCCTTATGGCAGAAAGTGAAGAGGAACTAAAAAGCCTCTTAATGAAACTGAAAGTGGAGAGTGAAAAAGTTGGCCTAAAGCTCAACATTCAGAAAAGGAAGATCATGGCATCCAGTCCCACCACTTCATGAGAAATAGATGGGGAAACAGTGGAAACAGTGTCTGACTTTCTTTTTCTGGGCTCCAAAATCACTACAGATGGTGACTGCAGCCATGAAATTAAAAGACGCTTACTCCTTGGAAGGAAAGTTATGACCAACCTAGATAGCATCTTCAAAAGCAGAGACATTACTTTGCCAACCAAGGTCCATCTAGTTAAGGCTATGGTTTTTCCTGTGGTCATGAATGGATGTGAGAGTTGGACTGTGAAGAAGGCTGAGCACCGAAGAATTGATGCTTTTGAACTGTGGTGTTGGAGAAGACTCTTGAGAGTCCCTTGGACTGCAAGGAGATCCAACCAGTCCATTCTGAAGGAGATCAGCCCTAGGATTTCTTTGGAGGGAATGAAGCTGAAACTCCAGTACTTTGGCCACCTCATGTGAAGAGTTGACTCATTGGAAAAGACTCTGATGCTAGGAGGGATTGGATGCAGGAAGATAAGAGGATGACAGAGGATGAGATGGCTGGATGGCATCATTGACTCGATGGATGTGAGTCTGAGTGAACTCTGGGAGTTGGTGATGGACAGGGAGGCCTGGTGTGCTGCAATTCATGAGGTCACAAAGAGTCGGACACGATTGAGCGACTGAACTGAACTGAACTGAATGATGAAATAGCAGAAAGAGAAATCAGGAAAACAACTTCATTTGCAGTCAATCAAAAAGAATAAAATATGTAGGAAATACCTTCTTTTACTTCCCAGCTGGCAATAGTGGTAAAGGGTCTGTCTGCCAACGCAGGAAACAAAAAGATGTGGGCTCAATCCCTGCATTGGAAAGACCCCTTGGAGGAGGGCGTGGCAATCCACTACAGTATTCTTGCCTGGAGAAACTCATCGACTATTCTGGACAAGAATCCCTTAGAAGACATGGAGTAGCTCTCATAGTCAACAAAAGTGTCCAAAATACAGAAATTAGGGCACAATCTCACGAATGACAGAATGATCTCAGTTTTCTTCCAAGGCAAACCATTCAACATCACAGTAATCCAAGTCTATGCCCAACCACTAATGTTGAAGAAGCTGAAGGCAAATAGTTCTATGAACACCTACAAGACCTTCTAGAACTAACACCAAAAACAGATGTCCTTTTCATCATAGGGGACTGGAATGCAAAAGTAGGAAGTCAAGACATATTGGAGTAACAGGAAAGTTTGGTCTTGGAGTACAATATGAAGCAGGGCAAGGGCTAACAGAGTTTTGCCAAGAGAACGCACTGGTATAGCAAACATCCTTTTCCAACAACACAAGAGCCAACTCTACACATTGCCATCACCAGATGGCCAATAAGGAAATCAGATTAATTATATTCTTTGCAGCCAAAGATGGAGAGCTCTATACAGTCAGCAAAAACGAGACCGGGAGCTGACTGTGGCTCAGATCATGATTTCCTTATTGCAAATTTCAGACTTAAATTGATAAAGTAGGGAAAACCACTAGGCCTTTCAGATATGGCCTAAATCAAAACCTTTATGATTACACAGTGGAAGTGACAAACAGATTCAAGGGATTAGATTTGACAGACAGAGTGCTTGAAGAACTATGGACAGAGGTTTGTAACATTGTACAGGAAGCAGTGACCAAAACCATCCTAAAGAAAAAGAAATGTAACACGGGAATACAGTTGTCTGAGGAAGCCCTAGAAATAGCTGACAAAAGCAGAGAGGTGAAAGGTGAAGGAGAAAGGGAAAGATATACTCAACTGAATACATATACTCGAGTTTCAAAAAATAGCAAGGAGAGATAATAAAGCCTTCTTAAGTCAACAATGCACAGAAAGACTAGAGATCTCTTCAAGAAAATTAGAGATACTAATGGAACATTTCATGCAAAGGTGGGCACAATAAAGGACAGAAATAGCAGAACCCAATGGCACCCCACTCCAGTACTCTTGCCTGGAAAATCCCACGGATGGAGGAGCCTGGTAGGCTGCAGTCCATGGGGTCACGAAGAGTCGGGCACAACTGAGCGACTTCACTTTCCCTTTTCACTTTCATGCATTGGAGAAGGAAATGGTAACCCACTCCAGGGTTCTTGCCTGGAGAATCCCAAGGATGGGGGAGCCTGGTGGGCTGCCGTCTATGGGGTCACACAGAGTCGGACATGACTGAAGCGACTTAGCAGCAGCAACAGAAACATCAGAGAAGGCAATGGCAACCCACTCCAGTACTCTTGCCTGGAAAATCACATGGACAGAGGAGCCTGGTAGGCTGCAGTCCATGGGGTCATGAAGAGTCGGACATGACTGAGTGACTTCACTTTCACTTTTCACTTTCATGCATTGGAGAAGGAAATGGCAACCCACTCCAGGGTTCTTTCCCAGAGAATCCCAGGGATGGTGGAGCCTGGTGGGCTGCCGTCTGTGGGGTCGCACAGAGTTGGACATGACTCAAGCAACTTAGTAGTAGTAATAGTTACAGAAACATAAGAGATTAAGAAGAGGTGGAAATAAAATGCAGCAGAAGAACTGTACAAAATAAGTCTTTATGACCCACATAACCATGATGGCATGGTCACTCACCTAGAGCCAGACATCCTGGAGTATAAAGTCAAGTGGGCCTTAGGAAGCATCACTACAAACAAAGCTAGTGGAGGTGATGGAATTCCAGCTGAGTTGTTTCATATTCTAAAAGATGATGCTGTGTAAGTGCTGTACTCAATTTGGCAGCAAATTTGGAAAACTCAGCAGTGGACACAGGACTCGGAAAGATTAGTTTTCATTCCAGTCTCAAGGAAGGGCAATGTCAAACAATGTTCAAACTACAGTACATTTCACACATTAGCAAGGTAATGCCCAAAATCCTTTATGCTAGGCTTCAAGAGTACATGAACCAAGAGCTTCCAGATATACAAGCTAGACTTAGAAAAGACAGAAGAATCAGAGATCAAATTGCCAACATCTGGCAGATTATAGAAAAAGCAAGAGAATTCTAGGAAAAACATCTACTTCTGCTTTATTGACTACTCTAAAGCTGTCGACTGTGTGGGTCACAACAAACTGAGGAAAATTCTTAAAGAGATGGGAATACCAGACCACTTTACCTGTCTCCTGTGAAACCTGTATGTAGGACAAGAAGCAACAGTTAGAACCTTACATGGAACAACTGACTGGCTCAAAATTTGGAAAGGAGTAGGGCAAGACTGTATATTGTCATGCTACTTATACAACTTATATGCAGAGTCTATGATGTGAAATGCCAGGCTGGATGAATTAGAAGCAGTAATCAAGATTGCCAGGAAAAATATCAATGATTTCAGATAAGCAGATGAGACCACTCTAATGGCAGAAAGTGAAGAAGAACTAAAGTGCTTTTGGATGAGAGTGAAAGAGGAGAGTGAAAAAATTGGCTTAAAGCTCAACATTCAAAAAACGAAGATCATGGCATCCAGTTGCATTACGTTATGGCAAATGGAAGGGGAACAATTAGAAGCAGTGACACATTTTATTTCTTGGGCTCCAAAATCACTGCAGATGGTGACTGTAACCATGAAATTAAAAGACGATTGCTCCTTGAAAGGAAAGCTAGACAAACCTAAAGAAAAAGTAAAAGTAAAGTGAAGTCGCTCAGTCCTGTCCGACTCTTTGCGACTTCATGGACTGTAGCCCATCAGGCTCCTCCATCCATGGAATTTTCTAGGCAAGAGTACTGGAGTGGGTTGCCATTTCCTTCTCCAGACAAATCTAGACAGTGTATTAAAAAGCAGAGGTACCTCTTTGATGACAAAGATCCATATACAAAGCTATAGTTTTTCTGGTGGTCATGTATGGATGTGAGATTTGGACCATAAAGAAGGCTGAGCACTGAAGAATTGATGCTTTTGAACCGTGGTGCTGGAGAAGACTGTTGAGAGTCCCTTGGACAGCAAGGAGATCAAAGGATTCAATCCTAAAAGATACCAGTCCTGAATATTCATTGGAAGGACTGATGCTGAAGCTGAAGCTCCAATATTTTGGCCACCTGATGTGAAGAGCCAACTCTTGGAAAAGACTCTGATGCTGGGAAAGTTTGAGGGCAGGAGGAGAAGGGGGTGACAGAGGATGAGATGGTTATATAGCATCACTGACTCAGTGGACATGAATTTGAGCAAACTCTGGGAGATACTGAAGGACACGGAGGCCTGGCATGCTGCAGTCCATGCTGTTACAAAGAGTTAGACATGACTTAGTGACTGAACAACAACAGCAACAAAAATATATTTTCTACACATAGCAATCTACAGATTCAATGGCATTCCTTTCAAAGTACCCACGACATTTTTTTATAACTCTAATAACAGTTCCAATGTTTATTTTTTTTTTTAGTTCCAATGTTTATATGAAATTATAAAAGATCCCAAATAGCCAAATCAATCTTGTGAAAGAAGAACAAAGTTTGCAGTAGCACACTTCCATGCTTCGAATAATATTACAAAGCTATAGTAATCAAACAATATGGTACTGGCAGGAAAACAGACACATAGACCAATAGAGTAGAATAGAGAACCCAGAAATAAACTCACACATGTATGAGTGAATTAATCTACGACAAAGGAGACAAGAATACACAATGGGGAACAGACAGTCTCTTTGATAATTGGTGTTGTGAGAACTGGACAGCTATATGCAAAGGAATGAAACTAGAACATTTTCTCATACTACATACAAAAATAAACTGAAAATGGATTAAAGATGTAAATTTAAGACTTGAAACTATACAATTCTGAGAAGAAAAGAAAACACAGGCAGTATGGTCTTAGCAATATTCTTGGGATCTATCTCCTGTAGCAAAGGTAACAAAAGCAAAAGTAAGTGAAACTCCAGTACTTTGGCCACCTCATGCGAAGAGTTGACTCATTGGAAAAGACTCTGATGCTAGGAGGGATTGGGGGCAGGAGGAGAAGGGGACGACAGAGGATGAGACGGCTGGATGGCATCACTGACTCGATGGACTTGAGTTTGTGTGAACTCTGGGAGTTGGTGATGGACAGGGAGGCCTGGCGTGCTGCAATTCATGGGGTCGCAAAGAGTCAGATACGACTGAGCGACTGAACTGAACTGAACTGAAGACCTAGTCAAACTAAAAATCTTTTGCAAAACAAAGGAAACCATCAACAAAACAAAAGGACAATCTATTGAATGGAAGAAAATATTTGCAAATGGTATGTCCAGTAAGGAATTAACCTCTAAAACAGAAAGAACTTACACAACTCAATATCAAAAAACAAGCAACCCAGTCAAAAAATGAGCACAAGAATCAAGAATGCATTTTCTAAGGAAGACATACCAATGCCCATCAGACTCGTGAAAAAATGCCCAACATCACTAATCATCAGGGAAATGCAAAACAAAACCGCAATTAGCTGTCACCTCACACCTGTCAGAACAGCAGTCATCAAAACACAGAAGAACTAAGAAGTGTTGGTGAGGACGTGTAGGAAAGGGATCCTGTGTGTACTGTTGGTGGGAATGTAAACTGGTACAGCCACTATGGAGGGTGTATAAAAATTAAAAAAAAAAAAGAAGAAGAACTGATGATACCATATGACCCAGAAATTTCACTTTTGAGTATCTATCTGAAGAAAATTTATAAAAATACATGCACCTCAACGTTCATAGTAGCATTTTTTACAATAGCCAAGATATGAATCAACTTGTGTCCAAGATTGTATGGTTTTATGGATTCTGATCAATTTCAGCATGCTTAAAAAGGTCAGGCTTAGAGGAAATGGCAACCCACTCCAGTGTTCTTGCCTGGAGAATCCCAGGGACGGGGGAGCCTGGTGGGCTGCCGTCTATGGGGTCGCACAGAGTTGGACACGACTGAAGCAACTTGGCAGCAGCAGCAGCTGCAGAGAAATTGTAAAAAAGACTGGAGAGGAAGTTAAATGCCAGAAGACCATAAAAATGATAGTCACAGAAACTGTTGTCTGCTTAGGTCTCAGAAGGTCATTTGTTGTTTGATTGTTTTTTGTTGCTAGTGGTAAAAAATAGACTCTAAAGGATTCCAGCTCCTTGAAAGGTTTTTCCTTTCGAAGTAACCCAGCTGTCCCCCGCGCCCTGTCCCCCACCCACCGTCCCCATCTTCTTTAGCCCCTGGTGGGGACTGCATTCCTCCACTCAGAGGCCGGAAGGGGACACGCGTGCAGCCGGGACACCTCTGCAGTCCCGCCCGGCCCACCTCTCGCCATGCTCTGGCTGTGCCGCGGGCCCCGCAGCGCCCAGACCGCACCGGCGCGGACACCACGGCGCAGGCTCCTCGGCCGGAGCAGGCGCGTCAGCCCATCGCGGGAACGCGGGGACGGGGACGCGGGGACGGGGACGCGGCCGCTCCCCCCGCGGCCCCCCTCCCGCACCGGCGCGTCCGGCGGAGCGCGCGTCCTCCCGGGGCTGCGGGAGGGGCGCCTCAGGTAAGTCGGCTCCGAGAGAAGGGGCGGCGCGGGGGTCCAGGGATGCGCACCTCTGCGGCAAGGCCTGGCGGGGGCACCGGGCACTGCGGCGGCGGCGCGAGGAGGAGGAAGAGGAGGAGGCGAGAGCATCCCTGGTGGTGGCGGCGAGCACATCCCCGCGGGTCAGCGGTGTGGGTGTGCTCGGCTGGAGGGATGCGGGCAGCGGAGGATCAGAGGCGCAGTTGGCGTCCTTTGGTCTGCAGGGTCCCTCAGTCCCTGTAGCCAGCCCCTTCGGAAGGTGGGAGGTAGATACAGAGAGACAGGGTGGAATTTCTCCACCCTCAGACCTCCAGGGCCTCTGGGCTCCTGGGCTCCTGGGGCTGAGTGGGCAAAGATGTGGGCACAGTACCTGCGGCCTTGGGCAAGGTGTCTGCACCAGATGTCCCCCTAGGCTGGGGCGTGGGGGGAGGGGTAGGAAGTCCAGTGTTGCGAGTTGACTGAGGGCAGCTGTGGGCCTGATAATTCCCCTCTGTCGTGTCTTCAGGAGAAAGACCAGGGAGGAAGCCCTTACTGCTTGCTTAGGGACTGTGAAGAATAAGTGTGGGAAAATAAGAGTTCCTAGGAAGAAGATTGGTGGAAAACATGCCACAGGAGAAGCAAAATTATGAGGAGTTGGGGATTAAGTTAATGTTGGGGAACAGGCCGGTCTCTTACTCGGCAGGAAACAAGAAGGAGAAACAATTTATGGTTTGGGAATGAAGGATGCGGAAGAGATTTAAATATTCCAGTGTTTAGAAGATGCTTAAAGTTTTTATTGTTGTTATTGCATCAGATAGGCAAGAATGTAATTCTCTTGGAGCGTGAAAAACGTTATTAAAATATGGCTAAGAAGATTATTTGGAGGAATCTGACTATAGTTGCTAATTTATTTCTTGCAGTGTTGCCTAGAATTTCTAGAGTCAGAAATCATCTATTGAATGCTAAATGTTAGTACCATCTGAGTAGACAAGGAGAACGCTAACTTAAAATATTATGCACCTTCCTTTTTTGGGTAAAAAGTAACTTGCAAATTTAATGTATATAAAAAAAAGACCATGAATTTAGAGGGTGAAACTTTGATACTATTTTTTTTCTTTTATTTCTGTCAGTCCTTTAATAATTAGAATTAACTTTTTCCTTGAGAATAGTTTATATTGTCTTTGAAAAAAATATGCATACAGAAGTCAAAGAACAGAAGAAATTTAAAAAATAAAACATAAATTTAAATGTACTAGCACAATCTTAACACCTTGTAAACATCTTTCCAGCTATCTTTCTAAGCGTGTATTGATACATTCTGTAATTCAGTATCAATTTATAATTTTATGAAACTATATAGTAGAAAATTTTACATACTTACTTTTTACTCCTCATGGGGGTCTTATTTTCTATGAAGCAATTTTTAAACTAACTTTTACTATGAAAACATCACAGAGAGTCACAAAATATAAAGTAAGGTGTAATTACAGAGATGCAATTTACAGAGTTTTTTTTTTCAAGGAAGAGAAAGAAGAATAGAAAATTTTACCGAGTATAATATATTTAGTAAGCTTAAAATATGACAAAGCCTTCATGTTTGTGCATGTACGGAAGACAGATGTTTGCCAGGAGCCGTGAGAATATGATGTACAAGTGCCCTGTCCATGGTAGTAACAGTCATGATCCTTAAAGAGTCATGTAATTGTCATTTGTCTCATGAATGTAAATATCTTCTTGTTCTTTCTTGTAGATCTGTCTTCTGAAATTTAAATTTTCAAGATGAAGTTTTTATTGGCAGTGGCCTTTTTTATTTTAATTTCCTTGTGTATTGAAGAAGCCTACTCAAAAGAAAAGTCTTCAAAGAAAGGGAAGGGGAAAAAGAAGCAGTACCTATGTCCATCGTATGTCCTTCATGTCTTATATTCTTATACAGAGAGATGTTATTGCATTTTTATCAAAGTAAAGTGGTTTACTAAAACACATGTCATCAGGACTATTCCAATCAGAATATGTACCAATTTGTTTCATAGGTAGAAAGTGACAGAGTGAAGAAGGCTTTAGTAAATGAAAGCTAGTTCTCAGCTTTTAGATGAAAATAGTAGAGTTTTATCAAGTTTTGTTCATGCCGTGGACTTATATAATTTTATACATCTTTTATAAAAGTAGGAAAAAAAGTTATTTCTTTCTTACTGTGAATTCTTTGGATACTGAGATTATGTGTTTTGAGCAAGTACCAGTTCAAAAAGTTGACTTTTTAAAAACAACTCCTAAAAATGAATATTCATTAAAAAATCATATAGCTGGAACTATAATTTTAAGGTCTATTTAATTCATATTAATGCATGGCAGGAGAAAATTCACACAGTAGATCAGTTTTCCATTTCAGTGTATTTTTTTTTTGGCAAAAGATTTATATTAAGAAATTAGGATATTTCTTAGAAAATGTCATTAATTTTGAAGTTACTTATAAAAAAGAATCTAAGTCCAATTCCCACTCCCTCCCCACTCAGAAAAAAACCAGCAAGGTTTTGTGGTTTGGGCTCCATTTTGTAAAATAAAGAGTTAATATTACTGGTGAATAATAGTATATAAATAAATAACCTTCACAAAATATGTGCTTTTAGGTAGTAATGTTACAATGTATGCAGTTATCTGGAATAAAAACTAATTTGCTGATACTGATTATTTTTACATTAAGATTTCTTAAGTGCCATATTGGTCTGGGGTAACATTATTCCAGCATCATCATTATTTAAATATAGACTATATAGTTTCATAGATATTCCATAAAGATTTTTAAGGTACATTTTAGGAAGTGTATTTTTTAAAGAAAAGATATTAGAGTTTGTATTCAGGGTGGATGTTTGTATGAATATGTGAGACAGAAGTTCTGGGGCTGGTATGGTGACCCACATAAAGCCTTATCATGCATAAATCTCCCTGTTAAGCAGTACCTCCTGGTTTACAACTATAACAGTTCTGCTTATTCCAGTTTACACGGTCTGATGTCGGGCCGGGTTCTGGGTGTGATAGGATGGCCCCAACTGCCTGGCTGAGTGTGACCTCCTGCCTCTGTCACTCATCTTCACTGATACAGTTTTTGTGCAACAGCCTGGAGATGAGCATTTTAGGGAACTGGACATGGTCAGGCCTTACTCTTCCCAAGCAAAAGGACACATTGTCTTGTTTTGGATCGTGTTTATATTAACCTTTTATTTGATAAATCATAGCATATTGACATGAACTGTTGTATTTGTCTTATAGTCCTGGTGATTCGGTTTATCAGTCAAGCCATCTGTGATCACTGAGGAAGCTGATAGGAATCCTGTCTCCCCACCCTTCTCCCACCCAGTCCCCCCATCAAATGTCATGAACCAGAGTTCTGAATGTGGCAACTGCAAGCCTTATAACTATCATGTATCTTATAAGAGTCTTTTAGAGGGCATCCTGATAGCATAGCTGGTAAAGAATCTGCCTGCTGGAGACTATTCGAGTCCTGGGTTGGGAAGATCCCCTGGAGAAGGGAATGGCTACCCACTCCAGTATTCTGGCCTGGAGAATTCCATGGACAGAGGAGCCTGGTAGGCTGCAGTCCATGGGGTCACAAAGAGTCGGACAAAACTGAACAACTTACAGACTTACCCCTTCCCAGAATTATTCTATTGCCTAGGGCTTCCCTGTTGGCTCAGATGGTAAAGGATTTGCCTGCAGTGCAGGAGACCCAGGTTCAATCCCTGGGTTGGGAAGATCTCCTGGAAAAGGGAATGGCTACCCACTCCAGTATTCTTCCTAGAGAATTCCATGGACATGGCAGCCTGGTGGGCTGCAGTCCCTGGGGTTGCAAAGAGTTGGACAAGACTGAATGAACACACACACATGAACTGACTTGTATATGCTTAGGGTGTCTACAGTTAAGACAGATTTTTAAAGTTAAATCTGATAGATAAAGAATGAAACTCTGAAGATTCTCTTTGGCACATATTGGTGATCTCTAAGCGGAAGGCCCAATATATACCTGGTAAGCCCATATCACAGTATTTTAGATATGTTGAGAAATCTATCTCAACCACAGTAGTCAAATTTTGATTATATTACTTACTTTTGTGTAATAATAATGAGACTAAATAAAACTTTATGAACAGTGGGCATAGCTATGCTGCCCCAAATCCAACTTATTAAAAAGTAGATGTACTTTGGAGAGTTAGATTGGTATAATTTTTCTTTGAGCATTTTATAAAGAATTTTGATTTTAAATGATCACTAAACCTCTGAAGGGAGAAGTCAATGGCACCCCACTCCAGTACTCTTGCCTGGAAAATCCCATGGACGGAGGAGCCTGGTAGGCTGCAGTCCATGATGAGGTCTCTAAGAGTAGGACACGACTGAGCGACTTCACTTTGACTTTTCACTTTCATGCATTGGAGAAGGAAATGGCAACACACTCCAGTGTTCTTGCCTAGAGAATCCCAGGGATGGGGGAGCCTGGTGGGCTGCCATCTATGGGGTCGCACAGAGTCAGACACAACTGAAGTGACTTAGCAGCAGCAGCAGCAAACCTCTGAAGACTAAGGTTTTTTCCTGGCTATTATTGGATCCACTATATTAAATTTTTTTGAAGATCCAGATTTGGAATCTCAGTTATAATAATGGGCTGAGAAAGAATATGCAAGTTATTTGTATCTCATACAGTTCAGTTTGCCCATTTTGTGTAAGTTAAACATTAATCACCTTGATTAAGAGGAGTATTTGAGATCACAAAACCAAGAAGTTAAGTGGACTACTATATTCTCTTCAATATGGTGAAACTTGCCCAGTGATATCTTCATTTATTTAAACTTTTTTTGGAATACAATTGAGTAATGGAGTTGGATGTTATATACGCAGTTAATGTGTTATGTTCATGTAGCAAACATGAGCAAAAACTTCCCATTTTACTCTTTTAACTTTTCCCTCCAAAGATTAGAAATAAGGAGGAAAATGTTTTTAAATGTAGAAAAAATAAAGAACTTAGGACCCTTCATATTCTAGGTCAGCGTGAAGCTTGAATCTTATGATAAACTTTTCCTGGCTTTTTATTATTTTTTTAACCTACATTGTTTTGAGAAGCTTGACAGTCATAAATTTGTGCCATTATTCATTTTTTATGGTGTATAATGAAAGCAGCAGTACCAGCTTGACAAACTACCTGATAAATTTGAGTTAAAAATTTTCAGAAATTTAGTCTCTATTAATAAATATAAAATAAACTTAGAAAATATATTTTAGATGAAGTCTTTGGACACTGTTTAGCTTTCTCTTTTATAGGTTGAAGTTTACATTGATCTTAATCTTTTGGTCTTTTTATTTCCTATATATTCTGCATTAGTGGTTGTGTCCAAATCTCTGACTGTAACTCCATCCATTCACTATTACCTCCTCAGGCTCTAATTTTAGCTCAGACCTCTCTTAGCTCAAGCCATACTCATACATCCAACTTTTCTATTAGTACCTAGTAATCCTGTCTTGATCTTAAAACTCAGTTTAAAGTGATAAAAACCAAGTATTGAAACCCTCCCCACCCTTTCCCAAAGTGGTGTTTCCATTTGCATTCTTTTCCATCCAAGCTCAGATCCTCAGGATTACCTGGGACCCTCTCTCTACCTTAGCTTCTCAAATCCAGTCATTCGTCACCCAGACTCCAAGGTCAGAGTCTGCACAATGTTAGGAGTGTGTGAGTCACTCCCATCGCTATCATGACCCTGCTTTCTCTCCTCCTCTCACCTGTTTTGCCTGTATTAGTCTCCTTTCACTTTATTAGTCTCCTTGCTTCTTGTCCTTCATCAATTCCTACCCCACATCAACCCTAGAGTGTATTTTCTTCAATCTACTCAAGTCATTCCAATGCTTAGAGCCCTTTTAGGGATCCCATAGCCTTCTGGAAAGGGTTCTCACAGAACTCCTGCTGAACTGGCCTCTGACTCCCCCAGCTCTATCTCCCCATCCAGCCCACACCCTTACTCAAGTCTCATACACACTTGATGTTTCAGACCTCTGAAATATTCTTCCATTTTACCAAAATGCCAGAGAGTTCCTTCTTTCATTAACTTCTGACTCAGTGCTCTTATTCAAATCCACAACTGCAAATACTGTTTTCACTGTTGACTTTTGTGTGTCCAGCCCAGATTTGTCTAGAAAGCACCACACCCACACATCCAACATTTCAATCTAACTGTTCTATAATGACCTCAAAGTCAATTCAACACAAACCTTGCTGTTTGCTCTGGGAGACCTTTCCTAAGCCTAACAATCTGATTTCTATAATCACACTCTGTTCCTTTGTGGTTCCCTAATTGCCTGTCCCGTTTATAAGGCTATCCGATGATATCACCTGTAATTGTGTGCTTTGCCTACTAGACTGTAAGCTCCTTGAGGGCATCATCTTACTGACTTGGTCACCAGAGATTGACATAATGCCAGGTACAAAATGTACATGGAAAAAACATTTGTTTAAAAAATGAATACAAACATCAGATCTTTGAATAACTTATGTCATTGTATCTAGATTTTTTTTATAGTGCTGGAAAATAATGTATAGATCTCTGTGGATAGTATTTGACCTACAGTCTGAGTATTGGGAAAATTAGTTAACAACTAGGTAGCTAGTACAGCATTTCAACCTGCATGATGTTTCCTGATGAAAGTTTGGCCTCATCATGTTAAACATCTTTACCAATGGGAAAATAAGACTGTACAAGGGAAACACTCAAATGAAATAGATGGTGAATATGTGAGATAGAATTAGGATCTAATATGGTATTGAATGAGCTTCCCTGGTGGCTCAGGGGTTAAAGCATCTGCATGCAATGCAGGAGACCTGGGTTCGATCCCTGGGTCGAGAAGATCCCCTGGAGAAGGAAATGGCAACCCACTCCAGTATTCTTGCCTGGAGAATCCCATGGATGGAGGAGCCTAGTGGGCTACAGTCCACAGGGTCGCAAAGAGTCAGACACGACTGAACAACTTAACTTTCACTTTCACTTTTCATGGTCTTGAAGGGCCAAAATGAGGGGCTGAATCTAACAAAATTGAAGTATAAACTGCACTTTGTTTCAGAAAACATGTGTCCAAGTATATAGAATGGGGAAAGCATAGTTTGGCAAGAGCAAATGGAAAAAATGTTAGATGCTATTAATATTGTTTAAAAAAAAAAGAAAGTGAAAGGTGCTCTGTTGTGTCTGACTCTTTGCAACCCCATGGACTACAAGGCTCCTGTCTGTGTAATTCTAAGGCCAAAATACTGGAGTGGATAGCTGTTTCCTTCTCCAGGGGATCTTCCTGACTCTGGAATTGAACCAGGATCTCCTGCATTGCAGGCAAATTCTTTCCTACCTGAACTACCAGGGAAGCCCTATTTATAATATATTAATATTGTAACCAGTATGTTAACATTGTAACCATGATACAGATGAAGCATTATGTAACATAATATAGTATAATAGAGTAGAATAGTATATTAGAATACACATGATACAGATGAGTTACTATATACTTTATCTTTCCATGTCTTTCTCAGCTGTATATAACTATATTTAGTTACTTAAGAAAGAAATTAGTGTTAATATTTTACTAATTCTGTGTTAAGCATATTACTTCACTTAAAATAATTCAGTTATTTATAGCAAGCTTTACAGAGATTTCTGTACTGTGCTAGTCGGTACTTTCAGGGGAGAGAAATAAGAATAGTTGAAGTAATTACCATAATGTCATATTTGGAAGAGCTAAAAGAACTGAGGTATTTGACAGTTGTCTTCAATTTTTTGAAAAATTTTGATTTAGATGAGAAAGTTTTTGCTGCTTGGCACCAGTAGTTAAAACAAGGACTAATGAACAGAAGACACGAAGAGGGATAATTTTGGCTCCAAATTAGGAAGAATTTTCTAATAGCAGTCTGCCAGATATAATTGCCTAGGCAGGGAGATAGTAGAGTTCCCAGTGACTCCAATCACTCAGCCATGGGGGATAATTGCTTGGCAGCATATTTTATAGAAAGTTTGAGCGTTGAATGGGTGGTTAGGCCAGATGGCAGTATTTATGGACATTTCATTTTGTGAGATTCTAAAGATTCTTTGATTCTAATATATTGTATGTGATGATAGCCTTAAGACTATCCAATAGTAGAATGATACAGAATCATCTTTTAAAAATTTTATCTCCATCCAGACTTAAATAGATCAGCTGCTATTTTTGGTGCATTGTCTTGGAAAGCTCTACCATATAAAATAAATATATCTTGGTCTAATAATAAGGATTTAACTTTCAGTGGTAGCATTTCTTCTTGAAATTTCATGAGTAATCAGATTTTTTTTAGTATCTTTTAAAACCACACAATCTTTTTTCCTGGAATAAGCATGTTAAGCTACTATTAATTTCAAGAAATAGTGATTGACAGATGACAAATTTAAATTATCTAATGAATGCCTGCCATAATTGATAAGAAGGAGGCATAGATTTATAGATTTGTATTTATATCTCTATTGTACATGAAACCAGAACTTTCTAAAATATACTTCCAGAATTCTTGATTGAATAAGCAAAAGCAAAACAAAATAAAACTATCACAACCAAAACCAAAACATGATTTATCATGTTTATTTGTGCTCATGGCAGACATAATAACACTTTTTAATACTGAATTTGGCCAGATCATAACCTCTTGGTACATACTACCTTTTTTGGCATCACTGAGTTAGGGAACCTTCTACTGTTAACGAAGGAGTGTTTGAATTTCACCTACTCGCTCACTATAGGTATAACTAATATGCTTGCAAGCTACATTTGATATCTCCTTTCTTGGGCTTCCCTGATAGCTCAGTTGATAAAGAATCTGTCTGCAATGCAGGAGACCCCGGTTTGATTCCTGGGTCTGGAAGATCTGCTGGAGAAGGGATAGGCTACCCACTCCGGTTTTGTTGGGTTTCCCTTGTGTCTCAGCTGGTAAAGAATCCACCTGCTGTGCAGGAGACCTGGGTTCAATCCCTGAGTTGGAAAGATCCCCTGGAGAAGGGAAAGGCTACCCACTCCAGTATTCTGGCCTGGAGAATTCCATGGACTGTATGGTCTATGGGATCGCAAAGAGTTGGACATGACTGAGAGACTTTCACTTCTCCCATTTTGGGCCCATATTTCTATCTTAGGTGTGAAGAAGCCTAAGAAGCCCTTACTTGATACTTGTGAGGGCTGCTGTTATTTCTGAGTGTGTAGTCATGTTTGCATGTATTTATTTTATCTTCTTAATGATCTTTCTGTCAAACTGTTGGTGCATGCATGCTCAGTCATCTCCTACTCTTTGCAAATCTATGGACTGTAGCCCACTAGGCTCCTCTGTCCATGGGATTCTCCAGGCAAGAACACTGGAGTGGATTACCATTTCCTCCTCCAGGGAATCTTCCTGACCTAGGGATTGAACCCGTATCTCCTATGTCTCCTGCATTAGCAGGCAGATTATTTACCACTGAGCCACCTGGGAAGCCCTCAGACCATTGGCACTCTAGCTTTAAAATCATGGCATAAAGATTTATGGTTCTCTCTGTGTGTAATGGGAAACAGTATGACTTTTTTTTTTTACTAGTTTGTTCACAATCTGAGAAAGTTGTGTGTGTATAAATGTGTTCGAGAATTTTTTGTCTCCTGGAGAGAGCTGTCGTACCATTTAATGATAGCATCTATATACATCAGTTCTGTGTAGTAAGGAGGGTTGGATTACTGTGAATAATTAAAGCCATTGTGTGTTTCCTAAATAATGTTAGCCGTTTTCTTCCTATTCTGATTTTCTTGCCTACTATGTATTAATTAATAGTAATTAATAATTAATAGTTATTAATGTAATGGGTTGATTTTTGTTTACTTCCATTTTCTAACTACCTAATGGGGATGTTCAAGATAAATACATTGGCAAGAAAGATGAAATGCTGATTTATAAAGAGTATTGAGAGCATGTACAATGGATGCAATTGAAAATTGCCTATATTATTATCACCGTAACAAAGTAGAACAAATTTTTCGTCAATGGGCAGTTATGTATTTTCTTACTAGCTATTGAACCGTTCTAATTTAATGGCATGCAATTATTTTGCAGTCAGTTGAATTAATGATCTTCCTTTTACAAATAATTCCCTAGGTTTTAAAGTAAGCTTCTTCATTATTTTAGTTATTTGGGCATGAAATTTAAATGGAACCTGTTTTCTCTTAAAGTGATCTCCTATGTCTGTCCTATTCATTGCATCTGTGCTTACCATCATGTTCAACTTATCTTCTACAATAGCTTCGTACTTATTTACTGTATTTTTTCTCTGCTCATTATTATTTGCCTTATATATTGTTTCCATTTTCATCTTGTTAATCTTATGTTCCAGACCCACAATGTTGTCTTATTCCTTCATGGATCCAGGGCAGACTTTTCATTATGACTTTGAAAGGCCTCTCTGATTTACATGCAGAACTTTATATAAAACTATTTTCTTGTCTCAGAAAGGTCAGTCTGTCGTTAACGCCAGTCTGCCACTTATGCTTAGACAGGCTTTTGGTTAGGATGACAACTTCCTGCTTAATCTATGCAGCCCTTCCAGGTACATCTCAGATATTTCTTTGCTTTATGAAATTAAAAAAGTGTATTTTATATTGGAGTATAGTTGATTAACAATGTTGTGTTAGTTTCAGGTATATAGCAAAGTGACTTAGATGTATGTGTATGTATTATATATATATACATATATATAATATATTCCTTTTCAAATTATTTTCCCATTTAGATTACTACAGAATATTGACTATAGTTCTCTGTGCTGTACATGAGGTCCTTGTTTATTTTATATATAGTAGTATTTGTTAATATCAAACTCCCAATTTATCTCTCCTCCTACCTTTCCCCTGGGTAGCCATGTTTGTTTCCTATGTCTATGAGTGAGTTTCTGTTTTGTGAATAAGTTCATCATATTACCTTGCCTTGCCTTATGAAACTTGTAAAATGATTAGAAATTTCCATTGAGAAAAATAGTAATACAAATTAATAGCATGCTGAAGTTGTTAATAAATTGAGTTCTTGGACCTTGATAGAATACAGTGTTTAGATAGAAAAGAGTGTTAATTTCCTGGCGGGTATATCATAACTGGAACCTTGTGTGGAATTCTGGCTGCTGTTGTTTATGAGGGTTGGATTTACATGAGAATTTCTTCCAAGAACCATGATCAGGGTTTGCTGGAACATGAAAGTCTGTGGTTTGATCGATTGTACTCTGAATTTTTTCTTTAAGAATAGATGAGGAGTTTGTATTTAGACCTCACGTTACAGAACCAAGACCAGAGAGAGAAACATAGAAGAAGACATTTCAGTTTTACGGTTTAGGATATAACTATCCAAAGAAAAAGTGAATTTCCTTGGGTGGTTCTTTGCTACCAGAGTGATGAACGTGCTTGACTAGGGACAACAACCAGACCAAGTGTCACTGGGAAGCTTGATTAGACTTTATGATTAAAACTAAAATTAAACTTCTTGATCTCTTAGAATCCTTTTTGTTTATCTTGTATGTTTTGACACTCGATTAGATTTAATATTATTACTCTTTATATGATAGCTTTTATTTTCTGATTGAAACGTTTATATTATGTTAACTCTTTAGCTAAATTACAAATACTTGAAATGAGATGGTGCACTCTCTCCACTTTCATTATAGTATATACACTTTAACTTAGTAAGCGTAAATGAAGCTCTTATGCAAAGAATTTTCATGTAGGCAGAATATATATATATTTAAAAATATATATATATTTTATGAAATGCATATATACTTTATGAAAGTGTATGTGTATATATAAATACAGTTTATATAGTTTCTTATATAGAATATAGATATGAATATGTAGTTTCATATGAAATTATATATATAATTTCATAAAATTATATATATATATATATAGTTTCATAGTCTTTAAGACTTAATCAAATGGAATCAAACAGGTGACTGAGTATATAGAAAAATCATAAGTTAATCATAAATTAATTCAGTGGCTCCCTGGGGCCGTATTTAGAGATCAAATACTTGGAACATGTGCTATTTAAATTCCCTCTGTATTTCTGTTTAATCCTGATGGAAAAAGCACTGTAATTGGAGAGAAAGAGCCCTGCTGTATCTCAGAACTGTTGCTGATAGGCTTTATAATTTTCAGTAAGTCATTTAATTAATCTTGGTCTCAATTTTCTCATTGCATGGTGAAAAATTTTATCTCAGTAGTCTCATTTCATTTATTTATTCCAATTCTATCTATTATGCTACAATCCTGTTTTATTTATGATTGTTTTGGTAACTTAATATTCAGGGCTATTTTTTTTGTCACAATCTTTTTGTTTTCTGATTTAGAACCAATCAAGCCTAAAAAATGGAAAGAGAATATACAAAATTCTGTTTCTTAAGCAAGTTAATTACTAAGGGATATGATTGCAGATTTGACTTAGCAAAATACAGGTATGTAACTGTCCTCCCAAATCGAAGAATGACATGTGTCCAAGGTGAATAGTCACCGTTCTTAGCTCTGTAATTCTTTACAAGTTATAATGATCAAATTGTGGAATTTGACTTACAAACTTATGTCTTGTGCTTGCTTTTTTGTTTTCTTTTGGAGGTGAATACTTTCTATAATGCAGTAAAGGATGCAGTAGCTTTGCATAAGTCTCCTGTATTCTCCTTATGCTACTACCTGAAAAAGGCACATCACTGCTGTCCTCCTGAGAACAGAGAACTCTTTGTAAATGAGTTCCTCTGGCCCAGACATTTTATGGAAATTTACACATAGAATTCATAAAGCAAATTATTCAAATTTATGTACATATAAATAGCTCCTCTGAGAAATGATGTAAATAGGAAATTACATTTCTCAGAGCTCTGATTGGAATAATAGCAAAACACTGATTAAATCACTAATAGACTCTGTTAAAGAATGTGAAATATCTGACCTGTATTAGTCCTCCTGTGAGAAGACAGTGGTAGGAATTCATGATGATTCGGGATTCAGGGAAATTTAGGACTCTGAGCCTGAGAGTAACCAAAGAGAATAGGCCCACCTTTAGTGAGTGGATTTGCTGCCTTTTGTGCATCACTGTTGAGCTCTGAGTTATACCACGGACCCTGCAGCTGAGACATCCCCAAGGTCTTACTGCAGCATTCTTTGATATCTCCTAGAAGTTCCAAATTTATTGGATTAGAATGTCTATAATATTTTTCTTTCATTTTACAAATGTTGCTTGGAATCTCCATTGGTTTGTTTTGTGTGTTGATCTCGCCTTTTCTGGGTCTTCATTGCGGGGCCTCCACATTTACTTGGCTCTTAGTGGCTCCATTGTTCTCTTTTCCTAACAGCAGTTTCAGTCCTTGATCAACACCCCTTTCAGTCCTTGCCTACAGTGTGAAATTCAACTTTAAAGGAAAAAAAAAATAGAAGTCACTGGACAGTTGCACCCCAAACCCCTCCTTCTTCCCTCCAAAGCTGCCTATGGCATCATCCTTTCTCTTCTTCTTGCCTCCTGACCTAGACGAAGAGTCTTTGATTCCACCCCCCACGCCTCTGAGACTTCCCCATCACCACACTTGGCTCTACCATGTGTCATCATCTTCTCTTCTTTGGCTCCTTTTTCCAAGGGCTTAAAAATATGCTGAAGTTTTGCCTACCTGAAAAAAAAAAGTGTGTAGTTTTTTTTTTTTCAACTTTTAATTTCTGTTTGGGTATAGCCAATTAACAACATCATGATATTTTCAGATGAAAAGCAAAGGGACCATTCTCCCCTAAACTCCCCTCCCATCCAGGCTACCACATAACACTGAGCAGAGTTCCTTGTGCTATACAGTAGATCCTCATTCACTATCATTTAAAATATTAAAAGTGAGTAGTTTTTATATTCCTCTTTCATCAACTTTGTTTCTTCGCCTGTGTTCATTGTCACACTTCTTAAACTGACAGCCCACAGCAGCTTCTCCTTTCTCAGCTCTGTTGTTCAGTTGCCCAGTCATATCCAACTCTTTGCGACCTCATGGACTGAAGCACGCCAGGCCTCTCTAGCCTCACCATCTCCCAAAGTTTGCCCAAGTTCAAGTCCATTGCATCGGTGATGCCGCCCAGCCATCTAATGCTCTGATGCCCTCTTCTTCTGCTCTCAATCTTTCCCAGCATGAGGGACTTTTCCAATCAGTCAGCTCTTTGCATTAGGTGATCAAAATACTGGAACTTCAGCTTTAGCATCAGTCCTTCCAATGAGTGTCCCGTTAACCCTTAAGATTAACTGGTTTGATCTCCTTGCCTTCCAAAAGGACTCTCATGACTCTTCTCCAGCACCACTTTGGCATTCTGCCTTCTTTATGATTCAGCTCTCACAACTGTATGTGACTGCTGGGAAGACTATAGCCTTGACTATATGGTTCTTTGTTGGCAGAGTAAAGTCTCTGCTTCTCAACATACTGTCTAGGTTTGTCACAGCTTTCCTGCCAAGAAGCAATCGTCTTCTGATTTCATGGCTGCAGTTACCATCTGCAGTGATTTTAGAGCCCAAGAAGAGGAAGTCTGTCACTGCATCCACATTTTCTCCTTCTATTTGCCATGAAGTAACGGGGCCAGGTGCCATAATTTTGGCTTTTTTAAATATTTAGTCTTTTTTTTTTTTAATTTAGTCTTAAGCCAGCTCTTGCACTCTCCTCCTTTGCCCTCATCACAAGGCACTTTTGCTCTTCTTCGTCTTCTGGCTTTAGAGTGGCATCATCGGCATATCTTGATCTCTTCAGCATCTACTAGGTCTTTCCCATGATGTCCTTTATTGTGCCCATCTTTGGGCAAAACGTTCCCTTGATATTTCCAATTTTCCTGAAGAGATCTCTAGTATTTCCCCTTCTGTTGTTTTCTTCTTGTTTTATACACTGTTCATTGAAGAGGCCTTCTTGTCTCTCTGTGCTGTTCTTTGGACATCTGCATTTACTTGGACATACCTTTCCCTTTCTCACTTGCTTTTCACTTTTCTTCTTTCTTTAGCTATTTGTAAGGCCTCCTCAGATAACCACTTTGCCTTCTTGCTTTTCTTTTTCTTTGGGATGGTTTTGTTTACTACTTCTTGTACAGTATTACGGAGCTCCATCCATAGTTATTCAGGCACACTTTCTCCAAGTTCTAATCCCTTGAATCTATTTGTTACCTCCACTGCATATTCATAGGGGATTTGACTTAAGTCGTATCTGGCTGGCATAGTGATTTTCTCTGCTTTCTTTAGTTTAAGCCTGAATGTTGCTATGAGATGCTGATGATCTGAGCCCCAGTCAGCTCCGGGTCTTGTTTTTGCTGATTGTATACAGCTTTTCCATCTTTGGCTACGAAAAATATAATCAATTTGATTTCGGTATTGAACATTTGGTGATGTCCACATGTAAAGTTGTCTCTTGTGTTGCTGAAAAGAGGTATTTGCTATGACCAATGGCTTCTCTTGGCAGAATTCAATTAGCCTTTGCCCTGATTCATTTTGTTCTCCAAGGCCAAACTTGTCTGTTACTCTAGGTATCTCTTGAGTTCCTACTATTGCACTCCAGTCCCCAATGATGAATAGAATATTTTTTTTTTTTTTTTTTTGCTGTTCTAGGAAGTCTTCTAGGTCTTCATATAACTAATGAATTTCAGCTTCTTTGGCATCAGTAATAGGGATATAGACTTGGCTTACTGTGATGTTGAATGGCTCGCCTTGGAAATGAACTGAGATCATTCTATTATTTTTGAGGTTGCACCCAAGTACTGCATTTCATACTCTTTTGTTGATTATGAGGGCTACTCCATTTCTTTTATGGGATTCTTGCCCACTATGTATTCTATATATATACTACTCTACTATATGCTATTTCCCTGGTGGCTCAGGATAAAGCATCTGCTTGCAAAACAGGAGACCCGGGTTCAATCACTGGGTTGGGAAGATCCCCTGGAGAAGGAAATGGCAACCCACTCCAGTACTCTTGCCTGGAGAATCCCATGGACAAAAGAGCCTGGCAGGCTACAGTCCACAGGGTCACAAAGAGTCGGACACGACTGAGCGACTTCATTTCACTTCACTTCATACTATACAGTATACTATATAGAATATATACTACTATATATTCTATACAGTAGATATAATGGTCATTTGAAATAAATTCATCCAGTGCCATCCATTTTAGTTCATTGATTCCCAAGATCTTGATGTTTATTCTTACCATCTCCTGTTTGACCACATCCAATTTTCCTTGATTCAGTAACCTAACATTCCAGGTTCATATGCAATACTGTTCTTTGCAGCATCAGATTTTACTTTCATCATCAGACATCCTCAACTGAGCATCGTTTTTGCTTTGGCCCAGCCACTTCATTCTTTCTGGGGCTATTAGTAGTTCTCCTCCGTTCTTCCCCGGTGGCATATTGGACACCTTCCAACCTGGGAAGTTGTCATATCTTTCGTTGTCATATCTTTGTCCTTTCATACAGTTCATGAGGTTCTCATGGTAGGTATACTGGGGTGGTTTGCCATTCCCTGCTCCAGTGGATCATGTTTTGTCAGAACTCTCCACTATGACCATCCATCTTGGTTAGCCCTACATGGCATGCCTCATAGCTTCATCAAATTACACAAGCCCCTTAGCCACAGCAAAGGAGTGATCCGTGAAGGGGGATCATTGAGATCATTCTCAGTTCTAATTCACTATTTTTTTTTCTTTTTTTTACTTGAATTGCTTTGAATTACAAAAGCCAGACTTTACTGTTGTAACAAAGGAAGCAATACAACCTCATTAATTCTCCTATTCACATTGACTCCTGTCCCATTGTCTTTTTTCCTTAATTTATTTATTCATTATTTACTTATTTGTTGTTATGTGTGAGCTTTCTCTAATTGCAGGGAGCAGGGACTAATCTAGTTTCAGTGCTTAGGTTTCTTATTGGGGTGACTTGTTGCAGAACATGGGCTCTAGGGCAAGGGCTCAGTAGTTGTGGCACACAGGCTTCATTGCCTCATGGCATGTAGAATCTTCCTGCACTAGGGATCGAACCCACGTCTCCTACATTGGCAGGCAGATTCTCAGCCACTGGACCACGAGGGAAGTCCAGCCATTCTGTATTTTGATGAAGATATTAATTTTGTCCCTTTAAAGAAAATATGCTAAATTTATTTTGAGACCTTATAATTTGACAAGGACTAATGTTTGTCTAGGAGAAGGCAGTGGCAACCCACTCCAGTACTCTTGCCTGGAAAATCCCATGGACGGAGGAGCCTGGTAGGCTTCAGTCCATGGGGTCGAGAAGAGTCAGACATGACTGAGCGACTTCACTTTTACTTTTCACTTTCATGCATTGGAGAAGGAATCGGCAACCCACTCCAGTGTTCTTGCCTGGAGAATCCCAGGGACGGCATAGCCTGGTGGGCTGCCATCTATGGGGTCCCAGAGTCTGACACGACTGAAGTGACTTCGCAGTAGCAATGTTTGTCTTCTGTGTCCTGAAATGACCATGTCCCCCACCAGTCCCAATTTGCCTTCCAGCATGTATCTGGTTAGACACCTTCCCTGGCTATTCCATTATGTCTGTCAAGAAATAGTGGATTTTACCAGATATCCATATCCTCAGTGCTGCTAGAGGTTCATCCTTGGTCCTTTTATTTCCTTAACACTTTCCTCCTAAGTTCTACCTGTATCTGTGGGTTATGCACACATCCTTATCTCCAGGTATAGTTACTCTTGTGAGTTCCAGTTAATTATTTGTAACTTCCTCTGGACCTCAGCATTAATATATCAAGCTAGCTCTGCTGTCAACCTTCCTTAGCTCTGCACCTAGCCTTTCATGAGAAAGGGTTTAAACATCTTCTATTCTGTCCCAGACATTCACCTTGATCATCTCATCTTTATTAATGTGCATATTAAAGTGGACAGATATTAATGTGGAATTAATTGAATTGATACAAAAGAGGAAGAATGGGATTGAAATTCAGGAAAATGGGGTTCACTCTGTCACTAACTTTCTTTGTGTCCTCAGATAAATTGCTCTGGACCTTAATAGTCTTGATCTGTAAAATGAAAGAACTGCCAAAAGAATTAATGAATTTTTCATAGTCACTGGAAGAGAAGTTTGCTCTGGAGGTTTAATAGGTGGGAACACCATTGTCTTGAGTATGAAGGGACTATTCTGGGATGGATCACTTAATGCATTTGTGACCTTTCTTTTGCCCCACCTGTGCTCAGTTCTCTTATCTGTAAAATAGAAATGATGAGCTGATTTACAGTGTTTATCTGACAATATAATTTGACATTGTGTATGAAATTATCTTTTGAACCCTAAACATTCTATAAGGTGGACTGCCTGTGTTTGTGATATTGAGTTTCTTTGAAAGAGCTCAAGGGGGTTTTGCATATTTTATATGATTCTAGCTCTTATTCTATCATGACTTAAGCTAATTTTTAGAGACAGAAAACCTAATTTTACAGCTAAACAATACCTGTGTCACTTTATTGTACATATTCTCCTAAGATTCAGGATTTTAGGACTGGGGTGAGTACAACACATGTCCCACCTATCTGTGCCAGGCCGGCACTGTGAGCTATGTGTGAGACTCAGAGCTGGGCAGATTCTCAACTGAGTTTATACAACAGGCAGTGGCACCCTCCCTTTACACATGAGCAACTTGTGGCATGTGTTTCTTAAGGTCATAAGATTAGTCAGTGATATTCCAGTGATACTCTCTGGTGGGTATTGTGGCTCATTTTTTTGGTCATTGGGTACATCTCATAGTTTATCCTGTTTATCTAGGAGATAAGAATGCTGGGGTCCCAGGAGGTAAGATTTTTTTTGCCAAGAGCATAGCCCTGGCCAAAAGCCAGAGGGGAACATAGACTTCTGATTTCCAGTCCAAGTCTTCTCATGAACTTCCTTACCACCATGTTTGTGGTTTTCTAGTTGTTGCCCTCACCAGTAAGAACACTTTATCTTGACTTCACTTTGTATGTTTTTAAGAAACATATATTAGGTTTATTGTAGGCTTTTCCTAAGACTTAAAACTCATTGAAGTACTTTGTAAATAATAAGGAATGCATTCTTTGTAAATAACAGAATGTGACAAAATTGTTTGTGTGTTATTGTTTTTAAACATTTTTGAAGTGTAGTTTGCATATAGAAAAGTGCAATCTTAAGCATGCAGCTTAAGTGTTCACATGTAACTATGTAACCAGAACCTGGATTTAGAAATAGAATATTGTCAAGTTAGAAGCCACTTATTGTCTGCCCATTTTTGAAGTATGATAAATGGAATAATCCTGTAAATATATGTAAGATTGATCCACAATGTTAAATGTAGCAAGAGTTCAACCATTTTTCATTGCTGCGTAATAGTTCACGATAGAAATCACTGTCCTTTATTTTTCTCTACTTTTTGTAGATGTTTGTGTTGTTTCCAAATAAATAGACACATGCACGCACACACACACCCTAATTTTATGGAGAATATATAAGAAATGTTTAGAAATCATTAGGAAAAAGGCAAACAGCATAATTGAATATGCCCAAATGATGGCAGCCAAAAGGCCAGAGCTGTATTTAAAGATGATTGACTTCATTACTCGTCAAGGAAATACAGATTAAAATGACAGTGGGACACTATTATAACTCAACAGAGTGGCTAAAGTGGAAGTGAGAGGGAAATACTAGGTGTTCGTGAGAATGTGAACAGGTACAGTTTCATTCTTTGCTGGTGAAAGTCCACATAGGCAGCACCATTTGATAAGCCACTTATCAGTGTCTCCTGAAACTGAAAATCCATACACCCTATGACTCAGGCATTCTATTCCTATGTATAGATACTAAGCAGAAACATGTGGACATGTTTACCAAAATACAGAACAAAATGTTCATACAAGCACTGTTTGTAATTACCAGAAGTATAATTCATCTTTGTTAGTTTTGTCTATGGTTTTTTGATTCCAGAGGATTCAAAATTTTTCAGACTAAAATAATATTTAGCATCACTAAGGCTAGGTGACCAAAACTTTAGTAATACTAAAATAGATTGCGTTGGTTAGAATAAGAATTGTATGATAAAGGCAAAACTGACCTTTGAAGCTGTAATCAAAATATCCAAGATAAAGACAAATCCCTTTAATTTCTTCCTGGAATTATCATGCATCTTTTTGCTTAGCAACATTAGGTGTGTCTAGGCAGCTCTGAATTATCAATGGAATGGTAGTAGTCCTATAGTTAATTCTAAATAAAAGGTACAGTCATTAGTACTTTGAGTGCATTTATAATATTCTATTCTGGGATTTCACAAATCTTAAGCAAACTTCCAACTTAGAGTAAAAAGAAAATGATTTCTCTATGACTCTCAACTGGCTTGCAGTTTCTAATTTTATTTTTTAAAAAGTGAATCATTTAACTCATTCAATTACTCTTTTTTCTGTCTCTTTTTTAGAATAGGAGTTTCTTTTTTTTTTTAGTAGGAGTTTAGTTGCTTTACTCTGCTGTGTCAGTTTCTACTGTACAGAAAAATGGATCAACTATATGTATATCTGTGTTGTTGTTTAATCACTAAGTTGTATCGATTCTTTTGCAACTTCATGGACTGTAGCTGGCCAGACTCCTCTGCCCATGAGATTTCATAGGCAAGAATACTGGAGTGTGTTGCCATTTCCTTCTCCAAGGATTCTTCCAACCCAGGGATCAAACCCACATCTCCTGCGTGGCAGGTGGATTCTTTACCACTGAGCCACTTGAGAAGCCCAGTGATCCCATACGTATGTATGCCTATATCCTCTCTTTTTTGGGGTTTCCTTCCCATTTAGGTCACCACAGAGTACTAAGTAGAGTTCCCTGTGCTACACAGTGTGTTTTCACTCGTAATTATTTTATACAGAGTAGTGTGTACATGTCAGTCACCGTCTCCCAGTTCCTTCCACCCTTTCCCCCTCACCCTTGGTATCCAAAGGTTTGTCCTCTATGTCCGTGTCCCTGTTTTTGCTTTGGACATAAGTTCATCAGTACTGTTTATTCTGTGTTCTACATTTTGAGCATCTTCCCTGTGCACCTATAAACCTTACCACTTATTCTGTGCTAAGACACAGATTCAAGGCAAAATACTTTACATACATATAAATGCCATACATAGCTATGAGTCAATATCTTCTGTCATCTTCTGATGACAGAACATAGCGGTATTTCTTCTAAGCCTCTGTTATAGAAGCACACAGGATCTGTAAAACCTGTGTGGGCGTTAAGTCACCATGCAGTGAGGTGGATTATGGGTGTGGTTCATTGTTCCATTTCCCTGGGTTCCAGAAGATTGGTTTACAGAACTTCAAATTGTTTTCTCTGCACATATTTGTCTGTCTGTCTTTGGAGGCCTATTTCTAAGCAATATTGCACAAATAACCTTTCAAAATTGTGTAATGTTTTACAGGAAAACCTACTTGAATGGGAATATTAAAATAAGACTTCCTTGTAGATAGCAGAAACATGTTTACAGTGACCTTGCAGGGGGAGGAATAGCATTGATTACGACATGATTCTCTACTCTCTTTTACATGCTATTCTAAGTGCTTCACATCAGAAATGAAAAGTTTTTGAAATAGTTTTTATTAGCTCTTTATGTCAAAATGACCAATGGTTCATTCAGTTATTAAGTATAATAGAAAATTTGTATTTAATTAAAAAGCCAAGTTATTAAAATTCTAATTGATAATGTTCATAATTCTGAAATCCTACCTCATGTGAAAATTCTTAAATTTCTACTTTAAAGAGCCTGCATAGCTTATTTCATATATTAATAATATCTGCCTATATTAATTCACAATCACCTGTCACATTTGAAAGTCTTTTGTCCTTAGACTGTGTCTGGCCAGAATCCAAAATATACATGATAATTGATTGTTTGATATTAAGGACCATTTTAATTAATTATATTTAATTATTAAGTAAATAGTACATTTACTTATGTAACTTATATAAGTAATCTATAATTGTATTTTCTTTTGGCAATTACAGGAGGAGGGGAGTTGGAACTTAGCTCAGTATGTCAGGAATTTGAAGTAGGATTTTTTCTGCATCAGTTTCCATGAGGTTCCAAAGGCCAAGAACAACCATGCCTGCATCCTAGAGTTGGGAAACAGACCTCTGATGCGGTCATGTTCATGGGACCTCCAGCCCGCCATCTGCATCCATGGCCCAGCAGAGTTAGAATGCAGAAGACCAGTGGGAGAGCCTCTTTGGAGGAGATTGTGGAGGTGCCGTGGCAGTTCTCATGGTCCCCAGCAGATGGAGAGGATGCTTTTCCTTCTCTAGGTGACTCCAGAGGCAGAGTCACCTGTGTCCCCCGAGTGGGGGGCTCATGGCGACCTGGTCCCTGGACCCCATGAAAGTGAAGTCATGGCTGTAACTGTGGGTGGCAGACAGAGGAACAGACAGGAGAGGCTGCTGTGAGTGGAACCATGTTTACTATTTGTCAGGAGAAAGAAAGATTGAGTCCTTCCTGCAACTCAGATGTGGTCCCAGGAGAGAGAGGAAGAAAGTGCAGCGTGAAATTAGCAGTAGAGGAGCTGTGCCTGAAGGCCCAGGAGGGTTCTGAAACCCAGGTGTGCGGACTACAGGATGCCTGGGCTCAGAGTTGGAATCTGAGTTGCCAGCTGGAGCAAAGCCCACAGTCATCATACATGGAGAAAATAGGCAAAGCAAATTAATTGGGAATGAGGATATTTTTCGTAACATTTCAATAACCACCTTTTCATAAATGTGGCTGGATAGCAGGTATTTGAAACCATATCAAATGCAAACCTTAGCACTGAACAATATTCTTTTAGGACTGGGAACTGGGGATTTGGGGATTGCTATCCAGTGACTATACAGTGGAAGTGAGAAATAGATTTAAGGGACTAGATTTGATAGACAGAGTGCCTGATGAACTATGGACATTCATGACATTTTACAAGAGACAGGGATCAAGACCTTCCCCTGGGAAAAGAAATGCAAAAAAGCAAAATGGCTGAGGAGGCCTTACAAATAGCCGTGAAAAGAAGAGAAGCGAAAAGCGAAGGAGGAAAGGAAAGATATAAGCATCTGAATGCAGAGTTCCAAAGAATAGGAAGGAGAGATAAGAAAGCCTTCCTCAGTGATCAATGCAAAGAAATAGAGGAAAACAACAGAATGGGAAAGACTAGAGATCTCTTCAAGAAAATTAGAGATACCAAGGGGACATTTCATGCAAAGATGGGCCTGATAAAGGACAGAAATGGTATGGACTTAACAGAAGCAGAAGATATTAAGAAGAGGTGGCAAAAATACACAGAACTGTGCAAAAAAGATCTTCACGACCCAGAAAATCACGATGGTGTGATCACTCACCTAGAACCAGACATCCTGGAATGCTAACTCAAGTGGGCCTTAGAAAGCATCACTACGAACAAAGCTAGTGGAGATGATGGAATTCTGGTTGAGTTATTTTGAATCCTGAAAGATGATGCTGTGAAAGTGCTGCACGCAATATGCAAGCAAATTTGGAAAACTCAGCAGTTTCCAGGACTGGAAAAGGTCAGTTTTCATTCCAATCCTAAAGAAAGGCAATGCCAAAGAATGCTCAAACTATCGCACAATTGCACTCATCTCACACGCTAGTAAAGTCATGCTCAAAATTCTCCAAGCCAGGCTTCAGCAATACATGTACCATGAACTTCCTGATGTTCAAGCTGGTTTTAGAAAAGGCAGAGGAACCAGAGGTTAAATTGCCAACATCTGCTGGATCATCAAAAAAGCAAGAGAGTTCCAGAAAAACATTGATTTCTGCTTTATTGACTATGCCAAAGCCTTTGACTGTGTGGATCACAATAAACTGTGGAAAATTCTGAAAGAGATGGGAATACCAGACCACCTGACCTGCCTCTTGAGAAACCTATATGCAGGTCAGGAAGCAACAGTTAGGACTGGACATGGAACAACAGACTGGTTCCAAATAGGAAAAGGAGTACGTCAAGGCTGTATATTGTCACCCTGCTTATTTAACTTATATGCAGAGTATATCATGAGAAACGCTGGGCTGGAAGAAGCACAAGCTGGAATCAAGATTGCTGGGAGAAATATCAATAACCTTAGATATGCAGATGACACCACCCTTATGGCAGAAAGTGAAGAGGAACTAAAAAGCCTCTAGATGAAAGTGAAAGAGGAGAGTGAAAAAGTTGGCTTAAAGCTCAACATTCAGAAAACAAAGATCATGGCATGTGGTCCCATCACTTCATGGGAAATAGATGGGGAAACAGTGGAAACAGCATCAGACTTTATTTTTGGGGCTCCAAAATCACTGCAGATGGTGACTGAAGCCATGAAATTAAAAGACACTTACTCCTTGGAAGGAAAGTTATGACCAACTTAGATAGCATATTCAAAAGAAGAGACATTACTTTGCCAACAAAGGTCCTTCTAGTCAAGGCTATGGTGTTTCCAGTGGTCATGTATGGATGTGAAAGTTGGACTGTGAAGAAAGCTGAGTGCCGAAGAATTGATGCTTTTGAACTGTGGTGTTGGAGAAGATTCTTGAGAGTCCCATGGACTGCAAGGAGATCCAACCAGTCTATTGTAAAGGAGATCAGTCCTGGGTGTTCATTGGAAGGACTGATGCTAAAGCTGAAACTCCAGCACTTTGGTCACCTCATGTGAAGAGCTGACTAATTGGAAAAGACCCTGATGTTGGGAGGGATTGGGGGCAGGAGGAGAAGGGGACGACAGAGGATGAGTTGCCTAGATGGCATCACCGACTTGGTGGACATGAGTTTGAATAAACTCCGGGAGTTGGTGATGGACAGGGAGTCCTGGCATGCTAAGATTCATGGGGTCGCAAAGTCGTATACGACTGAGCGACTGAACTGAACTGAACTGACCGAGTGACGATGACTCCGTGAGTCAGGGATTTAGCTCTGTGAGGGCAGTGTGTTTGTATGTTGTTTTGCTTGTGCATTTCCAATGTTTAGGAAAATACCTAGCTGTGGCTGGCTCATTGTGTAATGCTACCCATGCTGTGTATGCAGAATTGACGTTTTATTTGAGTTCTGTGAGGGAGAAATAGTTTCAACTCTTGGAAAATTTACTTTTAAAGAACACCCCCCATACCCAAAATGTGTTAACAAATATAGACAACTATAGACCAATTGAAAATAACCATGCTTAGTGAATCATTTTGTAACAGTCCTAAAGAGTTAATTTCAAAATCAGTTACACTGATATTTTGTTTACCTTTGATGTTCAAAATTGTTTTGAAATACAATTCAGTGTACTTCATTTATCTTCTAGGTGTTTGTGTGATAACTTAATTCTTGGCAGGTAAACAAGAAAAGTGTTCTGGATTGCTATTGTGAAGCTTTTGAGGACAGAACATCTGTCTGACTCAGCTTTCCCTAGGCATGTGATCCTGCCTGTGTCCTCTTCTCCCTTCATCTCTTTCAGAAAAGGGACTCCCCTTCATCCAGCCAAGGCTAATTCTCTAAACCACAATGTAGATTTCATTGACTCCTGTTTTTTGGGGGGAATCTGAAATTGAAATTAATTTGTTCAAGTTTATCGACTCAACTGCATCTTTCATCACATACTTGGATTTTGCATCACAGACTAAAGTGAACAAAAATGTCAGTGTGTCTCTGAAACCCATACCTGTTTCTAGTCACTTGTTCTCCTTTTGTGGAATCAGTGTAGTCAAAGTCTTCTTTGGGGGATGGTTAAAAAAGGTAGATTTATTTTATTAATTTTTGAAGTTGAAGTATTCAGGAAATATATTCAATGATGTTTTGTCCTGCTAATGTTCAGTTTTTATTTCTTCATGGGCCAGGTTTTCCTTAGAAGGAAGCCAGAGCTTTAAATTTGGTTTTCAAATATTAGCTATGGAAATAGTTTTAATAATCAGCCATTTGATTTAAAAAAAAAAAAGCAAACTAATAATTTGACTGACTTTTTTCTCTATTAAATTGAGCAGTAACTCAGTTAAAATATATGTATACATGAAGTGTGGATTTTCTTTTGGGAGAAGTTGTTACTGGAAATTTTTTTTTAATTAAAAAAATTCATTGTGGCAAGGACACTTAACATGAGATCTACCCTTTTTAACCAATTCTTATGTCCAATACAGCATGGTTGACTATAGGTAGTTGTACAGGGGATTTCTAGAACTTATTCATCTTGCTTAACTGAAATTTTAAACTCGTTGATGAGTGGCTCCAG
Source organism: Bos mutus (assembly GCF_027580195.1). Classification (NCBI taxonomy): domain Eukaryota; kingdom Metazoa; phylum Chordata; class Mammalia; order Artiodactyla; family Bovidae; genus Bos; species Bos mutus. Next base: position 30,527,301 of record NC_091633.1, read on the forward strand.
TCCCCCCATGCCCACTCCAGCCAACCCCCCCCATTTTTTCCTCTGTTTATGTTAGTGTCTTTTTTAGGTTTTTCATATAAGTGGAATCCTGCAGTTTTTGTTCTTCTTTCCCTGGCTTATCTCACTTAGCATCACATCCTCCAAGACCATCTGTGTTGTTGCATATGGCAGGATTTCCTTTTCAGGGCTGAGCAATATTCCATTGCATGCATAAACTGCCTTCTTAAAAAATGCATTCATCTGTCAGTAGACTTTGGGTTGTTTCCACATGCTGTCCATAGTGCAGAGTGCAGCAGGACTCCAGAGGGTGCAGATATGGGGAAGAGCTGGGGTTTTAGAGCCCAACACTGTGTGCTGACGGGGCAGGAAGAGTGTCACCAGTGCCCTTAGTTCCAGTCCCAGCTTGGTTCTCTGTGGTCCGCAGGGAATGGAGTCTGCCAGCCCCTTCGTGGTCCTGAGACTGGAGAGCTGCAAACCTGTCCCTGGGGTGGTACCTCGGTGAGCTGGCGTGCTGGTTCCACTCTTTCTCTGTTCTCACTGGCCTGTGTCTGGGAGTGGGTGCCCTTGGGGAGATGGTATCTCCCCTTTTCCTACTGGTGCCATTGAGGCTGGTTAGGTGGAGAAGCCTCTTAGCTAATTTCTGGATTTCTCGCAAAGGGAATGGATCTCTGAGATGCTCTTGAGTCAGTGTGTCCACAGGGGAAGGAGAGTACAGAAGTTCTTGTTCTGTTTTCTGAAGTCTCTCCAGTCAAGCTCTTCAGTCCTTATCCCTCCTTGCTCTGACCAATCCACCCACTCCAGTTTGGCTTCTGTTTCTCCCTCATCTTGAAATATCTCTCTCTCCCTTTTGCTGAATCCTTGGAAAGGTCTTTAGTTCTCATCTTACTGACCTCTCAGCAGCCTTGGTCCTGTGAACCAACCCCTCCATCAAATTTTTTTTTTTCCTGGATTTCTGTTGATAACACACCTATGGGTTTCCTCTGTCGACTTAAAAAACAATCTTAACGTTGAGGATTATGTTTTATTTGGTGCACAAAACTGACGATGTAAACCTGGGATGCAGCATCTCACATAGCTCTGAGGGATGGCTCCAAAGAGGCAAAGGGGAACCAGGCTATATAAGAGTTTCTGCAACAAAGATCAGGCAGTCAGAACTTGAAAAATTACTGTTGATTAAGGAAAACCAGATATCTCAAGTTAAGGAATTTAGTGCTTTCTATGTATGGGATGGAGAAGGCAATGGCACCCCACTCCAGTACTCTTGCCTGGAAAATCCCATGGATGGAGGAGCCTGGTAGGCTGCAGTCCATGGGGTCGTGAAGAGTCGGACACGACTGAGCGACTTCACTTTCACTTTTCACTTTCATGCATTGGAGAAGGAAATGGCAGCCCACTTCAGTGTTCTTTGGAGAATCCCAGGGACGGGGGAGCCTGGTGGGCTGCCGTCTATGGGGTCGCACAGAGTTGGACACGACTGAAGCGACTTAGCAGTAGCAGCAGTAGCAGTATGTATGGGAGAATACAAAAGTCTGGGCTCACTTAAGTCATTTCTTTGATGTGCATCTCAGCTGTCTGGGGCCAGCATCCTGTGATTCTCATCCTGAATCCCCTCGGGGTACATAGCTGGGGCAGTTGCAGCAGCTGAAGTCTTGATGGTTGCAGCATCCTTTGCTTACTAATGGGGGAGGTGACATTCGTAGACCACACCTCCTTCTTGGGCAGCTCATTCTTTGTTTTAATTTTTGGCTTGTGTTCCTCCATCTGCTCCTCAAATGTTAGGGTTCCTCATATTACAATCCATGTCTGCTTGTCATGGAGCTTTGTTTTCTAACAGGTGATTTGTCTAACCATTCAGATCATCTGAGAAGCCTTTAAAATCCTGATCCCATGTTGACTCAACCTGAAGGTGGGGTATGGGGCTCAGTACCTACAGTTTGCTGAGCTCCTCAGGTGGGTTCAGTGCAACCAAGCTTAGAATCACTGGACAAGTTCATTTTATATCAGAATCATCCACATGTGTGTTTGACTCTTATATGCATAACTGGTGCATGGCATGTTGTGAATGCCAAGAGCTTTCTTAAATAAAACCTTTTAAAATAACTAAAGTAGAAGAGACACGTAGCATATTGGTAGTTGCATTACTGGTGAAGCTTTGGTTGTTCTTTAAGGAATCTTATTTAGTTTATATCATCAGTTGAATTTTCTCAGAAACAGCCTCTGAGATGAAGATTTCCCTGTAGAAAGAGATTGTTTCTAGAAAAAGACCTCTTGGATCTGAGAGAGGTGGATTCAAACAGGAACAATGCAGATGAAACTGAGGCTTTAGTTGGTGCCCTTGGAGCTCTGAGACTGGGATGGACTTTCAGAATGGCCGCTAAAGTTAGTAGAAAGGAACTTGGTGCCTTGGTGTCCGCGCGTCAGAGTCTTCAGAGTCGGGTTGCCTCCAGGGCAAGACACATCCTGTCAGCTGAAGGTTGTTCCCAGAGTTTTGCAGGTCAGAGCTCTGAGCTCTTGGCAGCCTCAGTTCTGCTGGGTGATCTGAGGGGCACAAGGTCACAGCCTTCATCACAGGGCGATTTAGATTGTCACCTGAAGGATCTTATCAGTCACCTCATTTAAACCTTCATTTAAAGTACATGGAATACATGAAGCCTCGGAGAGCATAAGTGATTCACCACTGTCACATTGGACTCTCACAGCCTGTCTGACACTAGAACACGTATCCACCCTTAAGGGTTTCTTCAGTGATATTCGCACTTAACTTTATTATGTGACTGTGGGGCTTCTCATATTACCATTTATATTAAGCCAGACAGGAAATATTTTATATTAATGCTGTGTGTGGGAAAAACTGAGTGAAGATAAGTCCTGTTCCAGTTGAAATTAGTCTCAGACTCAGAGGTATTTCTATGGATACCAATTTGCTGGGCTAGGTGGAATATGATTTCTGCATAGTATGGAAAATAATTGCACAAGAAACATTTTCTTTGGATTGAGGTTTAATTTGTTGTGTCATGAGGCTTCTGTCCAAAGGACCATAGTCTTTGATGGGTTTTGGCAATTGTCAGTATCCAGTATACAGCACCTCTCAAAGAGGTGTTTCTACTTTGTGAAAAATACTTTTCAAAGAGCCATGGATAAGTAATTGCATAATTTAAGATATGAAAGATTTTAAGATGTTTCCATGGAATTCATCAGTTCCTTAAGCCCAACTGGGGTGATAAATAAAACAATTATTGAGGAACACTGTTGGTAATTACAATTCTTAGCCAATTATAACACAACACACTTTCCCACCCACATACACATATACCCATAAACACTTTCTTTTCAAATAATATAAACTAATTAAACTGACATAATGATGGTAGAGGGTATCACTCCCTGTATGCATAAACCTTCAATTCATAATTTAATCTGGGAAAACCAAATGGAAAATAAATACAAAAGATTTCAAGAGAAATGATAATAAATTACACTATAGTTAGGCAAATAATAAGCAAATTAAAATACTCTATAATAATCCAAAGATTATCTAGAGTCTTAAGATTCTTAAGTAACTACTGACCAAATTTATTACCTGGATATAGAAAGTGTTTATCTATCTTTGTATGTCTATCTGATTATCCAACTGAAAATTATTCCATGTGGATGAAAATTGGAACCTTCTGAGGTGATATGTACGACTTGTAGCAGCAGTTTATCATAAGCCCCAGCCTTCACATATGATCATAGTGTCAGTTTTCCATGATTTTATACAGAGTTTACAGAGTTATGAAGTAAGAAGGATTTTGGAATAAGAAAGTGTAATTTCCTCTTTTGAATCTTTTCGTTTCTTTCCTGTTCTTTTTTTTAACTTTGCTTTTCTAAAGCGTCTTTAGATTCACAGCAAAATTGAGAGGATGGTATGCGATTTCCCCTGTACCCTGCTTAGCCTCTCACATCAACATCCTCCACCAGATGGTACCTTTGTTACAGTTGATGACCCTGCATCGTAATCACTCAAAGTCCATGGTTTACATGAGGATTCACTCTTGGTGTTGTCCAAGTTCTGTGGATTTTGACAAATGTATAATGATGTTATCCATCCATTACAGTATCCATTATTATGATGTCATATGGAGTGTTTTCACTGCCCTAAAAATCCTCTGTGCATCACCTGGTCTTCCTTCCTCCAAACTTCCAACCTCTAGGCAACCACTGGTCTTTCTGCTGTCTCTCATAGTTTTGCCTTTTCCAGAATATTATATAGTTGCACATGTACAGCCTTTTCATATTGGCTTCTTGGAAATATGCATTTCACTTGCTCCTTGTACTTTCATGGCTTGACAGTTTATTTTGTTTTAGTGCTGTTCCACTGTCTGGACGTTCAGTGTCCGCTGTCTGAACGTTTGCCAGTTTGTTTATCCGTTCACCTACTGAAGGACATCTTGGTGGCTTCCAGTTTTTGCAGTGATGAATAAAGCTGCTGCTGTAAACCTTGTGTGCAGGTTTCTGTGTAAACATGTTTTTATCACCTTTGGGTATACACCACGGAGTGCTGTTACTGGATCATACTATATGAATAGGTTTCGTTTTGTATAAACCCACCAAACTGCCTTGCAAAGTGGCTGTACCAGTTTGCTTTCTCACCAGCAATGAATATGTGTTCCTGTTGCTCCATATCCTTGCCAGCATTTGGTATTGTCAGGGCTCTGGATTTTGGCCATTCGAATAGGTGTGCTGTGGTACCCCATTATTGTTTTAGTTTGCGTTTCCCTGGTGATACAGGATGTGGGGCATCTTTTCACAATGCTATTTGTCACCTTGCTCACCTTTGCAGAGGTGTTTATTATTATTATTTACCCCCTCTTCTTTTTTTCTCAAATACATTTTGAAAAAGTTATAACAGCTTTAGACTTGACATTTTTAAATGTCAATTCTAGACTTGACAATTTATAGAAAAATTATCAAAATGATATAGAGTTCCCAATACTCTGGGCCTAGTTTTCTCTCTCAGAGAAGGCAGTGGCACCCCACTCTAGTACTCTTGCCTGGAAAACCCCATGGATGGAGGAGCCTGGTAGGCTGCAGTCCATGGGGTTGCGAAGAGTCGGACACAACTGAGCGACTTCACTTTCACTTTTCACTTTCATGTATTGGAGAAGGAAATGGCAGCCCACTCCAGTGTTCTTACCTGGAGAATCCCAGGGACGGGGGAGCCTGGTGGGCTGCCGTCTATGGGGTCGCACAGGGTTGGACACGACTGAAGCGACTTAGCAGCAGCAGCAGCAGCAGCAGTTTTCTCTATTATTATCATGTTATATTAGTTTAGCACATTTTTTTTACAATTCAAGAATGAATATTGGTATATTGTCATTAACTAAAATTTATGCTTTATTTATATTTCTTAGTGTTTATTTAATATCTTTTCTCTGTTCCAGGATCTCATTTAGGTTATAAATTGCATCTAGTCCTCATGTCTCCTTAGGCTCATTTTGGCTGTGACAGTTTCTCAGACTTTGTTTTTCATGACCATGGCAGCTTTGAGGAATAGTGGTAAGGTAGTTGTAGAACATCCCTCCATGGGGACTTGTCCAGTGTTTTTGTCATGGTTATATTGAGGTTATGTGTTCTGTGGAGGAAGAACACAAGTTTAGAAATAACATTCTCATCATACTATATTGAAGGTACACAAAATCAGCATGATTTATCATGGGGTTAACAGGTTAAGTTTAATCACCTGGGTAAAGTTGTATTTGTTAGACTTTACCAGTGTAGAAGTTGCTATTTTTCTCCCTTTCCATCCTATGGTCTTTGGAAGGATGTCTCTATGCACAGCTCACACCAAGGAGGGATGTGATGCTGCACCAGTTTGAGCACAGAGATCTATGCCAGTTACTTGGAATTTTGCATGGGAGATTTGTCTTTTCTCTACCATTTATTTATTTATTCAATCAGTCATTTTATTTACATCTTTATGGACTTATGGGTCTTTATTTTGTACTTTGGATTATAACCCAACTTGATTTTATTTTGTTGCTGAAATCATCCTAGATTTGGCCATGGGAAGCTCTTTCAGTTTGTTCCTGTGTCTTTTTTGACAAAGTCCCATCAGAGTCTCAAAAAAAAAAAAAACTTCTTTATCTCATTTTAGGTAAGGATAACAGCACTAGTTTCCATGAAGAAGGGTTTCTTTTCTTTCTCTCTCTCTCTTTTTTTTTTTTTTTTTTTAGCCATGCTCTATGGCATCCCAGATCTTAGTTCCTCGACCAGGGACCAAACTTGTGTCCCCTGCAGTGGAAGCTCAGAGTCCTAATCACCGGATTGCCAGGGAGGTCCTGAAGGAGGGTTTCTTAATCTGTGGAGCACAGTCCAGGAAACCTCAGGATTGCAAACTTTGTGGGCAATTTTTAAGGAAAGAACATAACTTTTATCAAATTCTTAGCATGTCTTTGGTGCTAAAAAAGAATAAAACAACCACTGCCCTAGAGTAAAGAGGAAAAATAATAAAACCTACACATTGTGCAAACGTCACTCTTTCCTTGCTCTCCTGTGCTTGTAGAAAACTCTGCAGCTCCCATCTTGAGAGGACCCAAGCTGGAGAGATCCATGCCACACCCAGATCTGAGAAGATGTGTAATATCGTTGCTGCATTGTAACTCACAGGAAAAACAAAATGATCCTATGTCTCAGGTTCCTGGTTTAAGGGAGGACATACAGCCAATATGTCTGTGCACCCCAGTTTTGAAATGCTGCTGTGCAGTGTGGCCACTAAAGGGTCACGGAAAATAAGAACATTCTGCAGTTAACGGAAAACTGAGCTTCCCCCTTTGGAAAGACATTTCTGGATTTTTCCTTTAGTTCTGGAAAACGTTACATCATCCAGCTATACAGCCTGGTCCATTCCATGCATATCTTTACATATTAGTCATGACATCAGTTCAAGTTTAGGCAAGTGAACAAAAGAGGACAGATTGTAAAAAGGCTTTTGGTCTAAGACATTATTTTCTCTAGTCATTTGATCACTTTCCCTGAATGGACTCAATTATTGTCTTAAATTAATATCATATTTCCATGAAATCAATCTGGTTGTGTAATAATATCAGAACTGTTGACAGATTGGTTGAAAGAAAATAAAGTGGCTTATATATATATACTTAATCGGTAAAGATGACTTTAATGTTGTTTTAGGATTGATGAAGCTGGAAAAAAAAAAAAATTTCTGCTTTTTAAGGTAGGGAAAATGCCCTGGATTCATGTATGTGAAAATAAACTACATGGGATTTCACTTAAATTTTTAAATGTCTTTGAATTTCTAATATAAAGAAAGGTGAAGAGTTAATTAAAGATTCGTATCCAGTTGCTTACAGCAAAGACATGAAAATATGTACTGACACAAATAAGAATAAAGAAAAAGGTCTATAACATATTTGATATACTCTTGTTTTCATTTCAAGAGATTTTTTTGTCAACCCAAACTGTGTTTTTGTGCTTACTAACAAGTTAAGATATTTTAAAGTTTGACTGTGGAGAGAAGTCCAAGCATCTGAAGATGACTACAGGAAAGGGAGACCCTGGCAAGTTGTAGAAAGTGTAACTTCAAATTGTCAGGATGAATGATTTTGAAAATTGGTAAGATTAATGTCCTCTATCACATAAAGGAGTATATGGATGGACAGTAATAAAAGATAGATAATATTCCACTTTTATTATGGCAAGTTTGTGAAATGATGGCTAGTAGTAGGGATTACCAGGGTTCATTCTTGACTCTCCCACCTCGGAAAATCTCTGAACCTTGCTGTGTCCTGGTTTTCATATATACATGCCTTATGGCCCCATTTACTTGTCTGTTGCTAACTCTCTGCCTATATGTTTTTTCCTCTTTCTCTGTGAGAAACTATTCTCTGTGTGGTTTATGTCTCTCCTATGTAACCAAGTGAGTGTGATGATCAAGTGAAATTGTGTAATGGACATGGTGATTGGTTCTCCAGTATTTGTTCTTTACCAGACTATAGATCTGAGCCAATCATGATTGCTTTTTCCTCTTTACTAGTGATTGGTTCAGGAGTGGCCAATGCTGGGAAGCTTCTGAGAAAAAAAAAAAAAAAAAAAATCCTTTCTCCTAAGAGAATTTCTGAAGAGCAAATGCTCTTCATATGGAAATGTTGAGCAAAGCTGCTACTACTATAGTACCCGTGGGCATCCAGAGACTGAAACTGATGTAGAAAAGCTGGCAGGTGGAGAGTGCCTGGGGTATTATGTATTTATTGCTACATGAGTATAGGGAATTACAAAACCATAGAAGCCATGGTTCCCTCAAGAATCACTCAGTACATTCAGTATAATTAGTAATATACACATAGATATGAAAAAAGCTATCAAAAATTCAGTCAGTTCAGTTGCTCAATCTTGTCCTACCCTTTGAATCCCATGGACTGCAGCATGCCAGACTTCCCTGTTCATCACCAACACCCAGAGCTTGCTCAAACTCATGTCCATCGAGTCGGTGATGCCTTCCAACCATCTCATCCTCTGCTATCCCCTTCTCCTCCTGCCTTCAATCTTTCCCAGCATCAGGGTCTTTTCCAATGAGTGAGTTCTTTGCATCAGGTTACCAAAGTATTGGAGCTTCAGCTTCAGCATCAGTCCTTCCAATGAATATTCAGGACTGATTTCCTTTAGGATGCACTGGTTGCATCTTCTTGCAGTCCAAAGAACACTCAAGAGTCCTCTCCAACACCACAGTTCAAAAGCATCATCTTTGGTGCTCAGCTTTATTTATGGTCCAACTCTTACATCCATACATGACTGTGGAAAAACCATAGCTTTGACTAGACAGACCTTTGTTGGCAAAGTAATGTCTCTGCTTTTTAATATGCTATCTAGGTTTATCATAGCTTTTCTTCCAAGGAGTAAGTGTCTTTTAATTTCACGGCTGCAGTCACCATCTGTAGTGATTTTGGAGCCCAAAATAATAAAGTCTCTCACTGTTTACATTGTTTCCTCATTATTTGCCATGAAGTGATGGGACCAGATACCATGATCTTAGTCTTTTGAATGTTGAGTTTTAAGCCAGTGTTTTCACTCTCCTCTTTCACTTTCATCAAGAGGCTCTTAAGTTCCTCTTCACTTTCTGCCATAAGGGTGGTGTTATCTGCATATCTGAGGTTATTGATATTTCTTCCGGCAATCTTGATTCCAGCTTGTGCTTCATCCTGCCTGGCATTTTGCATGATGTAATCTGCCTTTAAGTTAAATAAATAGGATGACAATATACATCCTTGACGTACTCCTTCCCAATTTGGAAGCAGTCTGTTGTTCCATGTCCAGTTCTAAATGTTGCTTCTTGACCTGCATACAGATTTCTCAGGAGGCAGGTAAGATGGTCTGGTATTCCTATCTTTTAAAGAATTTTCCACAGTTTGTTGTGATCCACACAGTCATTGTGTGGATCTACAATGATCCACAGGCTTTGGTGTAGTCAGTAAAGCAGAAGTATATGTTTTTCTGGAACTCTGTTGCTTTCTCTATGATTCAATGGATGTTGGCCCAAGAGTATATTTTTCAGTTTATTAGAGTAAACCAGTATAATCAAAGCATCATTTTAGAGGAGCAGTATTAAAGAATACTGTAGATTTGTTCAACGATGAGTAGGAATTATGATTTTCCACTAAGGGGGGCTGACAATCGGGAGAAAAATAAAATCTGGTAGTGAGTTGGAAGGGCTAGAAGATGAGTTTGGGTAACTTGACTTACAGCTGTAAAGGAGAAAAGGTTTCTTTTTCTTCCCTACCCCATCCTCAGTAGCTGGGTCTGTGAAGTAGTCTGACAATAGTCATGCTAACAAAATAAAAGGTATGCACATTTATTAATTTTTAATGTTATGTGCATATGGGCCAGCATCAGAGAAAAACAAAATTGAATATGGGAGAGAGTGGTGAGTTTTGGGAATTTATATATCATCTTGAAAGGGGGAGGGGAGGAGAATGTGGGCCTCCAGAGGAAGTGGATGACTTTTAGAAAAGGTGACTGGTCTGGAGAAGAAGAGATGAAAGAGGTGTGATGTTTGTGACTCTGTTTTCCTGGGTGTGGATCAAGTGTTGGTGTCCTGTCCTGTGATGAGTCATCTTACCCAGTTGATGAAAACTCTGGGGAGGGGATTGAAGACAAGAGGGTTCCTTTTGGAGAAACTCTTTCTCTGGTTTTTTTGGTTTTTTTTTTTAACTTTTAATTTTGTATTAGGGTATATTCTTGCCTGGAGAATCCCATGGACAGAGGAGCCTGGTAGGCTGCAGTCCATGGGGTCACGAAGAGTCAGACACGACTTAGTGACTTCACTTTCACTTTATACTTTCATGCATTGGAGAAGGAAATGGCAACCCACTCCAGTGTTCTTGCCTGGAGAATCCCAGGGACAGCGGGGCCTGGTGGGCTGCCGTCTATGGGGTCACACAGAGTCAGACACGACTGAAGCAACTTAGCAGCAGCAGCAGCAGCATAGCTGATTAACAATATTGTCATGGTTTCAGGTGAACAGTGAAGGGACTCAGCCATGCATCTACATGTATCCATTCTTCTCCAAACTCCCTTCCCATCCAGGCTGCCACATAGCATTGAAAGAGTTCCACATGCTATACAGTAGGTTCTTGTTGGTTATTCATTTTAAATGTAGCAGTGTGACTGACTGTAGTCAGATAAGAAGAATTTAGAGAAATCCTGCCCCTCTGTTTGCTTTTCTTCAAGTGCCTTTGGTTCAAAATAATTTTTATGCTGAAGAGGTATAGATTGTGGGGTGTTGTATTCTTCCTCCCTTCACAGCTGGGAAGAAAATCAGGCTGAACAGTTCTCTACCACAAAAATTATTATGAGACTTGGCTGGTATTTAGGACTCCACACTTCCAATGCAGGGGGCACGGATTTGATCCCTGGTTGGGGGACTAATCCTCCATGGCATGGCCAAAAAAATAAATAGATAAGTTATTATTAATTGGTTTTATGATGTCTGGTTCTTGCATTACTTAGAAGAAATAGACTTTTGAAGGATTTTACATTGAGAGATAATAATAACAGTTCTTAATTGATCCTATTCAAGTGTAGTTTGTAATCCATCAATTCTATCTTCCTTCCTTGAATGAGAAAACCTGTAGATGAGTTTGGACACTAATTGCATCCTAATATCCAATTTTCTGAAATAGGCTCATTTTCTTTGAAGTTTTCTACATTTTGCTTAGGAATGACAGTTGGCTCTAAGAAGGTTACAATTTCCCTTGCAATGAAATGGAAAAATCTCATTACCAGTCCCCAAAACCTGCAACTAGGTAGGATATGAGAGCTGATAAGGTCAAGAGATACAACTTAAATCTACTTAATCTTCTGCACTTTGGGGAGATTTGACTAATTGGTTTTCACTTTATTTCTCCAATGTTTTGGATTCTTTCTGATAACTACTTGAAAAGTTTGTCTGTATCAACTCATGGTATTTTTAGATTTTTTTTTTTTTGAATGCTAGTTAATGTCATATTTCACCTCTAGTGGTTGTATAATATCAGCTCATAGTAGCATAATTAACAAAGAACAAAATTGCCTGATACATCAGAGCTGGGATCTCAAAACAAAGCAAGTGTATTACATTATTTGCTTCCTATAAATTAATGTCATTTATGAAATTTATACTTTTACCATCTCAATGGGGTTTCCCAGGTGGCTCAGTGGTTAAAGAATCTGCCTGCAATACAGGAGACGTAGGTTCAGTCCTTGGGTCAGGAAGATACCCTAGAGGAGGACATGGCAACCCACTCCAGTATTCTTGCCTGGAGAATTCCACGGACAGAGGAGCTTGGTGGGCTACAATGCATGGGGTTGCAAAAGAGTCAGACAGGACTGAAGAGACTGAGCACACAGGCACATCATATTGATACAGAATAGACAATGCTGGGTGCTCAAGTGTAGTTTTAATCTTCCTTGTGATTTTCATGGATATTATTTTTGGACTGTGGTATTGGAGAAGACTCTTGAGAGTCCCTCGGACTGCAAGGAGATCCAACCAGTCAATCCTAAAGGAAAGCAGTCCTGAATATTCATTGGAAGGACTGATGCTGAAGTTGAAACGCCAGTCCTTTGGCCACTTGATGCAAAGAATGGACTCATTTGAAAAGAACCTGATGCTGGGAAAGACTGAAGGCAGGAGAAGGGGACAACCGAGGATGAGATGGTTGGATGGCATTAGCGACTCAATAGACATGAGTTTGAGTAAATGGGAGTTGGCAACATACAGGGTGGCCTGGAGCACTGCAATTTATGGAGTCGCAAAGAGACGTGATTGAGCAACTGAACTGAACTGAACTGATTTTTGGACTGGGAAAATTATTATATGATAAGATTTTATGGGTAGTAATAGATCCCAAACAAACAGTAAACAACAGAACAGTTTTCAAAGACCTCCAAGGAAGAGTTTAAGTGCTCCCAAGCAACACCAATTTAGTCAAGATTCATTGTTCAAAGTTAATTACAATAGAAAAATATGGCAGTTTTTCTCTTTTTGATAGTTGATAGCAAATATGTGTATATATTGAATAAAAGAAAAAGGCAGCTGTATCTCAGACCTCTCTACTTTCCTTTATTTAATTGGTCTGATAGTAAAGGACCTCTTTTACCAATCCAGAGTTAATGGCTTCCCTGATGACTCAGTGGTAAAGAACCCGCCTGCCAATGCATGAGACTAGGGTTTGATCCCTGGGTCCGAAAGGTCCCCTGGAGTAGGAAATGGCAACCCACTCCAGTATTCTTGACTGGAAAATCCCATGGACACAGGAGCCTGGCAGGCTGCAGTCCATGGAATCGAAAAAGGGTCGAACACGACTTATGAACTAAACAACAGCAAACTCCACAGAGAGCATTCATTGTGTGTTTCTTACACAGTATCATTTTACAAGTGTCAGATGACTTTATAAATTTTGTAAATTCTTGGACTATCTCTTTGTCCATATCATCTTGTAGTCTTCGCATACTTTTTTGCTTAGATAGAAGGTTAATATATTATTCAAAAACTATCTCTTTTTTTCTCTTAACTCCTTGTCTGCCCTTCCTTTGTGCTTGTCTAGATTTTGACTGCATACTGCTTCAGGACAAGTAAAAGATCTGCATAACTTTATTTAAAAAAAAGAAACATGGATTATTTGCAGCAGTGTTTTATGCATTTGTTAAAATTAAATGCTGGATTACTTTTCTGTTTTATTTATTTTTTTAATGACATATCTTTTGGGCTTCTGATAATATCTATTACTTTTCACTTCTATTTGGAAAAGACATGCTATATATTTGTCTCAAAAAGCAAAGTCTTTAATGAAAATCACCCATGCCTGTTGCTTGCTGTTTCTAAATACTTACCAGGGTTTTGTTTTTTCTCTCATAGGCAACAGTCAGCAGAGGATCTAGCCCGAGTACCCGCCAACTCCACCAGCAATATCTTGAACAGGCTGCTGGTCAGTTATGATCCCAGGATAAGACCAAATTTCAAAGGTTTGTCTCTCCCCCGTCAATATCTCCATTCTTTGCAGTTTAAACCCTAATTTTATCTGTGTAAAATCATTTATTTCACATATTCAAAACAGTAATAACTGTTCTGTAATGTTCTTATGTCTGAGCAATTAAATGCAAAAAATGTTTAAAGATAAGCAAAACATTACTTGTAATAGTTGTATATGGTTCTAGGGCTTAAAAGAAAAAGGTATATTGTGAATTAATAGGCTAACCCATGTGACGGGTTTTCTATGGTGAATTAATAGACTAACCCATGCGATGGGTTTCCTAAGTATTTTGTATTCTTAACCTTAATAATTTAAATTTAGGCTCTGGCTCTCATTCAGACACCAAAGTTCTACTTTGTAGGAGAACAGCCATATACTCATTTCCGAATAGAGAAAGCTCTGATAGGCATTTAAATTATTTTTTACTCTTTATTGGTTTTTTACATTGACTTAAAAAAAAAAAAAAACCCTCTATGCTTTGGCTGAAAGAAAAAGCCATATAGTTTTTAAAAACACGTTAACTTTGTGAATAAATGTGACTATATTTTTATTTCAATAAAATATTACCACCTATCACACCATTTAAAAACCAAAACTGTACTTGCACTAAAGGTTGTGAGAAGATTGTATATGTTTGCCTGCCTTCCTTTCTCCCTTCCCTCCTTTCTTTCTTTGTTACTTTCCCTCTTTCTTTCTTCCTCTTGATGAGTTAGATATATGAATATATCTCTGGAAAACTGCCATCTTTGTTGCTGGCTAAGGACAGGTATTAATGTAGATTGCATTAACATTAGGAGGCTTGATTTTTTTTTTTTTTTTTTTCCTTTACAAGAAAAAAAAAAGAAAAGCCTGCAGCTGCTTCTAGTCAACTGAAGTTATACAACGATGTTGTAAAAACAGAGTTTTTTGTTCATTACCAGAACCTACTCTGTTACTTTCAACAGCACCATGGTCTGGGTTGTCACATGTCTACCATGTATTGATTCAACACCTGTTTTTCATCAGTCAGAGGTTATGTGGCCAAAAGGCTAACTTCACATTTTCCCTTTGTTAGCCCAAACAGCAACCCACAATGAGTGAAAAAAAAAAAAAAAAAGAAAGCAAGAAAGAAATTGGCAACATTATACCTTAGTTCTCACTCTATGAACTCTAAAATTATTTTCCAACAGGTCAGGCAAAAATCTTTATAACGATTCTGTTGTATGTCTGATTAAGTTTACATGTTCATGGATTAAAAATCAAAATATAATAAATGTTGTATTCTGCTTGCCATTTAAGGTAAAAAATTTGAAAGACTATAAAATGCAAAACATAAATCATATTTTTAAATGATGTTTTAAAAAAATAATTTGCAATATCTTAAAGTAAATGCATCAGCTCAATTGAAAACTTTTTAAGGTAAATGTATTTTCCCAGAGTCCCTACAATTTAAGAGAGAAATATTTCTGAATAAATAGTGCTATGAAGAACAACATAACTCATTTTTTGTTTGTGTGTTGATCCCTATTTAGAAGAATAAGTTAATAGCAATTGTGAACATGTATCTTGAAACCATAGGTTTATACATCTGTGTGGATTGGAAAAAATATAACAATCAACTGCATAAACCATAAAAATATGAAGATTCTGACCAAGGTTTTTACAGCCACTAAACTATATCCTTAATTTTTATTGACAGGCATTCCTGTTGATGTAGTAGTCAACATTTTTATCAACAGTTTTGGATCTATTCAAGAGACAACAATGGTAAGATTAAAATTCATTTAATATTTTTAGTTGTGAATAGTTTAAGTGGAAAATATTAGAAGAAATTATAACTGAAAAATAAGGAGTAATTCTCAGGAAAAAAAAAATGCATGCTCTCTCCTAGTATAAATATTCAAATTTCAGGGTTTTGCTGAATTAGTGATTTCAATGCCTTTGTATTTTTGCAGTTCACATTTAGTCTTTATACTGCATTGAAACTTACAGAATTGGGAGAATTAACATTTCACTCTGAACAACTAAGTGGATGCCACCTGGGAAAGGGATTTGTGCAATTAATATTCTGGTGCAACATTATTTCCTAATACACTTATGTGTATGAGCATTCAAAACTTTTTGTGTTCATAGTCTTCTTTTGTTTTTTCTTCTAGTCTCCTGAGGATAATCTTTGTTTTCTCTCTTGTACTAATTTTGGGATGTGTGAAGCAGAGAATTGTAAAAAGCAAATTTAATTTTCCTAAAGTAGAGCAACAGAGCTCCCTAAAACGTTTATGTTATATAAACAAAGAACAAGGAAAGGCCCAGGAAGAAAAGGAAAGAGAGGCTTGGGGTGGGGCTGCTGACCGGCGAGAGTTGGGTGTTAGGGACAAAGAAGCCTGTGAAGGATGATTTGTGGATTCCTTGAGTGACGTGTGGTTCAGTTACCCTTCAGCTTCTCAAAGACATTCAGGAAAGTCCACTTGCTTATTAATGTTTTAAAATATTAATATTATACCCTTTCTGAAAAACCACATGCTGAAATGGTATTTCAGGTGGGAGGAAGAAGGCTTAAAAGTTTTATTTTGAGCATCATTTTTTGAGATACTTATATGTTTCTTAAGTAATAATATAAGGTGTGGATTAAAAGCTTAATAGTAATGATTACAACACAGTGTAGCTTTTCAGGGAATATCTCAGACCAGAAAAAGAATGTATTCCTATATTCCTAGGAGCATCATAGCATGTTATAAAATTGTGTGTTATATTTAAATTATGACACATTTTTATATTAATTAATATCATGGTAAAATATATTGTGATGAGAATGTTATTTATTTTTCATAGAAGCATGTCTTTAACTCTGAATACTTAATTTTTTTTAGAGAGTGTGTAGTTTGAATAATTAGTTATTTTGAAATCAAGTCCAAAATTCACTCCAGTGACTTTTAGTTAACCTAAATGGCTGTATATCTAGTATATTATAGATCAAGAAAGCTCTTAAACAATGTACAGACAAGTATGTATCACTGAGGAGACAAGAGTTGCATTCATCATTTGAAAATATGACTAGTTTAAGCAATTCCGACAAGAAGAGTGAGAAATGTAATTTTCTCAAGGTGACACGTCTGGGAAATTTATTTGGTATCTGTGCTTTTCGCTGTACCCTGTTTTATCTTTCATGAGACCACTATACTACCCCTAAAACACCGTGATTGAGGTGTTACATCCTGTTGGAAACATCCCCAGTACTATCCTGCATTTTAGCACAACTAATACAGTTTTTTTTTTTTTCTCATTTGCACAAGAGCAACACATGTGTCCTAGCTCATTAAGTACCATTAATGTATCTATTCTTTAATAAATATTGAATGCCTTCCAGTTAACAGACACTGTACTTCTTTTGGTCCCATCAGTCCATCATTGACTGTATCAAGCTGAAAATACCTGAGGTAAAGGGCTGACAGAAAAGGGGTAGGAACTTTCTCATAGGTTATTTGAGGATCATAATAAAATAGTGCATGGTTTCTCAATATGATCTTGTCTCATCCTTCTGCTCACTCTTCACAATAGCGAACCCCGAGCACCGATTGCTGCGGCCGGATTCCATCGGTTTTCAGCCTGCACTCTTACCTCTGACCTCCATCTCTTGTCTGAGCAGAGCCTCTGACTCTGAGCTGCACTCACTCACTCTCTGCCCCCTTTTCCATCCACGTCTTTCATCTCTATCATTGTTTGTTTGTTAAACTGATCACTTCTTGACTGTAATTCAACTCTTTTTGTGTGTTTTAATTTTGTTCTCTGATGGAGTTATTAATCTCTCAAAGTCAAAAACAGTGCATTCTGCTTCTTCAGTTTCCATAAAATACAGAAGACAGTAGGTCCTCAATGAGTGAGCCCATAAATGATGTCACATTATTAACTAATATTGATTAAATAAATTAATACATTCTGCTTTGGCCAGCAAAAAGTGAGCCCAGGTCACCATAAAAGTATTGGCAGAGCAAACTTTAAAAATAGACTCATGTTGAATGTGTGCATGCGTATGTGCTAAGTTGCTTCAGTCGTGTCCAACTCTTTGCAACTCCATGGACTGCAGCCCACCAGGCTCCTCTGTCCATGCCCTCCTCCAGGGGATCTTCCCGACCCAGGAATTGAACCCGAGTCTCTTACATCTACTGCATTGGCAGGTGGGTTCTTTCTACTAGCGCCACCTGGGAAGCCCATGTTGAATTTATAGATTAAATAACAGAGTAAAGAATGCTATTACAGTAGAGTGTTAGTTTTGTCCATTTAGAGACCTTTATGCAGAGGAGCCAAATTATTTATATTTGCTATTTCTTTTGATGAAATAACCTATCTTTCCCTTTGTGTTGTGCTGATATAGCCTAAAGGTTCAGAATTGAAACCATGCTCATCAAATAGACTTAAATAGTCTACTTTATTGTAATAATTATTTTTTGTTTTGGCAATGTTTATTTCATACTTCTAAGACAGTTTTTACAGATGTCTCTTTCAGGGCTGTGATATTTTATAGATTTTCTCACTTTTTCCAAAAAACAAACTCTTTAATACCTTGTTGTGTAATAGTTAAGAAAGGTACAAGGTATTATCTGTATAGAGATAACACTATGTGTCTTCTAAGGGGAGAAATGTGTCTAAGACAAAGCTTGTTCTTCATGACTTGTTACAAATACCAATCGGAAATAGTAGCAATGACTCAGGAGGGTAAGAGGATACACAGGTGTGGAGAGCAGTTATATTATAAGTGGGTCTTTCTTTTTCCTTCCAGTCACAAAGAGTGGGCTTATTAACTTTTCAGCTTTGCTGAGGTATAACTGACAGGTGAAATTGTAAGTTAAAACGTGTGTGATGATTTGATATGTTTCTACACTGTGAAAGGATTTCCCCCATCATGATAATTAACACATCCATCATCTCATGTATATATATTTTTTCTTTTATAAGAACATTTAAGTTCTGTCCTCTTAGCAAATTTCAAGTACACAGTAGTGTTACAACTATGGTCACCATGTTACACCCTAGATCCTCAAACCTTATTCATCTTATAACCATACGTTTACACCTTTTACCAACCTCTCCCTCTTTCCCATACTCCAAATTCTTGGCAATCACTTTTCAACTCTCCATTTCTATGGATTTGACTCTTTTTTTTTTTTTAAGATTCGACATATAAGTGATACCATGGCGTATTTGTCTTTCTCTGTCTGGTTTATTTTACTTAGCATGATGCTCTTCAGGTTCATCCATGTTGTTGTAAATGATAGTATTTTCCTTCTTTTCTTAAGGCTGAATAATATTCTACTTTATATGTATGTATGTGTGTGTGTGTGTGTGTGTGTACCACATTTTCCTCATCCATTCATTCATTGATGGGTGCCTAGGTTGTTTCCATACTCTAGCTGTTGCAAATAATACTGCAGTGAGCATGAAAATGCAAGCATCTCTTCTAGATGTCGTGTTTCCTTTGGGCATATACCCAGAAGTGGGATTGCTGGATCTTATGATAGTTCTATTTTTAGTTTCTTGAAGAATCTCCATACTGTTTTCCATAGTAGCTTTACTGGTTTGAATTTCCACTAATAGTGTACAATCTCTTCACATTCTAAACAGAATTTGTTACTGCTTGTCATTAAAAAAAAATTATTGTCATATAGTTGATTTACAAAGTTCTGTTAGATCTCGTCTTTTTTTGGTAATAGCCAAGGAACATATTTCTTAAAAAAAAAAAAAAAAAAGAAAATAAGCAAATGATACCCCCAGAACAAGAGGCTGGAAAAGTAGAGAGACTTAGATTTGTCTAAATACAGAATATATGTTCATGGAAATAGTACGCTGAACAGTGTGATATCAGAGAGGCTTGTGCTTGAATCTTTTGTGTACTTGATGTGTTACACCCTAAAATGAGTGAAAAAATTACAGAAATTAAGGAACAATATTTTTTCTGGCATCGAAACCCTAAAGGGACGTTGACTGTAGGGTTGTGATGCATCTGCAAGTTAATGTCATATTTTACAGTAGAATCTCATCCTAAAGAAAATGAACCTTTTGTTAGTAACTCTGTTGTACAGTTGAGGTTTTGTTTATTAATATCCCCTTAGAAATTTCCCTACAAAGGTCTGCTGAAATAAAGGAAGTCCTAAAATTTGGAAGTTTCAATATTGGCCAGAGCTTTCCTCTGCACTTAGGTCTTTTTACTTTAACTCCAGAGCCTGGTGGTGGATGCGGCATTAAGAGCTGCAGACAGAGGTGGAGCAACTTTTGAAGGAAGGAGGCAGCCCTTTTCCCCAGTGTATAAAGTTCATTATCTAACAAAGAATCCATTGAAGCGATGAGTTTTAACATTATAAGGATATTTTAGCCAATTCTGTTTGTAAAACATTCCTTCCTGCTTATTTGTCTTTTAATTCAGATGCTAAATGTCAATGGCTAAACAGAAAGCAATCTTACATTTATTCACAATCTGTAACTGTGTAGTAGAAGAAAAATCACAGCCATATAAATATTCCTGAAACTCTCCAACCTCCAGGGCTATGTGCTCCTTCAGCTTTTCGCATCTCAGTTTTTAGCTTTATGGTTCCTATTTCTCATGTCTGTATGTTCATCTGCATTCTGCTGCCTTCCATTTCTGTAAGGTCTCATTATTAATGCTGTAATTCCCTGGTGGCTCAGACCGTAAAGCGTCTGCCTGCAGTGCGGGAGACCCGGGTTCGATCCTTGGGTTGGGAAGATCCCCTGGAGAAGGAAATGGCAACCTACTCCAGTACTCTTGCCTGGAAAATCGCATGGACTGAGGAGCCTGGTAGGCTACAGTCCATGGGATCGCAGAGTTGGACTTGACTGAGCGGTTTCACTTTCACTTTCACCAAAATCATCAAATGTAATCATCCTCTTTTGAAGTTGTTATGACAGTCATTTATTATATCAGTTTGTATGCTACTGCTGGTAACAACTGAACTAAGACCCTCAAATCAGTGAGAATATAGATTTGTTAGAGGTGAAGTGTGGAGAAGGCAATGGCACCCCACTCCAGTACTCTTGCCTGGAAAATCCCATGGACGGAAGAGCCTGGTAGGCTGCAGTCCATGAGGTCGCTTAGAGTCAGACACGACTGAGCGACTTCACTTTCACTTTTCACTTTCATGCATTGGAGAAGGAAATGGCAACCCACTCCAGTGTTCTTGCCTGGAGAATCCCAGGGACGGGGGAGCCTGGTGGGCTGCTGTCTATGGGGTCGCACAGAGTCGGACACGACTGAAGCGACTTAGCAGCAGCAGCAGCAGAGGTGAAGTGGCATCTGCTGTATGGTTATGCTTAAAATATTTGTTGATTTCTCCATTCGATTCCTACCTTTGACTGAAATCTGTGGGTTTTTATAATAGAAAATGTAAACTTTTGCATTCATGGGATACAATTAAATATTATGATATATTATAACAGTCTATATACATATTTTGCCTTGTCAGAAATACATAAGAACTCTTTCATGGAAATAAAGCCTGTTTATACAATCCATTTTCTTCAGTGTAGACATGCTTTGTAATTACATCGAATTATTGTTACACTACAATCTGTGATCCTGCCAAACTTTCTATGCCTTTCTGCTGCATGAGTTTTTTATGTGTTTTAATAGTAGGCTTCAGCTCTGTTTGGGCAACACAGTTGTACCTGTCAAGAAAAAAACTCATATTTGGGATCAGCTAAAAGAGCTTAATTCTGGTTCTTGGAAATTACTTATCTTTGTTGTTTTTAAAAAATTTTATTTTATATATTTTCTTCTCTATGTAAATCTAAATTTCTTTTCTTAAAACTTTCTTAGTTTACTATTCTATACATTTTATTGCTTTTGTTATTAACTTTCCAACATTGTTTCATTTATTATAGGATAATATTGACATGCTTGCCCCATTTTTTTTTTTGTCTACTTTGCATCTTAGATACTCAAATCTTAAAATATTTAATTTCTTCCCTTGCTATTCGTCTTCAGGGTTTGTGCCTTGTGCTGGGCTAGATAGTTGTCCCCTAAAGAGGAACTTATCCTAATCTTTGGACCCGTGAATATGTTATTTTACACAGTGGAAGAGACTTTGCATCTGTGATTAAATTAAAAGTCTTGCAATGCAGATTATCCTGATCATCAAGTGGGCCCAGTGTAATCACCAGAGTCCTTAGGAGAGGAGACAGGAGGGTAGAGTCAGTAACAGGAGATGTGATGTAACCAATGCAGTAGAAGTGACATGAAGAGGATGCAGGTGAAGGGATGCAGACAACCCGGCCATGCTGGGCAAAGCAAGGGATCAGACTGGCTACTCAGACCTCCAGAGGGAACCAGCCTGGACCTCAGCTCAGTGACTCTGATTCTGATGTTCTGAACTCCAGACCTAGAAGGTCAAGATCAGTCTTGCTTTAAGCCACTGACTGTTGGCAATAGTTTTAGCAGCATTCAGGAACTGATACACATGCTGGTGGACACTAGTTAATAATTTTTTTCTCCCAAATTCTCTTGGAGAATTATCTGATTACATATGACTTTCTCCCAAATGCTGCTAGAGGGCTATCTGATTATGTACATTACTGTTTCCATATATGGAAATGCAAAAATAGCCAGTCATTTTTTGTGCAGTGATTAATTACTAAAAGTCTCACTCACTCAAGTTAATCATCAAAAGGACATAACCAGAAAGAGAAGCTATGCTTTTATTAGTTAATATATACTGTATACCTGTCTCTTTTCCTTGTCAGTTACTTTTTAGTGGATTTACCTCAAAATGAAGGTAAATCCTTTTTAATCTATTTCTTCTAGCTGTTTTGTTCAGAAGCTTTGGTGATTCGACATCATAAGTCATAGCATTATACAGTTGGCTCTTGAACAACACGAGTTTGAACTGCGTGGGTCTGCTTCTACCATTTTCACCATAATACTGTCTGTGTACTATAGTACTGTATGAGCTATGGTTCATTGGTTGGCTTAATCCATGGATACAGAGGGCTAACAATAAAGTTACATGTGGATTTTTGGCTGCATGGAGGGTAAGCACTACTAACCCAGTGTTGTGCAAAAGTCACCGGTCTTAGACAATCAGGAAGGATGAGAAACACCCCAGTTTTATTTTCCCTTCTTGTAATTTGTCACTATCAACTGATATAGAAAATTTGCACCATTACATAAGTGGTGTAAATAATGCTGGACCAATCTCCTAATCTGTCAAAATGTCATGAAAATTACTTCTTCACTACTGTATTTAACAGAAATATATTGAGAATTTTCTGTGTATCTGATCTGGCAGATTGCAAGACTTACGGAGGTTATAGTTAGGGTGGCTGCATTGCACCACATAGCAGGCACCCCCAATCAAAATAGAATATTGGCATAGATCTAGAAAAATTTAGATAGTCATATGCTGTTACAGAACAGTATTTAATAAAACTTTTAAAATGTCATATTGAGAAAAATAAAGTGTAACCTAAGAATTTTTACTGACGTTTGGTTAGCTTGTAGTTCTTGCATGAAACGTCTAACCTCACTAAGGATTAAATTTAAATCCTTTTCAAACCAGGCTTGGTTGAAAAACAAGCTCTGTTGCCAGAATTTTAAATGTAATCCTGCTGGATACCATGAGATTTGATCTTCTTTGTTTCCATGAATGCCATTTTTTATCATAAAGAAAATAAAAGAGTAAAAATTGCATATATAAGTGTTAGGTAAAAATTACAAGTAACCGTGCTAGCTATCCTAATGATAACACAAGATATAAAACAGTTCTTAAAACTAAAATATCATTAATGAAACAAACTAGTTTTAATGTCTTCTTGTGAAATTTTTATTGCCTTGAGAAGTAGCTTAATTTGGGTGTTAATTGGTACTGAAAATCTTGGAGAACATCCATGTTCCAGATCATGACTGTTCGTGTGCTATTTGTGATGAACAATGATAGTTTTTGTCACCAAGTTCTTTCAAAACAATTAAGTAATTTTCCAGTGATAAAAGAAGTCTGTTTCTGATGGGAATTTCTTCATTGCAAAATAATATGATAGAGTTGTAATTATAGTGATTGAGTAATTGAAAATGAAAATAAATAGGTTTCCAAATTAGTTATCTTAATGTAGAGCATTTGAAATGCCAGTAACTAGCAATTATTTAGAAATGCTCATAAAAAAATGAACCAAAGCATACTAACTAATAAGCTTTTATCTTCTAATGAATGTGGAGCCAAAGCTATTAATTTAAATTGTAAAAACTTTAAACACTCCTTATATAAACTTGCAACAACTTGTATTCACTATAATAATATGTAGCTACATAGCTAATGGAAAAGCATCTTGGAAGGACTTTCATAATGAGATAATAAATTGTAATGACCAAGAATAATACAATGAAGTAACTGATTTCCAGTTTTTCAGTGATGCTCATTCTAAAACAACTCTGGAGTTCTATTAAGAAATAAAATTTGATACAGGATTATAGTAGAGATCCCAAACTAATAGTGTTTTGAGCTTATCCCAGTGCAGCTAGAAGCAAGAATTTCAGTAGATGCTGAAGGCGCAGTTTCAAGATTTGTGACCTTAGAAAGGGGTTACTATTTAGTACAATTGTAGGTCAGTTGGCACAGTACAGAGCAAACCCAATGAATTACAGTATAGGCAGGATTTTTTTTTTGAAGCAAAAAGCCTATTAACCACTATTACCAACATTATAAAAGAATAGCAACATAATGAGTATGTCCCAATAAAACAAAATGCTTGCTTAGCACATAATACAGTCAGGTGAAGTTCATGTACTTTACGTATGTTTTCTCATTTATTCCTTATAAAAACCCTGTGTTGTGGGTGTGTTATTTTATCTCCATCTTATAGATAGGAGTCTTCATGCACCTCTTAACCCTCTGTCATCTTGCTTTTGTTGTATGCCACTCTGCTGTGCTGTGTTTAGTCACTCAGTCGTGTCTGACTCTTTGCGATTCCATAGACTGTAGCCCGCCAGGCTCTCTGTCCTTCCATGAGGGTTTTTGCTGAAATTGTCAATGGCTTCCTCATTTGCTGAAAGTATTCAGTTTGATTGTATTTGACCTTTGATGGTGTTTGCTCTGTTGACCATCTTAAAGCTTTTGACTCTAGTTTGGTGAAATCTAATTCCCAGGGTTTTCTACCTTTTCTCAGACTTCTAGCCAGCCCTTTAAATGCTTTTCTTCCCCAGGGTTTGCTTTGCCCCTGTATCCCTGCTCTAAGTAGTAATACTGGGCAAATTCTTCCTTAGTCCTGATTTTTAGGGGGTCATGTTTTCAAGGTTCATTCATGTTGTAACATGTACCCCAATTTCTTTCCTTTTTATGGCAGAGTAATAATCCATGATGTGTATGTATATGCAACACTTGGTGTGTCCATTCATCTGTTGATGACACGTGCATTGTTTCACCTTTTCAGTATTGTAAATGACACTGCTATGAAAAAGGGTGTACAAATATCAGTTGTAGTCTCTTCTTTTAATTTTTAGGGGCACGTGCCTAAGAGTGGAATTGCGGGATCATATGGTACTTCTGTGTTTCGCTTTTTGAGAACAAAGCACAATTTTTAAAAGGTTGAAACAACTGCATTTTGTGAGGACATGTCAGTGATTCATGTAACTCATTAAAGAGGGAACCAGCATCCTGATATTAGCAGCTACACTGGCAAAGTTGCCTGGGAGCCATGCCGAAATAATGCTGAAAGACTCTTCTCAGTATGTGGCAATGTCTCAACAGTTACTCATTTTTATCCAGCCCTGTTTCTAGAGGTGATTTATGGTATCTAATAATAATAAAAATACGATGAAGTAATTGAAATAGTACTAAATGTTCAGGAGCCATACAATGATACTCATATCAGGAAGTGAGCTATGCATTAATTCAATTGGCTATAACAGGGATCCCCAAATCCCCAGGCTAGGAACCGGTACCAGTACTTGTTAGAAAATGGGCCACAAAGCAGAAGGTGAGCAGCTGGTGGGGGGCGAGTGAAGCTTTATCTGCCGCTCCCCATTGCTCACCTTACACCTGAACCACCCCGCTCCCCACCACATTCATGGAAAAATTCTCTTCTAGGAAACCAGTTCCTGATGCCAAAAAGGTTGGGGACTGCTGGGCTCTAGGGCTTAGCTTTTAGTTCCCTGAATGCCAGACAAAAAGGAAAACAGGCTTACATTGTATTTCCCAGTAATAGGAAGCATATACAAGGAT
Source organism: Bos mutus (assembly GCF_027580195.1). Lineage (NCBI taxonomy): Eukaryota > Metazoa > Chordata > Mammalia > Artiodactyla > Bovidae > Bos > Bos mutus. The sequence goes on from NC_091633.1 coordinate 30,553,003, forward strand.
CTTTTGTAAAGCACTTAGATCAAATATGCCTAGCACACAGTAAATACCTGTACAATGATATTATAGTTTTATATGGATTAAACAAGTGAAAAATTAAAAAATTCATCTTCAAAATTTTCATGTCATGATCACTGACCAAAATAAGATAACATGGCTTTAATAACAGGCTTATACAAGATACATCGGCACTGTTATCTGACTCTTAAATATAAGTTTAGGACATGGTATTTTATCATAATACCACGAATGCATGTTTGAGATACTGAGGATTAAAGATGCAGTTTTTGATGATTTGATAAGACACAATAGTAATGTTGTTTAAGTGGCTAAGTTGTGTCTGACTCTTTTGTGACCCCATGGACTATAGCCTGCCAGGCTCCTCTGGGATTTTCCATGGGAAATTCCAGTCCATGAGATTTCCCAGGCAAGAATACTGGAGTAGGTTGCCATTTCCTTCTCCAGGGGATCTTGCTGACTCATGAGTCCAACCCATGTCTCCTGCATTGGCAGGCAGATTCTTTACTCTCTGAGCCACCAAGGAAACCCTCCACAGCAGTTAGAGGAGGTAATAAAATGGCTTTTAGTGTATATACTTTTGGAATACCAATCATTATGACGGATCATTCAGTGCAGTTCCGTCGCTCAGTCGTGTCCGACTCTGCGACCCCATGGACTGAAGCAGGCCAGGCTTCCCTGTCCATCACCAACTCCCGGAGCTTACTCAAACTCATGTCCATTGAGTTGATGATGCCATCCAACCAACTCATCCTCTGTTTTCCCCTTCTCCTGCCTTCAATCTTTCCCAGCATCAGGGTCTTTTTAGATGAGTCAGTTCTTCACATCAGGTGGCCAAAGTATTGGAGTTTCAGTTTCAGCATCAGTCCTTCCAATGAATATTTGGGTCTGATTTCATTTAGGATGCACTGGTTGGATCTCCTTGCTGTACAAGGGATTCTCAAATAGTCTTCTCCAAGAACAGAGTTCAAAAGCATCAGTTCTTCTGTGCTCAGCTTTCTTTAGGAGAAGGCAATGGCACCCCACTCCAGGACTCTTGCCTGGAAAAACCCATGGACAGAGGAGCCTGGTAGGCTGTGGTCCATGGGATTGCGAAGAGTCGGACATGACTGAGCGACTTCACTTTCACTTTTCACTTTCATGCATTGGAGAAAGAAATGGCAACCCGCTCCAGTGTTCTTGCCTGGAGAATCCCAGGGATGGGGGAGCCTGGTGGGCTGCTGTCTATGGGGTCTCACAGAGTCGGACACGACTGAAGTGACTTAGCAGCAGCAGCAGCAGGAGCACCTTTCTTTATAGTCCAACACTCACATCCATACATGACTACTGGAAAAACTATAGCTTTGACTAGTTGGACCTTTGTTGGCAAAGTGATGTCTCTGAGTTTTAATATGCTGTCTAGGTTGGTCATAAGTTTCCTTCCAAGGAGCAAGTGTCTTTTAATTTTATGGCTGCAGTCATCATCTGCAGTGATTTTGGAGCCAAAAGAAAAATAAAGTCTGTCACTGTTTCAACTATTTCCCCGTCTATTTGCTATGAAGTGATGGGACAGATGCCCTGATTTTCGTTTTCTGAATGTTGAGCTGTAAGCCAACTTTCTCACTCTCCTCTTTCACTTTCATCAAGAGACTATTTATTTCCTCTACCCTTTCTGCCATCCTTATGGGATGGTGTCATCTGTATATCTGAGATTTTTGATACTTCTCCTGGCAGTCTTGATTCCAGCTTGTGCTTCATCCAGTCCAGCATTTCTCATGATGTACTCTGCGTATAAGTTAAATAACCAGGGTGACAATATACAGCCTTGAGGTACTCCCTTGCTAATTTGGAAACAGTGTATTGTTCCATGTCCAGTTCTAACTGTTGCTTCTTGACCTGCATACAGATTTCTCAGGAGGCAGGTCAGGTGGTCTCGTAGCCCCATCTCTTGAAGAATTTTCCAGTTTGTTGTGATCCACATAGTCAAAGGCTTTCACATAGTCAATAAAGAAGAAATAGATGTTTTTCTGGAACTGTCTTGTTTTTTCGATGATCCTGCGGATGTTGGCAATTTGATCTCTGGTTCTTCTGCCTTTTCTAAATCTAGCTTGAACATCTGGAAGTTCACGGTTCATGTGCTGTTGAAGCCTGGCTTGGAGAATTTTGAGCTTACTTTACTAGCGTGTGAGATGAGTGCAATTGTGTGGTAGTTTGAACATTCTTTGGCATTGCCTTTCTTTGGGATTGGAATGAAAACTGACCTTTTCCAGTCCTGTGACCACTGCTGAGTTTTCCAAATTTGCTGGCATATTGAGTACAACACTTTCACAGCATCATCTTTTAGGATTTGAAATAGTTCAACTGGAATTCCATCACCTCCACTAGCTTTGTTCATAGTGATACTTCCTAAGGCCCACTTGACCTTGCATTCCAGGATGACTGGCTCTAGGTGAGTGATCACACCATCATGATTATCTGGGTCTGAAGATCTTTTTTGTATAGTTCTTCTGTGTATTCTTTCCACCTTTTCTTAATATTTTCTGCTTCTGTTAGGGCCATACCATTTCTGTCCTTTATTGAGCCCATCTTTGCATGAAATGTTCCCTTGGTATCTCTAATTTTCTTGAAGAGATCTCTAGTCTTTCCCATTCTATTGTTTTCCTCTATTTCTTTTCGTTGATCACTGTGGAAGGCTTTCTTACCTCTCCTTGCTTTTCTTTGAAACTCTGCATCAAATGGGTATATCTTTCCTTTGCTCCTTTGCTTTTTGCTTCTTTTCTTTTCAAAGGTATTTTGTAAGGCCTCCTCAGACAGCCATTTTTCTTTTTTGCATTTCTTTTTCTTGGGGATGGTCTTGCTCTTTCTCTTCCATTCCAGTCCATTTTAGTTTGCTGATTCCTAAAATGTTGATGTTCACTCTTACCATCTCCTTTTGGACCACTTCCAATTTGTCTTGATTCATGGACCTAATTTTCCAGATTCCTATGCAATATTGCTCTTTACAGCATCAGACCTTGCTTCCATCACCAGTCACATCCACGACTGGGTGTTGTTTTTGCTTTGGCTCCATCCCTTCATTCTTTCTGGAGTTATTTCTCCACTGATCTCTAGTAGCATATTGGGCACCTACCGACCTGGGGAGTTCATCTTTCAATGTCCTATCTTTTTGCCTTTTCATACTGTTCATGGGGTTCTGAAGGCAGGAATGCTGAAGTGGTTTACCATTCCCTTCTCTGGTGGACCACATTTTGTCAGAACTCTCCACCATGACCCGTCTGTCTTGGGTGGCCCTACACGGCATGGCTCATAGTTTCATTGAGTTAGTCAAGGCTGTGGTCCATGTGATTAGATTAGTTAGTTTTCTGAGATTTTGGTTTCAGTCTGTCTGCCCTCTGATGGAATAGGATAAGAGGCTTATGGAAGCTTCCTGATGCGTGAGACTGACTGAGGGGGAAACTAGATCTTATTCTGATGGGCATGGCCATGCTCAGTAAATCTTTAATCCAATTTTCTGTTGATGGGTGGAGCTTTTTCTCACTTCTAATAATAAGAGACCCAACCAGTCCATTCTGAAAGAGATCAGCCCTGGGATTTCTTTGGAAGGAATGATGCTAAAGCTGAAACTCCAGTACTTTGGCCACCTCATGCAAAGAGTTGACTCATTGGAAAAGACTCTGATGCTGGGAGGGATTGGGGGCAGGAGGAGAAGGGGACGACAGAGGATGAGATGGCTGGATGGCATCACTGACTCGATGGACGTTAGTCTCAGTGAACTCTGGGAGTTGGTGATGGACAGGGAGGCCTGGCATGCTGTGAGTCATGGAGTCGCAAAGAGTCGGACATGACTGAGCGACTGATCTGATCTGATCTGAGTAATAATATTAAATCTTATTATTTAATAAAAGATAAGATATTATCTCTTCCTATTTAAATATTTACATTTTGATTTGAAGTTGATGATCTGTTTCATTTTGATCATATCAAAAGGCTATGGATAGATAATATTTTGTGAATTTAGAATACTTGAAATAAGGATGCTTAAGCCCAAAGTGGTTTACACCTTGGACATTTTTGTGCATATTCTCAGTTCAGCATCTAAAATTAAAATCAAAAGACCTGAGCATGATGCCACAATGCTAAGTTTGACTTTATATACTAACAAGCCAACGTGGGTCAGAATGCCATTTCCCTGGCAAATAAATGTACTACGGTGTTAAATATGTTTCTAGGGTCATATATTCTTAGAATCTCTGTGTCTTGATATAATTCAGCTTTTACAAAGTTGTAAAATTAAAACTTTGGACAGAGGTAGAAAACTGAGGTAAGCAGCTATTTAGTGGATTTCCAAACCTTTTTCTACTATTGTTGAATATAGCATCACATGTACAAATTTTGTACATACTTTTGTACATGCTTTCTACTCTTTTGCATAATCCAAATCTTATTTGAATATCTCTCTAATCATTTACTTATATGAGTTATCGAGGATAATTTTTCTTTTCTTTCTCAAATATATATACAATCCAGTGTTATACATAGTTTTATTTTTATTTATTTTACTTTTATTGAAATACAGTTGATTTGTACTGTTAATTTCTGCTGTACAGCAAAGTGATTCAGTTATACATATGCATATTCTTTTTTCATATTCTTTTCCATTATGGTTTATCACTAGATATTGAATATAGTTCCCCATGTGCTGTCCAGTAGGTGCTTATTGTTTATTCATCCTATATATAATAGTTTGTGTGTGCCAATCCCAAACTTCTACTTCATGCCTCCACTACCCCCCTTGTAGTTTTATATACATATAAATTATTTTTGTAATTTGCTGTTGAGTAAAAGACAAGTGAAATATTTTCTCTTGGCTTTTTATTTATTTTTAACTAAAATTTATCCTACTTTGGGGGGAAGAAAAATGGTAATATATAGCAGTCCGTATGCTTTTATGGCAATACCAACTAACCCCCTGGTACAATTTGTGTTAGGGTAAAGCAATTATCGGTAAAGTACTGTGATGACACTTGAACTTGCAAGTGCTGAGAGGATGTCTGTAGAGTCATTAGAAAGACACAAAAGATACCCGAGCTATTGTGACCCTACTTGATGTCAGACGAGCAAGCATGTTTGGGCTGCTAATCTTTGAACCCTTTTTATTCTGGTGCTGAGCGTGTTCTTAAAAATAGCAGTAAACACACACATGCACGCATAATTTTTTCCAGGATTATAGAGTCAACATCTTCCTGAGGCAAAAATGGAACGATCCCAGGTTGAAGCTCCCTAGTGATTTCCGGGGCTCGGACGCCCTGACCGTGGACCCCACAATGTACAAATGTCTGTGGAAACCTGATTTATTTTTTGCAAATGAAAAAAGTGCCAATTTTCATGATGTCACCCAGGAAAACATCCTTCTCTTCATTTTTCGAGATGGAGATGTCCTTGTCAGTATGAGGTACTCTTTTTATGGCTTATATTTGTGGATTTATAGTTTTCTTTAAAAATCAGTGTGTCACCGAGGCATGTGTTAAACGAGTTCTAAGACCTCTGCTTCTGCTTTCAGGTTATCTATTACTCTTTCCTGCCCTTTGGACTTGACCTTGTTTCCCATGGATACACAGCGTTGCAAGATGCAACTTGAGAGCTGTATGTAAATGAGACCCTAAGTGACTATAGGAATAAAATGCTTAAAATTTTGAGACATTACGTGCTACTAATATCGTAGATAACAATGCTGAAGCTAATGCTTTTGACTGTAAATAGGCATTAGAATTGGAGAAGGGAAAGACTACCCACTCCAGTATTGTGGCCTGGAGAATTCCACGGACTGTATAGTCCAGGGGGTCGCAAAGAGTCGGAACAGACTGAGAGACTTTCACTTCACTTCATTTCAGGCATTAGAATGGTAGCTCAGAAGGTAAAGAATCCACCTACAATATGGGAGACCTGGGTTTGATCTCTGGGTTTGGAAGATACCCTGGAGAAGGGAACTGCTACTCACTCCTGTTTTCTTTGCCTGGAGAATTCCATGGACAGAGGAGCCTGCCAGGCTATAGTCCATGGAGTCCCAAAGAGTCGTACATGACTGAGTGACTTTCAGATCACTTCAGGCATTAGAATAATTTATGTAGGGAAATTATAAATTTTATATTTTTAATATTTTATATTTTATTAGAATTATGTTTTACTATATAATTTGTACTAAGATAATCTTTTTGATATTTTGTTTTGGCATTTTATTAGTTTTTTTTTATTTCAGTTGAGTTATTTAGGTGTAGTTGTACAATTCTAACTTATTCCAATTGCCATCTTCATCTGAATTAGTAATATAGACAAGGTAAAGGAGAAAATGATGTCTGTCCTAATAACTTTTCTAATGTTAAAATAATGTTAAAACTATATTTATCACAGCAGAAAATTTGGAAAACCCTGAAAAAAAAATTAACTAAATGTTACCAAGCATTCACTTTCTATGGCTCTATAAAAAGATTGTTTACAAAATTGGATTTTGGATTTTCTTTGCTTCTGTGATCATGTATTTTTCAGTTTCTGAAAGATATATTATGTCTTCACCAAAAGGATTAGCTCTAAAATATGGTAAATTGCTATGAAGCTTGTCAGGTGAAAATAAAAGTAGGTAATAAAACTTGAAAAACTAACACTAATGTAAGGAGTCTTCAGCCTGAATACCCATATTCTGTGTCCTATTTCTACAGAGAATAACTTTATAAAATGTATTGTATGCACTTGATGATACACTTTAAAGTTACTTACTGGTTATTTGTTGTTATTGCTATTTATTTTTAATTTACTGAAGCTGGATCCTAAATTTGAGCAATATGTATTGCTTTCTGACTATAATTTCAGATTTTGCAGATGTAAGTGTATGTATGTACCTGTGTATGTGTTGTAGATGTGTGTCTGTGTATCAATATATATTTGTATAAATTTCAAAGGTATATATATATATTCACTTCTGTTACTGTATACACTAAAGTATGGCTTTTAAAAATACAGGCATGAAAGAGTTGAATGGTAGGCTGTTAGATACCATAAGCCCATGGGCCCTTGAATTATAGCCAGGTTACCTAAGCCCACAAGGTGGGCTCCCGGAGGCACTAGCGATGGAGAGATGTCCCTTTGAGGAGCTGTTTTATTGTTTTTCTGAGGCCCTGCAACTCCTTTAGGGAAGTTGGTAGTTAATTCTTCCAGAAAATTTGTTTTGGTGCTTAAGTTTTTCTGAAAACTTCCAGGTAGCATATGGGCATAATTTGTAAATGTTTACATTCAGGAAGCTAGTATCACTTATTTCCTACTATTTTGTTGATGACAGTTCAGAATTCTGACAAAGACAAATGTACTACCATTTTTGACACCCTGGGATTTTACTTGCCATATGCTGATTACTTTAGCTTGTCCTTTCTTTAAGCCAATTATCTGTAACTTTTGTATGAATACTTGCATTAGTGGCCATAGATTTTTACCTCTTTACATTTCTAACGGAAGTTTCACGTAAGAATGGCCTATTGTTTTACCATTTCTATGTTTAATATTTGGATGTTTCAATATTGAAAAAGTGTTAATGTTATATCCCAAGCTAGTATTTTGTTTATGTTTGTTTATAGTTGGTTACACAACTGATGACTTAAGATTTATCTGGCAGTCGGGGGATCCTGTCCAGTTAGAAAAAATTGCCTTGCCTCAATTTGATATTAAAAAGGAAGATATTGAATATGGTAACTGCACAAAATACTATAAAGGCACTGGTAAGTAATGTCCTTTAAATTAAACAAAATGAAGTCCTATTCCAAAGATTTATTTCAATACTGTATATGCTAAGGACAGAATAGAGAAAACTAGTTAAAAAATAAGTTCAAAATTTATAGATGGTTCATACTGATATATTTAAATCTTTCATAAAATTACATTCACTAAAGTTAAACATTTTTTTTACTCAGTAGATAGTTTTGCTTTTCTTTATGTAATTACAAATAAAAGAGTTTTCAATTTTTATTTTTTTATTTTATTTTATATTTTATTCTCCAGGCAGTGATATTCTTAGATGTTGCCAAGAAATTCTGTTTTGGGAAGGGCCAGACATTATGGGTGTGAACATGTAACCCATTTATAGTCATCTGCTGTCATTAGGGCAGTTTTTTGATGTTAGTTTTTGACTGCATATTCTTGATTTTCAAAAGCATTCATCTTTATACTCTGCAGGAAATAATTAGCACATGAGGTAATTGGGCATTGGTAAATATTCACTACATAATATTCTTGGCCTAGGTTATGGAACAGCCGATTATGAAATCTCAACAAGTTAATCTCATTCATTAAATTACATCAAGCTTTACAGAAGTGAAAATGCAGTACTCACTGATCAATACTTTCATAATATGATTAGTATTCAAACCTTTGTGTCTCCTATGGTAGTTATAGGTTATTGAGGACTTTAGATATTAAATATAGTGCTATTGCCCTTAGCAATGTAAATAAAACGATGATTGATTTTGATCATTACATTCGTATCAATAATCTGTCTAACTTGTAAATTGCCATACAGTTCTAAGTCTATATCAGGAAGTAAATCAAAGATATTTATGAATAGATGAAATTAAAGTTTAAGTTTTTGCAACATTTATGTTGACTTTGCAAAAGTAAAAATATATAGTGTGATTGTGGAAAATTTATAGAGATCAAATGTTTGCACTAAAATTCTGCCATTGTGACATCATTAAGGAAGGACAAGATATGACTTAAAACATTCCTATCTGACACTAGAATAGAAGCATGAACAATTGCATATTTGCATCATTGTAATAAACATGACACAGGCCAGCTCGGAAATAGTTAGTTTAAGCATCCATTATCACTGACGTTCAAATAAATTAACAGATTATATAACACTTATATATAAAGAGTGCCTTCTCTTGTAGAGTTGATAGTATTTTAGGACAAGAAACAAAATAAGCAAATACACTACTGAAAGAATTGCCAATTTTTTTTAATGGAAAAAAGGAGCACTCTTAAAAATTTTGCCGTCAGTGTACTCAATGAAGAAATCATAGATTTCAGTGATTGTTGGATATGGACATGATCTTTTTGCTCATTCTGAGACAGCTCCTGTATTGAACACAAAAAATAACTAAAACACTCGGTGAATGTCTTACTGAATGTCAAGGACAAATCCGTGTCAGCTGTGACCTGGGCACAGTGTTCCTTCTCCTCTCTCTGCTCCTCACTCAAATTATAGAGCCTGACTACAGTTTTTAGGGATTTTTACAAATCAAACGAAAAAATGAACTTGAAAGCCAATAGAGGTATTTTTGGGAGGATTGTTGTATAGAAACACATTTAGTAGATGGCTTTTTGAGTTCTTGCTGTAAGGCATTGTTTTAAGTGCTTTGTAGGAATTCCATAATTTAGTCCTCACAGGAATGTTATGAGTTCAGTGAGTGCTATTTTACTTGGAAAATAGTTACCCACATCCAGATTATATGCTTCACATTCTAAAATGAATAATCTCTAAATTGTCTTGAGAAGCTTGAAATATCTTTTATTGAAGTTTTAAACTTCATCTAGAGATGAAAATAAAATTAGTAATTTTATATCTAATTTTATGTAGTATAAAATTATGTAAAAACAAAGTTGAAAACTCTGGTGTTATTCATTTTTTCACCTTTAAGCTCTGAATTTAAAAGTTTTCATTTGGGGATTCAGCAGTAAATAAAGGATAGATCCCTGCTTTTTTATAGAGCCAATGGCAGGCAAATAAATGAAATATAATCCCTTTTAGTTCAAAGAAGGAACTAGGGTGTGCTGTGGTGGAGAGTATTCGGGGAGATACTCAAGATTTATGATTAGTAAATCTTTCCTAGATTTTTGTGTATGGTATTTTTGGTTTATCATAAATGAGTCAATTATATATCATTATTTACAGAAAATAACAAAAACTCATGGCTAAGAGAGTAATAATTGAAAATATATTTCAGTAAACATGCTTTATCAACATTTATATGAATAATTGTATGTATATAAGAAACATTTTAGTGTTTGGATAATACTTAGAAATAATATGTAGAAAAATAGAACATTCAAAATATATGGAATGCTTAACAGTGTAGAATAGTGGATAAGACAGAGGGCAGCATGTACAAAAGGATGGCCAATACTTTGTTTAATTTGTATAAAATTATCCAAAAATCATGATTTGGCTTTAACTTTATTAAAAATTACTGTTTCTGTAATTATAGAAATTACAGAGGTGGAGAAAAATATGAGTATGAAAGTATAATTCCAAATTCAATTTCTATACTTACATTGGAAGCCCAAGTGAATAATAATCAAGTAAAGCCTCATAGGAAATAGTAAATTGAATTCGCCAATGAACATTTATATCAATTAGCTGCCCACCTGCCTCTCATAAATTTAACAGTACCACGAAAAGATCAAAAAAGATCAAGAAATGTTTCTGATAAAAGCTTATGGAGCAAATCACTGTTATATCCAAGCATGTATTTCTCTGCCACATGCATCCAAGTCCTGGGAAGTTCCCCAGCGGGGTGCCTTCAGATGAAGGACTTAAGTTTCTAGGCTGTCATCTATATGTGAGGGGATAGGATACAAAATGCATTTGAAAGTAAGCAACCTTATAGAAAATTATTACGATCTTTGTGACAACCTAGGCTCCTAAAGATACATAGTAAACACATATGTGTCCTTCCCTACTTCATAGGCACTAGATGGGAGTGGAATTAGTTACCTTGAGCAAGTGGTGCTCTTACAAAGCAAGGTACTTCAGAACCACTCGTAGGAAACACTGTGGGCCTTCTTGATCACAGCAAATAGACTTGTAAAAGATGACATTTTGGAAGTTTTGTGCATGATTGTTAGTTGGAAGCTTTTGTTCTTATTTGTCCAGGAAGGAAGTTGAAATAAGAGATGGGCATTGAATAAGGAGAGGAAGTTTCCATCGGTTTGCCCTTCATGTCTTCTTAGAACCTGTGCACGATTTTCACAAATTTCTTAGTTTAATGAAATTAAAGGGAATGGCAACCCACTCCAGTATTTTTGCCTGGATGATTGCATGGACAGAGGAGCTTGGCAGGCCACAGTCCATGGGGTTGCAAAGAGTCGAACACAACTGAGCAGCTAACACTTTCACTTTCAGTGAAATTAAAATTTAAAAAAGACAAACACTGTGCATTGCTTTTTTTGATATAATATGGAAACATTTGGCATAATTAGAATTTACTTCAGTTCATATCAGCTCTTTATATTTGTTATGTATTAGCCCTAATATCTTTCTAATCTCTCTGAGGTATCGATCATTATAATTCACATTAGGAAAAGGATAGATTTCTGATCTAGGTTATTTGATAAAAGGATAAGAATAGCCATTCTTTTATTCAACAGTTTTTAACATGTGCATTGTGTGCAATTACTACTCTGGATACTACTAACGAATAAAAATGACGTGACAACTATTCTAGCATCTGAAGTATATGTCTTCTTCCCAACTAGCAAAAAGGGATAAATGCAAGTTTTTATTTTTATTTTTTTTTTTAATTTAATTTTATTTTTAACTTTACAATATTGTATTGGTTTTTCCATATATCAACATGAATCCGCCAGAGTTATACACATGTTAGCATAGTAAAAAGTAATATTGCCTTTTGCCCCATAATTATTTTATTTATTCACTGTTCATTCATTTGTTTTGACATTTGAAAATAATTTTGTACAGTTTAAGCTGAGCACAGCTGAAAATATTTTAACTTTTTGAAATTCATACATAACCTTCCTTTTGTTGAATGGGAAATGACATTTTTATCTAAAGTAAGCATTAAAATAAAGCATCTCAGACATCTGGAAATGTCTCTTCTATGCCAATGCCGCGAGAATATTTGTGTCACTTATTTTCTTTCTCCAGTCAGCAAAGGCTATTATGAGGCGGCCCATAATTTGTGATTAATTTGGGAGACTAGTTGATATCATGGTAGCTCTAGAATGATGTTGTAAAGTGGTGTCTGCTTTTGTCTATGTCTGTGAAAGTGAAATCCTTTCCCTCGATTAGGGAACATTCAAGGTCCTGGAGTGGAGCCAGGGGAGGCTTGGAGAGATGTCAGATGTCTGCCGTCTGTAACCTTTTACCTTCATGGACTGGGGACATTCATTTCTTATCCTTGCTAATGTTTACCTCTTACACTATCTTCAGGGTTAAAGTATAAATATGCATATGAGCTACTGTAGTGGGCCAGTCCTCCCAGATAAGAAGTGGTTCACAAGGCTGAAAATTATGTTGACAATGCATAATCCAGGAGTGTTTCTTTGTAGACTTGCGCTGCTTCGATTTGCTGTTCCCAGGGGCTCTCAGAGTACCCAAGGATGATAAAAAGTTTAAGTCATTGAAAAATCTCTGAACAAAGACTTAAAAGCTGAGACTGGGTATCACAGAGCAGCATGGAAGTTTGCTTCTCAGTCTCATAATGGAGTTGCAAAAGGTTGGGTGAAACAGGTCCCATAATTCCATCCTCTTATATCACATAAATGATGTATATTTACAGAAAAAAATACTCCATTTTTGGTGGGGTTCACTTTGTGAAGTTGCCTCAAGCAGCAATGACTCCTGATTTACGTGCACACTGTGATTTTGCAGTCGGATGTGCCAGGAACCTCACTCCTGTTTGCCTCTGTGTCTGGCAGGGTACTACACATGTGTGGAAGTCATCTTCACCCTGAGGAGGCAGGTGGGCTTCTACATGATGGGCGTCTATGCCCCGACCCTGCTCATCGTGGTTCTGTCCTGGCTTTCCTTCTGGATCAACCCTGATGCCAGTGCTGCCAGAGTGCCCCTGGGTAAAGTGTCTCTCTCTGGGGGTCAGGAGCGTGCTTGCGTCTTTATAGAAGAGACTGCGTAGTTTTGAATTCATACTAAATCATTTAGAAACAATGAGTCTTGGAATGGTTTGTAACCTTTTCCTCAGACTTTCTCCAATTCTTGACATTGAACTAGATTTTCTCTCTGTTTATGCATTCTATAATTAAGCCAAGTTTTCTCTTTTTGTGTCCTTGGGGTATTTTAAGCAGTTAATCCACCCTAAATTGATGCTCATGAAATAACTATTAATAAGCGATTTTCATGGATAATGGAAGCCTAAAATCCCCAGTAGTGCCAAGCTTAAAAATGAATGACTATTTGAGTAGAAATCTTTCTAAATCATTTTATATACCATCTCATACTTTTCATCAGGGAATGTGTAATAACATTTATCGTTTTAAAAATGACTTGGCATCATTTTCCTGAACACTAATTATTGTGTGCATACCATCAGGAGAGCTAGAGAAAATAGGATCTGGTGATCCTATAGATATGTATCAAGCCTGTTTGTTATTTTTAATGCTCTGTGACATAGAAACACCACTAGCCAGAGTTGGAAATTATATCTGTATTAAGGCTTAAATAGTCTTTGGTTGGGAAAATAATTGAGAGCCTTTATTCTGGGTAAAGTGAATAAACTTTAAAGTAAGAGCATCGTAACAACACATTTTGATTGCTTGGAGAGTTTTGAAATTTGTCATTCATATGTATGTGTGTGTTTTCTGAACATCACATGAAACTTACATAGGTAAGTCTGTGAAATATCTGACCTCTCAGCAACCTGATTAGTTTCAGGATTTTATTTTTTTTCTATCATCAAAAAGGCCTTGTGCAAGCCTCCCTCCTGACTTACTGGAGGAACTAAATACAGATATTAAAGAATAGGAAATCAGGAAAGAGCCAATGAAAATGACAATTTTATCCAGATAAGAAATTTGGTGATTTTTCTCTAATAAAAACCACAGAGACCAATATCTTAATAAGCAAAAAAAGTGAGAAATTTCATCCTAAGAATTGTGTATCTCTAAGGAAGACAATATAATTGCTAGATTAATCCTTTAGGAAAGTAGAATTAACTTTGTAGATATTGTACTGGGACTAAAATACCTCAAAACTTGATTTAAAGTCTTATGCTTGTCAAAAATATCATGCTTTTCCCTTAAATTGCTAAATATTCTGTTTATTAGAGTTATCTTACTCTCATGAAGTGATATAAATTGAAATATCAGCCTTCCAAGGATGCTCTGGAGACATCCCAATCTCTGGCTTGTTTTTGGAGGAAACTCTCTGTAAACCCTCATCTCTTATAGGACTTCTGATTATAAAATTCTTGAGCTATCACTTAGCATCCAGCAGACCCACTATTTGGAAAGAAGTTAATGGTTAAATATCGATCTCTAGAATCAAACCAGGTCTGAATTCCAGCTCTGTGCCTACCAGTTGTTACAACTAGCCATCAGATCCAGCCTCTACGAACATACTCTTGGACATCAACAGGGATGAAAAAGTACTGCAGGGACTTTTGGAAATTTGGGGAAAAAAGTGAGTGTTAAGCCCATTCATGAGTTCATAATGTGCCTCATTTACATATTACTTTACAAAGCACTTAGACACATTCTAGTTTATTCAGCAGATACCTATGGAGCACTGACTATGGGCTAGGTACTATGCAAAATGATGGGATGTAAAGTAAGTAGTGAATAAATAGTTTATAAAATAGATTTTTAAAAGCACAACTCAGCCTCAGTGAATTTATGCGCTCTTGGGAAGAAACAGACACCAAATAAGTACAACATAGAATATATAAGATGGAGACACAGAATGGAAAGTTGAGGGCAGCAGCCTGCTTGTGGAGAATTGCCTCAATAAGAAAGTGATGTTGAGAAGAGCAGGAAGGAGGGGAGTGAATGGACCACTATAGATTTCTAGGAAGGGAGTGACTGGTCAGCAATCAGGGGAGCATCCTTGAGGCAGAAGCCTGCCTAGGACACTAAGGAATCCAGTAAGAGAAGGGGGAATCAGTAGATGAGGTCAGAAAAATAACAGCGGTGAGAGATGGGCTATGGAACACTTCTTAAGGAATTCTGGTGACTTTGGCTTTTATTCAGAGTGAAATGTGAAGGCCCTGAGAGCTTTTGAGTCTATCTGATTGAAATTTTAACTGTTTCTCTTTACTTCTTTGTTTAGAATAGGCTGAAAGGCAGCAAAGGCGGCAAAAATAGAAGCAAGGAAAGCAGGTAGGAAGCCTGAAATAATCACTGGTGTGAACCAGGGAGTGTTAGTGGAGGTACTTATGAATATTAGATGATGGATGTGGTAGAGAGAGATTTGTAGATGTGTTGCATGTGGGATTTAAGAAAGTAGAATAAACTTAAGAGGTGAAATTGCCATTAACAGAGGTGAGTAAAGCTTCAGGTAGAGTAGTTTTGAGAATGTGGGAAGGTTCTGGATGCACTGAGTTTGAGATATCTGTTAGGTGGAGATAGCAGGTCTTGGAGAAAACAAAATTGGAGATCTGAGTTTGAGATTTCTCAGGATTTAGATGGTATTTAGAGGGGTGAGTGGAATGGAGATAGCGGAGTCTCAGGGCTAAATCCTTGAGATTGAGAAGATGAGGAACAACCCATGTGATGTGGTTTCCTAGAATCCTGCCAAGTGGATAATTATGTGTTTTCAGGGAAGGAGAGTGACCAGTCAGTGCCCGTAGGTCAAGGCCAGGGCTAAAGATTGCCCTTGGCTTTAGCAGCCTGGGGAGTCGCTGGCGTGCAGGACAAAGAGTGTCCATGGAGTGAGGAGAAGGAGAAAGCCTGGTGGGAGTGACTTCAGGAGTGCCTAGGAGGGGGACCTGGAGATGGGCAGTGTGAACAACTCGTTGGACACTGTTAGGTGCCAAAAGTAAAAGAGGATAGGTAAATGGTAGGGGTGGGAATGGGAGTCAAGAAGGTTTCTGGTTTTGTTTTTTTTAAGGCAGACTGTCAGCGCATGGTTATTTTTGGTGGAAAATAATCAGTAGGAAAGGAAAAAATTAGCAATGGAAGAAATGCAGCAGTAGTGAGGGAACATGAGTGGTAGGCAAGGGAGAGACTGGACTTTGCTAAAGTCAATTTTTCCTTGGGGTCAGCAAACTCTTTCCGTAACAGACTAGAGAGTAAACATTTTAGGTTTCTGTTGAGATCCCCAAATCTTCTATCATAGTGCTAAAGCAGCCTTAGAAAATACATAGCTGAAGAAATGAGAATGTATCCCAATAAGACTTGATTTATAGAAATAGGTGGTGAGTTACATTTGCCCTGTGCATTGAGATGACTGACCCTGGTCTGTAGGGTCAGGAGAGAAGGCAGGGCAAGTGGGCATAGACAGAGAACGTGGACAAATGTGGTCGTGGGGCTTGTCATTGAGTTTGATTTTTTAATAAAGTAGTAAGAAAGATCATGAGTTGCAGGTGTGGTGGGAGAGAGTGTTGCAGGATTGAAGGGAGAGACAAAGTAGTAAAGGAACAGAGGAAATACATCCTGACTACCTGGTAGGATCCTGGACCTCTTGACGTCAATGATCATAAATTTAAAGTGGGATCGGTCAGTATGTTGGCAGTGTATGTCATGGCTGGGCTTCCCCATGGAAGGGCTTCCCTTCCCTATACCGTTCCCCGACGGTAAAGAATCCACCTGCATTGCAAGAGACCTGGGTTCGATCCCTGGGTCAGGAAGATTCCCTGGAGAAGGAAATGGCTACCCACTCCAGTATGCTTGCCTGGAAAATCCTATGGATAGAGGAGCTGGCAGGCTGCAGTCCATGGGGTCCCAAAGAGTCAGACACAACTAAGCTAAGTGCACATGTCATGGCTACAGTCTGGTAATCGTGTAGTTAACTTCTCCACTTGGTGGGGGTTTCAGTATGTACATGACGGCTCACAAGATATGACTTAGAATATTATCTACAGCTTTTGAGAAGGAACTAAAGGTTCTTGTGCATGCATGCACACATGCTTAGTCATGTCTGACTCTTTGTGACCACGTGGACTGTAGCCCACCAGGCTCCTCTGTTTATGGGATTTTCCCAGCAAGAGTACTGGAACGGGTTGCCATTTCTTCCTCCAGGGGATCTTCCCAACTCAGAGATAGAACCTGCATTTCCTGAGTCTCTTGTGTTGCAGGAGGATTCTTTACCACTGAGCCACTAGGGAAGCCAAAGGTTTTTGATGATGCTTAATGACTAAACTATTATTATTTGATGTCCTTTGTTTTCTTTTGTTTCTGCATTTTCTCACTTCTCTGATTAAACTTATTCTTTGGCTTAAGTTTTTCCACAGACAGAAGGCAGACAGAAGACATAAGGGACAAAACCCATAGGGTCCTGCTCCACTTCAATAGTATGCTTTCCTATTAAACAGTTGTTGAGGATTTGGGTTGTTTCCAGTTTTGGAGTATTACAAATGATGCTACGAATAATTGTGTACAAGCCTCTGTGTGGGTATATGTTTTCATTACTTTTGCATAAAGACCTAGAAGTGAGGTTTCTGCATTTTATGGGGAAAGTATGTTTCACTTTTCTAAAATAGTGTTTCAGTTCAGTTCAGTTCAGTCACTCAGTCGTGTCCGACTCTTTGCGACCCCGTGAATCGCAGCACGCCAGGCCTCCCTGTCCGTCACCAACTCCCGGAGTTCGCTCAGACTCATATCCATTGAGTCAGTGATGCCATCCAGCCATCTCATTGTCTGTCGTCCCCTTTTCCTCCTGCCCCCAATCCCTCCCAGCATCAGGGTCTTTTCCTTTTTTTTTTTAATTTTATTTTATTTTTAAACTTTACAATATTGTATTGGTTTTGCCAAATATCGAAATGAATCCACCACAGGTATACATGTGTTCCCCATCCTGAACCCTCCTGCCTCCTCCCTCCCCATACCATCCCTCTGGGTCGTCCCAGTGCACAAGCCCCAAGCATCCAGTATCGTGCATCGAACCTAGACTGGCGACTCGTTTCGTACATGATATTATACATGTTTCAATGCCATTCTCCCAAATCTTCCCACCCTCTCCCTCTCCCACAGAGTCCATAAGACTATTCTATACATCAGTGTCTCTTTTGCTGTCTCATATACAGGGTTATTGTTACCATCTTTCTAAATTCCATATATATGCGTTAGTATACTGTATTGGTGTTTTTCTTTCTGGCTTACTTCACTCTGTATAATAGGCTCCAGTTTCATCCACCTTATTAGAACTGATTCAAATGTATTCTTTTTAATGGCTGAGTAATATTCCATTGTGTATATGTACCACTGCTTTCTTATCCATTCATCTGCTGATGGACATCTAGGTTGCTTCCATGTCCAGGCTATTATAAACAGTGCTGTGATGAACATTGGGGTACACGTGTCTCTTTCCCTTCTGGTTTCCTCAGTGTGTATGCCCAGCAGTGGGATTGCTGGATCATAAGGCAGTTCTATTTCTAGTTTTTTAAGGAATCTCCACACTGTTCTCCATAGTGGCTGTACTAGTTTGCATTCCCACCAACAGTGTAAGAGGGTTCCCTTTTCTCCACACCCTCTCCAGCAATTATTGCTTGTAGACTTTTGGATTGCAGCCATTCTGACTGGCGTGAAATGGTACCTCATAGTGGTTTTGATTTGCATTTCTCTGATAATGAGTGATGTTGAGCATCTTTTCATGTGTTTGTTAGCCATCTGTATGTCTTCTTTGGAGAAATGGGTCTTTTCCAATGAGTCAACCCTTCACATGAGGTGGCCAAAGTATTGGAGTTTCAGCTTTAGCATCAGTCCTTCCAATGAATACCCAGGACTGATCTCTTTTAGGATGGACTGGTTGGACCTCCTTGCAGTCCAAGGGACGCTCAAGAGTCTTCTCCAACACCACAGTTCAAAAGCATCAGTTCTTCGGTGCTCAGCCTTCTTCACAGTCCAACTCTCACATCCATCATGACCACTGGAAAAACCATAGCCTTAACTAGATGGACCTTTGTTGGCAAAGTAATATCTCTGCTTTTGAATATGCTATCTAGGTTGGTCATAACTTTCCTTCCAGGGAATAGGGTCTTTTAATTTCATGGCTGCAGTCACCATCTGCAGTGATTTTGGAGCCCCCAAAAATAAAGTCTGACACTGTTTCCACTGTTTCCCTATTTTTTTTTTTTTTTTGCCATGAAGTGATGGGACCAGATGTCATGATCTTCGTTTTCTGAATGTTGAGCTTTAAGCCAACTTTTTCACTCTCCTCTTTCACTTTCATCAAGAGTTCCTCTTCACTTTCTGCCATAAGGGTGGTGTCATCTGCATATCTGAGGTTATTGATATTTCTCCCAGAAATCTTGATTCTAGCTTGTGCTTCTTCCAGCCCAGCGTTTCTCATGATGTACGCTGCATAGAAGTTAAATAAGCAGGGTGACAATATACAGCCTTGACGTACTCCTTTTCCTATTTGGAACCAGTCTGTTGTTCCATGTCCAGTTCTAACTGTTGCTTCCTGACCTGCATATAGGTTTCTCAAGAGGCAGGTCAGGTGGTTTGGTATTCCCATCTCTTTCAGAATTTTACACAGTTTATTGTGATCCACACGGTCAAAGGCTTTGGCATAGTCAATAAAGCAGAAATAGATGTGTTTCTGGAACTCTCTTGCTTTTTTGATGATCCAGCGGATGTTGGCAACTTGATCTCTGGTTCCTCTGCCTTTTCTAAAACCAGCTTGAACATCTGGAAGTTCACGGTACCTGTATTGCTGAAGCCTGGCTTGGAGAATTTTGAGCATTACTTTATTAGCGTGTGACATAAATGCAATTGTGCAGTAGTTTGAGCATTTTTTGGCATTGCCTTTCTTTGAGATTAGAATGAAAACTGACCTTTTCCAGTCCTGTGGCCACTGCCGAGTTTTCCAAATTTGCTGGCATATTGAGTGCAGCACTTTCACAGCATCATCTTTCAGGATTTGAGAAAGCTCAACTGGAATCCATCACCTCCGCTAGCTTTGTTCGTAGTGATGCTTTCTAAGGCCCACTTGACTTCACATTCCAGGATGTCTGGCTTTAGCTTAGTGATAACACCATCGTGATTATCTGGGTCATGAAGATCTTTTTTGTACAGTTCTTCTGTGTATTCTTGCCACCTCTTCTTAATATCTTCTGCTTCTGTTAGGTCCATACCATTTCTGTCCTTTATCGAGCCCATCTTTGCATGAAATGTTCCCTTGGTATCTCTAATTTTCTTGAAGAGATCTCTAGTCTTTCCCATTCTGTTGTTTTCCTCTATTTCTTTGCACTGATCGCTGAGGAAGGCTTTCTTATCTCCCCTTGCTATTCTTTGGAACTCTGCATTCAGATGCTTATATCTTTCCTTTTCTCCTTTGCTTTTCACTTCTCTTCTTTTCACAGCTATTTGTAAGGCTTTATCAATGTAATATACTGTTTTGTTTGTTTTATATACTCCTCTGTCACATACTCCCCAAACACTTAATTTTTGTGTCTTCTTGTGGTGCCTCTAGTACAATGTTGAATAGAATTGTGAGAGATGTTTATTCCTAACCCTGGGTAGCAATAGTTGAAGCATTCACTGTTGCTTATAATACCAGCTCTCTATTCCAACTTGCAAAGAGTCAGACACGACTGAGTGACTGAACTGAACTGAACTTATCATGACTGTTGAATTTTGCCAGATGCTTTCTCTGTGTATGTTTAAATGTTTATGTTGTTTCCCTTTATTTGGTGAATTTTACCAATTGATTTCTAGATGATAGATGAATTGGAAAAATTATTGGTACAAACATGTTCATAATATTGATTTTCCTTTTAATGTCTAGCTGTAGCAATGTGTTCAATCCTATATATTCCTGATACTGTTAACTGGTCATTTTTTTTTTTTTTTTTTACTGCTCTAGCTAAAGGCTTATCCATTTTCTTGGTATTTTCAAAACATAAGCTTTGATTTCATTCATTTTTTCTATTTACTTTTCTTTTTCATTGATTTTAGCTCTTTATTCTTTCTTTTCACTTAGTTTAGATTTTTAATTTTTTTATTTTTAAATTAATTTGTTAGGAGTAATAATTTTTATTGGAACATAGTTGATTCATAATGTTGTGTTAGAGTCTGCTGTACAGCAAAGTGAATCAGCCATACAGAAACATATACCTACTCTTGTTTAGATTCTAATAGATTTTATTTTATCTTTTTCTTGATGCTTGAAGTAGAAACTCCGTTCATTTTAGGTCTTTCTTCTTTTTTAATTTGAGCCCTTAAAGTTACAAAGTTCCTTGTAAGGCCTCCTTTAGCTGAAGTGCACAAATGTTGATATATTTTTACCTTGTTTCATTAACATTTTTCTTCTTATTTACATTATGATTTCTTATTGAGCCCATGGATTTTTTAGATATGTGTAGTTTGGTTTCCAAATATTTAGGATTTCCATAAGTACTTGAATACGATTTGTTTTTAATCTTATCAGGGAACAAAGTTTATGATTTCAATACTTCTATGTTATTGAGCCTTTTTTAATGGCCCAGCCCAGCATATGTTTCCTGGCATCATCCCATGTACACTTGCAGCGCATCTTTGTCATTGTTGGTGTAGTATTCATAAGTATGAATGGAGCCAAGTCAGTTGATAGTACTTTTAAAATCTTTCCTGTCTTTTGTCTAAGTCATAGTTATTGATGAGGGTATGGTTAAAATCTCCAACTCTAATTATGGAATTATGCTTCAGGTATTTTGAAGCTCTGATATTAGACTCACACATATTTCTAATTTTACCCAAAAAGAAAAATGAAATCATGTTACTGACTTAAATTAAATTTCAGGATATTCTGTCAATATGGCTATTTTGACCCAGTGTATATTTCCTTTCTCTCTTTTTTCCCTACATTGTTTCAAAAGATTACAAAATCAATTTTCCAATCTTTTCCTAGGATGGCTCATATTATTTTTTAAAAATTTAGGAGAAAACCATGTATCATTTACCCTAGATTCATTTTGCTTTTTTAAAAAAAGGATTGGTTTGTATTCTAGTTTTATTTTTCTTCCTGTCTTTTTTTGATTTACATTCTTCACTGTTAACAAAAATCAGAGCTTCCTCTGTGCATTTTAGGTAGGCTTTGTCTTCAGCTATTTCTTTAACTATAAAAGTGATTGTGGCAGGAATGTCTTCTACTTCTTACTCTAAGTAAGCTGTAACATTTTTTTTTCCTGATACATAAAATGCTTTTGTTGCTGCTAAAAAAGGATTTTTTAAAACAAATAATTTTCAATCATAAATGTAAAAAGATGAGTAACTCAGGTCACAATTCAGATCTCTAGTAGGCCACGTATTGGAGAAGGAAGTGGCAACCCACTCCAGTGTTCTTGCCTGGAGAATCCCAGGGATGGGTGAGCCTGGTTGGCGGCCGTCTGTGGGGTCGCACAGAGTCGGACACGACTGAAGCGACTTAGCAGCAGCAGCAGCAGGCCACCTGTCTTTCTTTCTTTCTTTCTTTCTTCTTATAGTACCTTTCTTTTTTCTTATAGCCTTTATTATCATCTGGAGCATGATTCAAGATCTTTTTGATTGTAAGAATCTCCTTCAAAAATTTCAAAACTATTTTTGGATTTGCACATGGTAGCAACTGTAGTTTTGCTTTTAATTGTCCTTTGGTTAGAATGATGTGAAATGATAACATGCTGATATAATAATTTTGCAGTATTTCTAAATGAATTTTCATGTTATTAATAACAACTACATATATAGGAATTTAGAGAGTACTGTAATTCATCTCAGTGTGGGATAAAAAAGATTTTAGGTTTAGATAGTAGCTGCTACGCACAGTTTCTCCAAACTCACTCTGTTGGTTCTGTTTGTTGTGAATAGAACCCCCTTTCTTTTCCTTTCCATTCTTCACACTTTTTTTCCCTTTTTTTCTTCTTTTCCTTTTTTAGTCTTCTAGCTTTGGTATTCCTCTTCATTTTTTTTTGCTTTTTGTTTTTTTTTTTTAATATAAATTTATTTATTTTAATTGGAGGTTAATTACTTTACAATAATGTATTGGTTTTGCCATACATCAACATGAATCCACCACAGGTATTCCTCTTTAATTCAGTGCATTCCTAGCATGAAGTGAAGTGAAGTGAAGTCGGTCAGTCATGTCTGACTCTTTGCGACCCCATGGACAGTAGCCTACCAGACTCCTCCATCTGTAGCCTACCAGGCTTCTCCATCTGTGGGATTTTCCAGGCAAGAGTACTGGAGTGGGTTGCCATTTCCTTCTCCAGGGGATCTTCCTGACCCAGGGATTGAACCCAAGTCCCCTGCATTGCAGGCAGACGCTTTATCGTCTGAGCCACCAGGGAAGTTCCTAGCATATGTGCTATTTAAGAAT
This sequence comes from Bos mutus, assembly GCF_027580195.1. Classification (NCBI taxonomy): domain Eukaryota; kingdom Metazoa; phylum Chordata; class Mammalia; order Artiodactyla; family Bovidae; genus Bos; species Bos mutus. Next base: position 30,576,224 of record NC_091633.1, read on the forward strand.
CATTCTACAGATGCTTCCTCTGAGATTGGCTAAATGAAAACTCTCTGGACATCCCACAGTCAATCAGAGTTCACTATACATAGTGGTCCTGTAAGGATTTTATCACTATAAAGTATTTTCTTTATACTGATGAGCTAAACAACTTTCTCTTCCCTCTGAATTCTTTATAAATGTTTTTGTCCAGGTCAGTTCTTTATGTAATTTATTATTGCTTTAATTTATATTATTTGTCAGCCATAACATTTAATATATGTAGACCTCCACATCTATTTATCAGAATTGATAAAAATTTTATGGCATATTCCCTGATTTGAAATCTAGACTTGATTTGTTTTTGCACTAGGGAGAGAAAATTAACAAATGACAAATAAGGACTATATATTTTAAACGTTTTTAGAAATATTAAACCAAGAAGTCCTGACATTTATTAGAGAGGTGCTCCATTAAATAAGGATATTTTATTAAGAATACAATATTGAAATTATAAAAATCCACATTTGTATGAATGATGGGCTTCACATTTCTTTTTATTGGTTCATAATATAGTAAAATTCAGGCAAAATTTCACTATGGGTTAGTTAGAAATGAAGTAATCCCATCTGACAGCTGTCTTAAGAAAATACTGAATTGTCTAGAGAAATATTGTTTTCTCAAATTTCTTATCTTAGGATGAAAGAGCATATGGACGTTTCCTATTTTAATGGTTTCCTGTAGACAAGGTTCACAGTCATGTCCCTCAGTTCATCTCCATTTCCATTCCTGCTTCTTCAAAACGATACAAATCTTAGTGGAATTGGCCATTATGGGTTTTATTAACTTAACACCTGGGACTTTAAATACCTCCCAAATGTCCATTAATATCCTATCCCTCCTAATTCCTCTCTGCTTCTTTGATCCCCCTTTTCTGACGCCTGAGCATCCCTGCCTCAGAGTCCCTCCCCTTTTCACCATGACGCCCCTAAATGATACTGACTGACCAGTTTGTCCTTTAACAAGTTCCCAGTTTTTGTTTCTAGACCCTGATTTGACCTAACTAGGTATTTTCCTTTCAAAGTCACATCTTTTCTATAGCCTCCTATTCCTATTATGTATTTCATGTTTCCCCAGTCGTTCTGTCCAGAAGTTTGTCTCAGTCTACCTTCTTTCTTAATCGGTAACCAAGTTTTAAAAAGTGCTCCTCCAGAATCCCTCTTTCTACATCAATCCTATCATTCATTTTGTTATTCTTTGTTTCTGAATATCCTATTTTCTCTTTCTTAGTCTATTTGTATATCCCTACTGGAGGGACATTACTGAAACATTCTTTTGATAATATCATTTCTCTACCAAATACAATTAGAGGTTCACCTTAGGACTTTTAAGACCTTCTATAATCTGGCACTATTGTCCATTTCGTTCATAAGGTTGCTAACATGTCAAGACAAAGGCTCAGGTATGCTACTAAATTTGCTACAATGTGATACATTCTGTTATTGATGAGAATGGAATGCCATGAAAACAGAGAACGGTCAGTATAGTCTATCTCAAGGCCCCTTTTTGCTTAAGTTGACATAACATTTGATTAAAAATTAAGAAAAAATGTTTTGGAAAAATGACTTACCAATTGAGTGCCCATAACTATAATTAACTGAGGTTATGGCAGTGATTGAGAAGATCTTGGGTTTTTATGCTACTTTTCACTTCCAGGTTAGAAAACATTAAAACCTATGTTAACTTTTAAAATATAATGCTATTACATAATTAGTTTTCATCAGGATGAAGGATAGTTACTATAATAGTAAATGAGATGTTTAGCAAGCCTAAATATATATGTAATATTATTATATACATGCATATATGTAATATTGTTATATGCTGCTGTTGCTGCTAAGTCTCTTCAGTCGTGTCCAACTCTGTGCGGGTGACCCCACAGACAGCAGCCACCAGGCTCCCCTGTCCCTGGGATTCTCCAGGCAAGAACACTGGAGTGGGTTGCCATTTCCTTCTCCAATGCATGAAAGTATAAAGTGAAAGAGAAGTTGCTCAGTCGTGTCTGACTTTCCAGACCCCATGGACTGCAGCCCACCAGGCTCCTCCATCCATGGGAGTTTCCAGGCAAGAGTACTGGAGTGGGGTGCCATTGCCTTCTCCAAATATTGTTATATACAAGTATATATATATATATACACATACACATATATATATATACTTAATATTATTTCTATCTGCAGAAGTTATATTTTACAAAAAGTATCTCTTTCTGGGAGAGTCTCTTAGCTCTTCAGTATTTACAAACAAAAATAAAAAATCTCTACACCTTTCAGAAGCCTCTGAAATGATGAAACTGATGGAATATATATTTTTCAATGTTTTAGCTGATTATTGATACTAGTATAGTACTTACTGTATTCCCAGTGCAAGAGCAAAGACAGCCAAGTACATCTTTCATCATTAGGGTAATATATTCACTAGCTCTCAGAAGTGGTCACATCTAGGAAGAAAAAGGTGCACATAGCCCCATAATTGAAATTCACTCTCAAGAGCCGGGGCAAACCTGCTCCTGCTTGACTTAGAGTGAGGCTTCCTTGACCTCACCTGAGGCTCCAGCCCAGTATGTGGTGGTGATGGTCCCAACAAGTCAGGCTTCCCAGCCCCTCTTCTGAAAATACTGAGGAAGGAAGACCCAGGGAAAGTTTAGGAGTGTGGCAGGAGGGGAGAGAAGGAGGGAGATGAATTATTGCTATTCTCCTTTGGAATTTTACACATATTTGACTTAAATTGATACACAACTAGTTAGCATCCCATAAAGGTTAATAAAACATATAACAAGATTTCATTCTTTCCTTAAAAAACTAGAATCATTTATTTTCCCTGAAATAATCCAGGATGTTCTTTGCTTTGTCTTTTCTATTAGATTTTTAAAAATTTTGAACCTTATCAGAAAATTGCTTTATATGTTCTATTCTTTTTCTGACTTAGTAGTTCAGGGAGCAAAACTCAGCTCTATAAATGTTTAGAGTAAAGCTAAGAAGTGAAATAACTTCTCTAATCAGAGAGCTCTGTGGCTTCCTTAGAGATACTATGGAATAGTTTTAGATATCTTTAATATTTAGATAAGATCCAAATGGTGGTTTTTATACCGTGGTTTACATTTATATTTATTTTTAAAAAATGTTAGGTGTTTACATGCATCCTCACGCACATTAAATAATTCCTTCATAAAAATTATATACATAGTATTTCTTCTACTCTTTATGCTTTAAAGGAACTTGAGTGATGATGGGTTACTAGAGAGGTGGTGGTGGTTTAGTCTCTAAGTCGTGTCTGACTCTTGTGACTTGAATGGATTGTAGCCCACCAGGCTTCTCCGTCCATGGGATTTCCCAGGCAAGAATACCAGAGTGGGTTGCCATTTCCTTCTCCAGTTACTGGAGACAGATTTCATCAAAGAACAGTGATTGTAGAACATTTCATGGGAGTAAGAAGCATCTTACTCCAGCCCTAGAAGGAAATGGCAACCCACTCCAGTATTCTCGCCTGGAGAATCCTGTGGACAGAAGAGCCTGATGGGCTGCTGTCCGTGGAGTCGCACAGAGTCAGACACAACTGAAGTGACTTAGCATACATGCATGCATTGGAGAAGGAAATGGCAACCCACTCCAGTATTCTTGCCTGGTGAATCCCAGGGACAGAGGTGCCTGGTGGGCTGCCATCTATGGGGTCGCAGAGAGTCAGACACAACTGAAGCGACTTAGCAGCAGCAGCAGCAACAAGAAGCATCTTGAATTCTGGTCTCTGTCCTGCAGGAATCTTCTCGGTACTGAGTTTGGCCTCTGAGTGTACAACCCTGGCTGCAGAACTTCCCAAGGTGTCTTATGTGAAGGCGCTGGACGTGTGGCTCATCGCATGTCTCCTCTTTGGCTTTGCGTCCCTGGTGGAGTACGCAGTCGTCCAGGTGATGCTCAATAACCCCAAGCGAGTTGAAGCAGAAAAAGCCAGAATTGCCAAGGCTGAGCAAGCAGTTGGGAAGGGGGGAAACGTGGCTAAAAAGAACACTGTGAATGGCGCAAGCACACCTGTTCACATCAGCACCTTGCAGGTAAGGATGACGTCTGACGTCGGCCAGTGAAATGCGTTCTGTGGGTGTAAAGGTTTGGTAGAATTGATTCACACTCATTTCTTGCTCACAGATGAGAAAGAATTAAGCTCAATCTACTTTTTGGAAAAGAATAGAACACTTAGCAAATCAACCATCAAATTGCTAGATGACTTCCGTGGAATTCAAGGATGCTTAAATTCCTTCAGTATGATGTTCACTATCAAATGTGGAGGTCTTGCCCAAACTCCAGACCTTCCTACTGTTTCTCATGTGGCAATCCTTCACGAATGGCCAGGGGACATAGGGAGCCCATGTTCTTGATTCAATCTCCCACCTCTTTCGCATCAAGTTGCTTCGCATCAATGTGCTTCACAAAGCACATGTCAGGCAGGCTACTTCTTTATTGGGTGCCTGGCCCAAAGGGAAACTATGCCCATGGTTTGGTATATGTCCAGTGCAGGGTGAGTAGCTGGAGAAGAACTGGAAAACCATAACCTTGCCTTGTTGCTTGGTGATCGGGCTAAGAATAGTGAACAGTGCCTCCAGATTCAGGTAATGATAAGTCCTTTAGCCACAGGCAATGTCATGGGTTAAGGACACCTGTCCACTTATCCCATTATGCCTACTTGATATCCTCAAGTTGAGAAGACCCTTATCTAGGGGACCAGTTCCATGGAACTTAGCATGGGAAGTTCTGCAAGAGACTAACAGGTCCAGACCATTCTGCCTCTGGGAAACCTTGCCCTCCTGCCTACCCTGACCCCAGACCATGTCCATTTGCTCACCACCACCACCACCACTGAACCCTAGAGTGTTAACACACTTTTAGATACAGAGGCCACTAAACTATTCTAAGGTGGTTCTGCCTGAAGCTCTTTTTTGTTTGTTTTTCTGTTAAGTCATCAACTCATTTTCTAAGCCTTCAGTCAAGTCTGCCTGCAAATTCTTCATTGCTACCTTGTAGGGAGGTTCCTCAGGCCCTAGAGCTCTTTATACCCTATTCTTCTTCATGAAGAATAAGTATAAAATATCCATTAATGTGGAGTTATCATAGCCTTAACGAAATCGTGTCTTTAACATATCTCTTTCCATCCTTTTCCATGCATCATGTCTATATCATTCTATGTGAAGTGAGTTTCTTGTGGGCAACATATGGTTGGCTGATGGCCTGGGAGACTTCATCTCAGAGAACGCTGAGAGAACTGCTCCAAAGAGGAAGAGGGGAGCCAGGTTGCACAAGAGTCTTTACAACAAAGACTAGGTAGTTGGAACAAAAGGTTATTGTTACTCTTTTAACAGATTGAAAACCAGACTTCTCAAGTTAATGAATTTAGCTCTTTTCTCTGTAAGGGAAGATGCGAGAGTCTGGGCTTAGTGAAGTCATTTCTCTGATGTGCACCTTGGCTGTCTGGGCCAGGACCCTGTGTTTTCTCATCCTGAGTCTCCTTCAGATGCAACATTGGGGGCAGCTTCAGGACTGACTGCCAAATGAGGGGCATCCTGTTTCCGTCCTGGGTTCCCTCAGGGCTCACTGGAGAGGAGGGTGGTGGCTGTTATGCGATTGGTTCATGACTGCAATATTCTTTGTTTACTGACATGCCAGCAGAATCTTAGGTCTTAATTCCATGAACCAGTGTCTTGGTGGAAACAGATTCTTTACACTCAGATTTTCAGAGTAATAGAGAACATGCCAGCATGATCTGTGAACATAGATATAAAAGATAAGTAGGATCCAGGATATTAGACTGAATTATCCTAAATTTGGCTTTCAAGCTTTAAAATAACTACCCAATGAATAAAACAACATATTTAAATAATTTAAATAAACACACATTTAAATAAATCAACATATTTGAAAACTCTTATCTTTTTATTCTCTATGTTTTTAGCAACTAGTAATAGCATACATGCCTGGATTCTGAAACTACTAGAACATTTTGATACTAAAGTCATAGAATAATGCTTTAGAGTTGAAAAGTTGACCAGAGGTTTTCATCTCCAGGGTTTTTCTGGTAGCTCAGCTGGTAAAGAATCCACATGCTGTGCAGGAGACCCCAGTTTGACCCCAGTCAGGAAGATCTGCTGGAGAAGGGATAGGCTACCCGCTCCAGTATTCTTGGGCTTTCTTGATGACTCAGCTGGTAAAGAGTTCACCTGCAATGCGAGAGATCCCTGGGTTTGATCCCTGGGTTGAGAAGATCTCCTGGAGAAAGAAAAGGCTACCCACTCCAGTATTCTGGCCTGGACGTTGCAAAGAGTCAGACACGACTGAGTGACTTTCACTTTTCATCTCCAGAAATCAATTTAAGTACTCTTATTTCTTACAAAATGAAATTTCCAAGATGCACAGGAACCTGTGTGCAATTTGTATCCTGAGACAAGCTTCAAAATGAAAATGAGTCCAAAAATAACTCAACTTTAATAGGCACATCCAACTTACAGCAAATGTGTAAGACTGACAAATTCAGAAGACTGTTATACATTGACACATGAAAGAAAATATGAAAAAGGAAATTTCAAAACCATTGCCCTTTTAATTTATTGAATTTGCTGATGTAAAATATAATTATGACTTTAGTTTCAGAATACTTTGTTCTAGTATATTTCGCTTTTCAAAATACAAATTTTTGCTCAATAACGTCAATCAGGGAATGTATCACTTATTTTCAGACAGAATAACAATGGTGATTAATGAAAACACAGTGAAATTTGAATTGTAGAAGTATTTTGATACTGATTTTTAAAATCACTTGCCATCAGGCATATATAGTTGTTTGGGTTTCTCCCTTCCCCAAATCTGGTACTTCCTCCACAAATCCTAATATTTTGTTTATTGATTTGTTTCATTCATGTATTTCTACTTTTATTCAATCAAAACAGTTGAGGACCTATTGCTGTTCACATGAACCTATTTCCAACCCCTAGTATCCTTCATAGTCTTCCTTCATGGGTCAGTCAGTAAAGAATCTACCGGCAATGCATGGAAACTGAGGTTTGATTGCTGGGTCGGGAAGATCCTCTGGAGAAGGAAATGGCAACCCACTCCAGTATTCTCGCCTGGAGAATCCCATGGACAGAGGAGCTTGGCAGGCTACAGTCCATGGGTTCGCAAGAGTCAGACATGACTTAGTGACTAAACCGGTACTAGTATCCACCAGATGAGTCAGAGCTGCATTTCATGTAGCATGAATATGATTTCTATTTCTTAATGAAAATTATATATATTTTACAATAAGAATTGATTTAAATACAGTAAAATATATAGGAATTATTCCCTTCTGAGCATCTTTATCATCTGTAGAGGATACCTTTATCACCATGAAATCACACCTAAGTCTTCTGGCCAAGAAATATTGTCATTGATAAAAAGAGAAAAAGAATTTATTTTTTGTTCCAGCCAACGTCTCCCTAAAATTAAAAAAAAAAAACAACATTGTTTACTGTGATTCGCTTTTGCATGTGTGAAGATTGAAGCTGGGAAGGACCACGAAGACAATCTTAGAGGCTACAGTTGGAAGCCTTTGGAAGTTCTTATGTGCATCATTTTTCATCCTCGACAGTCTCATTATTGTAGCATTAATACCTGATTTTTGCTACCAGTAATTTTCAGAAATGACAAGTTTATAGGATGAAAGTAAATGAGTCACATGTTCCTAAGAGGAGCAATGGGGGAATTATAAATTAGAGAATCATAGTACCAAGATCACCTTTAAGAATGTGTTAAGTAGGGTTACTGTCTTACTTTAAGTAGTTCATTTAGTCCCTATGCATATAATATTATGATGCTTAAAATAGTATTTATTTTGTAAATATTTATTAAATAGTATTTACTAAATAATATTTATTTGTATTTATTAAATAGTATTTTTTGATCTTAATTTTATTTTATTTTTAAACTTTACATAATTGTATTAGTTTTGCCAAATATCAAAATGAATCTGCCAAGGGTATACATGTGTTCCCCATCCTGAAAAGTACAAAATAGTATTTATTTTATCTTTGTACTCGTGTAAAGATTTGATTTGATATTGACGTACAGAGTGATAACTGAAGAAAGTTTTGTTTGTATAAAGTGTTTGATGAGACCAGTTAACTAGGTAAAGAATTATGAGTGGTAGTGAACCTAATTTTATCCCTTATTCAATTCTGTCACATCATTGAAAATTACTTCCATTGTAGATGTTCTCTCCACCAACACACACACACATACTCACACCCCTCATTTCAAATATCAAAATCTGCAAATACAGTTATAGAAGAGGGTTTAATAAATTAAATGATTAAACATTTAGTATAACCAAACTGAAGCTTTTGGGGGTGGTTTTCATGTTATCACTTTAACATTGAAGTTATTCTTCTTTTAGGTATTTACTATATTTAAACAATCTTTCAGAATAAATATAACATGCATTGTCTACATTTTTAATAAACTGTATAGATATTAATACAATTTTATAATGACTAACATTGCTGGCAGAATCTATTAATAAGAATAAATTTATGTTAAAAAACTAGAAACTTTGAGGTGTTTAAATGTATTACTTAGATTATAGTATCATATAAATTTGGCTACTTGTCTGGTTACTTACAGGTAATGAAACCATTCGTGATGTCATGAATTATTCAGAGTAAATGCATTTCTGTAGTAAATATGTACAGCCTTCTTTGTGAAAAAGTAAAAAAAAGAAACTGATAAGAATCATGCTTCCTGAGTTACTGTCAGAAGCTTAAGTCCTCCTTTGCTTTGATATGTGGATTCCAAAGCATGATTAGTGCTTTTGGAGTGGAGGACTCTGAAGGGAGGAAGAGTCTTAAGTACCCACAGCAGGCTGCTCTGAGAGTGAGAATAATGCAAAGGTTTGTTACGTAGAGGCTCTTCCCATTTCTGTTCCAGTGCAGGTTGTGATTCAGTCTTTATACAGTTCGCTTACACATCCTTCAAACAACACTGAAAAACTGGAGCTTCAAGTTGTGTCTTCTGTTTGTGACACTTAATGGGAAGGTGTGTGAGTGGAAACGTGTGTGTGGTGTGTGTGTGATGATGATGGGCTGCTTGCTGAAAGAGACCTTTTAAGATTTCAAATTGGGGAATTTAAATAGAACACATGGAAGTAAATTTTAAATATATGTATTCATGCATATATATGAATGATTCCCCAAAGTTGCATTTAAATTACTTCGATTCTAGTTGCTAGCTTTGTTCTGTTTCATTATATTGATGAGTCCTTATTTTCTCCAGACATTTTCCTAGATGCTGTGTAAAATTGATTTGGATCAGACTCTGGATCAGTGGTGACTCCATCAAGACATAATTCCGCTTTAAGCCCCACTGGGCTCTCACACTGGGGTGACTGGAAATACACATTAAAAAAATGGGGATCAGGAATCCCCTTTTCTCAGGTTTGCTTCCTTTAGCTCAAAGTCCAGTCAAACCAGGATGGAGATAAACAGACATTTTCTAAATATTTTAATATATTGATGATTTCCATTTTTTTAAACATATAAGACGTTCAAGAAGGATGAACTTCCAGAGCCTCAATCCCATTCCTACTTATTAACAGTTTCTTGTATGCTCTCTGTTTATTATTTGTTTATTTGGTTGCACTGGGTCTTAGTTGAGACACGTGGCATCTTCTGCTGTGGTACGCGGGCTTCTCTAGTTGAGTCTCGTGTGCTCTGTAGTTGTGGATGTACAGGCTTAGTTCTGTGCAGTATGTGAGATCTTAGCTCCCCAACCAGCAGTCGAACCCATGTTCCCTGCATTGGAAGATTCATAACCACTGGACCACCAGGGAAGTCTACTTCTTGAATGCTTTTGTACTATTATATTACCTAAACTATTTGTTTACCTAAACTTCTTTTTCAAAAGTTCTTACCCGACAGGAGTGTAAAAATATCTATGTAGTATAATGATATAATGGCAAAGCCAACATTTGTAAACCAGCTTCAAAAAGCATTACTAGTGCTTGTTCAAGATTGAAAATATAGAAATAACTTAAATGCATCAAGCCAGGATGATGTGTAAACACATTTTCACTTGTTTTTTCACTCAGTGTATGTTGGTTGTCTTTGCTATCCACCTCTAAAAAGTGCCACTTGACTTTGCCCAGAAAACATGCCTCGGTGTCTGTTCAGATAAAGGACAGTGTCCTGGTACCTGGAAGACTGCTGGAGAATCATTTGTTTTATGTCTTACATTGAGCATCATTTTTACCCAGGCATAATCTAGTAAATAGAATTCAAAAAATTACTCAATGTATTATAATAATAAGGCAAAAACTAGTGTAACTCTAGTATACTGAGAGTTATGGTAACAAGTACTCTTGCCTGGAAAATCCCATGGACGGAGGAGCCGGGTGGGCTGCAGTCCATGGGGTCGCTAAGAGTCGGACACGACTGGGCTACTTCACTTTCACTTTTCACTTTCATGCATTGGAGAAGGAAATGGCAACCCACTCCAGTGTTCTTGCCTGGAGAATCCCAGGGACGGGGCAGCCTGGTGGGCTGCCGTCTCTGGGGTCGCACAGAGTCAGACACGACTGAAGTGACAGCAGCAGCAGCAGCAGTGAATATTTTAGTGAAGACTCCAAAGGTAAACCACAAAGGTTGGAAGTAAGAACAGTGGAAGATTAAGCAGTGGAGGCACTCCTTACATCACTGGTCAGCACTATACATGTCTTTTCCAGGAACTTTTCTGATGGCCAGAGAGAGTTCATTGTGAAATAATGATTTTATATATTATAGGAAATCAAGTCAAATTTAGAAATTCAGAGATGATCAGCTGAATATTTTCTGTAGGATATGATCTGGTTGAAATATACACGATTTCTTTGGATTCTCTAGCTATTTTATCTTTAGTCAACAAGTGATGAATGCCTTTCATTCATCAGTCTTTGATTTATGATCATTGTGACCATTTTTAGATATTTGTGAGTGTGGTTTATAAATACAGTCTGTCTCACTGAAGAGATACATGCTTCAGTCATTTAAAAACCACTCAATTTGGAAGTAGAATCCCTAGGAAAGTCAAAGGTTAGAAGCACCAGAAGATGTTTGTATTCTGTATAGTCTACTAATATGATATGTGTCATAGTTCAATGCTGGATTTTTATTATTAATCAGTCTTTCAGCTGAGAAATCTCACAAGCCTGGGAGCACCTAAGATAAATGATGATAGGTACCGTGATCCCTTAACATAAAACAACCTCCTGAAAGTTTATGCCCACGACTTAAGCCTTGTTACATGGATAGGCAACATTTTAGAACCATAAATGTTCAGGTAATTATGTGGTTTAATCAGTGGACTATTATTTCTGTTAGTGGATTAAATGAGACACTAGCCAACTGAATAAACCACCGATTTTTTTTTTTAGTTCTTATGGCCGATCTTTAATCAGGTTGTTTATTTTTTTGATATTGAATTGTATGACCTGTTACATGTGTTGGATATTAACTTCTTTTTTTTTTTTTTTTATTATTTTATTTTATTTTTTAACTTTACAATATTGTATTGGTTTTGCCAGATTCTTTATACGTAGAAAAATTCTCAATACCCTCTGTCTTTAATTGTTATTCTCAGGTTGGGGAGACTAGATGCAAAAAGGTTTGTACGTCCAAGTCTGATCTGAGATCTAACGACTTCAGCATTGTGGGAAGCTTACCGAGAGATTTTGAATTGTCCAATTATGACTGCTATGGAAAACCCATTGAGGTCAACAACGGACTTGGGAAGTCTCAGGCCAAGAACAACAAGAAGCCACCTCCTGCCAAACCCGTTATTCCGACAGCAGCAAAGAGAATCGACCTTTATGCGAGAGCCTTGTTTCCTTTCTGCTTCTTATTCTTCAATGTTATCTACTGGTCTATATATTTATGATAAACCCTTTCCTTTCATATGAAGTAAAATCCCATTGCATTGTGACCAACCTCATTCATAAATGCCAATCTGTGAACAATCTTTGCATTTTCATAGCAGTATGTTGCATTTTGGATGCCATGGGATTGTAACACAAATATGGCACCTTCATGTGGAATGGCAGCATGATTGTGTTACGTCTGTGCTCTAATCATGATGTACTTAGGTAAAGCAAACATAATTGCTTTAGGAATAAACGAAGGATAAGCATACTACATAAAATAAAATCCAAACATTTCTCTCCAGTTAGTGTAAATTGCAAACACTTCTGATAATTCTGATAATAAAATGGTATGCACGCTGAACCCTGTTAAGATCAGCATTCCAATGTATGTAGCATTTCAAATCTTCCTTGTAACTTTCAAAGAAAGCCATCTTATTCTTGTATAATTTTAGATGGTATTATTACAGATAAAGCAAAATTATATTACATATGGTATAACTTTATAAGTAGAAATATATCAGCTATAATTATGTGGGGGCTGTGGAGAAATAAAGTTCAAAAAGATTCCTAATTTGTAAAGTCAGCTAATTTTAAAGTGTGCCCGTGTTGGCAATGCCAGACAATAAAATCCAGTAAGCATTTTTGGAATAAAGGGAAGTCTAGATTTACCTACATTCGTGCTGAATTCTGGTTTCTGATAAGAAAGTAGATATATTGATTAAATATTTCTGATAAAAGAAATTCTATTTAGTCCACTTTAAAACCTAAATATATTTTCATGGATTTTATTTTGTTGATACAGAGTATACAGAATCATTGTGCCTTAAAAAGAGTCATAAATATTTTAAATTGGAATATAGTAATGAATATTGTGATTTCATACCATTTTTAAGAAACCAAGAAGAAAATACCTTATTACTAGAAGTAACTTGAGTTAGGAAGAAAAATCCATAATCATTAAATTAAAATCATTAAAAGATTGTAGCTTCTTTATTTTATTAAAATGCTAGCATATTTTAAAGTAAAATTAATTTTTTTCATTTTCTTTTTTCTTATTTGAATAATGTTTGACTTGTTACAAAACATTTAACAATTAAGTAAATGATTACTTCATTAGGCCTCACCTCTAGTTGCATTTTCTTTCTTGCTGAAAGTCTGGACTACTTAAATTTACTTGCTTTGATCTTGTTCTAACTTGAAAATAAGTACTTTCTGGTCTATAAGACTTGAATTTCCTAGTAATATCAGAGCCAAAGTACCTTTTATTTCTCCATAGCTGATACTAGGACTATCAGTAATCCACGTAACATAAACATGAGGCCAAATAAATATATTTATGTGGAGAATTTAGTAGCAGCTGAGATCTTGGATGGTTAATTCAATAATAAAGTGTGTTTACATACAATTTATGCAAACTGCAACCTATATTTCAAGGCTATTTTATTGAAGACTTTAATTTGTAAAAGAGTCACTGATTACTAAATCTTTACAAAATGAGATGTATCTAATCCTCTGTGGTCTTTCAGCACCCTCTAGTTGCAGAAGCTTAGCCATCTGAATCATTTTAAAATTGCCACAAGTCACCCTATTGGTAGACTTAACATCCTGCTAGGACCCAGGGCAGTAGTATCGTAATGGTACTGTGATAGGAAAAAGGTGTCTTAAAAAAGACTTAGACCATTTACATTTGTATTAATAATAATTATACTTCCTTATAGTCTCTTTTCTTTATCCTTGCAAATTTCATTCATATTAGGGAGTTTGATTTCCATACAGTTTTAAGTGGGATATGTACCCAATGGAAAATAGTCTCATTTTGTAAGAATTTATTTCTTGAAAATAATGTGAATGAATTTCTTTCTGTAATATAATATTGCAGCCTCCTAAGATCCATTTTACTACCCAAATATATATAAATAGCTATCCCAGGATTAAGTGTGTATATATAACTACAAATGGAACATTACACAATGATCATAATGCAGTACAATCAGTGTCCACTAACAGTTGCTTTCTATTGTTATGTTGAAAATTTAGCCAATTAACCCCAGGGTAGTTCTGATCTGTGTACTTTAAATATTATGTCTTTCTAGGAAACTTGCAGTATTTACCTGGATATCAGTGTTGCAAATTTGATCTTTCCAAAATAAAAATGATCTTCTCCTTACAAATCAGTGGCTTCTCTTATTTCCTGTTTCTGATTAAAAAAAAAAACAAACTCACTATTTCACTCCTCTGAGGTCCATCCACCTTCCTTTCTCACATGGTACCCGATGTCAAGTACCAAGCCCTAAACTTCTCTCTCTTACGCCGACCACCTGGTCTCCATTTCTGCAAACACCACCCAACTTGTTTCCCTTTTATGTTCATCAGACTGTTACAGCAGTCTGAAGGCTCCCTCCTTCTTAACTCTGTTATTGAATTTACTTTGTGATGTTTATTTTTTAATTGCATAAGTAATGCATAAATATCTTGTTGCATTAGAAAAACAGATGTATTTAAAGTAAGCACTTAATGCTGGTGTTATCACCTTCTTTCTACAAACTCTCCTCTCTTCCCAGAGGTCACCACTCTCTTTTGAGCATCTAGACCTTACTCTAGGCATCTACAACCTCTATCTACTTTTTAAATATAAAGGACAATTTAACATCAATGGAATTGTACCATATGTACAGTTTTTCAGTTTATTATTTTTCACCTATTGGGGATATTTCTATTTGGGGCCATATCAGATGTCCATACATCTATATTTGGCCTCCTATTATTCTTTAGTGTGAATGTACCTGAATTGAGCTACTTTTTAAACACAAATTTTTACTGTTTTTGCTTTCTTTTTAAAAAAACATTATCTTTTTCAAAAAAAATATTTATTTGACTGCACCAGATCTTAGTGGCACACGGCATCTTTAGTTGCAGCAACTGGAATCTAGTTCCCCAACCAGGGATCAGTCATTTACCCGGGACCCCTGCTTTGGGAATGTAGACTTTTAGCCACTGGACCATCAGGGAAGTTCTGTTTATCCCTTCTAATGCAAAATAGCATTGCACTAAATGTTTATGCTCACATATGCATGTATTTCCACAAGGTAGATATCAGAAGAGGAGTTACCGAGTTGAAAAATGTCTATGTTTTAAATTCTGATGTGTTTGCTCAGTCGTGACCAACTCGTGGCCCCATGGACGGTATGTAGCCTGTCAGGCTCTTGTGCCCCTGGAAGATTCCAGGCCAGAATACTGGAGTAGGGTGCCATTTCCTACTCTAACCCGCATCTCTTGCCTCTCCTACACTGGCAGATAGATTCTTTACCACTAGTGCCATTTGGAAAGCCCATTAAATTCTGGTAGTTTCTACTAACTAGTTTCAAAACTCCTCTAAAGTAGATTGTCAGTATGCTGTGTGCAAACGTTCACAGCCTAGCCATCTCTTAACCTGTTGTATGCTGTGGACATACTACTTTTCTTTTTTAAACACTTTTTTGACATTGTTTCAAACTTTCAAAAAACGTGCAAATATTACAAAGAATTCCTGTGCACCATTCATCCAAGTGCCCAAAGATTAGTGTTTCATCACAGTTGCTTTATTTCCTTTCTCCCACTTTGTGTGTGCTAAGACACTTTTTTTCTGAAACATTTAAAAGAAAGTTGCAGATATAATAATGTTCCTTTACACTTAAACCCTTCAATGTGTGTTCCTAAACAAGGAACTCCTTTCATAATCACAGTAGTACTAGGTACCCAGTGGAGAAGGAAATGACAACCCACTCCAGTACTCTTGTCTGGAGAATCCCATGAATGGAGGAGTCTGGTAGGCTACAGTCCGTGGGGTTGCAACGAGTCAGACACGACTGAAAGACTTCACTTCTTCACTCACTTCACTCACTTCATACTTTATCACTGGAGAAGGAAATGGCAGCCCACTCCAGTATTCTCACCTGGAGAATCCCATGGACAGAGGAGCCTAGCGGGCCATGGTCCATGGGGTGGCAGAGAGTGTGACACGACTGAAGTGACTAAGTACACATGCATTAGGTACCCAGATCAAGAAATTGACATTGATGAATTAGTATCTAGTGACTTTATTCAAATTTGCCCATTGTCCCACCCCTTTTTTTTTTTCTTTTTTTGATCAGGATGCAATCCAATATCACCTTCTCTACTTATTTGCCATGATGTTAATTTCTTTAAAATAAAGGTGAAAGTCGGTTTCACGGGTGGCTCCGTGGTAAAGAATCTGCCTGCCAGTTCTGGAGACATGGGTTCAATCCCTGTTCTGGGAGGATTCTACATGCTGCAGAGCAGCTAAGCCTGTGGGCCATAACTATTAAACCTATGCTCCAGAACCTGGGAGCCTCAACTACTGAGCCCTTGTGCAGCAACTACTGAAGCCCGCATGCCCTAGAGCCTGTGCTCTGCAACGAGAGGCCCACACACTGTAACTACATAATAGTTCCTGCTCGCCACAACTAGAGAAAAGCTGGCACAGCAAAGAAGAACCAGGACAGCCATTAAAAAAAAAAAAAAAGGAAAATCAATTCCAGAAAGCAAATCCTCACTTGAATTTAGAACAAGGAAAAGTTAGAGATTACTCACCCACCCCCACCCCCCGACACACAAAACTGAGATCATGGCATTCTGCTCAGGTATCTTTAGAGCTTTGTGTTGCCCAATGAACTAAGTAAAAAATCCACTCTCTGACATATAAAATTCAGATTGTTAAATGTTTAACTTATTTTGTAGCCATTTCATACTGCTCACATCTTAAATGCCAACCAAACCGAAGCTGACCTTTACGTTTCACACTTAGCACTGACAGGAATGCTAAGTTCAGCCAGGCTCCTTTCCTTTTAGGTTAGTGGTTAATTTTACGTCTCATTATTTCTCTACAGTGGGTCATTCTTGGATGGCGTGTCTTCAAATACTTATTTTAACTGAAATGTTTTTATTCAACATCAAGCATTTTTCAGTTATGCAGTTTCCTCTTTATTAAATAATGAAATTAAAATATTTACCATTACATATGCAGTTTAAAGATTGCATATGCAGTATAAAGATTAAGCTGCTCTAAAAACCACTCAATTTATCATCATCCATATAATGGAAAATTTCAGTTTCAATAAACAGTTGGATATAAAATTTTAAAGTACCAAGCCTAAGATGAGAAATAGTTTGAAACGATTTTTATAACCTTTAATAAGGATTTATTGTTAGAATATTACTACCTTGCTTTAGAAAAGCAGAATTTGCCACTTATATTTTAAAATTAAATTCATATGCTTATGCAACATATCAATGATCTAGCATTCACTAACTCCCCTCTACCTTTTTTTTTTGTATGAAGCTAGTCTTAATATTTTATGAGGTTAGTGTTCAGTTCTTTCTTTACATCAATGGAGTAGATATACTTTACAGACTTTCTTGTGATTGATATTAATGGGTAATAGAGATGTCATATTCAAAGGTGATTATAATGTTAGTGTGTGTAATATGCATAAACTTGATATTTTTAATTTTGATATACACACATGCATTTTCTCTACACACACACACACACATAAACGTATTATTAAATTTTGTCCTTACCCAGTAAGAGCAATGAGAAAATTCATGAATTCAGTTTTAGTTGGAATTTCTGTACTTCAAACAATAAATGCATTTTGACTTCCATAAGTATTTTTTAAATTTCTCAAACCAGAAGTCAAGGGATACCTCTGTGTGTCTGTGTGTGTGTGTTAGTCGCTCAATCATGTCCGACTCTTTGCAACCCCGTGGACTGTAGTGCCCCAGGCTCCTCTGTCCATGGAATTTCCAAGGCAAGGGTACTGGAGTAGGTTACCGTGCCCTTCTCCTCAAGAGATACCTGGGTAGCAGGCAAGTTTTGCCTTGGAGAACAAAGTGAACCAGGGCAAAAACTAACAGAGTTTTGCCTAGAGAAGGCACTGGTCATAGCAAACACCGTCTTCCAACAACCCAAGAGACAACTTTACACATGAACATCACCAGATGGTTAATACTGAAATCAGGTTGATTATAGTCATTGCAGCAAAAATAAGACCAGGAACTGACTGTGGCTCAGATGATGAACTCCTTACTGCAAAATTCAGACCCAAATTAAAGAAAGTAGGGAAAATCATTAGACCATTCAGGTATAAACTAACTCAAATCCCTTACGATTATACAGTGGAAGTGACAAATAGACTCAAGGGATCAGATCTGATAGACAGAGTGCCTGAGAACTATGGATGGAGGTTTGTGACATTGTACAGGAGGCAGTGATCAAGACCATACCCAAGAAAAAGAAATGCAAAAAAGGCAAAATGGTTGTCTGAGGAGGCCTTACAGATAGCTGAGAAAAAAAGAGAAACTAAAGGCAAGGGAGAAAAAGAAAGATATTTATCTAAATGAAGAATTCCAGAGAATAGCAAGGAGAGATAAGAAAGCTTTCCTCAGTGATCAATGTAAAGAAATAGAGGGAAATAATAGAAAGGGAAAGACTAGAGATCTCTACCAAAAAATTAGAGACACCAAGGGTATATTTCATGCAAAGATGGGCACAATGAAGGAGAGAAACCGTATGGACTTAACAAGCAGAAGATATTAAGAAGAGGTGGCAAGAGTGCAAAGAAAAACTGTACAAAAAGATCTTCATGACCTAGATAACCATAATGGTATGATCACTCACCTAGAGCCTGACATCTTGGAGTGCAAAGTTAAGTAGGGACTTAAGAAGCATCACAACAAACAAAGCTAGTGGAGGTGATAGAATTCTAGTTGAGCTATTTCAAATCCTGAAAGATGATGCTGTGAAAGTGCTGCATTCAATACACCAGCAAAATTGGAAAACTCAGCAGTAGCTACATGACTGGAAAAGGTCAGTTTCCATCCCAATACCAAAGAAAGGCAATGCCAAAGAATATTCAAACTACTGCACAATCGCATTCATTTCACACACTAGCAAAGTAATGCTCAAAATTCTTCAAGCTAGGCTTCAACAGTATATGGACCAAGAAATTCCAAATGTTCAAGCTGGATTTAGAAAAGGCAGAGGAACCAGAGATCAAATTGCCAACATCTGGAGAAGGCAATGGCACCCCACTCCAGTACTCTGGCCTGGAAAATCCTATGGATGGAGGAGCCTGGTAGGCTGCAGTCCATGGGGTCACGAAGAGCCGGGCACAACTAAGCGACTTCACTTTCACTTTTCACTTTCATGCATTGGAGAAGGAAATGGCAACCCACTCCAGTGTTCTTGCCTGGAGAATCCCAGGGATGGGGGAGCCTGGTGAGCTGCCATCTATGGGGTCACACAGAGTTGGACACAACTGAAGTGACTTAGCAGTAGCAGTTGAATCATAGAAAAAGCAAAAGAATTCCAGAAAAAGGTCTTTGTCTTCTTGCTAAAGCCTTTGACTATGTGGATCACAACAAACTGTGGAAAATTCTAAAGAGATGGGAACACCAGACCACATTACCTGCCTTCTGAAAAACCTATATGTAGGTTAAAAAGCAACAGTTAGAATTAGACATGGAACAATGGACTGGTTCCAAATTGGGAAAGGAGTACGTCAAGGCTGTATATTGTCACAAGGGTTATTTAACTTAAATGCAGAATACATCAGGCAAAATGCTGGGCAGGATGAAGCACAAGCTGGAATCAAGATCGCTGGGAGAAATACCAACAACCTCAGATATACAGATAACACCACACTTATGGCAGAAAGCAAAGAGGAACTAAAGAGCCTCTTGATGAAAATGAAAGAGGAAAGTGAAAAAGCTGGCTTAAAATTCAATATCAAAAAACTAAGATCATGGCATCCAGTCCCATCATTTCATGGCAAATAGATGGGGAAACAGTGGAAACAGGGAGAGACTTTATTTTCTCGGGCTCCAAAATCACTGCAGATGGTCACTGCAGCCATGAAATTAAAAGATGCCTGCTCCTTGGAAGAAAAGCTATGACCAACCTGCGGCTGCTGCTAAGTCGCTTCAGTTGTGTCCGACTCTGTGCAACCCCATAGATGGCAGCCTACCAAAACCTGCCGTCCCTGGGATTCTCCAGGCAAGAACACTGGAGTGGGTTGCCATTTCCTCCTCCAATGCATGAAAATGAAAAGTGAAAGTGAAGTCACTCAGTCGTGTCCAACTCTTAGTGACCCCATGGACTGCAACCTACCAGGCTCCTCCATCCATGGGATTTTCCAGGCAAGAGTACTGGAGTGGGTTGCCATTGCCTTCTCATGACCAACCTAGACAGCATATTAAAAAGCAGAGACACTACTTTACCAACAAATGTCCGTCTAGTCAAAGCTATGGTTTTTCCAGTAGTCATGTATGGGTGTGAGAGTTGTACCATGAAGAAAGCTTAGCACCAATGAACTGATGCTTTTGAACTGTGATGTTGGAGAAGACTCTTGAGAGTCCTTTAGCCTGCAGGGAGATCAAATCAGTTAATCCTAAAGGAAATCAACCCTGAATATTCATTGGAAGGACTGATGCTGAAGCTGAAGCTCCAATACTTTGGTCACCTGATGCAAAGGAGTGACTCATTGGAAAAGACCCTGATTCTGGGAATGATTGAAGGCAGGAGGAGAAGGGGACGACATAGGATGAGATAGTTGGATGGCATCACTGACTTGTTGGACATGAATTTGAGCAAGCCCAGGGAGCTGGTGATGAACAGGGAAGTCTGGTGTGCTGCAGTCCATGGGGTTGCAGAGAGTTGGACCCGAATTAGTGACTGAACTGAAATGAACATGTATCATACCCAAAACAAGTCTTTCTAAATCTTCTCAGTGTAGAATAGTAAATAAAAAATTTTAAATACATAAGTGCTTATTGGGTACTTAAAAATATTCAAGGTCTTCTGTTAGCTTAAGATGAAGAAAACTTTTAAGGGTGGAATCACTCCTTAATGATAGTCAACAGTATGAGAGAGATAAGCATGTTAAGTACAGAAATCACTATAATACGAATCAGAATGCATAATGCATATCATTTAAATACAGAAGAAAATCATTGAAATTAAATAACTTGTCTTAAAGAAAAATAAGTAAAAATTACTTCAGCCAAATAAAGGTCATTTTACTACAGATCATAGAATTTTGAAGCTAGACATTAACTAAAAGAAAAAGTACGAATGGTAAAGTGTAGAAACATTGCCATTAAAAGTTAAAGTGCCATTTGAATTTTATTTCCTAGTTAAAGTGACTGAGGAAATAATGAACAGGAAAGCAAAATTTCCATAGCTGATGATGTAAAACACTTTAGCTAGTGTTTGTTTCTTAACCAAAATTCCCATCTGATCTTAATCCTATAACTTGAAACAATTTTCAGAAAAAAAAAAAAAAATCCCAATTCGTAGCCTGAGGCAATGGCAGTTCAGTTAATATGATTCACAGTGAGGCAAGCAGGAATCATAGTGCTCTGTGAAGCAGTGTGAATGCAGTCAATTACCTCATCAAATAGGGATTTTATTAGTCAATTAGCATTACCTTGCCCCTATGCCTTGGCTGACACATAACAGGAAACCTATTTTGTTAGATGGTAAACAAGATGAAGAGGCAAGTGATTTTAGCTTTTGAAAGTCTCAGCTGAGTTTATTGTATGTTCTCAAGGGATGTGCTTTTAAGTGTTTATAGGAGTTGCAAATGTAGCCAAAGGAACATGGCATTTCAAAATAGTAAACGCTCTGGCTGTTTCTCTTGCAGGACCACAACCTAGTTTCCATAAAGCTTTTAGAAACCTCCTGAGGACATGAACTTGATACACAAGAGCAGCAGTATCTCTGCTGCTTACTAACAAACTTTAAGCATTTTTCATAAATCTAAGTCAGAATCTGCTGGCTTGTCAGCTGTGAAGATGATATTTCACTCACTGAGAAAATATAACATGGAACTCATTAGCAGGAATATCTAATAAATTCTGCCTTGGACTATTATAAAGCCTCTTTCTAAGCACAGCTGCCTGCCTCTGGTTAATTCCTTTGTATACTCAAAAGCCCTTTCATTCAAAAATCACTAGAGTCTCCTATCAGTCCACTGGCATCTTGGAAGCTTTCAAATTTCCAAGGAATTAACTTAAATGTCCAAATAAAAATGTGAAATTTCCCAAGAAATATACATGGGACATGCATCCTATAGAAATAATAGCAGAGTCTATGCTATGTCAGAAGCCTATCCAGTATGTAGTCACAAAGGGAGCATGAGAGAGTAGAAAGATTGGGCTAAAAGAAATAATAGTGTGTGGTTATAGCCTTGGGTTTGTCATTTACAACCCTGCAGACCTTGTTAAAGAATCTTCTTCTCAATTACCCTATGTTCAAAGAGGGATTAAAAACAACCTAAAAATTACCAACTACAGCATACAGTTCTATTTTTTGCAGTGTTTTACAACAAGACTTTTAAGCAGGTAGTCTGAGGTAGCATCCCATTCACCAGAGTAAATGTTGGCAGATTTTTTAACATCCTGAGCCTCAGTTTCCCCAATGAAAAGAACATAGTAACATTAATGTGAGGATATAATGTATTATTATAAGAAGTCTCAGCAGGATTCCCAGTGCAGAGTAAGTGTGCAAGAAATTATGGTTATTATTATCTCCTTTTATCTATTTCTGCTACTATACTATTTCTAGCACTACACTACTTCTAATGAAGTTTCAGTCTTTCAAAATTTCTTCATTAGTGCAAAACTCTCTATTAGCTAATAATATGCAGTGACATCCATAATCATTGAGCTCAATTTTGAATATAAAACAATTTAAAGAGAGTAGCAATAGCAGGAAATATGAATATATATTAAAATGTTCTTGGAATATTTTAAGGAGTTCTTGGATTATTTAGTTGGAGATCCATAATTTAGGAATTAGGCTGTGGGCAATGGAATGTCCAAAATTCAGAATCTACATAGTTAAGGGTAATATTTTACATTTATCCTATAAAAAGAAAAATAAACAAATGAGAATGTTTCAGAATTAAAAAAAAAAAAAGAATAATGAAAAGAATTTCCAAGGCGCATTAAACAGGCTGTACAAATGAAGGTCATAATAACTTGTGCATGTATGGAAGTGATTCATGCATTGTATGATCCCTTATAACTCATGCATGTATGGTACTAATAAAAGATAATTAATGCTCATAATGATCATCCTGGAATACTACATCTTTGCAAAATTCTTTCAGAAACAAAGAGAGAACACTAAATTATGTTCAATAGTATTGTTGTGTAAAATATTTTATTGTATTCTCCTTCTTTGAAGATTTGTAATCCAACTACTGAACAATGGTTATTCTCAATTAATCAAAATATCCAATTAACCAGTTCCATATAGATAGTAATGTACTGCATTCAGAATTCACATTAAAAATGTGGGAGGCCAATCTTTAGGTAATAAAATCATATTTAACTCTCCTTAAGGAGAAGGCAATGGCACCCCACTCCAGTACTCTTGCCTGGAAAATCCATGGACAGAGGAGCCTGGTAGGCTGCAGTCCATGGGGTTGCTAAGAGTCAGGAACGACTGAGCAACTTCACTTTCAATTTTCACTTTCCACTTTCATGCATTGGAGAAGGAAACGGCAACCCACTCCAGTGTTCTTGCCTGGAGAATCCCAGGGACGGGGAAGTCTGGTGAGCTGCCATCTCTGGGGTCGCACAGAGTCGGACACGACTGAAGTGACTTAGCAGTAGCAGCAAGGTAATATGTTTGATATTATAGTCACAGTATTTATCCATTTATTGAAGAAAGCTTGTTAAATACTTAAAACATAAGTATAATGCTGAGAAGATACTAGATTTTAAAAAATACATACATCAGATCAGATCAGATCAGTCGCTCAGTCATGTCCGACTCTTTGCGACCCCATGAATCGCAGCACGCCAGGCCTTCCTGTCTATCACCAACTCCCGGAGTTCACTCAGACTCACGTCCATCTAGTCAGTGATGCCATCCAGCCATCTCATCCTCTGTCCTCCCCTTCTCCTCCTGCCCCCAATCCCTCCCAGCATCAGAATCTTTTCCAATGAGTCAACTCTTCACATGAGGTGGCCAAAGTACTGGAGTTTCAGCTTCAGCATCATTCCTTCCAAAGAAATCCCAGGGCTGATCTCCTTCAGAATGGACTGGTTGGATCTCCTTGCAGTCCAAGGGACTCTCAAGAGTCTTCTCCAACACCACAGTTCAAAAGCATCAATTCTTCAGCGCTCAGCCTTCTTCACAGTCCAACTCTCACATCCATACATGACCACTGGGAAAACCGTAGCCTTGACTAGACGAACCTTTGTTGGCAAAGTAATGTCTCTACTTTTGAATATGCTATCTAGGTTGGTCATAACTTTCCTTCCAAGGAGTAAGCGTCTTTTAATTTCATGGCTGCAGTCACCATCTGCAGTGATTTTGGAGCCCAGAAAAATAAAGTCTGACACTGTTTTCCACTGTTTCCCCATCTATTTCCCATGAAGTGATGGGACCGGATGCCATGATCTTCGTTTTCTGAACGTTGAGCTTTAAGCCAACTTTTTCACTCTCCTCTTTCACTTTCATCAAGAGGCTTTTGAGTTCCTCTTCACTTTCTGCCATAAGGCTGATGTCATTTGCATATCTGAGGTTATTGATATTTCTCCCAGAAATCTTGATTCCAGCTTGTGTTTCTTCCAGTCCAGCATTTCTCATGATGTACTCTGCATAGAAGTTAAATAAACAGGGTGACAATATACAGCCTTGACGTATTCCTTTTCCTATTTGGAACCAGTCTGTTGTTCCATGTCCAGTTCTAACTGTTGCTTCCTGACCTGCATACAAGTTTCTCAAGAGGCAGATCAGGTGGTCTGGTATTCTCATCTCTTTCAGAATTGTCCACAGTTTATTGTGATCCACAAAGTCAAAGGCTGTGGCATAGTCAATAAAGCAGAAATCAATGTTTTTCTGGGACTCTCTTATAAATATGAATGTATATATATATATGGATGTATGTATATACGTGTGTGTTTGTGTGAAGAGCTTTATGCAAATATATGTATACATTTGTATACGTATATTTGTTAAAAAAATGTTATTTGCTTAGTCATGTCCAACTCTTTGCAACCCCATGGACTGTAACCCCAGGCTCCTTGTCCATGGGATTCTCCAGGCAAGTATGCTGGAGTGGGTAGACATTTCCTTCTCCATGAGATCGTCCCAACCCAGGGATCAAACCTCAGTCTCTTGTATTGCAAGCAGATTCTTTACTGTCTGAGCCACCAGGCCAACCATATGTATATATACCTACATATAGTATGTAACACTGATTGGTATTTTATTTGCAACTAAGAGCTACTCCATTTTTGCTCTTTAGGAACTCCTACAGAGTACCTATTTCATGTATATCTGAAGCAATTTCACACGAATGTTACATTAGATGCTCTTTAAGGGAATGCCTATTTAAAGATCAAATAAAATAAGTGTGTGCTAATTGATATGAACCAGATGGCCCACAGAAAGAAGACTTAGTCTCAACAGATTGTTCCACTTATTTGTTTATATGCAATACACTGAAACACACTCCCACTCTTGTATGTACCTCAGGTCCATTCTGTCCCAACTCATAAAATGCACTGTCCATTCCCCTACCCCATCATTCTAGACATCAAGAGCAGCTCTTCTTTTCTACCTGCCAAAAGGTTCTGGCAGGAAAAATGCCTAGTTGCATCCATACTCACTTTGTCTTGTTCTTTTGGACTCACGTGCTCTTTAGGGTGAATCTAACTCCTTCCACATACACCAGGTCCTCCAGGGCATTTTGACACTTGCAGAATGTCCCATTTTGTTGGGATGTATATCTTGATACCCCACTCTTCTATCTTATTTCCTTTGTGCCTGCTAGAGTGTCCGTGCCATTATAAATAAAACCCACACATCCTGAAGCTTTCTGTGTTTTACTTCTATCTCTGCCATGCATGCACCTAACCAGAACTGTCCAGAGAATTGTTTAAGTTAGATATCAAACCATGAAATAGATCTCAATAGATCTCTCTGTGTGTTACAAGTAGCCCCTGCTTATTTTCCTTCACCATCTAGGGATATGGGAGTTGAATTAGCATTTTTCTTGCTCTTTAATGCTCTCTAATAATTTCTCCTAGATTATTTATCTGCCTATGTATAGAGACAGAGAAGGCACTGGTGACCCATGCCAGTACTCTTGCCTGGAAAATCCCACGGATGGAGGAGCCTGATAGGCTGGAGTCCATGGGGTTGCTAAGAGCCAGACATGACGGAGTGACTTCACTTTCACTTTTCACTTTCATGCATTGGAGAAGGAAAGGGCAACCCACTCCAGTGTTCTTGCCTAGAGAACTCCAGGGATGGAGGAGCCTGGTGGGCTGCCATCTATGGGGCTGCATAGAGTCGGACACGACAGACGCGACTTAGCAGCAGCAGCATGTGTAGAGAAATACCCATAGGTACAGAGCTTGAGCTTTAACAAATCACCATAGACTGAGTGGCTTAAACCACAGCCATCTATTATTGCTCATGATTCTGGAGGATGGTGGCCCAAAATCAGGGTCCTAGCATGGTCAGGTTCTTGGGGATAGCTCCTTCTTGGTTACAGAGGAGTGTCTTCTGACTCTTTCACCCTCACATGGCAGAAAGAGAGCTGGCCAGCTCTCTGTCCACTTGTATAACAGCACTAATCCCCTTCAAGAGAGCTCCACCCTCATGACCTAATGACCTTCTCAAACCTCAATTTCCAAATATCATTCCATGGGGGTATGGGTATCAACATTTCAACATATGAATTTGGAGATAACAGATATTTACAATATTGCACTATGTAAAATTCCTTTCTTTGTTTTAAACAAATGGTGTGGCTGTGTGCCAATAAAACTTCATGAACACTGAAGTTTGAATTCCATGTAATTTTTGCATGTCATGAAATCTTTTCTGATTTTTTTAAAAAACTATTATAAAATGTAAAAACTATTCTTTTTAAAATGTTTTTTTTTTTGATTGTGCTAAAAGTCATATAAAACATACTATTTTAACCATATTTAACTGTGCAGTTCAGTGGCACTAAGTACATTCACATTGTTGTATAACTTTTACCATCATCCATCCCCCCAAATTTTTATCTTCCTAAACTGAAATGCCATCCCCATTAAACACTAACTCCCCATCCCTCTCTTAACCTCTCCCAACCTCCTCAACCCCCTACTCCCACTTGTAGTATCTCCCTGTTTTACTCTTTTATTTTGCATATATGAGAGAAACAGATTGAGAGAGAGACACACACAGATAGGGGTGTGAGTCCACAAAAGTCAGAAAAATGGTAAAGGAAATATAATAATTACCTATACTCCAACATAGAATTAAATCACCTCAACTTCCCAGAATATTTGATTGAAGTTTTATTTTATTCTTTTTATTGATAAATACACATGAATACTTTGTCTTAAAAAAAAAACAAAACCTTTAAGATAAACTTGAAATCATCATGACCTCCAAGACTTTATCTTGATTCTCTGCACTTACACCTAGAGAGAACCATGATTATCAATTTGTTTGTATTTTTCCAAACAAATTTAATACTATTTTAAAGAAAAAAGTGTGCAAGTATTAATGTTTTTAAATTTACATTAATGCTAACTATATGCATCACTCACAACATTAGGTTTTTTGAGACTATTCAGAAAGATTCACAGATTATTTAATCATATGCATGTATCATATTTTATTTAAGTAATTATATTGTTTCATAATTTCAAACAATGCTAAAATAAACATATTTTGCTTTTGTGCTCTATTATTTATCAGAGAATGACTTTGTATAGCAGATAACTACAGATAGACCCTCTGTGCAATTAAAAAATTAATTGGTAACAAAATTTTTCTACAGTAATGGTATCAATTGACACTTCTATCAAGATTGTAAGAAAGAACTTAATTTACACCCTCAATTCAACAAATGGTGTAATCAGAATTTAACCTGTAGAAATTTCACCAAGCTCATATGCACAGTTCAGTTCAGTCACTCAGTCGTGTCCGGCACTTTGCAACCCCATGAATCACAGCACGCCAGGCCTTCCTGTCCATCTTCCCTGTCCATCACCAAATCCCATAGCTTACTCAAACTCATGTCCATTGAGTCGGTGATGCCATCCAACCATCTCGTTCTCTGTCATCCCCTTCTCCTCCCATCTTCGATCTTTCCCAACATCAGGGTCTTTTCCCATGAGGCAGTTCTTTGCATCAGGTGGCCAAAATATTCGTGTTTTAGCTTCAGCATCAGTCCTTCCAATGAACACCCAGGACTGATCTCCTTTAGGATGGACTGGTTGGATCTTCTTGCAGCCCAAGGGACTCTCAAGAGTCTTCTCCAACACCACACTTCAAAAACATCAATTCTTTAGCACTCAGCTTTCTTTATAGCCCAACTCTCACATCCATACATGACTACTGGAAAAACCGTAGCTTTGACTAGGTGGACATTTTTTGGCAAAGTAATATCTCTGTTTTTTAATATGCTTTCTAGGTTTGTCATAGCTTTTCTTCCAAGGTGCAAGCGCCTTTTAATTTTATGGCTGCAGTCAACATCTGCAGTGCTTTCGGAGCCCAAAATGATATGCTAAATAAACTCATTGTCTCAATTTGCAGCTACTGACACAATTATATTGCTTTTCTCTCATAAACTGTAGCATCTGTGTTAAAAGACTTTCTAACTTGAAATAATACCTGGGATAAACGGGTTTTTTTTTTTGTCTGTGACATATTATTTTTAGAACATTCCTTTTACATTTAGTACAGTCTTTTAAGAGTTATGTGAATTGTTTTATACGTATATAAGTGACATTGGCCAATAATATCATTTTCTTATAGCATCCATATTCTATTTATGCTTCAAGATTACACTCATTTCATAAAATGTACATTTTTATATCTTCCTAGACTGGAAGAAATTAAATAAGCCTGGAGCTTTCAGTCCCATAAAACACATCTAGAGTTCTGCTACTGAAGGTAAATTGAAAGACATTTATTATTCTAAGTACATTTTTTAAAAAGTGCATATTGGTCTATGCAGATTCTTTTCTTCTTAGATGAATTTTGATAATTCATTTTTCTCCAGGAAATTATCTATTATATTTGGTTTTTAAATTCCTGACAATTATCCATGAAATAATGCTTTGGAACATATATACTCTAATATGATCCATATTACTTTCTATCTTTGTGATATTTACTCAAAACTTCTCTTTTCTTAATCACAGAAATGTTTTCAATTTTGCTAGTCTTATGAGAGAATTGGTTTAGCTTTTCATTGACCAACTCTGATTTGATGCATAATTCAACTTCATTAATTTATCTTTTTCTCTTCAGTATTTTCTTTCTTCTATTTTCTTTGGACTTATTTTGTTGTTCTTTCCTAAACTTCTTGATTCAAATGCTTAGGTTGTTTTTCCAACAATTCATATTTTCTGAATGCGTTTACTGCTATAAATTCCTCTTTAATTACTGCTGCATGCCACAAATTTTATATGCATTTTTGTTGAATCTGAGGTACAAAAGATTTTAAGTTTATTTTTCGTTTATTCTGTAACTAAAATTACTTAGGAGTGTGACTTCTAGACATGGAACAACAGACTGGTTCCAAATAGGAAAAGGAGTACGTCAAGGCTGTATATTGTTACCCTGCTTATTTAACTTCTATGCAGAGTACATCATGAGAAACGCTGGGCTGGAAGAAGCACAAGCTGGAATCAAGATTGCCAGGAGAAATATCAATAACCTCAGATATGCAGATGACACCACCCTTATGGCAGAAAGTGAAGAGGAACTAAAAAGCCTCTTGATGAAAGTGAAAGAGGAGAGTGAAAAAGTTGGCTTAAAGCTCAACATTCAGAAAATGAAGATCATGGCATCTGGTCCCATCACTTCATGGGAAATAGATAGGGAAACAGTGGAAACAGCGTCAGACTTTATTTTTCTGGGCTCCAAAATCACTGCAGATGGTGACTGCAGCCATGAAATTAAAAGACGCTTACTCCTTGGAAGGAAAGTTATGACCAACCTAGATAGCATATTCAAAAGCAGAGACATTACTTTGCCAACAAAGGTTTGTCTAGTCAAGGCTATGGTTTTTCCTGTGCTCATGTATGGATGTGAGAGTTGGACTGTGAAGAAGGCTGAGCGCTGAAGAATTGATGCTTTTGAACTGTGGTGTTGGAGAAGACTCTTGAGAGTCCCTTGGGCTGCAAGGAGATCCAACCAGTCCATTCTGAAGGAGATCAGCCCTGGGATTTCTTTGAAGGGAATGATGCTGAAGCTGAAACTCCAGTACTTTGGCCACCTCATGTGAAGAGTTGACTCATTGGAAGACTCTGATGCTGGGAGGGATTGGGGGCAGGAAGAGAAGGGGACGAAAGAGGATGAGATGGCTGGATGGCATCACTGACTCGATGGACTTGTGTCTGAGTGAACTCCGGGAGTTGGTGTTGGACAGGGAGGCCTGGCGTGCTGTGATTCATGGGGTCGCAAAGAGTCGGACACGACTGAGCAACTGAAGTGAACTGAACTATGACTTCTAGAATCCAAATTCATGGTATGTTTGGCTATCATTAGGGGTATCTTTTTGGGGGGCTACTATTTTATTATTGATATTTTTATTTACTAGATGTGATTGGTGAATGTAGTCTGTGAAAAACGACTTCTCTGATGCTCCCGTGGTTAAGAATCTGCCTGCCAATACAGGGGACACAGGTTCAATCCTTGCTTTGGGAAGATCCCACAAGCTGCAAGGCAACTAAACCCATGTGCCACAACTCCTGAGACTGTGCTCTAGAGCCTAGGAACCATACCTACTGAACCCATGCACCTAGAACCTTAGCTCCACAAGAGAAGTCACAGCAATGAGAAGCCTGAGCACCACAAAAAGAGTGGCACCCACTCACCATAACTAGGGAAAAGCCCACATGTAGCATCAAAGACCCAGTGCAGCCAAAAATAAATAAATAAATAAATCATTTTTTAAAAATCTGTGAAAAAAAAATGCTTAAAACTCGTCATTTTCTTTTCATAACCCATTAGATTTCGCTCTGTATATTTTAAGACTTTATAAATATTTTTCTCTATATATATTACACACACACACACACATGCTGCTGCTGCTGCTAAGTCACTTCAGTCGTGTCTGACTCTGTGCAACCCCATAGATGGCAGCCCACCAGGCTCCCCCGTCTCTGGGATTCTCCAGGCAAGAACACTGGAGTGGGTTGCCATTTCCTTCTCCAATGCATGAAAGTGAAAAGTTCAAGTGAAGTCGCTCAGTCATGTCCGACCCTCAGCGACCCCATGGACTGCAGCCTACCAGGCTCCTCCATCCATGGGATTTTCCAGGCAAGAGTACTGGAGTGGGGTGCCATTGCCTTCTCTACACACATACACACATATATATAATTTGCACACATTTGAATTCAAGACTGACATTTTGTGTTGCATTACTGCACTTGGTTACATTTTTTTCTATGAATTGTGCTGTTTAGCCTCACTTCACACCTTTCTCCTTTAATTCTACATTTTATTTTGCCTGATGTTAGTTTTATCATGCAACTTTCTCTTTGTTGATCTTTCCATTTTTTTGGTGTTCCTTGGCCTTAGTTGTGTTCCTTACAAACTTTGTATTTACTATGTTATGTGGGTTATTTTTAAAATCTAACTTGAACGCTGGCTTCATCATAATAAAACATTAGAGAAAGTCAAACTGAGGGACATTCTGTGGTGACTTGACAAGTCCTCTTTGAAAGTGTTGAAGTTAAAAAAAAAAAACACGAAAGCACTCCTGGTTTGGAGGAAGCTGGGAAGACATGAGAACTAAAGGCAATGTAGAGAGATCTTGGAACAGAAAAAGGACATTGACAAAAATCTTGGGGATACAGAAGGGAGTCTGTGAGTCAGTTTCAACACTAATGTTAATATTCTAGCATTTGATATGCATACCATGTTTACTTACTATGTCGGTGTGAAAGAAAGCTGGGAGAAGGTATAGGGAACTCTGTATTTTCTTTGTTACTCTTCGGTAAATAGACTTTCATTTAAAAATGAAAGTTTACAAATGTAACTTGAGGCAATCCTCTAGTGTGTGGGGGCCCCCGCTCAATACCCCCATCCTCCTGCCATTCTTAAATTCATCACTTCTATTTTATTTTTTTAATTTATATTTTCAAATTTTATTGGAGTATAGTTAATTTGCAAT
Organism: Bos mutus; assembly: GCF_027580195.1. Classification (NCBI taxonomy): domain Eukaryota; kingdom Metazoa; phylum Chordata; class Mammalia; order Artiodactyla; family Bovidae; genus Bos; species Bos mutus. Next base: position 30,608,374 of record NC_091633.1, read on the forward strand.
GTTGTATTAATTTCTGCTGTACAACAGAGTGAGTCAGTTATACATATATATATATATAAGCATTCTTCTCAGATTCTTTTCCATTGTGATTTGTCACAGAATATTGAATAGAGTTCTCTGTGCTACACAGTAAGACCTTGCTTATCCATCCTATATATAATAGCTTACATCTATTCATCCCACTTCTATTTTATGAATGAACTTTGCCGTGTGGCTCTCTTCCAATGAGGATGCTTCTAAGATGTCACCTCAGTGGTCATCAGCATTTCTGGCCTTAGATTTATTTAACCCCTTCTGTGGTGCAAAAGATTGAAGGCAGGAGGAGAAGGGGATGACAGAGGATGAGATGGTTGGATGGCATCACCAACTCAGTGGACCTCAGTTTGAGCAAGCTCAGGGAGTTGGTGATGAATGAGGAGGCCTGGCATGCTGCAGTCCATGGGGTTGCAAAGAGTCGGACACAACTGAGCAACTGAACTGAACTAAACTCAACCGTGGTAGGTGAAGTCTCCATTAACCCAATAGCAAGACAACACTTTCCTTTCAAGGAGTCTAGATGAATAGCAGTATTAAGAAGTTCTCAGATCTGAAAACTTTGAGGCCTCATCTGGGGAGCCTATTTCAAATTTTTCCCAAAGATTTATTCTGTGTCTATTTGGCTTGCACCTTGGTCCTATGGGCTTAAGCTGGCTGCTGGAGACACCACTCTGTAACTAGTGCTAGTTTCTACTCAGAGCCCAATTCTAATTCAGATTCCCTTAAAATAGGTAACAAATGAGGACCTACTATATATACAGTATAAATATTGGGAACTATATAAATGTACATATATATTCCTGTATATACATATTGGGAATTATACTCAATATATTGCAATAAACTATATTCCTGGATTAGGAAAATGATTTTGTCAACAAATCAAGTAAATTGAATGAGTCAGAAGATTCACCCCCATTTAACCCTTAATCATCTACTGTTCATCTTTCGCTCCTGCCTGACATACTGGCTGAATAGAATTGTGACAAAGGGAATTACCCTTTAACCATTTCCTTTATCAGAGTAGTGATTGCTTATTGTCTTTCTGGGTTTTTATCTCTTTGACCTGGATAACCAAGATGGTCACTCACCTAGAGCCAGACATCCTGGAGTGTGAAGTCAAGTGGGCCTTAGAAAGCATAACTACCAACAAAGTTAGTAGAAGTCATGGAATTCCAGCTGAGCTACTTAAAACCCTAAAACATGATGCTGTGTAAGTGCTATGTCAATATATCAGCAAATTTGGAAAACTCAGCAGTGGCCATAGGACTGGAAAAGCTCAGTTTTCATTCCAGTTCCAAAGAAGGCAAAGCCAAAGAAAGTTCAAACTACCATACAATTTCACTCATTTCACATGCTTGCAAGGTTATTCTCAAAATCTTTCAAGCTAGGCTTCGGCAATATGGGAACTGAGAATTTTCATATGTACAAGCTGGATTTAGAAAAGGCAGAAGAACCAGAGATCAAATTGCCAACATCTGTTGGATCATAGAAAAATCAAGGGAATTCCAAAAAAACATCTACTTCTGCTCATTGACTATTCTAAAGACTTTGACTGTGTGGATCATAACAAACTGTGGAAAATTCTTAAACAGATGGGAATACCAGACCACCTCACCTATCTCCTTGGGTATCTTTACTCAACATCTTTGTTGCCTCTGAGATTCAGTCTTGGGCCTTTCTTGCACAATACCTGCCTCCATGGGGATGACCATGCTTTGAACCCTGAGCAGGGAGGCATGTCCTTGGCATCTTAGTCAAGAAGCTCAATTCATTCTCATCCTCTTCCTCTTTGCCCTATATTGTTCTCTTGGTCACTTGTATTTATTTAGAATTTAACAAGTGCTATTACAGATCCTTCTACATTTCTCAGATCCTCTCAGATTTGTTTCTAGCATCCATCCTTCAGTTCAGATGTGTCTTTATGTGGAAAGACCATGGCTAAACCTGCTTCAGAGGATGCCGTGGACATGGACGTGGCCTGGTCAGTGGAAAGGGCCCCCAGGTCATGTGTTCTCTGGTCAGGATAGCCTGAAACTAGAACCAACTGTGTGCATGACAGAAGTCCAGACCCTTCAACTCTGAGATGGGATTTACATTTCCAACTCCTTGAGGATTCCCTGAGGGGTCAGATTGAACCTGGGGCTCCCTGGGGAAGTTGCACTCTCCTTGGCTTTTTCCCTTCTGACTCTGGCTTTTCTTTCTCTTCTTGGTTTCTCCTGAGGGCAGCTTCATACATCACTTGCATTTGGATCTGTGATTCAGGTTCTGCTTCTAGGGAATCTGACTGGAGATATTGACTAATACTCAACTCTTGCCCAACCTTCTGTTCCTGGTGAATCTCAGGGTCTTGCTTTGTCTCGAAAGAACTAGAGATGAAGTGGTAGGTAAGAAGTGGATCTATTTCAAGAGAAACACACTCCACACACACAGGGTGGGCCAACTCAGAAGATAAGAAGAGCCTTGAAATGTGGTGTGGTTAAGTTTTATGGGCTGGGTGATTTCATAAGCTAATGAGTGGGAGGATCATTCCAATTATTTTGGGAAAGAGGAGGGGATTTCCAGAAATTGGGCTACTGCTCACTTTTTGACCTTTTATGGTCAGCCTTGGGACTGTCTTGTCACCTGTGGGTATGTCATATAGCTGATGTGTTAGAAAAGCATATAATGAGGCTCAAGGTGTAGTGGAAGTTGACTCCCCCACCGTTCAGTTCAGTCACTCAGTCATGTTTGACTCTTTGAGACCCCATGGACTACAGCACGCCAAGCCTCCCTGTCTATCACCAGCTCCCAGAGTTTACTCAGACTCATGTCCATTGAGTCAGTGATGCCATCCAACCATCTCATCCTGTCATCCCTTTCTCCTCCTACTTTCAATCTTTCCCAGCATCAGGGTCTTTTCCAATGAGTCAGTTCTTCGCATCAGGTGGCCAAAGTGTTATAGTGTCAGCTTCAGCATCAATCCTTTCAATGAATATTCAGGACTGATTTCCTTTAGGATGGACTGGTTGGATCTCCTTGCAGCCCAAGGAACTCTCAGGAGTCTTCTCCAATGCCCCAGTTCAAAAGCAACTGTGGTTCTTTTGACTCCCCTGCCATCTTCAACCCATTTGGTTCTAATCAGTTTATGTCATGTCCTCAGGCTATGTCTTTCTTTCAAAGATTTTGCCCTGAACCCTTCACACTTGTTTCACTTCTGGTTAAGGCTTCTGTCTTAGAGAATGGGTTGCATTTTGACCTCAGGCTCTCCTCTGACCTCCTTTCCTATCTCTTAACGCAGCCATGGTACATATCTTGGATCTTCCCTGCTGAACTCAGATGCCACCTTGAAATTCTCTCCAACAAGCTTCAAAAACTCCTTAACTGTTTTAAACTTTTTCACCTCAATAAAAAACAATAGCAATACATAATAACAAATCTGTCCCTTTAATCACTCACTCTCCCAGCCCTGCTGTCTGAAGAATTTCTGATGTAAATACGACTAAATCCATGCCATATTCTGAGCTGCTTAGTCTACTTATAGGTAACTATACACTAATGTTTTCTTTGTTTTCACAAAGGAGTTTCAAAAGAATTCTGCAACTATGTGGTCAGGGAGAAAGAGCACAGTATTATTTTTTTTTAATTTATTTATTTTTAATTAAGGGATAATTGCAATAGTGTTGGTTTTTGCCATACATCAATTTGGATCAACCATAGGTATACATATGTTGCTTGCCTCTTGAGCCTCCATCTCACCTCCCACCCCATCCTACACCTCTAGCTTGTCACAGATCCCTGATTTGAGTTCCCTGAGTCATACAGCAAATTCTCACTGGCTATCTATTTTTACATATCTTAGTGAATGTTTCCTTGCTACTTTCTCCAATCACCCCACCTTCTCCTTCCTATTCCCCCCTTGCCGGTCCATAAGTCTGTCTTCAATGACTCTCAGGACCTCCATTGCCACCCTGCCAATAGATTCATCAGTACCATCTTTCTAGATTCCATATACATGTGTTAATAGATAATATCTGTTTTTCTCTTTCCAACTTATTTCATTCTGTAGAATAGGCTCTGGGTTCATCCACCTCACTAGCACTGACTCAAATGCATTCCTTTTATGGCTGAGTAATTTTCCATGGTATATATGTACAAAAAAACTTCTTTATCAATTCATCTGTCAATGGACATCTGGTGAGCACATTAATTTGTTGTTGATCACTGGGGTATCTTGGGGCAATCACCAGTTTCCCTGGGGTGTGCCTCTTGCTCCTTTGAATGATATGAACCCCAAAGTTGAACTTGGTAAATGTGTTGAAAGATGTGGTTCTTCCTTCTATTCCTTTAGGTAACAGCTTTAAATTGACTTTTCAGATGACTCTCCATTAAAAGACAGTGCTGTGTGTCTACTTCTTGCCATTACTTATGTAGACTTGAAATATATTAACTTGATAATGTTTGACTCTCTATCAGAAAACATTAAACAAAATTTCATAAGAACAGGAACATATCTGACATGTTTGTCTTTGTATACCCAACGCCCCACTGCCTGGCACAGAAGGCTTCAACAATTATATGGTGAACAAGTTAGTGATGATTGAAATAGTAGGAAGAAGCATTCATATATACATAGACAGTGGAATATTATTAAACTTCAATATAGATGGGTCTTCAGGGCATTATGATAAGTTAAATAAGCAAGGCAGCAAAAGAAAGGTACTGCCTGGTAGCACTACTATGATTTTAGTATGCATTTAAAATGTAGAATGGTGAGTCACATATGGTTTTAGAGATGAGACACAATCCATATTTACATCCTTGGTCTGCCATTTACTACTAAGTCAGGGTGATGCAAATTTCAGGACTGTTCCCCTTTAAAATAATATTATGCAGAATAGAATAGATAAAATGAGGCAGTATCTGGCACATAGTAAGTACTCAATAAAGATAGCTGTTTTAGAACTTCTGCATACAACACTATTCCTTTTATGCACCATGAGGGTAAATGGAATAAAGCAATACTACTCATATATGAAAGATAACAATACATACTAGTGTGAACACAATTTTGTTTACCTGAACAATGATATCTTGGTTCTAAATTGTAGCATAAAGGCTAGAGATCATCCCGCCCATCATTCCACTAATCAATTTCAAGGTTAATAACCAAGATCTGCTGTTCATGTTCCTTTGGCAACATAATTTTGAAACACTGTTGGATTTTAAAAGCTGCTTTGAAATTTATACACCAAATATAACAAATAGTAAATACAGAAACACCATTTAAAGAATGCCATGGATATGTGTGGTTCTTTTAGACCCAAATTTCCTTGCTTATCTATGGAGAAATTTGAGCTGTATGAATTTTATTCTACTTAACCTCAGCCTTTTTCCTGTACCTTGTTTTTATAATAACTGGAAAGCAAGTAGTTCGGCTAGTTTCTGTGTATGTTTGCATTTGCAGAAAACATTACTTGAAAAGGTCCAAAGTTTCTGTGCTCTGGTGACTCTTCTCTACGTGTTTGTTCTCTTATTAACTCTAAAAGCTGCTTGGTAGCAAGTGTTCTAAAGAGCCTCTACCTGAGTCTGTGGCTGTTGTCATCCTAATACAATAAATTCTGTCTTCATTTCATTCTGTTTCAGCCTTAAAAGGGGCTTTAATGTCTACAGAAGCATTTTTTTTTAACTTTACAATATTGTATTGGTTTTGCCATAGAGCAAAATGAATCCACCACAGGTATACACGTGTTCCCCATCCTGAACCCTCCCCACTCCTCCCTCCCTGTACCATCCCTCTGGGTCATCCCAGTGCACCAGCCCCAAGCATCCAGTATTGTGCATCGAACCTGGACTGGCGACTCGTTTCATATATGATATTATACATGTTTCAATGCCATTCTCCCAAATCTTCCCACCCTCTCCCTCTCCCACAGAGTCCAAAAGACTGTTCTATACATCAGTGTCTCTTTTGCTGTCTTGTATACAGGGTTATTGTTACAAGTAATTCTATCTTCTGTTTAGAAGTTGAAGAACGAATTTTTTTTTAATATTTGGAAATGGCAACTCAAAGAGAATTTTGATGGGTGGTGTCAGCTGGACAGTAGTGCTGAACAAAGGTTAAAATAACAAACAGAGAGTGTGATTTCCACTTATACTTGTAAGGAAGTATCAACTACAAGTTGGCATTTGCCATGGGCACTTGCCATCTGCCTCTACAAGGATTAAATCATGTGCTACTGCAGCTGCTGACCATTAACACCTGAACTCCTTAAAGGAGAGCAGAAATGCAGACAGCAGTTTTGGAAAGCAGAAATGAGACACTCTTTGCTCAGGGAAAAATGACAGAATAAGTCCTTAGATAGCTAGATATTTTCAGGAACCAATTTTATGAGCCCAATTCTTATATCTCTTCATACCTAGAAAAGCACTAAAATCCTTTATGGTGATGACTGCTCCTCATGGCTAGTGTTGTGGTCTGGGTGCAGGTTGGAAAAGAATTTCCAGACATGAGACAGAATGAGAGGGAAATAAAGTTTATTAGAGTGGGAGATGCTGTTAGAACAGCAGGCCAGCTCAAGGGAGAACTGACCTTGAATGGGGGGTCTTAGTCCACTTTTATACCCATGGTACAGGGAGTGGGATAGGGTTCTTGCGGGTCATTTGCTAATTGGATGAGGCATGTATACTGGGTGGGAGGAAGAGTAAGGCAAATACCTCCTCCTTATGGGGTAGGAGGGGAGACAGGTTATACTGTTACATTAATAGTTACAACATAGGGAAGGGAAGGATGATAGGGTCTTGTTTTTCCATTCCTGCATTCCAAGACCCTTCTTGGTTTTATCTGCTCTTTCATCCTTGGATCACCATAGCTAGCAGAAACCTCCTGCAAAAAATATGTACTAGAATGCATGTACTCTCCCTTCACCAAAATCACATATATACTGATGTACCCACCTGCCTATTTGGAGCAGTTTCTCAGAGCTATCTGAGGTGCTGTCTCTGAGGCTGCAATTCTCACTTTGCCTCAAATAAAACTTAATGTGCAACTCTCATGTTGTGTATTTTTTTTTAAGTCAACAGAAGGTACAAGAAAAGTCTGTAGTGCCCTTATTTTTCTAAACTTAATTGAATCTATGCCCTCACTTCCCCTGGGTGGTGAGAAATTAAAGTTTGTCGTACTTTCTATTTCAAAGGACCCTTTCCTTTCAGATGGTAAACTGAGGAACTTAGCAATGCTTGGCAAATATGAGAAAGAATTCTTGTCTCCAGGGTATCAAGTCATTTTCTGAGGTCCATGATCTTTCAGATGCTGTGAGCAGCTCTATCTTTCCACCAGAGCCTGAGCACAGAAACTTTGCCCAGCATCAAGGCCATGGTGCTTAGGGTTCTCTGTCTCTCCAGGTCCTCACATGCCACCCCTTCTACCAGCCCCCAAGCCCTTCCATATTTTCCCACGTCTTGTGAAGAACCCCATTCCTCACAACTCTCATGAAAAATAAATCCAAAGTAAACAAGAAACCCATCTCCATCCTTCACATCAGAGAAATTGTCTAACAGTTGAGACATTTTCAGTCTTAACTTTCTGGTAACTTCAGAACTACACCCTTCAGTGTTTGACACTTTAATTCAAAACCTATTAAATATGACCCTAGGACAAGGGCATCCTTCTGCCTCTAGGACTAAAAACCCAGCAAAACATTTCAAAGGGGGTTAGAGGTGAGAGAAAGAAAATAGTTCTCCTTCTTTAGGATTCTTCTGAAAGAGGGAGAACAAAAGCCTTCTTGTCATTAACATCCGCTCTGTAATGCATTTCAGTGAAAAGGAAGGGTAATGAGGCATCTGAATGAGGTTTTGTGTCTAATTTGACTGAAGTACTTTCTCAAAAGTAATAAAGACCTACATAAACAGTGCGAATTTAAAATTAACTTTAGCAACTTCAAGTGGTTGGTTTCCTCATTTTGGTGAGTACTTTTGATACTGAGGTGAAATAGGGTGTACTTGAACTGAAATTTTGCTTTAATGTCACCATCAGAAAAATGTTTTTTGGTTATGTTCTTCCATATGGAGCAGCAAAAATCTCTCAGACGTGGCTCTGTTTTAATGCCTGGTGAGAGGAAGCAAACAAACAAAAACCAACCGACAATAAAAACAAAAGTCTTGTCTTTCTGTAAGGACATCATAAAATTTTGTTAACTTTAATTATTAAAAATAGCTGTCCAACCATGCACAGTTACATAAAATACCTAATTAGTGTGGCCAAAAAGAATTTGAACTAGAATGTTTGTGGGCTAGAAATTCTTTTATGGAACTCATTAGTCATATCAGACCCAAAAATATTTATGATGTTATAAAACTGCTGGGAAAAGAGATGGTATTTAGTGCAGTTGAGGGTTAATTTGGGCCTCAAAGCACTTTCAGGGCCTTGAACTTTTCTCAAGCTGTACTGCGGTAGCAAATGATGCTGTTGCACCAGAGTTTATGGTGTGAGCGGAATTTATACAATGTTCAAGGAATAGCCTTTGAAATGAACAGAAGGCTATAATCATAGCACATAGTATTTAAGTGATTGAATCAATGTAAATGCTTCTAAGATGAGACAAAGCATGTTTCTCCTATAAAGTCATAAAATTTCTCCTTTATTAGGATTATCCTCTCTGGGGGACAGGATGATCTCTCTGCTCTGCACTCCTTTCTCCCTCCTTCTCCCTGGTCACAGCATCACACACCCACTAACTCCTGGCTTTAGTGGTGAGTCCCAAATCCAATCCCTATTATTTCTTCTTTCCTGGACACGGGCATTGGGTTAAAGCTGGACATGTGACCTAGGCAAGTCAATAAACATAAATCTTAAATCTTCAAATGTTTTGTCGGAAAGTTGAAAAAAAGATTGTTCTTGCTTTGGCTAGAGGAAACACCAGTTGCTACCACTATGAGATTTCACTTTTTTAAAAAATTGAATTATAGTTGATTAACAATGTTATATTTGTTTCTGGTATACAACAAAATGATTTATATACACATATACCCTTTATACACGTATATCGTTCAAAAATCACTGCCTCGTCATGGCAAAGGGGCTTGTGCAACTCAGTGAAGCTATGAGCCATGCCAGGCAGGGCCACTCAAGATGGGTCAAGTGAAGAGTTCTGACAAAATGTGATCCAGTAGAGAAGGAAATGGCAATCCACCCCAGTATTCTTGCCTAGAGAACCCCAAAGACATTGTGAAAAGGCAAAAATATGTGATACTAGAGGATGAGCCCCTCAGGTTGCAAGGTGTCCAACATGCTACTGGGGAAGAGCAGAGAGTAATTACTAACAGCTCCAGTAAGAATGAAATCAGCTGGGCCAAAACAGGAATGACACTCAATTCTGGAGGTGTGTGCTGGTGAAAGTAAACTCTGATGCTGTAAAGAACAATATTGCATAGGAATCTGGAATGTTACATCCATGAATCAAGGTACACTGGACATGGTCAAGCAAGAGACAGTAAGATTGAACAGCAACATCTTAGGAATTAGTTCAGTTCAGTCACTTAGTCATGTCCAACTCTGCAACCCCATGAACTGCAGCACACCGGGTTTCTCTATCTATCACTGACTCCTGGAGCTTGCTCAAACCCATGTCCATTGAGTCAGTGATGCCATCCAACCATCTAATCCTCTGTTGTCCCCTTCTCCTCCTGCTTTCAATCTTTCCCAGTATCAGGATATTTTCTAATGAGTCAGTTCTTCACATCAGGTGGCTAAAGTATTGGAGCTTCAGCTTCAACATCAGTCCTTCCAATGAACACCCAGGACTGATCTTTAGGATGGACTGGTTGGATCTCCTTGCAGTCCAAGGGACTCTCAAGAGTCTTCTCCAACCCTACAGTTCAAAAGCATCAATTCTTCAGCGCTCAGCTTTCTTTAGCCCTTCATGACTACTGGAAAAACTGTAGTTTTGACTAGATAGACCTTTGTTGGCAAAGTAATGTCTCTGCCTTTAAATATGCTGTCTAGATTGGTCATGGCTTCTCTTTCAAGGAGCAAGCATCTTTTAATTTCATGGCTGCAGTCACCATCTACAGTGATTTTGGAGCTCAAGTGCATAAAGTCTCTCACTGTTTCCATTGTTTCTCCATCTATTTGCCATGAAGTGATGGGACCAGATGCTATGATCTTTGTTTTATGAATGTTGAGTTTTAAGCCAGCTTTTTCACTCTCCTCTTTCACTTTCATCAGTCTTTAGTTCCTCTTTACTTTCTGCCATAAGGGTGGTGTCATCTGCATATCTGAGGTTATTGATATTTCTCCCAGAAAGCTTGATTCCAGCTGGTGAATCTTAGGAATAAGTGAACTAAAATGGACAGGAATGGATGAATTTAATTCAGATGACTACTATATCTACTACTGTGGGCAATAATCCCTTAGAGCAAATGGAGTACCTTCATAGTCAACAAGAGTCCAAAATGCAGTTTCTGTGTGTGTGCTAAGTCACTTCAGTTGTGTTCAACTCTTTGCCATCCTATGGACTGTAACCTGCCTAAGGCTCTCTGTCCATAGGATTTTCCAGGCAAGAATACTGGAGTGGGTTGCCATGCCTTCCTTTAGGGGATCTTCCCAAACCAGAGATGGAACTCATGTCTCTTAAGTCTCCTGCATTGGAAGGCAGATTCTTTACTACTTTGGATGCAATCTAAAAAAAGAATAATCTCTGTTCATTTCCAAGGCAAACCATTCAATATCACAATAATCCAAGTCTATGCTTCAACCACTGATGCTGAAGAAGCTGAAGTTGACGAATCCTATGAAGACCTATAACACCTCTAGAACGAGCAAGAAAAAAAAAAAAAAAAGATGCCCTTTTCATCATAGGAGATTGGAATGAAAAGTAGGAAGTCAAGAGATACATGGAAAACAGGCAAGTTTGGCCTTGGAGTGAAAAATGGAGAGGGCAAAAGCAAAGAGGGCAAACATAGTTTTGTCAAGAGAACACATTGGTCACGGAAAATACCCTTTACCAACAACACAGCAAGCGGCTGTACCTACGGAGATCATCAGATGGTCAATACTGAAGTCAGACTGACTATATTCTTTGCAGGTAAAGATGGAGAAACTCTATATAGTCAGTGAAAACAAGACCTGGAGCTAACTGTGCCTCAGATCGTGAGCTCCTTATTGCAAAATTCAGGCTTAAATTGAAGAAATTAGGGAAAACAACTAGCCCATTCAGGTATGACCTAAATCAAACCCCTTACTGATTATACAGTGGAGGTGAGGAATAGATTCAAAGGATGAGATCTAATAGACAGACTGCCTGGAGAACTATGGATAGAGGTTCATAACAATGTATAGGACGCAGTGACCAAAGCCATTGCAAATAGCTGAGGGATGAAGAGAAGTGAAAGGCAATGGAGAAAGGGAAAGATATACTCAACAGAATGCAGAGCTCCAGAGAATACCAAGGAGAGATAAGAAGGCCTTCTTAAGTGAACAAGGCAAAGAAGAGGAGGAAAACAGTAGAGTGGGAAAGACTAGAGATCTTTTCAAGAAAATTAGTGATACCAGGGAAAATTTTATGCCAAGGTGGGCACAATAAAGGACAGAAACAGTATGGACCTAACAGATGTAGAAGATGTTAAGTAGAGGTGCTAAGAAAAGGCCTTAATGACCCAGATAACCACAGTGGTTTGATTGCTTACCTAGAGCCAGACATTAGGAAGCATTACTAGAAGCAACGCTAGTGGAGGTGATGGAATTCCAGCTGAGCTACTTAAAATCCTAAAAGATGATGCTGTGAAAGTACTGCACTCAATATTTCAGCAAATTTAGAAAACTCAGTGGTGATCACAGGATGGGAAGAGGTCAGTTTTATTCCAATTCTAAAGAAGGGCAATGTTAAAGAATGTTCAAACTACCACACAATTACATGCAGTTCACATGATAGCAAGATTATGCTTAAAATCCTTCAACCTAGGCTTCAGCAGTACATGAACTGAGGACTCCCAGATGGACAAGTTGGGTTTTAAAGAGGCAGAGGAACCAGAGATCAAGTTGGCAACGTTTGTTGGATCATGGAGAAAGCAAGGGAATTCCAGAAAAAGACATCTTTTTCTGCTTCATTGACTATGCTAAAACTTTTGACTGGATCACAACAAACTGTGGAAAATTCTTAATAAGTTGGGAGTACAAGATCACCTCTGTCTCCTGAGAAACCTGTATGGATGTCAAGAAGCAATAGTTAGAATGGGATTTGAAACAATGACTGGTTCTAAATTAGGACTCTCCTTATTTTGAAATAGTGCCACCCTCTTTATTTAACTTCCATGCATAGTACATCATGCAAAATTCTGGGTTAGATGAATAACAAGCTGGAATTAACATTGCTGGGAGAAATATCAACAGCCTCAGAAATGCAGATGATACCACTGTACTTTCAGAAAGTGAAGAGGAACTAAAGAGCTTCTTGATGAGCATGAAAGAGGAGCATTAAAAAGCTGACTTAAAACTCAGCATTAAAAAAATTGAGATCATGGCATTCGGTCCCATTCCTTTATGACAAACAGAAGGGGAAAAATTGGAAGCAGTAATATATTTTACTTTCTTGGGCTCCAAAATTACTGTGGACTGTGACTGCAGCCATGAGAATTAAAAGACATTTGTTCCTTGGAAGAAAAGCTTTGACAAACCTAGACAGTGTATTAAAAAGTAGAGACATAACTTTGCTGAGAAAGGTCCATATAGTCAAAGCTATGGTTTTTCCATAGTCATGTATGGATTTGAGAATTGGGCCATAAAGAAAGCTGTATGCCAAGAATTGATGCTTTTGAATTGTGGTGCTAGAGAAGACTCTTGAGAGTCCCTTGGACTGCAAGGAGATGAATTCAGTCAGTCCTAAAGGAAACCAATCCTGAGTATTCATTGGAAGGTCTGTTTGCTGAAGCTGAAGCTCCAATACTTTCCACTTGATGCAAACAGCCTACTCATTGGAAAAGCCCCTGATGCTGGGAAAGATTGCAGGCAAAAGGAGAAAGCGGTAGCAGAGGATGAGATGGTTGAGAGCATCACTGACTCACTGGACATGACTTTGAGCAAACTCTGGGAGACAGTGGAGGACAGAGGAGCCTTGCAAGCTACAGAGCATGGGGTCACAAAGAGTCGCACGTGACTCAAGGACTGAACAACTTAAGACAACCTTCCTGGACATGGAAGAAACCTAAATGTCCATTGATAGAGGAATGGATAAAGAAGATGTATATAGATATCTATCTATAGACAGTGGAGTATCACAAAGCTATAAAAAGACAGAATCATTTAGTTTCCTCTTCTTCGGCATTAGTGGTTGGGACATAGACTTGGATTACTGTGATGTTGAATGGTTTGCCTTGGAAATGAACCAAAATCATTCTGTCATTTTTGAGACTACATCCAAGTACTGCATTTTGCACTCTTCTGTTGACTATAAGGGCTACTCCATTCCTTCTAAAGGATTCTTGGCCAAAATGGTCATCTGAATTAAATTCACCCATTTCCATCCATTTTAGTTCACCGATTCCTAAAATGTCAATGTTCACTCTTGTCATCACCTGTTTGACCTCACCCAATCTACCTTGATTCATGTACCTAACATTCCAGGTTCCTGTGCAATGTTGTTCTTGAGCAAACTCAGGGAGATAATGAAGGACAGGGAAGACTGGTGTGCTGCAGTTCAGAGGATCACAAAAAGTCGGACAGGATTTCATGACTAAATAACAGAAAACAAAATGCCATTTGCATCAACATGGATGCTGCTAGAGATTATCATATGAAGAGAAGTCTGACAGAGAAATATGATATCACTTATATGTGGAATCTATTTTTAAAAAGGGAGAGAGAAGATTTCATCTCAAGTCTTAGATGACAGTGATTAAGTCAATCAGATCCTATTGTAAATCTGTTATTATAGTTCTATGAGTCAATATATTTATTTTATTTTTAAGGCATGTGGAGCCAAATTTTTGTTGTTGCTATTAGTATAAAACTTCATGAACCAAATGAATTATTTTTTTTAAGAAAAAGAAACTGTTCTTCAATCCTGTTTCATTCAGATATAAGAATTTAAGCACTGCCCTGTTAAAATAGATTAATATTTTCAGTCTTTAATAGTTATGTATCCCCCCCCCACGTCAAAGCAGAGCTTTCTGAAATGTATGACAGAGCTGTAGCTATTGCTCTGAATATCCAGAACCCCTGCAGTAACTTCTTTCTGCTCTCTGTTAATACAGAAGCAAATCTTAACCCCCACAGCAAAGTTTCACGGGGAATTAGGGCAAAGGTTACACTTTAGCAGGACAAGCTAACTTGGAATGCTAGATTCATTTTTTTAGTAAGTGCTTTATGTCCTTTTTCCCAGGAATTTTTGACCTTCTTCTCTGTAGTATCCTGGTTCCTGCTATGCTGTGTTTCTTCACTTCTCTGTTTTCTGAGCCACTTGTACTGGGTATCTCCTGGAAATTCAACTCTACTCCTTTTAAAAAATAAGTAGAACCAGGTTTTCTTTGCCTCTTCTTAGCTATAGATCCACTTTTGCACATCCAAGGACTTGTTAAAATGCTCTGTTATATAAAACATTAATCCAGCTCAGCCTTACATTTTGCAGTTCAAAACTGGCAGAGACTTTGAGATTGAAATCTTTCTTATTTTGCATTTCTACAGGTCTCTGTGTGAGGACAAATTTTATCTTCCTTATCATTAGAATCATGACTCTTTTTTTTTTTTTGAGGAGAAGTAACTTCCCATAACATTGTATTCCTTCATTGCAACAAATTGTTTCTCTCATTAAAATAGGTGCTTTCTGAAGGCAAAAACTATCACATTAACCTCAATTTCTCTGGTACTCAACATACATGTAACTGAGCAATAAAAATAAAAATTTCAGTATATAAAGAATTTAAATTGACTTGATCAAATATAGGCATTTGTACAATCCACCCAAGTATTATATTCACTTATTATTCTTCATGTGATATCTTAAAAACATTTTTTTATCAGAGCATTGTTGCTTTACATTGTTGTGCTATTTTCTGCTGTACAGCAAAGTAAATCAGGCATATGTATACTTGTGTCCCTTCTGTTTTAAATTTCCTTCCCACTTGGGTCATCACAGAGTAGTGCCTCAGTGTTCATTACAGCACTATTTACAATAGCCAGGACATAGAGGTAACCTAAATGTCTATTGACAGAGGAATGGATAAAAAAGATGTGGCATATATATATTTATATAATGAAATATTACTCAGTCATGAAAAGCAAAATAATGCCATTTGCAGAGACATGGATGGACCTAGAGACTATCAAACAGAGTGAAATAAGTCAGAAAGAGAAAAACAAATGTTGTGTATTAACACATATATGTAGAATCTAGAAAAAAGGTGTAGATGAACCTATTTCCATGTGAAATATTTCTAAAATTATACTGTTCATTCTTTAATATTATTTATATTAGAATTCCTTAGGATAACTGCTCTACTAATAAAGCTTTTTATAAATTATGTTTGCTATATTCCAGAAAAAAAAAAAAACTACCAGAGGATATTTTTTAATACTTACTAGTCTATTTTGAAAACAATGGCAAATTTGTGTCTTTCTAAGTCCAAAGGTAGGATTGTATTCTTATTAATAACGTTACATCTGAGGAAGTAATTTCAGAAGATCAGAATAATTTCAAGTTTGGTCATAGGAAAGGTAACAAATCCCTTAAAAACTGACCCCCATGGTATAAAATGTGTTTCCCCAGGTCTCTTCAGGCTATGAATTCAAAATCTGTACTTTTTAGTAATAATGTTAAAAATTTCATTGGCTTTTGTCTTCTGCAAAATATAGTACTTTGCCCCAAAGTACTGTATTTTGAGAGTCTCTGGTGTTGTCTCATGGGGGCTCACAAAGTCCTGCCCAGGTACCCGACTCTGGCCCTTTATCAATCCCTCATGGATAACAAAATTGTTTTACAATGTACATTTCTCACCTCTGATGCTAGTGCCCTATGTGAGAGCATCTACGTGCTTTATGTTCCTATAGTGACAAAGACCTCACGCTGCCAAGCTGGCATAGAACTGCTTGGCTCTTCATTCTGGCCATCATAGCAGGATCCCAGCAGAGCTGGGGAAGGGCTAATCTACTATGTCACTGATTGCACCACAGTGGCTCACAGAGACTCCTGTGAGATCATTCCTCCATTACGTTCTCTCTCAAGGTACAATAAGTGTATCTGAATCCAAGTCAGCCAGACCAATGCTGTCTGTCCTTTTCTGCCTTTCCTTTGGGAACAACTGCCAAGTTGAACAATCAAACAAGCCATCTACTTGTAAACCACTGGAAACGAAAATAGTGTCTTCCCCATTGATAGCTGTCATGAAGCAGTTTATCTCATATTCTACCCTTTAACTGAACCTCAATCCTGTTTAAGAAATAATGGCTCTTGTGTACTGGATATATCTTCATTTCTTCTTCAAGTTCACTCCCTTCCCTTCCCTATCCTGTAGAAACTCACATCTAAGAGTGACATTAATCATTAATAGCTTTCCTCACTCTACTTCCTATTGACTTTAGCCAACAGGGAGCTTGCTCAGGTGACTAGAGGAATAAAGCAGAGAGAGGTTAGGATATTTCTTCCTCCAGCTTCCTTCCGACAGTTCAGCTCAGGTGACTTGGGTCCTGAAGCCAAAGATCACTGCACCTTTCAAGATGGCCTTCTCCTCAGAACAGTCCTTTTGGGTTCAGGCTACCTGTTTCCTCTCTCATCTCCTTCTACTTAAAGATATCAACAACTCTATGGCTAGTACCTTGCTTTTTTTTTTTTTTTTTTTACTAAATTTTGAGGTTTCCTTTGCTCATATGCACTTTGTAAGTAAAATACCCTTGAAACATTCCTTTGTGTATGTCATCTATTTTATGCTAGGACCCAGACAGAGAGTAATGGGTGTTGCAACCTTGAAACATTCCTTTGTGTATGTCATCTATTTTATGCTAGGACCCAGATAGAGAGTAATGGGTGTTGCAAATGGCCTTAGGAAACAGAACCTCATGATGGAATTCAAGGATTGGGTTGCTCACACATTTGAGGAGCAAAGAATGTGCTTTTTACAAAGTGGGTGGGTAGGACTTGGGTAACTTCTAGAAAATGGTGACATCGTCATTATCAGCATTGTCACTGACAAAGGGCAGAGGGGGCTGGAGGGAAGTCAGGTAACTGGCGTTTTGTGGATATGACAGCAGCAGCGCTTTGAAATACTGGAGCTTTCCAGCTTCTTGTTCTGGTCCCAGAGGACAAACACAGGGGAACTGAGAAATTAAAACCTATAAGCATACAATTCACAGTATGCATGGAGAACCAGAAAGCCTCTTTGAAGTTTGAATGAGTATCTCCTCTCATATAGTAGCAGGAAATTTATGGCTTGGGGAAGCCTAAGTAAACCGTGTGCACTGCCAATTAAGGGCTCTGCCACAGGGCCCTAATATAATGGAACTCTGATGTGTTGGATGAAGACACTGGTACCGACTTGGGTGAGGCTAGAAACCTAGAAACCCAAAATTTCCCAGAATTCCTGTGCAAACAGAAACAACCTTTTAACTCTGTAAGGGAAAAGTGAAAAGTTGCTCAGTCGTGTTCGACTCTTACAACACTGTGAATTGTAGCCCACCAGGCTCCTGCGTCCATGGGATTTCCCAGGCAAGAACACTGGAGTGAGTATTCATTCTCTTCTCCAGGGGCTCTTCCTGACCCAGGGATTGAACTCAGGTCTCCTGCACTGCAGGCAGATTCTTTACCATCTGAGCCACCAGTGAAGCACCATCCCCTATATGCAAATATATATGTGTGTATGTGCATGTTGCATGCCTGCCTGTTAAGTTGCTTCAGTTGTGTCAGACTCTTTACAACCCAGTGGACTGTAGCCATAGGCTCCTCTGTCCATATGATTCTCCAGGCAAGAATACTGTAGTGGGTTGTCATGCCCTCCTCCAGGGGATCTTCCCAACACAGGGATTGAACCTGAGTCTCACATCTCCTGCATTGGCAGGCAGGTTCTTTCCCACTAGTGCTACCTGGGTAGCATATCCAAGCATGAAAATTTACTTCCAAAGAAGAAGCCAATTCTTCCTCACACCAACATCTTTCATGGTCTTTAGGCCAATAATAAGAGTTTTATCCTGCCATTTCCTCAAGAGAGACACAGAAACTGCTCTGGATGTGATCATCTCTACAGCAGAACTTTAAGCGGGGTACATTATATTGATGACACTATGTAAATTGGACCTGATGAGCCAGAAGCAGCAAGCCACTTAGATGCCTTGTAAAAACATGTCTGACAGAGTATGAGAGATAAACCCCTCAGAGGTTAGAGTGTCTCCCTCACAGGTAAAGTTTTTCAGCATCATTGATCTGAGGTTCATTGTTGGTTTCGGCACATACCACACAGAAGGAAGGAAAGTCTGGTAGATCAGCTTGGATTTTGTGTACTTGGATTTTTGTGTACAAAATGATGATGTGTACCACATGTAGGCTTGCTGCTGTGTCATTTTTATTGGTATTCACATATAAGGCTGCCAGTTGGGCCCCAAGAAATAAACTACAACAGTAGGTGCAGGCTGCAGGGCAAGTTACTTGACATCTAGTAGACCCAATGGTATTTGAAGTGTCTGAGGCAGACAGATGCTAGTATAGAGACTATGGCAACCTCTAATAAGAGAATCACAGCACAGATGCCTGGAGTTTGAGGTAAGACCTTGTTCCCTGCTGCTTGCAACTCTTTTCGATTTCAAAAATAGTTTCTGACTTGCCACTGGGCACTAGTAGACTCTTGGCTTCTGTCCACAGAATACAACATGATTCTATAACCCAATATTCCTATCCTATCTTATCCACTGAACCGTGAGACTGCATGTGCACAACAGCCTGCCATGCTGAAACAGAAACGGTGTGCCCTGAACTGGGGAGAGGATAAATGCATATACAATAGAGAAATGATTCACAGTCTACTGCAGTGTCTCTTGCATTCTCTTGTCCAGTAACCATAGCAAAAGAAAACTCCAGAAGTTCCAAAAAGGGAAGACCAGAAGGGACTCACATCCTGGACGAATGAAAGTTTGGGTTCTATACATCAAAGAAAGACATCTGACTAGCTGAAGTGCTTACAAAAGTAATGTGAAGTGTTTGACTGGTGGCTCAATGGTAAAGAATCTGCCTGCCAATGCAGGAGACACGGATTTGATCCCTGGTCCGGGAAGATTGCTCATGCAATGGAGCAACTAAGCCCATGTGCCACAACTACTGAACCTATGCTCTAGAGTTTGGGAACTACAACTACTGAGCCTGCATGCCACAAATACTGAAGCCTTCGTGCCCTAGAGTCTGTGCTCTGCAACAATAGAAGCCACTGAAACGAACAGTCCAAGAATCACAACTAGGGAGTAGTCCCTGCCTGCCACAAGAGAAAGCCCATGTAGCAATGAAGACCCGGCACAGTCAAATGTAGATAAACAAGTTAAAAAAAAGTAATGGAAGCAACCTAGACGTCCATCAGCAGATGAATGGTAAGAAAGCTGTGGTACATATACACAATGGAGCATTACTCAGCCATTAAAAAGAATACATTTGAATCAGTTCTAATGAGGTGGATGAAACTGGAGCCTATTATACAGAGTGAAGTAAGCCAGAAAGAAAAATACCAATACAGTATACTAACGCATATACATGGAATTTAGAAAGATGGTTACAATAACCCTGTATACGAGACAGCAAAAGAGACACTGATGTATAGAACAGTCTTTTGAACTCTATGGGAGAGGGAGAGGGTGGGATGATTTGGGAGAATGACATTGAAATATGTATAATATCATATATGAAATGAGTCACCAGTCCAGGTTCGATGCATGATACTGGATGCTTGGGGCTGATGCACTGGGATGACCCAGAGGGATGGTATGGGGAGGGAGGAGGGAGGAGGGTTCAGGATAGGGAACACGTGTATACTTGTGGCAGATTCATGTTGGTATTTGGCAAAACCAATACAATATTGTAAAGTTAAAAAATAAAATAAAATTAAAAAAAAAGTAATGTGTATGGCTGATTCATGTTGATGTTTGGCAGAAACCAACATAATTCTGTAAAGCAATTATCCTTCAATTAAAAAATAAATTAATTTTTAAAAAGTAATGTGGAAAAGGAGAGAGTGATGAAAGAGGCTATGATTACATATTAAAATCTACTAACCATATGCAGATTTGGAAACCTTTGTAGCTATGTTTTATATTATTTATTTGTTTCTTTTCTTCTCCTTTTTGTCCCCTCTTACATGATATGAGAAATACAGGGGAGGTCTGCTGAATAATTTTGGTTAACAGCTTGCCCTTCTAATTTCTGCTTTCACCCATTGAGTGAGAATAAAATGTATTTAAACAAAAAAAGAAAATATTTTTTTGATAGTTTGAATTTGATATTGTGATTATATACTTTAGTTTAAATACTTTGTAAATTGATAACATGGAAAGACAAATGTTGAAAACTCTGTTGAATGTTCTGGAAAGAATCAGTCATGCAAGTAGGCACAGAATTTTATTTTGGTTAAGAGTGAGTAAGGTTATCATAAAATACTAGAAAAAATCCTAAAAATGGAAAAGGATTTAGTGTTAAAGTTTCTTCACAAATATTCTTAAATTCTTGTCCCACTTTAAAGTAAAGACTGAAATGGGAAACTGTTCAGTAGAGTCATGTTCAAGGTAATGGTCTGGTTCCTCCTCAATTAAATGGAAAGAATGTGTGTTTATCAGTATAAAGTGAAAGCAGGATTTTTAAGGTATGCATATGCCTTCTCTTTTTTGGGTTTTTTGCTTTAACTGCCTTATTAAAGAAGCAGTAACTATCATGTGAAACACCAAAGCCTGATGATTCTCAAAATTAAGTTCTAGGTGTAGTCTCTTCCCTGAATCTCAGAGTTAGTGTCAAGAGCTAACACGCCAGCTTGAGTGGGTGTGTCCCATAGACCCTATAAACCCAAGACCACCACCTTGCTTGCATATCTCCTTTCCAATATTCTCTACAGCCCAACTTGAGATAAGGCAGCATTCTCCTGGGCACTCAGACTCCTGTCCTGGTAGTAGGATTTATTATTTCTTAACATTATCTCCAGCACATACAAGTTCACTGATGAGTTCCATTAAGTTTTCATCCTAAATACTTTCTGAAACCAACCGTTCCTTATTCTCTTAATCTAGAGTCCCATCACCTCCACCAGGAATACAGCCTCTTACCTGGTGTCCCTACATTCAATATATTACCCCAGAAACATATTCTCCACCCAGGATACAGAATGTTCCATCTAAACTACAAATATTAAGAACTCACCTCTAGCTTTTCTGGATCAAAATGGTAGAGTAGAAGGACATGTGTTCATCTCCTCTGAGAGCACCAGAATTGCAACAAGCTTTTGAACAACCATCCACAAAATCCACCAAAAAAGTATACCTCATATTCAAAGACAAGAAGCCACAACAAGATGCTAGGAGGGGTGCAAACACAATAAAATGAGATCCAATATCTGCTGGATGGGTGACCCACAAACTGGAGAACAATAATACCAAAGTACTCCAATGGTTATGAAGGTTCTGAGCCTCACGTCAGGCTTCTCAGCCCTGGGGATCTAGGAAAGGGACTGGGAATCCCCAGGGAACCTGACTTTGAAGTCCAGCAGGATCTGATTACAGGACTTCCACAGGATTGGAGGAAATAGAGACTCCACTCTTGAAGGGCATAAACAAAATTTTGTGTGTACCAAGACACAGGGGAAAGGAGCAGTTATTCCACAGGAAATTGAACCAGACCTACCTTCTTAGGGTTGGAGTGTCTCCTGTGGAGGTGTGGGTAGGCAGTGGCTGCTGCTGGGGTGGGGGCACTGGCAGCAGTACTCCTGGAAGGTGCCCTTTGATATAAGTCCTCTTGGAGGTCACCACTAACCCTACTATATAGCCCAGATACCTCAGAACCGGGTCACCTCAGGCCCAACAACTAACATAGAGGTAGTGAAACCCCACCCATTAACAGATAATTGGATTAAAGTCTTACTGAGCATGGCCTTGCTCACCAGAGCAAGACACAGTTTTTCCTAGTCCCTCCCATCGGGAAACTTACACAAGTCTCTTAGCCTCATTCACCAGAGGGCAGAGAGACTAAGCAAGAACAAAAATCCTGCAGTGGCAAGAATGGAAATCACATTACAGAAAGCTAATCAGAATGAAAAAGCAGAAGGTTATGTGTCAGATGAGGGAACAAGATAAAGCCCCAGAAAAATAACTAGACAAAGTAGAGATAAGCAATATTCCAGGGGGGGGAAAAAAAAAATCAGAATAATGATAGTGAAGATGATCCAAGATCTCAGAAACAGAATGGAGAAGATGCAAGAAATGTTTGCTAAAGACCTAGAAGAACTAAAGAACAAACAAACAGAGATGAACAATACACTAGAAGGAATCAATAGCAGAAAAACTGAGGCAGAAAAACAGATACTTGACTTGGAGAACAGAATGGTGGAAATCATTGCTGCAGAACAGAATATAGAATGAAAAAAAGTGAAGAAAACCTAAGAGATATCTGGGATAACAGTAAACACAAAAACACCTGTATTAAAGGAATCTTAGAAGAAAAAAAGAGAAAGAACCCAAGAAAATATTTGAAGAGATAATAGTTGAAAACTTCCCTAACATGGGAAAAGGAATAGTCAACAAAGTCCAGGAAGTGCAGAGAGTCTCAGGCAGGATAAACCTAAAGAGGAACACACTGAGACACATAGTAATCAAAATGATAAAGATTAAAGACAGATATAAGATAAAATATTACAAGCAGCAAGAGAAAAGTAGCAAATAACATACAAAGGAACTCCCATCAGGTTGTCAGTTGATTTCTCCGCTGGATACTGAGAAATGGAAATGGAAACTTCACAAGCCAGAGGGAATGGCATAAGATATTTAAAGTGATGAAAGGGAAGAACCTATAACCATGAATATTCTACCCAGCAAGACTCTTGTTCAGATTGATGGAGAAATCAAAGCCTTCCAGATGAACAAAAGTTAAGAGAATTCAGTGCCACCAACCCATCTTTACAGAAAATGCTAAAGGAACTTCTCTAGGCAGGACATACAAAGAAGGAAAAGACCTACAGAAAATAAACCTGAAACAATTAAGAAAATGGTAATAGGATCATGCATGTTGATAATTATCTTAAATATAAAGGGATTAAATGCACCAACCAAAAGATGCAGATTGGCTGGATGGATGAAAACATATGCATATATGCACTTCCACTTACCACATCCCTCTACTTAACCAGCCCAATTTGTGTGTATTTATTTTGCATAATTAGGTTAATTATGTTTCCATTATGGCTTGCAATTATAATTATCTTTTATTTTTTGACTGGCTATTGATTATGAAAACTGATAAAATTTTTTCTGATAAACATTTTTTACTAATGTCATTATATAACTATTATTCACTTAATACCATTGGGAAAGTAGTACATCAAGGCTGTATATTGTCACCCTGCTTATTTAACTTATATACAGAGTACATCATGTGAAATGCTGGGCTGGATGAAGCACAAGCTGGAATCAAGATTGCTGGGAGAAATACCAACAACCTCAGATATGCAGATTATATCACATTAGGGGCAGAAAGTGAAGAGGAACTAAAGAGCCTCTTGATGAAAGTGAAAGGAGAGAGTGAAAAAGCTGGCTTAAAATTCAACATTCAAAAAATGAAGATCATGGCATCTGGTCCCATTTCATGGCAAATAGGAAAAAAAGTCAAAACAGTGACAGATTTCATTTTTTTGGGCTCCAAAATCACTGCAGATGGTGACAGCAGCTATGAAACTAAAAGATGGTTTCTCCTTGGAAGAAAAGCTATGACAAACCTAGATAGTGTATGAAAAAGCAGAGACATTACTTTGCCATCTAGTCAAAGCTATAGTTTTTCCAGTAGTCAAGTACAGATATGAAAATTGGACTACAAAGAAGGCCGAGCACTGCAGAATTGATGCTTTCAAATTGTGGTGCTGGAGAAGACTCTTTAGAGTCCCTTGGACTGCAAGGAGATAAAAGAACTGATCCTGAAGCTGAAGCTCCAATATTTAGGCCACCTGATGCAAACAGCCAACTCATTGGAAAAGACCCCCATGCCGGAAAAGATTGAGGATAGAAGGAGAAGGGGACGACAGAGGATGAGATGGTTGGATGGCATCATCGATTCAATGGACCATGTGTTTGAACCAACTCAGGGAAATAGTGAAGGACAGAGAAGCCTGGTGTACTGCAGTCTATGGAGTTGCAAACAGTCAGACATGACTTATCCACTTAACAATAGGGGAACAACAGAAAATAATAGAACTGTATCACTATCAGATCAGATCAGATCAGATCAGTCGCTCAGTCGTGTCCGACTCATTGCGACCCCATGAATCGCAGCACGCCAGGCCTCCCTGTCCCTCACCAACTCCCGGAGTTCATATTCAGTGCTGCTATTTCATTTAGCTTATGTTTTCCAATTTCATTATTGTACTTTCTCAAGCCTTTATCATGCATAACAAAAAGCTTTTGTATACATATATATAAATAAATAGTATATATAATACATATTTTTAAAAATTTCTGAATTTTTGCCCAGCTAAAAAATTTGTGATATTTTGATTCCACTGTTTGACTTAGTATGAATAGAATGCTAGATTTCTAATTTATATTCACTCAGAAATTTGATATAGTTCCATTTTGTTTTGGCATCTAGTATTACTGCTATAAGTCTAGAAAATTTATGCTGCTGCTGCTGCTAAGTTGCTTCAGTCGTGTCCGACTCTGTGCAACCCCATAGACGGCAGCCTACCAGACTCCCCCGTCCCTGGGATTCTCCAGGCAAGAACACTGGAGTGGGTTGCCATTTCCTTCTCCAATGCATGAAAGTGAAAAGTGAAAGTGAAGTTGCTCAGTCATGTCTGACTCTTAGCGACCCCATGGACTGTAGCCCGACAGGCTCCTCCATCCATAGGATTTTCCAGGCAAGAGTACTGGAGTGGGATGCCATTGCCTTCTCCAAAATTTATCTTAGTGTTTTTTTTTTTTTTAATTGGTTTAATTAGCCTCCAATTAAAACAAATAAATTTAAATTAAAAAAAAAAAAAAATTTAATTTGAATGAGACTTGAAACTTCTAACCCAATTCTGAGAATATAAAGAAATACTATGGTGTAAAAAAAAAATAAGAAATTAACACATACTACAGTATTATTAATTAAAGTATATATCTTGTTCAAATTTCACAAAATTTTATACTAGTGTCCATTATTTTTTTTCATATCTTATCCAAGACTCTACATTGCATTTAATTGCATTGAGCAGCCTCAGTTGCCTGCAACAAACTCTGGTAAATTCTCTTTTCATTTTTATTCTTTGTAAATATTTTCTAATTTTCTTTGTAGTGGCTTCTTAGATATACCTATCATTTAAAAACGGACATTTATTTTCCAAATACATGGGATTTTTTTTAAGTATCTTTGATATTAATTTCTCCTTTACATACTTTTTTCTCTGCAATCACCTGTGTTTTTTCCATTCTAACTTTTTTGAGGCTTTCAATGTTTAAATCAATGACATCTTTTGGTAAATATCACATTGCACTTGAAAATATGTGGGTTATTTTCAAATATCTTTTGATAGTGACTTCAAATATAATTCCATAGTGATAAGAGAACAGACTCTGTATGATTTCAATATCTTTAGACCATGATATTTTTACACATTGTTTTATGTCCCTGGATATGTTCCAAAGTATCCTAGTTTATAATCTATGGGAACTTGAGTAGAATTTATATCCTACTCTTATGTTAAAATTGTATAAATATTAATTATGCTGAATTGGTCCATAGTGCTTTTCAGGTCTACTATATCTTTCTACTTCTCTGCATATTCATTCTATGAATTTCTGAGAGTTTGATATTGAAATTCCACCTAAAAGTCTTAATTTATGTACTCAAAAATAATTGTAATATACAGTAGAACTATATGTAACCTTGTTATGAATTTTCCAAGTCTCCTGTAAATGAGTTATCGTACTTTAACAATTTAAAAATTAAAAAAGAGATAGATCTAAAAAAAAAGCAAAAATAAAGAAAAAGCAACTCACCTCTTTCCTTAAAACTCTCAAATGGTTCTGCTTTCCTATAGGATAAGGTGTGCATTTCTTACAATAGTCTGGTGTATTCCTATTACTCCTTGCCTCACACTTCCTATCCTGCAAACAATGCATTGTGTCTAATTCCTGGATCATGCTAATGCTTTTCCTGATGGGACTGCATTTAAATGAAGTGTTCTTGGGGTCAAGTAAGGTTGCAATACAGGAAGCTCACTGTGGCTTGTCCCTCTCAGGGTTCAGCACAGAGGAAGCAACAAAAATGAAAGGGATCTTTTGAGTCTCCTGGAAAATCCCATGGACGGAGGAGCCTGGTGGGCTGCAGTCCATGGGGTCGCTAAGAGTCGGACACGACTGAGCAACTTCACTTTCACTTTTCACTTTCATGCATTGGAGAAGGAAATGGCAACCCACTCTAGTGTTCTTGCCTGGAGAATCCCAGGGATGGGGAAGCCAGGGGGCTGCCGTCTATGGGGTCGCACAGAGTCAGACACGACTGAAGCGACTCAGCAGCAGCAGGATGTAAGTACAGAAAATATGGGCTAATATTTGTAATGACTTTAAATGGAACATAATCTGTAAAAATATTGAATCACTACACTGCACACTAGAAACCAATATCATATTGTAAATCATTCACTTCAATTAAAAAAAAATAGTTGCTGTCGAAGGATCAGGCTTCTGACTTAGCACAGAAATACAGGTGGCCAAAACCCTCCCTGGAGACTGGGGAAGCTTGGGGCACCTCTTCTGCTTTCTCCCTACAGTCCTCTCTAAGTTGCCCTAGATTTTATGGCTGCTGCCCAAGGGATGTGTCCCAGGATCACCAGCTCTGATAGCCAACAAGGCTTGAATTCATAAGGAAGCAGTTCTTAATGGTTGCAAGAGCACCCTCTCCATTCTGTTGTGGCAGTACACCACAGTCCAATACAGAGGGTGCAGGAAAAACACACATCTTCAAGTTTACCCCTGGAAGGGGCTTAACCATTAACTAACTACCCCAGCTGCTGAGAGAGGACCTACTTTCCAAGCAGCCTGCATGTCTAGGTGCAGAATATGATTCGCCAATTTGGGCCACTGACATGTTCTCAACTACTGAAACAAATAAGAATGAAGATGGTGGCTTGGACAATTACAAAGGTTTCAGACAACCAGGAGCTCAGGCCAGTCTGACTGACAAGGATTATCTTCTACCCCAGACCACTCTGTCAAGACTGGGAGAGGTGGCCATTTTATCTAATGTGCAGAGAACAACATGAAGAAACCGAGTAACACATTCTAAACAAAGTACAAGATAAATCTCTAGAAAACAGATCTTATTGAAATGTAGATACACATAGTACTTGATAGAGAGTTCAAGATAGTGGTCATAAGGATTGAATCATGAAGAAATATAGGGTCTGAGCAGACCAATTACTAGCAAAGAGATTGAATTAGTAAACAAAATCTCCAACAAAAAAAGTACAAGATACTATGGTTTCTCTGATGAATTCTACCAAATATTTAAAGAAGAATTAATACCAGTCTTTCTCAAACACTTCCAAAAGTCCGAAAAGGAAAGAACACTTCCAAACTCATTTAATGAGGCCATAATCATTTGGAGAAGGAAATGGCAATCCACTCCAGTATTCTTGCCTAGAGAATCCCGTGGACAGAGGAGCCTGGTGGGCTGCTGTCCATAGGGTCATGCGGAGTCGGACACTACTGAAGCGACTTAGCATGCATAGCATGCATGCAATCATTTGCTTACTTGAATGAAGTCTGGAAACTTCCTGTGGAAGGCTTCTTTTCTGTCCATCTTTTACCCATTGTGTCAAGTTCATTATCTAGAATCTTCCCAACCCAGAGATCGAACCCAGCTCTCCTGCATCGCAGGTGGATTCTTTACCATCTGAGCCACCAGGGAAGCCTGAAAAAGCCTGTCCCAGGGTCTACTGCATTGCAGACAGATTCTTTACCAACTGAGCTCCATTATCTAGAATACCCTTGTCATATTTAGTTTGTTCAATTAATTAATTAATTGAAACACTTTTCCAATAAATATTTCTGCTACAGGATCATTTGTGGGCAAAGTTAATTAAAATCCATATAATCAGACCCCCAATCAAATGAAAACTTCACTTATTCATTCAATTTTTAGACTTAATTCTAAGTTCATTTTACAAAAATATACAAAAGTTTGATTTCAGATATGTGTTTTGAATCATGTAGTTGATCTTATTCAATCAGTGATTTAAAAGTGTGTCACAAAGAAAAGAATAATCAATACTGTCTCAATCTGAATAGCTATTTTTATTAGCATTATTCATTATCTTAATTAAAGACCTGAAACCCCCCCCTATTGAATATCTCTATTTCCAATCCTGAGTGATTAAAATCCTCATGTTTTCTCTTCTGTTTTATAATTTTTCTGTCTCAGTCAATAATGTCTCATGTTTGGGACCTAGGTTCATTCTGCAGGATCCGCTGCCCTTGCTATCTCCTGCTGAAAGGAGCATGGAGCCACTTTCCTTTTTAATGCTGAGTTGCACCGGAGCCTTTCAGATAGCCTTCCCAGTTCCAGAGGATCAATAGGAAGGCAGGAAACTTCTTGTCGCTTCACTGCTGGGAACCATGGTGCTGACATTTATAATCCAATTTTGATAAGGAATTCAGCTAAAATTTGATCTGCCAGTCATTTCAAAGTTGTTACTCGCACACCCCACCCAACCCCTCCATAATGACTTTCCTAAATGCTTTTTCATTATGGAACACAAATTAAAACTACACAGAATTCATAAGCATATATAAAATCTTAAGCATTTCAAAGCAGATTTTAAAAGAAAATGATTGCTTCTTATACTGAAGAAAAGACTGAGTAAAATAGAAATGAAAATACTATGTATAATATTTATTTCTAGCCTTAATGTTAAGATTATATTTAAACATACACAAAAAACAACAAAGGTGAAAGCTACCAAACATACCAACAAATGCTAGAATGGTTAATTTTTTTATTTCTTTCATTTTTACTGTTATTTATCCTTGTTTCATAACAATGCTTGCATTTTAGATAATTACCAAAATTGAACAGCAGAGGGCAGAGAATAGCAAACTGTGTCTTTCAGCACACTATTCAATTTTAGTCTCAGTGGTTTTGAAATTTTCAAATTTGATTTTACTACTGATCAATATGAGATATATTCTTGAAACAGGAAGTTTCTAAGTATTAAAAATAAATTACAGTATTTTTCATTTATTTGCATAACCACTTCCTTCAGCTGATTTAGTATTCTATGTCTGAAAAATGCTATATGATAAATACTATCATGAATTTGAAAAGTTTCATTAATTATAATACAAGCACAACAATGTCAATGCTGCAAGAGATGTATCTGTCTATATTTGATGTGAAAGGTACATGTCTTGTGAAAGACAGTAACAAAGTAATAGTTGAATTACAAGTAATGCCTACTAAATTATTTCTATTTTATATATGAATTATAGTTGGTCACTAAACAGTAATATTTCCTTGAGATCTTTCATATTATTTACTAGGAAAAATGTTTCTATGATTCAGCAAATTCTTATTTTATATTATTTATTTTTATAGATTGTAATTCAGTCAATTCTGGGTTCACCTTTGTCCTTGACCTTGAAATAGATTACGATAAAAATAGCTTTTGAAGCGACCTCTTTTAAAAAAAATTAATTTACATTGACCCATTCTTTAAACATGACCAATTCTCCACATTTAACCTTCTCTCTCTCTCTCTCTCCTTTCATTATTATTTACTTGATATGAAGTTTAAGTTTTTCTTTTGGGAAAAACTGAATGAAGAAAAGCGATGGCTGAAAAATTTTCTATTTTGCTCTGAGTTGTTATTCACTCTTTTGTATAATAAAGAGTTCAAATAGAGAATAATGCAAATCATTTTTGTGCCTTACATCACTACTAGTAATGGAATAGATCAGATGTATTTAATTATCCTTTATACTGTTAATGTGGAATATATTAATGTATGTCTTCCTTACTATTTTCATTCTCAACTTTTAAAAGGCTTTAAAATTTTTTTAAAGGCATTTTGACTCACAACATCTGTCTCATATACAAAGAAGTGTATATTAAATGGACTAAAGTAAATTATTGGTGATAGAATTGAGTGGTATTTTTACCTGCAGTATAAAATCTTATTAATAGATTATGGATTCTTTTACTTCCTGGCTTAAGAATACATATAGAAAATCAAAAAGAGGGAAAGACTGTGACTTGGAATTCCAGAATTCCATGATTAGAGAGCCATAGAGTCCACTTTTGCCTGGAGAATCCCAGGGACGGGGGAGCCTGGTGGGCTGCTGTCTCCGGGGTCGCACAGAATCGGACACGACTGAAGCGACTTAGCAGCAGCAGCAGAGTCCACTTTGCTCATCTTTCTCTTTTTGAAAGTTGAGGCCCAAGGTGATTAAGGGGAAGTATAACATGCAACAGTCAACAAGGAGGCTATACTAGTAATATTACTGTGACAATTGCACGGGAAAGCAGCACAGTAGACTAACTCTTGGCTTTCTGAAATATTACTAGGCTACTCCTTCTGTGATGTGAGATCCAATCTCCTGCCTCCTGGAAACAGTTCCTTGTACTCAACCATCCTTTATTGCTTTGTTTAAACCACTAAAGCCATTAACTCAGTGAGGAATTTCTGCCAAAGCAGGTCCCAGGTGTCGGCTTGGCAGGCTGGGCAAGTTGGTGTCACAGCCCGGTGGAGCACAGTGTAAAAATGGGATTTCCATGCAAAATGTTCCAAAGATTCAACCTTGATCTTCTTCTATGCGCTTTTGACCTTTAAAGATAGAAATTTAGGTTTTCCTTGGATCTTGCTACGTCCCATTTAGCTAAAGTTCACACTTTTGGAGCACTTCTTCATGAGTGTTTTGTTTGCTTTCCTGCGGGTCAGGTGAGGTGGGTGGCAGCGTTTCTCTACTGCTAGGTGGGATTTACAGGCTACAGAAGATAAAAAATAAGCATTGCTTGCATTCTAAGACAGCAGGGCCTGGTGAGAGAACGCTTCACCGCCAACGGCAATTAGCAGTTCGGCTTCTGCACGGCAGCCGGAAGTGGGCTTTGCTGCATTTGGTCCAGGCTGGAGCATCTATCTCCGCTGCAGTGGCCGCGGAGGCACAAAGGTAGCGCGGAAGGGAGTGGGGCGCTGTCCGCGGTGCTGAAAGGCATATCCCTGGTGGGCGCGACAGCTCGCGAGACCCGAGGTCTCTCCCGGGGGGCAGCGGCGGCCAGGCTCCGAGCCTCGCTCCCAGCCCTGCGCGCGCGAGACGCCGGGGCGCGGGGGTGGGCGGGGGAGGGGTGCTCCAGCCGCCCCCCGCGCCTCGCGCACGCGCGCCGGGCCCGCCTGCCAGTCTGTGACTCGCGTGTGTCTGTGTGTGTGTATGTGTGTGTGTGTGCGCGCGCGTATGAGAGAGGGGAGAGGGAGAAGCGCGCGAGGGTGAGTGTGTGAGCGCATGGGAGGGTGCTGAGTGTTCCGAGGCGCTGGGACCACAGCGGCAGCTTGCTGGAAACTGCATCTAGCCGGTCCTCCGGACTTCGGAGCAGGCGCGGGGCGCAGGGCGGCAGCCACCCGCAGGACCTGGAAATAGGGATTCTTCTGCCTCCACTTCTGGTTTTTAGCAGCTTGGTGCTAAATTGCTGTCTCAAAATGCAGAGGATCTAATTTGCCCAGGAAAACGGCCAAAGAAGGAAGAGGAGGAAAAGGAAAAAAAAAAAAAAAGAAAGGGTATTTTGTGGATGCTCTACTTTTCTTGGAAATGCAAAAGATTATGCATATATCTGTCCTCCTTTCTCCTGTTTTGTGGGGACTGATTTTTGGTGTCTCTTCTAACAGCATACAGATAGGTAGGTACCCTTTGTGCTCTGCTTTTGAATTGTGCATAATTTGGTGGTAATCTTTGTTCACGGTGGACAAATTAATTCATGTCATGTAGACTTATGTCATACCTTGACTGCATTCCAGATTTAAACTGCCTAAAATATACATGTTTTTCTTAGGATGAAGCAAAGGCAAAAGATTGTGTCTCTGATACAACAGAGAGAAAGGTCTTCTCTTTTAGAACCCCCAAATTTTATTCATTTCGCCTTAACAACATTTTCCCGTTTGTTCGGAATCTCTAGGGGTCTGAATGCACAGCTTGTGATCACTAGGGAAGGAGAACATTTCTGGCCACCCACCTGGCCCTCGAGCTCCTTCATGTCTTGACCCGCTCCGTGTCTGGTCTATACCCTTTGGATATCTTCCCCAGCTCCCCTGTTGCCCGGGTCCAGGGATGTGTTTATTCGTCCTATTAACGTGAACCAGGGACTCCTGGGCAGTCCCCCGCTAGCGGGCTCCTCTCCTCCTCTCGGGCACTGACACTGTCCTCCTTGCTTGGTGTTTGTTCCTTGCAGGGGGGCTGTTTCCCAGGGGCGCCGATCAGGAATACAGTGCATTTCGTGTAGGGATGGTTCAGTTTTCCACTTCGGAGTTCAGACTGACACCCCACATCGACAATTTGGAGGTAGCCAACAGCTTCGCAGTCACCAACGCTTGTGAGTAATGAATATTCATGCCCTTTTGGGGGCCGCACGCGGAAAGCGGGCTGGTGTGTGTGTGTGTTTCTGCGTGTCAGTGTGCGGGTGTAGTGACTGCACACGCGCGTGCGTGTGACGGCGTCGGGAGAAAGTGGCTGCATTCTCGGGGACCCCAGCTGGCTGAGAGTTGGGGGCTGAAGGGGAAGCGAGAGCCAAGGGAGAGTGTGCGCACTAGGGAGGGGGGTGGGTGTTGGAGATCGAAGAGGCTTCCTTAGGTTCCGGGGGTTTTGGCTTGGCTGGAGTCTTCAAAAGAAGCCCCCTTCCTCTGCTGGCCTGATGGCATCCCGCGCGCGGGGAACACGCGGTGCCCCAGGGCGCGCCGTCGGGCTGCTGGGTAGATCCCCCGGCCCCGGGGTGAAATCGGCAGGCCTCGCTCCGGGTCACTGTGTGAACCCCGCGAGCCTGTATTCTGCCCCAAGACGGGACAAGTTGTCACATCGGTCCCATAGTCGGCTTGGGGTCGTTACATAAGGCCCACCGAAGGGTGCAGCGAGGCTGACGCAGGCCGGGCTACCCGTACAGTCTTTCCTCGCGGCCCCGGGATCCGCAGCCTGAGTCCCGGGGCGATCATGCGCCGGGCACCGTGGGCCCTCGCGGGCCGGGGGCTTTGTTCTCAAGTCGCGGGGCTCCCACAGAGGATGCGGGAGGAAAAGGACCTAAAAGAGGTGGCATGCACCGAGTTTGAAATCGAGAAGTAGTCAGCCGATCAGCCATTTTAGTCTTCGCAGCCATCCTGTTAGTCCCAGCGCAGCGTGCAGTACTTGGGGACCCGCTGCGAAGCTACATCCAGGCTTCAAAGTAATAGGATTCAAGCAATTAAGTCTCTCTCCGCACGGTTCAGTGGAAAGACCGGCTGGCCCGGGTCCAGGCGCGGCCACCCCAGCGCGGACGTGGGCGGTGCGGCTACCGCCGGACCCCCTGCCCTCTGCCGGCAGCTGCTATCCTGCCCTGGCGACGAGGTTGGGGCGACTCCTTTCTGAATTGATGTTCTTGGTGTTTATTTCAGAGTTGACAGTTTCGCGGGGGGATTTGCACATGGCTCACCTCCCACTTCGTCTTCCCTGTAAAGGACAGCGGAAAATTACCACCGAAAAATTCCAACTGCAGTGTTCCCACGTTAGGCAAACAACTGGTTATCATCCCATGTCCCCATGTTGAGCTTTAATCGTATATTCCATGGGTTAGCTTGATTGTAGTATCAGGAACATCCTCAGCTCGTTTTGAAACTGCCATCAACCAAATGAATGAAGGAATGAAACAACTCTTTTTGATAGAACAGGGGTCATTATTATGGAGCTGTTTGATGCTTAAAATTCAACTGTTTCTGAAAGCATATTTAAAAAGATTTCAGTGCTGTATATATATATTTTTTTTTCACATGTTGATTCCAAGAGAGAAAAGGAACTGGGCATGATGGGAAGGAAGTGGGAGGAAGAGAGACTGAGACTTAAGTGAATATCCAGTTAAAAAAAAAATCTTCCTAAAAGAATGTAAGAATATCTTGAAAATTTTTAGCATGTAGATACACAAAGAAACCGGCTATAGTTTTTTTTGAAGGCCTTTATAATTTGACCTATTTATCTACCAGAATTAGATTATTCATCTGAATTGATACCAGGTCTCTAGTTTTTTTTTTTTCCCCCCTCTGAATTGTGAGTTTGACACACAATTGGTCTAAATATCCAACTGTTTGTAATTGTAAAATAGTGTGAAAATGCTGTGGAAAGTAATGAACCTAAACGCAAGACTAGGATTATTGGGAGGATTTAGGTTTTAAAAACTAGGTGAAAAGAATCGATATCTCTGTGTTTTGAAAACGGTCAATGATGTAGAAGTTCATTCATTGGTGAGAATTATTCCAGGGCCTGGCTGAGAGCAGAGGAGTTAGGTCCACTGAAGGAAACGAGTATTTCCTCATTCCAAATGCTGAATGACTCTGCTGGGGCTTGTAAAGACTAAAGATTATGGTTAGTTAAGTGACTAGTTTAGGTCCTCAGTCTCAATATTTTTGAATAATTTATTTAATGTAAATTTTATTGAAATAAGATATGCAGACAGAAAATATACACATATTAAACAGATATAAATACATAAAGTTCCACAGAATGGATACATCCATGTAATAAGAGGTGGATTTCATTAGAAAAACAGAAACACAATTTAATTTGCTTGACAATTCTAAACCATCCAAGTGAGTGGAATGAAAGTCATTCAGTTGTGTCAGACTCTGAGAACCCATGGACTATACAGTCCATGGAATTCTCCAGGCCAGAATACTGGAGTGGGTAGCCTTTCCCTTCTCCAAGGGATCTTCCCAACCCAGGGATCGAACCCAGGTCTCCTGCATTGCAGGTGGATTCTTTACCAGCTGAGCCACAAGGGAAGCCCAATTCTAAGAAAATGGGACAATCAAATCTTCATTTTGCATCGATATTTTGTTTTTCTCAGAAAATAAAACTGAAATAAAAGATTGTACGTCTCCATGTCACAAAGTTACTCCTGCATGGATTATTCAGTGACACTAAAATAAATGTCAGTGAGGATCTGAATGTATTTTCAAGTTTCTGGCATGGGAATTCAGAACCATGGCCTGTGCAACTGCTGTGCATAAGCAATCTTTTGATTGCTGAATAGAACTAGTTACAGAAGAAAAAATTCTATCACTCATTGAATAGAATTTCCTGGAGTTGACATTAGCTCATCTACTCAAAACTTAAGATTTTTGGGCTCAATTTCTTCATTTCTTTAGGAATTTTACAGTACAGAGTTTGCAAAATGAAATGAAGTGTTTGTATCCTTTTTTTTTCTTCTTTTTAAACCAAGAGTAATAGAGAATGTAAAATTATTTTATTTCTTTTCAGAGGGAGAGAGAGATGCTTACATATAAACTGCACTCACAAAGTGAGCAGTCCAGAAATGAGTGGAAATCTCTGATACCAAATTTATTAAAGATGAGTCTTGATCACTTAAATCCTGCTCAAGGCTTTTACTCCAATGCTTAGCCTTTTGTTTCCTTGGCTCCTCAGTCAGGGGAATCCTTGATTCTTTCCTTTATGAAGTGGGAGCAGCAGTGTCAAACATGTAGGTAGCGGAAACCAACCTGACTTTCTCCCATTTCCTACAGAAATCTAAGGAATTCTACTTCATAATTCTACCATTAAAATATGTATCATCAGTCAGCGTTCATAAAATAGCTTGCCCTTCCTCTGAGTTAAAGCATAAAAATCCCATAGGGTAAATTTAACCCTAAATGTAATATATAAATTTAATGTGTTAAGAAAGTAAAATTATGAATATTAATAATATAATTGTAAAATAGCAAAGACTTTAGTTTGCTAATTTAATTGTATTCCTGAGATGGAAGGGCTGCTTTGGGAATGCTGAGACTGACATGGCAGGACCCACTGAATGGGTTAAGGTTTTGCAAATGAAATGAAGTCATTGCATTCTGAACCCAGTAAATGCTGTGCAGGCTCTGAACTTCCTCCCACGCCCTCTTTCACAGTCACAGTGGGATAATTCAAGTACCTACTTGTTCCCATTTGTTTCCATGGTACCTGAGGAAATAAAGACAGATTTTCAGGTTTTTGCCTTCTCCTTTTTCTGCCTCCCTCCCCATTTCCTTTCTTCCTTCTTTCTTCTTAGCTAGAGAGCCTACTAAGCTTTTATTTTTCTTCCCCCTCAAGCCTGCTCCAACTTAAGACTTCAACATGAGAAAGTCCATGAAACCAGAAAAATAAATAACAGCATCCGATGTTCAACAGTTAAGTCAGTGATGGGCCTCAAGAATTCCTTCCTTCCTCTCTCCTTTCCTTTTTCTCACCTCCCGCTTCAGCTTCAGTGTTTGTTGCGTACCTTCTAGTCATCAGAGAATAAATGAATGCTGTTCCTATAGTAACTCATTTTCCCCTAACCTTTCCCCTTAAATCTCTTTCCTATAGTTTTCAAATCCTTATGGGCCTGGAGGCCTTCCCTGTTCACTGCCACTTGGTCTTGTCTAAGCAGTTTGGTCTGAGGATGTGATGATATTCTAATAGTTTTTCTACAAAAGCAATTTATTACAGTAACATTTTTATGAAAATAATAAATGTGATATTGACATGTATATGCACATATTGTTATATAGGTTAACAAAATCAACAGGTTTTAGGAAATAATAAACATTTTTACATTCTAAAAAGTTTTGATAAACTTTAATGTTGTGCTCATTATTAAAACTTGGTTAAAATAAAATTGTCTAAAAGAGCTATGAACATATTTGATCACATAGGGCTTTGGAATTAAAATTATTAAATGTCTTCTTCAAAATTGTTCCTATTTTTTAATGAATAACTGACAAATAGTTATTAACATATTTAAAAATAATTTAATACTTTGATATTTCAATTTCATAAAAATAAATTGTAAAAATATTAAATTTAAAGAAATAGCAGATAAAAATCTGCTTTTTCTCTAAGCCAGTAGATGGAGATGTTGGAGAAAGCATAGTTCTTTCATAAAACTGTTGCGTACACTGAATATCCTTTGAAACATTGTAAACACATTTATTTAGAGAAATTGAAAAAATATGTATAAGTGGCATCTGTTTTAGAAAAATTCATTTAAAATGAGGTATTTGAAAAGTAACTCCCAAGGCCTTTTAAAAAGAATGTCTTTGATTTTTTATTTTATTTTAAAAATAGATTATCTTAAATATCCTTGTGAATTTGATTCATAAATAAATTCAGAAATAGCACTGATTATAAGACTCTTGGAAGAAAATATTCTAAAAGTATATTTTTTGGCTTTTTAACTTTGATTCTTCAGGTGTAATCTATTTATCTATTTATTTTATTGAAGTATATTTATTTCATTGAAGTATAACTAATTTGCAGTGTTGTGTTAGTTTTATATGTGCATGCATGCATGCTAAGTTGCTTCACTTTTGTCTGACTCTTTGCAACCCCATGGACTGTAGCCCTCCAGGCTTCTCTGTCCATGGTATTCTCCAGGTGAGACTACAGGAGTGGAGTTCCATGTCCTTCTCCAGAGTTTCATATGTACAGGAAAGTAATTCAGATAAATATATGTATGTATCCTTTTCCAGATTATTTTCCCTTATAGGTTATTATAAAATATTGGTTATAGTTTCCTGTACTATACAGTAAATCCTTCAGGTATTATTTTAAGGTATATTTCTTATCATTGCATTTTAGTCATGAATTATTAAGATGTGTATCTGCATTCATCATATTGATGCTTGCTAAACCTTTGTTACACTTTGCATGAATTTGTCTGTATGTGTGTGTGTGTAATTATATTGTAATTATGGATTATGAGTAGCTATAGTTTGGGTGAGCTATCATGTTCTTTATTCTGTCAAGATAATTACCAAAGCCTAGAGTTACCTATTTTAATGTATGCAAAAATTTTCATACAACCAGAATCAACTTGGATGCTCTTAAGCAATCATAAGAATTAGTAGTGTACCAGAACACAATACCTTATAACCTGAGGTTAAATCTTTGATTATAATCAATTGGAGGTTACAAAGAATAAAATAGCTCTTTAAATGTAAGAATAATTAATTTGTTGTTGGATTTTTTTTTTTTTGTAGTTAAGCTTTCATACTCCAAGTATCACAAGAGAGTTTTAGGAAAATCAGACATCATACTTATCAGAAATCAAAAAATGGTGTTGGTTGAAATATTCAGTTTAGGATATGAGAAACTAAATATTTAACTAGAAACGAGTATATGAAACTATAGGAACTTAATAGTAATCGGAATTTACTCTTATGCTATTATTGCTTTTTGAGGTCTTGCAGACTTCCACCTACTGAGTTGAGAAGTCTGGGGCTTTTCCCTTTCATATCAAGCCTTTACAATGAAGGGGTCGTTGCACCTTGACATTAAGACAATAGAATGCTGATTCATGTCAGAGCCTGTATCTTCTTGGAATTTCTTCCCAAAACCACCTTTCAAACTTCCTGGAGCCCGGACGATTTTAGGGAAGGCAGTAGAAGGCCAGTTGTTTCCTGGGTACTCTATCAGGTGTTGCTGTATGGTTGACTTTTCAGAGTGCGCTTTTTTATTTTTCCCCCCTTCTTCCTCTGTTCTTCTTTTCCCTTTTAAAAAGTCAGCGAAAGTGCTTTGCTTAATCTGTAGAGCAGGTGCTACTACAAGGAAGTAAACCTAAATTGAAATGTTTTTTATTTTTTTAAGTAAGCAGAGGATATATTACATAGAGCTAAAATCTTGTATAAATAGTAGATTTAAATATTTTATTGGGATGCTAGTGGCCAGTGGGTATTTCCTTTCTTCTTTAATTGATTTCTACTGAAG
Organism: Bos mutus; assembly: GCF_027580195.1. NCBI lineage: Eukaryota > Metazoa > Chordata > Mammalia > Artiodactyla > Bovidae > Bos > Bos mutus. Next base: position 30,647,516 of record NC_091633.1, read on the forward strand.
ATTCCCCAGACGAAATTGAAATTCCAGATTTTTTTTATTATGGCAATTTTCATTCAGAATTTCTGAGATTTTCTCTAATGATCTGAACAACTCATTGCCAAATGTCTTAAATGAATATGCCTCTTCAATAGGATAGGAAAAATCATTGTTGAATTAAAATCTACCCACAATTTCTTTCTCAAATCTCAAAATCACCTATAATTTAAAATTTTTCTAGCAATAAAGTATTTTTCAAAAAAGATTTCACTAGTTTTGGAGAAAAATGAATCTGCTTCTTACAGTGGTATTTGTTAGTCTAAAACCTATTATTTTTGGTTACTATTCAAAGTATCTTGTCATTTTTGATTATTACAATTTATAGAAACTTTTAAAATTAACATGGAGAATGAAAATATGCCTTTCTTAAAGTCACGGTCATGCCACTGTTGGCTTTGTATGCGTCACGATTTTTAATCTATTAAACAGACTTCATATAGCAGAATTTCTTGGTATAGAATTATATTTACTAAATTCAGAATGTTGCTATTACTCTACATTTGGATTTTATAAGAAACAATTTCTTTGGTATCTGCCTCCAATATTATTCAGATAGAGGTGTGATGCATTTTTCATTTTCATCTACAAGTTAGATATGTTCAAAGTTATTATCTTTTCCCCTACAACTACATTGCTCTGTGTTAAAATGCTTTGCTGAAATAAATGTTGGGATGATGCAGAAGCCGTGTTGCAGTGGTTAGCCTACAGGACTCTATTCTCAGTACTCTGAGGCTGTGGGAGTGTCGGTCGTCCGTTTTTGTTTGAATTTTCACAAAACATGACTATACACATTCCTTGAATAGCCACAAAATTGTCTTAGTCTCTCCCCAGCCCCCATTCCCAGGATATTATATACCATGATTTTCTGTTAATTCTTTCATTTTTTAATTAAAAAATTAAAACATCAATATTTATTTTATTTTAAATTAATTTTATTGGAGTATATTTGATTTACAATGTTGTGTCGGTTTTAGATGTATATGCAGAGTGATTCAGTATATATCTATTCTTTTTCAGGTTCTTTAGCCATATAGGTCATTACAGAGTATTGAGTATAGTTCCCTGTGCTATTCAGTAGGTTGTTATTAGTTATCTATTTTATATATGGTAGTGTTTATATGTCAGTCTCAATCTTCCAATTTAGCCCTTCCCACCCCCTTTTCCTTTTGGTAACCATAGTAAAATTTTTACAAAGCACCAAATTGCAAAAATATTTTTTCTTTTAGAGATATTAGACAATGAAAAATTTATAGACACAGTTTTTTTATGAACCAATTGCTCTAATATTTCCACTAATGGGTGTGATTCTTTTATATGTATGCCTTTTTTTTTTTTTCATTTGTGTATGGGCAATTTATCATTACCACTTGTTTTCTTGTGATTTAACTTTGTCCTATTTTTTATCCTATTGGTAATTTGCTTCAGCAAAAATGAAACCCAATTTGTAATTGTAGTTTTCTTCCTCATATATTAATTAACACAATATTTCAAAATTATCCAAAATGCTTACTACTAATCTGTAGCTTAAAGTTTAAAGACAGTTTTGAAATGTAGAGTCTTGACAGTTATAAGAATCTTCAACTGAATAGAATAAATAGGTGTGGGAGTCAGGGGTTTGTTATAGAAAGGGGATCTATGAGGACAGAGTTGCTTAGATTGTTTTAGTTTTCATCTCAACATTTCTCAAAAAATGACACATACCTGTCAGTTTTACTGTTTATTTAGATTGTCACACAGAATTTTACTTTATAGTTTTAAGTATGTTAACATCTACACTTTTTTTCCTGATTTTTATTCTAATATTTACAATATGAACACATACTGAACTGAATTGAGAAATGCCTGCATTCTAATGTGTCTATAATACTTTGATTAGGGCATCATATTTCTACTGAGCTATTTACCCTTTGTGTAAAATTAATTTCAAACTGTAACCACTGTGGTATTCACTTACTTTATGCTACTCTAATTCCTACACTCTGATTGAAATTCAGTGAAACTCAGAATGTGCAATTCAGTGCAAATATTTTTAGTCTAATCTTTATAAATACCAAGTGATACTGATGGAAATGATAGAAATATATTTGTATAATCTGAGTATATCTATGCTTATTATGAAATCAGAATAAATGTTACCTAATTCTTCATCCCTATAGCAGAATATGGTCTTAATCAATCATATCTAACTTCAGCATAAAATTGACTGAAACTCATGTTATGTAATTTGAGAAAAGGTTTTCTCAGACCGTAAAGCTTTTGCAGCTTATACTAAGGTTTTGCATTAAAATACTATTCTCTTTCAGAATTAGTATTCGTTTTACAATTTCCTTGAATTAGCATTTGGTCCACTGCAGTAAGACTATGTCAACCATGTGATTATATATTTTTTATTACTTATGCAAGAATAAAAAGATAGGTTGAGCATTTTGAAATAATTGTTTTTTTACAAAAGGGAAAAAAAAATATTTTTCTTCATTGTGGATTGAAATTCCAAGATTTCTTTAAGTGTGGTGATGGTGCCATGGACAAACAGGGAAATCTCCGAGAGGCAGCCTAACTTGATGTGTAGTAGACAAAGGAGTAGGAATTTGGAACTGGAAATTTTTTTCTTTTCATTATCTCTTGATTTAAGCTTCTTCTTTACCTGGTGTTTGCTTAGTTTGCATGTCTGCAGTCAGGCTTCTACACTACCACTGAGCTAGTACAAAACAATGAATTCTTATCATAATATTACTTTTGATGGATACAATTGGCTGCTGCTGCTTCTGCTGCAAGTCGTTTCAGTCGTGTCCGACCCTGTGCGACCCCATAGATGGCAGCCCACCAGGCTCCCCTATCCCTAGTTCCAGAGGGAGATGAGAAAGAAAAGAAGCCTTCTGGATCTTTTATAGGCAAAAACACCACTTTCAGGCAGTTTATTATTTAGGGCTGGTAAAAAAAAAAAAAGTCATTCTTGTTACTCATGAGGTAAACTAAAACACTGTAGCTAAAAATATGTAATATGGAAGAAATATACTACTAGAGTTCGAATTTATGAGTTATAACAAACTATATCTCCTACATGGGGTTCTTGAGACATTGTAGGAACACATCAACTGATGGGGTTTATTTGCAGAACACAGAAAAGTTTGTCTTTTTTGTTTGTATTCTGATGGTGACTTATTGTTCTTCTTTAACATCTAGATAGTAGTTTTAACAATCCTAGGTATATATTAAAATGTGTTAGCATGTCTTAGAAGAATATTTAACAAAATTAATGATACTTCTTGAACAATATGTCGTTTTTGTCATTAATTATGCAAAAAATCATTAAAGCACAGTTTGGGACTGAAATGCAGGACGTAATGAGCAGTTTCAATTTGAAGAATAAGAATGATCAGGAAAGGGGAATCAGTTTTATCGACATACTGGGAAATGTCATCTACATTTTAGTGGTACTCATTTGGAGTATTTTAAAGATATTCTTTAAAGGTTTCATGTAAGTTATTTGTTAGGAATTGCAGATTTTAAGGGATTGTCTGTTTTCAATAATCCAGCTACCACGGAAGTAGCTTTTGCAGTTCTCAAGTGGGAGAGGGGCTTCTCTTTAAGAAAGTTCTGGAAGTGCCGATCTCCAGGAGTGGTACGAAGTGTGTGTTTGCTAGTTTTTCTTGAAAGACACAGTTCAACTTAGGGCATGAGTTTTCAATTTATTTATGTCTTATCCTTTGTTTGGGAGGGATTGAAAAATTTCAATCTTGATTTTAGTTTATGTATGAAATGGAGATATTGAACTTTATGATTCCCCAGCACTTTACTGTTTGTAGCTTTATTTGTTTTATCAGTTTTATTTTTTTTTTTAGTTTTTATTAGTCTGCAATGTTATTACTAATTTTCATGTGGAGAGGAAATTTTAGGAACAGAGGCAAGATTCAGAGGAAGTATCAAGGTGCTACATAGTTTCAGTTTTTTCCTTTGTCTCTCAGAACACAGGCAAGTCAAAATCATCATCTTAATGATAAATGTTCTTTGGAAGGAAAGATGCTGAAGCTGAAACTCCAGTACTTTGGCCATCTCATGCGAAGAATTGACTCATTGGAAAAGACTCTGATGCTGGGAGGGATTGGGGGCAGGAGGAGAAGGGGACGACAGAGGATGAGATGGCTGGATGGCATCACCGACTCGATAGACGTGAGTTTGAGTGAACTCCGGGAGTTAATGATGGACAGGGAGGCCTGGCATGCTGCAATTCATTGGGTCACAAAGAGTCGGACACACTGAGTGACTGAAGTGAACTGAACTGAATGATAAATGTGGAAGTGCTTTGTGTACGGAAATGAAAGACATTGATTCTTTGTAGTTTGCAGCCATGGTATCGTAAGACACAAAGTAGCATTAGTCGAATCTGAACTTGGAATGAAATTCTGATCTTACTGTTAGATGTGTGACATTGGACAAGTTTAGTGCAGTCTAAGTCTCTGTTTCCACCTTTGTAAAAAGGAATCATGTTATAGGACTATTTTGAAAATGGAGAATAGGCATAAAAGACTATGTGTTTGGTGCATCTAAGTGCATTGTAATTAGTGGACTTTATCACTTTCAGTATTGGGGTCTTTGGCTGGTTTTGATAAACACTTGTTGAGGACAGAGAAAAATGCATTTCTAGTTTCTTGCTGGAATCTTCTGTTTCTTGTGCACCAGGGCAGGACTGTTTGGTGACAAAGGAGAAACCAATGAAGCAAACCACATATGTCATTTAAGGATATGGTTAACGCATTGAAAGAGGAGAATGGTTTTCAAAAGCTGAGATGCTGAAACTCAAGCAGTGTTACATCTTTTCTTTTGTCACATGCCACTTCCATGAGGATGTTCAATAATTTGGAGCTCTTTCATTCCGGTGAATCTTGCAGCACATAATTAAGATACGTCCACACATTGTCTAACTGCACATTTTAGATTCCTCATGGTTTATTTCACCTAATTAATCAAATTATATCTATTTAAATGAAAAGCAGATGAGAGAATACAAGCTTTAGAACCAGAGTTTGAATATGATTTGTTGCTTTGTGACACAAGACATGTTTTATTTTCTCTTTGTGGAATAAGGCTGTTTCCTCAGCCTTATTATTCCTAATGACATGTAGATGTCATTATTGGGGGTTTAAATGAGAAAATAAGTGCCTTGATTAGTTTGTCCTAAGTGATCCCAATATGCCCTTCTTTCCTGGATCTCAGCCCTTTACAATGAATGGAATAGCGTGCTCAGATTAGTGGAGGAGAATAACATAGAGATCATTGCCTTCAGAGAGCTTATATGTTTGGTAACTTTACATTTATATATCACTTTTATCTTTTCAAAACTCTTTCACAGCTGTTTGGTCTTCACTGTAGCTCTCTGCAGTTTATAGGATAAATGAAATTATTATTCATTCATTTCCAGATGAGAAAGCAAATTTAAGTGAGTTCTTCTAACCTGCTTTAAATTTGTGGAGGAACTTTTTTTTTTTTTTTTTTTTGCATATGTGCCTATTTGATTTTAACTTACTATTTTCACTTTTAACTATAGAAAAACATAAAAGCAGACACCACCACATTTTAAAAAATAGTTGCTTAGTATTCTCTTTCTTAAGTTTCCTTGCTTTGGTCATTTTGATTTTTTCCCATTATTTTTCATTTCTACAAATATTGCTCTGGTGATCATTCTTTTATACCTTTACCTCTGTTTGTGGATATGTATCTGTGGGAAAACTCCTGGAAATATAAGTGCTGGGTACATTTGGAGTTTTGTTGGGCATTGCTCGCCAGAAAAGGTTGTGCTCATTCAAGAGAATTGAGCTGAGCTTCTGTGAACCTCCCACTTCAGGAGGACAGGTTTCCTGTGCCCCTATCGTTGTGCTGCTCCTCTTGTCTGTTGCATCCACTCTAGTGATGGAACCTTCTTGCTAAGCTGCTGAACTGGAATTAATCAGAGGCAAGATCTTGGCCAGATTTTAGAAATTCAGCTGCAGGCATCAAACTGAAGAACTCAAGACTCTGCCTGGAATGCCCTCCCTCAGTCCTCATTAGATCAACTGGCTGGATGACTACTTTGGCCCAGCTCCGGGGAAACTTCTTTTAGAAAAAAAAGTTCTATTTTAACATCTACTATGTGCTTGTCCTCTGTTATGGATATTGAGAATCTAAAGAAGGTTAAGTTGTAATCCATGTCCTTGAAAAGTTTACACTGTAATTGCTGAAAAAAAATGTTTAAAAATGCACTGGGCTTTATTATGCAAAACAAGTATGCACACTGTTTTATTGAAACAGAGAAATCCAATTCTGAAAAGTAAGAAAATTGGTAAACATGGTAATGTACTGCTGAAAATCTTGGCCTTCTTCAAGAAAGAAGTAGAATGGAATTGGGCAAGAGCATGATTTCTGAAATCAAAAGACAGAATTCAAGTCTAACATCTAACTCTCATCTTATAAGGTAAAGCAATGAAAACCATATTACTTAGCATTTATAAAATTTTCTATCCTTTCTGACAACTTTGGAATAATAATGGTATCTGTAAAATAAAGTTTGATAATGAAAATTACACATAGGCATCAGATTTTATAGTTTAAATATGTATGCTTACTAAATCATAGCCTTAAAATGTATTTTGAAGAAAACCAAATTCAATGACAAAATAATTGGAAGAATGGAGACCTGCTTCCTTTCTTCTTTTCTTTCTTCCTTTCATCCCTCTTTCTTTCTTGAAGGATTTAGAATATTAATGTTTCTTCAAAAATCAATAAACAATCAATATGAAAGAATAAATACATCTGCTGCAGCCTGAGTCAGAGTTTTTCCCAATGTCCGATTGCAGTGTAGCCAGTATATTAAAATAAGCAGATTGGGTGTGATATGATGGCTCCAAAATTTACCAGTTGTTTGACTTTGTATGTGTAAGTTTAACTTTCTAATCCTCTTTCTTCCTCTGTAAAATGGAGGTTATTATAATACCTGCCTCATAATGAAATTGTCAGATTCAGATGGTAATCACTGCCCTATATAACACAGAGATTGATGCTGCTAATTTCACTGATTTCCAGTCCCCTGAGTGCACATTAATTATATACACTTAGCTCCATGCTTGTAGATTCATGGAAGGGAAGTAGCTATGGAGATCTAATAGAGCTTGCTGTGTCATTTTCAAATTAATAAGCTTCTTTAATACAACCATTTGAGCTAATAGTGGAGACTAGAGCTTTATTGTTCTCATTTTTAGAATACTAATAAATACGCACAAATAAGAATGATGGTGGTGGTTCTCCGTGATGAGGGTGACATCCGACCTGGGACTGGCTCTTCCTGTTGTGGCTTCTTCCCTGTGGATCAGTCCTCTGCCTCTTAATGCTGGTCGAGAGGCCCTTTCACACTTTACCAGGAAGTTCCTGCCTCAGAGTGAATAAGGGAGGCTATTTGCCTGTTCCTTGTCTGTCAGAAAGGTCTTGAAATTGAAAATTTTTCAAATAGTTTCTTGTCCAGAGATTATTTTCTTTGGAGAATGGAAAAACAATTTTTGAGGAGATGTAATCACTAAGGAAGTCCCATGAATGAGTTAAATAATTTCCTGGTTTATAAACCATTCGCTCCCTTACTCTGCATTGACTTTCCTTACTCTGAGCCTTCCTTGTGTTGCAGAAAACGGCAGTGTGGAGACTGTTTCATGTAGGGTAGTAAGAACTTGGGTCAGAATTACTCTTCTAAAGCAAAGGCACGTGTTTATAAGATATGTTGTATTGGTGACTTTGGATTTGCGCCTGAAGTAGGAAACATTGGGAAAAAAATCAAATGCTTGTCTTCAGGGTGCTTCCATCCCCATTGCTTATGTGCATCAAAATCTATCACAGGATTCTCTTCTTTCTTTACCATTTCTCAAACTTCAGTAGATACCTATTTAACGCCAGTCTTCTAGGTCATGTCTCAGGTGACAAGGAACAGGATAAGTTTCCATTTTGGAAATTATTCATGGGTGCAGAATTATATTTATGGCAAAAGTAGAAATAATCCAGTAGAAAATCTACCTGATTTTCTTATTATTTTAGAATGTGAAGAATAGTCATTGTTTCCAGGTCATTTGTAAATATTCTCCTATAACTTGGAACTATATATTTGAATCAAAGTGTCTTAAAGAGCAGATATGGTAATTCTAAAAATTATGAAGAAAACATAAAAGAGATGGAAGCTAAAGCCATTGTCTTGCACACTGACTTAGAATATGTTGTTGAAAATGGGGTGATTAAATGAGGAATTGGTGATATTAATGGTGGTGTGCATTTCAGATCTTTTAAAAGCAATTTTAATTTTTGAATCATGTTTGGAGATGATAATTTATATTTTATTTTGCAGGTTTTTCCTTTTTTTTGGCTTCTCTGCCACATGTTCTTCAGTTTAGTTTGAAATATCATGGAGACACTTACACCTTGCTAGCTCTCTTGTAGCTATACACATAACTTTAGGAACTTGAAAATTTCAAGTGGCAAAATCTTGAATATCTGAAAAATATGATTCGGGTTTAAAATAAGAGAAAAAATTATATAAAAGGAATAAAATATTTGTTAGCAATAGCTTTTAGGTATTGTGGGTGATTTAAAACTTATAACCTGCAAAAATGAGAACTTAGATTCTAAAGGTTTATGTTTTGAAATTTAAACATTATGAAATAAGTAACTCGTGGTAATCTTTAAACTTTACAAAAAGGGTATAATAATTGCTGTCTGTGTCTCTTCTCCTCTAATTCCGCTTCTCTCAGATCATGATCATCAGTGGTTTACAGAAATGCTGGTATCATAAACACACTGTTCTTTCTGTATCTTGGTAATTTCCTATATTAACATAAATTGGAGACTTCTTTTATCTGCAGTTTCCTCCTTCTTTAGGGTTCCCACATGGTATTCTGCTGTTATTTATTCTGTTATTTGTTGATAACTTTCCAACTTTTCCTGACTGTATTAATAATATGTGCAGATGGGTTTGCAGAATTAATTTCTATGAGTGGTATATCTCAGTCAAAGGATGTTTGCATTTAAAATTTTGCTGAATATTCAAAAAGATACATGATGTACATTCCTACCTAAAGCATAGGAGTGTGCCTACTCTCATCTGCTCTCAGGAGTAGTATACAAAGTTGACCTTGTTTAGGCTTTGTTATTGTTATTTCACTGCTTAAATTTACAGCAATAAGTTTTGACTAAAGTTAAATATTTCTCACCATATTATTTGCCTTTCTGTATGTAAGTGTGTGTGTGTGCTTGTGCTCAAACTCTTTGCCCATGTTTCTCTTGGGCTGTGGCTCTATTTATTATTTAGCGATATGATATCCATTAAAATAATATGTACTTGTCACAAGTTGTCACCATCTTACCCAGATTTTTTAATTGAAGTATAGTTGATTTACAATGTTGTGCTAATTTCTGCTATAGAGCAGAGTGACTCAGTTATATATGCATTCTTTTTCATATTCTTTTCTATTATGGTTTATCACAGCATACTGAATATAGTTCCCTGTATACTAGGACCTTGCTGTTTATCCATCCTATTTATAATAGTTTGCATTGGATAATCTCAAAGTCTCAACCTATTCCTCCCCCACTTCCTTACCCTTTGACAATCACAAGTCTGTTCTTTATGTCATTTTTCTTTTAATCTGTTCATGATTTTTTTTAAAATCATATTCTTAAATTTCCTGTAGTCAAATTTGGAGATTTTTTATTTTATTACTTTAGGATTTTTGTGCCTTGCTCAGAAAGCCCTTTCCCATTCAAGGTGCTTTAAAGAAAAAGAACTGCTTTTCCTTTTATTTAATACCCATCCTATTTTGGTTTCAAGATTAAAAATGAATGTTTCATCTGGATTTATTTGGTATAAATACTAAAACAGGTATACAGCTTCTTTCATAAATTTAGCCAAATTTCATAGCCTATAAACAATCTAATTTTCTCCCTGCTTGATTTGAAATGCCGTCAGAAATCCTAAATTGTTCCTCAGGAATTTAAAGACAAACAGGGAACTTATACAGAAAATAAGATAAATAAGATTAAAACTCTATTACAGGCAAAGGAATGTAAGTTCTGTAAGGCACTTGTTTCCTGAGTAATGCTGTCTCTATAAATTGTGCTTCTGTGTCATTGTGGTCTCAGATCAACAAAAAGGATGTCAAACGGAAGGTTCACTGAGCCCCGAGGGATAAATAAAGGACTGTGTAATGCTTTTGGCTTGCGTTACAGTCCTAATATCACTTAAATGGACTGCTGGTTTGCGTATTTCTTAACCTATTTCAAGTCTTGAGTAATGGGTTATGATTATTACTTGGTTTCTGAATGTCACTTTGAAGACAATTTAGTGTAAAATTCAAGTGTTCACAAATATTAAAACTAGAGACTGCAATTCAATAAAAGTAAAGGAATTCACATGCTCATGGTTTTATTAACTAATATAAAGTTGCAGCCTCAATTTGTCTTAAAAACTAGTTATGTGGTCTCTCTAAAGCCAGTATCAAGCAACTCAATTAAGGTATAAATCTGATTTAAACTGGAATACTAGATGCAATACTAAACTGCTACTTTCATCAATAAATAATTTCCGTTTGCCTTAAGGTGTATGACATGCACTGTGTATTTTTGTCCAAACATCAGGGAATTTGTACATCTTTTCATGATAATATTTTGTGGAACTCTGAACTTAATGTGGCCTTGAAGTGCCTTTCTATGATTTTTAAAATGAAAAGATTCTGACTTTCAAGAAACAGTTTCATAAAATGTATTTTATTAAGTGTCTTTAAGATTCTACTCATTTGTTTATATTTATAATATAAATATAAATATATAAATATTTATAATACCCTTTGTTGAATAGAAAAATATTACCTGGGTGAAAATGTAAAAAAAAAAATTGCATCAACAGAACCACAGTGTTCATTCTTTATGCTAATACTTTAAACAAATTGAATATTTTGCAAACATTGACTTGATGTCATCTCTTACATCATTCCTAAAGGCAGAGGAAAGTAAGAAAAAGCCATTTGATGCCAGGATACTAAAGATGCTGATATACCATAAAGAGTGTCCATAATGCAATTCTAGTCTTATAGTTGAGCAGGACCAAGGTATGCTAAGCAGACAAATTTTTCTAAAAGATTCCATGGAACACAGACCCTCTTCTCTTTTAAGGGACAACTTCTGCTTTTCTTGGTGTTTTTGTTTGTTTATTTGTTTGTTTGTTTTACTTAACACTTGTGTCTAAATGGATAATAAAATATGTCAGAATAGCTTTTTTGTTTTGATTTAAGAACCTCAAAGTTTGATTTACTTTTCCATTTAATTTTCTTTGATAGTGATGGTTTAGTCACTAAGTCATGATCGACTATTGTGACCTCTTGGACTGTAGCTTGTCAGGCTCCTCTATGCATAGGATTTTCCAGGCAAGAATACCGGAGTAGGTAGCCATTTCCTTCTCCAAGGTATCTTCCTGGCTCAGGAACTGAACCCAGGTCTCTTGCACTGCAGGCAGATTCTTTACCAACTGAGCTACCAGGGAAGCCCTTAATTTTCTTTGGCACATTCAAATTTCAAAGCACTCTATAACCATATTTGTCTTGTTTCCATTCATTTTTATTTATCTCTAAGTTTTTTTCAGGTTGCTTGTGCATCATAATGTTTCTCAGGTGAATTTAAATCTTCCTCCAAAATTAATATAAAAACTTTATGGAGTTCTGAGTAGACAGTTCTTCTAATCCTAAAAGTACTTATTAAGGTGGAAAATTTGGAAAACACAAAAGAAAATAAAAATCAGCATTCATTTTACTCAAGGAATAATCATTTTTTAATATTTACCCATGTTCTTTTGTACTTAATGTCATGCTCAGATCTTTTTGATGGTGGTAAAGCCATGTGTAAACTTGATTTTCATGGCTTTGTAATATTGATCTGTAGCTTAATTAGTCAGCTCCTATTTTTACAGATTTTATTTGAATCCTTATTTTATCCATATATTGCTGCAAATGAAAATCATCTTTGTATGTATTTTCCCTCATTTCTGATGATTGAAGTATTATTACAGGATAAAAGGTCATCAAGCATTTAGTTAAGTATTTCTGATTAACACAAAGGAAATCCACACCAATTTATAAGCCTATCAGCAGTCTATGAAAATCCTAATTTCTCAGCATCATTGCTATTTTTAACCAGGGATCAAAAATATTTGGAAAAAAAAAGTTAAAGTTCTCAAAAGCAAACCTGAATTTACCTTTTATGGGCAACTACTTGCATAGAATTTGCATTATATTAAATATTAAGAGATGATTTAAATTATATGGGTCTGTAGGTTATATGCAAATACAATTAATATATATTTTATACAAGGGACTTGAGCATCCTTAGGTTTTGGTATCCAAGGGCCAGTTCCCCGTGGATTCCAAGCAATGACTATATTCACATCCTTCATCTTTGCTGTCTCCTTCTTTTAGGAGAGTCTTTCTATGTTGCCAGCATACTTGGATCTTTTATTAATATATCTCTTTGATATTTCACCATAGGCATATGGCTTTTGAATTTTGAAAGTGAAGATTACCATAAACTTCATTTCTAGGATCTTAACTCTAAGAATGAGCCAGGTTGAGGCTTCACCTATGTTTTACCAGTTATACCACTAGTGATCAAATAGGCTAAAAATATTAGGTAGAAAATATATTAAGAATTTAGTAGAAGAAAGAGAGCCCTGGAGATTTTGGGGTTTTATTTTAGTTGTTAATTTTTCCTTTTTCTTGGTGATAATGGAGATCCCTAGCTTTAGAAAATGAAAGAACAACTTTCATGACTAGGTAACCACATGAATGATGCATTTTTGGCTGGGAGAAAGTACAGCTCCTGAAATATTAATGATATATTTTCTGGTAAAATTCAGGAAGGCAGATTTGAATGCTTTCTGATGATAGAGGCTCTGCTGAGGTTACCAGTGTCACATAACTCTTCAGAAGAGTATAACACTCCTTTTAGAAAAGTATGGTTGATTTTCATTATTCACTGTAGTTGGTCTACAAATCACTGTGAACACTGAATCAGTGAATACTGAACATTGCTCCTGGGATATATAGAACCTCTGGTCACAACATTGTCATCAGTTGATCAATACATGACTTTGATGTGTTTCTCTGTTTCAGATACCTTATTGAATATATATTGTTGATGCCCTAATGTTGAACTTGTGGCCAGAAGCACTATTAACTCACACCTGGACAAAGATGAAATAACAGTCACTAATGTGGAATGCATAAACCTAATGCCTAATATTGTTGAAGTCATCACTCACATTTACCTGCTCATCTGTTTTCCTTATGCTACTGTTCACTCTTGGCTGTTTGTATTGGTTCTATCATTACTTACAAATATGTTTCTCTTATCCCAGTGATTCTCTGTGGTTTTCAAAACTCCACAAAGGCTATATTTTCATGTAGCCATACAATGGCTAGCTAGGGAAAAGGACAGATTTTGGTCAAGCATTATTAGGTATAGCTATTCAAGATAGTCTCAGAATTTATTGGCTTTCTCTTTAGCCAAACATATGCCCTCTTGCTCTCAGGAACACACGACTTCAGCACTGTGCTTTGGGCCATTTTAAACAGCACAGGCACTCATAAAAAGTGCAAAAATGCAAAAAAAAAACTTGGCACTACATAAACTGGGAAAGAGACATTTGTATATAGTATGAGGGCTGGAGCAAGAGGCAGTGCCATCTTATTTGACCTCAGCTGGGCAACCTGAGTATTAGGCGACCCCTCTACATACCTGTGAATCACTGCAAAAAACCCTGCAGGTATTAACTGTATGTGTGTGTTAGTCACATAGTCATGTCTGACTCTTTGCAACCCCATGGTTTGGGGTTGCCAGGCTCCTCTGTCCATGGAATTCTCCAGGCAAGAATACTGGAGTGGGTTGCCATTTCCTTCTCCAGGTATTGATTAAGGGTTATAAACAGATTTGAGTGAGTAGGCCAAGTTGTACATACAAAATTTGTGAATGATGAGAATTGACTCTATTTGTTTGATTTAAATCAGTTTTGGCAAGTCAAATGACTCTCTATGTCCTTTGATAGTCTGCTAGGGCTTAAAAGATTTCACCCAGCTTTGAAATGTTTGTAAATACCTCTTCTGATAAAGCACCTCAGATTTGAAAGGAGGAGAAACCAACATTACTTTAAACTCTGTTGAAGGAGTCGAAAGGAGAAGAAAATACTTTTTCCTACAAATTCAAGTTCATGATGGCACAGCTGAAGGACAAACATTTTTCTTTCCTTAATAAATGTCCCCTAAATGTGAAAAGCCTAAAGCACTGAAGGGCATTAAGCTCCTTTGACGTGTTGAGGAAGCAATCATTCTTGTGAGTTGTGTTGTCCTGGGTTATTTTCCACTTGTGTTTTGCCAGGCTTCTCACCAGGAAGGTCACAGTGCCAAAGGAGATAAAGAAAAGGTGGGAGGTGATGGTGGTTGTGTGTGTCTATACACCATGTGCACATGATTTGGCTACATGCGGTAATGGAGTCAGGCTTCACATGGGCTTTATGGAATCTGGTATTTCTCCTGTCTCTTGTGAAGGATAGTTGTAAGTACAGGGGTCGTGGTGAGGAATCCTGGGGAGGTGTGGTCCTCTGATACTGGCATCAGGGTGGGGTGAGTGATAACAAATCCATAAGCAGAAAAGACACACTTACAGATTGGGCTATGTGTTTGAAAGGAAATCCCCATATGATGGGAGAACCGGATGGAGAAACTGAGACCAGGCAGAGAGAGTCACCTGAGAGGTGAAGGTTTGGGGACAGAGCAGCCCTGGCAGGGAAGCTGGTTCACACACTGGTTCCTGTAAAGGGAGTGCAGGAAGGAGCAAAGAAAGAGGCAGATGCTTCAGACTGGAAGATTTGGCTTTAATTAACAAGGAACTTGACCTAGGAGATGTCATGCGCAGCCTGGAGGGAAGTGGATCTCCGCCCTGCCCAGCAGAACCTTCAAGGTTTATACAGAAACCTTCCTGGTTTCAGTCATGTGCACCATCCAGAAGTCCTTAGCCCCGCTTCACTTCTCTCAAGGCTGTGTCCTTGAAGGGCTTCTGGGCAGGAAGTGTGAGCGGGAGGTACCGTCCAAGGATATGGAGAGGGGAAGGGGCCACTAATCACCCAGGTCCAGCTGGAGGCTCCACTGAAATCATGTCTTCTTGATGATTCTCTTCAGTAAGGGGACAGGGAAGACCTACAGGAGAAAGACATGCAACCTCTCCCAAGAAGGCAGGCAGCCTGCATGCAGCATGGTGGGCAAGCAGAGGGCCAGCCAGGGAGCTGGGATTCCACAGGAGGGAAAGCACAGGTCTACTAAGCCCTGGTTTAACTTAGGCATATTCAAGATTCATAGGCACCTCAGACTGCAAGGTAAACCTAACGGCAACTCCAAGATCTTAACCGAGCAAATGACAGCGAGAATATTCACTGAGATGGAGCAGGTTCTGTTTCCACGCTCACGGAACCGTTTGATGAGGACAGAAGAGCTTCATTTGAGGGCACTTGGGTTTTTCTTCTTTTTGGAGGAAATGTTCACCTGTATATTATGAATAGAAATGCCTCAAGAAATGTCTTAGGCTGGTTTCTGATGCTAATGGGTCCTTGTGTTCTGTGGGTTGTGCATTAGTTTGTATATACGAGGCAATGATGCTGTCATGAAGTTATAAATCAAGACCTTCAAACTTTGTCCCTTACATGGCATAGAAACTCTTTTCTGAGCATCTGTTTGTCTCTGACTTGACAGTCTTCACTGTGAGACCCAAGGGATCATGGACTGCATGGCTGTGGCCTGGGGTCCCCACGCCCCTCTCCAGCTCTAAGGCTGAGACAGGGTCAGTTGGTGGCTATGAGGATGAAGGTGCTCCCAGAAGCCAGGTGATTCACTGATTGTGTGAATAGACTCTACTCTGAAAGCAAGGTGGAGAGAAATGTGCAATTTAATTGGCTCATCCTCATCTTAAAAAAAAAAAAAAAAGTTAAAGTTAAATTTGCTCATCTTTTCATCTGTCTTCTGGCTGAATGTAGTCTTTGGTAGAAAAAAAATAGCTGCTTAAAACCCCACAATATCAGAAAGATTGTCAGTTTTCTAAAAGTTTGTGTTATGCTGGATTCATTTCTCTCATGGACAAAAGCAGGCATCCACACAGAAAGTGGGGATCTTACCACACAAACAGTAGCAGGCGCACAGAGTGGGTACACAGATCTTTTAGGGAAGCTGCATCTCTCACCATCATCCGCAAACCAGCTACTACTTTCTTTCCAGGTAATAATTAAGTCGCATCATGTACTCAGGGTGTGTTTACACTGTCAGGTTTAATTTGTGTCCAAGGAACCCTGCCTTTCCTGTGAAGGAGCCCACTCCGTTTTCCCTTTCTCTTTATGTGAGTGATAAGAGACTCAGACTTCCATGTCATTCAAAGACATAGCATCCCATCTAAGACCCCGAGGCCTCTTGATTCTTATCCTATATCTCTCTTTGGGATTTTTATGTTTCTGCATGGGTTAGGAACAAGGTCTCCTTGGGTGAGCTGTTAGAACTGAATGACTTTATAAAATGCAACGACTAGGAGACTTTGTTGCATTATTAGACATAAGTGAAATGAAATCCAACTGTACACCTCAGGAGCCCAGGATGGAAGTTATGCTAAACAACACAGGTAGTAACTTGTCTGTCTTTGGTGATGCTTTCTAGGAAGAAAGATTTCAAGATGTCTCTGGGTGGTCAGTTGAATCACCCAATAACTCTTGTCAGAAAGTTCTGCCTTCTGTCTAGCTGAATTTTCTCTTGCTATAATTTACACATTGTTTCTTTTAATAAGCCTCCAAGGAAGAGACAGAAAGATCTCTGCTTCTGATAAGGTCATGACTTCCTCTACCTGAGAACAGCACATGAACCACTCTTGTTTTCTGTGTAAGGAACTCAGCTCTTCTCACAGCGCACGACCTTGTTCTCTGGCTTCTTTTTCTCACTATGAATGACCTCATTCCAACTTTGCTTTACTTAAAAAATATTAATTGAAGTCTACAAGGTGAAAATTCTAGCTAATTTTTATAGTGGTAGGGGCTTCCCGTCACATCTTTCATTGAATACCTTCTACACACACACTAGGTACATGTCTGGGCATCTTGCTAATGTGAGAATCAGGAGATATGACCGTAAGCTCTGTCTTTCATAGACTCTAAACACAAGGCTATTTCCCTATTTCATCAATCACAAAGATCTCTCCACTTTCTATAGATCCATGTATGAGACGTATGAAGGGACACAGTTTCCCATTTTCAAGTCTTCAGTGTGTTCGTCTTCTGTCTTATGTGCTGGGAGAAGATGACTTTGAGTGCCTTCCTTCAGAGAACCTGGCACAAAGGTCCAGGAAACACCCCCGCAAAGTATGTGCTGATTATGCAGAGCATCGGGCATTCTGACAGAAGCTTACCTGATGAGTCCCAAGTGTTACAGACGATCATCTTTACCTAGATGAGGCAAAATAAAATGAGTAGCCAAGAAAAATGCTCTTACTTGCTAGTGAAAAAAAATGAATTAAATCATAATTAATATAATTGCAAATTAAATTGTTAAAAAGGTAGCTTTCAGTTTTGACCGCTAGTTTTATTATAAGAATATAAAAATGCAAAGTGAAGTAGAGAGAAAATGAAAGATGAGAATTTAAACTTAATGTATTTTTATACTGAGTCTGAGAACATGTTTTCCTGAAGCACTTAAGGAAACAGTAAAGATCAAGAATGATACCCACTCAGTCTTTCTAAAGAGAAAAATCAGTCTGAAGCTCAGAAGTGAAAACCCCTACAGAAGTATAAAAAAAAACCTGTGAATTGTACATAACTTCATCTTAATTTTAATACTTGATCTTACAGAGTACTTAATTAAATATGCAGCCCACAGCCACTTTGTTGTTCAGTCGGCAAGTCATGTCCAACTCTCTGTCACCCCTTGGACCATAGCCTGCTCTATGGGACTCTGTATGTGCCCCACCCCCACCACAGAAGACTTGTCAGGTTAGCTCAGGACTGGGACCAGACCAGCAGTGTGGGAAGGTCACTTGGAGCGGTGGCTGCTGGCACAAGCTCAGCTGCTGGCTGCAGGGTGATTTGGGGGTGCCGTACCGGTCCTGCTCTGAGCCCTGGGGAGAAAGCTGAGGTCTGAAATCTCCAACCAAAATGAAGACAGAGTTGAGTTCTGACTGAACGGGAATTTCAAATTTTAAACCAGAGCAAGGACACAAGCAAGGGCGTGCAAGGAATTGGATTTCGGGGAGCGGAGTTGGTGAAGGGGGCAAAGGGAAGTCATCATGCAGGCAGCATGTACTGTTATTGGGAGGAAGCCGTAGGGTCTGACTCTGGTTTACAAGACAGAGATGCCTGATCTTTGTTTTTGTTGTTCTCTCTGGGAAATTATCTGTTATCATTTTATCATGTATCAACTCCGCCAAATTTATGACTTCCTCCCTCCACATCTCGGGGAATGAATTCTCTGCTCTAGTCCATATTATCTGTTCTCCCTTTTCTTCTAAAAATATTTTCAGCACTTCTTATGCAACAGACACCGTGGTAAGGGATAAGAAACTGCCATCAAGGGCTCTGCAGTCTTGGAAGGGGCTTTGTGAACATCTAAAGCTGTTTTAAAATTCCTGTGCAATTCCTGTGTGATGAACCTTCAGGTTTTCCTCTGACTGTTCAAGAACTTCCTATAAACTAAATATAGACAATTGTTATTTTTCAATCACACATCAGTAAAGTTGAGGAAAAAATCTTTCTCTTCCTCTCTCTTTCTCTGTACATATGTACATATATATATATATTTAAAGGTATATTATATTTAAAAGATAATATATATATTTACATGGGCTTCTCAGGTAGCACTAGTGGTAAAGAACTTGCCTATCAATGCAGGTGATGTAAGAGATGCAGTTTTGATCCCTGAGTTGGGAAGATCCTCTGGAGGAGGGCATGGCAACCCACTTCAGTATTCTTGCATGGAGAATCCCATGTACAGAGGAGCCTGGAGGGCTACAGTCCATAGGGTTGCAAAAAGTTGGATACGACTGAAGCGACTTAGCCACATGCATTTATTTACGATAATTAAAATTATATAATTATATATATATAATTATATATATATGAAGTATATATATTTAAAAGATAAATACACACACACACACACACACACACACATATATACATCCTTCAACACAAAAGTCAAGTTCTCATCTACTCTGCAGCCTTTCTGGTAATTATAATCCTCATTGTCCCCTAGGTCTGTAGAACTTTGGGGAACTGATGTATTCATAGTGTGAAATTATAAACTCATCAGTACTGGAATAGATTTACTATCACTTATTTAACAATTTTTAACCCTTGGAGAAATTCATCCCAGAAAAATGAACTGGTTTAGTTGAGTAGCACCACTCTTTACAGAAAAACCAGAATTTGTATAGAATGGCTCAGATGATAAAGAATGCGCCTGCAATGTAGGAGAACCGGATTCCATCTCTGGGTTGGAAAGATCCCCTGGAGAAAGGAATGGCTACTGACTGCAGTATTCTTGCCCGGAGAATCCCATGAACAGAGGAGCCTGGTGGGCTACAGTCCATGGCATTGCAAAGAGTCGGACATGACTGTGTAATTTACACTTTCACTTTTTCACTTTCTTACTCTGAAATTGATCAGGTGCCCAGGAAATTGCCTGGTTATAGAAGATGCTCAGTGAATTGCTAGCTTTATTTGCTTGGTGTCAATTTGTTCCTCACTAGATTGCAATTTCTTTAAGAATAGAAGATGCTTTACCCTTGCATTGCATATTCTGGAGACCTGATGTGGAGCGGAGGCAGTTATTGATGGTAAGCTTATATTTACTGATTAATTGTAAATGCAAACTTCTTTCTCATTATCTTCATATAAAGGAAGCAGAAATCTTGAAAGAGAATCACCATGTTTATGTTAAGATCTGCTGTCATTGTGTCTTTAGCATAAAGAAGGATGTTTATGGTTCCTGAGCCCTGCAGGCAAGCAATGTGCATGTCTTGGGACCATTACTCAAGTAAAGATGATTATTGATTGTTTATATTGCAAAGAACTGGCTGTTGAGATCTGCAAATATTTCCAAAGTCACCATAGTACAGACACTCCTTAAATTGGAGTTAGTGATTATGCATTACCAGGACTGCCAAGAACCATTGCATCCCACAAATCAAAAGAAAATGGCTTCCTTTTTGTTGAGAGATACTCGAACCTCTAGGCTTTAAGTTCAAGGCACAAGTTTAACTGTTTCACCACTGCATTCCTTGAGGAAAGATATTGTTCTATGGAGAATAAAATTAGAAGCATGAACCCATATGTGATTAAAGTTTTACTTGCTGAAGACTCTTATTGAATCAATATATATCTGAATGTAAAGCAAATTACTGTATTTTAGGAGACCAGGGGCTTAGGGCAGAGACTGTCAGGTTGTGATCTGTACTGTCACTGAGACCCGGGGAGGTTAACTTCTGCATCCTGGGGTGCAAGCTGAGCAGGGTCCATTTTCATAATTGAAGAAATGGGATTATCATGGTGGGTCTTTCTTCTTGCCTGTGAGATGCATGTATTAAATAAACATCTAGGGCTTCCCTGTTGGCTCAGTTGTAAAGAATCCACCTGCCAATGCAGGAGACACAAGTTCGATCCCTAGTTTGGGAAGATTCCACATACTGAAGGCAGCTAATCCTGTGCTCAGAGTTGCTACTGAGCCTGTGCTTTAGAGCCGAGGAGCCACAACTACTGAGCCCATGACCTGCAGCTACTGAAGCCCATACGCCCTGTGCTCCACCACAAGGGAAGCCACCGAAATAAACCCCTGCACCACAATATAGGGGAGCCCCTGCTTGCCGCAGTCAGAGAAAGCTCACACAGTGACAAAGACCCACCACAGCCAAAAAATAAAGTAATAAATAAATAAATCTTAAAAAAACAAAGTAGACATCTAGAGACCCTCCTTTCTCATTCATTCTAAAATGGGACCAGATCTAGTTTTGAAGATTTCAGTGGGCTGAGTCCCTTCTAATGATTGCAAGATACACATCTATAGTGAATGCAAAGGTGATGGAATATAAACACACCTGAGCACCTCCGCTCTCAAATTAAAACTCACCATTAAACTGAGAACACCATCTTGCTCCTCTGCAAAATAGCAAATAATGAAAAGGATACGAAACCATGAGAGATATATATATATATATATATATATATATATATATATATAAACACCTTCCCCATCCTTTTACAAATACATAATCTTAAATTATTCTCAAAGTGAAACTCCTTATCACCTCACATATTTTGTGATCCTGAAGACGTCTTAGGACATCACCCCTGTCATGAGAAAGAGAGGGCATCTCACCATCCTGCTCTGTTTGCTTTGTTTCCTCTCCTCCTCTCCTTCCACCTCCTTCTTCTTTCTCCTTCTCCTCCTCCTTCATTTCTCTCCCATCTCCTAACTTTTCTTCCTTTCATCTTTTTTTCAGAGGGCCTTCCCAGGTGGCGCTAGTGGTAAAGAATCTACACGCCAGTGCAGGAGGAGACAGGGGTTCAATGGGTTTGATCCCTGGGTTGGGAAGATCCCCCAGAGTAGGAAATGGCAACCCACTCCAGCATTCTTGCCTGGAAAGTCCCATGGAATGAGGAGCCTGGTGGGCTATAGTCCAGGGGCTACAAAGAGTTGGACATGACTGAGCAACTGAGCACATCATATTTTAGGGGGTGAGGAATGTCAAAAATAAACCTTGGAAATAGAAGCAGAAATCTAATTTCATCAATTCCCTGGGCTTGATGCTTTAAGGCACCTACCAAAAAGTCTTATTTGTATTCAAGTTTTAGGCTTCATCATGTCATTTTAAATGAAGCAACGCAATAAAAACCAGGAGAGAGAATGGAACTCCTGTCATGGTACCAGAAGATATGGAGGGTCATCAAAAAGAGACATGCCATTGGAGTGTCTTCCAAAGTATCTAAAACTTTTAAAAATGTTTTCTGACAAGGTGGATTCTTAGAAGAGAAACGTATCATTCTTATAAGAGAAACAATATTCCGCTAGTATCTTGGAAGGGACTGGACAAAACCAATAGGTATTCCCAGCAAGATGTTGTTCCTTTTTCTTTTCATTTCCTTCTCCTCATCTTCCTCTTCCCTCCCCCTCCTTCCTTCTCCTTCTTCCTCTTCCTCTTCTTTTCCATCATCTTCTTTTCTCCTTCACTTCCTCTTCCTCCTCCTTTTTTAGAAAATTCCTTTTGGTTCATTCATTCACTAATTTGCTCACTTACAGAATAAAGCCTTTCTCTTGGACTCTGTTCAGTTAAAAACTTCATCTTAGGAACTACTTTATTCCTCTAGTGCTTTTTTTCTTTTCTAGTTTTGCCTGCTTTTTCTTGGTGCTGACAGCAGCTGATGCCTGCCAACAATGCTGACATCATGAATGGGTTATGAAGGCAATGAAGATGCTTACCTTTCTAATCAAGAACAACAAGCAGAGATGAATGTGCTTCCACTAGCAATACTCACTGCAGACACGTCACAGTAATGTGTCCCTTTTTTTAGGATTAGCTTCTGCTTTGTTTTACTGTCGGTATGGAAATTCAGGGGGAATTGATATTTATTTGTTCATTCATTAAAAAAAAATCTATAGTGGAGTATAATTGATTTACAGTGTGTTAGCTTCTGATGTATAACAAAGTGAATCAGTTATATTATATATATTATATATATATATATATATATATATATTCACTCTTTGTTAGCTTCTTTTCCCTCATAAGCCATTATAGAGTATTGGGTAGAATTCCCAATGCTATATAATGTGTCCTTATTATTTGTTTTATATATAGTTCACTCATTCATTTTAAGTGAAATCTCTCAGTCATGTCCGACTCTTTGCGACCCCATGGACTGTAGCCTATCAGCCTCCACCGTCCATGGGATTTTCCAGGCAAGAATGCTGGAGTGGATTGCCATTTCCTAGGTTAGTGTAATCAGAACTCAGTATTAAGCCAGAAGTCTTATACACTAATCTAGTGTCTAAAGACCCTGAGGATTCTTGAGACCATGTATAAGTAGGTTCTTGAAGTCAGAATTATTTTATATAATGTTAAAACATCATGTTCCACTTTGTTGGCTTTGAGCTGATGGTGCAAAAGCATTAGGAACCAGGACTATGCTCCCAGACCCTACTGAGAAGTCATGTGTTCATTACTGTCACACACTGACAAAATAAAAGGGTTTTTATTCTATCATATCTATCATAAAGCAGTAAAAGTTATTGATTTTATTAAATCTGATTCTTTAAATAGAATATTTTTTGTATTCTGTGAAACAAGATGGAAAGTATGTATGAAGCGCTTAGTTATTTGTTTACTTTCTTCATAAACTGCCTCTTTATTTGAAGGAGGAATTGACATCCTGTAATTATTTAGATTTGATTATTTCACCAACATTTTTGGGAAAAGAACAAAGTCAGTCAGTCACTTAAAGGCAAAATACTGACAATTTGGGGTGCCAATGACAGTATTCAAGATTTTAAGTTAAAAATAGGATTTTGGAAAACTTGAATCTGCCACTGTGGGTTTGTCACCTCAATAATTAAAGGCTTCTCTGAAAAGATGAGCGCTGATACTGAGAAATGCAAAATTCTGATGCTGTATAATGAGCTGTACCAACATTTGGAATCTCTGCTTAGCTTACTGAACAGATATTTTCCAAATGACTGATGCATAATATTGCAGAATTATGCATGAGTGAAAGAGACACTCAAAGCCCAAGATACATCAGTAGTTCTTGATGGAACAGAATACTAAAAAGTTCATTTATATGGTTTCAGATTCCACACAGCAACTAACCTTTAAGAAACTACATGTTGCCAACTTTTGATGTGGTTTCAAATAATTATATTCACAATTATCTGAAAAGGCTGTCAAAATACTTGCCACTTTTGAAACTATTACATATGTATGTGAAGATAAATTTTCTTAATATATGTCCACCAAAGTAAAATATGAGAATCTAGCTGTCCTTTTTATAAAACATCAAATGGATTTGCAAAAATGGAAAGCAGTACTACTCTTTTCATTCTTTTGTGGTGCACTTGTTGTTTTAATTGAGAAGTAAGTATTTCCAACATAATTTTATTTTTAATAAAATTTTCAAAATTTCAAACATTCTAATTTAAAATATAGTAAACAGGACTAAGTGTAACTCATGTAAATAAGGCTTGTTTGGGTGCTTGATCATCTTTAAGACTGTAAAACAGTAATGAGCCCCAAAAGTTTGAGAGCTGCTGTCTTGGAGAGTCTTGTCTCCACAGACTATGGAGATAGTCTGTCTTTGGGACTTAAAAGCTTGAATTGAAAATGCCATGAAACCAGTACTTATAAACTGAGAAGTTCAGTTTTTCCTTTGGTTATTTAAATTACTATATTTGGGGAAAATTGCTTCTTTTAAGGCTCAAAATATTCATTGCAGTTCAGTTGTTCTTCCTATTTCAGATTCTGCAGAATTGATCCAGGCAGAGAATGTCACTGAAATTTTTAACATAATGCCGTGTTGAGCTCAACGTCTGTTATCTTCTTGCCTTTGTTCTTGCTTGTAGTAGGAATCCTGCCCCCCTCACACCCTCCTTGCCCCCAATTTGCATTATCTTATGCAAATAATGGAAAAGCAAAGTAAACATTAGAGAAAAGTTCTTTTTGTGTATTCTTTTAAAAGATTTGTTAAATACAAGTAAAAATAAATCTATTTAGCCCAAGAGTAGTTTTTTCAGAAATATTTTAAAGTGGAAATACACACATACATTTTTTTTTCTTACAGTAGTGGTCATGGGGTTAGACAAAAAATGAGAGAAAATAATTCTTTATTTTTCTGCCCAGAGACTCAAAATGCATATGTGTGATTATGCACTAACAATAAAGAAAGTCGCTCAGTTATTGAAGGGAAGAGTTAAATTAGTCTGTTAATGATTTAGGGACAATTAGATACCTATTGGGAAAGATAACATAAGCTCTCTGCTTCTTATATGTACTGTAAGAACATTTAGGAAAGTCCATTTATTGTCTAGGGATAGAGGTGGTCTGTCTTAGCATATATCCAAAGAACATAAGCCACAAAGGAACAGTGTTAATAGGTTTGATGGCAGAAAACTAAAAAATCTTGTGTTGTTCATTTGGAAAAAAACGTATTGGGAAATTTTTTAATATATGTAATCAACAAATGATGAATATCCATAGTGTATAATATTTGTAAAGTGAAAGTGAGGTCACTCTGTCATGTCTGACTCTTTGCAACCCCATGGACTATAGCCTACTAGGCTCCTCCATCCATAGGATTTTCCAGGCAAGAATACTGGAGTGGGTTGCCATTTCCTTCTCCAGGGGATCTTCCGGACCCAAGGATCAAACCCAGGTCTCCTGCATTGCAATCATATGCTTTACTGCCTGAGTCACCAGGGTACTCTTACAAATCAACACAAAAAAGGCAGGTTTGGTTAAAGGTCAGGAAATACAATAATAATAAGAGATGTGTATAGCCTGCAAATGCAGGAGTAATTTGTCTATTTGACAATATTGTAAAGATTGGAGCCATCCAGAGTTGAGACATGTGAACAGGTTCTCATGCCCAGTTGGAAGGATTTAGAAGTGTCCAAATGTGACATCTAAACTAGCAATTCCACATTTAGTAATTTTTTCTTGGAATATTCACATATATGCTCAAAGATAAGCAGAGGATGTTCATTGTTTTCAATAGTAAAAATAGTAGTAACCAATAATGAATTAAATAAGTGATGGCAAATCATCTTGACAGGTTCCTGTGCAGTTGAGAAAATATATGTAATTTTATATACAATGAGTACACATATTTTATTGTATGTTCAGTATAAAAATGTTGTGATTCCTTCTATAAAAATACTGTGTGTTTTTACAGTTCTATCTATAAAATTCTATCTATAGAATTCTATCTATAAAATACAAATTCTATCTATAAAAATACATGTGTAAAAATGTCTATGCATTGATCAACTGTCTTTGAAAGGTATACACCAAGTATATCTTCCTATAGTGAGAGCTGCTTTGCATACGTGATGCAATTGTGAGAGATTTTATTTTTTTTTACCAGTTGATTTATCTCTTCTAAACTTAAAAAAAAAAAATTACAATGAGACATATTAATGGTAAATGTAGTTAGATTGAAGTCTTATCATTACCAGACACATTACTTGAATAGAGTAAGTTTGTTAATGTTAATTAAATTTTCCTGGTGAAATTAAAATAATACAAACAGCTCACAAGATGGATGCAACTTGAACCATTGATTTGAGATATAAATTAATTCTTGAATTACGACCACACTGCACCTTTTGAGGCTTAGGGAGTAAAATTCTGTGAGCCCTTCTCTCCTTTTAAGTAATTAACTTCTTAAAATTGAAGTTTGGGCCATTGCAACCTAGCTGACACTTCCAAACTCTCCCTGTAATACAACACGGGATGAATTTAAAACTGAAAGCAGGAGAAACTACAACTTTTCTTATATCATGGCTTGATATCTGGACGGTAGGATAAAGTCAGAGATGCATAGAAAGGAAACTGATCCTGTAGTCAGGAGAGCCATTTTCTTTTTTTTTTTTAATTAAAAATTTTTAAATTTAACTGCATCAGACTTCATTTGCATTGTGTGGGATCTCTTTCCTGTGGCACATGGACTCTCTAGCTGTGGTGCGTGGGTTCAGTAGTTGTGGTGTGCATGCGTAGTTGCTCCATGGCGTGTGGGATCTTGGATCCCTGACCTGGGATCAAACCCACATCCCCTGCATAATGCAGATCCGTAAACCACTGGACTGTTAGGAAAGTCCCAGGTGAGTCAGTTCTGAATATGCTCTATAAATTTCTTGATTTCCCTGATTCATAGTATCAACAATTATGAATTTGGATTTAAGCTACAGGCCATTGTATTGAGATACTTCTGTCCAGGAATTATTTTTGTAGTAGAGTTATTTGAAAATTTAAAAAAACTCATTATTCTAGTTTTAATAAAGCCATTGGAAAACTAACCCAAGTTGAAAGAAATAAGCTTTCTTGTGAAATAGATTTTACCCCTAAATATAATGACTGCAGGTTGGAAGCATTGTCCCCTCTGTTACCTTGAGATGTAGTTTTACTATTGTAAAAAAAACTATAAAAGAACTCAAGGGAAACAAAACAAGGAGTTGTCTGTTAGAGATCAGTGTCAGGTAAATGTCAAATAAAGCCTATCAAATGTCAAATAAAACCACCAAAGCAAAAGTGGTTTCGCTCCATACTTGGAATTGTGGTAGTTTCCATGAAGACTGCAGAACAAAATGCATGAATGAGGTGGCATGTATGTTGTCTAATCAAATCTTACAATGTATTGAAGAATAACACCCTTTGATATTGTATGTTCGTAAAATATTAAAATGTTGACTATTAGTATAGGGTGAAAGTCAAAGTGTTTGTCACTCAGTCATGTCCGATTCTTTGTGGCCTCATAGACTATAGACTGCCAGGCTCCTCTGTCCATGGAATTTTCCAGGCAAGAATACTGGGGTGAGTAGCCACTCCCTTCTCCAGGGGATCTTCTGACCCAGGGATCAAAACTGAGTCTCTTGCATTGCAGACAGATTATTTCCCTTCTGAGCCACCAGGTAATGAATGTCAAAAATGCAGGTATTGGATTAAGACAGTACGTGAATCACTAAATAACTACAAGCCGTCAGGAGGTGTAACCTCAGAAGAGGGGACCATGGGATAATCTGGAACTTGGACAGTGAGGGGAGGATGTTGGGTCTGGGACAATAGTTAGGATTTAATTCAGATGCAGATCTTTGAGAGCCTGGAATAGGTTCCAGAAATAACAGAAATTACCGGCAACTCTCCCATTCACTTAGGAAGCATTTTCTGTTATTTCTGATGAATTAGGGGAAAGGGTTTGGTGTAATGTCCCTGATAATGATTGTTACCTTGTAAAATTTTAAACATTGTGCTTTGTGAATAAATAAATGAATAAAAGCTATAAACTATTAGGTAGGTGGGTCATTAGCATTTAAAGACACATTTTTTCCCTACATATTCTTTTTTAAAAAAATTATTGAAGTATAGTTGATTTATAATGTTAATTTCTTTTGTATAGCAAAGTGACTCAGTCATACATATACATCTATGTACCTTTTCATATTCTTTTCCATTATGGTTTATCACAGGATTTGAAAATAATTTCCTGTGCTATGCCTTAGCACCTTGTGGTTTATCCATCCTATATATAATAGTTTGCTGACTATTACTCAGCCATCAGAAATAATGCCATTTGCAACGCAAATGGCATTATTTGCTAAATAAGTCAGACAAAGACAAATATATGATATCACTTTATGTGGTATCTTCTTGTGTTTTTTTTTTATCATATTTACAGTTTCTTTTTTAAAGTGAGCCCGGGAGATCTAAATATATTTAAGATCTACTGCCAGTTGCTGTCCTCTTTTTTCCTTAGAGAAGCCTTGACGTAGGTTTGTTTCCCTTATTCTCTGAGTGAGAAGATTCAGGCAGAAAGAGAGATTTGCCTAGTCTCATGTGTTCTAGAAGATCTGAGATTTAGTGCATAACTCCAGTGTTTAATCATTCTCTGATGTTGTTGTTTGTTCATTAAATTTATTTTGCTCTTTCACACCATTGAAAAAAGATTTTAATTTACTGCTCTGGAGCCTGAAGAGTGAATGTGTCTTAAAAACATAGGTCTAACTGCTAACAGAGATCACTGAGCACTTGACTACTTCCCTTAAATATTATTTACAGTTGGTGTTTGAATCGTTTCCTCATCTGAAATGCAAGAATGTGCAAAGGAAATGGATTCATGAAACTCTTTAGGGTTCTCTTCAAAAGTGTCATTCACCACAGTGCCTCAGCCTTACTGTCGACATCCGAATACAATTTTCTTTTGGCATTAGTCTTTTCATCTGGAAAACTGTGAAGATAATGTATTTGATTAAATGAATAATTATGGGAACAGAGAATCCCCTGGTCCAGTGGTTAAGACTTGGGCTTTACTCTGGTGGACCTGTGTTTGATCACTGGTCAGGAAACTGAGATCCCACAAGCCGCGCAGTGCTGCCAGAAAAAATTATGGGAGCAAACTGAACTTTCTACTACAAATAAGTTTATCCAATAGAGTCGAAGGGTATGAAAAGTCAATTGCCATATTATCTTGCTAATGGAACTTCAATATGACCAAATCTTGAAACGATCTCAAGGTCCAAATAGTTTTGAAGCAGAAGGAAGTTTTCCAATGGTGTGTTCTTCCTTGTGTTTCCAATGGTCTCTTAAACTTGATTAGAATTTAACACACTGAAAAAGGAAACTTTATAACCCACTGCCAAGCAACACAACTAAAACGGTACTCTTTCCTGTTACTTCACTGGATTAAGATTGTCTTTGACTGCAGTAATTATTTACATCTTGCCCACAAACACCCCTCTCTGACTTGTTTAAATACTTTCACAGTTTCATAGGTTCTGCCTCCAAATTGAAAGATTTCTCCTCATTCCTCTTCTTCCTGTTGCTGCCACAAGACATGTCAGACTTTTATGACAATAGAGTTCATTGTTTTTGTGTCCAGTGTTTCTCCCTTAAGCCTCTTCTGCACACTTTGCTTCTCTTTCTAATGTACATATTTGACCATGTCTTACTTCTTTAGAAAGGACTCTGTGGCCTTGCCCTGCAGAGAAGTGACCCTTTTCAGTCTAGACTCCCCAGGGCCTCACTTTCTGGCCTCACTCTTTCATTCCAACTACATCTCCTGGACATCTTGTCCTTCAGTCCTACCAGAAAACCTACCATTTTTGAATCCATGCTGTTAGTTAATATATAGATTTTGCTTTGTGTAGAGGAGACCCTGTGGCTGTGACTTAACCCGGTAACAACTCAGGGGTAGTCAAAGACTGCTATATGCATCTACCCAGTCATCCCTGGGACCCAGACTCTTCCCTGTGAAGTGCTTCACCTCTTTCTGCATCATCAGTGTGACACAGCTCCAGGTTCCCGTGTCCAGCAGCTCAGAGGAGGAGGTGAGGAAATGGACAGCATCTGCACTGAAAACACATCCTGGAATGCGGCTGAATCATTTCCTCTCAATTATCGTTGGCTAGAACTTAGGGACACTTAGTCACCTCGTCAAACTAGTTACTTAAAAGGCAATGTTTTGGTCCAAACTTGGAGACCAATAAAAGAATCAATACAGGCTTGCATGAATCAAGGTTCCACTGGAAGACTTCATTAGTGAGACTTTGTAAGCATCTTATCTCAGTCTTTGTGTGGAAGCTTGGAGAAGATAAAAACTCTGCACTTTAAGCAGTAAAACTCCAACTTGTCATCGCTTGCCCTCTTTCTGCATCCTTCAGTTCAGTTCGGTTCAATCGCTCAGTCGTGTCCGATTCTTTAAGAGCTCATAGACTGCAGCACACCAGGCCTCCCTGTCCATCACCAACTCCCAGAGTTTACTCAAACTCATGTCCATTGAGTTGGTGATGCTTTCCAACCATCTCATCCTCTGCCGTCCCTTTCTCCTCCCGCCTTCAATCTTTCCCAGCATCACAGTCTTTTTGTATCAGGTGCCAAAGTATTGGAGTTTCAGCTTCAACATCAGTCCTTCCAATGAATATTCAGGACTGACTTCCTTTAGGATTGACTGGTTTGATCTCCTTGCTGTCGAAAGGACTCTCAAGAATCTTCTC
Source organism: Bos mutus (assembly GCF_027580195.1). Lineage (NCBI taxonomy): Eukaryota > Metazoa > Chordata > Mammalia > Artiodactyla > Bovidae > Bos > Bos mutus. Next base: position 30,678,370 of record NC_091633.1, read on the forward strand.
CAACACCACAGTTCAAAAGCATCATTTCTTCAGCACTTGGCTTTCTTTATAGTCCAGCTCTCACATCCATACATGACTACTGGAAAAACCATAGCTTTGACTAGACGGACCTTTGTTGGCAAAATAAGGTCTCTGCTTTTTAATATGCTGTCTATGTTGGTCATAACTTTCCTTCCAAAGAGTAAGCGTCTTTTAATTTCATGGCTGCAATCACCATCTGCAGTGATTTTGGAGCCCCCCAAAATAAACTCTGTCACTGTTTCCACTGTTTCCCCATCTATTTGCCATGAAGTGATGGGACCAGATGCCATGATCTTCGTTTTCTGAATGTTGCATCCTTGGTCCTTCTCAAATAACAGTGACTTCTGCTGCAGATGGGCTCTGATCTCAAGTTCAGGTCTACATGCATTTCTGTGGCAGTCACAGCAAAGGGGAATCAGGAAGAAGGTCAGTGCTTTCTTCTAAGCAAGTTGATGAGCTCTTGAGAAATCTGTCCAGCTAATTGTGTATGATGCTTGGAGGGTGTCAAGAATGACCTTGAGTCCCAAGTGGCTTTTGAACCATTGTATAGCTTTTCTCTGAAATTTGTTCATAATTCTGACCCATTTCACAGGACTAGGTTCTATTCTTGCCCTCATTTAATCAGCTACCTTTTTCCTTCCTTCAAACAAACCTCTGGGTCCATAGTGGCTTCTTACTGTCACACAATAAAGTCTTAGGTCAGTCTTCCACTTTATTCGTCTCTCATTAACCTCTAAAAAAAGGCACAGTACAGAGATACAGAAACAAACATAAATATTCCCTTGGGAAAACTTTGCATTTCTATTTTCCAGTCATATTGATATTTCCAAAATGTTTTATAACTGATCAAAGTTATATATGTTGGAGGAGAAAAGAAATACAAATTTGAATCCTCAGCAACAACCTGCACTTTTATACAAAAGACAGATAATGTAGTCCATTATGTGTTTATTTATTTAGACCATGGTAGTTAATATATGCTTACTTAAGATATGAATTTTATGGTTGTCATATACGTTTGTCCAAGTAAGCCAAGGGCTTCCCAGGTGGCGCTAAGGGGTAAAGAACCCGCTTGCCACTGCAGGAGACCTAAGAGACACTTGTTTGTTTGATTCCTGGGTCAGGAAGATCCCCTGGAGGAGGGCATTGCAATCCACTCCAGTATTCTTGCCTAGAGAATCCCATGGACAGAAGAGCCTGGCAGGCTACAGTCCATGGGGTCACAAAGAGTATCAGACACGACTGAAGTGACTTGGCATACAGCACGCAAGAGTAAGCTAAGGATAACAAGATTTCCACAAACCAAGTCACAGTCTTACACTGTGTTTTCCTTTGATTGGAGAAAAAAATGCCATAGTAAGGTCTTCAATTCAAAGTAGTTGATGTTATACCCTTGTTTCTTCTAAGACATTTCTTTTTTTTTTTTTTTCCTGCTTCTCTCATTCCCCAGTGCATACCCAAAGCAGTAAGCGGACACTGCTATTTTACTGTAAAGATAACTTTCAGATTGCTCTATGGAAATTACAACTATTTAGACTGCTTCAAATGAAGTAATTTCTCCGTTTTGGCTGTCTACATTTGGACAGTTCGCTCAGTAGTCGCTCAAGTATTTTACAAGTGGTGTAAGAGTTGACTCCACAAAAATCTATTTGCATTCTTGTTGATGTTTAAAGATGCAGACCTCATATATTATAATTTCATTCCATCTTATTGGAGTTAATTCAGAAAATATGGCCAACCAGGTGGTATCAAAGGGTTTTGCTACTTCTGAAGACATTAGCATATAAACACACCACAACATATGGTTAAAGCTTCATTTACAGGTGTGACAGCATCTGCATTTTATAGCCCTAAATCAATGTAATAGTGTACTGAGTTAGCTGCCTTGGCAGAAGTATTCAGCTATTTTTTTAAAAAATTTATATACACAGTATAGATTCAGTGAGCATTTATTATGATTGCAATAAATTCAGTAATTCTGTTGTCTTGGAGAGGCAGGAAGGTGAAATTATCTTCCCCAGGGGAGTCAAGGTGCTGATCTTTCTAGGGGGAACTTCCACTCAAACATCCTGGAATCATTAAGATTAACTATATTTTTCTGGTATTTTTGTCTCTGTACCTTTTTCCATTCTTGAACTTTACTACTAGTTACAAAAAATCAAGATATTATTATCACTTTCAGTGGTGAAATATATTAACAAAAGAAGACAAGAGAATTTTAATGGACCCAAATGGGTCCATTAAAAAAAAAAATGAATGAAATACCATAAATTCAAGGAGCTCTTTAGAAAATTTATCATGTCTTGATTTTTTGAATTGCATGCAGGTTTTATGAGTTCACAAAAAATTGGTGAGTGATGTTTTAGTTTCTTACTGCTGCCATAATAAATCACTGCAAACCAAGTGGTTTAAAACCACCACAATTTATTATCTTACAGGCTAGAGGTCAGAAGTCTGAAATTGATCTCAATGAGCCAAAATCAAGGGTCAACCAGACTGTCGTCCTCTTTGGCGGCTCTAGGGCAGGGACTCCCTTTCCTTGTCTTGTCCAGCTTCTGGCACCTACCTATGCTTCCGGTTCCACCCTTCCATCCTCAAATCCAGCCATGTCAGGGCTTTCTCGCTTGATCTCACACTTGTCAAATTGCAGCTTTCTGGTACTATTTTGCTTCTGCTTTTTATCTGACTTTCTGAAATTCTAATCATGCTTTTATTTTGTAAAAGTTTACCCAGCTCTGAGGGTCTCTCTTTTGGTCTGTGTTGTTTAAGAAAAGAAGTTGGGGAGGGGGCGATAATCATACTGGAATGCCTGATTATTCTAAAATAATCTCCCCCTATCAAAATCACAGGCTTAGCAACCTTAATTCCAGTTCTAGCCCTCATTCTCCTTTGCCATATAGTCTCAGATTCTTGGAATTAGAATATAGAAATCACTGGGAGACTGTTTTTCTGTCTACCAGAGGTGATGGTGCCATAAAGTAAAGACCAAGGACTAGAAAGTGTGAAGGGGAAAAAAAAACAAAAAAACAAGAAAGCAGCTTACTAACTCCAGCTGTGCAGCCAGCTAGCAAGGGAACTCAGTAAAACTCTTCCTTCCCTCTGTTTCACAGCTTATCATTTCAGTAAATAAACGTTAACAATAAATAGCATTCCGTGGCAGTCTCTGATGTTCTGTTCACTGTGTGTATTGAGATGTGTATTATCTCAGTTAATCCTCAAAACAACACTACCTGCCTCAGTAGATAATAAAATTGAGGCACAAAGAGTTCATATATCATGTTTTGATCATTCAGCAGTAGGTGGAGAGGCAGGATTTAATCCATAAAGTCTGGCCTAAAAGCTCATATTTTAGCCAGTGGGCAATACTGCCCTTACTGAAATAGGATAATAATTTATCTTTATATTTATTTCTTTAATCGGTAAATAAATATTAATTGGGCACCTGCTGGCAGATTAAAGACTCTGCTAAGCTTTAGAAATATGGTGGTGAATAAGCAAAACAGATTCTGTCTCTGTGAGCTGGAATATACATAAGAAAGAATCTAGACATTTACTCCTAAAATTGACTCTGTAACAAACCAGCCCCAAAATTAGTGGCTTCACAACTATTTCATCATCCCACATGATTTTATAGGTTTACTGGTGTCATCTGGGCAGTCTTATTGCCCCATGTAAATTCAGCTGGGCTTCATGGAGCTGGGCATGTAGGATGGCTCACTTTTAAGACAGGAAATTTGTGCTGGCTGTCTGGCTGGGAACTCACTGTGCAATTTGGGCTTCTATTAATAATTGCATGGTGGCCACGTTCCAAGGGGGATTCCAGGATGAATATTCCAAGAGGAGGAAGCATGTGCTGCCAGCTTTCTCAAAGACAAGGTCCGGGACTGACCCAGTATCACTTCTGCTATACTGCATTCCTGGTATTCAAGAGGATGATAAATATGTTTCAGTCTTTTATGGGCAGAGGGACCAAAAAGCTGTGGCCCTACTTGGAGTAATGGCAGACCAGAACGTGGGATTCATCCAAAAACATGGAATGTTACGAGCTGAGGCTGGAAGAGGAAATCAGTGGCTAATCCTACAAGGGCCACACAGGGATTTTTGAAGATGAATTAATAGCATTAGGAAGTCTTTGGATGGTTTTAAGGGAGAAAATTTAAGTACAATTCAGAATTAAACTATGGGTAAGATCACTACAGTATGAAATCCAGGATAGTCAGAGTGGTGGCTTTGACCAGGTGGTTAGAGATGAAGGGAAGATACATCTAAATGATGTTTTAAAGGTATAGTTGACAAGACATGGTGACTGATTCCATGTGGAGGGAGAGGTAAAAGAAAGAAAGATGTGTCTTGTGTCTTGAAAAAGTTAGGGTGCTGTTTATCAATTAGCTTGCAATGGGAGACAAAAAGTTCTTTTTATATTTTTGGCTGAATCAGCTCTTAGTTGCAGCCCGTGAACTTTAGTTCCCTGATCAGGGATTGAGCCCGGGCACCCTGCATTGGGAGTGTGGAGTCTTAGCCACACACCAGGGGAAGTCCCAGAGAAAAGGGTTCTGAAGGGAAAATAATAAGCTCAGCTTTGAAACCATTCAAAGGTCCATATAGTCAAAGCTATGGTTTTTACAGTAGTCATGTATGGATGTGAGAGTTGGGCCATAAAGAAAGTGAAACACCGAAGAACCGATGCTTTTGAACTGTGCTGCTGGAGAAGACTCTTGAGAGTCCCTCGGACAGCAAGAAGATCAAACCAGTCAATCCCAAAGGAAATCAGTCCTGAATATTCATTGGAAGGACTAATGCTGAAGCTAAAGCTCCAATACTTTGACCACCTGATGCGAACTAACTCATTTGGAAAGACCCTGATGCTGGGAAAGATTGAAGGTAGGAGGAGGAGGGGACAGCAGAGGATGAGATAGTTGGATGGCATCACTGACTTAATGGACATGAGTTTGAGCAAGCTCCGGGAGTTGATGATGGATAGGGAAGTCTGGCATGCTGCAGTCCTCGGGGTCGCAGAATCGGACACAACTGAGCAACTGAACTGAACTTGGAACCGTTCAGTGATCTTTGAGGTTCATGACACATCCAAGTGAAGTTGTCTGGAAGGTGACTGGATAGATGGCCCAGAATTCAAGAGCAGTATCTGGGATGGAGATGGAGGTTTTGCAATTTTCTGCATGTAATTGAAGGTATGACTACAGATAAAGGTGCCAAGGAGAGATGGTGGTTTGAGAAGAAAGTATGCTTAGGACAGAGTTCTGAGAAAAACCAACATGTCATGTTTGGAGAGAAGGAGAAAGGTCAAAGGTGACCAAGAAGGAACATTTAGGGAAGTAGGAGAAAGTGTTTAGAATGTGGTGTCATGAAGTATAAGTAAAAACAATTTCTTTTTTCTTTAATTTTTATTGGTGTATGGTTGCTTTACAGTGTTTTGTAGTTTCAGGTGTATAGCAAAATGAGTCCATTAGAAATATATTAATACATGTATCCATTATTTTTCAGATTCTTTTCGCACGTAGGTCATTACAGAGTACTGAGTATAGTTCTCTGTGTTATACATTAGGTCCTTGTTGGTTATCTGTTTTATGTATACTGGTGTGCATATGGCAATCCCGATCTTCTAATTTATCCTTCCCTCATCTTGCACCTTTGGTAACCGTAAGTTTGTTTTCTACTTTTGTGACTCTGTTTCTATTTTGTAAATAAGTCCATTTGTATAATTTTCTTTAGACTGCAGATATTAATGATATCATATGATATTTGTCTTTCTGTATCTGACACTTCTCTTAGTATGACAATCTCTGGGTCCATCCATGCTGGTGCAGATAGCATTATTTCATTCTTTTTATGGCAGAGTAATATTCCATTGTATATGCACCACATCTTCTTTATCCATTCCTCTGTTGATGGACACTTAGGTGGCTTCCATGCTCTGGCTACTATGAGTAGTGTTGCAATGATGCACCCCTAAAGAGTTTTCTAGTAGTTTGTACAGGGTTGCCCTGGGATGCTGGTCATGAAGAGGTAAGCCCCAGTGGTTTATTAGATGGAGCAGCAGGAATAACACCAGAGACCTTGGCTGATGTGTGTGGTACAGAGGATTTGTAGATTTTTTGGAGTGGACTGATTGGTAGTAAGCAATGGAGATGGCGTGCAGCCCATGAACTTGGAGATGTTTGCCGGTGGAAAAGGTGAGAAAGGAGAAACATGATAGTGGGGATGGGATGGAGTTATATTATTTTTTAAGTTGAGAGACTTGAAAAAGAGAAGAAACAAGTTAGAAAAAAATGATGCAAATGAACTTTTTTTTATAAAACAGAAACAGACTCACAGATCTCTAAGTCAAATTTATGGGGAATGTGGGAAATGTGGGGAAAAGGGATAAATTAAGAGATTAAGATAAACATATACACACTACTATATATAAAGTGAAAGTCACTCAGTCGTGTCTGACTCTTTGTGACCCCATGGACTATACAGTCCATGAAATTCTCCAGGCCAGAATACTGGAGTGGGTAGCATTTCCCTGCTCCAGGGGATCTTCCCAACCCAGGGATCGAACCTAGGTCATAAAATAGATAATTAATAAAGACGTACTGTATAGCACAGGGAACTTTGCTCAATATTCTGTAATGACTTATATGGGGAAAGAATCTGAAAAAGAATGGATCTGTGTATATGTATAACTGATTTAGTTTGCTGTACTCCTGACATTAATACAACACTGTAAATCAACTATACCCCAATAAAAACTTTTAAAAAAAAGAAAGAAAAAGGAGAAAATCTGGGAGAAAAAGTTTGCTTGTTTTCTGTGAAAATTATTTTCACAATTGCCTTGAATCTTAAGTGTGGCAATGCTGTGAAAAGGAAAATTGCTAGTACTGGAAGGAATTATTGCAAGCATTTTGCCATTAAAGACCTACAGTTATTTACATCATTCTAATTAATAATACTGATATTTTCTATCTCGTTTGATAAATTTTAAGATATGAGAATGCTTTTGAATTGGAAAATATATGAGCAATCAATTTTCTCTTTCATTAGAGCATTTGATTTAAGAAATGGACATAGTGCGATCGTCCTTGAGACTTTTTTTTTTTTCAATGTCACTTAGAGCAGAGACTATCTCAAAATCAGAATTTTTTACTTTTAGAAACACTTTCTTTTAAATTCTTCTTGACATGACTGAATAACAAGTTTCTGGTTTCCTTTGAAATTTTAGGACTTTGAAATTGGAACTGTCTCACCTCTTGAATTTTTTATTTAATGCATTTAAAAGAACTCTTTGGGAAGTCAGAAAGGAGAGGTGATCAAAGTTTATAAAACTTAGGAGAGAATAAACATGAACTTATTCCTCAGATTTCAGAACATGTTATTATAATTCAAGGACTCACCTTGATGCACAAAAGAAGAGGTTTAGGTCAAATCAAAATATTATTTTAAACAGTCTGTTTTAAATTAATAAAATGTTAACCAAAGAGCTGAGACAAAGTGAAAACACAAACAGATTAAAGGGGTTCTGAATGAGACAGATCTGTACAACCCCAAGTTGTTCAAGGTTATGGTGAATGTTTGGCATATGCCTTCATAGGGTTTCACAAAAATGGTCTTCCACAGGACTCTCAGATAATAAATGACATGCAGCCTAAGGGGAACCTTGGTCTTTCTGACGTAGGATTGGTGTCTCATGTTCTCTTGTCTTAGAAGTTAATAGCATACATCTTACTGAAATAATTAATCCTAGAGCCTGTAGGAGAATCCGAGTTCCATGGTGTTTCTGGGCCAATTACGTAATTGTGTTTAATTTCCTCACATGGTGAAATAGTGAAAATAATATCTATCTACCGTATAATATTTTATGCAATATTAAAATATATCTTTTTTATAAGAACTTGATGTCTTTCTTATTGTAGATATTAAAGCAAGATATTGTGATACTGGTTTTGTTAAAATGACATTTTAAGTAAAACTATAAGCAATTTTAAATTGAACTCAATACTTCCATATAAGTCACTGGGGGAGGGTGCTAATACTCCAGGAAAATTTCAATTTTATAAACTTAAAATTTATTTTGTGAATAATCAGTTTTGTTAACCTACTATATCAGTTAGTATACGTCTATTTAATTCAAAATTTTTTCTGCCTGAGTGATTATTCAGTTTTAAGTTCTGGGCATCCATTTTTTCCTAGGATGTACATTTTCTTTTCTTAGTAATGATTGATTGAAAAATTGAACAGGAAAAAAATAATTTAAAAGTGAGAAAGAAAAGTAGTTGTATCAAAGTTATATAAGTAGTTCTTTTCTCCTTTTTGATCTGGAAAATATGTGTATGAGAATAGGTTGGAGAATATTAGAAGAGTAAAAGTGTTCCGTGTGAAACCCAGTACAGGCTGTGTGTATATGTGAGCATGTATGTACACATGTACATGTGTGTAACATAACACATATCAGGTAGGCTGTGGTTTAGTGATGACTGTCGACGGGGGCGTGGGGGCAGTGGTTCAATTAGGATAAATCTTTTTTTCTCCTCATTTCTGTTTGAAGCCGTACTCTCATTCCGTCTGGTGCCTCAAGGGAAAAGTGGGTGAGAGGAAAAGTATGGCAGAAAGAGAAACATTTTCAGAATCAAGGAAGACAGCCAAGATTATGTTCCCTCACTTGGAAGAAAGAGAGGGAGAGAAGGCTGAAGTTCGGAGGCATATGACCTAAGAATGTGGACAGAAGTTACATTGGCTATCTGTTCATGTCCCACCTATGCTGGCTTCCAAAAGCAGTTCAGAGACACAATCATTGCATCTGAGCTTTGGAATCGGAAGGGACAAAGGCGTTATCTAGTAGCAGACACTCATTTTATAAATCTGTAAGCCCGTGCCCCAGAGCTTAAGTAACTTGGCCAACATCTCCTGTCAGTTTAGATCTAAAGCAACGGTGGAATCCTGAGTTCCTGGCTGGCCTGAACTGTGTCACTGTCCCAGTTTCTCTCAAGGCTCCATGCAGAGTTCAACTGATTTTTTTTCTCTTTTCTTTTAGCAGTAAATTAATACAAATCCAGGTGTTTCCATGTTGAATAACTATATTATACTTTAGATATCAAAATATTATTTGGTATTTTATTTTTTAAAATCACTATAGATTAATTAAGCCCTTTAAAATATAAACTTAAATGTGTCTATTAAATTTTGTATACTAAAATTTTGATTTTGGCACCTATAAACTTTCTATGATACAGGCACTTTTTATACTAACATAGGTATTAGGGATATATTTTGAGCTTTCCTTTCAGTTCAGTTCAGCCGCTCAGTCGAGTCTGACCCTTTGTGACCCCATGGACTGCAGCACGCCAGGCTTCCCTGTCTATCACCAACTCCCGGAGCTTGCTCAAACTCATGTCCGTTGAGCTGGTGATGCCATCCAACCATCTCATTCTCTGCCATCCCCTTCTCCTCCTGCCTTCAATCCTTCCCAGCATCAGGTTCTTTTCCAATGAGTCAGTTCTTCACATCAGGTGGCCAAAGTATTGGAGTTTAAGCTTCAGCATCAGTCCTTCCAATGAATATGTCTTTATGCTCAAGTAAAAGGATATTGAAAAGTGAGCCCATCAATTCTTTATAAATGAATTCATATTTTCTATCATCTATAATTCAGAATTTCTACATTAATATCTAACTTTTTAATAATTTTATAGTAATTTTACGATTAAAGTTGGCTTTTTAAAAAACTGTATTTAAATGTGGTTTTGATAAATTTCCCTTTGAAGTTTTAAATCTTTCCATAACTAATTCAAATAGTGTACCTTTAATTTGCACAACTTTCAAATTCATGCATGATAGTGGGTTTTCTGAAAGAGAATCAGAGCTCTATCTGACCAAGGAAACTTAGTAGGTGAGTTGATTATCTATTGGCCTTGGATTTAATTTGTGTTGATGATGATGATGATGGTGATGGTTGTGCTCGTGATGGTGGTAGTGATGATGAGGATGGCAGTGATGGTGATGATGCAGGTGATGGTAGTGGTGAAGGTGTTGGTGATGGTGGTGATGGTGATGATGCAGGTGATGGTAGTGGTGAAGGTGCTGGTGATGGTGATGGTGGTGATGGTGGTGATGCTGGGTGTGGTAATGATTTCACACATACTACATGCTCTTTCTTTCCCTGTGAAGAAATGTGCCTACTAATTTAGGTGTAAATGATTTCAAGTGCTTCTCTCTTTCCTCTGCCTTTTACCTTTTCAGAACTTGACATGTGTTCCCTATAATGAGTCCCTTAGGGACACCTGGAATTTTTGATGCTCCAAAAGGCAATAAGCCATTAGCTTTAAAGTACTGGTTCATACTGGAAACAGACAGTCCCTGGAGCCTCCACAGTGTGCTCTGAGGTTTCTCTTTGGCATGGAACTCAAGGTGCTCAATTTGTGTTAGAAATATTTGCCAATGAAAATATGTCAGAAATTTAGTCATCTTTTTCTTGATAAAGTAACTCAAATAGCTTTACTTGCTCATTATTTTATTCACTAATTCAAAATTCTTAAGCCTTTTCTGGCTACCTATTCTAGGCCAGTTGCTATGCTAGGAATTGAGGATGCAAAAGTAAAATACAGACTCTTTAATTCAACTCATAATCTGACTGGAAAAGCATACAAGGAAACTGATTATTAGATGATGACACCTTAATGTGCACCCTTAGGGTAAAAAGTTGCATGAGGTGCTATGGCATGGGCTTTGGGATTGGTGTGGGTGGCAGCAAAGAGTTCAGCAGGATGTGAAACATTCAGGTTCTTCTCTGTAGTATAGACAGGAGTTGAATGCATGGAGAATTGGAAGGACTGTTCATTACATTAGTGGGTTGAAAGAATATCGTATATGATAGAAACTGCAATTTGTTTTTCTTTCAGTTTACTCACTTTAAAAATGAGCTGTTCATTTTCATGAGATATTTTTTATTTTCAAACACCAAGCTAACTCTAAGTTCTTAAGAGAAGATTTTTGACTCATTTTAATGAGGCATAATTATATTAAAATATAAGCATGTGTGTGTTTGTGTGTGTGTTCACTCAGTCACAGCTGACTCTTTGTGACCCCGTGGATGGTAGCCTGCAAGGCTTCACTGTCCATGGAATTTTCCAGGCAAAGATATTGGAACAGGTTGCCATTTCTTCCTCCAAGGGATCTTCCCAACCCAAGGATCAAACCCGCATCTCTTGCGTCTCCTGCTTTGGTAGGTGGATTCTTTACCGCGTAGCCACCTGGGAAGCTCTAGAATACAGGAACAGAGCCTATTTATAACTGGTTAATACCAGTAGGTTGCTGTGTTCTCTTATTGCAAAAAGTGTTTTTTGGTACTAGAAGGAATGTTGTTTGAGGCCTGAATATTTTTATCTGCAAATTTTAAAACGTGTACATTAAGGAAAATTCATTATTATAACATGATAGATAAATCATTTGTGAGCTCTTTTATTTTTTTAATTAGATTGGCCAAAACATTCATTTGGGATTTTCAGTAACGTCTCAGAAAAACCCGAACAAATGTTTTGGCCAACCCAATAAATAGCTTTTTGCTCTTTTACATAATTAGACTGCATAATAAATCTGTGATGTAGCTAATGCTATTTGTAAATAAGGAGCAGAGAGGGACATGGAGGGAAAATGACTGATGAAAATCACAATGATAAATTCAGATGTCAAACACAGATTTCTGAGTTTCACATTTGCTAATCCTTGATTTCCTGTGTTAAAAAAACAACCAAATAATCATTAGTGATCACGACTCAACTTTATGCCCTTGTATGATCATCCTTATGTTTCTTTACAGATTTATTTCAGAGAAATATCAGACTGAAGACCTTTTAATTAATTTGCATAATTATTCAATTCTATTTCTAAAATAAGATGGGATCAGTTAGTCATACTAAGAATAATAATATAATATTAGCAAAATAGTATAATAATAGCATGATAAAAATAATAGTATTAGTATATTCCTATTGAGTGCCTATATTTGTTCACTATTTATACAGGGGATAAATTGTTAATAGATGACAAAGCTGGCTTTTAAGTTCATCTGACTCTAAAGTGTTTCTTTCATATTATATCATATGTTACACATATGAATCAAATGAACATCTTAAATTGTTATTTGACTGAAGATATGGTTATGTTTCTAAGTAGCAAAATATTTGGAAGATTAATGCTCTTATGAATAAGATAAGGAACCATAAAGATTGTGGTTTGAAGAGTCAGAGGAAAAGAGAACTTACTGAAATCCTTTAGAACAAAAATAGGAGAGAAGTAAATAGAAAGTAGCACCTAGAGCAACAACCATCAGGAAAATTTCTGGGTGTCTTAGAAGAGATTAGGCAATAAATAGCAGTGATAGAGAAAGGGTGGTTGTATCAATTATATGTTACTGCATATACTGCCCTGCAAACAATGACTGAAAAAAAAACATTTTACTTTCCTCATCATATGTGTAAGCTGGAAGTTCTTCAGCTGGTCTTGTCCAGATTCATGTGGGGGTTTGCACTGTGTCAGTGAGCTCAGCTGGGATGACCCAGATGGCTGGATCTCTTTCTCCTGTGTGTGTCTGTGTTAATTTCAATGAGACCACTCTTAAACTCTTCACACACAACCTTAAAACAGCATTCCAAGAGGGCAAGGCTCAATGTATACATGCTTAAAATTCTGCCTGTGTTACATTTGCTCTGATACTTATTGATCAAATCAGGTCACATGGCCACACCCTGCATTGGGGAGGGAGAGAAGTCCACACAGGCATCACTAACGCAAGTCATGACTTAGTTGGATCCATGAGTGTAAGAGTCTATCACAGGCTGCCTTCTGGTCCCAGTGATTCATGTGTGAAGTATACTTACCTGCTTTCAAGACATTCAAAGTCTCATCCATACAGAATACCAAGCTCAGCACCTGAGCTCAACATCTGCATCAGATAATCCATAGATGGATCTGGTATATGCAGCTCTCTGGGGACAACCTGCCTTTATCTAGACAACTGTGAACTTCCAGTGATAACTTATATTTCCTCCTCACCATCCTTTGCACATACCTGACATCCATCATGAAGGACAGGATAATCCCTACAATTCAATTCAGTAATGGGGTGAATGAGAGACCCAGAAGTTACTGGTCCATAGTATTGCTGTAATCCAGTGGATATATAACCTTGGGTAGGGAATCTTCCTTAACTGGGTCCTCTGCTTTCTGGAAGTTTCCTTCATTCATGGCTCTCTCTTGTGGTTGTCTCTGTCTTTTGGGAACCTGGGTTTGACTTCCGTTTTTGATAAATGGTATTCCATTTTGCAGTTGGTAAATTGCCTTCTCAGCCTGTTTGTTTCCATAGAATATTCATTTTGAAATACACTACACTTTAGTCCAAGTGGATTCAACTCCCTTAAACTTTGGTAAACTTTTAGTGGATCTGACTGGAGTTCACTTCATGCCCCTAGTAGTAGTGTAGTGAAGTTGCTCAGTCGTGTCCGACTCTTTGCGACCCCATGGACTATAGCCTACCAGGCTCCTCCATCCATGGGATTTTCCAGGCAAGAATACTGGAGTGGGTTGCCATTTCCTTCTCCAGGGTCCTGCCCCTAGAGCCTCATCCATAATTATTTTTCAAAACAATTTCTTTCTAAAGCATCCCTTAACCTTCGTAAAGGCCTTTTTGTCTTGCTGTGAGCCTCTACTCCAGCAACACCTTAAATCTTCCTGAGGTCCCAACAAGGGGTCTTCTAGCCACATCTGTGCTTCAGTCTATCCTGAGGCCATATGCTACTTTGCCAGGTGGAAATACTGGCAACATGAAAGTTTACTATCCAAGCAGTAAGCCCTGGCTTTTCTGTGTCTTCTCTGAATTCTACCTGCACATTGAACAGGCCTTTCTCCAGCTTTCTGACCAGTGCCTCCTTATGTACCTGTGTGCATATTAATTTGCTTCACTTGTGTCTGACTCTGCAATGCTATGGACTGTGGTCCACCAGGCTCCTTTGTCCATGGGATTCTCCAGGTAAGAATATTGGAGTGGGCTGCCATTCCCTCCTCCAGGGGATCTTCCCAACCCAGATATCAAACCTGCGTCTCTTATGTCTCCTGCATTGGCAAGTGGATTCTTTACCACTAGTCCCACCTGGGAAGCTCAATGCCTCCTTGCTGCTACTGCTGCTAAGTTGCTTCAGTCGTGTTCAACTCTATGCAACCGCATAGACGGCAGCCCACCAGGCTCCCCTGTCCCTGGGATTTTCCATTAGAAGCTGCTAAAATATGCAAACTGACACTTTCACCATTCTGTCTCAAAATGTTTTTAGCCAGACTTACAAGTTTGTCTGGCACATTTTCAGTCTTCCAGTTGTTGCAACGGACAGTTTTGGCAGTGTGGTCACTAACAGAACATGGATGTCCATCTTTCCAGCATCCAGTAGCAGTTTTCTGCTGCCTTCTTGGCCTATATTAACATTTGGTTTACCTTTTCTCCAACTTTCACTTATAGGCTTCTTGCTAATTTTCTAGCTCCTGCCATTTCTCAGTCCCCAAACCAACAACGAACTTTCTAGGCTTTTTTTTAATGGTAGCATCCTACCTCTAGATGCCAGTCTCTGATTCAGAGCTTACAATAAACTATCTCCAAACTTAGCAGCTTAGAAAGACCACCATTTCCCTGCTGAAATTCTGTGGGTTGGCTGGGGGCCTCTTCTGCTTGTCTTGCATGGGGACATCCTTTGAGTACAACCCGCTGGAGGCTGTAGGGGCTGAGTCCACCAGGGCCAGCTAAAGGTCTTTCAGCCTCCAAGAGGCCAGACTGTGTTGGAGCTGTGACCCAAGAAGGCACCTTTCATCCTGTTTGTGGATACCCTCTTGGTTAGAAGAGGCAACCTCCTGGCTGAGCTTGGGGTCAGTGTGGGAGGAAATAGTTAAGAGTGTGAATGCTGGGGGAGGTGATTTCTTGTGAGCATGAGTAACCATCTCCAGTACTGCCTATAACAACAGGCACCTTTCCTAGTAAACAGTAAGCAGTAGGCCCCTTCAAAGAAGATGATAGAAAAAAGAGAATCTTCACAAGTAAGTTAGTTTTGAGAAATTATCAGGACTAGGCAATAAGGATTTAGGGATAGTTTAAGAATGAGGGGACTAGGGGTGAGGGTTGTTGACATGGATTTTCAAGGGCTTGGTGGGGGTTGATGGAAGGGGATGTGTGGTTGAGATGAATGGAAATGAGGCAGATGAAGGCAAATGGGGGTCAGGGGTCTGTGTTTTGAATCCAGGAGAGATGGGGGGATGTGACTTGCTCTGTTCCTCTATAGGAGCAGTAATTTTGTTTTGTAATAGGTCTTGCCTCATCCAGAAAACATATTACTGGAAACATAAAAGTTCCAAACAAAATATCACAGTGAACATTTCTCCATATGCTGGTATAGAAGCAACACTCAGGTTTTTTTTTTTTTTTTCTGGCAAAATTTACCAGTCACTGTTATTGGCCTGAACCCAGGAAATCTGTATGAGCTGAGACTCAAAGGAGAATGAATGCACTGATTTCACAAAAAAATGTTGAAGCAAACTGGGTCAACGATTTTATTCACTTATACAGTTTGCTTACATACCTTTAAGGTGCTCTCTTTTACAGCCTCAAATATAGGTCAGAAATACTCTAGAAAAACGAGCATTACAAAAAAATACTTACTTTTTCTTGTATTGTGAGCAGTGGGTGTTTAGACCATTGATATATCTACAACTTAAACTTCCTGTTTTCTGTAGCTGCAAGCTCTCAAGTCCCAGAATCTCTTCCCAGTTATTTTAAGAACCACTCAGAGCAAACGGTCTTTTCATTTAATTTTGTTTCTCCATAATATAGTGATGACAGCTAAATAGTTTGAGCTCAGCAGACTTTGCAGCCCAAGAGAAAGTCCTGGCTGAGGGAAGAGGTGGGGATTTATCTTTCTAGGAGCAGAGGGAAATCTCAGTGAATAATCTGAAACTTATAATTTTAGAGGGACTTGCCTGGTGGTTCAGTGGCTAAGACTCCATGCTCCCAATGCAGGAGGCCCAGGTTCCATTCCTGGTCAGGGAAATATATTCCACCTGCTGCACTAAGAGTTCACATGCCACAACTAAGACCCTGTACAGCCAAATAAATAAATAAATATTTAAATGAAATAAAATGTTAGGCCTACAGTGAATGAGACAAGTACAAAGGAAATCGCGATGATGAGTGTGCTATTATCTAAGCATTAATTTTTTGTAACAGAAGTACTATAAATATATTAATGCTTTTTTAGCTTAATTAAATAAACTTTTAATGAGCAAAACCAATTTCTTTGGTGTAAAAATCCATCTGAATCACTGGCATCGTATTGCTGGTGATAAGTCTACTATATTTTTGCCAGATAAGTCTACTATATTTTGATTGTATGTGGAAATAAAATGTTCAAATGCAAATTTGTGAATTTTATACATATGTTAATTATATATAAATCAATCTCTCTATATATTATATATTCATATATATGACCATATTCATAATTATATATATATTCATATATATAAATTAATTTACCCTCGTATTTTTCAGCATTGACCTTTGATTTTTAAAAGTGAGTAGAACTTAATGTGGATTTTTCTGAGGTAAATGAAGACATTCTCACTAGTATTTTTTATGGAAAACCAATCATATCTTCACTTGGGAAAGAGATAATAAAATTTGTCTTATTACCCTGTGATTCTATTATAAGATCAAAGATCTGCTAGGTGTGGAATCCTTTTCCAAAAGTGAAGGTGTAGAGTTGTCATTAATTAATAATTAATAACATAATTTTTAATAATACCCATTTTTTGACGGTGCTGGGGAATTTTTAATATTGTGACATCAATATAACAAACTCATACTTAGTAGAGAACAAAGAGATTTCTGGGGAAAAACGGGCCTCAGGTTTCACTAATGCAAAAGCACCTTGACATTTGTCACTTTAATTTGCTTGCAGAATGACCTGCAGTCACTTGACAAGACATAACATAATACTTCTGAGAGCAAGTCTGAGAGGAGTTGGTGTTACATGAGGAGAACTGGGCCAGCTAGCTTGCTTAATTAAGCAGTCAGCATTTATTTCTTGACATAGCTTGCTAGCTTCTTTATTGAGAACGAAAGAAAAAAGACACAACCCACTAATTAGGACACTGCGAGTTCAACTCTCTCTACTTAGACTGTAGTGGATTGACATTTGACATGTGTTTTCAGTACCTTGTCTGATCCTTAGTGACTTTCATCAGATTTTTTTTAATTTGTCCTGATCTCCAAAGCATCTATAATTCATTTAAATCATTTTACTAAATGTATTCGACTTACAAAAAATTACACAACAAACTCAAACCAACTTCCTGACACTTAGGCCCAGCTCCAAAAATAAAACTTTGATATATTTGAAATGCCTTGGGTCTCCTCCACCATTGCAAACTCTCTATGCAGTTAGTGATGTTTATCATTTCTATACATTGCATTATATTTTTAACCTTCATATGTTTATTCTGAAGAGTATATAGCTTTTTTCAACTGTATATAAGCAAATTATCCATCTACTCTAACTTGGTTTTGTTGTATTCTGTATCTTTTGAGATTTATATTCACAGTTTCATATGAAAATAATGACATAGAAATGAAAACCAGTAGTTTTCCCTGCTGTGTATTATTCTGTTAGATACACTCAAGCATGTGTTTGTTTAGGATGCTTGGTTGTTTTAACAGAACAAACAACGTGGCCACGAATATTTTACAAGTCTCTTCATACACATTTCTCAGCACTTCAAGGCATAGGGCTAAAGGAATTATTGCCAGTGGGTATTTCCTTAACTTTATAGAATCTTGCTCGATTTTGTCCAAAATGGTTGTATCACTTGGCATGCCTACTATTAGTGTGCAAATTCTCATTTTTATATATTATAAATTCTTGGTATCATCAGATTTTTCACTCTTGCCATATATAATGGTAACCAGGTTGATTTAAATCAGCATTCCCCTGATTTTCAGTGTGACTGATCATTTTTCACTTACTGTATATATTTCTGTGCAAAAATAGAATGAAATAGTGACTTTCATCAGATTTTTTTAATATGTCCTGATCTCCAAAGCATTTATAATTCATTTAAATCATTTTACTAAATGTATAAGACTTACAAAAAATTACACAACAAACTCAAACCAACTTCCTGACACATAGAGCCCAGCTCCAAAAATAAAACTTTAATATATTTGAAATGCTTTGGGTCTCCTTTTAAATGCAGTGTTTGTTTATATAACATTTTCAGTGTTTTATATGGAGTTCTTTTTCTTAGTGATCTTTAGTTCTTTCTTTAACCAGGATTCTAATCCACTTTCACTTATATGGAGTTGCATATGTCTTGGCCAGTGTTATGACTTGCCATTTTATTTGCATTATAGTGTTTTTCATAAAAATTTTGCAAAAATTCTTAAAAATCATTGAATTTACCAGTATTGTCCTTCATGATTTTTGCTTCTTTTGTCTTGCTTAAGAAATTCTTTCCTATATTCAGTTCATAAAGATGTGGTCCTGTATTTTCATCTTTTTTTTGGGGGACCATTTTTAAAGTCTTCATTGAATTTATTGGAATATTGTTTCTGTTTTACCTTTTGATGGAGAGGCATGTGGGATCCTGGCTCCCTGACCAGGAGTCCAATCTGAGTCCCCTGCATTGGCAGAGTCTTAACCACTGGACAACCAGGAAAGTTCCCATCTGTTTTTTTTTTTTTTGGAGGCCCAAAAATTTTAGTTTGATGCCAACTTTGGCTCCCCACACTCAAGAAGGGGCAACCACAGAGAAGGCAGGCACTAGCCCGCTCTCCTCCTGTACCACCCTCCAGGTTAGAGAACGCACAGAATGTCCTGCAAAATGGAGTCAAGCCCAGGATGACCCCACAGGCCTCACGAGACTGGCATTTGTCCCTTGCCACCCCTGCCAGCTTCTTCCAATTTATCCTCAGGCCTCAGTTGGCCCCTTCCTGGCTGTGTCCAGGACAGGCAGACAGGAGGAGACAGCAGGGCTGAGCTCTGGGCCCCAGGCTGCATGGAGGAGGAACTAGGGGGGCAACTGGGCAGGGTTGGGGCCCAGCCCAGAGGTGCTGCAGGGCAGGGAGGCCCCTGAGCCATAGGCTGGGGAGGGAACTACCTCAAGCTGGGGTCTGAGGATCCTCAGCTGTCTAGTGGGCTGTATCTTCCAAGTTAGAGAAAGGACTGTGCTTTGGAGGTGCCCACTGGCTCTGTCTGTCTGTCAGACAGACAGATAAAGAAGCAGGCAGAATCTCTGACCCCAGGGAGGGGAAAATACACAGCAGGACCATGGGCCTATACAGCAGGTGACCTCCAGAGAAGCGTGTGTGTGTGTGTGTGTGTGTGCGCGCCCTTGCATGTGTCGGGCTAAAGGGCAGGGGTGTGCCTCCTCTCCAGAATTCTCCTCCAGACTATGCCAGCATGGTGAGTGGGGAGTGGGCTGAGGTGAGGGCATCTATAGCCTGGCAACCTTTGACAAGCCCACCCGGTTCTGGTCCCGGGAGGAACACAGCTATAGTATCAGCCGATAAAGACATCGCTCAAGATCCAATAAGAGGTTTTATTTTTAGATTTCTTTCTTTGGCCCACTTAGAACACTTTCTCTCTGTGTGACACAGAGCTCTAACTGAGCTAAGTTAGCTGAGTTTTTCCTTAGGGTTCATCATATTGTCCCAGAACCTCCTAAATGAAGACTATGCTTTCTCCACTCAGCTGCTAGGTCACTTCTGTTCCCAGTGACTTCCCCTTTATTATTAGGAAGGTTTGTTTCCAAGCTCTGTTTACTGATTTGTTGGCCTAATAATAGTTAAGACTGTCTAATATTTTTGGCTCACTGCTTTTGTCCGTTTCATAAAAACATCTATCAAAACTATTATTGGATTTTTTTCCTGTGATTTGGGGAAGGTTATTCAACCACTCTGATTTTCTCATTAATTCATTATCAAAATGATGACAAACTGTGGTATGTATATGTTGTGATATGGTGGCTTTCCACGTCGCTCAGTGGTAAAGAATCCGCCTGCCAATGCAAGAGACTCAGGAGACACAGGTATGATTCCTGACTTGGGAGTATCCCCTGAAGTAGGAAATGGCACCCCACTCCAGTATTCTTGCCTGATAAATTGCATGGACAGAGGAGCCTGGTGGGCTACAGTCCATGGGGGTCAAAAAGAGTTGGACACCAGTGAGCAATTGAGCATGCACATGGGTGGATTGACTGGGTGGATCTCCTTGCTGTCTAAGAGACTCTCAAGAGTCTTCTCCAACTCCACAGTTCAAAAGCATCAATTCTTTGGCGCTCAGCCTTCTTTATGATCCAACTCTCACATCCGTACACACTACTGGAAAAACCACAGCTTTGACTATACAGACCTCTGTCAGCAAAGTGATGTCTCTGCTTTTTAATACACTGTCTAGGTTTGTCATAGCTTTTCTTCCAAGAGCACCCTTTAGGTGGTGTTGTAAGCAGAGGGCATGTGCAGTACCCACTTTTGCTCCAGACACTCTGCTTTTGCTTCTGGCCTTTCAAAGGTGGCAGTTAGGTTTCGTCTTTTTGAATCTTGTGTCCATCATTTGCCCCCAGCTGCACATTCACACAGTTAATTTTAGTCCCTTATAGTTTCTTTGTATCTGTTGCTGGAGGAGATGTTTGCCAGGTGCAAACACTGCAGCAAAGTGTCCTGGGTCCCAACCAGTCTCATTGTCTTTCTCTCACCCTGTTCTGTCCTGAAACAACTCCAATTATTTGTTTTATGTGACCCATCTCTTATTTTGATGATTCTGGGTAACTCTTGATGAAACTGCCAGTTTACTACTTCTTTCCAGTTGATCTGATATAATGCTTAATCTTTCCATTGGGTTTTTAATGTTAATATTTATATTTATCACTATGGAAATAATTTTTCTTTAAAATACAATAGACTTTTATGGCCTCATATTTCTTGGTCATATTTAAAATATCCTCTCTACTTTTTTAGATACTTAAGATTATTTTACATTGCACATATGAAGTGAATTTTTACAGATTTTTATATGTCTATTGACCCCTGTTCCTGATTGCTCTATTGTGTGTATGTTTATTTTTTCTTTTTTAAAACATTTTCCTCATCTCTTTTTTTAAGGTTTTGACCTCATATTTAAATGCTATTAATCTGTTGAACACCAAGGATCCTGGGTTGAGGCTACACTTTTTTTAAAGATGGTAGCTGTTGTTTTTTTGTTTCTGCTTAGTGATTGGAGTTCAAGCCCGAATGACTTTAAGTTAATTTCCATGACTGGATTTTCCCAGATATAAAGGCAAACTGTGAAACGGGTGGCTGTGTGATCTATGGCTGTGATGATAAGGGGTGACCTTGCTTTTCCACTCAGAGGAAAGCCAAGTAAGAGAAGATCCTGATTTTCCTTCCTTTCACTGTTTTATCTCACGTTCTAACTTTGGAAAGCATCCAAAGCCTTCCTTATTCTCTAGTGACCCATTGCATCCAAGGTTCTCGGTCACCCCGAAAAATACCAAGGCAGAGAGTCTTCAAAATCCTGCCTAATATTCCTGCTCTCTCTCTTATTTTGGATGGTTTCTTTCTTGTAGACTTGACTCTGCATATACAACATTATTTAGGAGGAAAAGACAGTTTTTTGTGCTACTGAGCCAGTCAGATTGCTGAAAATGAAAGTCAACCCAGTATGCTATAAGAATATTGAAAAAACTCCTAATGAGTATTAGGACTTCTGTTTGGGAATATTAAGAAGTAAAACATTAGCTGTCCCCAGTTTTCAATAACTTTTTATTCTAAAAGGAGCAGAGTCATGAAGTTTTGTACTCATAAATGTGAATGTTCTGAGATGTTGAAAGAGTCTCCAATAATTTAGTCTCTAAAGTGAAAGGAATCTTTGAAGTCATCTGGTCTCAGTGGCAAAACAACAATAAAATAACAGTCAAAACTAAAACCAGCTTACATTTTTTAGATACTTTCCATCTATCAGACACTGTGCTTAGTACTTTATTTTTCTCTTTAGACATATTTTTTCCTTTAACTTTATTTTTTAAGATCTCAGACAAGAGCTTGTCTGACCTCCTCTGGAGCAACTCTTGGCCATGAGCCCAGAGGTTTACAACTATGGCCATCAAGTCCTAAAAATGTTACGGGAATTATCTAGAGTGCTATCGTGGATCCTTTGCAGTCTGGCTTCCAACTCAGTACTGCATTTACTACAGTACCTATGACCTTAATGGGTGCCAAAATTCTCCTGTGCAGGCCTTATATACAATAAAATCTTTTTCAAAATTCAGGGAAGATGGGCTAATTGTTTTTCTCATTTAACAAATAATTTAACTTGCTGTTAGGAACAAGACAAAAATTCTCCTTCTAGTTTATATTCAAGCATGTGCTAATTTTTTCCAGTGATATTGAGGAGATTAGGGACATAGTGATGTATCAGAAGACCTCAGCATTTAATGTTTTCTCATGAGGTCTTACATTTCTTCACTCTGTATGATTTTTTTTTGTTGTTTTTAAATTCAACTTTCTTTATATATTTTTGGTTGCACTGGGTCTTCATTGCTGCACACAGGCTTTCTCTAGTTGTGATGAGCAGGGGCTGCTCTCTAGTTGCCCTGTGGGTGCCTCTCGTTGCAGTGGCTTCTATTGTTGCAGAGCACGGTCTCTAGAGCATAGGCTCAGTACTCATGGTGCATGAACTTAGCATGTGGAGCGTTCCCACACGAGGTTTCAAACCCAGTGCCCTGCTTCGGCAGGCAGACTCTTAACCGCCGGACTGCCAGGGAAGTCCCTGAATGTTTTGAGTAAATTTGTGTCTTTTAATTTTGATTGGATATTTGTAGTAGGCAGACTGTTAACCACTGAACTGCCAGGGAAGTCCTTGAATGTTTTGAGTAAATTTGTGTCTTTTAATTTTGATTGGATATTTGTAGTATAATGGTGTGATAACTGGAACACAGAACGGATACAGAAGCGAAATTTAACCTTGCTAATTTGAGGGTGAAATACTGAAAACTCTACTCCAACTTCAATATCTATTTGCTTTTGATATTTACCTTGCTCTGCAGTTTCATTGCTAACCCAGATGTGAAGTTCAGTTCAGTCCAGTCACTCAGTCATGTCCAACTCTTTGTGACCCCATGGACTGCAGCATGCCTGTCTTCCCTGTCTATCACTAGCTCCCAGAGCTTGTTCAAACTTATATCCATAGAGTCGGTGATGCCATCCAACCATCTCATCCTCTGTTGTCCCCTTCTCCTCATGCCTTCAATCTTTCCCATCATCAGGGTCTTTTCCAAAGAGTCAGTTCTTCAAATCAGGTGGCCAAAGTATTAGTTTCAGCTTCAGCATCAGTCCTTCCAATGAATATTCAGAATTGATTTCCTTTAGGATTGATTGGTTTGATCTCCTTGCAGTTCAAGGGACTTTCAAGAGTCTTCTCCAACACCATGGTTAAAAAGCATCAATTCTTTGGCACTCAGCTTTCTTTATATTCCACCTTTCACATCCATACATGACTATTGCAAAAACCATAGCTTTGACTACATGGATCTTTGTCGGCAAGGTAATGTCTCTGCTTTTTAATGTGCTGCCTAGATTGGCCATAGCTTTTCTTCCAAAGAGCAAGCATCTTTTAATTTCATGGATGCAGTCACCATCTGCAGTGATTTTGTGTGAAGTAGAAGAAAGTAAAATGGAACTCTGCTCTGACCAATCAAATTTGATTTATAATCAAGTCATTCTGCTTATGAATGTTCTAAAAACTGTCATAAATGAAAAGATCTACCTGAATATAGACTCTTTTTCAAAACTGTAACTTAAATGTTACTTAAGTATTTTCCAGTGGACATAAATAAAGACATATAATTTTTAAAATGGTTTAGGTTTTAGTACTTCAGCATTGATGAAAGTAAAGAAAGCCCATATAAGCATGTCAGTGCTTCCAAGCATTATATTTATAAAAGTTAAATTATATGTTACAGTTATCTGAAGATATCAAATTCATAAGACTTTGCCTAATTATTTGGTATGGAGATGGTGATTACATTAACCAGATTCCTGACATTTTTTGCTGGTTGTAGAAATAAATTAGAGCTTCCCTGATGGCTCAGAAGTTAAAGCATCTGCCTCCAATGTGGGAGACCCAGGTTCGATCCCTGGGTCGGGAAGATCCCCTGAAGAAGGAAATGGTAACCCACTTCAGAAAATAGAGAAATAAAAGATTTTTAAAAGCCCTGCGTATGTAACTAAATTCATATATAAATACTTAACTTCATGTAGTTGAGTACACTAGAGTTATTTTCTTAGGACTTATTCACAGAAAAGTTACAGTAAAGTTGGAATCTGCAAAAATTATAAACATGGACAGATAAAAGTTTCTAGCTAGAAATATTTTATTTGAAAACATATTAAAGAGAATCCTGCAAGTATTGCCTGCACACACACACACACACACACCACACACACATGCACTATAGATCCATATATTAAGAATATATATTAGAATATAGCTTTAAATTAAAGACTGGAGAGATTATTTTCCCTAATATCTGTTCACTTGAGATATCTGTCATGACTTTGGAATTCATTTTCTCATGTACTTCAGTATGTTTCCCAAGGTTTTTTTTTTTAATTAATTAATTAATTTAAAATTTTAAGTGTAGTTGATTTACAATATCTTATTAGATTTGGGTATACAGTACAGTGATTCAGCTTAATATATTGGGTTGGCCAAAAAGTTCATAAGATGTCACAGAAAAACTTGAACAAAATTTTTGACCAACCCCATCAGATCAGATCAGTCGCTCAGTCATGTCCGACTGCTTGCGACCCCATGAATCGCAGCACGCCAGGCCTCCCTGTCCATCACCAACTCCCGGAG
The DNA here is from genome assembly GCF_027580195.1 of Bos mutus. Classification (NCBI taxonomy): domain Eukaryota; kingdom Metazoa; phylum Chordata; class Mammalia; order Artiodactyla; family Bovidae; genus Bos; species Bos mutus. The sequence goes on from NC_091633.1 coordinate 30,703,329, forward strand.
TTCACTCAGACTCACGTCCATCGAGTCAGTGATGCCATCCAGCCATCTCATCCTCTGTCGTCCCCTTTTCCTCCTGCCCCCAATCCCTCCCAGCATCAGAGTCTTTTCCAATGACTCAACTCTTCACATGAGGTGGCCAAAGTACTGGAGTTGCAGCTTCAGCATCATTCCCTTCAAAGAAATCCCAGGGCTGATCTCCTTCAGAATGGACTGGTTGGATCTCCTTGCAGTCCAAGGGACTCTCAAGAGTCTTCTCCAACACCACAGTTCAAAAGCATCAATTCTTCGGCGCTCAGCCTTCTTCACAGTCCAACTCTCACATCCATACATGACCACAGGAAAAACCATAGCCTTGACTAGACGGACCTTTGTTGGCAAAGTAATGTCTCTGCTTTTCAATATGCTATCTAGGTTGGTCATAACTTTCCTTCCAAGGAGTAAGTGTCTTTTAATTTCATGGCTGCAGTCACCATCTGCAGTGATTTTGGAGCCCAAGAAAATAAAGCCTGACACTGTTTCCACTGTTTCCCCATCTATTTGCCATGAAGTGATGGGACCGGATGCCATGATCTTCGTTTTCTGAATGTTGAGCTTTAAGCCAACTTTTTCACTCTCCACTTTCACTTTCATCAAGAGGCTTTTTAGTTCCTCTTCACTTTCTGCCATAAGGGTGGTGTCATCTGCATATCTGAGGTTAGTGATATTTCTCCCGGCAATCTTGATTCCAGTTTGTGTTTCTTCCAGTCCAGCATTTCTCATGATGTACTCTGCATATAAGTTAAATCAGCAGGGTGACAATATACAGCCTTGACGTACTCCTTTTCCTATTTGGAACCAGTCTGTTGTTCCATGTCCAGTTCTAACTGTTGCTTCCTGACCTGCATACAAATTTCTCAAGAGGCAGATCAGGTGGTCTGGTATTCCCATCTCTTTCAGAATTTTCCACAGTTTATTGTGATCCACACAGTCAAAGGCTTTGGCCTAGTCAATAAAGCAGAAATCGATGTTTTTCTAGAACTCTCTTGCTTTTTCCATGATCCAGCGGATGTTGGCAGTTTGATCTCTGGTTCCTCTGCCTTTTCTAAAACCAGCTTGAATGAACATCAGGAAGTTCACGGTTCACATATTGCTGAAGCCTGGCTTGAAGAATTTTGAGCATTACTTTACTAGCATGTGAGATGAGTGCAATTGTGCGGTAGTTTGAGCATTCTTCGGCATTGCCTTTCTTTGGAATTGGAGTGAAAACTGACCAACCCCATATATAGGTGAAAATATACCTATGTATGTGTATATAGGTGTTTGTTATTATTGTTCAGTCACTAAATTGTCTCCAACTCTTTATCAACCCCAAGGACTGAAGCCCGCCAGGCTCCTTTGTCCTTGGGATTTTCCAGGCAAGAATACTGGAGTGGGTTGCTATTTCCTTTTCCAGATCTTTCCAACCCAGGGATCGAACCTGCATCTTCTGCATTGGCAGGTGGATTCATTACCTTTGAACCACCAGGGAAACCCATATATATATTCTTTTTAAGATTATTTTCCATTATAGGTTATTACAGGGTATTAAGTATAGTTTCCTGTGCTATATACAATAGGTCCTGGTTATCTGTATTATGCATATTACTCCCAAACTCCTAATTTACCCCTTCCTTCCCCTTTGGTAACCATAAGCTTGTTATTTGTATTTGTGAGTGTCTTTTGTGGTGTGGAGAAAACGGAACCTTCCTATACTGTTGGTGAGAATGTTGATTTTTTTGAAAAACATTGCTCAGTGCTCAGCCATTTCCTACTCTTTGAAATCTTTTGGACTGTAGCCCACCAAGCTCCTCTGTCCATGGGATTTTTTCAGGCAAGAATACTGGAGTGGGTTGCCATTTCCTCCTCCAGGGAATGTTCTAGACTTGGATCAAACACAAGTCTCCTGAGTATCCTGCATTGCAGGCAGATTATTTATCTATTGGTGCAGCCACTATATGTGTGCTCAGTCACTCAGTGTGTCCGACTCTTTGCGACCCCATGGCCTGCCAGACTCCTCTGTCCATGGGATTTCCCAGGCAAGAATACTGGAGTGGATTGCCATTTCTTCCCTCAAGAGAGAACAATATGGAGGTTCCTTAAATAACTAAAAATGGAGCTACAGTATGATCTAGCAATCCCATTCCTGGGCATATATATGGAGAAAACCATAATTCAGAAGAGACATTCACTCCAATATTCACAGCAACACTATTTACCACAGCCAAGACATGCTGCTGCTGCTAAGTCGCTTCAGTTGTGTCCGACCCTGTGCGACCCCATAGACGGCAGCCCACCAGGCTCCTCTGTCCCTGGGATTCTCCAGGCAAGAACACTGGAGTGGGTTGTCATTTCCTTCTCCAATGCATGCACGCATGCTAAGTTGCTTCAGTTGTGTCCGACTCTGTGCAACCCCATGGACAGCAGCCCACCAGGCTCCTCAGCCAAGACATGGAAGCAACCTAAATGCCCATTAACAGATGAATGGATAAAGAAGATGTGGTACATATATGCAATGCAGTATTACTCAGCCATAAAAAAATGAAGTCATGCCCTTTGTAGCAACATGGATGGACCTAGAGATTATCATATTAAGTGAAGTCAGACAGAGAAAGACAAATATATGCTATCACTTATTTGTGGAATATAAGTAAAAAGGTACAAGGGAATTTATTTACGAAACAGCAACTACCAGTGTTTCTCAAGTGACACTTTCTAGTTAGTTCAAGCTATGTGGGTTTATGTTCTTGCTCCATTGTCACTAGCCGTGCGAACTTGGGAAGCTTAATCTCCCTGCCTGTTGGTTTAGGGGAGAATTAAGGGACTTAGCATAGTCGCTCTAAGAAGAGTTCCTGCTGCTTCATATTTTGTGTCAGTTTTAGCTATTAATTCAAAAAATACTGGTCATGTAGAGATCAAACTCACTGTACTTATTTCCAATTTGTAGCTGTTGTTTAGTTGCTAAGTCACGCCCAACTCTTAGGACTCCATGGATTTGTAGCTCACCAGGCTTCTCTGTCCATTGGATTCTCCAGGCAAGAATACTGGAGTGGGTTGCCATTTCCTTCTCCATAGGATCTTTCTCACTCAGGAATTGAACCCAGGTCTCCAGCAATGGCACCCCACTCCAGTACTCTTGCCTGGTAAATCCCATGGACGGAGGAGCCTGCTAGGCTGCAGTCCATGGGGTGGTGTAGAGTCGGACATGACTGAGCGACTTCACTTTCACTTTCCACTTTCATGCATTGGAGAAGGAAATGGCAACCCACTCCAGTGTTCTTGCCTGGAGAGCCCCAGGGACGGGGGAGCCTGGTGGGCTGCCGTCTATGGGGTCGCACAGAGTCGGACACGACTGAAGCGACTTAGCAGCAGCAGCAGCAGCTCCTGCATTGCAGGCCAATTGTTTATTGACTGAGCTATGAGGGAATCCCCACCTATTTCTAAGGCTTTTCCTTTATGTCACAATTAAAGTGTAGATTCTGATTATCACATGATAGCAGGCAATACAGCATACCAGTTGAAGGGAAATTTCATCTTATGAAAAATATAATTTCACAAATAATTTGGCCAAGTTTTATCCAGTTAGCATGTGATTGCTTGGGGTCTTATGCTGGTTTCTGATTCTTTGAGAGCATGACATGTGTTGGGTAAAAGAAAGTTAGATTTACACACATGTGTAGCTGCTTCATCAATATTCATATCATTTTGGACACTCTGCAAGGTTAGCATGTATAAATACTGGCCTTAACTGGATACATCTTTGCTTTCTACTGATAATACCCCAGAAGGAACAATTTCATAGGCACAGGCTATCAATTTGGGGTATATACTTGTTTAGAGGGTATGCCTTAGTTTTCCTCACTGTGGTGCTAAGATTTACTTTGTATTGTTCTCATTGAAAAGATCTCTTGTCATCCTTACTGATATATGAAAAGCACCATGACTTTAATTTTCATCCATTTTGAAATCAGAACATTGTCTTTGATTTCTTTAGGAATTATTTAATTTTTCTTCTCCCTAGCTTGTTGCTTCCCCAACATAATACACTAGGGGCCTGACAACTGTCTAGAAACTCTGAAAAAGGTCAGGAAACAAATTGAGTAGTTCAGATTTCAGCAGAGAATTTTTCTTTCTGCTTTATGTTTCCACCATTTGCATTTAATTTAGCCACCTCAAAATGGCCAATCTGCCATTTATGCTGTGACTTAGGTACAAAACTACACACGTTCTTCAGAACAAGACACCCATTCATTTAGGTATCTTTGAAATGAAGGCTTTAACTGAATTCATGTGTGCCTATTTTCAGTAATCACATGCAGCTGGAATAAGTTATGCTGCAAAGTACAAGATATATACAAAAATTAATATTTGCCTTGCAATTAGCTGCTCATTTCTATTTTCAGCATTGTCCTTCATAGAAACCCAATAGCTATTGCAATACTAATTTAGACTGAGCTCTCCTGCTCTCTTCCAGAATGCCTCTCTTCAGCAATTCATTTGTTATACACTTGCTTTCATCCCTTTGAGCAGTTTTACTTCATCTTCCCGTCTTTATTAGGGAGAATTATTTCTTAGCTAATTATTTTTTCCTTTGCTTTGATGCACCTATGGTGTTCTGTGACTAGGGTATGAATAATTACAAAATTGTATTGTTAATGAATAAATATTGATGTTAGGTAACTTCCATTATGTTTCCCCCAATTTTTTTTTCATTCTTTATGGACCACACAGTAAATTAAGTGGAAAGTTGAAACAATTATTCAAACAAAAAAGAGGCTTTTTAAAAAAGCCATTATATTATGGGAACAGAATAATTATGGGCTGTATAAAAGAGTTTAATTATATAGATTGATCAAGTATATCAGATAATTATTCAACTTCATGCTCAATTTTAATTGCCTGGAAACCAGATAAACTGTATGCTTTTCAATTTATTATTATTTTAAAAATATAATAGAAATACAAACTACAGAGAAATGATTTCCCCAAGTAAAATGGTCTAAAAGTGAGGTGGGTAAAAATTTTTACACCAAAATGGTTTTTACACATAGAAGAATCCAAGAGAATCAAACAGAAGCTAACAGAACTGTTTAGAGGTTAAAAAACCTAGATATATAGGTATCATTTTAAAGTCAATAGCTTTCCTAGGTGCTGGTAATATCTAAGATAGAAACTCTAAAGAACAAACTTCTGATGATACTCATAAAGCTACAGAGGAATTAGGAATAAACCTAATGAGAGGTGTGTAAGGTATGAATAAAAGGGTAAAACTTTACAGAAATGAAAAAGATCTGAGTTAACAGAGCTTGACTTTAAAATTAATATTGTAGATGTTTGTCTCTGCCAGTTAATTTGTATTTCAGTCCAAGCCTAACCTGAATTTGAGGGAAGAAATATGTTAATCAATAGGTCAGAAACCTTTGCACAGTAATTTTTATTTCCAAAAAGGTGTAGTAATTAAACACATATGTTCATCTTTAGAAATAGATCCCAGCATTAGAGAAGCTTAGGATATGATAAACAGAACACTTAAAATTAAGAGAAATCAATAACTAAATTAAGAGGTTTGTAAAGTTGAATATCTCTGTGGAAACAAAATTGGAGTTCTTCTTTGCATAAAACCAAATATTCATATTAGAAGAATTTATTATAAAAGGACAATTATAAGATCAACATAAAATATATTCTGAAAATCTTAGGATGGGAAATCCTTATTAAAAGAGACAAGAAATCTAGAATTTATCAAGCAAAAGGTTGAGAATTTGATCACAAGTGTTATAATAAATAAAGTGAAAAATAAAAGAAAAAGGAATAAAAATATAAATTTAACATAGAGAATTACATCAAAATTTAAATGGTAACCTAATAGTAAAAAATGTGAAAAATATAAGAATTGTTGAGAAAGCAAAAAGTAAAGTAGATGCACTTTCTTATAAGTAATGATGGAAAACCAGATTTTTCTATTTACCAGTAGGAAGTGCCAGAGAAGGCAATGGCACCCCATTCCAGTACTCTTGCCTGGAAAATCCCATGGACAGAGGAGCCTGGTAGGCTGCAGTCCATGGGGTTGCGAGGAGTCAGACATGACTGAATGACTTCACTTCCACTTTTCACTTTCACGCATTGGAGAAGGAAATGGCGACCCACTCCAGTGTTCTTGCCTGGAGAATCTCAGGGACGGGGGAGCCTGGTGGGCTGCCACCTGTGGGGTCGCACACAACTGAAGAGTCAGACACAAAAGCGACGTAGCAGCAGCAGCAGCAGCAGTAGGAAGTACAGTGGCTGACAGAACAAGCTCTGGGGGACTTCCTTTGTGATCCAGTGGCTAAGAATCCACACTCCCAATGCAGAGGGTCCAAGTTCAATCCCTGGTCAGGGAACTAGATGCCCCATGCTGCAACTAAGAGCTTGCATGCAGCAATGATGATCAAAGATCTTGTGTGCTGCAACTAAGACCTGGCACAACCAAATAAATTAATTAATTCATAATTAAAAAAAGAACAGCTCTGTGCTCAGACTGCCGGGGATTGACACCTCTATCATTTTCTAGAGGTGTTCTCTTAGTATTCTTAAGTTTTTCATCAAAAAATGTAGCTATCTTAGGATATTTTGAATTTTAAAATAGTTAATGCATGGGTAAAAACTTAAGAATAATGCTTTCTACCACAAGGGTACAAAATATAACTTGTTATTATTAAAGCAAAGATGAAATGCAATTTTACACATTCCATTAGTCATTAGTAAAAGTTAAAAGGTGAAACATATTCACTCCTAGTGAAAAACACCAAAAAGAAAATTTAAAAGGAATTGATCTTATTTTGATGGAGTGTAAATTAGTATTTGGGTGACAATTTGAGAGCAAGGATAATATTAGCCAGTAGTAGGTTCAAGTAAGTATTTCCACTTTTAAACATCCATCCTGAATCCCAGAGACAGGGGAGCCTGGTGGGCTGCTGTCTATGGGGTAGCACAGAGTCGGACACAACTGAAGCAACTTAGCAGCAGCAGCAGCCTGCAGAAATATTAGCACAAGTGAACAAAGATGCATGCACTGAAATATTTTCTACAGCCTTGTTTGCAGTAGTAAAATTCTCGACAAGCTAAATATCCCTGTTCAGTTCAGTTCAGTTGCTCAGTCATGTCTCACTCTTTGCAACCCCATGAGTCACAGCACCTGAGGCCTCCCTGTCCATCACCAACTCCCAGAATTCACCCAAACTCATGTCCATCGAGTCAGTGATGCCATCCAGCCATTTCATCCTGTCGTCCCCTTCTCCTTCTGCTCCCAATCCCTCCCAGCATCAGAGTCTTTTCCAATGAGTCAACTCTTCACATGAGGTGGCCAAAGTATTGGAGTTTCAGCTTTAGCATCAGTCCTTCCAATGAACACCCAGGACTAATCTCTTTTAGAATGGACTGGTTGGATCTCCTTGCAGTCCAAGGGACTCTCAAGAGTCTTCTCCAACACCACAGTTCAAAAGCATCAGTTCTTCGGTGTTCAGCTTTCTTCACAGTGAAACTCTCACATCCATACATAACCACTGGAAAAACCATAGCCTTGACTAGACAGACCTTTGTTGGCAAAGTAATTATGTCTCTGCTTTTGAATATGCTATCTAGGTTGGTCATAACTTTCCTTCCAAGGAGTAAGTGTCTTTTAATTTCATGACTGCAATCATGATCTACAGCGATTTTGGAGCCCCAGAAAATAAAGTCTGAGAGTGTTTCCACTGTTTCCCCATCTATTTCCCATGAAGTGATGGGACCAGATGCCATGATCTTCGTTTTCTGAATGTTGAGCTTTAAGCCAACTTTTTCACTGTCCTCTTTCACTTTCATCAAGAGGCTTTTTAGTTCCTCTTCACTTTCTGCCATAAGGATGGTGTGATCTGCATATCTGAGGTTATTGATAATTTCTCGGCAATCTTGATTCCAGCTTGTGCTTCTTCCAGACCAGCGTTTCTCATGATATTTTATCCAAGCCAGGGAATACTAAACAGTAGTTTGAAAGAATGAACTTAGTCTCTACCAGCATGGCAATTTCTCTGTCAAATGTCAACACAGGTCATGGCACAATTGCCCTGTGATCTCATTGATCAAAAACATAACTCAAACTGAAACAAACAAAATCAACTCTTATTGAGACTAGAAATGTGGACGTGTATCTGCCAGATGTTTGCTAGAAGGGCTGGCTTGTGAGAAACATAGAGAGTAAAGGGAAATTATAGCTTTTCCCGGTGGCTCAGAGGTTAAAGTGTCTGCCTGCAATGCGGGAGACCTGGGTTTGATTCCTGGATCGGGAAGATCCCCTGGAGAAGGAAATGGCAACCCACTCCAGTATTCTTGCCTGGAGAATCCCATGGGGGATACAGTCCATGTGGTCGCAAAGCGTGGGACACTTTTCACTTTGAAAGTGAAAGTGTCACTCTGTTGTGTCTGACTCTTTGTGACTCCATGGACTGAATATACTTGTTCAAATTTTTTGACTTTGTGCTTGCTATTTTTGAGCACATTTTGTGTATGTTATTAAGATAAACTGTCATTTAAACTTGTGTTTCCTTATTGATTTTCAATCTGGATAATGTGTCCATTGGTGTAAGTGAGGTGTTAGCATCCCACTAATATTGTTACTGTTGATTTCTCCTTTTATGACTGTTAGCGTTTGCCTTATGTATTTAACTGTTTGTATGTTGGGTACACATATATTTATAATTGCTGTATATTCTTCTTGGATTGATCCCTTGATTATTATGTAGTGTCCTTCCTTGTCTATTGGAATATAAATGGACAGATTGGGAGTTTGGATTCACATATACACACTGCTATATTTAAAATAGATAACCAACAAGGACCTCCTGTGTAGCACAGGGAACTTGGCTCCATACTCTGTAATAAGCTATAAGGGGAAAGAATTAAAAAAAAATAGATGCATGGATATGTGTAACTTTGCTGTACACCTGAAACTAACACAATATATTTAATCAAATTTGCTTAAATATAAAATAAAAATTAAACAAATAGATCACTGGGAGGACCAGAACATCAGTAAGTTACTAATCCTTTCTCCAGGCACTCTTCATCCCTCTCTAGCCCTGCTCCTGATATTGACGGGAAGTGTATCAGTGAAGCAGGCACACCCTTGGCATGCCTCAGAGCCAGGTGCCATGCTTGCTCACCAGATGCTAGGTCCTAATTTTACCAGGACCAACACACTAAACATGAGGAAGTCCACTGTGCTGACTTTAATTACTTCAGGTACTTGGCAGTGGGACATCCAGAGCTCTCCCTAGTACATCTGCAAAATTGCTCATTATATGCTGTTCAAAAAATGTTTCCTCTTTTAATGAACTTATATGGGTTAACACGTATGTGCAACACATATTATAGATAGAAACCCTATCACTTACCAACAAGTAAGCTGAACAAGAAGCTCGTGAAAGCCTCAGGAACTCTGAGCCATTCAAAGTCAAGAAGGTTATCAGATCCAATATGATAGCATCCAAACAATAAGGCCATAAATAAAAAGCTCAGTCATTTTATTTGCCTGACACTTAAAAAATTCCTTTAAGTATAAATCTTCTCAGTTTTCAATTATGTTTTTTTTCAATTTTTAAAAGATTTTCCAATTTTTGAGAAGTGTTTTAAGTCAATTACTTTTCAATCATGTTTTTAAACATAGGTTTTGATCACAAAAGTTAATGTGTTTATATATACTGAAATAACATCAAATCCATATTTGGTGGGAAAAAAAAAAGGAAAAGAAAAGTCCTTCATTTGAATCAGAATCAGGTAAGATGGTAGAATTTTTTCAAGCATCATGATCAAAAGTGGCTACGGAGCTAAGGATATCCATAGTACACTGAAGGTACAGATAAACAGCAAGCAGTAAAGGGAAAGTAAAAAGGAAATAGTATGAAGTGGTAAGGAGAAAAATATAAAAAGAAGAAAAAAAGACTAATGAAATGTGCAGAAAATAGAATTTAATTTGAGAAAATGTATTGTATCACACACACTCATTTTTCATGAGTAAAGATGTGATGAATAATAAATATGCAATACCTGACATGTTGTATTGGCATATAGTTAATTAACAATGTTGTGTTAGTTTCAGGTGTGTGGAAGTGTTAGTAACTCAGTTGTGTCTGACTCTGTGACTGCATGGACTGTAGCCCACCAGGTTCCTCTCTCCATGGACTTCTCCAGGCAAGAATATTGGAGTGGGTTTCCAGTCCCTTCTCCAGGGAATCTTCCCAACCCAGGGATCGAACCTGGGTCTCCTGCATTTGCAGGCAGATTCTTTACTGTCTGAGCCACCACTGAAGCCCAGTTTCAGGTGTACAGCAAAGTGATTCAGTTATAGATATATATGTATCTATTATTTTTTTCAAATTCTTTTTCCATACAGGTTATTACAGAATATTAAGCAGACTGTGTATGTCAACCCCAAACTCCCAATCTGTTTGTCTTAATAACATAAATAAAATGTGTATAACTCAAAAGTAGCAAAAAATAAACTCAAACTTTGAACTTGGCCACCTGAGCCCAAGTTTGAGCTCTGGGGGACCTCAGAGGGCACAGAGACCTTTGAAAGCTGCCTTTTATCAGAAGCATACAGATGGCTGGTTTCACTATTGGACTTGGAAGCCAGGCCTCCAGGTGCTGCAGCTGGCATGCTTTACCCACACACTCAAGTCCCATCAGAGAACACAATGCCCAGAACTTAGCCAGAACCTAAGTCAGGCAAGAATCTGTAGAGGGAAGAGCTATGTGTATTTATGGGGAGGAAATACATGTCCAGGAATGAAGAATAGGACTGTCTTTTGTGAAACAGCATCTTCTATAAACAGAGGTAATTCTCTTTCATTTACATGTCCAGAACCCATCATTAAAATTCACTTGAGAGTTATTGCCTATTACTGCCAGGTCTGCTGTTGCTCTCCCAAGATGATGAATGAAGCCAGAATAGATGTTATAGATTTTTTCAAGCTGCATATAATATGGGCAATGGCAATAAACTTATGACATTTCACCTCACTCAGCAAGTGTAGCACGAAGGTCAGAAAGGATAAACATTTGTTAGAGGGAAAGAAAAATGTATTATTACAACTTCGTTGTTCTCTGCTCCTGAGTGATGATGCTGAATCCTATTTAGTATTTGTATGAAAAATGGGGTAAAAATGTATGCATAAGAGAAGTGATTTCTCATAGTAATGATTTGTGGCAGAGCTATAGGGAAAATCATCAGCAAAGCAATTTATAGAAAATGTTGTTGTGGTCTGTGTGTATTATTCTTCACATTGTCTTTGAATCATTGAGTGTTTCAGGCACTCCCTGTAAACTGAGTGTCCATGCCAGGAACTGTGCTGGCTTCTGGAGTCCAGAAGCCAGAAGCTTGTCCACAGCAGTGGACAAGCAAAGGTTGCTTGTGGCTTTTAAAAGGTGGCTTTTAAAGAGATGAGCCTTTTAGAAGAGATGTTGAACTGTCAGCTCCTGAGAGTGAAATCCTTCTGTCACTTGATGGGAAAAGAAGGTGCCCCAGTATATATGTAAACTTTTAAATAAGGCCATCAATGGAAAGTAAATAGTTTTACTCCATTTCATTATGAGAAAAGGGTATTGATTTATCTAAGAAAGGGTATTGATTTTCTAAGAAAGACAATTCCATTTTTCACCTTCTCCCAAATTTTTATATAGAAACCAAATGTTCCAAAACCTTTATATTTCAACAATTGCACTTTTTAAGGAATAAATATTGCTTGTAATAAGTTTTCAGGTTTGAACAATTCCACTGAATTATATAAGACGTTTGAGATTGTGAGAATCCCTGAAGATACTTTCAAGTGCAAAATGTGTTATTGGATGTCTGTAGACATGTCTGTCTGAAGACAGACAACTTCCAAGACAGAAGTTCAGGTCTTTCATTTTCAGTTGTATCCTGATCTACGTATTTTTTCAGGTTGGTAACTTCACCGCGGTTCAACTTCTCCACATATAAAATACATTTTGAAAATTCCAAAGATGGTCTTCTCAGGTTCATAATTGTGGGTTTTTTCCTGGTATGAGAAACGATAGACTAAATTTCTTAAATTCTGATAGTTGAAGAAAATATTGTTATGCTTTCAGAAATACCCAAGTATTAACAAAAATGAAATTTCAATATAAAAATCTTTGTTATACAATTAGTTGGGTTCATGTATTCATTCAACAAATATTTGATAATGTAATTGTGAAAGTTCCTGAACTGGGTTTTGCAAAGGATACAGTTCATTATGCTTGGATTTATTGTCATTAACACACTTATATAGTGATTTACATTCTCTGGAGGACTTCTTGCCATATTTCTAATTTAATCTCTCAAGATTTCCTATAAGGAAGGCAGGATACAAATCAGCATCCTCATTCAGTAGATTAGGAACCTCAGGCGCAGGCTCAGTGATGCTTTTGCTAGGTGGCCAGGAAAGGATGGAGATGAGCTTCTGTTTCAAGTGATCTTACGCTGTTCTCACACTGACCCCTTCTCTCAAGGAGGTCACAGATCTCCCCCTCCCCCAACCACCACCACACATACACATGCCCACACACTCAAACACACTGTGTTTCAGGTCAAAGGGGAGGTAAAAGCAGAGTGTTGATGGAGATCAGATTCAGGGAAAACCATATTCAGTTGATGGTAAGAAGGACACTTTTCATGGAAGAACTGCTATTTTATTACATGACATTTATCAAATGCCCAATGTGTGCCAAATATGGGCTGGACTGTGCTTGGAGATAAATAACACTTCCTTTTCTGCTTTCAATTAGCTCTCAGTTCAAGGGCAAAGGTAGAAATTTATAACTCAGGCTGAGATGCAGAAATGCAAACTTCATTAGAATCATATGTGAGAGGCATGTGACTCAGACCACACAGTGTGGGCAGCACTTGAGCTCTAGAATGTAGTTTATTCTCTAAGCACTGGGGAGACAATGATGAATTTTAAGCAAGGGGATTATATTTGCCATGATAGGAAAGAGATCTATTATAAAAGGGCTATTTGGGAGGTTATTGCAGTGATCTAGCCAATAAATGTTGAAGGATCGTATTAAGGCAGTGTTGGCAGAGCTGGAGAGTACAGATTTGAGATGTCAGATGGACAGTATTTGGTGATTGTTTCATTCTGGGGATAAAGGAAGGCAAAAAGTCTGGTGTGATTCTCACACTCTGAAACGATAGGGTAGATTTTTTTAAACATATGAATACTTGTCCTATGGATTTGGTGAATTTTATGCTGAAGGAAAAGAATGAGTAAAATCTTGGTGCATGATTAATAAATAGTTAATATCAACATTGGTAAGAATATGGAAAATAAGAAGGCAGGTCATGAGAGACTTATTGGGCCTTAGTAGTTTCCAGCACTGTTTCAGCTTATCTTTTCTTTCATAAGGCCCCATTCCAAATTAAACAGGTGGGTAGCATGATTATCTTCCTTTATAGTTGGCTGAACTGAGACATAGAGAAATATGTATCTTGCCCAACCGAGTCAAACTAGGTAATAGCAAAGCAAGATTCAGTCCCTGGTTATTCTCACTTGTAGCTCTACCATTTTCCATCTGAGGTCAAAGCCCAAGATCCTTGGATACATAATAACTTTTCTATGATGTTTAACACTTGAGATCAATGTTACAGGATTTTAAACAATGTAAAATAATGATATTTTATGCATTTCTTTCCATTGTTTCTCTTTTTGTTTTGAGAAAACTCATAATTGAGGTGTTGAAAGAATTAAATATTATAACTAAAAATCATACTTGCAAAGAAATAAATAAAACAATGCATGTGTGCTCAGTAATATCTGACTATTTAGAACCCAATGCACTATAACTCACCAAGCTTCTCTGATCATGGAATTTTCCAGACAGTAATACTGGAGTGGGGTGCCATTTCCTACTCTAGAGGATTTTCTGGACTCAGGGATTGAACTGTGTCTCTAGCATCTCCAGCATTGGAAGGCAGATTCCTTTACCACTGTGCTATGAAAATACAAAATTCAAAAGTTAGTCATATGCAGTGTTTGTATTATATACACAGTGTATATAGTATATTTGCTACATAATAATATACAGTATGTATTTTCTCAGTAAATAAATAGGTAGAGGGAGACAATTATAATGGTTCAGGTTTGGGAAACATTTGCACAAGGAAATGGAATTTGGCCTTGTTAAAAGAGATGATACCATTAAGAGATAGAATGTAAAAAAAGGAACAGTTGGAAGACTGATCCCTGGAGACTGTCAATTACATGGTGTTCTTTAAGAAGGCTCATATGCCAAGAATATGATTTGGAGGAAGATGAGAGAGGACATGGGAAAGAACCAAGGAAAAATAGAACTAAGGTGCAAGAAATACAAAGTGTAACACCCAAGCTTCATATAAGTAGGGATCTTATCTATCATGCCCAAAGCTATCTTCCCATATCTAAACAGTAGTCTCAGAAGTTCTTAAATATACTTGGTTAATGGAACAAGTGTAGTGGAATAAAACAGAATTGGTTATAGATGACATGAGCAGAACAAGGAAGAGTAATGAATTAATTATTCTGAAATATCAAAAATCAATGATTGCAAGAGTTATGATACCATTAGCAGAAAGAAAAAAAAAAAAACAGTACAAAGACATGATTTGTAGGCTAATGTTTTCAAGGTTTTCTTACTTTTTTTTTTTCTAATGGAATTAGTTTGAGTGATATAGAATAAGAAGTTCTCCAGTGGATGATAGATTGGAATTGAGCTGTCATCTCCAGCCAGGAATATACCATAACAGGTTGAGATCAAGATAGTTTGAAATCCAGTTGAACTAACAGGAAGGCTGTAACAAACAGGTCCATTGGCAAAGAGTATGCACACTTGCTTATTCCCTAGGCGCAAAGGAGGAAGTAGATTGAAACCATAGGGAACTATGGACAGTTTTCTGACACTGCCCGGTGCTTGCCCCAGCCTGAGCCTCATGCCCACGAGGCATGCCCCACTCACCCCACGCAAGGGCAAGGGCTGCCACAGCTGAGGTGAGTGCTAGGTCACGAGTGCTAGGTCATGAGAGGTGGAGATGGCTAAGACTTGGAGTGGCATCTGAATGGGGTGAAGGCAGCCCCAACTATGTATGGTGACAGCAGGTCTGGAGTAATCTGAGACTTGGACTGGGGTTACAACCACCACAGCCCATGCTCTGACCCACACCAAGTGTCCACGCCATCTCCTCTTGGTCTAGCACTGCTGAGAGGAGGGAGAGTACACGCTTAGTGGGACTGGAACCAGCTCCGACCAAAGTTCAGGGCTTCTGCTCCAACAACTGGGGACCTGCCTCTGCTCCCACTAAGGTGGAGTGGCCCCTGAGCAGTGGAGAAGTCCCAGCTCACACCTGGTTCTGGCTCTAGCCCATCTTTCTCCAGCCCCACCTCCAATGTGATAACTGCCAGGACACCCTGGAGAAATGTGACTTATGCTCATGTCAGACCTAGCTGTCCCCCAGAGTCACTGGGCACATGCAGGCTGCATAGGGATGCTCCCACACAAGAACCTCCTTCAAGACCAGGGTAGATAACTGTTTCATCTACCTATCTCTTTTCCCTAGAGACAGAGAAAATTAAGCAGAATGAGAAGACAGGGAAGTTTGTTTCAATCAAAAGAGCAGGAGAAAACCCCTGAAAAACAACTAATGAAAGAAATAAATAATTGCCTTATAAAGAGTTCTTAGTAATAAGAATATTAACTTAATTAGGGAAAATAATAAACTGAGAATTTTTAAGGGCTTAGAAAGAAAGTGTATATAAAGTAAACAGAACTAAAGAATACAATAACTGAAATGAAAAATACACTAGAAGGAGATGACAGCAGACTAGATGATACAGTAGCATGCATAGGTGATCTGGAAGAAAGAAAAAAAGAGGTCATCCAAAAAGAAAAAATAAATGAGAACAGTTTAAGGGCCCTCTGAGAGAGCATTAACTATTATTTATAGTCTAAAGTTCTCAGGAGAAAGAGATTGAAAATGTATTTGAGGATATTATGGCTGAAATTCCCCAAACCAGAAGGAAACTGATATTCAGGTATAGGAAGCACAAAGCATCCCAAAGTAGATGAACAAACAGACCCACACTAAGACATAGAATTATTAAAGTGGCAAAAGTTAAAGAGACAGTTCTAAAAACAGCAAGAGAAAAAGTCATATATGAAGGAAACCCCATAAGGTTATCAGCTAATTTTTCTGCAAAAACTCTGCAGGCTAGAAGGGATTGGCATGCTTTAGTTAAAGTGCTAAAAGAGAAAAAAACTACAACCTAGGATACTCTACTTAGCAAGATTATCATTTAGAATTGAATGAAAGACAAAGAAGTTTTCAGACAAGCAAAAATTGAATTTGTCAATATTAAACCAAACCTATGGGGAAACAGTGGAAACAGTGTCAGACTTTATTTTTCTGGGCTCCAAAATCACTACAGATGGTGACTGCAGCCATGAAATTTAAAGACGCTTACTCCTTGGAAGGAAAGTTATGACCAACCTAGATAGCATATTCAAAAGCAGAGACATTACTTTGCCAACAAAGGTCCGTCTAGTCAAGGCTATGGTTTTTCCTGTGGTCATGTATGGATGTGAGAGTTGGACTGTGAAGAAGGCTGAGCGCCGAAGAATTGATGCTTTTGAACTGTGGTGTTGGAGAAGACTCCTGAGAGTCCCTTGGACTGCAAAGAGATCCAACCAGTCCATTCTGAAGGAGATCAGCCCTGGGATTTCTTGGGAAGGAATGATGTTAAAGCTGCAACTCCAGTACTTTGGCCACCTCATATGAAGAGTTGACTCATTGGAAAAGACTCTGATGCTGGGAGGGATTGGGGGCAGGAGGAGAAGGGTTGACAGAGGATGAGATGGCTGGATGGCATCACTGACTCAATGGACGTGTCTGAGTGAACTCTGGGAGCTGGTGATGGACAGGGAGGCCTGGTGTACTGGGATTCATGGGGTCGCAAAGAATCGGACACGACTGAGCGACTGATCTGATCTGATAAGAAGTGTGAAAGGGTCTTCTCTAAGTGGAAAAGAAAAGGCTGGAACAGGAAGTAAATATCTGTAAGAAAGGAAAAAACATCCCACTAGTAAAGGGAAATATATAAACAAAGTCTGAGGATCAACCACTTAAATAAGCTAATCTGAAAATTTAAAAACAAAGAATTGTAAAATCATATACACTTCTTATACACTTCATATACACTTATTATAATTGCAATAAGAAGTGACGGGATGAATGTGAAGGTGTTAAATATAACATAAAAAGACACAGTGTGTATGAAGGAAGTAAAAACTGTTCATCTTTTAGAATGTGTTTGAACTTTAAATGACCAGTAGTTTGAAACAAATAGATATAGTTATAGATCAACATCTGTGAACTCCATGGTAACCACAGATCCAAAACCTATTACTGAAACACAAAAACTAAATAGAAAGGAATGCAAGCACATCTCCAGACAGTCATTAAACCACAAGAGAGTAAAGTGAAAGGAGAAGAATAAAAAGAGAAAATGAGACAAAAACACAAAAGAAGTAACAAAATGGCAATAAGTACATAACCTTACAGTAATCACTTAAATGCCAATGAACTAAATACTTCAGTCAAAGGACATGGGCAGCTGACTAAGTAACAAAACAAGCTCATCTGTGTGCTGCTTACAGGAGTCTCATTTCGGAGCTAAAGACATACACAGACTGGAAGTGAGGAGATGGAAAAAGAAATTTATACAAATAGAAATGACAAGAAGGTAGGTTTAGCAATCCTCAGATCAGACAAAATATACTTTTTTAAAAGTCTATAACAAAAGCCAAAGAAGAACATCATAAAATGGTAAAGGGATCAATACAAGAAGAAGATATAGCACTAGATATAATAAATATGGACTTAATACAGGAAAACATAATATATAATGCAAATATTAACAGACATAAAGGGAGAAATTGAAAATAATGAAATAATCGTAGAGGATTTTAATGCCTCACTTGCTGCTGCTGCTAAGTCGCTTCAGTCATGTCACTTACATCCAGACAAAAAATAAATAAGGAAGTAGTCATCTTAAATGACACAGACCACTTGGACTTAATGAATATTTGTAGGACCTTCCATCCAAAAACAAGAAAAAACATTCCCTTCAAGTGCACAGGATATGCTCTCCAGGATAGATCACATGGTAGGCCACAAAACAAACATTCATGAGTTTAAGAAAATAGAAATTACATCAACATTTTTCCTGACCATAATGGTATGAAACTAGAAATCAATTACAGGAAGAAAAATGAGATAATTGATGCTTTCAAACTGTAGTTCTAGTGAAGACCCTTGGACAGCAAGGAGATCAAACCAATCAATCCTAAAGGAAATCAACCCTGAGTATTCATTGAAGGACTGTTACTGCAGCTGAAGCTTCAATACTTCAGCCACATGATGAGAAGAGTCAACTCACTGGAAAAGACCCTGATGCTAGGAAAGAATGAAGGCAAGAGAAGAAGGGGGCAACAGAGGATGAGATGGTTGGATGCCATCAGGGACTCAATGGACATGAGTTTGAGCAAAGTCTGGGAGATAGTGAAGGACAGGGAAGCCTGGCATGCTGCAGTCCATGGGATTGCAAAGAGTTGGACACAACTGAGTGACTGAACAACTGAAAATCTGTTGCTTATCTACATGCACTAGTAAATAACTATCAGAAAGAGAAAGCCTGAAGAGAATTCCATTTTGAATCAACTAAAAAAAGGTAGGGATAAACTTTACCAAGGAGGTGAAAAGACTTATACTCTGAAAAATAGAAAACATTGATGAATAAAATTGAAGATAATACAAAGAAGTGGAAAGATATCTCTTGCTCTTGGATTAGAAAATTAATCTTGTTAAATGGCCATTATACCCAAACAATCTACAGACTTAATGCAATTCTTAGCAAAATACCCAGGTCATGTTTTACAAAACTAGAAGTCCCACATTGCCAAAGCAATCTTGAGAAAAAAGAACAAAGCTGGAAGCATTACATTCCCTGACTTCAGATTATACTACAAATCTACAATAATCAAAACAGTACAGTACTGGCACAAAAAGAAAAAAGAAATATAGGCCAATGGAACAAGATAGAGAGCACATAGATAAATCCATGCACCTATGGTCACGACTGAGTGACTTCACTTTCACTTTTCACTTTTCTGCATTGGAAAAGGAAATGGCAACCCACTCCAGTGTTCCTGCCTGGAGAATCCCAGGGACGGGGGAGCCTGGTGGGCTTCCGTCTATGGGGTCACACAGAGTCGGACACAACTGAAGTGACTTAGCAGCAGCAGCAGCATGGTCACCTATCTATGACAAAGGAGGCAAGAATATACAATGGAGGAAAAGTCTCTTCAAGAAATGCTACTGGGAAAACTGGATAGGTACATATAAAAGAATGACATTAGAATATTCTTCAATACCATACAAAAATAAACTTAAAATAGATTAAAGGTGTAAATGTAAGACTCCTTGAAACCATAAAACTCCTTGAAGAAAATGTAGACAGAACATTGTTTAATGCATATTGTAGCAATATTTTATTCTGTTGGACTCCTAACACCATGGAAACAATAGGAATAATAAACAAATAAGAACTAATTAAACTTAAATGCTTAATTAAAAGATAACTTACAGAATGGCATAAATTATTTGCAAATACTATGACTGACTAGGAGTTAACATGCAAAATATTTAAACAACTCATACAACTCAATATCAGAAGACAACCTGATTTAAAAATGGGCAGAAGACATATAGAATAGGACATATAGATGGCCAATAGACACATAAAAATATGTGCAACATCACTAATTATCAGGAAAATGAAAATCAAACTGAAATAAGATATCACCTCACACCTGTCAGAATGAAGATCCCCCAAAAGTCTACAAATAACAAATGCTGAATAGATGTGGAGAAGAGGGAACCCTGTACAGTGTTGATGGGAATGTAATTTGTTGCAGCCACTATAAAGATCAATATATAGGTTCCCCAAAACACTAAAATAGCAATACTACATGATTCAGCAATTCCACTCCTGGATATATTCCAAAGAAAATGAAAACACTGATTTGAAAAGACATATGCACCTTAATGTTCATAGCAGCATTATTTAAAATAGCCAAGATATGGAAGTGACCTAAGTGTATGTGCATGCATGCTCAGTCATATTCAGTTCTTTGCAACCCCATGGACTGTAGCCTGCAAGGTTCCTCTGTCCATGGAATTTTCCAGATAAGACTACTGGAGTGGGTTGCCATTTCCTCCTCCATGGGATCTTCCCAACCCAGGGACAGAACCAGCATCTCCTGCATCTCCTGCATTGCAGGCAGATTCTTTATCACTGAGCCACCTGGGAAGCCAGTCTAAGTGTCTATCAACAGACAAATGGATAAATGTCACACACACACACACAGAGACACTAAAATATTACTTAGCCATAAAAAGAATGAAATATTTCCACGTGCAACAACGTAGATGGACCTGGAGGGTAATATGTTTTTAGTGAAATAAGTCAGCCAGAGAAAGAAAAATACTGTATGTTATCATATTTGGAATCTAAAAATTAAAACAAAGGAACATATATAAAGAACAGAAACACACAGATATGGAGAACAAACTAGTTACCTGTGGGGAGAGAGAAGGGTGGAAGTCAAGATAAGTGTAAGGGGTTAAGAGATATAAACTATTAAGTATAAAACAAGTAAGCAACAAGGATGTATTGTACAGGGAAATACAGTCATTATTTTAAAATAACTTTAAATGGCTACTAAGTAAAGTGATCTCATCTTGGTATTCTTTTTAGTATTCATGGCAATCTATAGATTCAGTGCAATCTCTATCAAAGCACCAATGGCAGTTTTCATAGAACTAGAACAGATTAATTTTTGTATGGAAAAAGAATAAATAATAATAAATAAATTCAGAGAGTCCAAGAAAACTACATATGAGAAAAAATTATTAGATTTAATGATTAAGAGATCTTAAGGAAGATTTCAATAGTAAAATTGGGGTCAATGTTTACAAGGACATCCTGCCAAAAACTGTGTGATAAAAGATGAGAGAGATTTTCTTTGGTTTCCAGATTTTGAGGTCAGGCTTGTTTGGTGATGCAGCTTTCACACGGACTTGTGCAGACTTCACACAAGCTGCAAAGCACGGTTCCTGCTTATGAAGCAGACTACAGATTTCATACCAGTCAATGACAATTTATAAATGTAAAACATGTTGAGCAAAAACCATCAGGCTCTTTTATTCTCCCTTTCTACTAAATAATCATGCAAGGTTCTCCAGGCTGTATGGAATATAACACATTAGCAGTACCAATGAGCAGAATGACCTAAGAGAAAAAGATATGAGTTGGATGCTCCATCAGCATTGTTATTGACTTTTATCATCTGGGCTTGTAATAAAAAGCAGAGTAATCAGCAAGTTACTTATACGCAGGAGATTATAATTTCTGCTGTTTGACCTAAAGTATCTTTAAAAAGGATTTGCCTTTGCTGAGTTTCTCAAAGTTGATATTAAATATTTAATTAAAGGCATACTCAGAGCATCTTTACCTAATATTTTACATTCAGCTTGGAATTGTAAGGCATAAATAAAATTCTAATGCTATGTAGCATAAGAATTCAAAAGTTTATAATAGTGTTTATATACAGAGGGTAGTTGTGTGGGTCATGAATCTCGATGTGAAACTGGGAGCTTTCTCTTCCTCTCCCTCCAGAGGTGGCACGGGAGAAGGTGACTATATGGGGTGCAGTATTGTCTAACTTATTTTAATGCCCCTGAAGCAACAGGGGTGGACCTGGAGATCATCATATTAAGTAAATAAGTCAGACAGAGAAGGAGAAATATCGTATGACATTTCTTATATGCGTAATTGGAAAATAAATTATACAAATGAACTTATTTACAAAACATAGAGACTCACAGACTTAAAGAACTGTGAGTTGTTATTGTTGCCAGGGAAGGATAAGGGGAAAGGACAGTTAGGGAGTTTGGAATGGACATGTACACACTGCTATATATAAAATAAAGAACTAGCAAGGACTTACAGTATAGCACATGGAACTCTGCTCAATGTTATGTGGCAATCTGGATGGGAGGGGAGTTTAGAGGAAATGGATGCATGTATATACATGACTGAGTCCCTTTGCTGTTCTCCTGAAACTATCACAACACTAATCAGCTATTGTTGTTCGGTCGCTCAGTCATGTCGGGCTCTTTGTGACTCCATGAACTGCAGTATCCCAGACTCCTCTGTCCTTCACCATCTCCCGGAGCTTGCTCAAACTCATGCCCATGGAGTCAGTGATGTCATCTAACCATCTTGTCCCCTTTTGTCCCCTTCTCCTCCTCCCTTCTTTTTTTCCAAGCATCAGTGTCTATTTCAATGAGTTGCCTCTCTGCATCAGGTGGCCAAAGTATTGGAGCTTCAGCTTCAGCATCAGTCCTTCCAGTGAATATTCAGGATTGATTTCCTTTAGGATTGACTGGTTTGATCTCCTTGAAGTCCAAGGGACTCTCAAGAGTCTTCTCCAACACCACAGTTCAAAAGCATCAATTCTTTGGTGCTCAGCTTTCTTTATGGTCCAACTCTTGCATCCATACATAACTACTAGAAAAACCATAGCTTTGACTACATGTAAAATTTTAAAAAATTAAAAAAAATAGAAATGTGTCTTTGAAACTGTTTCCAGAGCTACGATACATTACTTAAATATTGTCTTGATAGTAAGTCTTCCTTCTTTCAGAATAGATATGTTAGGGAAATGACTGAATTTTGGAAGATTGCTAGGAAATAAGGTAGAGATGAAAATGAGTAATTTTGTTTCTAATCAAGGAGGAGTCCTTTCAAAGTAGAGCACTCATATTCTGGGGTACTATGTTGGTGGGCTCTTGTATCAGTGTAGTATTGGGGAGAAGATCAGTATCATTAATAGCATGCAAACACTCTGATACTTTGGGAGTGGAGTGTTAGGAACATAGCACTCAGTGTTTCTTGTTGAGATGGTCTTGCAAATTGGGTAAATTAAACTCTTTAGCTCAAGCCAACATTCTGACTGAGTCCTGGGTATAAATTGCAATGTCATCTTATCATGCTTGGGGACAGGAACAATGACAGACATGAGGTCAAGGGAGAAGAGCTGTGTTAACTAAATGGGGCTCATTGTGTGTGTGGTAAAGGGACACCAGGAGAGGAAAAACCTAAAAAATAGAGGGTATGGGCAAGTGGACAACTGAATATGTGTTATGAAGAGATGGAGGACAAGAGGGGAGGTTAAGAGGTGGCTGAATAGTCAGGGGGTGGCCATGGTTCTGCAATTATGGCCACTGGGAAATCAGCTGAACTGCCTGGAAAATCAGCTAAACTGCCTGCACTTTTTGCAAGTATCTCCTGAGTTAGTGAATTGTCATTTCTGATGAAGTCTTGTGCAGCTTTGCATATTGTTGGACCAGTGCCAGGTGTTTCCAGATGGTCATGATAACCAGGAGGTCCCTTGACAACTTACTCCAGAGTCTAAAACAAATGGAAAATGAAAGGTAATGGCTCCTTATTCAGACTGTGTATTCAAACACTGGCCTCTTTTACCGAGTGATTCACTGAGAATGGATGAGGAAGCCTCATTAGTAAATCATGTTGCCTGATATTCCTATAGTATTTAGGTGATATGCCAGTACTTTGCAGGAAATGAAATAAAATAGATCCAGAGAGAATTTTAGAGCAACTTCTCATTTTTATGTCTTGTGGAATCAACAATTTCTGAACAAGCTTGAGATTTAAGATATACATGTCAGTACACATACATATATGTATAAAATAAATCATGGCAGAATTTGCCTAGATGGGTTTTAATAGTGAAAGGGCTTTTTCATGGATGTGAGCAATGAGCAGAGTCAGACAGATTAAAGGTGGTTTTCCAGTTCTGTACTCAGACCAGGACAGAACTATAAGTGTGAATATGTCAGGAATCTCATCTTTGCTTTATATTAAAGTTTTAAAATAAATGTAAATAAATACACACTGTTATTTTCTGAGATATATTAGTCTGTTGTGCAGAAAATCGGTAGTAAAGATGGCAATTCATACATTACACAGACCTAGACACATTACACAATGACATATTATACCTAAAATCCCAGAAAATGTGAAATGAGTTGAAGACTAATAAATATTTAAAGGAAAATAGGAATATTTGATGAATAAAGGCCACTCAAAGAAATAACTAATTAATCTGGCTTTCCTTTCACTTCATATCACACAGTAGTCATTAGAAATTATTGCCTATCATGTATTGATTGCCTGCAATTAGCTATTATAATCTTTGGCAACTTTCTTATTATTAAACAATTATCTTTACTTATGAAAATAAATAATACTTTTATTTATGAAATAAATCTACTTTTTCTATGGATCTTTTTTTTTGTGACTAAATTAAAGTGAAATATGATAGTATTGGCTTTATCCTTTAAATGAAGTTTAATCAATGTAAAAGGAAGTTTGGATAGCTGACTTTCATATTTTGGATTGAAATAAACTTTGAAATTAAAAAACATCAGTTATTCATCCATTCAAAGCATGTAGTTGACCTAAATTTGTTGTCTTAAGTGCTGGAGTCTATGGTTTGTATTGTGTGTTGCAGGGGTTAGTCTTGGACAAAGGAACCCTACTTCTCAGAAAGATAGGATTAAATTTGTGTTTCAAAAATTATTCTGGTTAAATTGTGGAGAATTGAATGAAAGGGGCATAACTGGATGAAGGAAGAACACTGGGTAGGTATTCCACTAATCTGAGTGAGAAACACAGTATTATCCATTAATAAAGAGTGTGGACTCTGAATCCCAACTGTTTGGGTTTCAATACAGCATCTCTCATTTACTAGATGTCTGACTGGTTAAGTCACTTCGTCTTCCTACATTTTAATTTTCCTATCAGCAATTTGGAAATAATAATAGTTCCCATTTTGAGGGTTATCACGAGAAATAGGTAAGTTAATGTACCATACCAGGCCACAGGGCAAGCACCAGGTACATAACATATGCTGTTAGTGAACTGGATGGAGTAGAGAAAGACATCAGGGGACAACCTTGGAGTACATTTAGGTATTCGAATGACCATGACTTAGTGATGGTCTGACTGCAGGGGAGGGTTTGGGAGAAGGTTCTTCACTGAAATACAAGTAACAGTAGAGAACAAGGTATTGTGGGAGTGACGGGGACTTCCCAATAAAATATTGTATTTTTCCTTCTAAGAATGATTCTAAACCAAAGCATTTTGATAATATTTTGTCTCATGTGAAGTAGACACATGCATATATTAAATTCATGCGAAAGGTTAAAAAAGGTTAGGAGCTCTGAGCTTCATTCAGCTGCTACTTGACTCAGTCTCTGAGGGCGAGAGATGTCCTTTTTGGGTGACATGTGTCTATGCGTGATGCCAGGCCTGCTTCTATCTTCTCTCAAAGAGGTTTTGGTCAGCATGGGACTTTTCATAAGCACACCAATTGTGTAGTATAAAAGCATTATTAGCACAATAAAGCCTTTTAAAAGAATCAGCTAATATAAGGAATGAACTCTCATGAATATATATAAATCCCAGATAATGGCAGTTAGTTCTTCTTACAATTAATGATTTTTACTTGTACTCTTGTTTTTTATAAAGCTATCCTAAAGTATGTTTACATTTACATAGGCTGTTAACTAATAATGTACATGTTTATTTTTTTCTTCCAGTTCTGAAAGTGTTAGTTGCTCAGTCATGTCCAACTCTTTGAAATCCCATGGACTGTAGGCCACTAGGCTTCTGTCCATGAAATTTTCGAAGCCAGGATACTGAAGTTTGTAGACGTCCCCTTTTCCAGGGGATCTTCCTGACTCACAGGTCAAGTCTGGGTCTCCTGCTTTGCAGGCAGGTTCTTTACCATCTGAGCCACCAAGGAAGCCTTGTTTTATGGAGATGTAATTGACATACAGCACTGTATGAGTTTAAGACAGACAGCATAATGATTTGACTTACGTATATCATGAAATGATGACCACAGTAAGTTTGGTGAACATTCATAATATCACATAGATACAAAATAAAAGAAAAATGTAAAAATTTTGAGATGAGAGCTATTAAGGTTTACTCTCTTAACAACTTTCATATATAACATTCTGCAGTGTTAATTACATTTACTATGTCTTATATTACATCCTTGGGCTTTCCTCGTGGCTCAGATGGTGAAGAATGTACCTGCCAGTGCACATGGAACAGGTTCGATCCCTAGCCAGAAATATTCCCTGGCAAAGGGAATGACTAACCACTCAGTGTTCTTGCCTGGAAAATACCATGGACAGAGAAACCTGGTGGGCTACAGTCCATGGGGTCACAAAGAGTCAGGCATGACTGAGCGACAAACACTTTCACTTCACTTCACTTCATATTACATCCCTAATACTTCTTTATCTTATAACAGTAATTTCATACATTTGACTCCTTTCATCCAATTGTCCCTTTCCCCACTCCTCAGCTCTGGCGACCACAAATAGAATATTTTTTTATGAGTTTGTTTGTGTTTCATGTATAATTGACCTACAGTGCTATGTTACTGCCTGGTGCACAACATAATTCCTTATTTCTGTATATTACAAAATAATCACCATGATAAGTCCATCTGTCACCATACAAAGTACTATTGACTATATTCCTCACAATGTACATTTCATCCCTATGACTCATTTATCTTGCAACTGGAATTCATACCACTTGATTCCCTTCACATATTTCACTCATCCATACCCCTTATCCCCACCCCACTGGTGATCATCTCTTTATTCTCTGTATCTGTTTCTGTTTTGTTATATTTACATAATTGTTTTGTCTTTTAGATTCCACATATAAATGAAGTCATACAGTATTTGCTTATTTCACTTAGCACAATATGCTTTAGGTCTATCCATGATTTTCTTTTTTTTTTTTTATAGCTGAGTAATATTTCCTTATATATATATACACACCACATCTTCTTTACCTACTTATATGTTGATGGTCACTTATGTTGCTTCCATGTCTTGGCTATTATGAATAACACTGCTGTGAACATTATAGGGGTGCATTACTTTAGAAAAGTACCCAGAAGTAGAATTGCTTGATGGTAGTTCTACTTTTAATTTTTTGAGGAATCACTGTAATGTTTTACATAGTTGCTGTACAAATTTACCTTCTACTAACACTGTGCAAGGATTTGCCTTTCTCCATATATTGCCAACACTTGTTATTTGTTGTGTTTTGATGATGCCCACTTTAATGGGTGTGAGGTGATGTCTCATTGTGGGGTTTGATTTACATTTCCCTAATACTCTTGCCTGGAAAATCCCATGGACGGAGGAGCCTGGTGGGCTACAGTCCATGGGGTCGCTAAGAGTCGGACACGACTGAGTGACTTCACTTTCACCTTTCACTTTCATTCATTGGAGAAGGAAATGGCAACCCACTCCAGTGTTCTTGCCTGGAGAATCCCAAGGACAGGGGAGCCTGGTGGGCTGCTGTCTATGGGGTCACATAGAGTCAGACACGACTGAAGTGACTTAGCAGCAGCAGCGGCAGCAATATTAATGATGTTGAACATCTTTTCATGTGTCTGTTGGCCATCTGTATGTATTCTTGGGAAAAATATCTACTCAGGTCCTCTGCCACTTTTTAATTGGGTTGTTTTCATTTTTTGTTGAGCTATATGAGTTATTTGTATATGCTGGATATTAACCCCCAATCAGATATATGATTTGCAAATTATCCTCTCCCATTCAGTAGGCTGCCTTTTTAGATTTGTTAATAGTTTCTTTCACTGTGCAAAAACTTTTAAGTTTGATATAGTCCCATAACCAGAATTATTTTTTAATGCTTTATAAATCTTTGTATTTCTCAAATAGAGTAAGTCTTCATAAATTTGATGAATTATCAGCTCTCTCTCTGTTTTAATTTGTTGATTCTTTTGTATATTATATAAAATGACATTAGCTTCAAGCAAATGCATGTGATTGTATGCCAATTTCAATGACTTATCTTTCTATTTCCCCTGTTCTTCTAGTCTGCTCCCAGTTTTCAAGAGGAGTCTATGCTATTTTTGGATTTTATGACAAGAAGTCAGTAAACACCATCACATCATTTTGTGGCACGCTCCATGTGTCCTTCATCACTCCCAGCTTCCCAACAGATGGCACCCATCCATTTGTCATTCAGATGCGACCGGACCTCAAAGGAGCCCTCCTCAGCTTGATTGAGTACTACCAGTGGGACAAGTTTGCCTACCTCTACGACAGTGACAGAGGTAAGCGACAATGCCTCTCTCTTTTTGTAATGGGTCAAGTTCAATGCCCACACATCATATCCATACTTACAAATGATATCGAGCTGTGTGAGTATATTCCAGGGTGCGTGCATGCTTAGTCACTTCAGTAGTGTCTGACTCTTTGTTGCCCTATGGGCCATAGCCTGCCAGTTTCCTCTGTCCATGTGGGATTCTACAGGCAAGAATACTGGAGTGGGTTGCCACACCCTCCTCCAGGGGATCTTCCCAATCCAGGGATCGAACTTCTGTCTTCTCCATTGCAGGCAGATTGTTTACTGCTGAGCCACTGGGGAAGCCATAGTCCAAGGGTAACTTGTCTTAACTATGCTCTGAAAATGAAATGCAATTTGAACTAGGAAGCATATTTAGAATAAAATAAACAAAAACGTTGTGGATGTACAATTTATAGAGATAGATTGTGTTCACATAATGCCTGTAAGAACAGCCCTTTCTGATATCAGCAGCTCAGACCTTAAGAGGACTATATTTCCAGTCCAAGGTGAGTGAAGTGACTCCTTGGAAACTAGTGTAAGTAAGATCTGAGTAAATATGCAAATAAGAACATCTAAAAAATATATAAGTATTACATATTGCCCCATGAAAAAGTTTGAACAGGCAAGGATGGTTGTTATTAACCTTGCTTTGTAATGAGATTCCTAAATCTTAGAGACATTGAAAGACTTTTTCATGATTCATTCATGTGTGGTTCAGCTGAACTCAAGTCTTTTGATACCACAGCTTTGTCACAAGTCTCTGTGGTTACTTATGAGGAGATGGTTTGGATTAGCATGCCAATTAGAGTCTAGGCTCATTATGCTAGTTTTTATTTTTGGGGTGAGAGTACTTGCTTTGTGTTTCCCACATCATTTATCCTGAAGTTTGGTATTAGCAGACCTGATTAACCTTACATGTCATAGAATTCTAGGTATTGCTAACCATTCCTGGGTCTGTGATTCAGCTTCAATGGGCCTGTGTACTTCCTAAAATAGTATGAACGCTTTGTGTACGTGGTCATAGGTGATTTTTCTCAAAAGAGTATCCACCACCAAACTCGGAAGTATTGAGGACCACCATTGCCAAAATACCAGCCTGTTCAGGGAGCAGCGTGCTTTAAGGGTTCCGGGGAAAACCAGAAGCTTATTCCTACCAGGAGAAGGCACCTTGCTTTCCTGCAATGACAGTGGAGCCGGGAGCCAGGCAGCAGCCCTTCTCCAGGATCAGTTTGCAGACGTTGACTGCAGCAACCAGAGCCTAGTGTCAGGTTCTCTGTCCTGGTCTCCAGTCCTGAGAGTAAGAACACTCTGTGGGAAAGTCAGTCATCACTATACAAACTGAGCAAGTTTCTTCCTGCTTTGAGAAGGGAGAGCTTTGCTCTACCCATGGGGAATGAAAAACTGAAACACAGAACTGTTTAGAGTAAATACAGATTCCAGTGTGCTGGGTTGCTCTGAAGTATCCTTCTTTTCATGGGATAAAGGGCTTAGCATCTTGCCCTCTGCTGACTCTTTCACTCTTGACCCCTCTTCTAGGATTTCTACCATCTAAATGACTTTTATTTCTAGCCACTCTTCTGTGTCCTTGTCAAGTCTCCAGGCCCATGTGCTCATCCTTCATCCTTCCATTTCTGTACTTGTTTCTCTTCAATCCATTTTCTATAAAGGAGCCAGAAACTTTGAATGCTTTTATTAATTTCTTTAAATTTAGTCATTGCTTTATATTGGGGTACAGTTGATTTACAATATTGTGTTAGTTTCAGGTATACAGCAAAGTTCAGTTATATGTATACAAATATCCACTCTTTCAGACTTTTTTCCCACATAGAATGTTACAAGATATTGAATCGAGGTCCCTGTGCTACATAGTAGGTCCTTGTTGTTTATCTATTCTATATGTACTAGTGTGTGGATATTAATCCCAAGCATCTAATTTATATCTCAGTCTGTTTACCCTTTGGTAATCATAAGTTTGTTTTCTATGTCTGTGAGTCTGGTTCTGCTTTGTAAACAAGTTCATTTGTGTCATTTTTTTTAGATTCCACATATAAGTGATATCATATGATATTTGTCTGACTTATTTCACTTAATATGACAATCTCTAGGTCCATCCATGTTGCTGCAAATGGCATTATTTAATTTAATTATATATTTATTTAATTTTTTAATTATATATATATTTATTTAATTAATTTATTTATTTATATATATTTATTTAATTTAATTTAATTTAATTTAATTAATTTAATATAATTATTTAATTATATACATTTATTTAATTATATTTATCCATATTTATCCATTTTTCTATAGATGGACATTTAGGTAGTTTTCATATCATGGCTATCGTAAATAGTGCTGCAATGAACATCAGGGTCCATCTTTTTGAATTATGGTTTTCCCTGAATATTTGCCCAGGAGTGGCTTCTCAGCTGGCTCAGTGGTAAAGAACCTACCTGCCAATGCAGGAGACACAAGAAACGTGGGTTCAATCTCTGGGTTTGGGAAGATCCCCTGGAGTAGGAAATGGCAACACACTTCAGTATTGTTGCCTGGAAAATTCCACAAGGATCCTGGTGGGTTACTGTCCGTGGGGTTGCAAATAGTCTGACACAACTAACGACTGAGCACAGCACATGCCCAGGAGTGGGATTGTTGGATCATATCGTAGCTCTATTTTTTGACTGTTTTATGTGCTTTTCTGGCCACATTGCTGAATATACTCCAATGACTCTTCATTATAATGAAGATAAAGTTAAAAATTACTAACATGACTTTAGGGTCTTATTAGTATTTGGTTCCTGCCTATTTATACTATGGTCTTGCTCATCTACCAAGCTAAACCCATTTCACTAACATTCTTTCACTTTCTCAGATGTACCAAACTCTTTCACCTCAAATCTCTGCACATTCTCGTAAAAATTCTGCTTAGGTCTCAGGTTATATAACATTCCCACAGAGATGCATTTAATATTGTTATCTTCTCTCAAAGTAACCTCTTTTTTTCCTATAGTACTTATCACAATATACAATTAATATTGATGTTCATTCTTTCACCCAAGAATTAAGCTTCTAGTCTGTTCTAGGAACTGTTTAATCATACAGATTTTAATCTCTTTGTTTAAGATCTGTCTATATGCACAGGAAGCCAATGCCCTGGCAGTAACCACTATACTTAACTGTACATACAGTGCTTAAGATAATGCTGGAACAGAGTTGATAATCAATAAATGGGGTTAATAAATGAATGAGTTGAACATCTGTGTGTTTTGAGATGATATTAGAACCTGAATCCTGCTTGCTAAATCAAAGGATCAGAGATGAATTCTCCTTTTTGATGAGGTGGAAGGTGGCATTTTATCTTTAGGGACACACTTCACCCTCTCTACTGCGCCCTCTAGTTGACAATGAACTTTTGAGATAATTCAAGGAGACAACAGCTGATATAAATAGAAAAAGAGAAACTCTAGTATTTGAAGAGAGAAGAAAGACAAGCTCTGGGAAATAAAGGATCAGATGATGAGGATAGACTTATGTACTTGTGAAAAGAACCTGAGACATTTAAATGATTTTATTAACACTTTAGAAATATTAAATGAAATTGAAATGAGATAATCTCCAATCATTAAATTATACAAATTGATTTGAGTTCAAGTGCAGCCATAGAGAGGTCACCATTAGAGTGATATTATTAAGTAGTTGTATATTAAAGTCAAAATTGACTTTGTGGATACATTTTCAAGTTATTTTCAAATGGATACTTATGTTTTAATGTGGAGTATTACAGTGGCCTTTTATCTGAATCTGTTTTCAGAGATAAATGTGTAAGACTCAAAATACTGGCAAAAGACTTGTCCTTCATGTAATGTTTTACTTGTCTTATAGAAATGGGATGCTTGCTCTCTGATTTTTCCTTGTTAATGACAACTGTTATAACTTTGCTGTTGTATCACATTTTAAAATGTTTATTCATACATTTATTTCATGTTATGTTCCCTCGCCCCACCAGTTGTAGACAAAGGAAGACAAAGATGCATCCTGATCTTTGTGCAGATCTTTGACTATTTCAGGTTTACTTGTGATTGGGGTGCCATGTGACCCCTTAGAACTGCTGGAATCTACTTTTATCCAAGCTATGTGGCAGTAGCCTGGAACTCCCTGTTACCCGAGCATCCTTCCTAAAGCTCCAGAAAAAGTAGCTAGATGGATCTTCAACATATTTGAGCTGTAGGGTATTGGGGTTACCTATATTAATGCATTCAATGTAGGTTTTTCTTTGGATACATATATATTAAATATGAACCAGAACGTGCTCAAAATGTGGTTTTTATTTATTGGGTTAGTGTTGATAAAATAAGGTAATACATTGCTGTAGACAGTAGGTAAAACCAGAACTAATGATTTATAACTTGGTTTTACTTTTGAACCATACTGTTTTTCCCTGAAAGAAAGGCACATGGATTCCAGTTCTAAAAAGGCACTATGCATAGAATAAAAATGCTTCCAAATTATAAATTTCTTTTACCATGTTCCTGAGAAAGTCAGAGAGGGAAATATATGTTAATCTAATCTGGTCTAGGCATGCTGCTTTGATTTAGTGACTATAAATATTAATTTCTGTGCCTGAAAGATGAATAAGGGCAGTGAATTTTAAATGCAACAAAGAAAATATTTTTAAGAAAAAAGACATGGTCTGAATGAAATAGAACTATTTGCAGTAGTCATTTTTAATTCCACCCATAAATGTGAAAACTCAGATATTTAAGGGGCTTCCTAGGTGTCACGACTGGTAAAGAACCCGCTTGCCAATGCAGGAGACATATGAGACATAGGTTCGAACCCTGGGTTGGGAAGATCCCCTGGAGAAGGAAACGGTAACCCACTTCAGTCTTCTTTCCTGGAGAATCCCGTTGACAGAGGAACCTGGCAGGCTACAGTCCATAGGGTCTCACAGAATTGGACACAACTGAAGTGACTCAGCATGCACGCAAGACATTTAGACTTCACTTGTTCAGGGGCTGTAGGTTTTTCTATAACTTTGTCACAGTATTATGAACACTAGCTCAAGATGAGACTGTTAACTGCTTCTAGTAACACTTGGAGAGAATATTTAGGGAGATTGTCAGCTTATGAATAGGTTATACAGCTATAACTAATCCAGCAACAGTTAACCACATGAAGAAATAATACAGTAAAGAAATAAGTAATAGTACTTTAGCCATTCTTTTTTCTGTCCAGAAATCTGAGCATTTAGTAGAGTATAGAACTTTATTTTAGAGTTCTATAATATTCTTTTTTTTTTTAATTTTATTTTATTCTTAAACTTTACATAATTGTATTAGTTTTGCCAAATATCAAAATGAATCCACCACAGGTATACATGTGCTCCCCATCCTGAACCCTCCTCCCTCCTCCCTCCCCATACCATCCCTCTGGGTCCTCCCAGTGGGGGGCTTGCATTAGCCCCAAGCATCCAGTATCGTGCATTGAACCTGGACTGGCATCTCGTTTCATACATGATATTTTACCTGTTTCAATGCCATTCTCCCAAATCTTCCCACCCTCTCCCTCTCCCACAGAGTCCATAAGACTGTTCCATACATCAGCGTCACTTTTGCTGTCTCGTACACAGGGTTATTGTTATCATCTTTCTAAATTCCATATATATGCGTTAGTATACTGTATTGGTGTTTTTCCTTCTGGCTTACTTCACTCTGTATAATAGGCTCCAGTTTCATCCACCTCATTAGAACTGATTCAAATGTATTCTTTTTAATGGCTGAGTAATACTCCATTGTGTATATGTACCACTGCTTTCTTATCCATTCATCTGCTGATGGGCATCTAGGTTGCTTCCATGTCCTGGCTATTATAAACAGTGCTGCGATGAACATTGGGGTACACGTGTCTCTTTCCCTTCTGGTTTCCTCAGTGTGTATGCCCAGCAGTGGGATTGCTGGATCATAAGGCAGTTCTATTTCCAGTTTTTTTAAGGAATCTCCACACTGTTCTCCATAGTGGCTGTACTAGTTTGCATTCCCACCAACAGTGTAAGAGGGTTCCCTTTCCTCCACACCCTCTCCAACATTTATTGCTTGTAGACTTTTGGATTGCAGCCATTCTGACTGGTGTGAAATGGTACCTCATAGTGGTCTTGATTTGCATTTCTCTGATAATAAGTGATGTTGAGCATCTTTTCATGTGTTTGTTAGCTATCTGTATGTCTTCTTTGGAGAAATGTCTATTTAGTTCTTTGGCCCATTTTTTGATTGGGTCACTTATTTTTCTGGAGTTGAGCTGTAGGAGTTGCTTGTATATTTTTAAGATTAGTTGTTTGTCAGTTGCTTCATTTGCTATTATTTTCTCCCATTCTGAAGGCTGTCTTTTCACCTTGCTGATAGTTTCCTTTGATGTGCAGAAGCTTTTAAGGTTAATTAGGTCCCATTTGTTTATTTTGCTTTTATTTCCGATATTCTGGGAGGTGGGTCATAGAGGATCCTGCTGTGATGTATGTCAGAGAGTGTTTTGCCTATGTTCTCCTCTAGGAGTTTTATAGTTTCTGGTCTTATGTTTAGATCTTTAATCCATTTTGAGTTTATTTTTGTGTATGGTGTTAGAAAGTGTTCTAGTTTCATTCTTTTACAAGTGGTTGACCAGTTTTCCCAGCACCACTTGTTAAAGAGATTGTCTTTAATCCATTGTATATTCTTGCCTCCTTTGTCAAAGATAAGGTGTCCATATGTGCATGGATTTATCTCTGGGCTTTCTATTTTGTTCCATTGATCTATATTTCTGTCTTTGTGCCAGTACCATACTGTCTTGATGACTGTGGCTTTGTAATAGAGCCTGAAGTCAGGTAGGTTGATTCCTCCAGTTCCATTCTTCTTTCTCAAGATCGCTTTGGCTATTCGAGGTTTTTTGTATTTCCATACAAATTGTGAAATTATTTGTTCTAGCTCTGTGAAGAATACTGTTGGTAGCTTGATAGGGATTGCATTGAATCTATAGATTGCTTTGGGTAATATACTCATTTTCACTATATTGGTTCTTCCAACCCATGAACATGGTATATTTCTCCATCTATTAGTGTCCTCTTTGATTTCTTTCACCAGTGTTTTATAGTTTTCTATATATAGGTCTTTAGTTTCTTTAGGTAGATATATTCCTAAGTATTTTATTCTTTCTGTTGCAATGGTGAATGGAATTGTTTCCTTAATTTCTCTTTCTGTTTTCTCATTATTAGTGTATAGGAATGCAAGGGATTTCTGTGTGTTGATTTTATATCCTGCAACTTTACTATAGTCATTGATTAGTTCTAGTAATTTTCTGGTAGAGTTCTATAATATTCTTGAGGTTTTTCAGAATATATTTTAAGTACATTTATTAGCTAGAAAAGTTAATTTTCCAGATTTTTTTTCTATTTGTAGATGAACAATTGTGTATCTCAAATTTTCTTTGTCCTAAGCAATGAAATAATTAGAAATAAAGCCAGGATTTATATATCCTGATTTAGTGGTACAAATGCTGGTCGAATAACCAGCTACTAAAAGTTTTAAACAAACCAATATTTATATAGAATTCCCATTGTTCATACAAGTTTATATTCTGAATTAAGGGATGAATGTATTTATAAAGATACTTTTAGGCTAGTTTGTGTGGAAGGGAAAGAGGTAATACTTCCTCCCCTAATTAGACTATGTTACCAAGACACTAAATGCATTAATTTGTGTTTTGTATGAATAATTTGGTTTCACCATATTATTTGTGATATGCATAGTCAGTGATTTAAAAATTTTTTTTGAATTATCTATTAATTTTATATAACCAAACATAATACTAAACTCTTAGTTTTAGGAAAAGGGCAGACCACATTGAGAAAATACTTGAGTCAGTTCAGTTCAGTTCACTTCACTTCAGTCACAGTCGTGTCCGACTCTTTGCAACCCCATGAATTGCAGGCCTCCTGGTCCATCACCAGCTCCCGGAGTTCACCCAGACTCACGTCCATCGAGTCGGTGATGCCATCCAGCCATCTCATCCTCTGTTGTCCCCTTCTCCTCCTGCCCCCAGTCCTTCCCAGCATCAGAGTCTTTTCCAGTGAGTCAACTCTTCACATGAGGTGGCCAAAGTACTGGAGTTTCAGCTTTATCATCAGTCTTTCCAAAGAACACCCAGGACTGATCTCCTTTAGAATGGACTGGTTGGATCTCCTTGCAGTCCAAGGGACTCTCAAGAGTCTTCTCCAACACCACAGTTCAAAAGCATCAATTCTTCGGCACTCAGCTTTCTTCACAGTCCAACTCTCACATCCATACATGACCACAGGAAAAACCATAGCCTTGACTAGACAGACCTTTGTTGGCAAAGTAATGTCTCTGCTTTTGAATGTGCTATCTAGGTTGGTCATAACTTTCCTTCCAGGAGTAAGTGTCTTTTAATTTCATGGCTGCAGTCACCATCTGCAGTGATTTTGGAGCCCAAAAAAAAGTCTGACACTGTTTCCACTGTTTCCCCATCTATTTGCCATGAAGTGATGGGACCAGATGCCATGATCTTCATTTTCTGAATGTTGAGCTTTAAGCCAACTTTTCACTCTCCACTTTCACTTTCATCAAGAGGCTTTTTAGTTCCTCTTCACTTTGTGCCATAAGGGTGGTGTCATCGGCATGTCTGAGGTTATTGATATTTCTCCAGGCAATCTTGATTCCAACTTGTGCTTCTTCCAGCCCAGTGTTTCTCATGATGTACTCTGCATAGAAGTTAAATAAGCAGGGTGACAATATACAGCCTTGAAGTACTCCTTTTCCTATTTGGAACCAGTCTGTTGTTCCATGTCCAGTTCTAACTGTTGCTTCCTGACCTGCCTATAGGTTTCTCAAGAGGCAGAACCACTAGACCATTCAGGTATGACCTAAATCATATCCCTTATGATTACACAGTGGAAGTGAAAAATAGATTTAAGGGACTAGATCTGATAGATAGAGTGCCTGATGAGAATCAGTAACTATTACTCAAAAAACAACTCTGAAATATGGATTAATAAGGCTGGGACATCAGCCTTTCAAAATATGGGACAGATCAGCCCACAGTTCGTGAATTATTTCTGTCTGTTCTTAGGAGATGATTGAATATTCTTCCATGTCTTCTGATGAAACTAAATTCATTTCTGATGTTGTACCATCTGGGCAGTTTAGCATCAATAAATGGATGTATTTTGGGGGGTTTTAGAGGTTACAGAATATTAATTCTGAGAGTTTTAATAACAGAATCTGCACAACTGTGTTATTTTTGATACATTAAATGGATGAGTTTGATTCAGCCATTTCTTTAAATGCATCTTTATTGATTTTATATATCATCTCCATATTTTGGACAAGGTGATCTGACAGTAAATGTTAGGTTTAGAATATTGGCATTTACATTTAAAATGTTTTGTTATATATGTTGGTTGATAGGTGTGCGGGCATGTTTAGTTGCTGTTATGTGCATCTCTTTGCAACCCTACAGACTGTAGCCTACCAGGCTCCATTGCCCATGGGATTCTCCAGGCAAGAATACTGGAGTGGGTTGACATTTCCTCTTCCAAGGGATCTTCCTGGCCCAGGGATTGAAACCACATCTCTTGTGTCTCTTGCATTGGCTGGGGCTTCTTTTCCACTGAGCCACCAGGGAAGCCTCATGGTGGATAAGACAGAATATTAAGAATATCACTATTTGAAATTATAATTTAGTATGTGGTAAACTTCATAATAAATGCAAACAACATGAAGTAATTTATTGCCTAGAAGAAAGGAAGCTCATGTATAAGTGCTATATGACAATCTATAACATAGATCACCACCCATATGATTATTTAAGGTGTGCAAAAAGAGAATTTTTATCTGTGCATGTATATAATAGCTTCAAATACTAAGTATAAAAAGGCAAAATAATGTATTTAAAGAGAGGTCGTGGGTTATGTGGGTTTCATATTTTTCTTTTTGGAGTATAGTTGTTTTACAATGTTGTGTCTGTTTATGCTGTGCAGCAAAGTGAATCAGCTTTACAGTCACATACATTCCCTCTTCTTTTGGGTTTCCTTCCCATTTAGGTCATCACAGAGGCTGTCAAACAGAGTGAAGTAAGTCAGAAAGAGGAAAACAAATACTGTATATTAATGCCTGTGGAATCTATAAAAATGGTATAGATGATCTTACTTGCAAAGCAGAAATAGAGACATAGATGTAGAGAACAAACATATTTATACTAAGGGAAAAAAGAGGGATATGAAATGAATAGGGAGACTGGGATTGACACATATACACTATTGATATTATGTATAAAATAGATAACTGAAGGCAACCTACTGTATAGTACAGGGAACTTACTCAGTGCTCTGTGGTGACCTGAATGGGAAGAAAGTCCAAAAGGAAAGAAATATACGTATGTGTGGGCTTCCCTGGTGGCTCGAAGGTAAAGAACTAGCCTGAGATGCAGGAGACGCAAGTTTGATCCATGGGTCTAGAAGATCCCCTGGAGGAGGGCAGGGCAAGCCACTCTAGTATTCTTGCCTGGAGAATTCAATGGACTGAGGAGCCTGGTATGCTACAGTCCATGGGGTCGCTAAGAGTCGGACATGACTGAGCGACTTCACTTTCACTTTACACTTTCACACATCGGAGAAGGAAATGGCAACCCACTCCAGTGTTCTTGCCTGGAGAATCCCAGGTACGGCGGAGCCTGGTGGGCTGCCACCTATGGGGTTGCACAGAGTTGGACACGACTGAAGCGACTTAGCAGCAGCAGCAGCAGCAGCAGAGGAGCCTAGAGAGTTACAGTCCATAGGGTCACAAAGAGTCAGACAGTACTGGAGTGACTTAGTGCATACACATGCATATGTTATGTAAAACTGATATGTAGTTTTTAAAGAGGTGACAAAGCAGAGTCACATCATGATTGGAATGTGAAAAGGTAGGACCTTGACAGTGGAAAAAGTTTAGAAAATTAGCTTTTTTTTCCCTACTAGAAAAGAAAACTGAAGAACTTAATAACTATTTTCAAGCACATTAATAGCTATCGAATTGATTCTGATGAACAATGGTGGTACTGTCCTCACTGATGATGAAAATCAAGAAAAGGACTTGAATCCTGGAAGGATTGTGTCTCTTGTGCTTCCTGCATTGGCAGGTGATTCTTTACTACTGTGCCATCTGGGAAACCTGGCTATTTATTTACAGTGAATAGAAATCATAGGTGATCCCTGAATTTTTCAAAAGAAATCTTCATTAATATATTTTTTACAATGGCATGTAGTCCCTGTTTAAATTATCCCTTGAGAAAATCTTGTTTAATTTTGTTTTTATTGTTGTTATAAGACCAAATGGAGGAAACTGAGTTTGTTGTTTTGCCGCAAAACTCCACATAATTCATTTTAAGTTTAATTTATGATCCTACTTTTCAATTTAAAATGGAAGTAAATTATTTTTAACTTTCATTAAGAAATATTTTAAATAACAATAAGGACAGAATAATATGGAGACCCTCCGGGACCCTTAAGCCAACTTTTTAATGACTGATAAGAGGAATGTCATTTTATCTCTGTCCTTCTGCCCCTCACCATTATTTTCAAGCAGATACTTCACATCCTGTTATTTCATCTGTAAATATTTCAGTTTGTACTTTGAAAGAATAATTCTCTTGGTTTAAATATAACCACAGTATTATTATCATATATAGGCAAGTTAACATTAATTTGTTTCTAACATCATCTGCTTTTTTCACAGTTTGAATCAGGATAAAAATGAGCCCCATATATCCAGTTGGTTAACATATATCTTAACCCTTTGTAAGGTGATATAGTTTCCCCACAGTCTGTCAGTCAGTTCAGTCGCTCAGTCATGTCCCACTCTTTGTGACCCCATGAACTACAGCATGACAGCCTTCCCTGTCCTTCACTGTCTCCAGGTGCTTGCTCAAACGCATGTCAGTTGAGTTGGTGATGCCAGCTCATTCTCTGTCGTCCCTTCTCCTCCTGCTTTCAATTATTCCCAGCATCAGGGTCTTACAATGAGCTAGTTTTTCACATGAGGTGGCCAAAGCATTGGAGCTTCAGCTTCAGCATCAGTCCTTCCAATGAATATTCAGGACTGATTTCCTTTAGCATTGACTGGTGTGATCTTGCAGTCCAAGGGGCTTTCAAGAGTCTTCTTCAACACCACAGTTTCAAAAGCATCAATTCTTCAGTGCTCAGCTTTCTTTATGTCCAAATCTCACATCTATGCATGACTACTGGAACAATCATAGCTTTGACTATACTTACCTCTGTCAGAAAACTAATGTCTCTGCTTTTTAATGTGCTGTCTAGCTTTGCCATAGCTTTTCTTCCAAGAAGCAAGTGTGTTTTAGTTTCATGGCTGCAGTCACCATCTGCAGTGATTTTGGAGCCCAAGAAAATAAAGTCTCTCACTGTTTCCATTGAAACCCCCATCTATTTGCCATGAAGTGATGGGACAGGATGCCATGACCTTAGTTTTTTGAATGTTGAGTTTTAAGGCAGCACTTTCACTCTCCTCTTTCACTTTCATCAAAAGTCTCTTTAGTTTCTCTTTGCTTTCTGCCATAGTGTGGTGTCATCTGCATATCTGAGGTTATTGATATTTCTCCCAGCAATCTTGATTCCAGCTTGTGCTTCATCTAGCCTGGCATTTTGTATAATGTGCTTGCATATAAGTTAAATATGCAGGGTGGCAATATACAGCCTTGGCATACTCTTTTCCCAGTTTGGAACCCAGTCCATTGTCCCATGTCTGGTTCTAATTTTTGTTTCTTGACCTGCATATGGGTATCTCAGGAGACAGGTAAGATCTGATATTCCCATCTGTTGAAGAATTTTCCACAGTTTGTTGTGATCCACACAATCAAAACTTTAGAGTAGTCAATGAAGCGTGAACGTGAAAGTTGCTCAGTCCTGTCTGTCTCTTTGCAACCCCATGGACTATACAATCCATGGAATTCTCTAAGACAGAATATCAGAGTGGGTAGCCTTTCCCTTCTCCAGGGAATCTTCCCAACCCAGGAATCGAACCCAGGTTTCCCACATTTTAGGCAGATTCTTTACCAGCTGAGGCACAAGGGAAGCCCAAGAATACTGGAGTGGATAGCCTATCCCTTCTCTAGCAGATCTTCCCCTCCCAGGAATTGAACCAAGATCTCTTGCTTTTTGCAGGCAGATTCTTTACCAACTGAGCTATCAGGGAAGCCCCAGTGAAGCAGAAGTAGATGTTTTTCTGTAGTTCTGTTGTTTTTTCCATGATCCAGTGGATATTGGCAATTTGATCTCTGGTTTCTCTGCCTTTTCTAAATCCAGCTTGAGCATCTGGAAGTTCCCAGTTCATGTACTGTTGAAGCCTAGCTTGCAGAATTTTGAGCATTACTTTGCTAGTGTGTGAGATGACTGCAATTTTATGGTAGTTTACACATTCTTTGGCATTGCCTGTCTTTGGAATTGGAATGAAAACTGACCTTTTCCAGTCCTGTGGCCACTGCTGAATTTTCCAAATTTGCTGGCATATTGCAAAATACGTGTGCAGCACTTTCACAGCATCATCTTTTAGGATTTGAAATAGCTCAGCTGCAATTCCATCACCTCCACTAGCTTTGTTCATAGTTATGCTTCCTAAGGCCCACTTGACTTTGCACTCCAGAATGTCTGGTTCTAGGTGAGTGAACACACCAGCGTGATTATCTGGGTCATTAAGATCCTTTTTGTATAGTTTTTCTGTGTATTCTTCCCCTCTCTTCTTAGTATCTTTTGCTTCTTTTAGGTCCATAATGTTTCTGTCCTTTATTGTCCCCATCTTTGCATGAAATGTTCCCTTGGTATCTCTAATTTTCTTGAAAAGATTCCCACAGTCTTGAATTTGATGATTGCACCACTGTGGCATTTAACACATTGCCTTTATTCTTAATAAATGGATAATTAGATCTAGATGCTTGTTGAGGTTCACATTAGCTTTTTTGGCGTGAATACTGCATAGGTGATATTGAGTATCCCCATTTGAAAGGTAACTTCTGGCCATCTTCTCTCTCTTTTTGTGTTTTTAGCATTAGTTAACCATTGTTGTCTTGATTCATTAATTCACTTGGTGTTGCAAGATTGGTTATAATTCTGAATCTGTATTATTTCATCATTTATTAGCTGGAGTTTTTTCCAAAAA
This sequence comes from Bos mutus, assembly GCF_027580195.1. NCBI lineage: Eukaryota > Metazoa > Chordata > Mammalia > Artiodactyla > Bovidae > Bos > Bos mutus. Next base: position 30,745,921 of record NC_091633.1, read on the forward strand.
GAAAAACCCCCCTTAATTATCACCCTGAGTAGAGTTCATATAGGAAAGGCAGGAAAAAAGCTTGTTTATTTTCCTTTATTGACCAGTTTTCAAAATAATTACTTGGCTTCTTTCAAAAAGCCATCAAATGGCATCTTTCAAAGGCAATAACATGTTTTTATTAACTGTCATTGCTAATTTATGGATTTAAAAATGTATATATTTAAGTATTTTGTAGATATTATTCTTACTGATGTTCACATTGCCTCATCTTTATTTAAAGTGATTCTTCTCAAATTGGTTTCTGAGTCTTTGACCCAGTGCTGGTAGTTTTGCAGAGTTTCCTTGCTTTATGGTGTAACAAGATGTTCTAGATCCTTCTTAAATATCCTTGGCCAGTATAGAATCAGTAAAAACTTTAACAATATTTTCCAGGATCAGGTAATTTTCAACAAGATTGTTTCCTTGTGGTAAATAGATTTACATAAAGTTCAGTACATGAATAAAGCTTTTAGTCATGTGATTAAATTGGGTAAGTCCCACATTCTATGGATAAAAGAGGATCAATAGTCTTGTCTGTCTGGAATAAGGAAGATGATGTGAGGAGACCTGAATTCTTTTTGGAGCCTTGATTTTTATTGTTCATTAAGCTCTTTGTAGAAGTGCTGAATTTGTGTTGGCTATGAAGAGTTGAAGTAACATGAAAGACACATTTATATACTGGTTTTACAAATGTTAAATGGCAGAATTAACTTTAAGAAAGACATTCCCAAAGTGTTCCTCCTCCAAATTCTACATATGAGGTAATGTGTGAACAAGTAAAAAATAAAAATACATTTTCTAAGTTGTATGATGCTATAAGCGGTTACTATTAGCAGAGTGGTCTCACCTTTGGGAAGTTGAGTAAATATAACTTATATGTGTGAGAAAGCTGGCTGCCCATCTGCTTAAGAGGTGAACATGTAATTTCTGCATCATTAGTCCCAATAACACACACACAAAATGATATAACAGAAGGCTGAGGAAGAAAATAATAACTGCTAACTGGAAAATGATAGGAAGAAATAGAGCCTCAGAGATGACTGGCTTTTAGGGTCACAGAGACCCACATAGACTAATCTCACTGAAAACAGACTCAGACTCTTCAGGATAATAATGTGAAATAGAGTGCCATAGATAAACAAATATTACTTTTGTGTACAAGAAAGAATGGAATGTCTTTTTATTTTGTTAAAGCCAGAGATAGAGACTTCCCCAGTCCCAGTGGTCAAGACTTCACCTTCCAATGCAGGGCATGTGGGTTAAATATGTGGTCAGGGAGCTAAGACTACACATGCCTTGAAGCACAAAAAAAAAAAAAAAAAAAAACCAGAATATAAACAACAGAAGCAATATTGTAACTAATTAAATAAAGACTTTAGAAATGGTCCACATTAAAAAAAAAAAAAAAAAAAAAAAACTTAAAGCAAAAACAAGTAACCCAACAACAACAACAATGAAACAGAGAGGGAATTCCCAGGCAGTCCTGTGGTTGGGACTGTGTGCTTTTATAGACTGCCCAGGGTGCAGGTTCAAACCCTCTTAGGAGAACTAAGATCTCACATGCTGCTCAGTTTGGCCAAAACAAGACAAAACAAAACCCCAAAGTATTAAAAAAAAAAAAAATCACACTTTGGTACTATTCAGAGGAATACAGTTGGGAAAAGGGGGCTGAAAGAAAGGGGTGTGGTTTTTCTTCAAGCTATGACTCTTTTCATCAAAACAATGGCAGTTAGAGGAAAGAGCTGTTGATGTAAAGTGGAAATAAGTGGATGTTGATAAGGATTTTGGCTGTAGCTTTTTAGAGGTGTCAGTATCCCCTTAATTGCACAAAAATATCAACCTTCAAAATATATTTGCTGTCAGTTTCCCAGCGCGGTTCTGCGTTTTTCCAGCCTCCTCATCAGGCCCCACGTCTCTCTGCCTTCCTAGGCTTGTCCACCCTGCAGGCCGTGCTGGATTCTGCCGCCGAGAAGAAGTGGCAAGTGACTGCCATCAATGTGGGGAACATTAACAACGACAAGAAAGATGAGACTTACCGCTCCCTCTTCCAGGATCTGGAGCTAAAAAAGGAGCGGCGTGTCATCCTGGACTGTGAGCGGGACAAAGTCAACGACATCGTAGACCAGGTTGGCTCCTCTGTTTCCTAAGGCACCAAATTTAGAGGCTGCGTGCAGTGTCAGCGTTTGCAGAGTGTGTGTGTGAGATGCTGGTGCAGCAGTTTTTGACTGTTTAGGGAGGATACAGCACAGATCATCAGTTAGATTATCTCTGGCTTCAGTGAGCAATAACAGGGGGTCCCCAACAACGCAGACACGTCACACTAATCATTACATATATTCAATACATGATTCCTGGCTCATGTTGTGTATGGTAATTGTTGTCCTAAACTTCAGTATTTTGAAATGGAAATTTAAAATCCAATTCCTTTGAACCTTTACAGATAAAGAAATAGACACATATTAAGTGAAAATAAGCCTGAGTCCTAAGGGAAAAGTAAGTAATATATGAATTCTTTGGCAAGACACGAAGGATCAAACATTTAGGGTAATACAATGTGGTGTGCTAAACCTGGATTTTGTCTGAGTGGGTTTAGGTCTTCAGAAAGAGTGGGTATTTATTTTTCCAAGAAGAAATTTTTTCCTCCTAGTAGGTAGGTTTTGTGTCACTTATGAAACTATTAATCTATGAAAATAAAATACATAGGAGAGATATACTTCATCCTTTCTGTTTGAGAAGTAAACTAGATGTATTAATTTGCAATATTTTAAAGAATAACATGATATCAGAGATAGAGATGCTTTATCTGTGCTCTTCACACAATTTTTCTTTCAAAATTTAAGATCTTTCAGAATACGACAGCCATGTAGTGATATTCAAGGGATAGAAATACAGTCATTTATGTTATACAGATAGGGGGATGACCAGGGGTGGTGGTGAAAAGCATCAGGATTTACTGACTGAAGTCTCCTCCACAGGGATCTGCTTCTTTTTCAACTGAAAATGTATACTTATATTTTCCTTAGAATAATGCTATATATAAATGAATATACATGAAATTATTCCTTGGAATAATATAGGATTAGAAATAAAATATGCAGTTTATTATGCATTTATTGTCTCTCTAGGCTTTGAAGAGAAAATTAGATTCATTAATCCGTATAACACAAAGCATTTTGCAAATGCAAATGTTGATGAAACCTTAATTGATATAGAATAATACAAGGCCTAAGATATACAAAACAGATTTTTCATGAAATATTGAATAAGTGAAAAAAATTAGCTTGTTATGAGGAAGAACAAAATGTTGTATGCCAGAGAAGTGAACATATCAGTAGAAAAGTCCTAATCTTATCTCAGGATGTGAGACTGGGATTGTTTTTAACCTGAAGGCCTCTTGTTCAAATGTGACCTCAACAACTCATTTGAATTTCAGAAGAGATTCTCATTAAAACTGAATTTTAATAATAGTCATTAGTCTTTGGTTTTAAAAATTTATGTATTCATGACTCATCATAATACAGGTTGGTGAAAGCCTATAAGAAAATATTTTTTTCAAAACCAGAAGAGAGAAACTTTGAGAGCAACTGGGAATATAGAGAATGGATCTTCTTAAAATTTATTTTATTAAAGTATCAGATCAGATCAGATCAGTCGCTCAGTGGTGTCTGACTCTTTGCGACCCCATGAATCGCAGCATGCCAGGCCTCCCTGTCCATCACCAACTCCCAGAGTTCACTCAGACTCACGTCCATCGAGTCAGTGATGCCATCCAGCCATCTCATCCTCTGTCGTCCCCTTCTCCTCCTGCCCCCAATCCCTCCCAGCATCAGAGTCTTTTCCAATGAGTCAACTCTTCACATGAGGTGGCCAAAGTACTGGAGTTTCAGCTTTAGCATCATTCCTTCCAAAGAAATCCCAGGGCTGATCTCCTTCAGAATACTTGATTTAAAATGTTAGTTAGTTTCTCTTATACAGCAAAGTGATTCAGTTATATATATATCTATATCTGTCTATCTATCTATCTATATATATTGGAGAAGGTGATGGCACCCACTCCAGCACTCTTGCCTGGAAAATCCCATGGACTGAGGAGCCTAGTGGGCTGCAGTCCATGGGGTCGCTAAGAGTCGGACACGACTGAGCGACTTCACTTTCACTTTCCACTTTCATGCATTGGAGAAGGAAATGGCAACCCACTCCAGTGTTCTTGCCTGGAGAATCCCAGGGACGGGGGAGCCTGGTGGGCTGCCATCTATGGGGTTGCACAGAGTCGGACGTGACTGAAGTGACTTAGCAGCAGCAGCATACATATATATATATATACATTCTTTCTCATATTCTTTTCCATGATGGTTTATCAAAGAATATTGAATAGAGTTCTCTGTGCTATACAATAGGACTTTGTTATTTATCCATTCTATATACAATAGTTTGAATTTGCTAATCCCCAAATCCCAGTCCTTCACTCTCCCACCTCTCCACCTTGGCAACCACAAATCTGTTCTCTATGTCTGTGAGTCCACTTCTGTTCCATAGGTAAGTTCCTTTGAATCATATTTTAGATCCCACATGTAAATAATATCATATGGTATTTGTCTTTGGCTTATTTCATTTAGTTTGATAATCTCTAGATCCATCAGTGTTGCTGCAAATGACGTTCCTTCATGGAATGGAATGTTTTGAAACAAATAATACATGATTGTGATTAAATAAATGTCTATATGGACATCCATTAAAAATGTACACAGTATCTTGGGCTTATATTTTATTTGAATGTGCAGTGTGCATGTGTGCATTTATTGAGCACATTATATGTGTCTGGAATGAGGGATACAGAGAAAGGAAAGAAAGCCTAGACCGCACCTCATGAATTCACTGTTTAGAGGAGAATGAAAGTGTTCACACATAATCAATGCTGCAGTATTGCGGGTTATAATGCAATGTGGTCTAAGAGCATGGAGGAGGAAGTATCTGTCTTAACAGGAGTTGGAAGATTTATGGAAGGTTCACACACGGGTACCACTTGGCTGGCTGGCTTGTGTTCAAGCCTTCATGTGTTTGTTCAATAAATTTCTCTCAGCATCTAATGTTTGCCAGACAGGCACTGCAGTAGATCCAAAAACATAATGTTAAACAGACTGGCTTGCCCCATCAAGGTGAACAGTCATAATGTTTTATAGTCCAATAAATATGCAACTGTAATAATGCTGTATACTATTAAGGAACAGAACAGGATATTATGAGAAAAAGAGTTGAACACAAAAGTAATTTCAATTGAGAAATCATTGAAGGCCTTTGTTGAATAGTTTACTAGGCAAAATGTAGGTCTGTGGTACATATAAAGAAAAGGAAACACTATTAGCTTATTCCCTCTGTCAAGAGAATGGAGATGAGATAAAACTTTATATTCTTAATAGCTTAAATTAGTTAGAAATAGAATTAAACAATGTTAGTCTTGAGTACTTTATCGCTTAATAAAATCTTAGAAATACCTATTTCCAGTTGTGATTAGGTGAGAAAAGGACTCAGACATCAAAAGCATTTAGAAATTAACAAACTTCCTGTTGTTAGTATAATACTAATGGCTCCATAAAACAGAAATATGATTGTATGACTGATGCTAATTGTTAGGCAGAAGTAGGGCTAGATCATTTTCATATTTATTCTTTCTGTCAATGAACACACAAGTCAAGGACTTCTACTTCTGGCAGCACCATTTATACTGTGATTTTTCTTAATTCTCGGAAGGAAGACATGCATGATTGATACGGTAGGATGACCAGTAAGGACAGTCAATAGATGCCAGTAAGAAATATGAGACATGACCATCTGAATTCAGCTTATGTTAATTAAAGTGCATTTCATTTAGGAGGATATCTTTTCTTCAAAATCCTACCTTCAATACAAAGTGTACTTTTTCTGGGAAAAGGCAATTTGTTTGTGTAACATAAAAATAAGTTACAAAATAATATAAGCCCAAACTCCCTTTCAAATAGCGACCACTTAGAAGCAAAGTCTGCCATATGGGGTGGTGGTGAAATATGGTGGAATGCTTCTAGGGTTTGGCCCTCCACTTGTTTTTTTGATGGGGTTCAATCCCTGGGTTGGGAAGGCCCCTGGAGAAGGGAAAGGCTACTCACTCCAGTTTTCTAGCCTGGAGAATTCCATGGACTGTATAGTCCATGGAGTCGCAAAGACTCAGAGAAGACTGAGTGACTTTCACCTGCTTTTTGAGCACCTGACTTTGTCTGGGATGAGGAAGTGAATCTTGTAGGAGATAGCAATTTAGGCTGGGATTCACTGTGCCTCAAGAGACAAAGAACGTGGAGGTGGGGGAACTTTCCAAGCAGAGTAAATGGGATCTATGAAAGCCCTGAGGGTGATGGAAAGAAACCTTTTGTGCACAAAGAAACTGAAAGAAGACTCTAGTTAGAGAGGAAAAAGGTGGACCTGGATTTTGCTACATTTGAAGGATTTTGATCATTTTGCTAAAAGCAAAGAGAAGCCCCCAAATAGTTTAATAAGGAAATGAGCTAATGTTTTCCAATTTTTATTAGCATGTGATGCTTTCCATAGGTGTGACTATTTCCTTAAAAATAGAAATTACAGTGGAGTATCTAAGTACCACTCTACAGTATGGCTATTTCACCCATTTTTCTTTATAAGTGATTTAGATCAGTGAGGGGTCCAGTTGATTCAGTAATGTCCAGGATTGTTGTGAGCATTACCAACAATTGCTTGTTCCATTCGGTGTTTGTCTCGCCATTGATTTTTGACTTGGATTTGTGGAGAAAAATTAGCTTCCCTAATATTTTGCTGCTTCAAACTGGAAATAACAATGTTCATTGTAACTAGGCTACAATTATTTCAAGAGTCTTAAGATTGGAATAGTATTTTACAGTCCTCTGTTAGAATTCTGTCGTATACTTCTTAATATTCTTTTAAAATTAATGTACTATTATAAAATACATATGTATTTTTTTTTAGTTGTTGGCTTCTTGAATGGTAAAATGTATAAAGTGCTGAAATGTATGGTTACTTTTTTCTGAGAGAAATAGTGTCTGAATTTGATAATCATGTTTTATCAAATATGACTCTTTGTAGATGATCAAGAAACATAGTAAATAATTTTTTAAAATTTTCTGAATCAAGTCATAAGTAATTGTGCATTTTCATTACTTACATTTGTTTTTTTATCTTTGTCAGGTTATTACCATTGGAAAACATGTTAAAGGGTACCATTACATCATTGCAAATCTGGTAGGTGAATTAATGATAGTTATTATTTTAATAGAGATGCCTATAAATTAAAAACAATCAATGGCCAGGATTTATCAATGGTATTTTTAAAAACATATTTTGATTACATTGCTCATTTAGAAGTGGTGATGTTTTTCTGCCTTTGTTATTTTTTAGACTTTCCACTTTATATTTCCTAATCACTTTCCAATTATTATAAATGATGTGAGAAATGATAGAACAATATTTGACAAGCTTATGCTTTGTGTTACAAGGCATATGCTTTGTGTTAACTGACGGAAAATTTTCAAAAAGATAAAATTTTATTGTCCAAGTTTCCTCTTGTTTCTGTCACTATAATTTATAAATGTTACCCTTTACCCATTTCTTTAAAGTTCTTTGTGTGTGTATATATATATATACTGTAAATGCACATTTGTGAAACTGTGTCTTAGTGCAAAAGAAAACCTGGAAATATCTAGAATATTGATATGTTATACATTATTTATTTCTGATTTCCTATTTGCTGTATAAGCAACACAACGAAAACTGAATTACTACAGTTGATCACTTTTTCTTTGAGATTCCTCTAAAATTAAGATTATACTGAAACACATGTATGTATTGCTCAGTTGTGTCTCTTTGCGACCCTATGGACTATAACTCACCAGGCTGCTCTGTCCATGGGATTTCTCAGGCAAGAATACAGGAGTGGGTTTCCATTTCCTCCTCCAGGGGATCTTCCCAACCCGAGGATCGGACCTGCATCTCCTGTGTTGGCAGGCGGATTCTTTACCACTGAATCACCTGAGAAGCCCCTGTATTGAAACATCCCAGTAGTTAATTGCATCTCCCTTTCTTCAGTATAATCAAAGTCAATTTAGAATTATCACTAGATGTTTCCATTTTTCAAAGCAATTTTTAAATCAGCAATAAAATGAGCTCCAGTTTTTAGTGTTCCAAAGGTTTACAATCTTTATTAAATGTGACTCTGTGTAATTGAGGGCTGCCTCTCCCCAACCTGAGAAAAAACGCGATTAGAAGAGGGATAAAAGAAGAGAATGAGAATGTATTCTCCACAGCATTATAGAACTCTGAGGTTTCCTATTTATACAAATGAAGATCTGTGTCATGGCTTCTGGAATATTAGATTGTTATATCACAAGACATTACTTCTAGTAGTCATGGAGCGATTGAAAAAGCCCACAACTTTACAAGTGATAAATATTGTTTTCAGCATTGATAAAGAATATTAAACCCCAGACATACATGCTATTGGGAAAAATTGGTTGTTCAATATAAAATTTCTGTTTGGCAATGAAATAGCTACTCTAAAAATTCCTTGGAACTTACTTACCAGTTGGCTTATAGACCCTAAATGACTCCTGACTAGAGAAGCAAGAGTTAAAATAAATGCAGCTCTGTAATCAGTCTTTCCAGAACTGTTCTGTGCAAGGAACAGTCTGGACAGTCAGTCCCCATGTGAATTGTGCCATTTGATGAACAGCATAGAGCTACTCTGAAAGCTGTGATCTTTAAAAATGTCCAGATGGAGAAATTATATTGGAACATGGAGAAATAATGACAGAAGGAGGTCCATCAATTTGAGAGTTGATATGAAAAAGGAAATATGTGTTTGAATGACCAAAGTAAAAAGAGTCAAAAATAAAAGCAACTTCTTGCTGCTGTCATGCTTCTAGGGAAAAGTCTACCTAGTATTTTATCTGAATTCAAGTGGTCTTTTTCCTTTTCTAAATACTTTGTATCCTCACCATATGGAACTTCTGGTGAATCAGTAGATTCAAAGAATCTGTAGACTGCTGCAGTTTCTGAGAATTTCTAGGGCACTTGAAAATTTCCCTGACATTTAAAATTGAAGAATGTCATCCAAACTTGAAGGGCGTTCATTTTCTAAACTCTTGATTGGACTTGCATGCTTTCTCTGCCCAGTGGCTAATGAGTGTAAGAGGAAGTGGTTGTAATAGATAGAAAAATCCTCAGATATTATTGTTGGCTCATTTCTTCAGGAATTGCTGAAAGCTTGATTAACCTCCCCAACAGGCTGTGGTTCAGTTCCTGATATGTCATTAAAAGGGATAAAGTGATAAAGAAGTTGTCACAGGGAATGCGATTTTCCTTTCTTCAGCCCTTCATATACAGATTAAAACCCTTGCCATCCACCCACTTGACTCTGTCTACAGTGAGGCTCACTCATCAACCAGCCCCACTTGGGCACATACAAATTTCAAGAATCATTTCAGCATCTTCCTCTTAGACTGCCAAGCATTACTAGGCATTTGAGAAAAATATTTGCCATGAAGGACACAGTACAAATAAATAAGTAAAGAGAAATAGGGCAGTCAGGAATCAGAATAATGCTTCAAATTTTAACAATATGTGCAGGGAAAGAGGAGAAAATGTTATCCATAAAGAAAAGAAAAGGATGCTAAAAAAAGGAACAAGAAAGAGCTCTGGGAAGCTCTGGGAAATTAACTTTTTTTTTTTTCTTTTCTAAAATCACATCCAAATTAGTAACTTGGAAGGTAAATTTGAGAAAATCTTTCAAATTATGTAGCAAAATGACAATATAATATAAAAATGGTGTATGTGGAGAAGACTGAGGGACTGAGATGTTTAATCTAAGAGTTACTTCTTTTTTTTTTTTTTTTTAAGAGTTACTTCTTAATAATAAACTTTGTAGGGACACAAATAGTGAAAAAAAAGGAGAAGGAAATTATCAAAGAAATGTTCAGAAAAATTCCTGGTATTGAATGACACACAACTGCCTATTGGTACACAGAATAATGAAAGACAAAAGGTTTCATATTTTAAACAAAATAGCATCATGAAATTTCAGAGATAAATAATAGATCTTAAATGTTTTGACAGGTGGGGGCCAGGGAGGAGTATGAAACAGGTCACATGCAAAAAAACGATTAGAAATAATGATATTGTAATTTTTAATAAAAAGCAAAAGTCTCTGGAACAATGCCTTCAGATTATGAGGATTTCAATTTAAAATTGAAATTTTCATCTGGGACGACCCAGAGGGATGGTACGGGGAGGGAGGAGGGAGGAGGGTTCAGGATGGGGAACACATGTATACCTGTGACAGATTCATGTTGATATATGGCAAAACCAATACAATATTGTAAAGTTAAAAAATAAAATAAAATTAAATTAAATTAAAAAAGGTAAAAAAAAAAAATTGAAATGTTAAGTTTTGACCAGACAAAATACTGGTCAATTGTCAGAGCAAAATAAAGATATTTATAGGCATTCAGTGTCTCCAAAAATGTACCTCCATGCATCTCAGAGGACTTCTGCGGACTCTAGCAGAAGGAAAGGGTAAAACAGGAGAGAAAAGTCATACAGAGAATCTGCTCAGAAAAGTGGGGAGGGGCATTTCAGGGGAAGGATGGCAGAGCAAATTGAAAGAGGAACCAATCAGGTTGCAACGTTAAAGAGGAAGGCTTCAGGACACAGGAAAAATAGATTACTTGCAATGTTTGAATGTTTTATTTGAGAAAAGCTTTACTTGTATAAACATGAAATTTTTTTTGTGGAGCAACTGGAAAAAATTAAGGATAAATACAGAGAAAGTTCTAGTAATGAAAAAAATGCAGGTATCATTAACATTAGAAGGACATATTATTTAAGAAGGAAAATGAAATCCTAGCACATTGTTTGGCTTTACTCCAAATGACAGAATTTTAAATATGAAAAGAGTGAACATGAAAATGGGACAAGAGATAGATGCTTTGGTTATGAGACTTACGCATCTAGCACAAGTATAAACTCATAAGAAAACTTAGCATGGTTAAGTTAGAAAAAAAGAGCAAAAATGTTTCATGCAGAAATATGGAGGCAAATGCATGAAAAACAAAAATTACTGAAATTGATTGTTTTGAAGAGCTTAACTAACACGTGTGTGGGGCAGAACAGAAAATCTATGATTTTTGTTATATCTATATTTTCCTTTATTTGAATTATTTTGATAAAAAGAAAAATAAAAACATAATTCACTAACAAAATATAGATAATTATCCTCCACACAAATAATATTAAACTATATTTTTAATATCAGCAACAAAGAAAAGACTCTCTTACATTTTAGAGTCAAAATATTTTCACTTCTTTTGCACAATGATGTGGAATAGTATATAAAGTGAAAATATTTATAATAGTGACTTTTTAAAATTGTGATTTCATCATTCAGAGAATGTGCTCCCAAACTGAGGTACAATTTAAATCGGCACAGTATTTGAAGTCTGTGGAAACACCATTTGATAGTTTTTGTGATGACTGAATTCATCCTAATAATACAGTAGAAGTGAATTTTTTAAAACTAAATACATTTTATAAAAACTAAGTTTCATGCTTAATTGTTCTCAAATAATGACAAACCATTTGGAACCTTTCCTTCTCTTTTAAAGGGTTTTATATTATCTGAGAGAATGAACAATTTGAATAGAAATAACCATCTCACAGTGTTGTAGCTCTTGAAGAACTGGCTTAATGTTTAAATATCTGGTGGTGCTCTGTTGTAGATATAATAAATAAAACCCCATTCTTCTCCTTAGATAAGGATAAATAAGACTCCATTTCAATAATCTGGAGAACTTTTATGTAAGTAGGACCAGTAGACAATCATTGATTAAGGACCACAATAACCAAGATGATGCTAAGTGCTGAAGAAGAATATTGGCTGATAAAATGCATGAAACATTTACTATAGGCTTTTTATATCTCTTTGGTATTCTTTGAAATTTGCAGAACCACAGTGTATAGAGTTATTTGGTAAATGTCAAAGTTCTATGTTGTTCTTAATAAAAAATATGACATAAATGTGTTTTCTGCCCAGGGATTTACTGATGGGGACCTATTAAAAATTCAGTTTGGAGGAGCAAATGTCTCTGGATTTCAGATAGTGGACTATGATGATTCTCTGGTATCTAAGTTTATAGAAAGATGGTCAACACTGGAAGAAAAAGAATACCCTGGAGCACACACGACTACAATTAAGGTACACGTCTATCGGGATCTGCCGCCACCTCCATATCCACCTCCACCTCCTTTCCCAGTTCCATCCCAACCTCCACCTCCACTTCCGTCTCCACCTCCACCTCCATCTCTGTCTCTGTCTCTGACTAACTTCTGGTGATTAGCCTGTTCTCTGGGATGTCTTATAAAGAAGAAAAAATTTGTTAGAATAATTAACAAAATAAATATAGTGCCTTATGCAATCAAAGAATCTTTGAATGCTCTGTGGGTCTGGGCACATTCAAGTCTTTACTTGTTTATTCAATGTATTGTATTGTGTGTACACATACAGGCCTATATTTACTTCCAAATATGAATATCTCTGCTGTTGATAGGAAGGTTTTTATTTTCCTTCCGTTGGTCACCTTATTGAGAGCAGAGATAAGAGTAAAACCTAAGGGAGAGTGCGTGGAAGAGTGAGTGGGCTGAGATCATGTTTACTTGCTTTATGAAACTAGAGTTATATGAAAATTAAAAGTTACAGAACATTGTCAAATGTGTAGTGATCTGTTTATCTCTGTTATAAAGCACATTGTGCAATAACAAGTCAGGAACAGTGTTATTTCAGATGCCCTCACAGTTATGTTGACACAGCCTGGAGAATTTTAGTTGATGCTCTTGTTTTCTGCACAAATGGAAAAAAACAGATATAAATGTTTACCTTTAAATTTGTATCTGGCTGTGAGTCTGGTGCTAGATAAAAATTAGAATCTCTGAAGTTTTCTACTTTGGGGTGTGCAAATGGATCCTTTTAATTATGTGAGAATTTGACACAGAATTAAAGTGTCCCATGGGACGTTAAAGAATAGCCCAGAACTAATTTTTCCTCAAAAGTAGGTGGCTTCTTGTTTCGTGACCTTGACTGAGATTCAGCACATATGCATTTATAACAGGGTTATGGTCTTGTGGGCATGTCTTCGTGCAATGGGGCTGCTGAGAGTCAGCATCAGTGGATCAGAGGACAGCCATCAGTGTCTGTCTCCACCTGCTCTCACCAGGGATCTGACTGTGGATCCCATCTGGTGGGATTGCAGGCTTCCCTGCACCCAGATATGGTGCCAATATAGTTCTCTGATGGAGCTTGCATATGGCACTCACCCTCAGATGGAGCTGACGTGCTCCTCTGAACACTCTGTTAGTCATCCTGTAGCTTCCCACAGCTGCCGGCTGTGAAAGGATGAAAGCAAAGAAGATGATTTTTTTCTCATGGAAGTCATATCATTATTAAAGTTCATGTGCCATACATCAAAGTTCAAGCAGATCTGGGGGATGAGAGATTGTTGGCAATGTGTTCTGCCAACAATATTTGGCAGAACAAATATTCTGCCAAAAATGTAGCCAAGATTGCCAAGATGTAGCAGCAGATTTCACATCATTGGTGACCTTTCTTGCTGTAGTATTTCCTTCCATACTGGCTCCCTGATGGCTCCTTCTACCAAGTTTCACAGAGTTTGTGATGGCCTTTCCTTGTGGGGCACTCCAGAGAGCACAGGCTCATAAATATAAAAACGTAGGCTCTTCCATTTTGGGGGGGTTTTCGTTCCACAGAAAAGCTTAAAGATAAAGTAATGTGTATCCCTTGAGGGAGAACCAAGACCCTGACCCAAGACTGCCCTGTTGTCTGTACATCCCTTCCTTTCATGATTAGCAACTGTTTGAACCTGCCCTTTGGAACTCAGGGAAGGCCATGATTCCAGATTAAAGAAATGAAGGTGCTTCACATACCCTGATCCTTATCAGAGACCCCACCTTTTAACCATTGCTATAAAACTCCTCATCAGTTTCTCCCAGATTGGGACACAGTTTTTCAAGGCACGAGCTTGCTGTGTCCCCCTTTGCCTCACAAAGCAATAAAGCTGTTCTTTTCTACTTCATCCCCCAAAACAACAAAAACAAGTAGGCTCTGAGCCACTGTTTGAATCTAGGCTCAAAAATAAAACAACATTTACAAAGACTTATCAATATTTAGCATAGCTTTGGAAAACAATGGCCTTTGAATCTTGATAAAAAGTACTGAAAATCCATGTGGAGGATGTGCCTTTGGCTTGGAATTTGTCATAACATGGGCATGTATTGCTCATGTACTTGAGAGCTGGGAACTGAAGGTATTTTTAAAAAATGACCCTTGCCATTGCTAATCCACAGTCAATGATGGATACAAACATGTCAATAAGCAAATATTATAGAATACAGAGCAATGCATGTAAAATATGGCAGCTCCTACACTTGATTAGGAGAGTATGGTAGGTAGGATAGTAAAGGAGGCTTTCCAGAGGTGGAAAAAAAGTGGAGGGGCATGCTTAGGAAGAAGAACCAGATTGATAAAATAGCATGAGCAATCCAGAGAATTTGGGAGGGATACAGTGCCATGAGATCAGGCTCTTCAGTTGTGGACAGATGTAAAAGAGTAATTCCAAGACAGGGCTTTTATGATTGCTTCTCTCATGATTTTTCTCATGGGCAAAAGAAAGGAACACAATCTAGATAGGGAACAATATACCATTTCCTAATATAAACAGGTGGCATCTATGATCTGTTCAAGGAAAGGGAGTGAAAGTAAATGCTAATGTTGTTCTTTCTTTGCACATTTTCTTTTGGATCATTGACTGTACCAGATGCTTTGCCTGATCATTTAAATCATATTTTATTATATTACAATAAAAACTTATGCTATAGGCATGAAAACTTATAAAAATACAGTTCACTGCATCAAATTCTCTCCGTGGTTAGGCACTGGAAGTTACATAATTTGTATTGAGTTGTGGGACTATTAAATTAATGATTATTTTAAAGTTTTAGTGTTCCTTGAAAGTTAATGCAGCTACTATAGTTTCCTAAGTAAAATCAATCTTATTCAGTCAATACAAGTAAAATCTTAAATTGTCAATATTTCACATATTTTAATAAACACCAAATATTAATTATGAATGTTAAATTTCTTCATTCTTATATCCTGTACAAAAAAGTAACTCTAGAGTTGTGGCACTGAGATTTTAAATCTGATTCTCTTTCACTAATTTGCTAATGTTCAATGATCATTCATCAATTCAATACACATTTACTGAGTTTTTACTTTGCAAGTGGGCACTGTTACAGGTCTCAGAGAAGACAAACTTCTGGTCTTCATGGCATCAGTTGTCTTCAGGCTACAAACCAGCAATGACCTTGTAACTTTGGAGGAAAATATCTTACTAATGTGTGGAGATCAACACACTCTAAAACTGATTTCTACCCCTGCTGCCTCTTCAGCCCCTGAAAAATTATTCCTGTAACAGTCTTCCACTGTCAGTTGATAGCAACCCTGTCTTCACAGTTGTCCTTTCAACCAAGGACTTGACTTCTCTCTCGCCCTGTCACCCACAACCAATCCGTCAGCACATCCTTCTTATTCTGCACCCGCTTACATCCAGCCACCACGGCCTTGCTGCTGGGGATATTGCAGTGATTTCCCAGACTGGATTCCCTTGCTCTACATTTGTCCTTCTATCTTCCAGGCTTGTAGTCTTTTTAAAACTTAAATTGTATTATTCTGCTGACACTCTGTAACTCAGATTGGGACTTGAACCCTTGGCTTTTTAACTGAGATCTCACCTGGTCTCAGGACTTAATGAAGCTCAGGTTTTTGATATCTCAGCTCAGAAAGAGTTCAGTGAGAGTGAGAGACAAAGTGATAGGTAAGAAGTGGATTTATTTAGTGAGAAACACACTCCACAGACAGAGTGTGGGCCATCTCAAAAGGTGAGGATGGTCCCAAGGTATGGGGTTGTCAGTTTTTATAGGGGCAGTTAATTTCATTGGCTAATGAGTGGGAGAAGTATTCTAGATATTTTGGGAGAAGGGGTGGGGATTTTCAGGAATTGGGCCACCACCAACTTCTTGATCTTTGATCATCAGCTTGGAACTGTCATGGCCCCTGAGGTTATGTCACTTAGCTTCCTGATGTGTTACAGTGAGTGTATACTGAGGCTCAAGGTCTAGTGCAGGTTGACTCAACTACCATCTTGGATCCAGTTAGTTCTAATCATGTCATATCCTGGGGCTATGTTGTTCTTTCAAATGTTGTGCCTGCCCCTTCCCTCCTGTTTCACCACTGTTCTTCTCCAGGCCACTCGGTGGCCCTCTATGCCTTTGGAGGAAAAGCTAGATGCATCCCTTTGACTCATGTGGCTGTACATACCCTGCCTTCCTCTTCTGGGCTCTTCCCTTGCTCCCTCTGCTTCACCTATGGTGGCCTTTCTACCCATTCTTAAGCACAGGAGACCTACCCCCCTCAGCACTGAATCTTCCTTCTTCCGGACTGTTCTCCCCTTCACATCCACAAAGCTAAGCCTCCTGCCTTCTATGGTCTTTATTCAGATGCCATCTCCTCCAGAAAGCTAGCAACAGGCTCTCTATTTAAAACTGCAATCTCCCCACCCATCAGAGTGTGTCCCATGCCCTTTCCCTGCTCCAGTTTTTTCTGTTTAATACCTCCTGGTGCACTGTATTCATAAAGAATTTATTCATTACTTTGTTAAATGCCTGGCTCCTTCAGCTTGAAAGTAAGTGCCTTGGAGGCAGGGGTTTTTGGTTGGTGTTTGTTTGTCCCCTGATTTTGTTTGTTCCTAGCTCCTAGAAGTAGGCCTGGCACAGAGAAGCTCTTTAGCAAAAAGGCTTTCTGAATGAACAAAGGAAAGCACCCTTAAGAGGCTCTTATTCCCAGATCTGTAAGCAAAAAAGGCTTCCTTTTTTGAGGGAATCATATGGAATTTAAAACCTGAGGGAGAGATAAGTATTAGAAGAAGGAAGGGAACATGACTCCCCACAAAGTCCCCAGTGCAAGGAAAATATAAATATTTCTGTAAGGCTGGAAGTTGAACAGAGGAGTTTTGAGGGAATTCTGAGAAAGAATACCTTATAGACATATATGTGCCTTGTTGACCTCTAAGGAATTATTTGTCTTATTCTGAGGGTTTCTCAGGTGGTGCTAGTGGTAAAGAACCCATCTGCCTGATGCAGGAGATATAAAATACTCAAGTTTGATAGCTGGGTCAGGAAGATCTTCTGCAGGAGGGCATGACAACCCACTCCAATATTCTTGCCTGAAGAATCCCCATGGACCAACCTGATGGGCAATGGTTTCATAGGGTCACAAAGAGTTGGACACAACTGAAGCAACTTCGCATGCATGAGAACAGCCAGAATGCCCTAGAGGAGAATGATGGCTATAGGTTTGATACACAAAGATTATGGGCTGCCCTGGTGACAACAGATCTCGGTGACAGGAGCTTTTAAGAAGATTTCAGGAGCAATCCAGACAATACCTGGTAGTTGTCTGAGTGGTGGTTGTGGCATGAGGAGGGAGGGAAATAAATGGATTTGTTACACTTGCCCGTTCTCTCCATTTCATTAGAAATAATAATTGCAAAAATCACAACCCTACATTTGTAATATATGAATATAAATTCAGTTGAGAGGTATTTGTGGATTGAAAACAAGATTCAGAAAGACATTCTGCATCCTTCTATATTATTAGCCCCACAGCTCATGCCCTGATTTGCACAGAGTAGGCACATAATAGAGATTTGTAGAAATGAAGTGGGATAAAGTGAAAAATAAGTCAATATTTTGAATATATCAAGACAGGGGGAAAGGAAAAAATAGGTAATTATCATTGCCATAAGATAGGGTTTAAATTTTTGTCCTGAGCATCTGTTGTGTTCCTTTACTCAGCTGTGGCAGAAAAGTAGTGTTATTTTGCTGGCTGAAATATAAAATTCTATAATAATCAGACCTGAACTATCATGGCACCTGGGTTTAAATGGGACAGTTGCAGTGAGCATTTTACCTTAAAAAAAAAAATGTTGACAAAGAGACAGATGATTCAGATGATTTGACACTATCTTAAAACTAATTTGCATACATTTCTGTTTTGAGATAGATTTTTGGTGTTTTCAGGGTCTTCAGCGACTTGCAATATATAACCATCCATTGTACCTTGTCACGTGGACACTTTGGACCTAGTTTGAATTGTGTCTGTTGGGACCTGCAGGTGTTAAGGAATTCAACATTGTGTGACATTGTGTGTCACCTTAAATAATGGCTTTCCTCCAAGAGTCCCATTTTACTTAGAAAAAGACTTAAAACAGGAATTCAAACTTTCTTAATTGTGAGCCATATTGAAAAATAGTATAATCACTTTGAGTTCAGTGATTAGCATCATGCATTAAATGTGCTGTGGTGGCTTCATGAAAATGATTCTGCTCCTTGAATGTTTTAACTGACCAAACTCACTGCTGGCACGTTGTCATCCCCTACAATGAATATTAAAGTATTTTTGACATGCAACAAAAAAGTTGCTTGACAAGATTTATCTTTTATGTTTTGTGGTTTAGGTTTAAAAAGTGTTTTTATAACTGAAATAAACTCAAATTAAAAATATATTGATAAAATCACATATTTTATAAAAAGTAGTGGAAATGATATATTAAACTATGGAGATACACATATTATACCAAGAAAAATGAAAATGCATTATCACTGTTTGAATTATAATGCATGATATCTGGGTTCATCTCATGTCCACATTTTTTCATCTGCAAAGGGAAGAAATGTCCATGATTGCTGAGATTTCTCCCAAATTTAATACCATGATTATGTGATATGCAAATTTAGGCACTGAAACCCATATGCTAATATTTGTAATTTTTGCCAAATTTATGACCCTCAAATAGCTCCTTCTTCTATCAAAGATTATAGTGACTTGTAGCTGGTCACCTCTGCTGAAATCAATTCTTAAATAACCCTGGAAAATATTGTTTTTATTGTTCAGACTACAAAAATAAGGAAATTTCACCTGTTAGAAGATTCCTAAGAAGTGAACAAGGTAAAATATCGGCCTCTAAGGAAAGTCTTTACCTACCGATGGGTGAATCAAAACCAGACAATGTGTTGATTTGAGTATGTTGTTTTCAATATATTCTTTTTAATTTCAAGAGTCTTTCTTCCCAGTGGATTAAAAACTTAATTTTATTATTCAAAGAAAATAATAATAGAAAAGATGTTCATTTTGGTTTCTTGCCAATGGAGCTGTCTTTTCACTCTTGGAAATGTGATACATCTTGTGTGCTTATAAAGACATTGCGTATTTATTAGTTTTCTAATTAAGACTTAAGGATAAATTTTAAAAAACCTTTGACTGTGTGGATCACACAAACTGGAAAACTCTTAAAGAGATGGGAATACTAGACCACCTTACCTGCTTCCTGAGAAACCTGTATGCAGATCAAGAAGCAACATTTAGAACCGGACTTGGAACAATGCACTGGTTCAAAATTAGGGAAAAAGTGTGTCAAGGCTGTATATTGTCACTCTGATTATTTAACTTGTATACAGAATACATCATGCGAAATGCTGGGCTGGATGAAACACAAGCTGGAATCAAGATTGCTGGGAGAAACAGCAATAACCCCAGATATGCAGATGACACCACTCTTATGGCAGAAAGCAACTAAGAACTAAAGAGCCTCTTGATGATAGTGAAAGAGGAGACTGAAAAAAAAGCTGGCTTAAAACTCAACAAAGAACTAAGGTCATGTAATCCGGTCCCATCATTTCATGGCAAATAGATGAGGAAACAATGGAAACAGTGAAAGACTTTTTTTCTTGGGCAAAATCACCGCAGATGTGACTGAAGCCATGAAATTAAAAGACGCTTGCTCCTTGGAAGAAAAGCTGTGACAAACCTAGACAAAATGTTAAAAAGCAAAAACATCCACCTCATTAGAACTGATTCAAATGTATTCTTTTTAATGGCTGAGTAATACTCCATTGTGTATATGTACCACAGCTTTCTTATCCATTCATCTGCTGTGGCGGATTCATGTTGATGTATGGCAAAACCAATACAATATTGTAAAGTAATTAGCCTCTAATTAAAATAAATAAATTTAAATTAAACATTTTTTTTTAAAAAAAAGCAAAAACATTAGTCATTATACCGACAAAGGTCTGTCTAGTCAAAGCTATAGTTTTTCTAGTAGTCATGCATGGATGTAAGAGTTGGACCATAAAGAAGCCTGAGTGCTGAAGAATTGATGCTTTTGAACTGTGGTGTTGGAGAAGACTCTTGAGAGTCTCTTGGACTGCAAAGAGATCAAACCAGTCAATCCTAAAGGAAATCAGTCCTAAATACTAAAGGACTGATGCTGAAGCTGAAGCTCCAATACTCTGGCCACCTGATACAAAGAGCTGACTCCTTGGAAAAGACCCTGATACTGGGAAAGATTGAAGGCAGTAGGAGAAGGGGATGACAGTGGATAAGATGATTGTATGACAACATTGACTCAGTGACATGAGTTTGAGCAAACTCTGGGAGACAGGGTAGGACTGGGAAGCCTGGCGTGCTTCAGTCCATGGGGTAGCAAAAAGTCAACCACAACTGAGCAATTAAACAACAATTAACACATTATTTTTAGAGCAGGTTTAGGTTCACAGCAAAATTGAGCAGAAGGTACAGAGATTTCCTATATGTACCCTGTTCCTATACCTCACAGCATCTTCCAATATCAACTTCCCTCACCAGAGTGATGCATGTGTTGGAATTGAGAAGCCAGGTTGACACATGGCTTGTAATTACCCAAGGTCCATAGTTTATGTTACCATTCACCTTTTTTTTCAGTTTGGTTTGTTTGTTTTGTTCAGGCTTTTCCCTACCACATTTCACGAGACTTAGTCTCAAAATGACTTTTGCCTATCTCCAAATAAAATCTACCCTTAGAGATGAAAATTCTTCGATCGTTGGCTTTTTCTTTTTTTCTAAAGTATGTAATCTGTGCCAATCTCAAAGGAGTGAGCAAGTTTCATAAATGCTTTTCTCTGTGCCACGTTTTATGTATGCTGTTATATGGAAGTGAATAAAATTAAAATCCAATATAAAAATAATCAAACTAAAGAAAAGCCCACTCACTCTTGGTCTTGTGCATTCTACAGGTTTGGATAAATAGATAATAGCATGCTTTCGTTGTTATTGTTTCATACAGAGCATTTCCGTGGCTCTAAAAGCCCTTTGCATTTCATTTATTTATCCCTCCTCCCACCACCAACACCTGGCCACCACTGACTGATCGTTTTACTATCTCCATAGTTACACCTTTTCCAGAATGTCATACAGTTGGAATTACATAGTGTGTACCCTTTTTTGATTGGCTTCTTACACTTCAGATCAGATCAGATCAGTCGCTCAGTCGTTTCCGACTCTTTGCGACCCCATGAATCGCAGCATGCCAGGCCTCCCTGTCCATCACCAACCCCTGGAGTTCACTGAGACTCACATCCATCGAGTCAGTGATGCCATCCAGCCATCTCATCCTCTGTCGTCCCCTTCTCCTGCCCCCAATCCCTCCCAGCATCAGAGTCTTTTCCAATGAGTCAACTCTTTGCATGAGGTGGCCAAAGTACTGGAGTTTCAGCTTTAGCATCATTCTTACACTTAGTCATTTACATTTAAAATTCCTCTGTGTCTTTTGGTGGCTCCGGAGCTCACTCCTTTTTAACTCTGATAATATTCTTTTGTCTTCATGTACCTCACATTATTTTTTTGTTTTGTTTTGTTTGCTTAACTTTTTTTAAATTTTTTTTAAATTTTATTTTATTTTTAAACTTTACAATATTGTATTGGTTTTGCCAAATATTGAAATGAATCCGCCACAGGTATACATGTGTTCCCCATCCTGAACCCTCCTCCTTCCTCCCTCCCCATACCATCCCTCTGGGTGGTCTCAGTGCACCAGCCCCAAGCATCCAGTATCGTGCATCGAACCTGGACTGGCGACTCGTTTCATACATGATATTATACATGTTTATTGAAGACTATCTTGGTTGCTTCCAAGTTTTGGCAATTATAAATAAAGCTGCTATTAATTAACATGTGTGGTGTTTTTTGAGTGGGCTTCATGTCTCAACTCCTTTGGGTAAACACCAAGGAGTGTGTTGGCTCGATTACATAGAAGTATGTTTAGTTTTGTAAGAAATGATCTGTCTCCCAAAGTAGCGGTACTGTTTTGCATTTCCACTGACAATGAGTGAGAGTTCCTGTTGTTCCAGTGATATTGGGTCTTAATGAAGATTCTGTGATTTTATTCAGTGAAGCTACAAAGGGCATGTATTTAAAAGGCTTTAGAGGAAAGTAGAGATGACCTTATCACAGACAGCTCTTTACCAGAGGGTAGACTTCAGTTGAATTCGAAATTAAGAGAAGTGAATAATTTTAAGTTTATAATGTATTTCTTTTTCTTTCTTTCTTTTTCTTTCCTATGGCTTTAGTTGATTTCAGGCCATTGCCAAGAAGCTTAAAGAAAAGAGAGACTTTGTAAACTTTCTTATAAGCTTAATTATTGTTCCTAGAGCTCATCATTTTTGACAATGTTAATAATTTTGTGATAAAGAAACTGAGAGTAATTATATTATGTGTTTCTCTAGGGAGATATCATTTAGTTTATAATGAAAGTGAAAGTGAAGTTGCTCAGTCGTGTCCAACTCTTTGCGATCCCATGGACTGCAGTCTACCAGGCTTCTCTGTCCATGGGATTTTCCAGGCAAGAATACTGTAGTGGGTTGACATTTCCTTCTCCAGGGGATCTTTCTGACCTAGGGATCAAACCCAGGTCTCCTGCATTGCAGGCAGACACTTTACCCTCTGAGCCAAAGTGTCTGCCTAGTTTATAATAATTTTACCTAAATAAATGATGCTATTTTTTAAATGGCTGTATAAAATGTATCGGACTATAAAACTTTTGACAGCCCAAAGTATGTTATACAAATGCTATTTTTATAGAAAGTAATTGATGTTAAAGAAAAATGTTAAATGGTTATTAGTTTGGGCAATGCTGACCAATCAAAGTAATTGGAATTTTTACTGCAGGATTTCTCAGGGCCTTTAATATGCCAACATGAAAATTATTTTCTGAACTTATTGGATCAGAGACTTATAGATCAGGATGGTGGTTTTCAAAACAGTGTAAAGACAAGCTAATTTTGTAACAAGATAGGTAGTAATAAAAGGAAAAAAGAAGGCAAACATGCAGGTCAATAACTTTGATTTTTAGTGTATTTTAAAACTCAAAATCCAACAGTCACAGTGTGCCTGGCCTCCAAACTTTCAGATCCAAAACTGGGACAGGCCAAGGCAAACCAGGACAGCCTGTCACCTCATTATCCCTGAAATGAAGAGATCGGGATTCAAATTCCACCTTTGCCATATATTTTTGTGACCCTGAGTAAAATATAACTTGATAACTGGTAATCTTCACCTACACCATTGGAATAAAAGTATTTGTTGCGTAGAGTTTTTTTTTTTTTTTTTTTTTAAGGTCTTTCTAGAAAACTACCAGCTCATGTTTGACACAGAGAGAACTAAGTCAACATGAATTCTTCCTTTTTCCCTCACTTACCTTTCCAACTCCACTATGACATAGAAGAGACATTGTTCTGCTTATCTCATTGATAAGAAACTTTGCACACAGACACTTTAATTAACTTGCTCAAGGCAACAGAGTAGTAAATGCTATAATCAGAGCTTGAGGCAGCTCTGATAGAGATCAGAAGATGCTGTATTAAATGCTTTCTAAACTATACTCAATTCAGTTTCAAGTGTCAAGGAAGATATGGAAATACCCATTCATAGGAAATTTTGTGACAGTTTCATAATACTAAAGCCTAGTACTTCCTTTTTGAATGATGTTTTGATTTTTTTCCCTATTTGTAAAGCACCATGCAGATAACATATGTTTCAGAATAGGTGCTGTCATTATGACCCATAAAATTTTATATTACAGTCTAGTTACCCTCTGTATTTTGTCACATTTTAAATGTATACAGAACTTCTTTTCATGTCATTTTGTTTTTTGACTATAAGATTAACATTTTCTGTTATCAGTGATTAGAGAAATGTGTTATTGAATAATATAACTATTGGGCAAAACAAACATGTTTAAAATGCATAGATCATTTTACTTTTGAAAAATGACTTTCAATAAAGATACACTTAAAATGAAATAAAAAGTGCATTTGGAAAACGGACTGTAAAAATGTTATGTTTCCCCAGATTTCTTCTTCAAGTGTGGATGGGAGTGATTGTGGCAGAGCACCACAGCATATAATGGCACCCTACTGAAATATAAATTTCCAAGTCAGCTGAGGAATTTCACAGAATATAAACATCAGGACAGAGATGATGCATTTGTTTTCAAGGAAGGAGATTGTTACATCGCCATCATGTTCCCTTCAAATTAATTTACATCTAGTTTAGTGAATGGTAGAATAAAATTGAAATATTTAACTATACAATCAAAAATGTGAACATATTTGCTGAGGAAAATAAATGAGCCACATATGCAGAACATAAACCAGAAGGAGCTCTGGATACAGAGGCTGTTGATTTTCTCTCAGCCCAGAATTGAGTCTATGATTGTGACTATTAATTTACAATGATAATAAGCTTGAGACTTGATTAGATTTGAACATTTGGTAAAGGGTGGAAGGATTTTTCTTCTTGGTGAGCTCATGCCCTGAATCATAATGGTAACATGCTGCGTGGACTGAAATGCTTTTAGTTGATTCAGCTTCATCTTATTTTTTAATGTAGTTCACCAGCATTTATAGACTCTGAAACATTTAGCGGATAACTTTATAGATTTCTCACAGTAGTATGAGCAGGGTGACTCAAGGAAGAGTTTGCCTTTTAACTATGATCGTAATTCCTGAATACAAACTATAATACTGGCTTCTGTTTCTAATTCAGTGACCTAAACTTCATCATAAGAATTAAACTAGCAACAGACAGATTGCTGTATAAGAAAGCAAACTAATCAATTTTTTTCCTCTAGGAGAATAGAGAGATGTGAGGCAGATAAAAGCTGTCATGATATTTCTATTTCTTCAAGAAGTCTTTTCTTAAATAGATATGATTTAAAGCAATGCTTTTGATATAATACAGATTTTTTAAAAGCTGCATGGATATTGTAGAGTACTTGGCAAGAAAATATCATCATGTATGTTTCCTCCTTCTTATTTTATTCTAATCATTTGTTTATTTTTTTCCCTTTTTTGTTGAAGGGATGCAATTATTTTTATTCTAATTTTCTGTTGAAAAATATTTAGTTGTAATGTTTTTCACTTATTTTAATTAGCTTGTATTGTTTGTATTGCTGCTGCTGCTACTGCTGCTGCTGCTGCTAAGTCGCTTCAGTCGTGTCCGACTCTGTGCGACCCCAGAGACGGCAGCCCACCAGGCTCCCCCATCCCTGGGATTCTCCAGGCAAGAACAATGGAGTGGGTTGCCATTTCCTTCTCCAATGCATGAAAGTGAAAAGTGAAAGTGAAGTCGCCCAGTCGTGTCCGACTCTAGCGACCCCATGGACTGCAGCCTACCAGGCTCCTCCGTCCGTGGGATTTTCCAGGCAAGAGTACTGGAGTGGGGTGCCATCGCCTTCTCCAGTTTGTATTGCTACATAATCGTTATTAATATAACTTTTTATTGTTTGCATAGTGAAAGTGAAAGTCGCTCAGTCATGTCCACCTCTTTGTGACCCCATGGACGATACAGTCCACAGAATTCTCCAGGTCAGAATATTGGAGTGGATAGCTATTCACTTCTCCAGGGGATCTTCCCAACCCAGGGATTGAACCCAGATCTCCTTAATTGCAGATGAATTCTTTGCCATCTGAGTCACCAGGGAAGCTAATGTTCACATAATGCTTCCACATATATGTTTCCACACATATGTTCACATATGCTTTCCACAGAAAGCATAGTTTTTAAACATTCTTTTATTCTCATAAACTTAGATTCCTTATAATTTTTGCACATTATGAATGATGCTGAAATTAATATCTTTGTATTTAAGTTCTCTGTATTTGAGAATGTTTTCTTAGGAGAGGCTCCCAGAAATTACATTTTCAATCCAGGAATATAGATGGCCTACATGGATGGGCTTTCCAGATAGCTCAGTTGGTAAAGAATCCACCTCCAGTGCATGAGACACTGGTTCGACTTCTGGGTTGGGAAGATCCCCTGGAGAAGGATAGGCTACCCACTCCAGTATTCTTGGGTTTCCCTGGTGGCTCAGCTGGTAAAGAATATGCCTGCAATGCGGGAGACCTGGTATCCCTGGGTTGGGAAGATCCCTGGAAAAGGGAAAGGCTACTCACTCCAGTATTCTGGCCTGGAGAATCCCATGGACTGTATGGTCCACGGGGTAGCCAAGAGTTGGACACGAGTGATTTTCACATGGATATATAACACAGTGTATTTTACTAATTTCTTCTTGTACAATTTGAAGGAAGAGGTTGCAGATTTGGGGGAAAAATAGAGATGGGTTTGATTTAGATCCATCTAGTAGGGGTATTTCCAGGAAACTAAAGTGCAGCCACCCAAGAGATAATGTAGATTTGTGAAGAAGGGCTCATGTATATCCCTGCAGTGGCATTGCTTAAGAAAATTTAGCAATAAATGTGTATATCTTACAACTAACAGCATCAGTCAGAGTCCTGTGGTCTCAAAATCATTTTCTTTTTCTTCTTTCCCTCTATCACTTTCCCATCAAATTTGATTCATTCATGTGATAAAATGAAACTAATTCAGCTAAACTTTTCATGAAAAAATTATAATAATAACTTCACACTCCTTTTTTAACACTAAAGATGTGATGTATTAAACAATTTCTAGATTCAGGGAGGTGGTAATTTGTACTACATAAGTTACTTTCTCATTTGCCTTATTGTAACATCTCTCATATTAAAAAATAAGCAAGAAAAATATCTATCAACCATTGGATCAATTTATAACACTAAATGGTATATTAGATTCTACACATGGATATCACCAGATGGTCAATACTGAAATAATTGATTATATTCTTTGTAGCCAAAGACAATGGCAACCCACTCCAGTGCTCTTGCTTGGAAAATCCCATGGACGGAGGAGCCTGGTAGGCTGCAGTCTATGGGGTTGCTAAGAGTCGGACACAACTGAGCGACTTCACTTTCACTTTTCACTTTCATGCATTGGAGAAGGAAATGGCAACCCACTCCAGTGTTCTTGCCTGGAGAATCCCAGGGACGGGGGAGCCTGGTGGGCTACTGTCTCTGGGGTCTCACAGAGTCAGACACAACTGAAGTGACTTAGCAGCCAAAGATGGAGAAGCTCTGTACAGTCAGCAAAAACAAGACCAGGATCTGACTGTGGCTCAGTTAATGAACTCCTTATTGCCAAATTGACTTAAATTGAAGACAGTAGGGAAAACCACTAGACCGTTCAGGTATGACCTAAATCAAATCTTGTGATTATACAATGGAAATGACAAATAGATTCAAGGGATTAGATCTGATAGAGTGCCTGAAGAACTATAGATGGAGGTTCATGACATTGTACAGGAAGCAGTGATCAAGACCATCCCCAGGAAAAAGAAGTGCAAAAAAGGCAAAATGGTTGTCTGAGGAGGCATTACAAATAGCTGAGAAAAGAAGAGAAGCCAAAGGCAAAGGAAAAAAGGAAAGGTATATCCATTTGCATGCAGCATTCCAGAGAATAGCAAAGAGAGATAAGAAAGCCTTCCTCAGTGATCAATGCAAAGAAATAGAGGAAAACACTAGAATGGGAAAGACTAGAATCACTTCAGAAAAATTAGAGATACCAAGCAAATATTTCATGCAAAGATGGGCACAATAAAGGACAGAAATGGTATGGACCTAACAGAAGCAGAAGACATTAAGAAGAGGTAGCAGAAATACACAGAAGAACTATATAAAAAAGATTTTCATGACCCAAATACCATGATTGTGTGATCACTCACCTAGACATCCTGGAATGCAAAGTCAAGTGAGTCTGAGAAAGCATCACTATGAACAAAGCTAATGAATGTGATGGAATTACAGTTGACCTATTTCAAATCTTAAAATATGATGCTGTAAAAGTGCTGCATTCAATATGCCAGCAAATTTGGAAAACTCAGTAGTGGCCACAGGATTCAAAAAGGTTATTTTTCATTCCAATCTCAAAGAAAGGCAATGCTAAGAACTGGGACGACCCAGAGGGAGGGTAGGGGAGGGAGGAGGGAGGAGGGTTCAGGATGGGGAACGCGGTATACCTGTGGCGAATTCATTTCAATATTTGGCAAAACTAATACAATATTGTAAAGTTTAAAAAAAAAAAAAAGTGTAGTCGTGTCCAACTCTTTGCGACCCCATGGACAGTAACCTACCAGGCTCTGGGGTCCATGGGATTTTCCAGGAAAGAATACTGGAGTGGGCTGCCATTTCCTTCTCCAGGGGATCTTCCCAACCCAGGGATTGAACCTGGGTCTCCTGCATTGCAGACAGACGCTTTACCGTCTGAGCCACTAGGGAAGCCCAAGAAAGTTCAAACTACCGCACAATTGCACTCAGCTCACACGCTAGGAAAATAATGCTCAAAATTCTTCGAGCTCGACTTCAACAGTACTTGAACTGTGAACTTCCAGACACTCCAGCTGGATTTAGAGAAAGCTGAAGAACCAGAGATCAAATTGCCAATATCCACTGGATCATCAAAAAAAGCAAGAGAATACCAGAAAACCTCTACATCTGCTTAATTGATTACGCCAAAGCCTTTGACTGTATGGATCACAATAAACTGCGGAAAATTCTTCAAGAGATGGGAATACCAGACCACCTGACCTGCCTCCTGAGAAATCTGTATGCAGATCAAGAAGCGACAGTTAGAACTGGACATGGAACAATAGACTGCTTCCAAATTGGGAAAGGAGTACGTCAAGTTTATATATTGTCACCCTGTTTATTTAACTTATATGAAGCCTATATCATGCAAAATGCCAGGCTGCATGAAGCACAAGCTGGAATCAAGATTGCCGGGAGAAATATCAATAACCTCAGATACACAGATGACACCACCCTTATGGCAGAAAGTGAAGAACTAAAGAGCCTCTTGATGAAAGTGCAAGAGGAGAGTGAAAAGCTGGCTTAAAACTCAGCATTCAAAAAGGAAGATCATGGCATCTGGTCCCATCACTTCATGCCAAATAGATGGAGAAACAATGGAAACAGTGAGAGACTTTATTTTGGGGGGCTCCAAAATCACTGCAGATGGTGATTGCAGCCATTAAATTAAAAGACAGTTTCTCCTTGGAAGAAAAGCTATGACCAGCCTAAACAGCATATTAAAAAGCAGGGACATTACTTTGCCGACAAAGGTCCATCTAGTCAAAGCTATGGTTTTTCCAGTAGTCATGTATGGATGTGAGAGTTGGATTATAAAGAAAGCTAAGTGCCAAAGAATTGATGCTTTTGAATTGTGGTGTTGGAGAAGACTCTTGAGAGTCTCTTGGACTGCAAGGAGATCCAATCAGTCCTTCCTAAAGGAAATCAGTCTTGAATATTCATTGAAAAGACTGATGTTGAAGCTGAAACTCCAATACTTTGGCCACCTGATGAGAAGAACTGACTCCTTGGAAAAGACCCTGATGCTAGGATAGATTGAAGGCAGGAGGAGAAGGTGATGACAGAGGATGAGATGGTTGGATGGCATCACCAACTCAATGGACATGAGTTTGAGCAAGCTCTTGGAGATGATGATGGACAGGGAAGCCTGGTGTGCTACAATCCATAGGGTCACAAAGAGTTGGACACAATTGATCAACTGAACTGAACTGAATGGTATATTGCAATTTTCTGTTAATATATATTTTCACTGCACTGGAAGGGAATGTGAATCCTGTAAAGATAGAATCTGTATGAAGATTTCTGACTTGCCTTCTTTGCTTCCTCCCTCTCTCTTTTTTCTTCCCTCCTTCCCTTTTTCCTTCCTTCTTCCCTGCTTCCCTTCCTTCTAAGTAAGTCTCTTAAGTGTGCCCAATGTGCCCTGAGCTCTGAGAATTAAGTGGTCACAAATAAGTTTTCTGCTTCCTTAGAGTAACTGTTCTAGTGGGGAGAAGAGATCAATTAGACAAAGAATACATGAAGAAGATACTCAGATACTGGCAGTGAATATGAAGGCAATAAACAAGGTCACATGAAAGAAAGTGATCGAGGGTGGACTGGGCATGAAGGGCACTGCTGAGGAAGTCACGTTTGAGCACCTGGATGTAATTTAAAGCCATAGAATGAATGACATCACATAGAGAGAGCAAGGAGGGTTGGTGTGAAAACTTAGAAAATTTGTCTTAATAAATGTTCCTGTGAAAGAAACAGAAAAAGATGATGGAAATTGAAGGGGTATAGGAACCTAATAAGCAGTTATCTATTACCTTTCATCATCATCATCATTATTATGATCATCACCCACCTATCTATTTAATCTACCTACCTATGTATTTCTTTCCTCCTTATTGGTAGTAGGAGATATTGGAGCAGTGGATTTGCTATTAGAGATGATCCAATAGAGAAAAAAGGCTGGTGTGAGGTGTTGACAGTATATCTGCAGAAAAAAAAATGTCCTCAAGAGGATGAGAGAGGTGGGATCAGTGTGATACTGTGGTTTTCCCCCCAGCTTCATTGTACTTGTTACCTAAAGATTAATACTGAATAAAGAAATTTTCTCGGCAGTCACTAAAGCTTTTATGTTAAAATTTGATTTATCATTACTGACAGCAGCATCATACCTTGATTCATGGTAGTATATACACAGGGGGCTTCCCTGGTAGCTCAGCTGGTAAAGAATCTTCCTGCAATGCAGGAGACCCTGGTTCAATTCCTGGGTCAGGAAGATCCCTTGGAGAAGGGATGGGCTACCAATTCCAGTATTCTTGGGCTTCCCTGGTGGCTCAGATGGTAAAGAATCTGCTTGCAATGCAGGAGACCCGAGTTTGATCCCTGGGTTGGAATACTTAGCCAGCCCATGATGATGCTTAGTTATTTTCTGTAGTAGTTACTTCATGTAGTAGTTATTTTCTGTTTGACCCTCAGCTCCTTAAATAATCCTGCTGCCCCACTGAGATCTGAATATCATAAGCTTGAAACCAATATTATCATAGATTATTGAAGCATGAGGGGACATAGAAATCATGAAGTGTGGTGGTTCTTCTCATTGATTATCGTGATCACCTAGGGAAGTTTAAAAACAAACACTCCAAAGATAGAACACTGTGGACTATTTGAGCATCACTAGGATGGAATTAGAGAGCAAAGATCCTGAAATTAATCAGTATTCTTCCCATATTTCCAGTTGAATCTTTCTTCAGACAGTGGAGAAATATTGTTTTGTTAAGTTCATAATTCCATGTATCACCAAATCAGACCATAAAGTGATACTGCAATGAGAAACTAGTTGGAAAAATGAAAACTCAACACAACCAGAAAACATCAACCTGAAATAGATGAGATGCTAATATAACTGAAATGTTTAGAATCAAGGGGACAATCCATAGTTCCAATATTCTATACTACTCCTCTTAGATTCTGAGGGTTCTATAAGTAGAAATTGTGTCTAAATTCTTGGACTCTGATGTGGCATGTATGGTGGGCAACTGGAATTCTGTTAGCCAGTGCACAGGAAGTCATTGAATTTTCTCCCATTCTTATGAAATGTGTGATACTTTTCAGTATACTTCTGCTCTGACATATGACGCTGTTCAAGTGATGACCGAAGCTTTTCGAAACTTACGGAAGCAGAGAATTGAAATCTCCAGAAGGGGAAATGCAGGAGACTGTCTGGCAAACCCAGCGGTGCCCTGGGGACAAGGTGTAGAAATAGAAAGGGCCCTCAAACAGGTCAGTCACTCAAAATGATTGCGATGCAACTTAAGGGTGGCCACTATTTTTTTTTCCTGCTGAATTAGTCATTCTTATCTTATACCTTCTGTCTTATGTAGAGGGAATATTATTTCCTATCTACACAAAGGTAGGTTGAAGAAAAAAAAGAAAACGAATGAGTGTCATTTTCTTGACTTGCATACTGGGAGAGTCCTCTGGTCGACCAGTTTGTGTCTGGTTGAAGTGAATTTATAACTGTATCCTTTCCCATTTCCTCATTAGGTGCAGGTTGAAGGTCTTTCAGGAAATATCAAATTTGACCAGAACGGAAAAAGAATAAATTATACAATTAACATCATGGAGCTTAAAACGAATGGGCCCCGAAAGGTAAATCATTAGTGAATTGAGGGCTTTCTGTCTGTGTGAGGAGGTGGGTTAGTGGACCCACCACCTCATCTTCCAGAGTCCTGGAGACATGTATTCACATAGATGGACTCCACAACTCCAGAAACGTATATTTTAAAATCTATGGAGAACAGTGTGGAGATTCCTTAAAAAACTGGAAATAGAACTGCCTTATGATCCAGCAACCCCACTGCTGGGCATACACACTGAGGAAACCAGAAGGGAAAGAGACACATGTACCCCAATGTTCATCGCAGCACTGTTTATAGTAGCCAAGACATGGAAGCAACCTAGATGTCCATCAGCAGATGAATGGATAAGAAAGCTGTGGTACATATACACAATGGAGTATTACTCAGCCATTAAAAAGAATACATTTGAATCAGTTCTAATGAGGTGGATGAAACTGGAGCCTATTATACAGAGTGAAGTAAGCCAGAAGGAAAAACATAAATACAGTATACTAACGCACATATATGGAATTTAGAAAGATGGTAACAATAACCCTGTGTACGAGACAGCAAAAGAGACACTGATGTATAGAACAGTCTTATGGACTCTGTGGGAGAGGGAGAGGGTGGGAAGATTTGGGAGAATGGCAATGAAACATGTAAAATATCATGTATGAAACGAGATGCCAGTCCAGGTTCGATGCATGATGCTGGATGCTTGGGGCTGGTGCACTGGGACGGCCCAGAGGGATGGTATGGGGAGGGAGGAGGGAGGAGGGTTCGGGATGGGGAACACATGTATACCTGTGGTGGATTCATTTTGATATTTGCAAAACTAATACAATTATGTAAAGTTTAAAAATAATAAAATAAAATTGGAAGAATAAAAAAATAAATAAATAAAAAAAATAAATAAAATAAAATCTTTTTCTAAATAAAATATATTTCTGGTAAGTAATACTGAAACAATTTTAAAATAACTATGAATAAAACAATTATACAGTTTTTTTTTGTTTTTTTTTTTAGACAGAGGTAGAAAGAGTTTAATGAGAAGAAAAAGAACTATAGCTGAAAGATTATGGTTCTGGAGACCAGACATAGCCGGTGAAATGTGCATGTAACTTTCAAGTCAACATTTTTTTTCTTCTGTTATGGCTAAAATGCCATTGTTTGAATTTTATGTTTCTATATGATCACTCCCATGAAAATTACCTTTGGGGAATATGAAAAGTGAACATGAAGAGACAATCTGTTTTTTTGCAGTGCCTTTCTTGATTTCACATACCTAAAAGATATATGTCTTTTTTCTTCTCTGATTGCCATGGCTAGGATTTCCAAAGCTGTGTGTTTAGGACAAGTCTAGTTAGGATAGGTGTAATTTCAGATTCAGACATGGGTTTGAAAATAACTCAGTGCTTTGGTAATAGAAAGGCCGTGTATCCAAGTGCACTCTTTCTGTGTCCTTTTTCAGATCGGATACTGGAGCGAAGTTGACAAAATGGTTGTTACCCTCACTGAACTCCCTTCTGGAAATGATACCTCTGGGCTTGAGAATAAGACTGTTGTTGTGACTACTATTTTGGTAATTAGCTACATATGCCTGTTTGACATTATTTTTTCTTAAGAAAAACATCTGCCAACTAGTATTTCTGCTTATACTTTAGGACAATAACTGATATGGTGATATTTTTGAATGTTTCAGTCATTCATTGCATGTTTTTCTGTTTAAAGGGATCACCAACGAGCTAAAGCATTCAAAATATTTCCTCTCCACTTCAAGAATGAACTTTAGCTTTATAGATAATTCATAACCTGGTGTTTGGGGCTTCCCAGGCAGCTCAGTAGAAAAGAATCTGCTTGCCAGGAGTTTCAGGAGATGTGGGTTTAATCCCTGGATAGGAAAGATGTCCTGGAGGAGGAAATGGCAACCCACTCCAGTATCCTTGCCAGGATATAATCCCATGAACAGAGGAGCTTGACGGGCTACAGTGCATGGGGTCACAAAGAGTCAGACGTGACTGAGCGATTGAGCATGCATGCAATGTGGTGCTTACATGTGTGAAAAATGGGGAAAGTCTGGAAGAGCCTTCCTTGTATTCCATCAATGTTTCGTTTTTCCACTTCCACACTATTCTGGGTCCATTCTGTCCTTACATTTGTTACATGGCTCTATAATGGTATCAGTTCTGTCCTTACATTTGTTATTAATACATGGTTTAATGTCAGCTTCTCTCTCTTCCTATGGAAAGGGGAACTTCTGAAAGACAAGGGTGATCTCCTTTGTTTTTAACCCCAAGTCTCCACATAGTAATTGGCACGTAGCTAGTGCTAAGTAAATGTATGTTGGATGGAGTGACAGTATTGAACTGGATCTTGAACATTGAGGCTCTGGATAGATGATTGGGAGACGTAGGTCATCATGACAAGCTGTTGATATAATAAAATGGAGGAAATGAAATGGGGTTCACTAATAGTGTAGGATTTTGCAACAAAATAGCCTTATTTTGTTTTACTAATCTGTGATGCAGTGAATTGGTGGGATTCATTATGGTAACAATATTGAGAAGAAAATATAGTTAGGCTAGTAAGGGATTTGAATAAGAACATTAGTTGGCACTTTGAAAGTCTTAATAAATGTAAGCTAGGTATTTGAGGATTTTTGTCTTAATCATGCTATTGAGAACTATCTCACTGGGTCCCACATATGCTTAGTGCCACTTTCCAGTGGAGAAATTAGGCTGATGTTACGACATTTTTTCATGCTTCTTCTTTCTGATGTTTAAAGAGGAATGCTACTCTCTAGCTATCTGTGTAGCATAATTCTAGGATATTATCTCATAAAGGAAATTTGATCTTAAGTCTGAGAGGATAGCATCTGTAATCACCATAGCAACAACTCTTTCAGTC
Source organism: Bos mutus (assembly GCF_027580195.1). Lineage (NCBI taxonomy): Eukaryota > Metazoa > Chordata > Mammalia > Artiodactyla > Bovidae > Bos > Bos mutus. The sequence goes on from NC_091633.1 coordinate 30,781,209, forward strand.
TGCACATCACTGCCCATGGACCTGATTAGAACATGAACCTTATCCTTGAACTAGTAGTGATACAGGGTTTTGGGTGAATGATGGTTCTTTGGAATCAAGGTAGCCCTAATTTAGAACAAGACAGTGGTGAATCCAGAGTTAACTGAAACAGATGTTGAGCCACATTATTTTTCAGCAAGCCCTAAGAATTACAAACATGACATGGGGATATACTAACTTTTGAGTCTCTTGTTTACTTGGTATGGCCAGGTACAAGCCATATTAATGAAATATAATGAAAGATATATGAGAATCTTTGTTCAGAAATGTTATTATTAATTTTCTTCATATTTTCCACTATCTGTATTCTACAATGTCTCTAACAGGTAATAATTAAAAATAATTAAACCAGAAGATTTGAATCAATGAGAGCAGATAATTAATATAGCTGTCTTGATCACCTAAAGTGCTTTCTTTCTGTATAGGAATCCCCCTATGTTATGATGAAGAAAAATCATGAGATGCTTGAAGGCAATGAGCGATATGAGGGCTATTGTGTTGACTTGGCTGCAGAAATCGCCAAACACTGTGGGTTCAAATACAAGTTGACCATTGTTGGGGATGGCAAGTATGGGGCCAGGGATGCAGACACGAAAATTTGGAATGGGATGGTTGGAGAACTTGTATATGGGGTAAGTACCACTCTTCTTACAGATAAAATCATTCCATTTGAACTCTTGTTGAGGGAATGCTGAACTTCCATGCAGAGTACCAACATCTGAGGTTGTTGGTTTCCCACATTACTCTAGGAATACTGTCTTGTTTCCTTGTAAACATTTGAAGATGAAGGATGAAGTCAGAAGCAGACATGCAAATGGAGACAGGCTTCATCTGTCTTGAAGCCTATGGGCCATATGCATTTTTCAAAGATCGCAAAGGCATGGATACAGATGTAGTTCTCATAATCAAGCCAAATGGGTGTTCTCTGTATTTATTGAAAAGGAGGCATATTTGGGGAACAAACTGCTTTTCTTCTGTTTATTATTTCCTGGGACTCCACCAGGGAAATATTCATTCCCATATCCTGATTTCCTGTCCTACCCATTGATCCAATAGCATAACTATGATTCCTTCCTGACTGGGAGTCCTGGTTCTATTATTGTCCTTTGTTTCCCTTGCAGAAAGCTGATATTGCAATCGCTCCGTTAACCATCACCCTTGTGAGAGAGGAGGTGATCGATTTCTCAAAGCCCTTTATGAGCCTCGGGATCTCTATCATGATCAAGAAGCCTCAGAAGTCCAAACCAGGAGTGTTTTCATTTCTTGATCCTTTAGCCTATGAGATCTGGATGTGCATTGTTTTTGCCTACATTGGGGTCAGTGTAGTTTTATTCCTGGTCAGCAGATTTAGCCCCTACGAGTGGCACACTGAGGAATTTGAAGATGGAAGAGAAACACAAAGTAGTGAATCAACTAATGAATTTGGGATTTTTAATAGTCTCTGGTTTTCCTTGGGTGCCTTTATGCAGCAAGGATGCGATATTTCGCCAAGGTTGGTTACTCGCCTGCTTCAACTTTGTGCATTTTAGGTCTCGAGTGGACATTCATGGTGTTTATGAATTCACTGTAAAGACGTTAGCAGCTGCCGGCTGTCTGTCCAAGCAGTGTAAGACTCTTAAGGACAGACTTTTAGGCATCGGCGTAAGCCTGTGAAATATTTGAGCAACGTTCTTTGAATGTTGGTCCTGTATTTCCCTGGTGAAATTGTACACACCATGGAGAGGCTATAAAATGCATAAGGTTCCTATGATTACATGCCTTCTTGGAGGGGTACCGTGTTTTTGCTGCATATTCTCATTTTACAGTCATCTGTGTGTTGATCCACAGACCTGTATTTGGGAAAATGGGCAACATTACTTACTAACTAAAAAGCGACAAAACTTCATTTCACACATCCCATCTTTTTGTTGTTGTTGTTGTTATTAGCTCATGGAAATGATATGGGAGAAATATTTACAGAATTTGTTTTTTAAAGGTTAGGTTGCTGAGTTGAAAAGAATGTATGATAAAATATTTTCCAAGTATCTAAAAATAAATAGTTGGGATGATGACTACTTATTCATTACAAATATTTGTGCCATATTAAATAGTAATGCACACAGGATGGAATAAATTCATACACCTCCAGTTACATGATATTTTAATTCCTGCCCTATAATGCCTAAATAGAATAAATATATCACAAAACACACATTGCCTTTGTGCATGTTGCATACATAAGTCAGAATAATAGCCATGTCTGGTTCTTTAGAGGTACTTTTCCTGATGTGATTAGTTTCACATTTAAAGCCTAAATGATTATTGATCTACTGGGGCATTTTAATTTGGGTTCAATTACCCTCCTTTGATTCTATGGGATATCTTAATAACTAGTAGAGGCAGTGGCTGTTTAAATGCTATTTCATTACTGCTAGTTTTTGAGCATTTGGGGGCTGAGAATAATTAATTTCAAAAAACTATATGTGAAACTCAAAAAACATTTTGTATCTTTTACAGTCTTTTTGTTTACTCCCCCAGGGAGGTAAAGGAAATATATCATGTTTGCAGAAAGTATCAATAACTTACTTTTCCAATAGTATGGAATGTCTTTATGAACTTTGTGGATCTGAAACTCTTAATTCCATCAAGCTTTCTGTGGCCTCTCTATGGAACTGCACTATATTACAACCAAACCAAGGGTATTTGCACTGCATATAGAGAGAGACATAATTTTCACACATAATGTATGATAATAATTATCATATATCATATATTTATGATTATGATGATCTGTGATAAAACAAGATTCATAGTTCTGTCTCTATATTTAGTTTATCTGATTTACATTAAAGACATAAAGAGAAGTGTCTAATGATGAAAAAGAAAAATACTAACCAGATTGGAATCTCAGAGAACATTCTGGCTCATAAGCAATAAAGAAATGATTCGTCTTTGGAAAGAAGGTTACTGAAGTTTGATGTTACCATAGCCCTGAGATATAAGGCAATTATCCTAGAGTTCCACAAACTTTCCTCTGCCTTGTGAATAAGCAGGAGAAACGTATGAAGTTTCATTATGACGTAGGACATGCTGACCTAGGTTCTGATTGATGAGCTCCCAGGTTTGTTTGCCTTGCTCCTTATCTATCAGGTCTCTGAAGGTCACTCTTGTGGGTGTCCAGTGCTTGTCGAGGAGCAAAAACACATTTACACATAGGGGCTGGAGTACAAGCCACATTTAACACATTTAACCCTGTGTTTTTCCAGGGTCCACCGTGACATATTGACATTCAAATTTTAACCAAGCCTGCTTCCTAAAATATAACCATTTTTATTTGCTTATGGTTTCAGTCATGAATCATGACTCACTACATTTTCACATGTAATAATTTTTATTTCCTGGTAAGATATATCAATTTTAGATAACATGTCTCCTTGTTATCTTTTATTTGCCATGGGATATATATGTATAGACATATACATATATATGTAAGGAGAATTCACTTTATTAAAATTTTTTCAGCATATGAACCTTTCAATTTATGGCTATATGTGCATTTGATAATTGAACATGCTGCCTAATATTGGAAAATGTAAGGATTTTTTTTAAAGGAACCAAGCTATCATATTTTAGAATACAATGATGATAATTCTAGGAAAGGATAGAGCAGCTTAGTATCTAAAATAATATTAATAGTAATGCATGAAATGCACAGATCACTTTACATATGCTCTTTAAATACTTTTAAAGATATTTATCATCTTTTTCTCAATAAAATATGGTAAAGAACTATTTTATTTATATGAATAGAATACATTGAAATTTTAATCTAGAATGATTACATGAAGTGAATTGGTCATTGCCTGAAATTAGGTTTAGAGTGTAACTGTAGTTTTGTGAAGACTATGACCACAGAATTATGAGAGCAAAAAGTTGCAAAGTTAACTCTTATTCTTTGGCTTACTTCTGTTTTATCCCCCAATATCCTTAAGTGATTCAAATGATTAAAAGATTTCATTGTTATTTAATACACATGAGAAAAATGATAGAATATGTATATATATTTGCTGCTTTAGTGAAGACACTGAGAGATGAAAGTTTTGTTTTTAATGAGAGAAATCATTTTTATCTGTCACCATAAAACATAACGTTTAATTTGCTCCTCTACTTAAAATTTCTCAGGAACTCATTCAGAAGCTTTAGTTCATCCTTGGAAAACACTTACAAGTAAATAATTAATTGCTCAATAATTTTCTGTTTTGAATGATGCACAAGTTATATACATTTTGGGGGTTATCTTGCATACTTCAAAAAATGAGCATATTTAATTAAATATGACATAAATACTAGATTAGGGAGCAGCATTATGTCTTTAACTTGTGTTTATCTTACAACTGAAACACAATGATTTATAAAAATGATTCTAAAATATATTGCAAATAAACCTACAATGTATACTGTCCAAGGCAATGAGATCCATTTTAAGGGCTTAGACTGAATCTGCCCTCTTAAATACAAGGTACATGAGAACATGTGAGAATTAACTTTTTCCATTCTATCATATTTGTTTAATTTTTTGCATCTCTTAGATACTGGTAAAGGCTCTTAATCATATTGTTTTTATTTTTCATTGATTGTGCAGTTTCTTTTTCTCTTTTATTTTAGCAGCAAATGCTTTTATTTAAAAAATCTTTACTTGTAGCTTCACTGCTTTTCTTCACTTCTCGAGTAGTTTATTATACAAATGTTACCTGATAATTGATATAGTATCTGTGTTTCGTCAAAAGGTGTATTTCTTATTATTAACTGTGAAGAAATTTAGTTTAGGTCTTAAATTGGTACATTTTCATAATTTAAAGTTTTAAAAGTGTTACCTCTTCACTATAGAAGGATTTATTGTTAGACATAATAGAGTTATTATCAAAAGAGAAAATATATTGTTTTTTTTAAATATTACTCAAATACCTTTATATGTGGAACCCCACAAAATCTTACCAAATAAAACCCTATATATCTACTTCTGTATCTACATATTTATACTTATCTATTTCTATACCTACATCTATACTTATCTATCTAGGGTTTAAAGTAAATCAAGCTTTTGAAAAGTATTTTATGTAAGAATTTATGGTCACATAATATTTCTATTTTTATTATTTTTCAAACTAGAAATTTATATTTTGGCAAACTTTTAAATGTCTGATTTGTTTTCTTTCAGTTTTCTTTTTTCCTTAAGCAGGAGGCACAAAGGAACAGGGATAAAACAGTTCATGCCTGAAGCATCAGATTTTTATTTGTTAAGAATTATATTTTGTGTCATACTCTGTAGTATCATTTTTTTCCATTTCTATCCTGTACTATTTCTAAAATCTATGTTTATGCACATACAAAATCCTAATGAAATTTTGGACCTTTTTTGAGGGTTTTGAAACTTCATTGGAAGGATTAAATGGAGGGTTTCTTTGGTGTTTAAAGCCATATCTATGGTGCATACTTTTATTTTTGATATTTGATTTTGTTTGTCAGCATTTTTCAGAGTTTTGCTGTTAATCTTAGATTCTCTTCTTTGTTTAATTATATCATGAGTGGATAAAATATTATAAGCATTGGATAGATTATTCACACATTTCTTGAAATTGCCTGTTACATGTAGCCATAATAACTGTGAAAGAATTTCAGGAATCTAAAGTTTTGCCTCTGGATAGCTCATCAGATCTAGTGAATCTGTAATCCTTGCCCAGAAAGTTTAATAATTTTAAGTTTCATGAACTAGCTGATATATTGAAAAATATGAAATCAAATATTTCCCTATAAATCAATATTTGCATAATACTGCTAACTTGTTTCCTTATGAGGTCATTCATTTCACTTTACAAATCCATTTCGTACTTGTTATCAGATCCCTGTCTGGGCGCATTGTTGGAGGAGTGTGGTGGTTCTTTACCCTGATCATAATCTCCTCCTACACGGCTAACCTAGCTGCCTTCCTGACTGTAGAGAGGATGGTGTCTCCCATCGAAAGTGCCGAGGATCTTTCTAAGCAAACAGAAATTGCTTATGGAACATTAGACTCTGGCTCCACCAAGGAATTTTTCAGGGTAAGAGATTCTGCTTCATAAGTTCTTGTTTTGGTCTTACAGTTGAACCAACCTGAACTCTGTGCCTCCTTGCCTCTCCCATGGTCTATACAAAGGTGCCATGTGAAAGTTACTTCCGTCTCTGTCTCTAATTCTATTTTTGTTCCTCTTTTTTCATTTGTATTTTATATTGGAGTATAGTTGATTTACATGTTGTGATAGTTTCAGGTTTACAGCAAAGTGATTCAGTTATACATATACATGTATCTATTCTTTTTCAAATTCTTTTCCCATTTAGGTAATTAAAGAATACTTGAGTGAAGTTCCCTGTGCTATACAGTAGGTTCTTGTTGTTTATCAAATTTACATATAGTAATATATATCTATTAATCCCCAAATCCCAATTTATCCCTCCTCTCCACCTTACCCTTTGGTAACCATACGTTTGTTTTCTATTTCTGTTCTTAACCTTTTCTCTACCCCTCTACCCTCCCTACCCCTATAATTGGCACTATCTATTTTTATTGATTCCTGACTCTTTTGGAGAAAAACACTATGTTGTAAAGAAATCTAGTTTTTATAAAAATTGATTTTCCTTTTGGGACAAAAATGAAGCAAAATCTAGTTAAAATTAAATTATTATTTTTAAAAGAAAATGGTGTTATAGTTTGCTTTATGTTAAATAAGCTTGACTGTCAATTATCTTACATAATTTACAGTTGAGAACTGACTGTCAAATCAGTTATGTTAATTCTGTGTCAGGAAATCAATTATGATCATGTGTGGAAATTCTGAGTTTTCTGTTAAACCCTCCAAGAAAAGGCTAACAAAGGCCTTCAACCTCCTAATTTTTAAAATGGGAATAATAATTCCGTATCTATTAAATGTATTTTAGCTTTTAAAAGATCTTTGGTCTTATGTTCTCTGTCTAAAGGAACCAGCCCAATAGGCTGATGGTATAATTTTCTTTCCTTATATTCTTAATGGAATTCCCTGGTGGCTCAGACGGTAAAGCATCTGCCCACAGTGTGGGAGACCCAAGTTTGATCCCTGAGTTGGGAAGATCCCCTGGAGAAGGAAATGGCAACCCACTCCAGTACTTTTGCCTAGAAAATTCCATGGATGGAGGAGCCTGGTGGGCTACAGTCCATGGGGTCGCAAAGAGTCGGACACAACTGAGCGACTTCACTTCTTTTATACTCTTATCTCTCTGAAAGAGCTCATTCTATTAAAATGTTGAAATAAAGCAGATAAACCTTGGCATTAAGCCGAATAGATGGCACATGATGATCTCTAATAATCCACAAGTATCTTTGAGTGTATCTGAGATTGAGTGAAGATCAGGGCTTTCAACGTCCAGCTGAAGTAGTACATTGTGGTTTGAGGACCATCTCATCCTGCATTACCATTGGTATCTTTTCCAAATAACATCAGTTGTGCTCCAGATGTGATGGGAGAGAAGGTGGTTCTGTCAGACTGCTGACAACAGATAGTAATTTGGACGTGAGTGGGGCAGCAGGACTTTGGCACTTCCACCAGGCACTGCAGTGTAAGGCAAGCCTATGGTCCTTTTGTAAGCAACCTTGACTTTAATGCTACCTGTGAATGTTGCAATGCAGTTTTGCTGCTAATGACAGTTTACTCCTACTACTGAAAATAGTTGCAATGTGTGTATATTGTAGTGCTTAACATAATGTGCTCTCTAGCCTGATCATGACAGTGGAGCTATTAAATAAATTAGAATATTGCCTGGGCTTCCCTGGTGGCTCAGATGGTAAAAGCATCTGGCTGCATGCAGGAGACCTGGGTTCGATCCCTGGGTTGGGAAGACCCCCTGGAGAAGGAAATGGCAGCCCACTCCAGTATGATTCTCAATTAGTATATTTTGAAACATTTAAATGTATTCCAATATGGCTTGCTTTTATTTTATTGATATATTTTATTGGTATTCCTCCCTCTCTAAATAAGATCTATGAAGGGACTTGTTATATCATGGTTTACTTACTGCTACTTATGTTGACTAAAATAACCTTGTTTCCAGACACTGTCTGTTGAGAGTCACTCTCATTAGCTTGATTGGGACCAGCTATTCTCAATAACTGCACATTCAGAATCTCAGAGCTTTTCAGTGTACCTTAACTCAACCATAGAAACATATGCCTTAATCAGCACATGGCCAAGATTTCATGCTTAGAATATGTAAATTTCCCAGGACACAGGATGAAAAGGCTAGATAACTCTGGGCAAAGGATACATCAACTCCTGTGTTTCAGTTCAGTAACCCCACAGATATTGTGGTTCCCACGTGCAGTACACACACACATACACAAACAACCCTGACATATCTGCAGTGTGTCGTTTGCCTATATAGGATTGTGGAACTTACTTTCTCTGGAGTAACAGAGAAGTGATGTTTATTATCTTATTGTTGTTGTTATTGTTCAGTCCCTCCATCACGTCTGATTCTTTGCAACACCATGGACTACAGCACACAAGGCTTCCCTGTCCTTCACCATCTCCCAGAGTTTGCTAAAATTCATGTCCACTGAGTTGGTGATGCCATCCAACCATCTCATCCTCTGTTGTACCCTTCTCCTCCTGCCCTCAATCTTTCCCAACATTAGGGTCTTTTCTAATGAGTGAACTCTTCACATCAGGTGGCCAAAGTATTGGATTTTCAGCTTCAGCACAGTCCTTCCAATGAATATTCAGGATTGATTTCCTTAAGGTTTGAATGGTTTGATCTCTTTGCAGTCCAAGGGACTCTCATGAGTCTTCTCTAACACCACAGTTCAAAAGCATCAATTCTTCAGTGCTCAGCTTTCTTTATAGTCCAACTCAGCCTTCTTTATGGCCCAACATCAATATATGACTACTGGAAAAACCATAGCTTTGACTAGACAGACCTTTGTTGGAAAAGTAATGTCTCTGCTTTAATATGGTATCTAGGTTGGTCAAAGCATTTCCTTTAAGAAGCAAGTGTCTCAATTTCATGGCTGCAGTCAACATCTGCAGTGATTTTGGAGTCCGAGAAAATAAAGTTTGTCACTGTTTCCATTGTTTCCCTATCTATTTGCCATGAAATAATGGGACCAGATGCCATTATCCTTGTTTTTTGAATCTTGAGTTTTAAGCTAGCTTTTTTACTTTCCTCTTTCATTTTCATCAAGAGCTTCTTCAGTTCCTCTTTACTTTCTGCCATAAGGGTGGTGTCATCTGCATATCTGAGGTTATTGCTGTTTCTCCCAGCAATCTTGACTCTAGCTGTGCTTCATCCAGTCCAGCATTTCACATGATATACTCTGCACAGAAGTTAAATAAGCAGGCTGACGGTATACAGCCTTGAAGTACTCCTTTCCCAATTTGGAACAAGTCCATTGTTTCATGTCCATTTCTAACTGCTGTTTTTTTGACCTACATACAGGTTTCTCATTAGGCAGGTAATGTGGTCTGGTATTCCCACCTCTTGAAGAATTTTCCACAGTTTGATGTGATCCACACAGTCAAAGGCTTTAGCATAGTCAATGAAGAAGAAGTAGATGTTTTTCTGGAATTCTCTTGCTTTTTCTAGGATCCGGTGGATGTTGGCAGTTTGATCTCTGCTTCCTCTGCCTTTTCTCAATGCAGCTTGAATATCTGGAAGTTCTTGGTTCATGTACTGTTGAAGCCTAACTTGGAGAATTTTGAGCATTACTTGTTGCAGAAGTTTGTATATTCTTTGACATTGCCTTTCTTTGTGATTGGAATGAAAACTAACCTTTTCCAGCCCTGTGACCACTGCTGAGTTTTCCAAATTTGGTAGCATATTGACTGCAGCACTTTCACAGCATCATCTTTTTGAATTTGAAATACCTCAACTGGAATTCCATAGCCTCCACTAGCTGTGTTCATAGAGATGCTTCCTAAGACCCACTTGATTTGCACTCCAGGATGTCTGGCTCTAGGTGAGTGATCACACCTTCATGGTTATCTGGGTCATTAAGATATTTTTCATATAGTTCTTCTGTGTATTCTTGCCACCTCTTCTTAATATCTTCTGCTTTTGTTAGGTCCATACCATTTCTGTCCTTTATTTTGCCCATCTTTGTATGAAATGTTTCCTTGGTATCTCTAATTTTCTTGAAAATATCTCTAATCTTTCTCATTCTATTGTTTTCCTCTATTTCTTTGTATTGTTCACTTAAGAAAACATTCTTATCTCTTCTTGCTATTCTTTGAAATTCTGCTTTCAGATGAGTATATCTTTCCTTTTTCCCTTTCCCTTTCACTTCTCTTCTTTTCTCAGCTATTTGTAAGGCCTCCTCAGACAACCATTCTGCCTTTTTGCATTTCTTTTTCTTGGGGATGGTCTTGATCATTGCCTCCTGTACAATGTTATGACCCTCTGTCCATAGTCCTAGACAACCTGATAACTTTTATTAGTATAGCTTCCCAAGGCAGAGTCTTATCTTACGCAATGTCTCTGAATCTCACAGTATTTCTGTATGATAGTCAGAATGATCATTTTTGTTTGCATGTTGCACATTATTAAACTAAATGTGAGGATTTGACCAAATTCTGGCAGGTAATGTGTGTGCTGAAGTCTTTTACTCCTAAAGCATTCTTCCCATACACTGTTTTTCCTTGCGGAGAAAAGTCTCTGGATTTACTTCGCTGCCTTCATGCTCTATTTCAATCCCCTCTATGTTTTGTCAAGTTAGAGGATTTAATGGTAGAAATGCAATCAGTGACTCACAGTTCTTCTCCATATACCTGCAAAAGTAGCTATGATGAATCAAGGTGACTAGGTCTCAGTGCATAAAGCATTAGTAGTCAGCTTCTCTTTATCTTGAGAAGGAGGGGTATGTGTACTCAAAAGTACTTAAAGCCACACTATTCTGTTTGTAGCAGTAAAAGAAGGCTAACAGAACAGCACACATCAGCCAAGTGAACAGGAGCTTGCCATGTTAAATATCCTCCATGAAAACAGGGTGTGGTTGTCATTTGAGAAAGTAGTACACAGAATATGTTATTGTTGTTCAGTCACTAAGTCATGTTCAACTCTTTGCAGCCCCATGGACTATAGCACACCAGGCCTCCCTGTCCCTCATTATCTCCCTGAGTTCACCCAAGTTCATGTCCATTGAATCCGTGATGTCATCAAACCGTCTCATCCTCTGCTGCCCTCTTTTTCTCTTGCCTTCAATCTTTCCCAGCATCAGGGTGTTTTCTGGTGAGTGGGCTATTTGCATTGGGTGACCAAATTATCGGAACTTTAGCTTCACCGTCACTCCTTCCAATGAGTATTCAGGGTTGATTTCCCTTAGGATTGACTGGTTTGATCTTGCTGTCGAAGGGACTCTCAAGAGTCTTCTTCAGTATCACAATTCAAAAGCATCAGTTCTTTTGTGTTCAGCCTTCCTTATGGTCCAATTCTTACATCTGTACATGACTACTGGAAAGACCATAGTGATAGCTTATGGTGAACAATGCCTGATGTGTGATCTCCGAAGAAGAAGATTTAGCTTCGGGACCAGGGACCAGGCTTGATCATTCAAGAGCTTTTGTGTAGCAGAGTTTTATTAAAGTGAAAAAGGGACAGAGAAAGTTTCTGATATAGAAATCAGAAGGGGATGGAGAGTACCCCCCTCACTAGTCTTAGAAAAGGGAGTTATATACTTTTTCAATTGGTTATTACAATAAATCAAAATAATGTCTCAAGGTTGTAAAGATCTTACTAGACCCAATCCCACTATTTACATTTTAAGATGACAGGATTAGAACTAATAATAGAAAGATCTTACCAGACCCACTCCCATAATATAAATTTTAAGATAACAGGATTAGTCAGAAGGTTTTCAAGAAGGAGAAACTGTACTCAAGCAGAATACATTATTGTTATGTAATCCTTACTAAGGAATGTAGAAAAGAAAGTTTGTCCTTTCCTCCTCCTTGAAAATTCCAGGCCCCTATATCCTCCTCGACAGCCCCAGACCCCTATCTTCTCCTTGAGGACCCTGGACTTCTTGTCAATTGACTAGGAATTGACTAGGAATTGACTCTCTCGATAGCTTTGACTATTCGGACAAAGTATATGTTTCTTAAAGTAAGTATACTTTGTCCGTAGAGTTAAATTAAAAGGTGCTGCTAATTCATGAGTGATCCCTTCTCCAGGAAATCTTTCCAACCCAGAGATCAAACCCTGGTCCCAGGCATTGCAGGTGGATTCTTAGCCACCAGGGAAGCCCATAACTGAATTAGTGTTGGGTAATTGGGTACCATGGTGACCATAGTAAGAATAGTCTTCATTTTGCTTCTGACTCTAAAGATATTTTCAGGCATGGTCTGTCTTTATAGCAGTACCCATCACATCTCATACCTTTTCTCACGGAGTTTGTTGCATTCGGATATGAAGATTGACTGCAGATCCCATTTAAAAAAGAATCCTGTTTATAGAGTGTAACTCCAAATGCATTGAATGAGATGAAGGTAATTTATAGACGTTACAAGGGCAATATATAGTTGTTTTCCTTGACTTTTTTTTTCCCTTTAATTGCTAGGTTATACTACAATGTATTAGCAGTAGTCTGGTCAAATTTCTGAGCTTAAGATGAAAGGTGTTACAAAGGAAATTTCCTTGCATGCACACTACACTCCATGCATTCCTAAAATTAACATTCATCACACACCTGGGACATCCTCTCTGTCAACTGCCCTTTTATCTTTAGGGGCATTTGGGGCTCCTGTAAACCGGGTGCAGGACAAACAGAAAGCTAGGAGAGTGAGCATCATGGCGCCCAGACTGCCAGAAGCAAAGATGCAGATGGAATGGGCATGTCCCACACCGAAGACACGCGCTTGCTTTTTGTTCTCTGGCTGCCACTTGTAGTTACTTTCATGCCTGAGACATGAAAACTTGTCTCAGTTGTTGGTATTTAAGATTCTAATAGTTATTTTGTGTTTCCTTATATGACTTAATTTGGCTTTAGTGGTAGCCTTTTCTTTGTAATGCTGTTTATGAAGTGGGGTTTTATTATTTATGTTATTTTAAATTTTCCCTTATCTCAGTATTTTTCAAGTCAACTTTTGTTTCTTGTCACAGCAAGAGCTCTGAATTTAGCCACTAGAGAAATTGATTTTAAAAGTTAGGTTTAAAAAAAAAAAAAAAAGTTAGGTTTTTGTCTAAAGTTTAAAGATATATGAGTAGCTAAAAGATGGAAAATAACTTGTTTAAGACCATTTGCCAGTTTTAAAACAGAATTCAGAATTACAGTCTTCAGTCTCAATATTAACTAAAGATATGTCTTTGAAGGGATGAAAGCATCTTATATCAAATTAAAAGATGACTATTTCATCTCATTTATAAAAATCTGTTTTGTTGTCATAAGGTGATGACAAATGTTCAATTTAAATCTAAAATATTTTCATATTTCAGTTACATAATTTAATAATTTTGGGTTATATTAATATTGCTTTAATGAAGTCAGTATGTGTGCCTTATATTTAGAATTCCAATTTAAGCTGCAAATTTTCTAACTTAAAAATCTATATGTTCTTTCAGTGATAATCAGTGAAACTAACTTGAATGAAATATTTGCTTTTTGCTACTAGAGAAAGTAAATAGAGGGCAATCTTATAATCAACAAGAGATGTGAGAAAATAGACCCTACATCTTACTTTTCCAGAGTTTTCTGTGCTTAGAACCCATATACATCCTTGTACAGAGTGAACGATAAAGTCTGAGTTATTTTGGAGCTGTCAATCCTCCCTAATTATAGCACCACCGTAACACACCTATAATTAAGAAAGAATTAGGCTTTCAATTATAAACCACTATTTTTAGACTTTCACATTTTGATAATTTCTTCTTTCAATAAAAGAGGACAGATCTTGAATTAGATGAGTGTGTGTAGAGGAGGATTCTGTAAGAACTATGTGATTATGTTCCTACAGAAACTTAGATGTGGGGGATAGAAAATGGCTTGATGAATAAACCAGTCATAGACCTGTCAGTCCATGAAACAAAAGTATTAACTTGCAAAGAGGAAATACTTCAGGCCTATCCTAAGTCCCCACACTGCAATCTGTTTATTTCCTCTGGGAGGATGAAGGACAGTGTGTTTCTGAGTAAGTGGTCTCCTTTAATTATGCTGGTGTCACAATGAACAGATTTTAAAATATTGTTAAAATAAAGGTATCTCCTTTGTGTTCAATTAAGTTAATTATGCCACTCTCAGAAGATCAATTTTGTCTGGTAATAATCCATAAAAGTATATTGTTGTTACCCAGCATTGTAGACTTTTCACATAGTTTACAAATAGTATAAATGATAGATAAATAGATAATGTTATGCAGGTGTGCCTTACCTGAGTGAAAGCACTGGTTTGAAAGTTTTCTTTACTATATAATAATTACAAATACAAGAGAATTATAATAATTTATCATTTTAAAGGCTATGGGATGTTTTTAATTCCTTCCTAGCATAAGACACACTTATGTTTATATATAAAACATTGATTGAAATATATTTATAAATAAAAATATTTTAACCATTATAGCAGCTTCCTATAGAACTACACTAAGTTCTCTTTCATTATAGTTACATTTTTTCCCACTTACCACTTGTGTTTAACAGCAATACAAGCTTGATTCCTTTATTTATATTTTATAGAACAGATTTCACTAATTTGTGGTAGTTCTCCATACTTATTTCATTATTTCTGGTATAGCTAAAGATTTTTTCAACCATAGTTTCTTATATATCACCTATTTCTATGTGGGTAGAATATACATCCTTCTAGCTTTGTTTATATAAATATATATATTTATTTCTAGCTTTGTGTATATGAATATATCCACTTAATCTTTATATTATGTGAAAGAATATTATGAAGATGAAATGGATGTAGTCATATGTATTTTACTAATATCAAAATGAACCCTTTATAAGTCTTTTAGTTATGCTTAACTCTTTAAATAGTTTCAAAATACTCAGGACTAAATAAATGCTGAATGTGAATACATTAGCAACAAATAGCACTATATGACTATGTTGTAAGTCACTCATGGCATAGTTAGTCATAATGTTACAGATTTTTCTTCCTTAGTTTTTTTTTTTCTTATTGTTGAAGAGCTTGATTAGTCATAAAAAATCTTTACAGCTGACAACTCTGCATGTTCAAGGTTTCTCTAGATAATCCAGGACTGGCTGAAATCATTTCCTCTCTAGCTGGCATTTTGTTTCTCTGACATTTTAAATGTTCTCACCATTCCACAAAATATCTGAGAACAAGATTGAGTTCTTAAAGACTTTAAGGCTACTTTTAGCCTAAGCTGCCTGGGGAAAGCCTGTGTTCTCTTATTCAGCTAAAGGTGGTGGTTTAACTGTGAAGGAAAGGTCAACATTTTATAAGATTGATTCACATTTCCTTTAAGATCTAATGTTCAGTTTAAAGGTCTGCATTTCATTAAGTAGTTTACAAATTCAGAAAGAAATGTATGCAAGACCATATTGAATGGTGCTTTGGGGATGAAAGCACTATGGAAGAAAAAAGAAAAGGATATATTTACTCGCTGAATTACAATTATCATGCAAAATGATAGCTTCTCAAGACTAACTGTCATTTTGGTCCTTTTCTTCTTTCCATAGCAATTCTCAGCAAATCAGTGTGCTTCTGATCATTTCATTTAGAGACCACCTTTGTGACTCAAAAGGGAGTTGAAAGCTCACATTATCCTTTGGATAGATAATCTGACTCCTACCAAATTACAGGAGGCTTTCTATCATTGTCCATATTAAAGAGAAAATGCTCCTGTCACACTACTATCAAATCATGAGGTTAATTATTCTAGCCAAAAAGGTCCAACCAATAGACAAAATTTGAGACTAATCTCTTATCTCAAAACTCTTCTGAAATTCCTGCTTAGATGCCTAAGAGAAGATAAATATCAATGTATACCTGTGCGGGTACTTTAGATGACTTGGTTTTTAATTCACTCTTTGTGCTTAAGTAAAAGAATCATCATGCTTGTCTCATTGGATATTCTGAACTAGTTGCCATGGTAACAAACACAGTCCAAGAGTTGTACAGAGAAAAGAAATAGAAAGTTTGCAATTATTTAAACATACTGGAAGCAAAATCTGGATTAGATATAAATATTGTTGTTTTGAAAATTCTTTAATTAGACTTATGATATTTGAAGGAAAACTTGATACTAAAGTAATTTTTACTTCATGCTTCCAACATACAATTTTGCCCTAGATCATAGTGAGTGATGGTCAGACCCAAGGTGCTAGTGAATGTGATTACTTATGTTCACAGAATAATGACATTTTAGAAATAAAATTGGGAAAGTCAAGAAAAGTCAGATATTGTCAGGTTCCCCAAATTGATATTTAAAATTGCATCTAAGGGGACTTCCCTGGTGGTTCAGGGACTAAGACTCTGGGCTCCCAATGCAGGGGGCCTGGGTTCAATCCTTGGTCAAAGAACTAGATCCCACGTGTGTCTCTGTGTGTGTGTGTTAGTTGCTCAGTCATGTCCTACTCTTTGCAACCACATGGACTATAGACCGCCAGGCTCCTCTGTCCATGGAATTCTCTAGGCAAGTACTGAAGTGAGGTTGACATTCCCTTCTCCAGAGGATCTTACCAACCTAGGGATCAAACCCTGGTCTCCTGCATTGCAGGCAGATTCATTATCATCTGAGTCACCAGGGAAGCCCCAGATCCCACATGCCACAACTAAAGAATCTTTGTGGCACAAATAGTCTACATGCCACAACTGAATATCCTGCATGCTGCCACAAAGATCCCAAGTGCTGCAACCAAATAAATAAATTAAAAAAAATTTTTTTAATATTTCATCTAAGGAAACAAAGATCCAAGGAGGTGATATCAAAAGATAGTTGCCTCGAAAAATCCAGACCCTCTCTTTTTCTCCCAGATACACAGATTCAACAGCAGTACGTTGACTCAGTGAGAAAACAGTTAAGAGGCTCCTGCAAAGCAAGTTGAGTGTGAAACCAGCCAGTCAAACCCTGTAGGAAAATTCATGGCCTCACTGGCTGCAGGGACTTCCCTGGCACAGCACGTCAGCATTGGGAAGAAACATGTAGCTCTTGGTTTCTTTCTAGGGAGAGAGAGACTACTTGACTATTTTCATGCTATGACTTTTCGGAGGAACTGGTTTCTTTCTGTCTTGCCTGAATCAAAGCACTAAAAAGAGCATCAGGTTGGGGACCTCTGAGAATAAAGTTGAAGGTTTGGCCTGGCTTCCCTGATGGTTCAGATGATAAAAAACCCACCTGCAATACAGGAGGCCAAGGTTTGATTCCTGAGTTTGGAAGATCCCCTGGAGAAAGGAATGAATGGCAACCCACTCTGGTAATTCTTGCCTGGAGAATTCCATGGACAGAGAATCCTGACAGGCTACAGTCCATGGGATCACAAACAGTCAGACATGACTGAGTGACTTTCACTTTGACCTGGCACACACACATCAGCATAGACCTTCCCCTCCAGTTCAATGTGGTAAAATGGGGAAAACCCCTAATTCGAGCTTCCGTTAGGGAAGCAGCAAACAAGTTGGAGTGTGGGTCCATTTCTTGGACTTTTCAAGGAACTCGTTCTGCCTTGCCCGCTTGGAGCACTGCTGGGACTTGGCACGTGCTAGATGCCTGGGGGCTGCTGGGAACAGGAGGGAGCTGATAGTTTGCTCCTGTTTCAGAGACCTGTGGTCCAGCACATAGAGACCAATGCAGCTTAGTGGCCACTCCCTTGCCTTTGGAAGAAGACTGGTGTGTGCTTGCAATGTTCTGACCTTCCGTGGGGTGCTTTGGAGACTGCATTTCCTGACTTGGGCCTAGCATACTCTATAAGCCTGGAGGCTACAAATAATAAAACAGAGCTGGATGGCTTATTCTAGCTCTAGAGAACCTGCATTACTGCAGACAGACATCAAAAGAGCAAGAGATTATGAACTCTGGAAAAAAGCTTCCTGCAAATCCATCTGATTGGAAATTTACACATACAAGTCCAAAGAAGACATATCCACAGAAAATGTTTAAGAGGCCTTTGGAATATTTAACCAGGGTGATTGGTGAAGTTCTATCCCTATATGAAGTCAATCCATGAAGATTGGGAGAGGTGGCTGTTTTTAAAAAAGGCACAGATCCCAACATAAACTTATAAGGCACATAGAAAAAAACAACAAAAATCTGGCTCAAAGGAAAAACATTAATCTCCAGAAATCAAACTTAAAAAAAAAAAAAATGGAGGTACCTGGATAACTTGGCAAAGAATTCCAAATATCTGTTACAAAAATGCTCAAAGAGCTCAGGAAAATGATGCACGAACAAAATGAAAACATTAACAGAAGTAAAAAATATAAAAAAGAACCAAATGTTGAAAATAACTACAATGACTGAATTTAAAAATTCACTATACTGATTCAACATCAGACTTGATCAAGCAGAAGAAAGAGTCAGCAAATTTAAGTCATTTCAAAGTATCCAGAGTATCAATAAGGGGGAAAAAAAAAGACAATGAAAAAAATGTGAATAAATCCTAAGGGACTTGGGTGTGGAATAAACACATTATGGGAATTCCAGAATAAAAAGAGACAGAGAAAGGGGTAGAAAACTTATTTAAATAAAAATGGTGAACATTTTTCTCAATCTGGTGGGGGAGGGCAGGGAGATAGACATCTGGATTTATGAAACCCAAAGAATCTTAAATAGGAGAAATTCAAGAAAAGTGTACTCAAAGAAACATTATAATCAAATTGTCAAATGTCAGACAGTTTTGAAAACAGCAAGACAAATGTGTCTTGCCACATACACATGAGGACCCATAAGACTCCTAATGGACTTATCAGCAGAAAGCTTGTAGGTCAGAGGGAATGAGAGGATATATTCAAAGAGCTGGAAAAAGATAGTGCTAATGAAGAATGATGTCTCTAGAAAGACACTCATTCAAAAATTAGGGAGAAATTAAGACATTCCAAGATAAACTAAAGCTGGGACAGATAATCAGCACTACACCTGCTTTGCAGGAAGTGTTAAAAGAGGTCCTTCCTGTTGAAATGAAAGGATGCTAGATAGCTACACAAAGCATATGCAAGTACAAAGCTCATTGGTAAAGGTACATGTATAGATAAATACAGAATACTATGATGCTATAATAGTGATGCATAAATGTCTTTTAATTTGAGAGGTTAAAATATAACTTTATAAAATAACTATAATTATAAAATATGTTACTGGACGTACAATATAAAGATAATTTGTGGCTTCCATAACATAAAGTGCAAAGGAAGTAAAAGAGTAGAAAATTGCTAAGAAGAACATAGAAAAGATTCAATAAAATCAGAAATGAAAGCAAAGACATTACAACTAATGCACAGACTTTTTTAAATTATGAGACTACTGTGAATAATTATATGCCAAAAAATTAATCTAGAAGAAATGGATAAATTTCTGGAAATATACCATATACTAAGATACACTACAAAGAAGGCAATGGCACCCCACTCCAGTACTCTTGCTTGGAAAATCCCATGGACGGAGGAGCCTGTTAGGCTGCAATCCATGGGGTCGCTAAGAGTCGGACACGACTGAGCGACTTCACTTTCACTTTTCACTTTCATGCATTAGAGAAGGAGAAGGAAATGGCAACTCACTCCAGTGTTCTTGCCTGGAGAATCCCAGGGACGGGGGAGCCTGGTGGGCTGCCGTCTATGGGGTCGCACAGAGTCAGACACGACTGAAGTGACTTAGCATAGCATAGCATAAGATACACTAAGATTAAGTCCTGAAGAAGCAGAAAATCTGAATAGATCTATAACTAGTAATGAGAGTGAATCAATAATAATAAAAACTTCCAATAAAGAAAAGCACATGACCACCCTTGTGGCTCAGCTGGTAAAGTATCTGCCTGCAATGCGGGAGATCAATGGGTCAGTCCCTGAGTTGGGAAGATCCTCTGGAGAAGGAAAAGGCTACCCACTCCAGTAATCTGGCCTGGAGAATTCCATGGACTGTATAGTCCATGAGGTCTCAAAGAGTCAGACATGACTGAGCGACTATCATTTTCACTTTCAGACAGCTTCATTAGGAAATTTTACCATTTAAAGAAGAATTGATGACAATTTTCAAATTCCTCCAAAAGACAGAAGAGGAGGGAACACTTCTTCAGTTTACAATGCCAGGTATGCCAAAGACAACAAAAAAAGGGAACTTCAAGCAAATATCCCAGATAAATATAGGTGCAAAAATCTTCAGCAAAATAGTAGCAAAGCGAATTCAACAGAAAGTTAAAAGGATCATACACCATGACCAAGTGGGATTTATTTTGTGATGCAAAGAAATTTCATCCTATGAAAATCAATTAGAGTGATTTTATCACAATAAGAGAATAAAGAATAAAAATCACATGATGATCTAAGTACAAGCAGAAAAAGCATTTGACATAATTGAACACCCTTTCATAATAAAAACACTCAGTAAACTAGGAATAGAAAGAAATTATCTCTACATAATACAGTTCATAAATGAAGCCCATGGATGACATCACAATCAGTGCTGAACTTGAAATAGTTTCTCCCAAATCAGTAGCAAGACAAGGGTACCCACTCTTATCACTCTTTTTCAACATAATACTGAAACTTCTAGCCAGAGAAATTAAGCAAGAAAAAGAAATAAAAGGCACCCAAATTGGAAAACAAGTAAAATTATCTCTGTTCACAGATGACTTGATCCTATATAGAGAAAACCTAAAGAATTCCACACATACACAAAAAACTTTTAGAACTAGTAAGTTGAATAAAATTTCAGGACACAAAATCAATATACAGACATCAGTTGTATTTCTGTATGCTAACAAGGAATGATCTGAAAAGAAAATTAAGGGAAAAGTCCCATTTACAATAGTATCAGAAAGAATAAAATACTTAACAAGGAGGTAAAGACTTATATGCCAAAAACTCCAAAGATTGCTGAAATAACACGCAAATAATTGGAAAGACATCATTTGTTCATGGATCGAGAGACTTAATATTGTTAAAATGTCCATACTACACAAAGTAGTTGAAAGATTAAGATCAATCCCTATCAGAATCCCAGTGTCAGTTTTTCTTTTTTTACAGAAATAGAAAAAGATTTCTAAAATTCATATGAAACACAGAGAATCAGAAATAGTTAAACCAATCTTCAGAAATAAGAACAAAGCTAGAAGTCTTACGCTCCCTGACTTCAAAACATTTTACAAAGGTATAGTAATTAAAACATTATGGCACTGGCATAAAGACACATTTGGAGGCCAATGGAACAGAAGAGAGATCCCAGAAATAAACCCATGCATGTACATTTAAGTGATCTTTGACAAAGGCATCAAGACTTCACAGTGGGGAAAGGATAGTTTCCTCACAACAGTGTTGATATAACTGGATATCCATATGCACAAGAATACAATACACAAAAACCAACTCAAAATGGATTAACTATTTAAAAGATTTATTGCTTCAGTAAGATATGAAGCAATAAATCTCCTTTAAGAAAATAAAGGAGATAAGCTTCATGGCTTACAGACAACAAAAGCAAAATTAAACCAGTAGACTACATTAATTTTAAAAGCTTTTGTGTAGCAAAGAAACAAAAGACTGGAAAGGCAATCTATGGAATGGCAGAAAATACTTGCAAATCTGATAAAGGTTAATATGCAAAACATCTGAAGAACTCCTACAAATCAATTGCAAAAACTAATAACCTCATTTAAAAACTGGAAAAGGACTTGAATGGACATTTCTCCAAAGAAGAGCAACAAATAAATGGTCAGCAGGTTATATGAAAAGGTACACAATACCATTAATCATTTGCAAATCAACACCACAATGAGGTTATATGAAATATAATTAATACCATTAATCATTTGCAAATCAACACCACAATGAGATCCCACCTCATACTGGTTAGGTTGACCATTAGAAAAAAAAAAAAAAAAAAGTGTTGGTGGGGTTGTGTAGAAATTCAAGCGCTTGATCGGAATACAAAACTGTGCAGCCCCTATATGAAATAGAATGGCATTTTCTCAATAAGTTAAAATAGAGCCATCTCATGATCCAACAATCCCACTTCTTGATATTTATCCAAAATAATTAAAATCAGCATCTTGAAGAGATATCTGCAGTCCCACATTCATTGCAATGCTATTCACAGCAGCCAAGCAATTGAAACAACCTACCTGTCCATCAAAAGATGAAATAAATTAAAAAATGTGGCATATTACCCAATGGAATATTCTTCAGCCTTAAGAAAGCTTCAACATGGTTGAAACTTGAGGACATAATGCTAAGTGAAATAAGCCAGTCACAGAAAGACAAATACCTAAAGATGCCATTTGCATGATGAGGTATCTGAAGTAACTGCACCTACTGAAGCAAAAGGGAGACTGGTAGTCACACAGGCTGGAGGTGGGGGAAATGGGGAGCCTGATCAATGAGTATAGTTTCAGTCATGCAAAATGAGAAACTTATAGAAATCTTCTGTTCAACAATGTGCATGTACTTAAACAATACTGTATTATATATTCACAGACTTGTTACAAAGATAGATTTCATATGTATTTTTTCTTACCATAATTGAAAGGAAAAAAGAAAGAAAGAAAAAAAAAAAACCCTGCCTTGAGATAAGACATACACATACACACAAAATAAAACAAGCAAAAACTAAGGAAAGAAACTGTCTTAGGAAATATTTTGTAATATTTAAGATTTATAAGTTCTCTCTCATGGTTGGTGTTGCTTCTTAAAAATGTTGCCCAAGATTAGAAATAAAATTTTCATATTAGTGTTAAAATAAAATTAGAGGCAAGCATGAATATTTTGCCAATCATTAAAATGAGATATATACATATAAATGCATAGCAATTTTAAGGTGGCTAGTATAATATGGTATAGAGTTGACTCTTGGACAATTCAGAGGGTTAATGGTCCCAACTCCATGAAGTTGAAAATCCACTTATAATTTCACAGTCTGTCCTCTGAATACATGGTTTGTCATCTGCAGGTTCAATCAACTTTGGATCCTATAGTACTGTGCGTGTGTGTTCAGTTGCTCAGTTGTGTCCAACTCTTTGTGCCCCTGGTGGTACTATAGAATGCATTTAATGAAAAATATCCACTAAGTGGACCTTCATGGTTCAAACTCATATTGGTCAAGGTTCAACTGTGTTTAATGTTGTATAATATAGTTCACATTTAATATGGCTAGTATCCTCATACATATATGAAGTTAACTATGTATAAAGTCGTTGTCCTATATTATGCTACTTCAACTAGTTTTTTCTTACTAGTCTTTCATTCTTGACATGGCCGAAGAATGGGGACTTAAGCTAAATCCTTTTATAGGGAAGGCATTTCTTTAATAAGGAAGTAAAATTGTTAGTCGCTCAGTCATATCTGACTCTTTTCAACCCCATGGACTGTAGCCTGCCAGGCTCCTATGTCCATGAAATTCTCCAGGCAAGACCATTGGAATGGATTGCCATTCCCTTCTCCAGGGGATCTTCCCAACCCAGGGATTGAACTCGGGTCTCCCTCACTGCAGATAGATTCTCTACCATCTGAACCACCAGAGAAGCCCAATGATGAAATAACTGATCTTTTTTATCTGAATAATTTATAATAGTGTAAATACAATAAGCCTTTTGTGGCTCGGCTGGTAAAAAATCCTCCTGCAATGTGGGAGACCTGGGTTTGATTCCAGGCTTGGGAAGACTGCCTGAAGAAGGGAAAGTCTACCCACTCCAGTATTCTGGCCTGGAAAATTCCTTGAACTGTATAGGCCATGGGGTTGCAAAGAGTCAGACACAACTGAGCGACTTTCAATTCATTTTTTCCAAGTTGGGTTAGTAGTGTGATATTCGAGGCTAAGCAAGATAGAAAATACTATATCTTTGACTTACTAAAGAAATTCATACTGATAAGCTAAGGGACCCAACCTTTCTTGTGTATGTGAAATGTATTTTTGTGCATACTCTGTAACTTTTGCTACCATACCTTTTATGTTACTTCCTTCAATTTCCAAAACTTTTTGTTCATTTACAAATTAAAATCAGTGAGTGTATCCTTCTGAGTTGTCCAAAGGTTAACTGTACAAACTATATTATAAAATACTACCCACATCAAATGTCCCCCATAAAATCAAATTTTCTTAAATAAAATTATTAGAAGAAATGTAGTCTTTGTATTGGGGCTTCTTTATTTTCCTTTTATAACCTCAGAGTGTTGAAACAACACTCTGAAACCTAGCAGTGGGACATATAGGAATATTTACTAAAGTAATAACTTGTTAAAAGGCACAGTGTAAATAGTCTAGTGGTATTTTTCAAAACAACTGTGCACCCCTAAAAATGTGTTTGTTTAAAACAAAAAAGAATTGCAAACCCTTTTCGATTAGATTAGTTAGCCAACAGCAAAAAATTACTCATATTTGCATACATCTTTCAATTGCTTTAAAAAATCCACACTTAAAATGTTCTATTTTTGTTGTTGAGATTGAACAAAGAAGTTAAATCAAGGTGTTTTAGGATCAAATCCCACATTGCAGAAAAAGTTATATCTGTTACATGGTGAACTCAGATGGCATCAGCATTCTTATCATTAACTACAGGGCTTAGGTTATACATTCTGTTATTATTTGAAATAATATAACATTTATAAAGAGTTAACCATAAAAACCCTTCTTGAGTACAGCTTGTGAATGTTGACTTGCCACTTATCTAACATTCAATTCCACTTTGTTGCAATTTGCATTGATTTTAGAAACATCTTTGAAAGGAAAACCTGCCTCCTAAGTATTTTCATGCATTGGTCCCCATTCTGACTTTAGTAATTTATTTGTTTTCATAATACAAATAAATCAAATACATGATAATAAGCATCATCTCTTCCTTACATTTTCACATCAGCTAGCAGAAGAATTATGTTTTCAAACCTTCGTCTTACATCTTGATTTTTTAAATGTAGGTTTTACATATTTTTTAAAAAAGGAAAAAAAAAATGAATGCTTTTAGATAGGGAGTAGATTCTCTACTTACTGCAAATACTCCATTCTCTATTCCCCTTCCTGTCTGTTTCACTCACTCACATTTCTTTTTTTTTTTTTTTCCATTTTATTTTATTTATTTTTTTTGCTTTACAATATTGTATTGGTTTTGCCATACATCAACATGCAAACGCCATGGGTGTACACGTGTTCCCCATCCTGAACCCCGCTCCCAGCTCCCTCCCCATACCATCCTTCTGGGTAATCCCAGTGCACCAGCCCCAAGCTTCCTGTATCCTGCATCGAACCTGGACTGGCGATTTGTTTCTTATATGATATTATACATGTTTTAATGCCATTCTCCCAAATCATCCCCCCGCCTCCCTCTCCCACACAGTCCAAAAAACTGTTCTATACATCTGTGTCTCTTTTGCTGTATCGCATACAGGGTTGTTGTTACCATCTTTCTAAATTCAATATATATGCTGTTTTTCTTTCTGGCTTACTTCACTCTGTATATGGGTTCCAGTTTCACCCACCTTTCTTGGCTCTCAGACTACAAGTTACAACTCTGTTACCTAGACTTTATTCCATTTAAACCTTCAAACCTGTTAGATTTTGAGGTAACTGAATCATATTTATAGCTTCCCCTTAAATTGTTGTTTACTGAAAACCTGGGTGATTTAAACCTGGGTGAATTGTGGAAAGCTTCCATTCTGTGAATATGCGGTTGATTGAAACCATGTGCCAGATTTTGCTTTCATTCCTGTTACATTTTAGTTTGGTTTTTGGCTTATTTGCCTAGGCTCATAAAGTTGAAATATTGACTCTGCTATCTGTTATATAAATATCTGAAACTTTGAAATATTTGTAACATATATTCATCCAAATTGACTAAAATACTAAGCACAGTGGGAAATGTATGAAATCAGTGGTATAAGAAAAGTTTCCCTTCGACTCAGGATTTGCATAATAACCAGTACTCTTTAGATGTTCAGTTCAGTTCAGTTCAGTCGGTCAGTCGTGTCCGACTCTTTGCGACCCCATGAATCAAAGCACACCAGGCCTCCCTGTCCATCACTGACTCCCGGAGTTCACTCAGACTCACGTCCATCGAGTCAGTGATGCCATTCAGCCATCTCATCCTCTGTCATCCCCTTCTCCTCCTGCCCCCAATCCCTCCCAGCATCAGACTCTTTTCCAATGAGTCAACTCTTCGCATGAGGTGGCCAAAGGACTGGAGTTTCAGCTTTAGCATCATTCCTTCCAAAGAATACCCGGGGCTGATCTCCTTCAGAATGGACTGGTTGGATCTCCTTGCAGTCAAAGGGACTCTCAAGAGTCTTATCCAACACCACAGTTCAAAAGCATCAATTCTTTGGCACTCAGCTTTCTTCATAGTCCCACTCTCACATCCATATATGACCACTGGAAAAACCATAGCCTTGACTAGATGGATGTTTGTTGGCAAAGTAATGTCTCTGCTTTTCAATATGCTATGTAGGTTGGTCATAACTTTCCTTCCAAGGAGTAAGTGTCTTTTAATTTCATGGCTGCAGTCACCATCTGCAGTTATTTTGGAGCCCAGAAAAAGAAAGTCTGACACTGTTTCCACTGTTTCCCCATCTATTTCCCATGAAGTGATGGGACCAGATGCCATGACCTTCATTTTCTGAATGTTGAGCTTCAAGCCAACGTTTTCACTCTCCTCTTTCACTTTCATCAAGAGGCTTTTTAGTTCCTCTTCACTTTCTGCCATAAGGGTGATGTCATCTGCATATCTGAGGTTATTGATATTTCTCCTGGGAATCTTGATTCCAGCTTGTGTTTCTTCCAGCCCAGCGTTTCTCATGATGTACTGTGCATAGAAGTTAAATAAGCAGGGTGACAATATACAGCCTTGACGTACTCCTTTTCCTATTTGGAACCAGTCTGTTGTTCCATGTCCAGTTCTAACTGTTGCTTCCTGACCTGCATATAGGTTTCTCAAGAGGCAGGTCAGGTGGTCTGGTATTCCCATCTCTTTCAGAATTTTTCAGTTTATTGTGATCCACACAGTCAAAGGCTTTGGCATAGTCAATAAAGCAGAAATAGATGTTTTTCTAGAACTCTCTTGCTTTTTCCATGGTCTAGCAGATGTTGGCAATTTGATCTCTGGTTCCTCTGCCTTTTCTAAAACCAGCTTGAACATCTGGAAGTTCACGGTTCGCATATTGCTGAAGACTGGCTTGGAGAATTTTGAGCATTACTTTACTAGCGTATGAGATGAGTACAATTGTGCAGTAGAACTTCCCAAAGTGTCTGTCTACAATGCGGGAGACCCGGGTTCAATCCCTGGGTTGGGAAGATCCCCTGGAGAAGGAAATGGCAATCCACTCCAGTACTATTGCCTGGAAAATCCCATGGACAAAGGAGCCTGGTAGGCTACAGTCCATGAGGTCGAAAAGAGTCGGACATGACTGAGTGACTTCACTTTCACTTTTCACTTTGATCAGTCTTTGGCCTTGCCTTTCTTTGGGATTGGAATGAAAACTGACCTTTTCCAGTCACTGATATTTTAATTATGCTAAGTCACTTCAGTCATGTCCGACCCTTTGCGATGTTATGGACTGTAGCCTGCCAGGCTCCTCTGTCTATGGGATTCTCCAGGCAAGAATACTGGAGTGGGTTGCCATGCCCTTCTCCAGAGGATCTTCCCAACCCAGGTATTGAACCTCATCTCTTATGCCTCCTCCTTTGGCAGGCAGGTTCTTTACCACTAGTGCCACCTGGGAAGCTAGTTTAATTATAAGCCCATCTAATTCTGATAACCATAGCTCTCCATCTAATCCACATGAATAATATGAGCTATTTTATCAAATACATTGATGACACTCAAGATGTTCTCTGTTCACGATAGACCTTAGATGGGTCAATAAGTAACCCTATTAAAAAATAAAAGATATGACTCTAAGGGATCACTTGCTGTTTCTCTTGCTTTATCAATTGACATTGCATGCCTGGATGCATATATGGGTAATAAATAAGCTGTATAACTAAGACAGGCTTCCCTGGTGGCTCAGCGGTGAAGAATGCACCTGCCAATGCGAGAGACATAAGAGATGTGTGTTCAATCCCTGGTTTAGGAAGATCCCCTGGAGTAGGGTATGGCAACCACTCCAGTCTTCTTGCCTAGAGAATCCTACAGACAGAGGAGCCTGCTGAGCTACAGTCCAAAGAATCACAAAGAGTCCGGGCCACTGAAGTGACTTTGCACGTGTGCACATTAGTTAGACAATTCATTAATGACATAATTTACTATTTGTAAGGGAATGAAAATATATGGAAATACCAATTACATTTTAAAATTTAAAGACATTGTTTTCCAAGCAGAAAATTATTAGAAGGTTATGAGTTTGTCAATAATACAGGATATGCATTAATCTGACTATATATTTTTAACATTTGTAAGACCCCCGTTTGATTACTGGGTTGGGAAGATCCACTGGAGAGGGGAATGGCAACCCACTCCAGTATTCTTGCCTGGAGGATTCCATGGACAGAGGAGCCTGGTGCACTATAGTCCATGGGGTCACAAAAAGTTCGACAAAATTGAGCGACTTTCTCTTCACTTCAGTTCACTTTAAAATGCCAATGAGAACACTGAGGCATAACTTAGCTTTGCTTTTGGTTGATTAAAATGCTTCCATAAATCCAATTTATTTGAGGCTCAGTTTGCATTTTATTAAATTATACTCAAATAGTTAACTGATTTTCTCTAAATTTTATGATATTGTTAAGTGATTTGTTTTTTCTTAATAGAACATTGCTTATCTAAATACTATGCTTGAGTATTTTTCTGATTTAAAGTGTATATACATGCATTGGAGATTTGGGTATCCAGATTCTATTTTTGGTTCTTCTATGGGCTGACAAAGCATGCTAATTTAGATAAGTTAGTTAATCTTTTCTGAGTCAAATAAATGGCTTGGAATACAGTAAGTGATTTTTAAGGTCCATTCTAGTGTTAATCCTTTGAAAAATTTAAGCTGTTAAAAATCCCTCTAGTTATATTCTTTCATAAATACCATTTCAAGGAAACTGAGAAATTGCTAGTTTAATATGAATCTTGTTAATATTATTGGTGAATTAATTTGTTTTATTTAAAGTGAGATATTAATCATATAGAAAATCCTCACAAAGTCAAACAGGTCAAACCATACTTCTGTGAAATATTTTATTAACTGCAATCATTTATAAATAGGTAATTATTTCATTTTCAAAAGAGAAAAACATACTGTGAGACTGTAGATAAAATGTTTATAATTACTTCAGACTTTAAGGATTCTAAAAATATTTCCCAGTGACCTGACCCATAACTTCATAGAATCGACAATCTGTATATAATTTTTATTTTATTTTAAATCCAAGAAGTTATAGTGTTAAGCATCAGATTTTCATAAAACTAAATGAACAAAGGAGTGTCTAAGAAAATGTATTTACTTCATTCAAATGTTTCCCCCCTTTTTTTTACATGAAGTAAATGGCTTGGTTTTTGATTGTATAAAAATATTGGTATGTGAACAAAACTTCATTTTTTTTAGCTAAAGGATGAATAAGAAGTGCTAAGTGACTGGAATTAAACTATCTGAAAATATTTATGGTATGACACAATTTGGTAATTTTTATTTCCATTTATTGTCCAGGGACCATTTCTTCAGCTGTAGTTTTTTTCCATCATGGAAAATAATGAGCTTCTTTTTAAATTTTATGAAAAACTTTAAAAATAAAGAATTTTTTATTTTATCCATATAAGATAAATTTTCATTAGCAAAGTGATTTTAGAAGATGAAAACAATGTCTGGAGGTTTTATCAAACATACCAAACACTTTGTATGTTTTCCTTTTGTCTTTTCATTTTTGTGTTTCTATCGTTTTTGGCAAATAATATAAAAAAGTAGTATCCAAACTATTAAAGCCAAGTGTCAAAGCACTTTTGTTTGTTCAGTATTAACTATTTTTTTCTTTTAATTGGAAAGTAATTGCTTTACAATATTGTGTTGGCTTCTGCATACAATATGAATCAGCCATAAGTATACATATATGTCCTCTCTCTGGAGCCTCCCTCGCAATCCCTACCCCATCCCACTCCTCTAGGTTGTCACAGAGCACCAGGTTGAGCTTCCCGTGTTGTACAGCAGCTTCCCATCCTCGCTATCTATTTTATGCATGGTAGTGTATCTCAATTCACCCCACCCTCTCTACCCGTCTGTGTCCACAAGTCTGTTCCCTGTGTGTGTGTCTCTACTCCTGCTCTGCAAATAGTTGCCAGTATTACATTGTTTGTATTAATATTTATGTTCTGCAGCATGTTCTCAGCTCATAGCCTCAAAATGAATCTACATATGGAAATAAAAATACAATATTTCCTTGATATGTAGTGTACCTACCAAAGTTGGTGTTACTGTGGGAGTATACCAACCAAAATGTGACATTATGGTTACCAATTAAAATCCATGAGTTGAGGAAAAGTTGGATTTATGTCTTTATGGATTTATGTATTTTCAGTTGGATTTATGGTATTTTCAGTTCGGTTCAGTCACTTAGTCGTGTCCGCCTCTTTGCAACACCATGAATTGCAGCACTCCAGGCCTCCCTGTCCATCACCAACTCCCGGAGTTCACTCAAACTCACGGTCCATCGAGTCGGTGATGCCATCTAGCCATCTCATCCTCTGTCGTCCCCTTCTCCTCCTGCCCCCAATCCCTCCCAGCATCAGAGTCTTTTCCAATGAGTCAACTCTTCGCATGAGGTGGCCAAAGTACTGGAGTTTCAGCGTTAGCATCATTTCTTCCAAAGAACACCCAGGACCTATCTCCTTTAGGATGGACTGGTTGGATCTCCTTGCAGTCCAAGGGACTCTCAAGAGTCTTCTCCAACACCACAGTTCAAAAGCATCAATTCTTTGGTGCTCAGCTTTGTTCACAGTCCAACTCTCACATCCATACATGACCACTGGAAAAACCATAGCCTTGACTAGACGGACCTTTGTTGCCAAAGTAATTTCTCTGCTTTTCAATATGCTATCTAGGTTGGTCATAACTTTCCTTCCAAGGAGTAAGTGTCTTTTAATTTCAAGGCTGCAATTACCATCTGCAGTGATTTTGGCTACTGTCTTATAAATAACCTAAATCAAATACTAGTCTAGTATGTTGAGGAAATAAAGTTCTACTTCAAAATTTTCATTACTGGAATTGATCTTTATTGGGGGAATCACATTAAAACAAAGCTACTTTCAGTAATGGACAAAGGCATAAAAGGAGTTTTAGATCTTTTATTTACCAATGTAATATATTCTTCATGTTTTTATTCCACCAGTCAGAGGAATAATTGTACCTTCACCTGTAAAGCTAATCTGGGTCTTTGAAAACATGTCTTTCTAACTATGAAAGAAATTGCTCTAAAATTTATACCTTAATAATGTCTTTGGAGCTTCCCAGGCACTAGTGGTAAAGAACCCGCTTGCCTATACAGGAGACTCAAGAGATGTGGGTTCAATACCTGGGCCTCAAAGATCCCCCAGAGGAGGGATGGCCATCCACTCCAGTATTCTTGCCTGGAGAATCCCATGGACAAAGAAGCCTGGTGGGCTACAGTCCCTGGGGTCACAAAGAGTCAGACACTACTGAAATGACTTAGCATTCACGCAATAATATCTTTAGTCTTTTTATCTCCACAAGGCTACTTCTCCTTGACCTTCAATCTATGTTTAGATGTTCTGAAATGTTGTAGAGTCCCTCTTGGGACACTGCTTTCCTTTATCTTCAATTTCTCTGTTCATTTCCTTCAGGTGACAAATTTTTAGGTTTATTTCCTTAGAGCCCATTTTCCTACTCCAGCCACTTTCTGCTTCATTGTTTCAAATATGACCTCCCTTAGAACTTTGAAAATAACCCTCCTAAAAGAGTCTCTTAATGACATTCTTGCTGAAATGAACTATTTTGTGTGTGTTTCCTGCCTTGTATAAATGATGCCTTGTTTAGTGAAAGTGTTAGTCTGGCAGCCCTATCTGACTCTTTGCAACCGAATGGACTGTAGCTCACCAGGCTCCTTTGTCCAGGAATTCTCCAGGCAAGAATACTGGCGTGGGTAGCCATCCCCTTCTCTAGGGGATCTTCCCGACCCACGGATCAGACCCGCATCTCCTGCGTCTTCTGCATTGTAGGCGAATTCTTTACCACTGAGTCACTGGGGAAGCCCATTTATTTTATACTTAGTATCAATAACCCTCAATGACTTAAGTTTTCTTCAGGACTGTGTACAAAGGCTACATGTCTTTCTCTTAGATTTGTTTTGTAACAGCTACACAAAAATAATTTTATAATCTTTTATGTTAACACACCATTCACATTTATTGCACATGTATGTATGCTAAGTCACTTCAGTTGTCAGACTGTATGCAGCCCTATGGATTGCACACCAGTCTTCTTTGTCTATGGGACAAAGAATTCTTTGTTTGGACAAGAATACTGGAGTGGGATGCCATGTCCTCCTCCAGGGCATCTTCCTGACCCAGGGATTGAACCTGGATCTCCATTTCCTGCATTGGCAGGCAGATTCTTTACCATAGTGCTACCTGGTCAGTCCTTATTATACATAGTAAAGCAAGCTATTGAAAGATGAAGTTTTCCAAGTCTGTATTATTTTAGCTTCACCTGAGACATATTGAGATATAAAGACTTCTAATGATCCACAACACAGAAAGTGACAAGAGACATTCAGTTCAAAATATTAAGATTTTTTTTGATTCAATCTGACTATATTTTGTTTACGTTGGAAATTATATCTGGAAAATAAATGAACAGCAGTTGCATTCTACTCAGGAGGAAACCTAGTAGAGAAAATTAAAATTCCAGGGTATGCTAGTAGATTTTAAAAGTTTTGATCTCAAATAAGTGACTATAACTCGAACATAGACTAGTTTGTTCAGGGATTGCAGACTTGTAAATGGCAGAGGATAACAGAATGAGACTAACAGATATATATATTTTGCCTGATAAAAGTAGTGGTTGCCAGGGACAGTGTGAATTCCTGATGACATCTAGAGTGGAAAAGTGGGCCCTGCTATGAGTTCCACAGGAAAGTTAGATCAGGCAAAACACTGAAATCCTAAAAGAAAAGGCAGTTCTTTCGTCTCAAATATACATTTTTTATAGACTGTCAACCAAATGGACTAGAAAATATAGGTAATTAATTTGCATGGTGACTCTCTAATATTTACATTCAGAAGGCTCTAGGTCAAGGTTTTTTACCCTTAATATTTGTTATGCTTCCTCAGACATTGTAATCTTTCTAGAAAGAAAAGAGAGAATTTTCATGAAAAGTATCTCTATTTACTTTGAAGTGGAAGTGAGATTGAGAGATTATCGTAATATGGAGCATTTCAGTTCAGTTCAGTCGCTCAGTCGTGTCCGACTCTCTGTGACCCCCATAAATCGCAGCACGCCAGGCCTCCCTGTCCATCACCAACTCCCGGAGTTCACCCAGACTCACGTCCATTGAGTCGGTGATGCCATCCAGCCATCTCATCCTCTGTCCTCCCCTTCTCCTCCTGCCCCCAATCCCTCCCAGCATCAGAGTCTTTTCCAATGAGTCAACTCTTCGCATGAGGTGGCCAAAGTACTGGAGTTTCAGCTTTAGCATCATTCCTTCCAAAGAACACCCAGGGCTGATCTGGGCATTTAACAATTCTGTAAACTCACCCTGCCATTCAGGAGTCTCTGTTTAGAACCTTTTGGGCATCATTCATATTTGGAAATCATTTAGAACTCCCACGCTAGCAAAAAATGTTCTGCTGACATTTTGAGAAGGTATTCAATATTTTATTAGAAATTAGTGGGTAAATAAGGTTTTTTTTTGTTTTTGTTTTTTGGAACGTGAACTGTGTCAGAGTTAATAAACTAAGCAGTGAAGAATGTTTGCAAGGCACTGTCTGTATTTTCTACTAATTCTCAAGTAAATGTGTATGTTTCATAAGGATAATAACCATTTCCTTTAAAAAGTCACTTTTTCCTAACAGGAAAAAGGCTTATTTAACTGGTGGAAGAGTTAATGCCTGTATTAATGTATATGAAGAGGAAATTAAACTAAATTAAAATGACTGTTGGCTTCTATCACCAGAAAAGGAAGCTGTCTTTTTCTTAGATATAGTTATATCAATTGTGTTTATACAGAACTTTTCCCCAGCAGTACTAGACAATGGTCATGTTTTCTAAGTAAATATTAAAATTATTTTCTTTGAAATATTAGTCAAATTGATATCCTTATTACTAACATCAGACTGTGAAAAGGGATTTGAATAGCCATGTGCCAAGAGCCTTGACTCCTTAAGAAACACAGGGTAATCAGGGTCAGTTTCCTGACCAAGCTGTGATTTATCTCCTCTGAACAAGGCATCACTTATCTCTTCATCAAAATGTGATGGCAGATACCATCCTAAAGGAATTCATTTCACTTTATCATACTTCCTAAAAGAGTAGTTTACTTGATTTAATATGTAAACTTAGAAAGTACTGTATTCTTTGGCTTAGTAGTGATTGAGACTTAAATTTGCAGAGGGATGGGAAAGGGGATTGTCATGATCCCTCATAAAGACTTAGAACTTTTACCTAGGACCATCTTGGAAATGGCTATCTTGGAAATGGAGATTGGAAACCATCTTTCCAGCCTACTTTCCTCCTTCATTGCATCATTCTCTTCTCCCCAGACTAGAACTCTGATTAGTATTATGAATGGTAGGAAAGTAGGTATTTTACATAAAAAGTCTGTATGATTTTCTTGTATCCCATCTTCTACGTGCTCATATTTAAACACTGATTACAAGGGTGGGTGGTCCTCATGGCCTGTTGTTCATTTTTGAAGTCCACACGAAGAGGCTGATTGAATCAACCTGATCAGTATTTGACTTGTATTTTTTGACTGTTGCCCAAATTTTACATATGCTTTTGATGTAGAATAATGTCTGTAACATGAATTGCTGAAATATGGAATTTAAATAGGAAGTACTATGTATATGTATTACCTTAGTTGACCACATAGGATTTTTTTTTTTCTTTTTAGTCTGCTTGTAAATATATGCTAAGTAATGAGTGGTCAAGAGGTTGGAACTGTATCTTTTTCAGTGTATAAGACCATTGAACTTATAAAGTAAGCTAAATTAAACATTATCACTTAAATTGTCTTGGCACTAAAAAATAATGATGATGATGAATTGTCATTCAGGTTAAAGGATGGAAAGCCTAAGGGAGAATTTCACTTTTTCCTTTAGATTGATGGTTTTCTTGATGGTTACTTTTTTGATTGCTGTAGTTTTCAAGAACAGGATTTCAAGGCATCACCTGTTTAGCTCTTTAGTTCAGACTAACAACTTTTCTGATATTGTCAATAGAAGCTATGCACAGATCCAAAACTGTCTCTAAGCAAAAAATTTAGTTAGATTTTTTTTTTCTTAGTCTTTTTCTGAAGGCAACTAGAAAGTTCAAATTAGTAAGTTCTTTGTCCTAATGAATAATATTTTTCAATATAACAGAATTGTACTGTTCATGAATTGCTTGCACACCTTTAACCAAACCTATTCAAACAAATACTCTTGAAAAGACATGGTTATGAATATATTTCATTAATTTGTTAAGGAAGTAAACAGTAAACTAACACTTGGGAGACAAATGAATTAATACACTGTGAGAAAATGTGAAATATATATCTTCTGATCTATGAAAAAAATTGTTTTCACATTTATGCAAAGAAGGAATGTGTATTTTAAGATCTTAGATTATTTGTAGATTTTATTAATCCAAAATTACATCATAAACTACTGCTCAATTTAAAAATATCATGTTATAATACATGTAAAACCTGATCATAAAAAGTGACTGATTTAATAGAGCCTTGTATTTTGTATGTCTAGGTTAACATGTCAGAACATCTTTCGAGGGAGGCAGGACCACAAAGACAGGGATGGAATAACTTGATCAAAACACTATATAGCTGTGTGCATTTTCCCCCTAGATTGCACGTTACAATCCTTTAGTCTTTCAAAAGAATATTCTATCCATACATTGAGAAATATCTTTAACTAGAAACCACTTATGAATGAAACAGTAAATTTCACCACACTCAGTGAGTATGATCTTTGACTTGATTCATGCTATTTAAATGTCCTGTTAAAAAATATAGTTTTTAAAGAGAAATTATCTTGAGTTTAATTTGTATTTTCCTTTTAACTTCATTGCTAACTTTTGCATTTTCTCTGAATAGTATAATATTTATGAAGCATTTTATGTAATATTTAGCGATCCAAAATTGATAATTCAGATTTAGAATAATTGGCATGTTTAATGAATGGATGGCTTTATAAACTAATTGTGCAATTTCATTTTGAACTCTATCAGCCTATGATTTTGTTTCAAAGCATTTTGATACTACTACTAAACTCAGGTTCACCTGCTTGCTACTCCAATAACTCGAGAGGCAAGTGTCAGTAGGAAGAAAATTGCTTTAATCAGAAAAGCCAGCAATCTAGGGAGAAGATGGACTCATGTCCTGAGACCAGCTCCCAAGATTCTGGTCAGTCATGGTAGTCAAGGGAAAAACGGAGGGAGAATCTCAGGGAATGGCGGAGGCAGGAGAGTGGGTTCTGCATTTTCCTCTGTGGCTGCAGGCTGGCTGACTCTCTGTTCAGATGTTATCTTGCCCAGGTGATCTGCCTGCAGGTTTGCTAAAGCAACAGTTGTGTGTGGAGAGCTAGTCATTCTTTAACTGCTGAATTCTTACCTCTTTTTATCTAGGAGAAGAATCAACAGGTCAGGCATTTCATGGTGTGCATTCAGGAGAGCCCAAATTAGGAGTTAGTTTAAATTGCCTAGAGATCTAATTTTTTATAATTAGGTTTTTAAGGTTAGGCGGGGACAGAAATGGGTAAACAGGGAAAGGGCTAAAGAGTTGCTTCCAGTTCCCCATTGTCAGACATCATTCCATTTCTATGGGATTGCAGTGAAGGTCCATCATCTCTATCTGCTTCCTGCTGACTTAGAGCATTGTTTTCTCAGAGTGGAAGACATCATGATTCTATAGCATCTCCTTACTGACAGTGTTAGCTGTCCACCTACCTATACAAGCAGAACAAGCTACACTCATTTTTATGCCCACAAAGATAGAGTTATTATAAGCAAAATGTTAATCTCTTTCTCTGGAGATCAGTTCTTGGAATTGTATTAGGCATAGACTCAATGTGGCTCAAGATGGTGCAGCTGATGTCATAGCTGCAGTCTAGTCATCATGCAGTTAGCTTTACCCCTCTGGTGGCAGCTGTAGTATCTGTTAAAAAAAAAAAAAAAAACCTCAGGAATGTGCATCAGACACTGAGACTGTGACATTTTATTGTCTTGATCATTAACTGCTCGAGGCTGCTCTTTTGTGACTCAGGGAGGCCTGAGAGACTTCAGCTTTTCTACAAACAAGAGGCAGGGAACACGGAGGGGTCTTTGTACTTGAGCAGGGAGGGAGGAGCTGCATGGTTGTCTTTGCTTCCAGTATCATTTCTTTTTGTGGGAATTCACATGACAAAAAAGATCTTGATGTTTAATAAGATTTAATAATATTTAATGATATGCAATCAAAGACAAATACTTTTACATCTTCCAATTTGTCAGAGAATACTTTATAGTGTTCTATAAAGTAAAACAATATAAATGCCTTCTACAGTACACAAAGGTTCAAATAAAGCAAAGACGCTCTTATTCTTTCTAACCAATTCCTGAATATTCTGTTAGCATACATTATGAACCTTTATATGCAAGATACTGTGCCAGTCACTGTGATCATGAAGATAAAATCTCCCTAAATGGGATTCTGATGGAGCTTTCACCATCATGGATATACTTTCATGACAGCCAGGAAGTCTGATTCATTAGGTAATGAAGTTTTAATTCTATAATCTCAGGAAGGAGAATGGTTTTGAAATAGAAATCATTTTAAGAGTGGTTTAGATGCATTGTTACATAGTAGATATATTATTTAGTAAAGAAATTTTTCTAAATTTGGAGTGAAATTCCTTTTGGGGAAGAGTTGGGCTGACCTGGCCTGTGGGGCTGTCTCACAGCCCCTTATTCACAGGGGAGAGTGGAGAGATGCAGTGAGTGCCTGAGCACCTCTCTGGGTTATATATATTCTAAATTTCAGGGAAATAAGCCTACTCCATGCTTGATTTACTCCTGATCCTGGATTTTCACCAAATACAGTGCTTTCACATACACATACAGCAGGCCTCAGCCCTAGGGCAGCATTTCAAGCAAATCTGAGTTTACATTATGTCTGCTTGTGATGAACTGATTTATACTTACTTTTTCTAAGTAAAAGGTTATTTTTTTTTAATTCCTCAGAGTAACAAACAAAAAGTCCCAAAGTCTCATGAATCTGAAAAGAAAGTTTTCAAGATTCCATTTCAAACCTCCTGTATTAGGATAATAAAAGGGTTATTCACAGTCATCTTTCAAGAGGGCTGAAAATCAGTTGAGAAACGTGTGAATAGAAAAATAAAGAGATATTCAAATGCTATGACTTTTCAACTCTGCTCAACTTTTTTTTTTTACTCTAAATATTCAATGACACTTTTGAGGTCTGTCTTTGCTTCTGAAC